>NC_141699.1:349369089-350569089 GCF_964263255.1 Lissotriton vulgaris
ATTTTCTCCAATGTTATAATGATGACCATTTATATCTGGGTTTACAGAATGCCAGTGGCTTAGACACTTCCCCAGAACCCAGGTTATGTTGTCTACTTGGACCAGCAATGGAAAAGAGTGTGTCCTTCTCGGTGGTATGAGATGCGTGGCAGAGGTTTTGGACTTAAGAGTTGGCCATTATGTAAGTCAAAACCAATATTTTAACAGACGTTTTGTAGCCTGGACAAAATTAACTAGAGCTGTTACTCCCATTCAATGAAGCTCTGATTTAAACCCTTATGTGCACCTATTGTAAGCCTTTTCCCTGGTCTCCGATGAACAGGCAAATTGCTGGATAGCACAGGCCAGAGACAAGCCACTCTGATTTTTGACACAACACCCTACATCTGAGAGTTTGATGGTTAAAGCTTCTACCATTAGGGTGAACCCAATTCTTTCTCCACAATTCCTCCTGACAGAGATTCAAAATGGCTTGAGTCTTTTGTAAAGTGTTATATTTTCCTCGGTCAGCCCTGCCACCAGTCAGTTAATAAATACTAAATGTTTGTTGGGTAGATATACCCATGCTTCCTGGAATATGATGGGCAAAATCTTGCTGGCAGTGTCCGAAGAATTTCTTGCCAATTTGGCTCAAGCCATCTACACAGTCAGGATGCTGCAAAGTTCATTACCTTCTCTGCATTAGACACTACTTACTGCTTGGGAAGAGTTTTGACACTAATGTGATGCTTCGCGGCATGCTTAGATGCAATCCATGGACTTCTCTAGATAGTGCAATCCTCTTTAATGAACAATACCGTTTGATGGGTCTCACCTATTTGGAAAGAAGGCTGATTAGGCATTGGAATGCTTTAAAAAAAACTGCCCATGGAATGTTCCCTACACCTTTTGCCCCCCACAAGACAATTGCCTCACTCCTTCATCCCTTTAAAGACTACCCCAGAGGGTTTGTGTACTGCCCCAGCAACAGACATTCTTGTCCTGTTGGGGGCAAGGATCAAACGAACAACTCCCAGGCCTTCAAGGGCAGCAAACTTTCTAGTCTCTTGCCCTGCTGGCATCAACTTCCAAGCCACTTTTATTTGCCCACGATTATCCAGTGGGAGGCAGGATCAGATACTTATATGTAAAAATATAACATCCAGGTTGTCCAATGAGGCTATGTCCTACCATTTTTTTTCGACTCAACACACTCCCCACACACATTCAGACATCTTTGCAGAGCACTTCTACATCTTGCTCCAAGAAGTGCATGCTCTTTTGTCCAAAGCAGCCATAGAAAGGGTTCTGGTCCAGAAAATAGGGATTGGCTGTTACTCTTGTTATTTCGTCGTTCTCAATATGCTTTCTTGAGAAAGCACAAGTTCTGGGGGTTATGTTATGTTAATGTTATGTTATGTTAAAATGGGACTTTTATAGCGCAACGGCTACTCCAAAGGAGTGTCCCGGCGCTTTGTGCTCCAGACCTTAAGAAAGAGCTGGAAAACATAACAGTAAAAGAGACAGAAACCTAAAAAAGGGGAGGCGCATTAACCAGAGAACAACCAGGTTTTTAAATCTTTCCTAAAGGCAAGCAAATTCGAATTGGTCCGCAGGGATACCGGTAGAGAATTCCAAAGCTTGGAGGCAAGGAATCTAAAGGACCGACCGCCCAGTCGAGCCCTTTTGATACGTGGTACCCTAGCCAGAGCCAATGTTTCCGATCTAAGGAACCGTGTAGGCCGGTAAAAATCCAGCCTCTTCTGGAGATATTTTGCACCATTACCATGCAGGGCTTTATGGGCTAGGGTCATGGCCTTACACCTTATGTGGACCTCTTTGCCACTCAGAACAAGCACTTCCCGCATTTCTGCACTCTGATGTTACTGCTGCAAAGAGTCCCCGGTAGGTGGGTCTTCCATTTCCACAACGCACTTCCTCCCTCACCTCTGATTCCTCAGCGCCTTAAGAAGCTGTGTAACAATTGGGCTGAGATTATCTTAATGGCTACAGACTGGCCTCAAGAGAGTGCGGTATTCTGATCTGCTCTACCTGTGCCTGTGCCCTCCTTTCCAGCTTCTGTTCAGGTTGGACCTATGTTTTGAGTGGAGGGACAGGACTTCCATCCATATCCCAGTGCCTCTACTGTCATGCCTGGAGATTGTGTGGGGCAATCTAAGTTTCTTTGATCTGCCTGCTGAGGGGGTCGGGCTTGATTTTTACTTTATTTTGTCAGACTTTCTTACCTCTGCCAAATGGGATAAAAATAGACGTTGGTCCTGTTTTGTATCTTGGTGTGCCTTGGTGGAAGTTGATCCTTTCATGTACGCTAATCTGATGTGTTGCGCTGCTGTGGGCACTGTTACGGGCAATATGTTAGCCTTGGCAGCTTTGCTTTGTTTGCAAGATCAACCTTCATTGTTTGTGTCCTACAGTTACATGTTTTTGAAAGAGGTGGACCCATTTGTTTTCCTTGTCTCGCTTTGTTATGCCTTAGTGAGACTTTGACCTAGTTCTTACGTTTATATGGATTTACCCTTTGACCATATGCAGAGTTGTCCATTGTGGCTGCTCACTTTAAAGACACTCGACCTGATTTAGAGTTCAGCTTATGGGTGAAGAGTATAAAGTTGGGTTAGGGACTGGTTTCATTTGCGGACAATTCATGTAGATAAATAAATCTGGGAATTACATTCCTTTTTACTATTCGTATTTGGCCCCTCAATAATTTCAGTAAAGTGGGCCATCTGACAAATACTCTGGCAAGTGTTTGTAACAGAGGTGTAAAATTAATGAGGTAACCTAACCACCTGTTCAAATCAAGGTATTTAAGGCAGCTCTGTGCCCATTTAATTGTGCGTCAACTAAGGAGGCTTACGTCACACCTAAGTTTAGAGATAGTAATAATAATATATAGTTAATTAGTCAATTAAAACCATAAAGACGACACGGTCTTACAGTACAGAACAATTAAAAGGAATCTACAAGTTTATCATACATCAACTTCAGCCATTGCACGTCTTATTGATGGATCTTCATATTTTTCAATTCCCTTATTAATTATGTGGATAAAAATACCAGGTACAGATGATAAGTGGCTCGAGGTGACTGATCGAACACCAACCTTTTCCCTAATTGGTTAAAGTGTGTGTCTACGATGCAGTCAGTTGTAATTCTACTAATATAAACCACAATGTTATGTTATGTTATGTTATGTTATTAAAATTTCTATAGCGCACAGCTGCCCCAGCAAAGGGGCGTCCTGGCGCTTTGACAGATGCTGTAACATAACACACAAAAGAAATTAGCTAGAAACTGGAAAGAGGAAAGTTTTAATCGCCTGCCTGAAGGCGAACATATCCTCAAGAGCTCGAATGTGAACTGGGAGCGAGTTCCATAGGCCTGCCGCTAGCACCCTGAAAGAACGGCCACCCATCCTGCTCAACCTAAAGCGTGGACAGACAGCCAGATGAAGCCCCTCAGATCTTAAAGATCTCGAAGTAGAGTGACAAGTGCCGGTGGCGAAGAAGTTTTCAAAATTTTGAAGGCCAGACACAGCGCCTTGAACATGATTCGCTGTCTGACCGGGAGCCAATGCAAGGCCGTGATGGTACCAGACACTGAACAGTGTCTGGGAAGGCCCACAATGGCTCGTGCCGCGGCGTTTTGTACTCTTTGGAGCCTAGAGGCCTCCGCTTGATTCACCCCTAACAACAGTGAACTGCCGTAGTCCAGCCTAGATAGTATTGAGGCCTGAACTACAAGCTGTCTGGTAGGGGGATCAAAGTACTTCAAGACTGGCCTAATACCACGCAATATTCCGTAGCACGTGGCAGCCACCTTCTTGGTGTGGTCCCTGAAGGTGAGCGCAGAATCCACCCAGACTCCTAGATTTCTCACTCCAGCCACTGGAATAGGAGTGACACCAAGCTCTGACGGCCACCACTGGTTACCCCATAGCTCAGCGTGCTTCCCTAGAACCAATACCTCCGTTTTGGTGGCATTCAACTGGAGGCAGTTGGTGCGAAGCCAGCTGGCTACTGCCAAGAGACCCGCACGGAATCTCGGAGCTGCTACCTCGGGGTCTCCGCTAAGTGTCACCGCTAGCTGTGTGTCGTCCGCATATGAGGCCATCGTAAGACCCCACTGTTTGACGACACCAGCCAACGGTTTCACATAGAGGTTAAATATTGTAGGGCTCAACGAAGATCCCTGTGGAACCCCCGTCTTCAGGGGGTAAGTGGTGGATTGGCCAGGTGGTATAGCCACTTTAAAAGTACGATCAGCCAGAAAGGACCGAAACCATTGGAGAGCGACATCAGTCACTCCCGCCTCCTGTAAGCGTTGGATAAGTATTTGGTGGGACACAGTATCGAAGGCAGCGCTTAGATCTAATAATATAAGCGCTGCAGTATGACCTGAGTCAAGTACCTGGCGAAGGTGTTCCAAGATGTAGAGTAGTGCCGTCTCGGTACTGTGTCCTGACCGGAAGCCGTTCTGGCTGGGGTCCAGAATCTGGTTGCAAGCCAGATGCTCAGACAGAACCGAGTTGACGTGCGCTTCTGTTACTTTGGCAATCCAAGGCAACAGGGAGATAGGTCGGTAGTTTTCTGGCAGTCGGGGGTCAGAGTTAGCTTTTTTTAATATGGGAGTAACCACTGCCTGCTTCCAAGCCGCGGGTACAGTTCCAGAAGACAAAGACATATTAATGAGATCCAGTATGGGGTTACGACACAGCGGGGAAAGTGTATTAATGAAGGCAGGCTTTAACGGGTCCGCCGGGGAGCCTGATTTGACCCTGAGGCTGAGTCTGTCAAAGGCCTCAACCGACAGTTCAGGTAAGATAGCCAGGGGCTCATGATCCGATGTATCAGAGACAGTGGCTTCTCGATCCTGGTGGAGTGTGTCGAACCCGTGATATATTTTTTCCACTTTCTCCACAAAAAAGGAGGCCAATTTATCACAGTGTGAATCTGTGCTAATCGCCTCTGATGAGGATCTGTTTTTCATAAGGTCCTTCAGTACCTTGAAAATCAGTTTTGAGCGGTTAGTACTGGTGGCAAATTCCTGGGCGTAGAATGCAGCTCTAGCTCTGCAAATAGCTCTGTGGTAAAGTTTCAACTCAGTGAAATACCGGATTTTCAGAGCAGGGTCATATGATCGTCTCCATTCCCTCGCTGTTCTACGGCAGGATTTTTTCAGTTCTGCCAGAGACTCGTTATACCAGATGAGTAATTAAAGTGCCTATGTGCAAGTCTAGAGAGCAGTTATATGTACTTTACCAAATGGACAGTGGTATTTCGACCGATAAAGTGCCAGTATACAAAACTATGTATTATTAAAGTACCGATGTGCAGGGCAAAATTCTGGGTTAAGCAAATTGTACCTTAGCGTGACGGGATAGGGAACAGCTATTATCGTTATCCCCAGCAGCCCATCCTTGCGGATCCAGTTTACCTGCTCATGTGAGTTTACCTAAAAATGACAGGCTTAGCTCAGCCTTATATTGGAGTAACCTGCTAACCATGCCAAAAGAGCCTATGGCTATTAGAAACGTATCAGTCCCCTCGAAGCTCCCCCAAGGTTCACTCAATATTTGACCTATGTGCAAATCAATTTGTTAAATGGCCAGAAACTGGCCTAATCTATTGTTCAACATTGTGTTACTTGGGTCCATTGACTCCACCAGTGCAGTCCTACAAGACCTTACTCCCCAGTCAAGAAACTTTCGTCTTAATAGACTTCTTCGTTGATCGATCAGCACTGGGCAGATACATATAATGTAGAGCAGAGTCTCGATCCCAATATAGCATAATAGGCAGTTCCGGTCTTCACTTAGGCCGCCCAGTTTCCATTTTGGTATGAGGTTTTATGTGAGTATCTCACCAAGTCTGAGGGCCAAAAATGGCTGTTTAACCTTCTGGTGATAGGGTGCTGCAAGCAGGAGTGATTCTCTTGGGTCTGAATATGATTTCAGCACCAGACACCCGTGACGACGTTTGAACAACCTTTCCTTGTCTGCAGTCCAGCTTTGCAATCTGGTCGACTTATTTACCATTTTCTTAAAGGTCTGCACAGTGATTTTGGAGTTCCATAGGTCTCCCAGTTCTATAATCCTGATACTATTTTCAAGATGTTTCATGTGGGCACCATTTCCCCATGTAGATTGATCTCGGAACAGACTAGTTTGGCCACAGTGGTATTGGCCACTGCACGCAGTTTGTGACAGAGCTTTACAAATGCCTGGTGAGTGGCTGTTTTGTAAGTAGAAATTCTAACTGGAGTTGTGCAGGGGGGGCCGATCTCGGTAGCCTGAAGGTTTGTTTAAAGGCTTTTATCAGTAGTTTATCGAGCAGAGGAGCCTCAACACCTAGCATTATCTCCGATCCATACGCAAGGTTTGGCATCAATTTGGCTTTCATAACTGCTCCCATGGGTTTCAAATCATGACCTCGGATTCTTCTAGCCAGTGATGAAAATCCATAATTAATAGCCTGTGCTTTTCCCTTAATCACCTTCTTCTGAGATGCAAAAGTGCCATATGCATCTATTTTGACCCCTATGTATTTCGTAGGTGGCAACCTCGTCAGTTTTGTTTCCATTAAGATGTCATTTTCAATTTTTGTTTGGGCCCCGATTACAAGCCCTCACTCTTGTTTTTTTTTAATTTTACTTCCAGACAATTCGTTTCTGTATAAATACCAAGGCAATTAAGCAGTCTTTGGAGGCCTATTCGAGCGTTACTAAACAGCAGGAAATCATCAACATATAAAATGTGAGACATTTGCTGTCCTCCCACACTTGGTGCGTGAGCTACCTGCCCATCTAGCTCTGTTGAGAGATCCGCCAAATACAAGAAGGGGGGCTAGCACACAGCTCTGTTTCAAGCCAGTTGATGTTTGTTTGCTTTACTGGTGTCTCATTGTAACATGCGAACCATCTCCAATTTGTATCTTGACACATGTGTATGAATATCCCAACCTAATTGCTCATAGGATATTGGGTGGGATGCCCAACTGCTGGAGCTTAGCCCAAGGTTGTTCTGTGGCACGCAGCCAAAGGCTGCCTTGACGTAAACAAAGCACACATAGAGAGATGTACCAGTTGCCTTTGCTCTATTTGTAATTAGGCTCAAGGTCATGAGATTGGTTAAAGTGCCTTGACCCCTTAGAAGCCGTTTTGATTGGTAGGGCTTCACATTTTGACCAGGTAATATTATATCCTAAGATCAAGGTGAATGCCTCAAACACTGCCATAAGACCTTGTGTTGATTCAATCGGTTTTGAAAGTGTAACGAATATGTCATCTACATAATAAAGTGCCTTTTGTTCTGAAATCATTGTAGTTATATATCCTTTAATGTACTTTACATAACAGAGTTGACAGAGGGGCACCCTGAATAGTTCCTTTTCTCTTTTGACAGTATAGGGATAGAAAGCCATTACAGTGAACCAATGCTTGGGGACAATTATAAAGCCAACAAACATTATCTATCTGATAGAGACATCTAGGCGCAGAGTCCTTAACTTTTGAATTCTTCCAGGCATCAGTTAAGGAATCTCTGGCTCGACTATGTCTCTACCAGATTATGAGTTACCGAAGGTAAGTGACTTGTTCATTAAATGCCTAATCCCATCCTGTACATAATGTGAAATAAGAAGGGCCATTCAATGGGGTTGAATGCCTGTTTGTCATTTTGGAAAACCGTTATTTTGTCTTCACTTTTGTCTTTCGTCTGCCATAGCAGATGCTATAACAGTCACAAGTTGATTAGCTGACGAGCGTCCAGGGCCGAATCCCAGTTGCGCAGGGTGTATTAGCCATAGGATCACTCTTTTGAGTTATTGGCTTTGTCTTTTGCCAATATTTCATATCCAGATCTATAAAGGAGATTGGTTTATATTTAGCACATCCCAACCGGTCCCTGCTTGGTTAAGGGGTAAGCAATATCTTTGCCTTAATAAATCTTACAAGCGTTTTTTGAATACTTTAATTACCAGTCAATAGTTTGGTTATTTTATAGAATACTATAGGGAGTCCATCTTTACCCAGTGCTTTAAGTGTTGCAGTGTCATCTATTATGCTTTAACCCCTCCCACGCTTGTGACGGAACTGTTCCGTGAAGCCCCTCGGGTGGGCTGTGCTGGTGAAGGGACGGATCCGTCATGGCCCGCTCGCCGCGCCTGCGCGGCGCGTTTTATTGAGCGGCCGGGGCCGTGACGGAACCGTTCCGTCACAAGCACAGCTCACCCGAGGGGCGTGATGGAGCAGTTCCATCACCAGCGCGGGAGCACCGTGCGCCCCCCGCCCCTTAGCACTGCGGCAGAATAGCCGCCGCAGTGAAAGGGTTAATAAATTAATGTAATGTGTTTTGTGTAGGTAAAATGATATATGCCAAAAACTAAACTGTTGTATCAACATTTCTAGTCTGTGTTTTTCCAATTTACGTTTACTTTTAATATTTGCCGCATATGCTGTTAAGTCCCCTCATTTACAAGCCTTACCTGCTGCCCATAATAGCATAGAGGCAACTGAGTCCTCATTATTGTTTACATAGGTTTACATAAATGGAGAAAGCTAATCCTTATCCTTTGGGCTAAGCAATGTAATTCTGTCTAGCAATATTTATTCTCCAGCGCCCTACCTGTGGTTTAGTAATTTCCATGTCAATAATGATGTCTAGAAGATCGTGACTCAATGTCGCATTCGATCTTATGGAAGTTGTCATTGGTAATCCAGTGAGGTTAGCTGACGTTAGACAAAAATCAAGCCGCAAGCCTGTGTCATGTACACAGAAAGTAAAAGTGTTGTCTCTTTCTACCGGATTGACTAGATGCCAGGGTTCTATTAGTACAAAGTTTGCCATCATGTCAATGAGAATGTCTCTCTTTCGAGGTTTTGTAGCCCAGTTTACCTGATATAATCAAGGCGAAACCTAGAACAAGATTCCAATCCCCACTAATGAGGATTTTCGTTTTACCAAATGATTGCAGCAGGCTGGCTTGGGAGGGCTGGTAATTCTGGTCTTCGACAGGGGAATACACCAATCCTACTATTAATGTCTGTTTGTAATTTAAGTTTCGCAAACACATACCTAGTGTATCAATCCAGGACTTCAGTACCTCCACTGAATGTGATTTTTGGAATAATAATGCAGCTTTGCTATGGTCTTTGGTGGAGCTGTAGGATGCTTTCTCCCGTCTCAGCCATATGTCACATCCCCCCCCATTTTCTCCTCAATGTTTCATTTTCCTCTTTAGTAATGTATGTTTCTTGAATTAAGGCATAACTGGGTGTCTAAACTCAGGAATGTGAATATCGTTTTCTTTTAACATAGTGCTTCAGGCCATTCACATTAAGAACCTCCCCTTAAGGGGATGGCAGATTTTTAATAGTATTCCTCGAATTGAGATTAAGGCACAGTGTGTACTGTGAATATTAGGAAGCAGTGTAAACTGAGAGTTGTCAGGGAAGACATTTGTTTAAGGTTTGGCTGTGGTTCCTCAGGTGCCCTATAAGATGTAATCCAAATTGCTGTGTACAGATCTTCTGTTGAGTAGAGCAAACATAACCAATGAAGTCCAAACTATTATTAAACTTCAACTAAAACAAATTACTATAAACCTGTGGTTTCCTAGGCATATCTTTCTCAGTTATGAGGCCTGGGTTCATTCATTTATTTTGTCGCAGTATATATATCTTCAGGGTAATTTTGTATTCCATAAAACACCATCTGTCCCAGTTTTACATCCATTAGTGTTCTGTTTCATGTTCAGGTCTTCAAAGGTAGGCCAGTCATACCAGAAATGTGTCCTTAAAGCCATTATTTCTTAATGTATATGTATATCTTCAGAGAATACTTGTGTTCAATAAACTCCTCCCTTCCCACACAGTCTTACTTTGAAAGTACTTTCCTGTTTCATATTAAAATCTTCCAAGGTAGAACAGTCATAGATAGGGTAATGGTATTGTTGAAATGACTGAAATGAAAATGGGGCCACATGCATCAATGAAAATACAGCTTGCAAGCGGGCAGATTCGCAGAATCTGCCCCATTACGACCAGTATTTTTACATTTGGGAAGCATCATCCCAAATGCAAAAATCGCAATTTAAGTAATCTCAACATTTGCGATTGCTTAAATTGCGATTGCATTTAAGGAATCACAAATTGTGATTCCTTAAATGCAATGCATTATCAAAAAAAATTGCGATTTCACAAATAAGAATTGCAAATTACCGTCAATTTTATGTTGATGGTAATTTGCGAAAACTTTGAAAAATGCACTAAAGTGCATTTTTCAAAGTACCATGTTACACACACACATGCCCTTGTGCGCAACATGCGGTAAAATAGAAATTTCAGGAGTGCAACAGGGTGTCCTTTTGGCACCCTTGAAATTGTATGCGCAATTTGCGAGTACCTATTGGGTACTCGCAAATTGTGCACACAATTCCCATTCTGGAAGTCATTCCTTAATTGCGACTCGCAATTTGCAAGTCACAATTAAGGAATGTGTAGGAATCACATTTTTTTTAGATTCCTGCGTGCATCGGCAATTGCGCTTCCATATTTGCGATTCCTTAATAATCGCAATTAAGGAATCGCAATTGCCTATATTGATGCATGTGCACCATGATTTCATCTTTTCCTGTCCATTGTGTAGAAGCATACATTAAGTTTGTTAACATCCAATTAACGCCACACTTAAAGGTTTTTAAACAACTAAACCGTGTTCTTCAGTTCTTGAGGGGTGACCTGAAAATGTCTTTCGGAGCAGTGTGTTTTCTATTGGAACTTCCCCCCCATGTGCCCATGTTTGCAGTGTACAATCTGAGACTTCTAGCTGCAGATTCCTTACCTTTGATTTCCCCAGGTGTCAGGCTAGATCCGGAAACGTTTGCGTAAGCAGTACCCCTAGCGTGCGTCAGAGGTTGGCTCCATTCTGCTCTGCTTCTGGCATCTGCAGCGACGGTTATGACGTCGGGGTCACCTATATAGGTGCCACCCAGGCTCACGGATGTTAGTTCTTTTCTTTCTGCACCAGTTAAGTGCTGATCTGATAAAAGCTACCACACAGTCGCTTTTTGACAGTTATTTTCAAATTTTATGTTGACCAAAACTTTTGGTGTGTCAAGGAAGTCTTCTAGAAAGACGGGGTTTAAACCGAGTGGCACTTGTCATTGCTCCGTGTTGGTAACCGACCCCTGCCTGGTCTGTATCTGATGTCTCGAGAGTGGCCACGACTCAGTCGTGCTCGGGCTGTTGGGTAATGGCTCGAAAGGCTTTGTCGGAGCGTGCTATGAAGCTCCTTGCGGCCCGGCAGTCGACACCATCCCGCAAGACACCACGGAGATCCTGATCGAAGAAGAGGAGGAAGTGCAGGTGCTCAGCACCAGCACTTATTTCACCGGGCCGGGTCTATACGATTGCTCTCCTCCGGCAGATCGAAGATCCAGAAATTATTTAAATAAATGCCTGCTCTCCTTCTGTGGTGCTGCCTGGTATGTCCTTATAGGAAGTCCAGCCAGTCCCAGGCATACTGAAAGAAAGTGTCGTCATCACATTAGTGATGTCACTGCAGCAGATCAAGCCTGCCTTTCACGGAACATTGTTTCATTTCCGTTGAAGAATGGCTGAAGGGGGGCTTTTGGCTGAGCTGGGGTGCGGCAGGCTGGAAGTGTGCAGGACTGCCACTAAACATTGTACAATGTACAACGTCCAGCAGAAGTGAATATATACGAGTGCCGGCAATCAATACAGGTATCATTTTTATACATTTGATTTACTTGCTTCATAAAAGCAGCAAGAGCTGCAAAAGAGCGTTATATGTACACGCTGGCCGGCGGTGAGCGCTGCAATGTCGTGAAAAGAAAGGACAATTCGAAAGAAAGCATCCTTTGTGCTCCCAAGAATCGCTCTGCACCCACACTCACCAGATGCGTTCCTGGAGTAGAGGATGGAAGCGTTTCCCTGGAAACGATCTTGGGAGACGTTCTCGGGGAACCCCATGATTTTGTGGTTCAGGGGACGTGGGTGAGCGCCTGGGGTGTGGGGTAAAGTTGGTAGGGTAGCCTGGCTCTTTGCAACCTCTGCTTTTGTAATGTTATTTCAAAAGCAGGTAGTTACCCTAAAAAAGTTACCCCGAAGTAAGTGGTCTGCACCCGGGTCAGCGTGCTGCTACATGCCCAGCCCCGGCGCAGCCAGCAGGCCAGATGAGTTGCATTAATGAGGCCACACACTCTAAAAACTCACAAACTAACATCCATGGCGGCAGAGAGCACCAGGCATTCATTGGGGGCAAGAGGCTTAGAGACGCGCACACACATAGCGCAGCAGCTCAGTGAGCCAGAAAGCTGTGAGGTCAAGACAAACTCATTTAAGTTCAAAGATGACGTCAGCACATTTATTGCACGCACAAAGTTCAATTTGACTCATAATTTCTCAAAGTTCTCTTGAAGTTCCCAGTTGGCTCGTCGTGTGCTTAATGTTCGTTTCAGCTCTTTAGGCAGTGCATGCCTCAGCCTATCATTTGCCTAAAGTTCGCGTCTCCACATCACTTGCTCGGCTCGCTTTTTCTCGTTGTTCAGACAAGCTTGGCTTTAGCGCCTTATTGCGCAAAGTTTGGTTTGGCTCATCACGTGCTGTTAATCGGGTGCTTTGCCTACTGCCCTTGTTGTACTGGATTTTTTGCCACTGCACAGTCGAGATCACAAGCCTGTTAACCTTACCAGCCCCTGGTTGGCACAAAGCAATAGTGTTTCATACACAGCTTTTGGGACCCACAAATCTGCAGCCTTTGTGAGCTTGGCCTCGATGTTGGCTCTCCTAGAGTCGTCCTTCCAGGGACTGGGTTGCTCTGGCCAAAAAGCAATGCACAGATCATGTCTTAAATCGGTGGCAGGGTCTGCCAGAAGTGGGGAGCACCGTGTTCACTCTGAAAGAACTAAGCCTTAGAACTAACAATGGCTTGTGCTCTCACATGCATGCGCAAATGGCACCCTCCCCCAGCTTGCCACTCAGTGATATGGTGCCCTAAATCGCTATTCTGTGTATTGGACACAGCACAGCTATGCATTCATGAGGCAGGCCAGGAAGGATACTGCCCTGTCACCTCTCAACTTTACATAATTAATTACTCTATTTTTAATAAAGCAGTGGTGTACTCTTTTCTTGCTGTTCCTCAGTATCCGCTTTTCTTCCTACCCTTCACACCTTACTCCTTCCCTTCGTTCCATTTTTCTTTTACTTTCTGCCCTACGTTGAAGTACCGGGTTTTTAAGAACCCAGCGGTGCCAGGGAACACACCCGAAGACTTTGAGTTCTTCCTGTTTCAGACTACAGAAACACAGAGTCTTCTTGGTGAAGTCAAAGATCGTATTTATTGGCTGCAGCCAGTAACAGGTATCCTAGAAGTACAACACGGTGTATGTTCTCAGGAGACTGCTCAAACTTACGAAGTCAGTCTTCTCTTTTATACAAAATATTATGCTTTAGGCAAACATTCCTTTTTTTACAGTTGATCATTCAAATATTTTCACTACAAAGAAAAAGCAGAGTCATGATGACAACCCCATATTTTTTGTCCAGCCCATAATCAATTACTCGGCAAGGCCCAGTTTTCTCATCAGATATCGACGGACCCTCAATAAAAACGGGCACCTCCTCCTCGTAAAGTAAGTCATAAAGAAAGAAACAGGGACAGGTGTGTATGAGATTAGGCATGGTTTGTGTGCGATGAAAAGGTTTATGACATGTGCGCCTTGATGATAATCTCTTTCGGCCACTGGGAAAGGAACTGGCTAAACAGGTATGGCTTCAGGCAGCGGAGGCAGCTTGCCCAGGTCACAGAGGAGTCAGCAAAGGTGTACGTGTCCTTCAGACTCGTTTCGGCCTTAGTCATTTGGCCTGTGTGAGGGCAATCACAAAATGGCTGCCGTTCACAAAATGGAACCCGAGGGTTCAAACTAAATCCGTGAATACAGAGTGTTCTCTTAGATCGATTCATGCGAAAACACTCAAACACACTACACTCGTCATTTGCGGTCTGCTGACACCAAAATCGTCATGATACGATGATGTTTATGACACGGGTCCAGAATTTTCAGTACCACAACGTCCACGTTTCCTCTTAATCACCACCTCTCCATTAACTGCTTATTATTTCTCACATTCTCATCTTTCCCTTGCACTCTCTTTTCTGTATGCTCTTCTTCCCTTTCTCCTCTTTCCTTTTTCCATTCTTATCATGTTCCACTCCATTCTTCCACTCCCTATCTCTGCTTTTCTCACTTCTCTTCACATTCTTTGTCTACCATATCTATCTTTGCCTTCAGATCGCTCCTCCTTCCTCACTCTCCTATTTATGTTTTTCCTTCTTGCGAATTTATTTATATCCACTCCAGGAAGCAGTCTTTGTTCTCAGAGTCATACATTGTAATCTTGGTATGAAACTCAGTCTTTCATCTTTTTGAGGTCAATAAAATGTGTGCCTATGAGCTGGACAACAAGATTTTAAATTCTGTATCAAGGCCCCCTTTGGTGAATATGTGCTTTACAAAATATACATGGTATGTTAAGCACACAAATGTATTTTAATATTTTGTTTTTCAATTTCTTTGCAATATTACACTGTCATTCTCTCTGTCCCTCCTTGACCCAGTACCTTTCATACTCCTATCCATTCCCCTGACCTCCTTTCTTTCCTTCGTCCCATCCTTTTCTTTTCCCTTTTTCTCTTCCTCAGCACCTACAGCCATGCCTCCATTCCCCTCTTGCTTCCTTACACCTTCATTTCATTCTAGCTTGCTTCCTTACACCCTCATTCATTCCCCATCCTTCCTCCCTTGGTGCATTTATTCCTCTTCCTCCATTCTTTCCTTACTTTCTTTTTTCCCTGCTCCTTCCTTCACCTCTTCTTTAATTTCCTCTTTTCTTGCCATCAACCCTTCCTTATGCTTATTTTTCTCCTTTCCTTTCTTCTTTCTATTAATCCATCATATAGCATTCACGCCCTTTCTCCCTCTATTCCTTCATTTCTTCCTTTCACATTATTTTCCTATTTCATCCATTACTCATATATGTCCTCACTCCAGTACTCCCCTTCCTGCTTGCATTGGTTGCTGCCTACTTTAATGTATTCCTTCCTTCACCCTTTCCTATCTTTTAAACAGCACAGTACAAGCACATTCTCTTTAGCTTGCAAAGCTGCCGCAAGTCCTCCAATGACCTTTCCTAAAGCTGCATTTTCAGAATTATACACATTCTCTAATTTGAGCTCACTTTTAATTTGTTCTCATGGGCTTCCCATATGTTATATTATGGTATGATATATTGATTTGTACATCACACTAATTACCCTAGAGGGTATCCAGGCACTTGGGCAGGTGTATAGGTCTGAGGTCCCCGAGGTGAAACGCCTAACTCGCGAGTGACTTGCACAATGACAGTGAGGAGTGTCTAAGAAAGTACAATCCCCGGGATTTGGATTTAAGAATGGTAAGGGGAAGCAATAACGTACGAATGAGAGGAAATATATATTAAAAGATGGCTTGCCCTACATTAACAAGAGTGTAATGCAGTAACAATTGAAGAGTGTGCTTACATATTGATTACGAAAGTCGAGTTCACCTCTGGGAATGAAACATCTGAACCCAGACGTATCTGTGAGGTTTGAGGTCACTGCATGTATAAAGGCACAAAATGAAAAGGGAAAAGAGTTTTCCCAAATAGGCCTAAAAAGAGAGGAGGTATATAAAAAGGCCCTCGTATGAACATGGGATGAAGACAGCCCCCCCCCCCCCCCCACATAAAACTAAAAGGGATAGATGTGCGAAAAGGATTTTTGTGAAGATTATAAATGATCGCATTGTATTTTATACAAAGTGTGACAAGAGGGAGATGTTACTGTTACTACCCAGGTTTTGGAGAAAAAGATATGAAACTCAGGTAAGAGGAGTGTATGTTGAGATAAGATCATATGGTATTGGATACACAAGGAGCACGTGCCTGTACACTATGAGGAGATCATACCACAGTGGGTCATGGCATGAGAAGAGTGCTGATAATCAAATGAGAGTTTTTACAAAAATGAGTCCATATGGATGAGGGAGCAGCTCCTGCTCTAAGAAAATGCTTTTAATTGTTTTTTAAAGGTTGTTCCTGAGGAGAGTTGCATGACTAGTAAGTAGGCGACGGTGTGATTACAAAGCCCCACACAGACCTTAGTATACGAGGTCTTTGAATTAGGGGGTGCAAATTGTGCACATACTCCTGGTATCACAGCCCTGATGATGGTCACTGACACCACGGGGCTCTTTGGAGGCCGAAACATGTAGTAACAAAACACACAAGAGATAGGGGTGACGGATATTAAAGATCAAAGAAGTCCCTGATTACACATTTATTAACCCTGCCAGGAGAGGTCCGGGATAAAGATTGGGTGGACACTCCCCTGGGTAGTTTTAGGAATTTCTGTGTTGTGAGGTTCTTATATCCAGATGGGGCAGATGAAATACTTTTGGCCGCCCAACAAGCCCCAAAAAATATTGTATCTCTTCACTCTGCACGTTGGCCTGCATCAGAGTGTTGATGCACACCCTATGATGAAGCATGACACTAAAGGGCCTTCCACAGGGAGAACCAAGCAGCTTCTATATAAGTACACTGACTACATTTCCCCTTCCTTTCTATTGTTTGGAGAAGTGTTGGCATTAGGGAGGACAAAGGGAAGGGAAGTACCGCTCACTAAGCATGGGCGAATTTTGCGAATCTGGCGTTCGCGAATTTGCGTATTTGCGAACTCGCAATCCGCAAAATCTGCGAATTCTCGCGAATTTGCGGATTTTTTTGTTTTTATAGTGTTCGCAAGGGTTTCTGCCAGTTCGCGAGGATTTTGTACCAGTTCGCAATTGCGAACTTCCTTGTCGGCACGCAACGGTCGCGACTATGTTGTTTCTACGTCTGGTTCATCATCACAGGTTCACAGCACCCTCTGCTTAAACACTGCCACCCTCTGTTTCACCCATGCCACCCTCTGGTACATCAATGTCACCCTCGGGTTCATCATCATCACTGTAGATTATGGGGGGAAAAAGCAAGCACACCTGCCCTGCTTCAACTGACATGAATTAATTTGGGGTTGATTTATTAATGTGTCACTGTTTTAAAATTCCAGTCTGGCACCTGCTTCCTTATCTGTAATTTGCTTTCTGTTGCAGTGCAATTTTTTTTTCCAGGACCTTTGTGGCCTACTTGTAGCTATTCTATGATCCGGCTGTGAGGGTCAGAGCAGGGTCATACAATTGTTGCAACTAGCAACTGAACTCTGGAGGGGCCCCAGTCAGGAAGCACTACAGGGAATGGTTACTAATGATGAATTTGAACTTTTGCACCTGCTGAGTGCTTTCAGTTTAGCAAAACTTGTTTTTCTGCAGAACAGCAAATGTAATGCCCCAAACAAACTTACTTGTGAAAGTTGATTTCTAATCCAAAAGTGATCCAAAGAAAGTCAAAAGGCCTCAAATCCAAAAAAGGGCAGGCAAATGTCAACCTGAGGAGTTATTCTGATAAAAATCATCATTTTCAGAAGGTCTATGCTGCTTGCTAGTGGATTTCTTGTGCAGAATTGAAAATTTTGTAATTTCGCGAGTGCGAGATTGTTGCTGCCCGCCGCACCTACATGTTCGCAATTGCGAACTTACGCCGCACGCCGCAAAATTGTATCACCAAGAAAAAAAAATCCGCTGCGTTCGAATTTGCGGATTTTCGGTAAATTCGCGAGCGTTCGCGGATCGCGGATTTACCGAAAATCCGCAAAATCCGCGAGCGGAACTGATTTTCCGCCCATGCTTACCGCTCACCCCCAGTATTGCATGTGTGTGTAAGCTTCCCTGAATGCCAGGGCAGACAAACTCAGCCATCAATGCCTAGCGGATCATAAATGACGTCTCCAGGTGAAGGTGGTGCAAGGTCTCTTTCAGCAGTGGGGAGAGCCTTGGTAAGATCTGTTCGCCACTGAAGAGAAGGCACAATATCAGCAGTTTTGTGTGCTGGAGTTTTTAAAGCGGATATCGCTCTGCAACGCTTTTTGTCGCAAGTGGGGTTCAGGCCAGCTATACGCCTTTCTGCCCAAACCACTTCTGCCCAGGGTTCTCAAGAAGATCAAGAATGACCAGAAGATCAAGAATGACCAGGCCTAGTTCATTCTTGTGCTTCGACCTGGGCATGGAGAGTTTAGTATCCAGTGCTTCTAAAAATGAACATCAATCCTCCGATCAGGCTGCACCTTTGCTGTTGCAACAGCAGGTCCTCCACCTGAACCTATCAACTCTCTGCCTTCCTGTAGGGAAATTGAGTGGCGACAGTTGATAGCTTTTGACCGTCCTCTTAAAGTATGTGAGGTTATCTTGGGGGCCAGGCTGCCCTCCACTATGACGGCATATGCCTGCCATTGGCAAAAGTTTGTAAAATATTGTACCGAAAGGTCTATTGACCCTCTTTCTGCCTCTTTATCTACTATCCTTCTTTTTATCCCTTTAACCCTTGTCCAGCAGGGCTCTGCATTGGGTATGCTCAAGGGTTACCTTTCTGCTCTATCCACTTTCTTGCAGCTGCCAAACCAACCCTCTTTGTTTAAATCCCCTGTTGTCCATAGATTCTTAAGAGGGCTTTTACATGTTTCCACCTACGCCCTTTGTCATGCCTCAATGGGACCTTAATTTGGTCCTCACATTTCTCATTTGTGCTCTTTTCGTGCCCTTGCATAATTGTCCCCTCCCGCTGCTTACCATCAAGACAGCCTTACTAGTGGCAATAACATCTGCTCGGAGGGTGAGTGAGTTGCAGACATTGTCATCTAAGTCTCCCTACTTAATGCTTTTTGCAGATAAAGTGGTGCTTCACACCTAAGCTTCATTCTTGCTGAAGGTGGTGACCCCATTCCATCTGAATCAATCCCGCTGTCCACCTTTTTTGCTCCACCACATCTCTCTAAGGAAGAGGAGCAGCTCCACTGTCTGAACCCAAAAAGAGCACTGTTGTTCTACCTTGATCGTACAAGAGTTCCTGGTGGACGACCAACTCTTTGTGGGGAACGTGTGAGCTAAGAAAGGTTGGGCATCGCAGAAACTGACTATTTCTCACTGGGGCGTTCTCTGCATTAAGATCTGCTATGCCCTTGCTAAGAAGCAGCCCCCTAAGGGAATAAGAGGCCATTCCACCAGGGGCAAGGCTGTGACCACGGCGTTGGCTCAGGGTGTCCCAGTCCTAGACATCTATCAGGCAGCAATGTGGCATCTTTGCACATGTTTGCCAAGCGAGCATTACTGTCTGGACAGTCAGGTCTGCAGGGACGGGCATTTCGCCCGTTCAGTCCTGCAGGACTTTCTAGTATAGTCAAATTGTCCGCAGCCCTCCGCCAAAAGCTATGGCCTAGCTATCTATTCAAAGGTAAGGATTCTGCAGATAGAAGTCTCTATCAGATGAACAAGTTACTTACCTTCAGTAACGCATTATCAGATAGAGACAATATCTAGCTGCAGATTCCTTACAGACCCACCCATGCCTCTCTACTTTACGGACTTATTGGTTAGGGCTACGGTTGTTAATTTTTTCCGGGCCCTAGTTATGACAAAATGAAGTCAGTCAATTCATGGCACTGCACTTCTGGTGTGAAAAAGTGAAAAGTAGTGACATCCACGCGCCTGTATGACGTCTATACAAGTGACAGACGTCCTTACACACGCTGACGACGCCAAGGATGTAACGCGGAGCCGAATGGAGGCCTCCAATGGCATGCGCAAGGGGTACTGCTCACGTAAAAGTTTCCAGATCAAGAAGGGAGAAGTCAAAGGTAGGCAATCTGCAGCTAGATATTGTAGATAATGCGTTACCAAAGTTAAGTAACTTGTTCTTCTAGTCTAGATCATTCATCCTCGTTGCCAGCTGTAGTAGTGGCTTGTTAATTCTATTTTGTCTTGTCTGCTGTAGGTCACAGAGCGAATTTATACATTCTTGTCATGTCGAGCACCTCTAAACACCATTACAATTCTTCTAAGTCACTATATTAGTCGGTTTTCCCAGCCACAGCTATCAACATCGTTGCTGGTTCCAAGAGCTGTATCCGGTCCTTACGTAATTGAGTCTTGAGAGCTAAGAATTTCTTCCTTTCTATGTTTGTCTCACAGGAAAAATCCACTGAAAAAGAGATTTGATGGTTGTCAAGTGATATGGTCCATGTGTCTTAGCTGCATTGATAATGTGGCGTGCTTGTTAGTGATGTAGAAAACACACTAAAGTTGGTCCTGGTTAGACTTTGTACCATGGGAGTGTATCTTAGCTTTGCTTGTACGTTGGAAATCTAGTGGAGGATTAAAAGACTCTTTCAATAAATCAGGTAAGAGGGTTTCAGTTTCATAGTTTTTTGTCAGTTTCCTCTGTATGTTCTGGTACTCCAGAGATTTTGATGCTATCCCCCACAGCTTTGGTCTTCCAAGTCACTGACCTCTAATATAGGTTGCACATCTCCACTCCCGTTCCGGTAATTCATCAAACCTTCGCTCTATGTCTTCCATTCTTGTTTCTGCTATTTCTAAAATGTTCATTGTGGAATAAGGCAGAGATCTGGGATCCGCCATCGCTTTGAACTGTGATGCTTGCTTATCATTGTTGGGAACTGCTTCTGAGCAAAGTAGCTGGCCCACTGGTTTCGTCTTGGACATCAGTATCAAAAGAGACAAATGTTCAGGCCGCAGATACAGTTGGCAAGAGGATCGGCTCCTATGATGTGTGCTGTTTTGCGAACTTCCACACACTGTGTTGATAGAGGTACCTTGCAAGCTTTATCAAACCTCTGTGGAATTCAGTTAAGGCTAACAACCTGCTGTCCGCTAAATCAGAAAGCTTCACTCTTCAGGCTTTGAAAAATGTAAACAATATTTCCACACCTGCAGGTCTGGTTTCTTGCATTATCAGATGCTCGGCCTAATTGTAATGCACTCAACCAATGAACTGGATATAACATTTTATTTTCCATTATAGTACTTGTAGTTTATTTTTACTGGAACAAATAAAACAACCACAAAACGGGGTTAACTTCTCGATAATGTCATGAAGCAAGCTTAAGATTTCCATTACATGGGATGTGACATTGCTTGAAACAAATATTTCACCCTTGAACTCGACTCGCCAGTTGTCTAGTGTCAGATGTTAGTTTTAGGCAATTTTTCTTTTATACTAAGTGCATTCCTGGACTTGTTAATATAATATTTATTTGCAGAGACAAAAATAAATGTCCCTAAATGAAATAGAAATGTAAACTAGAGCTCTGCCATGGCACCTCTTTTTTTGCTTTTAATAGACTGATTGAAACTTTACTCAGGCACACTCTAAATCAATTCAAGTAGGCATAGAAAAACGTTGCAGCTAAGATTCTTCATTTTGGCTCTGACCATTTGTCTTTTGTTGATATGTTACTTAGTTCGGCTGGGTCTGCTTTGCTACAAGGCTGACATGTTTTGTGAATGTTTCTCCAGTGGCTGATTGTGCCAGTTTGTTTCCAAGTACCAATAAGAACTATGCAGATTCAGAGACAGAACGCATATGACCAGTGTGTTTCAAGTGGTTGGCATTCCTTCACCAGACAAGATCTGTATGCCTGGACATGTTTGCGATCTGAAAAAAAAAACTAGATGTCATAGCGAGTAGGCAAGTTGATTTTTCATGGCCTACTCTTCCTCCTTTTGAAGAACCACAGGGTGTGTGAAAAGCACAGTCCATTGTAAGGCAGCCCATCAATTATCTTTTATTTTGCCTCTGCAGTGTTGCATATAATAAAGTACTGAGCCGAAGATTAGCTCTCTGTGTTAACGATGGCAGCTCCTGTGTCATGGCAGCTGCTTTGTCCATTCAATAGCCCTATTTCTATTTCCATGCAGTGTTATTTGAAACTGGCACTCTGGGAAAATAAATACAACCACATGAAATTGATCCTCTATTATAAAAAAGGGGAAAGAGGGTGGAACTCACCTGTGGGGCACTTTGGGGATCTGCATCCAATAACCACCATCCAACATAAAGTTTTACGCCCACACCACCACATTCCTCCATTTATCACCCCAGAATCTCTATAGCAGTGGCCGTGTTTGTTCAGAGCAGTCTTTGGGTAGCTTTCTGGTATCACTTAGATGTTCCCCTATGGTGCTCTGCAACATAATACGGTTGCGTACACACTCACCCCAGACACTGCAATTGTCTTTATCTTATGCAGCATCAGGTCTACAGGTCCAACAAGAGCTCCTGTATGCGGCTCCAACATCATTGGACCTCCTGAGGGCACAGCCATATGTCAGCTTTGCATTTGCTCCTGCAGTCAGTGCCAGACCATATTGTCTTCACATTTTTGCAAACAGGGTGGGTCCCATAAATGTCTGTTATTCCCCTGGAAATGGTCCTGGGCCGCTGGTGCTGTGGAGCTGTAAAGAGATACTGCTATGCTCCTATGTCCCAAGAACTGCCTCTGACGACACCATTCTTGTCAATGGAACTCTTCACATCATTGGTATAGACACTATTTTAGATCTACTCATCAGTCATGGTCAATGTATCGCTACAGATCTTTATTTAAGGTACATTTTATTGAGAGTTTCAAAAGGAGGAACAAAAAAAAGAACTATACAAAATTATAAAGATCGCAGCAAACAGAAATCAGATAGAGTACCATTCAAAGGACATGCTTACGAGAAGGATGTATAAGATTAGGGAAAATGGTGGCAGACACTCATGAAATGGTATACTTAAGACTCAGGACATTGGAACATCCATAACATCATATGCCATTGTGATACTAAGTTTCTATGTCAATCTTTCGGTGTGACAAAGTGATGGAAGAAATGTGGAACAGAAATACCTCCTGTAATATATAGCGTACATAACATATCATGTATAGTGTACCATGTTCATGTAGAAGCATCTTAATTTATATTGATACATCAATTTCATTGATACATTGAACACATATATTGTACCTATGGTCAAATTGAGGCATCTGAATACATACTGATACATCAGTTCAATTGATACATCTAGTACCGGGTTTAAAGCATGTCATAGTCAACTCTATAACAATGTTGGTAGAACTTGAAAAAAGGAGAAGAAAACACAAGTTTAGGTTGAAGTAAAAGAAATATGGGAAGAGCATTTGTCAGCATCGATTGGATTATATGAGTATGACCCAACTTTTGGATATGTCCTTCAGTGGCCTATATATCCCTATATATCTTGTGGTTATTACTAGTTCCAGCCCGCCCCTAGAAGTACACTATGGGTGTACGGTCAATCAGGGTAAATCATAGTTGAAGGCAATTTCATCAAGTGAATCCCACATTTTTCTAGTTGGGGAATGCCATGTCGATAGTTGGAGAGATATATTATCAGCAACAAGACAGGAGAGCCATTCTTGCCGCATCCTAAAGGTGACCGATTTGGCATTTTTCCAATTATTAAGAATTAGTTTACATGCAAGTGTAAGCATTAGATCCAAAAGAAAGCGGTCACCCTTGCTATGTATTTAAGGGACAAGGTGACCCGATGATGAAGCATGACACCACTAGGGTGTGTGAGGGTAATTACAACGAAAAGGAATGCTTTCCTTCCCTACTACCTAGTGAAGAATATCTAGGTTGCTTCTTGAATTATCTTCCCAGGGTTACTACATGTTATCTCAACATATAGTGGGGTACAGATTGTGATTCATTGTTTACTAAGGGAGGACGTACTCCCGCTAGAGTGTTCCTCTCAGCCCTTTTGACACAGGAGGAGTATCCCTCCTCTGATTGCCTTAGTATTTTTATGTAATTGAGGGTCCAGGTGACCTAAGAGGATATAAGAGAGTTCTCTGGAGGGCTCAATATTGAAAGTGTTTTTATACAGCTAAAAATGTTGTCCCAGTAGTTTTGTTTAACGGGACAATGGAAGAGCATAAGGGCTAGATCTCCTTCATGAACCTGGCAGTTCCAGCAAGTCGGGCTCTGTGAGAGATTGAGTTTGAAGTTTCTAAATGGCGTCCAGTATGTTCTATTAATGATCATATATTTGTCTGTGCTAGTGATAGTGAGGTCTTGTTTGAGAAGGGTGTTTTGTATATACTTTTCCAATAAAATTATATATTTATGGAGTTTTGGAGTTTGGTTCTGATTCCCACTTCATCTTGTTGCGGGAATGGGATTTACGTGGGCTGGGGAGTAGTAATTTATATATCTTGGAAGTATTGAGTATTTCGTTAATTGAGCCATTAATTTCAAGAACTTATAGAAGTCCAAGGATTCTAGACTAAAACGTGTTTGCAGATTAAAGAAAGGTTGTGGGTTTTTGCACTCGAAGAGGTCTTTGACTAAATGTATACCATGAATCGACTATTTTTGCTGGTAAATCATTTGTCCCTTTATTTTCAAGTGGGTTATTCCATGGAGAAGTCAGGTTGGATTTATAAATTTTTATTTGCGATAGGTAGTCTAGTCGCAGGAGAGCTCATTTTGAGTTTTGGATGATATATTTAGTGTGTGGGAGAGAGTAATGTTCGTTGTTAAGATTACGGGGAGTGGAATACTGCTTAAGAGTGATTTCTCTATATTATCCCAGGTTGGCATATACTCCATATCATCGGCGAACCAAAAGAATCCTTGTTTACAAAGATATGCCGTTTGATCATTCCGGAAGTTGGGAAGTGCTTAACCTCTTCAATGCTAATGACAAGGGTAACTCGTCATGATGCACTGGTTGACCTGTGCTGATGACAAGGATAACTCGTCATGTATAATGGGGTTTTCAATAAATCAGCGCAAGAGGGGGAAAACCCCTTAGCAGCCAAGTGGTTAACCTCCAATTTCTATGGCTAATTGAAGTGATATTCTTGATTTCTTCCCTTACCAAAGGAAAGAATTACAAATATTGTCAATTTTATTCAGAAAGTCATTAGAAAGGGTTAATGGGAGCATGCTAATTAAATAGTTGATCAATGGTGTAATCATAATTTTTACGGTCTCGACTCTTCCCCACTAAGATAGGAATTTTGGAGACCAACTATCTAGTAGAGTGTTGAGTTTTTTATTAGAAAACTTTAATTAGTCTGCAGGGTGGTTATCTTATCTTTCGTGAACTATATTCCTAAGTATTTAATACAACCTGGTTGCCATAACAGACCGGTATTTTCAATGATTTCTTTGTTGCCAATGTTGTTAAGAAGCTTAACCTCCGTTTTGTCTTTGTTAAGCGTGTATCCAGAAATTTCGGAGAATCTTCGTATCATGGACATTAATGCTGGGATAGCTGCGTCAGCATTGTCAGAGATATTTAGAACATCATCTGCGTAGGCAGTGATTTTGACTGAATTGAAGGCCTGTTATGGCTTTTTGTCTCTTAAGTGACATAAGAAGGGCTCTATTGCTAGTAGAAATAGGGATGGGGAGAGGGGGCAGCCTTTTCTAGTGCCCTGTTTTCGATCTAGAGGGGATGAGATGATGCCTCCTGCCCTTACTTTAGTGGTCGATATATGGTATCATGTTCATACGAATCAGTTCCTCGCCTAAGTTAAATTTCTCTAAAGCTGCTTTTAAGTAAGACCAGTCCACTTTATCAAACGCTTTTTCAGCGTCTAAAGTGATAGCAACTGTTGGGGATTATGATAGTGTGGCTTTCTCTACTGCATGGCATAGAATTCGGGTGTTGCGACTGGATAATCTGTTCTTTAAAATGCCAATTTGTGAGGGATGTATGAGTTTGGAAATATGTTTTTGCAAGTGGTTAGCTAAGATCATGGCATACATTTTGTAGTCCAAATTGATCAATAAGATAGGTCTGTAATTTATAGGGTGGCATGGGTCCTTACCTTCTTTTGGTATCACTGTTACGATTGCCTCAGCTGGAGTGCCCGTTATTTGACCTGTCCCGGAGAAATGATTAAAGAGGTTCAGTAGAGGAGAGGTTCATGGATTGGCGAAAGTCTTGAAAAAATGTGGCATTATATCCATCTGGACCTGGTGCTTTCCCTGTTTTTAGTTTTTTAATTGTGTCTTTAAATTTCTTCAGAGGTTATTGGGCCATTAATTGAGAGTTTATCTTGTTCTGTGAGAGCAGACAAGACACATTCATCTAGGTAGTTTTGGCATTTTGAGATATCCAGTGCTGTGTTTTTATCGTACAACTTTTGATAAAATTCTTTAAATATTTCTTCTATTTTATTTAGTTTGGTGAACATGGCCTTGCAAGTCTTTTAATGCGTTAATTGCATTTTTCTGCAATTTGAATTTCAGGTATGATGCTAAAGTTTTCCCAGGTTGATTAGATTCACATAGTTTGATACTTTTGTTTGTTAATCCAGACTCGAGCTCTGGTACTTACAATTTTATTATATTCAGATTTCTTATTTACTATTTTGTTTAAAAGTTGTTCATCTCTAGACGAGATGTGTTGTTTCTCTAAGTCTGAGATCACTTTTTCTAATTTCTGTAGAGTATATTTGCTTCTTTATTCATGGCCGATTTTATTTTTTTAATTCCCCCCCTCACTGTGGTTTTTAAGGCCTCCCATCATACGAGGCCAGAATTATCACCTATTTTATTCTCTTCAAGATAATTTCTAATGGGCTCATCAATGAACTGTATATTCTTTTACGATGAGATGGTTTTGTCATCTCCATAGAAGTTGTTTTGTGCATGATGCCGGGTCAGTAATAGATAAGGTGATCCAAGAGTGGTCTGATATTGCCCTTGGTTCAGTAGTAGTTTGGTCGATCTGATTAATGGCCTTTCCCAAAATAAGAAGATAGTCAATGCGTGAATATGAATTATGAGGGTGAGAATAAAAAGTGTAGTCCCTTTCTCTGGGGTTTTGTGTTCTTCATGTATTAATCAAGTTAAACTCCTTACATAGGTTCCTGAGAGCTTTGTGTTATTTATTCGGTCTGAAAGGGCAGTGTGAGTTCCTGTCTAGTGCGGGATCTAGAGGTAGATTAAAATCCCCTGCAGATATGATTGTGGTTGAGTCAGGGACTAACTTGAGTTGTTTGGAAAGTTCTTCCCAAAAGTCAGGGTTTTCCTTGGTGGATGCATATATGTTTGCAATGTAGAATTCTGTACCATGTTTGGTTAATTTTGAAATAATCCATCTCCCCTCTGTGTCAGAGGTGCTTGTGATTAAGTCAATGTTGGCTTTCTTTAAGGTGATTGTTAAGACTCAATATTTCTTACCCATGGCCAAAGAACAAATGACTTCAGAGTATTGATTACATTTAAGTGAACTAAGATGTGTGCAATCAATCTTAGTTTCTTGCATAAGAATAATATTGCCTTTCTGTTTGACGTAGTCGATAATTTTCCTTCTTTTGATTGGGTAGTTGTTACCTTTTACAATCAAAGATATTATCTTAATATTATGATGTGTTGAGATCATTGTTATATGTGCTCGGATGGTCTATGCAGAAGAGGGCAACATAAGGTTTTATGCAATAAATGAGCAGGTATCTAGTCATTATTGTAGTGAGCAAAGGTTGTATTTGTAGGCTCCTCTGCGTTAGAGTGTATTTCTTGGTGTGTAACAAACGGTTCCTTCAGGGCCATTCAATGTCAACAGATAGACATATAGCTTTTGTGAAGTGCACCTTCCTATTGAAGTTGTGAGTTGTTTGACATATCCTTAGGAGGCAGGTTTGGGTAATTTTTCTCCTAGCAATGCTGACATAGTGGATGTTGAAATTACAAAATGTTATTAAAACAACAATAATGAAGATCAACATAAATAAATAAAACAGTGGGTAAAACCAAACCCTCAGTCAAGTAACCCCCCCTCCACCCCGCCCCCCCCCCCCAAGTAGTAAACAAGCATGGCGATAAGAGGAAAAAGAAGCAATCCTACAGCAAAACAAAGATATTAATCTAAATATCTGCAATCTGCAGGTGAAGTAAAGTCATATAGTTAACACTTTGAAACCTTACAGCTTATCTAGCTAGAAAGAGATCATAATACTAGTTCTATTGCAACTGTTAATATGAAGCAATACTTAGGTGTTCTATATCCATAACATCTGCAATCAGATATTAATCAAATTTCTGCAGTCAGCAGGTGAAGTTACAGCATTTAGTTAACATTTTGAAACCTTGCGGCTTGTATAGGTAGAAAGAGATGTAGTACTAGCTCTTTTACAATTGTTAATATGAAGGAGGTTAAGTTTACACATAGCAATACATAGGTGTTCTATCTCCAAAACAGAGGAGACTCTGCGATTTGTAATTCTTTTGAAATAATTATGAACAACTATGTATACCGTAGGATTCTGCAAAGTTGCTCATTCTTAATGTAGTGACCAGTGTGAGCCTGGCTGTGTAGTGTGAGACTTCTTTTAATGTGGGTAGAACTTGTTCTTGACATGTTGATCATTTGCTTAAAACCTAAGAGTTAAGGATGTGCTGGTATCTTAAGTATTGGATCTAACAGCCTAGGTAACAGATTCTAGTAGAGCAAGTGAGTATATGAGATCTCGTGCTCAATGGAACCTGTGAGCATATAAGATCTATAAGGCCCTTGTAGAAAACTATCTTTTTGTAGCACATATTGCTAATAGAACGTGTGAGCATATGAAAAAACTTATGCTTACTAGCACATGTGAGCATTTGAGAGCCACTAGCTCTACGTAACAAACAGATAACTTACATACGTGTAGTCTCTGTATATATCAGTTAAACCTTAAGACAATGCACTGCCCAGAGTTGACAGATTCTTACGCAATTAGAGAAGTCAAGTTTGTACATCTTACTAAGTGTATTGTGGTTTTGATATGTCCATTAGTGTGTCTTCTTTCTCGTCAATGCATTTCTTTGAAGCAATATGGTCCGTGAAGTTGTAGGGAGTCCCTTGGACCACAGCACAAAACTTGGCTGAACCGGCAGAGAATTGGTAATTCATGGCCTTATGTTTCGGGCATAGGGCTAGGAAGCCTTCCCTTGTTTCAACTGTAGCCTTAGAGTAGTCCTGAGATATGAAGATGTTGTTGCCCTTTCATTATATGTGGTTGTGCTTTCTCATGATGGCTAAGATCAGCTCAACATGTTGGTATCTAAGTGGTTTGCAAACGATCGGTATCAGATATTTCTGGTTTGGGAGTTTCCTCGTAGTTATTCTCTGCGCCCTGTCAAATTCCAAAGGCTTATTAAAAACCAGATTTGTGTGTTGTGTGAACCATTTTTCTGGAAAGGCGATGCATGATCCAGATGAATCTGCTTCACCTTTCGGGATTCCAAAAATACGGAAGATTCCCTGCCTGTTCCTGTCCTCCAATTCTGAGAGGAGCTTATTCATTGAATCCGTGGTGATACTGAGTGTTTGGAAGTATATACTCAATTTAGAGTCAGTCTTCCAACTGGCTGATCCTATTTTCTGCTTCTGCAATTCTGGAATTGGTCACTCTGATGTCTTGGCAGATCGCGGAGATCTCACTTTGCATAATATCAGTATTCTCTTTTATTGATTTCGCAAGATCATGTACATCTGCAAGTTTTTTTAAGATGGTTTCCATGGGAGGAGGAGCCAAGACGGCGGCCAAAATGGCCGCATAGAAGCCCGGCTCCGCAGCTCGCCCTCACCTCCGGAACTATCCTGGCGATGATCCTGCACCCCAGCCACGGCCCAGTGCAGCGGAATCGTGGCGGAGCTTGACCGCGTTATTCCGATCTTTTTGAGGCATCTGACGGCCGAATAAGATCGCCTGAAAGTTTCTGGCCTTTCCTCCAGCGCGAGCCGGGACCTCACGTAGCGAAGCAGCCGCCCCGCACAGCGTCAACACCGGCCTCCATTGGCCATTGATACCCGGCGACCCGAGTGGTGAAACCGAAACCGCTCTCCTATAATCCTGTGGTTGTCGGCACAACGCAGCACTGACTAACGCGGTGAGAACATTCTGCTGGCCCCGGCAACCTCGATCGGATCGGACAGCAGATTGGCTTGCCTGACTCTGCTTGCACCGTGGTGAGAAGCGTGTAGCGCTGCGCATCTGAAGGAGCTTGCATGTGCCTCATTTTATTTCTCCACACACCACGATTTGCTGATGTTGCCGTAACACCGGTAAGAACGACTTTCTTTGGTGTGTGTGGCTTGAAGTCCTTGGGCGTTGGAGGTGCAAACATGGCGCCCACGCTAATGGATGTTTGGCTGGCCCTCCGAGACTGGCGCATTGAGTTGCAAGATCTGTGGGCGGCTGCACATGTTTCGCACCTTGCCATCTCTCCTGCTGTGAAAGACTTGGATACGGTACCGTGCACTGTGGACTGCGAGCCCGAATGCTCCCCGGTTATCATAGCCGAGGTCTCCCAGGCGTGCAGGAAGCGTGTTGGAGGGTCCGGGGAGCACAACGACAAGATCAGTGGCTTTGTTTATCCCTTTTCCTTCCTATTGCCAGCCTACCTGCCTGAATGCCAACACCCTGCCTTTGTGTGGAATGTGATTCTAACTCGTGGGGACCCTCCTGGACTATTCCTTTGGTTCTTGGCTCGATCTGAGATTGCCCCTCCGGGTACTACGTGTTTGCTGCTACCACCTGTGTGCAACTGGGACTCATTTTCGACCCTTTTCCGTACTGGCCAGGGCTGACTTTTGCTCACTCATGTCGCTTATTCGTGAATTGGATGCTGGAGCGGATTATGGATTGCACTGGTGACCGCTGGTGGCTGGGGTGATTGTATATTGGTGCCCGCGTACTATTTAAGTGGGCCCTTGCTTCTGGGGTTGGGGGTGCACAAGGGGCTGGTGCTATGGCCCTCCTCCGTTTCTCCCTCTTTTGGGGTTTCTTGGGGCGACAGGCATGCCTAATGGGGGGGGGGTGGGCCGTGGCCTTCCGCTGGTATGCAGGGTGGGGGATGGGATGTGTTGTTTGTACCTCTGTGTCTCCATGGCCTTCTATCTTCTTCTCCTTTTCTATTTTTCTTTCTTTTACGTATCTTTCTCTTCTCTGGGTTTGGGGATTCTGCGCGATTTGGGGATTGTCTGCATATTGTGCCCTTTATCGACCTGGTTACAGACTCTCGCTTCTTATGGACGGGGCACTGTGTTTTGCTAATTGCTTGCTGCTCGCCATCCTTCCCGAATTGTGCGCCTTAGGATAATTTTCGATCGCGGCGCGATTTGGTGCTGGGAATGTTTTGCATTGCACACTGTTCTCTCCTGATTTCATGTGACCGGAACCGATATGTTGCCTTCTGTTATCCTGATGTCATTTATCCTTTAGATTTAATTGAAAATTAGACCTCATTGCTCCTGTACTGGATCCTGACGGACTTGCCTTATTGATATGCAATACGTTTTTGAGCCCTCGGGCTATGTGCTTGAATGCAAGTGTAACTTTTATCAATAAAGGTCTTCCAAAAATTAAAAAAAAAAAAAAAGATGGTTTCCATGGTGGAATTGATGTCTTGTTTATTTTCAGTTGGAGAGTCTGGCCTTGGCGGGTCGGCTTTCACTCTCTTTAGGCTTGTTTTACTTTCTTTCTTTGCCATTTTTTCACAAAGATGGTATTTTCTGTAGGACTTGTTGGAAGGCAGCTTTGTAGGACCTTCTTCTTCTACTACTCTTCTTCTTCTAGTAAGGATGAAGACTGATTTGATGAATCCATTCCTCAATCTTTATATTATTATAAACAGTGGTGGTAAATGAAAGATCTTCGGTTTGAGGTAGCAGTAGCGTTGTGGAACATTTTTAGTTGCAAATGGAGCAAGCTTTTAAGTATTGGGAATTATTGGCTGAGATATCTGTAGTATCGTGAACCATTCATTCTTTAGTTCTCTCTAGCTCTCTTTGGTTGGCCTTTTATCCGTGCTGTACAGTTATGATCCTCCTTTTATTTATCATTGCTATTTGGGAGTAATAGATGATGTATAATTCGTATTCTCCACATTGGAGTAAGCAGCAGAGCAGATCACTTTGGGTCAGTGGCTTTGACCTCTGTGGCTTCAGAAAGTGTTCTCTCCACCATGGAGCTCAATAGTTTCCTATTACGTATGCTATTTTACTCCTTTAGTTTCTGTCATCTCTATTTACTCTGTTTATTTTATTGCTTCTCTCACCTTATCTGCTGTTTATTCTTATTCTACTGCTTCTCTCACCTTCGCTCGCATTACCCTGCTGTTTCTCTCACATTAATTGGGAGGGAGACACCATTTTGTGTCGCCCTGAGCTTGCATGGGCTGCTTCAGATGCCCGTTTGATAGATCCAGGATAGTGGAGCCAGGTGGAAAACTATGCGTGTGCTACAATACTTTGCTGAAGTACTTTATACTTAGTGAATGATCGTTCTTACATGACTTTGACTGTAGCAGGTGTCAGTTGAAATGTTTTCCCTTGACATTTCCATTAACGATCTGGAATTCGTGAGCGGCCATTTTACGATGCGCATTTGCAAGCGGCCCTCATGTTTGCTAAATAGTTCCATAGTAATTTGACTGCTGCTCTATACAGAGACTAATCTTTCATTCTATACGTGTCATGTGTTGTCTAAATTTAGTGACAAAGAGTTTGCAGTGATCCCCGTGATAGAATAAAGCACGGAACTCCGTGAGCGGCTGCACTTTAGAGACAGCTAACGTCCGCCATGTTGGGGTCAGGCAGATACACGTCGGCGGTATTTAATAGAGTCACTTTATTCTACGCTTATTGGCAACTGACTGGCAGCCTTACTCATAGAGTGTTGTCGACATATTAGTCAGCAGCTGCAGCGTCAGACCTGGATTACCGGGACCTCTGCGACTGATCGTGGTTACCTCTCGGCGAGACAATGAGGTAGAAGAGACCCGGACGCTTCCATAAGGTCAGTATCCATCTCAGAGCGAGTGTTGCTGAATTTTAATGAATTGAGATGATGCCTTGCATCAAACGGAATTCTTTCAGCGTTGTTGCTGCCTTATTGCACTGGGCCAGGGACAGACTGATTTGCATATAGCCAGGTTCTGAGCTGGGATGGGGCAGTGAGATAAATAACGGTGATGGATCAAGCCCTGATCTTTGGACTGGGTAAGAGTGGTCTGTTTAACTCAGACACTCTGTTCATCACCACCCCCTTTTTGTAAATCGTTTTTGGCCACTATAGGTGTGGCAGCGTATACTCAGACATGAGTCCCTTTCTCACTGCTCCATCAGGATTCAAGCAAGCCGGGCCGAAGAAGGCTGAAATGCCAGAAACCGGTCCCCGGTAGCTTGTCTCCTTTCTGGTGAAGAATTGGCTTGGTAGTTTAGTCTGCCCTGTTCCCATGATGCACTGGGCCAGGGACAGACTGATTTGCATATAGCCAGGTTCTGAGCTGGGATGGGGCAGTGAGATAAATAACGGTGATGGATCAAGCCCTGATCTTTGGACTGGGTAAGAGTGGTCTGTTTAACTCAGACACTCTGTTCATCACCACCCCCTTTTTGTAAATCGTTTTTGGCCACTATAGGTGTGGCAGGGTATACTCAGACATGAGTCCCTTTCTCACTGCTCCATCAGGATTCAAGCAAGCCGGGCCGAAGAAGGCTGAAATGCCAGAAACCGGTCCCCGGTAGCTTGTCTCCTTTCTGGTGAAGAATTGGCTTGGTAGTTTAGTCTGCCCTGTTCCCATGATGCACTGGGCCAGGGACAGACTGATTTGCATATAGCCAGGTTCTGAGCTGGGATGGGGCAGTGAGATAAATAACGGTGATGGATCAAGCCCTGATCTTTGGACTGGGTAAGAGTGGTCTGTTTAACTCAGACACTCTGTTCATCACCACCCCCTTTTTGTAAATCGCCTTATTGTTGAGCACGTGGTGTGAATTTACTGATGGGAACTTGTTTTCCTGAGAGGAGATGCAGGCTCAAGCCGCCCTCTACCTTGGGCTTCAAAACATGCCCCCATATTGCTACAGATCTTTTAAACAGAAGGTCATCTGTGCGATGGCATTTTCTCTTATGTGTTTTCTTCACGTCATCACTACTTTCTGACTCTTATAGATTCTCTGCCAGCCAGGGTTTCCCCTGTTGATAGTATATTCACCTTCAATAAGGTTTTGGTATGAGGGGCCAACAATATACCAATTCTGATGGTCCAACCTTAGTCTTCAGTCATCTTTCCAATTCTGCATCCTCAGTCCTATGCTCATCTTTTGCTGCGTTGGTACTAGGGCATCTTGAACATGCAATGGAGTTATTGCTAACTATAGTTTCAGCCAAGTCATGTCTGCAAAGTTGTACAAGCCTCCCAAGCAGGACCCTCACTTCCTGTGTGCAGATAATCTTCCTGACGCTGTCAAATCAGCAGCATAATGCCAGGTTCCACAATATCGCCTGAGGATGAAATTAGATGGATTTGGTTGGCAGGATGTTCTGTGGTACAGTGGTAACTACTATGAAAACAGTCTCTGCCACTGCTCTTCTTCTATGGCACGATAGATCTCTGTGGGAGACTCTTCAAAGATTTTGAATTAAGTACTTTCACAAGGACAGACCAGACTTCTCAGAAGTACTCCAAGAGGGTATGATGGTATTTTACCAAATGACTAGTGCTACTGCTGATGTAGCCGAACCATCACTAATGTCCTGGTCGGTCTCTGCCAAAATTCTTGCTTCTGTCTCACATATGTAAAATTGAAGGTTCTTTTCTCTGGAATGACTTTCATTGGAGCTCATGTCTGCGGAGAAATGCAGCACATGAAAGCTGAGTTGGAAACAGTAATAACAATTGGCTTGGAGAAGCACAAGGCTGACATTATAAAAATTCCTTCAAGTCCTACTGCAGACTGTTCCATCATCAGAGGGTTCAAACCCTTGACCGAACAAGTAACAAGACCATACATATTTACTTTCAATCTAGTAAAGTCACAAAGAGATTGGACATGTTTTAGGCTCTACTCCATCAATCACACTATGTGTGTGAACAACGGGCCAAGAAAGATGCCAGAGATGAAGCCGCATTGCAGTCACCTTAGTGTGGGCCTGTAGTAGCCAGAGAGAAAGTCTGAGATTTGGGTGCATGCTCTGCTTAGGAGCTGAGAAGAACAAGGGCTGGACCCAGAGCTGAGGTCAAACCCTCATTGGCATGCATATTTGTGTGTGCATGGACGTGTGCAAATCTTTGTCTGTGTGTTTGGCATTGTATAGCTGCTTGATAAACAGTGTTAGTCCATGGAATCTGTGGCTGATGTCAATGACCACCCAGATTTTATGTTGCTTCCCATCATGTCCGGTTCATCTTTGACGACCTGTATCCATTCCTGGCAAAATAATTGTTATCCTTGGCATATTTTGGGCGTTCTTGATCTAGTTGTGCCTACTAGCAGAAATCACTAACATACTGTGTGTATGACTGACCTAGTCAGTGAGTCAGTAACAAGTTTATTGGGACGATTGTCCTAAAAACATTTATACAATAAAAATGACTTAAAACCCACCCATGAACCCCCCATCCTACGGCAACCCATCCTTGAGACTCTATTTGACTATGCGTATAAAACAAGCAATTTTACTGCCACGTCTAAATAACTCATTTCGTCCAGCCGATCTATTGAATCCACCCTTTGCGCCTGACCTAATTTTTGCCACCCCTGACATTATGGTGGAAGTGCCTGGCGTAATAATAGCCTTTAATTACATTATATAAGCATCCTGTCTGTTATGATATCCGGCCTTTGCCATTACAGTGCACATCCATGGCATGTGATTGTAAAACCTGGACATTCGAAGGATATTTATTCCATCTGAAGGATTTGTATATGTGAGTACTTTCAGAAAAGAAATTTGGAAAACGGATTTTTTTCCCCCAAAATGGAAGAAGTTTAGATAGAAAAAAATATATTTTCGAAACTGATGTACAAAGAAAGAGAAAATGGTTGAATTTCCAAAACATCTAAAGCTGATGGTTAAATTATATCATTCACGCTGAGCTAGTGAGACTGTAAAACATGCCAGCTGTTTAACCTCCGACTCTAGCAACCAGATTTGATATAGAAAACTTTTCAAGGATCTGCTGCAGGATGTTAGCCTACATATCTCCACCATTTCACCTAATCCCTAAAGTGATCAGCAAGAACGAGTGAGAACCATTCCCACTTCCTGATAGCTCTATCATGGACATGACAATTTTGGTACAGTGTTCGTATAGTCGCCAGATTTTCCTTGATCTTAGATCATGAATCAACATCTGTTAATTTGAGCCAGGTTCCTGAGCACTTGGGCCTTCGAGAGATACCTCTGGAATGCGGAGGGGTGCTCACACTGTTTCCTGTTACTACAGTTCTTTAGTACTGGTGTCTTTCATAGAGTCACACAACCTCCATTTGCCTCCGCAAATAGACAAGACATTTTGTGGCACATTTGTGCTTGGAAATTTGAAGACCACCTTGCGCTTAAGGTTATCAGCCACATAAGTTAGCCAAAGGATCTATACAACAAGATGGATAAACGAAATAGATTAATGTATTCGCTCTATTTCTTTAATCTTCTCAATTAACTTTAATAGTGATTCCAAGCTTGAGAATGGATAATTATTCAAAAGCATGCAAATCTATGAAACATAGCAAAGCTGGATAACTGCAGTTAATGTAACATTTTCAATGTGAATCAGGACTTGATTAATTGAACCTTAAAATGAGATGAATTTTTTTCCTATTCTACTAAGGAGTACCTTTAATGGCTGTTGGGGCTATTGGATGACTCATTAATGTTTACAGTTACTTAGTAAATTACTGATGGTCATCTGGTATAAATCTGTAATGTTGAACATTTATCTCTAACATCTTGTTTGGTGGCACATCTAAATGTATACTGCATGTCTTTTTTTACACTATAAATGTAGTAACAGGTGGGAGCAATCAATTTTCACCCTTATTGGAAGTTTTGAAGACATAGATTGAGAATGAATCATTACACAACCCATTGGTAGAAGTGGGCACAGATGCTGAAGTCTTTAATATCCTGGGCAGATTTTTAGAGGTTTTATATAAATAACAAGCTTCGATATATAATTCAGTTCACAGAGTGCACTTTTCTAAAAGTGAATTTCCTCAATCACTGTCTGGTTCTACACGTGTGCAATCAATTGCTTTCATTTTGTATAGTAGTATTTTAAGTCTTTCAAGGGGAGAAAGTTCCTTAGCTCTAGTAAAATGCAAGTGCATCTTCTATTTCAAAGTGGCCTTTATTATACTTCTGTCCTATAACTAATGCACCACTGTGTTTCTATGTACTGATCCTTAATTCATTTCTTTTGGGTATACTAGGAGCGAGAACTCAAGCAGCAACGGGAACAGAATCACCTTGAGAAGGAGGCAGCTTTGGATGTTCTCAAAGAACGACTCATCCAGGTATGTTGCCTTTTGACTACTGTTGTACTTTGTAGATATACTGTGAAAGAACCTGCAGAGCTAATACCACTACAAGAACCTTAGATGAGCTTTGCTGCTTAGTGGAGAGTATTTTAGAGCAATGTGGCTTTTTGACTGGTCCAATTGGTGGATGCAAGGGTGCAACATCCAAACAGAGGTCTTTTTCCTGTGTGGCCACATTGTTCTTCATAGCAAACACAACAAGGTGATGGACGGATTGCTGACATTTTTCAATTACTCACCCCCATTCACAGATCTGGGTGTAATCCAACATTCTTTTGCTCACTATGCCACCCCCGTCTGGACCAAGCCATATACAAATCTGTCTTGACCCTGTTCCTCATGAGATCAGTCCATCCCAAACTGCAGGTCCTCCCTGGCCTGGAAACAAGCATTCTGGGACCGGTTTAGGGGTATGACCCCTCACCAGCCAGGCTAGCTTGAATCCAGTGGCACAGTGAGCAAGAGATCTAAGTCTGGACATACCCATGGCGAAATATTTTTACAGATAAGTAACTATTTTGTTAAAAAATGCTTATATAGTGCAAAGAGCTAACTACTCAGGGTTTCCCGGCGCTTTTAGCAGTAGATAAAGTTTCTCCCAGCTCAGATGGATTCAAAATAGCCATGTCTTTAGTTGTCTGTGGAAAGAGGGCAGCAGGAGGAAGGCTTTCAGATGTTCCAGCAGGGCATTCCAGAGCTTAGGGCCAAGGAATGCAAAGAAGCAACCTCCCATGCGAGTAAGTTTAATCTTGGGGACGGTGCACACGGAGAGATTGCTGGAGTGCATTTTCCTGTTATATAAGATAGATTCTGATTCAGATCATTTATCAAGCAACTACCTGAACTTTGTTACACTCCTACTCTGAAACTTGCTTCTCCACCTAATGCTATTGATTCCATATGGCTTGAGAGATTTTTTGAATCAGTTTGGCACCTGTAAATAAGGTTCAAAAAAATAATTAGCAGGAGGCACCATAATTATCTCAAAGAAAGATACTGAAGTTAAAAAGTGCTTTATGATCCTGCTGAGCCATCAGAATATCCTAGGAGCTAGGAATATCATGACACTGGTGTTAACTGTTGCATGCACTTTTTTATATTAATACATTAATAATTTATGTAATAACGTAATACATTTTAATATTAGATCTGGAGCGGTAAACTGTAAACATGACTATGGATTTCACACTTTTCTCGACGAATACTTGTTTTATTTCAAACTGTTACATTGAACCCAGCGTCAGGATGTCTACCTGAGCACCTATACTCCCCCGGATAGGTCTGAGGAGTTGCACCTCCTGGAAGACAATATTCCCCCCAGAAGAGGTCCGTATAGCGATATGTAATCTCCCTCCAATCAAAGCACCCGCCACGACAACTACACTGCCCCTTTCTACAAAGCCTATGCTTCTCTTCTGATAGAGGCCCTGGTGCAGGTGTTCAATTCTTTTTTGACCCCCAAAGAGGTCACAATACTATGCTGTAATCTCATATCACCCTCCTTCTTAAGCTGGGCAAACCCGCTTCACAATGCCCTTCACATAGACCCATAGCTCTGCTAAATTGCACCGTGAAGCTATTCACTTCTATCCTGGTTGCCTGCCTACACCAGGTCTGGCCATCCATGATCTCTCCGACTCAATCTGGCTTAATTTGCAACCAGCACACAAATGACAACACATGGCTGACAGTGGAAGTGGCTGAAGGCAGCAACAACCTATGGTTCTTCTCTCCCTCGATGCTGAGAAGTCGTTTGATAGGGTAGATTGGAACTATCTCCCTAAGATCCTTGACAAGATCCATTTAGGGCCCAAGATGAAAGCCTTTATCCTTGCCAGTTTTCAAAAAACCCACTGCCAAACTCAAAATTAATAGTTCCTTTTCACTACCAATCAGGCTCTCATAGGGCTCATGCCAGGGATGCCACTTGTCCCTCACATAGACTGTAAGGCTGCCTTTGATCACATAAACCGAAACATTTTATGGTCTAAACTGAACGGTTGGGGGGATATCGAGACCTCTGTTGGATCTGCTGATCAACCTTCATACAGAGACCTGGGTACAGATAAAGGTGGGGGATGGATCAGCTCTGTCCAGGCGCATACAGACTAACAAGGGCCTGAAACAGGGCTGTGTCCTGGCCCCCACGTTATTCAACCTGTTTTTAGGAGACCTTGTTCCGATTCTAAACAGCTGCAACTCCCACGCTCCTAAGTTAGGAGGACTCCAATTACCTTGTCTGCTATATGCAGACGATATTGTCTTAATAAGCCACTCAAAGGTAGGGCTCCAACATCTCCTGAACGCTACCCACAGCTATTCAAATGAAAATGAGCTGACAATAAATCTGGAGAAAACCCAGACGATGACCATCAGTAAAAATAAGAGAAAATTAACATTATTGTTCTGGAATAAGACAAGAATTGGAGACACCCCAATATACAAATATTTAGGAGTGAAGATCGATAACAGCGGGCAGTTCACCACCCAGAGAACAAGCATACGAGGAAAAGGGCTATCTTTTGCAATTTCACTGAAAACATTAAACACCAAACTTTCTGGTCCCTCTCTTCTGCCTCTGGCGCAAGTAATCCGCGCTAAACTCCTCCCAACAATCACCTACGGGAGCGAGGCACTTAGAGGAAGGGACGCCAAGATCCTCGATAACACAATTTCAGCTGCTTACAGAATCATCTTCAGCCTGCCCAAGCGAACCTCACCAGCACAAATCAGGCTAGAATTCAGCATTGAACAACAGCTCCTGGCAAGACAGGGAGCCTACATTTCAGCCTGGGACAAAGTGAGGAAATCCAAACAAGGAACATTAAACGAGCATCTGTGGACAGAGCTAACGCAACATTCGTCCTCACCAACTGCCAAGTTCCTCACGGGCAGCCTGGCAAACACGTGATTGAAGCAGCTCTGGGACACCCCAGTAAACCATACAACACTCAAAAAATTGGTCAAGAAATGGATCAAACAACTATCGTTGGTCCAAGATAAGGCAGCCCTTTCAAAAAGAACGCACGGCTGGATGACCCTGAACTCTTATTCAACGAAAGCACCACAGAGTTACTTTGGTGTGGGTTACGCCAAATCCGTCAAAATGTGCTTCTTAAAGTATAGATTAGGCTTGCTACCCTGCATTCAAAACTTGCCACGCTGGAAACCAAAGCTGACTCCCTTTGTCGGTTATGCGGCTCTGCGCAAAAGGACATGCTGCACTTGATTTGCTCCTGCAAGAAACTGCTGGACGAACGGAAATACTTGTTGAAACACCACTTTAATCAACGAGAGATACGTACACAAAGGAATGCAGTTCTCGCTTGCTTCTCATCCCATGATCCTCAGCTGAACTGCAGTTTTGTAAAATTTATGAAGGCAGTGGAAAATAAGATGCCAAAAAACTAATCTTTAAGGGTTTCGATATAGCTGACTAAACATTGCACCATCCACTGTCATTGCTGACTTCATGAGAACATGAGGATACCGGGAAAGCAAAAAAAAAACTTTTATAACACAAAACGGAATTAAACTTTTTAAAAACTAATCGCTCAGGAAGATATCCTGTGTACAATTGAACCAAGGAAATGTGACTGTGATATACCGATTTTACCAAACATGTAGTTTTAAAATTTTCTTCTTTTAATCTGTTTTGTACTGCAATGGTTTTAAGTAACTATGCTAAATAAAATTACTTACTTACTTAATTACTCACCTTGTCCCTCATTAAAATGTACCCTTATGATGAAACCGTTGGTAACCAAGATACAGACGAATCAAGCTATTAGTGGAGTGGTGGTAGAGGGGCATAGAGCATAAGCTGACTCTATTCGCCAATTATATCCTCTTTTTTATAACGGACCCTGACACTACAATCCCTGAACTGATGGAGGAGCTGGAAGCCTTCTCTCAGGTATCAGGCTTTAAAATCAGCATTTCCAAGTCAAGATGTATGGGTGAGGCAGATCCTCAAAACAGCCTATATGACCCCATTAGGAGGAGCGACTTTCAATGGGCGACATCAGCCATTACCTACCTGGGGATTCATCTGCCGCCCCAGACGAAGGATATATACTCCTGCAACACAACATACCCTTGTTCCTCACTTCCCTCTTCAAGGATCTTTATCGTTGGGGGAAGCTGGAGATTTCATGGGCAGGTTGACTTAATAGTTTAAAAATTAACTTCATACCCCCGCTTTTATATGTCCTCCAGACCCTTCAGCTTCCTCCCTCGCTCCGCAAACATATCCATGCAAAAATGCTTGACTTTCTATGGAGGTTGGGTGGGCAATCACTGAGAGTAGCGAGAGCGACTCTGAGCAGTCCGGTCTCAGAAGGTGGTCTGGGCTTCCCCAATGTCGTAACTTATATCCTTGCTGCACAGCTTTGCCCTTCTCTTGCCGGGTACCACGACCCTGATGCCCTTGACATCACTTCCTCTAGCCTACTGAAGGAAGGTATGGCAACGCAGGGATTCCCAACCTATCCCTTTCGACTAACCCCCTTGGCACATATTCCTGACTTTCCCCCAGGCAAGACCAATCCTGGGTCCTTCCACTGGCTTCAGGGTCGATTCCCATCTTTGGCGACTTCTACGACGATGGAGGCTCGCAGCCGTGAGGTGACCCAGTTGCCAAATTCACCCTAACTGTACGTGTTAGCTACAGTCTGAGTAATGCTCTCCTTTGGGCAGGCAGCCCCCTGTGCGCTTATCTCTCCAGCGTGATGACACACCCATAAAGTCCCTCTATCTTAACAATGTTCGTTTTAAAGGCATATCATGGCTCTACCAACACCTCCTGTGCTGACTTCCCCCAGAAAACATGCCTATGTATTGCAATGGGAAAGAGAACTGGCTATTGAGATATGGGAAAGAGCATCTAAATCATCGCTATGCATCCGTTATAAGGAGAATGCATATAAAATATTGACCTGCTGTTTTTTTTACACCAATTAGACTTGCCAAGATGTTGAAATTTGTGTTGGAAGAAGGGGTGTGGGGAGCGCGGCCCATTCTTACACACATGATGGTCATGCCTATTGAGCAAGACATTTCGGGTAAAGATCCAGCACACAGTCCAGGCCATCACAAACTTTCAACCACTGCTGGAGCCACTTAGGATTCTCTCGGGTGACCTGGGGTCAGATAGAATCTTTCCCACGACAACCCCCTATGTCGCTTATTCTCCCACTTACTCCTGGCGTCAATGCTGAGTGGGCCTCAAATGTGGAAACAACCATACCTCCTTCTTTAAACATGTGGCAGAGGAAGCTTTGGTCCCTCTATGCCATGGAAAAAGTGACTGCCATCATGTGCGACCGAGTGGCTAAATTTGATGTCATATGGTGCCCCTTTACTACCTATATCAAGCACTGGCAACGGGCAGGAGGGCTCCATATGACAGTATCCAAAACACTACATGCATCCGACATCCACATCATGTCCTCCTCTGACCCTGAGGAAGGATCTATAGGAACGTCATTTCTACTTTACTAAGCATCTTGATGGATGTTGCTTTGCTCCCCTTTTCTCCCTTTCCTTCTCCTTCGCCCCAACTCCTCCTTTTGGGATTGTTCGAGTAGACATGATGAGTTTCTTCTTATGAACTTCCCTACCTGTGTGGGGCCGTGCTCCAATTGACTTTCTCTCTATAAACATGTGTATATGGGCTGAGTCTCCCATTTTCCTTGAGTAATGTTTCCAGCTCCCAGTGGAACTGTACTGTGTGTCATGTTCATTTCTTTTTTTCTTGAAAATGCAAAATATAATTGTTAAAAAAAATGTTTTTTACGTTGAATCATAATATGATGCTTTGGGGCTACCTCAAAACTCTGAACATTACCCTGATGGTGGCATTGTTTGGATATCTTGTCTTAAGGAATGCACAAGTTGTTCTTTATTTGGGGCTTTTTCTAATAGGGTCCAGTACTTTACATAGATTGGGCAAAATATTGCCAAGGTTGGGAATAATGTTGTTCCTCATGGATCTTTTGCTCTGTGGTTAGAGGCTTGTTGAAAAAACCTAAGTGGATTTAACATTGGATAATATGGTCGAATTAAAACCTCTTTATTTTTAACTCTTCTTCAGGAACATATTGAGGAGATTACAAACCTGCAGCGCAACCAGCTGAGGGAATCCGGGAGCGGAGATAGTCAGACCATCCGGCAGCAGCTGCGGGAGAAAGATAACGAACTGAGAGCCATCCAGAGGAGCATGGCTAGATGGAAGGACGAAACGGCATGCAAGCTGGCGAGGAAGTTTGAGGAAGAGCTTAATGATGAGCTGGAGAAGTAAGACCATTCCCTAAACACCCTGCAGGGATCTAATTGGAAAGGGGAGACACATTTTATATTCGCCACAAGCCCCTTTTCTACCAATGTAGGTTATTTTAGAGTATGATAAAGCTATTCCCAAACTCTTTGCTAGTGACATACCCTTTGTTTTAAGATATTGTCACATAAATTCTCAGTCATAACTCCTAGAATCCTAGCACACTCTGTTGATTCATGTACAGATATTTTTACATTTACCTCATCAGTCAGATTCATAGCAACCCTGTTTCTCTTTACTAGTTCTGTAGGGACACAAGGACATACACACTAAAAGCATGATTAAGGCAGAAATATTTGTTTCCATATACATCCGGACCATCCCCATCACTGCTCTAATTTAGGAGCTGGTTGAAGGCCTGCCTATTTACAGAACACTACATCATAATGGATTTACATTCCAGAACCCAGCTAATTTTCCAATCGCTAGTTAACCTTATACTTGCCTTTGACACTGCATTGCTCTCTGCTGCCTGGAAATACAATAGACATACATATATACATGATAATTACTAATACAGGTTAAGCAGTTTTGCGAACTGTTTTTGGATGACATGCCTAATACTGCAACCTCAGTATTACCGAACTAAGGGCCTGATTACGAGTTTGGTGGTCCATAGGACCACCCAGACCATGGTGGCGGTCTGACCACTACCACACTGCAGGACTGCCAGCAGTATTCCGACTGTGGCCGTCAAACTCTTGACACCTCCGGGATCAAAGATCCCTCTAGGCCAGTGGTCTGCAACCAGCTGTAATATGCTGGTGGCGCCGCGGTTTGCACTGCCGACCATGTTACTAGTTACATTTTTGCTACGACAAGGGTAGCAGAAAGGCAAGGGACCCCTGCCGGATTTGGGCCGGGAGTTGCATGCGGGGAGGCTACATGTGCCCCCTTTATTTGCCCCTCCACTTCCATGTATGCCACACCATGCAGGAAGGTGCAGTCGGTTGTCTGACTTCGGCGGTCTGCATTATAGGCTCTTCTATGATCCTTACAGAACGCCGCAGACAGACCACAGCAACACCGCCCACCAGACGAGGGTTTAACTCCTGATTTGGTGTACAGTGGCACCATGTTGTATTATTAGCTTGTATTATCCATGGAATCCCACCAATGATAGGCAGACCATCAACTGTTGATGTATTGCATCAGAGTCTAATTTAGCGCAGTAACACTTTAACATTTCCTAATACTGTAAGCCTTAAATATCCTAAAATAGCAATACTTGTTTGAATGATACAAATGAAGGCAGTGATAGATACAGGAGAAGAAAATAACTTTAAGTAACTTGGGTTGATGAAAGCTAGTGCAAGGTTGATAGAGGATCTGAATTAGTACATATCTGTCAAGGTGAATGATAGACTGTGGACAGTAGTACTGGCCTTCAAACCAGATGCTGTATTTATAAATAAAAAAAAGAACCATTTGAAAAATATTATGGTTCAGGTATATCCAAAGTTTTCAAAATACCATAGAATAACCTCATTGTGTTTTTCTTTTCCCGCTGTGGATGATGGCTGGTGCAGTGAAATGGTTGTTTGTCTTTCTACAGATGCAAAGCTGAATTAATTAAGGAGAGGTAACTCCGGATGCGCGCACGCTCAGTACCTGTGCAGTACCTAGCACTCAGTACCCTGACTAGGTTACTTACCATAATAGGAATCAATCAAACTGTAAAAATCAGACTACTGAAAAGAACACAGACTACTAAGGTGTATAAGCATGAGTGAACTATGTAGAGCACATTTTACAGACAAAGTCCTTGTTGAAGAATTAAAGAATGTATCAAAGCTAAGGCTTTCAGGTTCTTGTAAGTACTGAACATTCAGTACCTCCCTCGGAGGTTATACTTTTTTAGTGAAACAGATATGTTTGAAATAGTAGTTTTAAAACTCAGTTTTTTCACACATCTTGTTCTATTTCTAGTAGTAAATATACTCGCATTCTGTGGCTTCTTGGTAACCAGTCTGAGAGTTGAACAGGCAGTGCTTACAACGTCATTGTAACATGTGTTCATGGCTCTAGTCTGTTCAACATGCTAAATTTTGATCATGTTTCTCAAATATCCATTTGTGTTTCCAAATCAGAATTTAGACTTACAGTATGTTTGTCTTAACCACCAGCAATCTTAGAAACTAAAAATGCACTGTACCTTTAAGGCTGCAGGAGGACCGGTTAGTCCACTATGCACAGCTCAAGAAGTTGAAAGTCAGTTAATTTCTCAGCCGTCCACTCTTGAGGGTCCCTGGACCTGTCTCTACACCCGTTTCCTTTTGGGATTCACTTTCTGGTCACAGTTAGCAGCTATTTTGTTTTGAAGTTTTTTCCAGACATCTAGTTTTTTCCTACTGTCAGAAATTCCTTCACTTTTTGTAAAGGGACCTTGTTGTAGTACATAAAAGTACGAAAAGTGTCTCTGTTCCTAGTGTCTACCAGACAGCCACAATGGACAAGGTTGTATTTTTACCCAGAATATGTCAAAAACCCAGAAGGTCTGCAAAATGTAAGAAAAAGAGAGCAATGCAACCAACTTCAGTATTCGCGGCCAACTGCACATATGCAACCATCTCATATGAAGCTGAGAAAAATAAATAAACCTCATAACAACTGGTACTCATATATGTTGTTCTGGCGCACAACCTTGAGGCATCTGGCGTTGCTGTCAAGAAAGGTATTGAAGCACTTGATGTTGAGCAATCCAAAATCAAGAATGGTGTTGTTGTACTCATTGCCAATGTTGTGATTGAGGAGTATAATGTTGAGGAGAGTGATGTCAAGTACATCTATTATTGAGGAGCTCATGCATGCCATTAATGATTTCGAGGTCAAGGCCTTCTATATCAATGCTGCAAATGTTGAGGCATGCACCACAATATGTTTGACATTTAGTCAAAGATCCTTTATACCCTTTTTATTATTAATTCCAGCCACTTATCCAGGTGTACTCAAAGAAATCTAAGGCAGCTAAAGTATCAGGATGCCAGACGGATATACCAAGTGACTCCTCTACCTCAGAGTCCAGCTGAAAGTAGATTAGAGACCAGTCTGAAGAAAGACGTCCTCAGGTTCTACATGTTGATCCTCCAGTACCTCCTCTAGTATCTCCAGCAAGGAAATGCCTTTCTCACACTCCTCTCAGAGATGAATCTGAGATAAGAGGGGGACACACATCAAGGTGGTTAAGAAGATGGAGATTGTGGATGCTGCTGAGAACTCAAGACAAACCGGTTCCTGAATGTGATACTTCTGACCTTAGCTACAGTCCTAAATCATCTTCTACATCCCAAGTTAGGATATCGCCTGTTGATGACATACTGACCTTTAATGAGATTTTGAAGAAGGAAGCTATGAAGTTCAGTAGACTTTTTCAGGTGCCTCAATCAAGGTATTCCATCATTTTTTTTCAACTCTCCAGATGACAACACCTTTGAAACTACTGATGCTGCTTGCTTCAGAGCTACTCGACCTGGTCATGGAGATATTTACAGTTACTTACATCTCAAAGGCCGCAATGCCACATCTGGAAAAAAATTCTACCCATCTGATCAAGATTCTCCATTCCTTCAAGGAATTCCTCTACTCCATTATTTCATAGTAGCTTCTGTTAAGCAAATACCCAAGCATAACATTTGCATGTTCTTTTCAAAGCAAAGGAAACCGCAAGATGGATAGGGTGGGAAAGAACATTTGCTTTCATGTTGTCTGTATGAGGCATTTTCGTGGCTTTGCCTCAACGCTCTAGGACTCAATGCCCACCAACAAATCTCGGCTTCCCTTTTTCTTACCTTGTATTATTTGGATCCCAGCCAGATGTGAAATACATAAGATGGAAGCTGAAGTGGACATCTGAAATAAGTTGTCCTTGAGAGATGCAAATAATTATCTTGGCCTCTCTTCAAATACACTCTGGAGATACCACTAGTAGGTTAAACATCTCTATTATCAGCATGGCCTGTGAGATGCTATGCTCTCTCTGCAGAGTTCTTTATAGCCTAACCATCTACTCTGCTGAACACCGACTTGGTTGGTAACCTCCCTGGCTGGACAGTTCTAGTCTCGTTTGGGACCAGAGTTTTTCCACATAATGTTGTAACTACTGGATGGCTTTGCTCAACAGCTTTTCAACCTGTTACATAAGTGTCATCCCCAAGTTCTGTGCCAACTTTCAAAAAGTTTTTGGGAGCCCTAGTCTATGGAAGGAAGTTTAAAAAAGAAAGTATCTCCAACAGGAACACAGTACACCTTAGAACCAACATTGGTAATGGTATGCATGTGCAGCTATTTTCTCCTAGTGGATACTCTTGATTCTACAGTTTCTTTATCTGAAATGGCCCACTCCGAACTGTTACCCTCCAAACCATATTTTACACACTGCCATGGTGCTGGGTGTCACTACTTGTATCACTCAGTAAGATGTTGCTAGAATACTTTTTTTTAAAAGAAATTCTGTATTCATTTCAATATAACAACAAAACAGCACCAACAGGTACCAAATTACTCACAGCAATCCACAGTACCGGGTTACGCTCCACAGTAATATCAATGAAACATGCCAAAGGAAAAAAGTCCAGCATACATCAGTACAAGCCCATGATAGTATCAGCCCGCCCACCCTTTCTCCCAGTCTCTCTCGCCGCACCACACCCTTGGGGCATGTATGTGCACCATATGCGCACACATGTTCATTTCAGGGGTGCATCAGGGTGTCCTTATGACACCCTTGCACCCTTGAAATTATTCTCAATTTGCAATTCTCAAATTGCGAATCGCAAATTGAGAATTACTTCCCAATCATTCCTATGGGCCTCCTGGCCCATAGAAATGAATGGGAAGGTATTCCTTAATTGCGATTTCGCAATTTGCTAATAGCAATTAAGGAATATTAAGAATTCGCAAAAAACTTGTGAATTTTTAAATACATCTCGTTTTGCAATTCTAAAATAGCGATTTCTAAAAAATCAATATTTGAAAATCGCAAACACGGAGGTTGATACATATGTCCCATAGTCCACATCTCTGCCCTAAGCCATCAAGAGCTTCGGTAGTGTCGACCGACCCCCGAAATTCCCCAGCATACTCTTCTCCCAAGTGGTGTTCTCAACCATCCAGTGTGCTGCGTGTTGTATCTGAGCCAGCAGATAATACTGCTCCAGATCAGGCACCACCAAGCCACCCTCCCCCAGCGGTAACACCATATGGACCGAAGCCTCCCTGTTATGCCCCCCACCTAAATCAAAGCCGAAAGGAATGAATTGAGCCGGCAGAAAAAACAGCGCGAGACAACATATCAAAGGAGTGCTGAAGAACATGGAGGCACCAGGGCAAAACCAGTATCTTCGCGACTGACACTTGGTCCATAAGGGACAGCGGCGGGGACGTCCAGAAGCGAACCAGCTTGTGTAAACCTTAAAGCACCCTCTCAATGTTACAGTGGTTGAGCTTCTGTGGTTGTGGGCGACAACCATCCCCAGGTAGCGAAAGGACTCTTCCTACCAAAAAGGCACCACAGACAACTCCCTCCTTCCAGAAGTAACCAGGGAATGCAACAGGAACACACGTGACTTTCTATCATTAAGATGGTGGCCTGATATGTCCCCAAAAGCCATAGGATATGACAATAGGATAGGCAAAGCCAAACAAGAGTTGAGAGAAAAGAGTATCATCTGCCTATAAGGAAACCAAATGCATGACCCACCCCCCCACAGCAATCCCCCCATTTGGACATATGCTGCGGATCTGAACTGAGAGCGGCTCCATGGCAAGAGCAAAGAGGAGGGGGATAATGGGCACCCCTGCTGCGTGCCCCTCTCCAACTTCCACAGTACAAAGCACCACCGACCATCCCAAACACAAGCTGTAAACTTAGTATACATAAGGCGCACCCAGAAGCAAAATTGGGGTCCAAACCCCATGGTCTCCAGCACCTGCATGAGATAGGGCAACCGCACCGTATCAAATGCATTAGCTATGTGTAAAGACACCGCAGCCACTTCATTACGTCCCTCAACCTCATGTAACACATGCCTAAGGCGACGCAGGTTCATGGTGGTACCACAGCCAGGTATCAACCTGCATTGGTCCACGTTGCTAGAATACTTGGCAAGTGTTGTTTCAAATCAGCCATATGCTATCCTGAGCCTTAATATGATGATTACATCTTAAGACCTGTTCAGTGTTTTGATTAAAAACTGCTATTTAGGTTGTACCGTTCAAAACACATTTAACTAGAACAGTCCTTGTTGGTCAAGTGGAGCTAAAAGATGTATATACATCAAGTCACCCATCATGCACTTGGGACGTACTGTGTTCTTGCATAATGCCAGGGACAGCTTAACAGACCTATCCCATTAATTACACTACATCAATTTCTACTGTTCCCTCTTCCAACGATAGCATTGCAGTGAGAGATGAGTAGATGGCTCCATGTTGAAGGATGCTTCTATAAGAATTGTAGCTGATTTTTACAGTTTGGGGTCTCTGTTCACTAACTACCTTGGTACTAAACCCTGTAGGTGTTAGGCTCTTAATATGTTGTGAATGGACATGTGTAGTGTAGAAGATGTAGAGTATTAACAGTGATGGCGCCATTCATGTCTGTCTTTGGCCTCCATTAGTGCGTATCTTGGTAAAAACAGAAGCTGTCCCGCTCTAGCTCCAGGCAGCCTTAAGAGTGAGACCTACAGGACAAACTCATGTGGAATCATTCTTTCTCTGATGCAACATCACCCTGCAGTGATGTAAAGTCTATCCTTTGTAGAGTCTCCACTCATGGGTACTCACTTAAACAACCTGGACCACTGGAGCTGGACCCCTCCTGACCCAGGGGACTAACACATCTGGGACCATAATTGCTAATATTTAAATGTACCTCCGGTAGTTCTGGTTTCTGGTGTCTGTCCTACCTTCTTCCTTTAAGAAGACCACTGGGATTTCAATATTGTGTTTGGAAAGATTGATATTGTATCTCTGTAATGGCTGTAGTTTGTGTTCTTGGAGTGGGTCTGGATGGAGATTTCTGTTCAAAGTAAGTTGGAGACCTGGAAGAGGATCTGGAGAATCTTTCATACCCAAAGTCGAGGCATCGTAATGTCCCACACCATAAAATGTAGTGGGGTATTACGTCTTTTTTCCTATTACATTTTCAGCATCCTAAAGATTCAGCAGAACTGTGCCTCTATCATCCCAAGTGGGGTCGTGCCTTCGCACAGTCTCCTGGAAGGATGCCTATTCTGCTGGAGTTCTCCTGTCAGTGCTAAGTACTTTGGACTGTTCAAAGAGATTGTATGTGACTTAATGTTTTTTCATTTGCAGGCGCTTCTCGAGGAACAAATCAAGCAACACCTACAAAAGCCCAGAAAAGCTGGATTCTGACATGCAAAGAATTTCGATGGTAAAGGAAGAGCTCATCATGCAATAACATCTTGTTGCAGGTGCTCAAAATGCAGTTGCAATTCAGTAATGGAAAAAGGGAAGAATGTTTATCATACCTTAGACTGCTGCTTTTGGGGTTTGCAAGCCATAAGTTTGGGTTTAATTTTTTCCAAAAGGAGTTAAACATGTGGAACAATATTACATGGTGTTATATACATAATAGCATTTGTAAAGTGCGAACAATAGCAATGGATTGCTTACCAATGGTCCCTGGGATATGACCGATGAGTGTGGTGATAAGTAGGTTCTTATTGTGTGCTCGGGTAGTGCTCTCTGCGACAAAAAGTCTTCGTTTATTCTCTGAGTTGCAGAAGAGTTGGAGCCATTCTGATTATGATGGGGATGTTTATTTCATGTCGATGGGTAGCTGGAGGAGGTCTACATTCTGGTATTTTCCTTATTGCTTTTCTTTATTTGCAGTTTGCAATCTTTTGGTTCTTGGTTTGACACTGTCCACCTGAGGTGATTAATTCCTCTGCTGGATATGCAGTGTAGGTTTCTGTAGATTGTTTGGCCTGTTTCGAAGATGACACAGGCTGGGAGAAGGAGCCAATGTAGTTCTTTAAATGTTGGGATGATGTGGTCGAATGTCTACAGGACTTGTGTGAGAAGTGGCTGCAGCACGCCGTACACCTTCCAGAGAGGCCAGAGTTGAGTCAGGAAGGCAGTGGACAGAGAATTGCCTACATCCAGGAGAGAGAGGACTATGGCTTGCACTGTCATTTTGAACACTGTATTGAGCAGGTTGGAGTTTGTATTCATTTTCCAGATGGAGAGTTAGTACCAGACTGTCTTACGTTTGTTGATGATGTGTCCTTTGATGAACTAGTCAGTGTCAAGGGTGAATCTATTTTAGCACTGCTCTGATCTAGTAAGTAAAGTCATCTACATTCATTTTGGATGGCTAACCATGATTCTGTGATTGTTTGGTGCTGTTAGTGAGCCGGTGGAATTTTGACATTATAGAGTTGAGTTTTTAGAAGGAAGTGTGACATCTGTTCCTAAATTTGGTTGAAACACTTTTTTTTATGTATAAACAATTCGTTAAAATGTGCTTACATGTATTGGAAACAGACGCATTTCTAAATCATGTTACTGAGATAAATAATAGCTGTTCGTTGTAAAACAGATCAAGTCAAGTAACAGACACTGTGCTACTACAAAATGTAAAACAGTGCACGGACATTTTATCCAGAAAACAGTAAGTTGCAATCAGATATACAAAGAAGATGGAGAAAGAGACTTCTCGATTAATACCCATTCAGCTCATAAACACACACCACTGATCATCCTATTTCCCTAAGATTTTCCTTCTCTGAGCCTACATTCTTTCACGTTTGGACAGTAGCTTGCAATCTACTAAGCAGTCTTAAACCATTTTAATTTTACTCTATTTCCAAAACTTTAGGATCTGCTTCTTCACATCAACAGGGCTGAATTAAACCCAAACCATTGATTTAAGCCTAAATTTAAGTTCAAAATGTTAGGTACACAAGTCACATTTGCAATAGATGTTGGATATTGTGTAGCTTTTCCTATTGACAGGGAAATTCAGACTAAAACCTCTTTCCAGAACGTCTCAAACCTAATTAATTTACACAACATATACAAATAAGTTTCCCAGCTTTACTACCTTCCAAGCAGAAATCCGAGATGCACAGCAACAGTTTAGCCATTTGTGCTGCCCAATATGTGCGAAACAACCGCATCAGTTTAATGGAACTAAGATTGAGATTTGCATTACTGATTGAATTACATTAAGGCAGATCTTCAGATTCTGGATGTCAAAGGCTGGGGGAATTATGAGGCAAACGTGTGCCATCGGCATGTAGTTGAATATGGGCCGAAAGGGTTCCATGGAGACATTGAAGATGATGGGGAAGAGGATAAATCCCTGGGATATGCCACAGGAGGTAGGGAGTTTCTTGGATCTTGATCTTCCCACCTGTATAAGTGCATGGCAGTTGTCTGGTTAAGAGATTAACCATTGGTGGATTGTGCCGGAGAAGCCCAAGAGTATTTCCAGGCTGTAGATCAGTGTTTGGCAAATTACTTTATCAAAAACTGCAAAGAAATTTAGTAGTGTTAGTAGACAGGGGTCATTTTGATTGTTTTTAAAAAGGGTAGTCTGCTATTAGTTTACTTGTTTCTACGTTTGCCGTCACTTGATTGTGACTGATTCCAGTATTCGCTCTTTGTTTGATCAATTTAAGGTTACTAGCTTTGTTCTGTGTCAAGCAAACAGCATAAGGTAAAAGACCATATTGCTACAACACAGTTCTGGTCTAAGTATTTGACAAAGCCTACCAAGTTAAAAATGAAAAACAGAACGAAACATGAAGTTTTATAATATAAAACCTTTAAATAGACTGTCCCATTTTTAAATACTTCAGGCCTGTTCAGTGGCTATATCAGTGTATGTATTTAATTGGACTTCGGAGCAGCTGTTGATATTAGAGTTATAAACAGGGCCAAAGGAATTAATTATGCGGTAGGGGCCAAATTATGCAAGAGGAATGAGGTAATTATGCGGCAAGAAAAAGCAAATTATGTGGCATAATTCTGCACAATTTATAACAGTATTACTTCATTATTTTGTACTTTTTGCATTTGTTAACATGTCTGGACATTGGGTGCACCTCATTAGTACCAGTTTATACCCAAATATAGCAATAAGCAATAACAAGGTAGCCAGTCAACCTTTGCAAAAGACCTTCCACTGCACGGCAACATGTGCTGCTGCATTTTTAGTAACTTTTGAACCGTTTGAGCTCGAAATCTTTTTTTTGTTAAAATCTGAAGATTATGTAGCAGATGATGGACTATGTGGCAAATGCAGCAAATCAATAACCTTTGCAAAAATCTCCGCAGTATAACTTATAGACTTTGCAAGTATGCCGCGAATAGTAACAGATACTGTCTTTTCCATACCTAGGTGACCAGATATTGGGCAACCATCCAAACTGCCAGGGGTTGGAGAGAATATGCATGTTTTTAAAGGTCACTTTTAGCTGTCAGAGTGGAAGACCTCGCATACTGCTGAGGCAAATACGGCCATCTGATGAACTCTACCTACCTGAAATCCTTTAACAAAATGTCTAAAATTGAAAGAGGCCCAGCAAAGCTGCAAATTTGCAACTACATGTTGCTTAATTATCTGAATATTGCAAATGGCTGCTTTTTGTCTGTCCACAATCCTGCCATCAAGATTACATACATTTTTGCTGAGTCTGTAATGTTTGTGTCGAGGAATACTGAAGGCTTTTATTTCCTTTGCACATTGATATTTTCATAGCCTTGGCACCAGCAATAGGTCTTGTATTTACGCGAGTTTAAGCTATTCATATTGTAAATGACTATGGGTTTTATTTATATTTCAAAAACCAAAACATAAATGAAAGACATTCTTATTTACAATGCCAATAGATCAAACTCACATAAATTCGAGACCTGTTGCATTGCAAATGCTTGTTTGCATGTGCTACACTAAACCGATGCGGACCACACTGCAAATTAATTAAATAAAGCAGCGTAACCTCTAAAGTGAAAGTGGACCGTGCTGGAATAAGGAAAGACCATTAGCGAAAATAGCGCTCACCACTAAATAATGGAGACCGTGTAACGAGCCATGTAAAAGGTCCAGTCGTCATCAGCGGTAACAAATGCAGACAAGGCTGTACCAAGGCAGGACTAACATGCCTATGTACGAATCATAAGCCTGCTTTTTTGAAGGACAATGATACAAGCCAATGGGAAATATGGGCGGAGAGTGGGCGGGGCTCCCAGTGCATAACCTAATACATCATGCCTCACCAAGCGAGCAGCGAATGCACGCTGCCCTTAGGCTCGACCTAAAAAAGCAAATGTTTTTAGCATTGTTACAACTCATTTATGTTCTAATGAGAAGGGGTGGTGGAGAGGCGTACTCTAGTCAGTATGCCTCTTGTGCAGTCCAGCTCACTGTGAGCATGCTTTGGAGATGTCCCTGTGAGTGGCCCGTTTTTTTTTCATTGGACAATGTGAGCCGATGGCGTGTTACAGAAGGTGCAATGCCCACCATAGGTTTCTTTCTCCCTTTTAGCCAGCTAGAACTAAGGCGCACTAACCTGCCAGGAGTTGTTAGCTCGGCCTCCTGAAACGGCAGCACAACAGGCCTCCATGTTTCTGCCTATGGAGACGGTTCACGATCAATGACATTCATGCTCTCTCATCCTGGTGCAGCCAGAGAAGGCTGGAACCAAGTGAACAGCACTCATGATTGCCACATTTAATGTCCCTACTAATCTAATCCTCATTCACAATACTGTTTATGCAGGGGACAATTTCAGAGACTAGAGGTAAACCCAGCAATGTCAAATCACGTTAGTATAATATTGATGCACTTGAGAGACTATTGATACACTTGACAGGCTATTGGACCATGTAGCAGAACATTTTGAGTTGGTATATCGGAGTTTTGAAAAGGACCTAAATATGTTGCACATTCTTTTGGCTCTATTTTTTCCATTTAATGAAAGGATTTAAACGATCATGGTTTAATATCTATAGTACAATATCTCCAGTTTCTAATGAGTAAGCTTCCAATCCTGTAAGCAGTGGTCAATACTGTCAGCAGCTTCTGCAGACCAGATTTGAGATCTGACCACCATACTGGTTGTAAACACTAATATTATTATTGTTCCCTTGAAGTATGAAGAGATCTGTTCCTCAAAGAGTAACTGCTTTAGGTACACGTTCTATATGTTGATTCAGCAGGTGTTGCTGATCTTGTTTGTGTTAAAATCCACCTAGAAAATGATCCATCCTGATGATACTTTCCCTGAGTTCATGTATCAAAAGGCATTGCTTCTAATAATGTTAACAAACCAGGGTCTATTCCTATATACCATCACTTGCGCCACAATGAAGACTAATCCATGGAGTCAAAAGGAACTGCATAGACATTGAAGCATATATTTAGCATTTATTTTGAATTTTGTGAATATTGTTTTTGCTGGATCAACTAAACCATCAGCCTAATTGGTTTTCAGCAGTAGTGTCTGAGACCCACCCCCCTGCCGCCTCTTGACACATTGGTACAAAAGGGGGTGGTGATGGACGGAGCATCTGAACCAATCAAACACTCACACCCAGTTAACAGATCTGGGTTTAATCCATCACCGTTCTTTAGCCCACTCTGCCTCCCCAGTTCAGACATGGTCATATGCAAATCAGTCTGACCCTGTGCCTCATGGGAACAGTCCAGCCCGAACTGCCAAACTACCTCTTGACACATGGCTATTGGATTGTTCCCTGGTGTTAATTCTTCTAAGTAGTCAAGAAAAACTGTGTTTATGGTGTTGACATAACAGAATTAGATGACATGAAGAATCTTCCAAACGAGAAAAATAATGATACCAATCCAGGAAAGTGGATGCTCAGCATGCATGAACTGAACAAAATAAACAAAACCATTTCCTGCATACCAGGGTTCATATTTAACATTCCCATTAAGACCACTTTCTTAGTTCTGCCTTATAGTATTTCCTGCTTCTTTCTTTCAATTTCAGGTTTATACTGTTTGTTGCACTGGTTATACTCTTCAGAAGAAAAGTATAGAGTATCATTTTTTAGTAGACAATGGTATTACTGCTAACATGTTTTTAGCCTTTTCAGATTCTTTGTCCCCAGTGGAAGATTTTCTAGAGTAAGCAACATATCGAAGTAAGGCAAGAAGCTGAAAGGGCCAACAATGATAGAGCTACAGTTGTAGTACAGATTTGGAATTTGGGTTGTGTGGTTGAGAGGTATTGACAAACTAAAAATGAGCCTTGGACACAGTTTGTAAGAGTGGAGGAGTGAAAGAATGGATGGATTTGGAGTTTGGGGGACAGGGTATTCTTTCGCTAATGTAATGAGTTCCCTCATTCTGCTTCCCTCATTAAGAGACAGACACACCCTAAGTTGTCTGTACACGTAGATCCCATAGGCCCTGCCAACGTAAAACTTTCTCAAACAGCCTGACAAAGTAGGGGCTGTCACAGGAAGGACATTTCACCACCTGTCCTATGTAGGGTGAGTGGTGTAATGTCTTTTATTTTCCTATATGGGATGGCCAGGAAAAACTTGGTTTTGATGCTCTGAAAAAAAAGAACAATGCACCCCCCACACCATGGGTGAAACTCCCAGGGTATGAGGGTCATTTTTATTTTGTTCTCCTGAAACATACACTCGCTTTGGGAGTTTGGTTCTGAAAAACAAAAAAAGTTTTAAAGTCTGGTGAACGGCCATCAAAACAAATGGCAGGACCGACCAAATGTCTTATTCCTTGAAAGGAACCAACGAGACATAGGTTCCTTTCAAAGTACAAAGATGACCCTTGGCCGGGGGTCATCTCTAAATGTCTGCCGAAGGTAATGTCCACTGCCACCTTGACGGACGGAGTTCTGCATTTCAGATTTTAAATCCAACTCTTAGATTTAATTTACAGCAACATTGGGCTAAACGAGAGGTGAGTACGGTTTGTATGATGAGTAATCATCCAGAGGAGTGGTACTGACCACATGGTGAGAATCAACATTGATGTTCTGAATGGTAAATAGTGTTTCGTACTGTTAATGGGTGACCCTATTTGACTTTTGACTTCATATTACTCTGTCAGAGTTAAATCTCCAACATTCACTAGTGAGAAGGTGCTGTCCCAGTCGCTACAAATGTAATAATGACTATAAATGCAGAAACCTATAATTGACACTCCACACTCCTATTCCTAAAGCAGGAAAGAAGCAACAGTTCCCACCTAAGATCTGCCTCTTCGCCATCACTAAATGCAGTCTCCGTCCATGGACAGCATGACTTTGGGGCCCTCAAGATGCTTCGACAACTACAGGGCCGGGTAAAAGAGCTGCGGGCAGAGAGCACGGTTGGTCATGGTGGGAGCATGGAAGACTTGAGCACTCTAAGAGGAGATCTGAGGAATTCGTCCAGAGAAAAGGTGGGTACAGCACTCTAAGAATTTGAGAAGACTGTCTTCCAGTGGATACTAGAGCATTAGAAAGCAATTGCAGATATGCATGGAGGAATAGTCACTAACATCCACCCCATGGCTGATAACACAGTCTAGTGACAGATACTCTGAACTTTCATCCCATTTCGTAAAAGTTATGTTTCTGATGAACTGTATTACCTTTGTAGATTCTATATCTTTGAAATATTCTGGCCCTAGACTGGAATACAAGAAAGCTTTTTCAGGATGTCTCTACACTGGTAGTGTGAGTTATGGCGGGTTTGTGAACCCCCCTATGCGCGCACTATACACTTGGTGTGTCTACACCTTCACCAATTTCAAAGAAAAATTTCATGAATATTGAACCAAAAACTCATTTGTCTTTTTATATTGCATGTAAATCATTCATTGCTGTACATACTTTTCACAATGCTGATTTTTTCATCATAACAACATGTACAATGCAAATTGGATGCACTTTAAATCATACATATACATATACATAATTTGCAATCCTTCATTCTTTTGAACTTTACAATTTTCTTATTCTGCCCTATGCATTTCGGTACTAAAGGTACCTTCATCAGGGGCCAGTCTCTGTAGTCAGATTGATGTACTTGCGAACGTGTTTCTAACCCTGATGTGTTTCAGATGAGCCGTGCAGTATCGCGTTCTATGTCGACATAGAACGCGATACTGCACGTTTCGGATTTTTGAGGATGGGAAAAGAAACATACTAAGAATATCTTCTAATTTACTGAGGACCATTATCAAATTGAACACGCTCCAGCTCATCTGAAACACATCAGGGTTAGAAACACGGTCGCAAGTACATCAATCTGACTATGTATATGTATGATTTAAAGTGCATCCAATTTGCATTGTACATGTTGTTATGATGAAATAATCAGCATTGTGAAAAGTATGTACAGCAATGAATGAATTACATGCAATATAAAAAGACAAATGAGTTTTTGGTTCAATATTCATGAAATGTTTCTTTGAAATTGGTGAAGGTGTAGACACACCAAGTATATAGTGCGCGCCTAGGGGGGTTCACAAACCCGCCATAACTCATATTCAACACAAGGATTGACTACCCTTATTAGACGCAGCACCAGTACTAAAAGTGCTAAATAAGTTGAACGGAGTGCTCCTCACGCACCCACATATCTACACTGGTAGTGCCACTTATGTCATTGGATGTTCACTGCCACGCATGTCTTTTACTGGTTATCATTACATGGTAAGGCATAAAAGATGCTTCTGATGGATACATCTGCCAGTGGATTCCTCACCTTGTGAATATCCCCAGCGCAGCAGCCATTCGTAAACTTTTTGTAGCTCTCCACGCCGGCGAGGTCATGGACGACGTCACAGAGGGTATGACTCTGCTCGCGACCCCGCTGACATCACTGGATCCATAATAGGGCCTCGTTGGCGTGATGAAGTCAGTTCCCTTTTTTCCGCGCCGTCGATTCCAACGTTTTTTTGGGACTCTCTGTAGTTACTTTGTATATCTAGCTGTTATGCTCTGTTTCACTTGTTTCCTTCAAAGATGTCTGCTAGGAAATCTGGTTTTAAGTCCTGCAGGGAGTGCGGTAAGCAGATGTCCATCACTGACCCGCACGAAGATTGTGTTAGGTGCTTGTCTTCCGACCATGACGTTGATGGATGTCCATGCTGCAGGAAGATGAATCCAAAGGCGTTGAAAGCGAGAGAGGCGAAGCTCTTTATGGCCAGGATGAGAAAGGATAAGAAATGAGGTAGGAGAAGGTCGAGATCGAGGTCGAGGTCTCGTTCCGAGTCGAGGTCGGGCTCGAAGTCGACGTCGGGGCACTCGAAGCCGAAGAAACATAAGAAAAAGAAGCACTCTTCAAGACATCGATCTGATAAAGAAGCGGCGCCAAGATCGACCTCGCCTCGACATCGCAGGAAGAATCATGTCTCTCCTTCGTTATCGAATCTGGTTTCACCTGAGAAGTCTGCTTCGCCTGAAGTCTCTCCGCGTCGATCACCGATGCCGGCTCCATCACCGGATTCGGTCCATTCTTCGGCTCCAGATCAAGATCATTCTGTGCCGGAAGAGCAGGTAAATCTAGAAGAAGTTCCGACATCGGCGCCGCCTGGCCCGAATACAGGAATTCCTGCTTCGGAGACGGTACCAGGAGCTTACCCTCCATTTCCAGCTCCAGGATAAGACCCATCGCATTACCGTAATGCCATGTATGGAGTCTTTAATAGGGCTATGTACCCCTCTAGTGCACCTGCGGGTCCCATGGTTCCACTAGCTTTCAATTTGGGGGTTCCTCAGGCCTATGCCCAGGTCCCCTTTATGCGGTTCCTTCCAACGGCGCCATCATGGAGTTTACCGGGGCCAAGGGCTCAGACGCCGTTTCCATCTTCACCGGCGCCTTCTGTTCGGCCTCGTTCGCCGCAAGCGACGCCATCGGATCCGTGCTCGACGCCGGCTTTGAATCCAACGGAGTCGGTTATGGATCAGTCGACACCTGTGATAAAGATACAATCCAGGAGAGAGGCCCAGAGGGTTTTAGAAGAGGATAGGAAACGTGAGAAATTGGAAGAAGGTGAACTGCATGATTCAGATGAGTACTTTGCTGAATTGAGAGAGGCCAGTGGCCTGGACATTTTTCCTGAAGGGGAGTTTTCTCCTGATTCTGATGCTCCTTCAAAAGATGTAGCACCTTATCATGTGGTTGTTAGAAAGGCAGCTGAATTATTGGACATTCAACCCCCTACTACTGAGTTCAAGTCAAATTTATTAACGGAGGTTCTCCATTCGCCTTCTTCGGTTGTTGTGCCTCTCTTGCCTTTCAATGAGGCAATTCTTGAACCTGTGCTAGAGGTTTGGCGAAAACCTCATTCTGCGCCTGCAGTTTCCAGGTCTATAGCAAGAAGATATAGGATGGCTCCTGGCGATCCAGAGTTTTTATCTGCTCATCCTTCTCCAGAGAGCTTAGTGGTTCAAGCTGCATGCTCAAAGAGATCTTCGGGAGCTTTCCCTCAAGTTCCAGCTGACAGGGACTCAAAAAGGATTGATCAGTCTGCCAAGAAGGTATTTTCCTCTGCAAGCATGGTGTTGAAACCTACGAATGCTACCTGTTTTATGGGTAGGTACATCCATGCTTTGATGGACTCATCTAAACAGTTGCTGCCTAAGCTGTCTGAGGAAGACAGGAAGAATTTTCAGGAGGTTTTGAACGATACCCAGGCTGCTGCACGTCAGGTCATTCAGAGTGGGCTTGACACAGCTGACTCGGTGGCAAGGATTATGGGTTCTGCAGTGGCCACTAGAAGAGGTGCTTGGTTGAAGTCTAAGGATTCTTCGACAGATGTTCAAGCTACTCTGTTGGACTTACCCTTTGATGGTTCAGGACTCTTTGGTAAGAAAGCGGATGCAGCCTTAGAGAGGTTTAAAGATAGCAAAGCTACAGCAAAATCACTTGGCTTGCAAGCTCAACCTCGAGGCTCATTTCGAAAATACAGAGGATTTGGGAAGTCATCCTTTCGTTCATACGGCCAGCCTTGTCAGCAGCAGCAACAACAGCAACAGAATTCTCTATACAAGTCGTATAGAGGAAAATGTAGAGGTAGTCCACGAGGGCGTCAACCCTCCTTATCCTCTACCTCCCCTCCTATCACCACAGCAAAGCAGCCCTAGATTCCCCATTCCAGATTATGTTGGTCATGAAGGGGGTCAGCTTACTCATTTTCTGCAGGATTGGGAATCGGTCGCTACAGACCTATGGGTTCCCAATCTTGTAGAACATGGGTATGCTCTTCCCTTTCGGGAATTCCCTCCAAATTACCCTCCTTGCCAATGTGCTTGCTCAGAAGAACATCTCCTTCTCCTGCAGGAGGAAGTTCTGACCTTGCTGAAAAAGGTGCGATAGAGTGGGTTTCAGAGCAGGAAAGGGGTCAGGGATGCTACTCCTGGTACTTCCTGATCCCCAAGAAGGATGGCAGGTTACGTCCAATTCTGGATCTCAGGGTCTTGTATCTTTATCTGAAGCAAGAGAAGTTCAAGATGCTTACTCTTGCGCAGGTTCTTCAGGCGCTGCTGGAAGAAGACTGGATGGTGTCGATCGACTTGCAGGATGCGTATTTTCATATTCCCATCCTGAAGTCTCGCAGGAAGTATCTCCATTTCATTGTGGGATCGCAACATTATCAGTTTGCGGTCCGTTTGGTCTTACTACTGCGCCTCGAGTCTTCACCATGGTGATGGCGGTGGTGGCAGCCCATCTCAGAAGATCGGGCATTCCTGTTTTTCCCTATCTGGACGATTGGCTGGTCAAAGCGGAGTCGCCAGAGAAGGTTTGTCATCATCTGCAAGTGACAACCCAGTTGTTGTACAAGTTGGGGTTTTCAATAAATGTACCCAAATCTCACCTGGTGACCTCACAGCGCAACATGTTTATAGGGTCGGTAATGGACACTACTGTCTGTCGAGCATTCCCTCCTCCTCAAAGGATTCTCGACATTCAGGAAATTATTCCCTTGTTTTACAATGGAGCGGTTGTTCCAGTCCTGAAGGTCCTCAGCCTGCTCGGTCTGATGGCTTCCTGCATTCTGTTAGTCAACCATGCACGCTGGCACATGAGGGCGCTCCAGTGGTACCTCCGCAGGCAGTGGTATCAGCACAACGGAGATCTCAGGGAGTCAGTAAGGATCTCCAGAGAAGCTGCAGTGGATCTGTCTTGGTGGAGCGTGGATGGCAATCTCTCTCAAGGAAAGCCCTTCCATCTACCTCCATCGGTGACCACAGTGATTACGGATGCATTCACTCTAGGGTGGGCTGCTCATCTGGGTGACCGGGAGATTAAGGGTCTTTGGTCTCCAGGGGAAAGGTTGCTCCACATCAACCTTCTAGAGTTGTGGTCGATACGTCTGGCACTCAAGGCCTTCCTCGCCTCCCTTCGCGGTCAGTCGGTTCAAGTCACTACCGCGATGTGGTATGTCAACAAGCAGGGAGGAGTAGGGTCCCAGTGTCTCTGCAGAGAGGCTCTGCGTCTCTGGTCCTGGGTTCAGGATCATCAGATTTGTCTGATGGCAAATCATCTGGCCGGAGTTCTGAACGTACATGCAGACAGTCTCAGTCGGCAGTTCTCAGCCGACCACCAGTGGAGGCTTCATCCAGAGGTAGTGTGCCACGTCTTTCGGACGTGGGGAACCCCTCAGGTGGACCTGTTCACCACTCACGAGAACGCTCACTGCCCGTCATTTTGCAGTCTCCAGTATCCGATGCAGGAAGCTTTGGGGGATGCGTTTCAGTTGAGTTGGGGCTCGCAACTCCTTTACGCGTTTCCTCCCATACCCTTGATTCCTCTGGTTCTGAGGAAGATTCGCCAAGACCGGGCCCAAGTCATATTGATCGCCCCGGATTGGCCAAGAAGGGTGTGGTACACAGATCTTCTCCACCTCTCCTCGTGCCTGCTGCTCCGTCTCTTCAGTTTGCTCTTTCTTTGGCCCAGCAGGGTTTTGCTGTGTCAACTGTAAAAGGTTATTTATCTGCCTTGTCGGTATTCCTTTGTTTGCCGGACCAGCTCTCTTTGTTTAAGTCACCTATTGTGTTACGGTTCATTAAGGGTCTTACCATTTAATTCTCTCCTACTCTTTTTATTGTGTCTCAGTTGGACTTAAATCTTGTGTTAACCCACTTGATGGGTTCACCATTTGAACCTTTGCACAAGTGTCCCATGAGACTTCTGTCTTTTAAGACTGTTTTTCTTCGGCAAGGAGGGTAAGTGAGCTTCAAGCTCGGAGTTCAAAACCCCCATTCTTGACTATTCATGCTGAAAGAATGGTACTCAGGACCAGAGCTGCTTTTCTGCCTAAGGTGGTAACTCCCTTCCATCTAGGGCAGTCCATTACCCTTCCTACCTTCTATCCTCCCCCTCACCCTTCAAAGGAGGAGGAGAGGCTTCACCGTCTGGACCCTAAGAGGGCGGTGAGCTTTTATCTAGATAGGACTAAAGACTATCGTGTGGACGACCAGCTCTTTGTTGGATTTGCTGGTTGCAAGAAAGGAAGAGCGGTGCACAAGCGCACACTTTCAAGATGGATGGATGCCCTGGCTGGTAAGGATCCTCCAGAGGGTATAAGAGCTCACTCTACTAGAGCAAGGTCTTCTACATCTGCTTTGTCTAGGGGTGTACCTGTAGAGGATATTTGTAAAGCTGCAACTTGGGCCTCCCTCCACACTTTCGCGAAGCATTACTGCTTAGATTCCAAAGTGAGGAGTGACGGCCACTCTGCGCGTTCTGTCCTCCAAGATTTTCTGGTATAAAAGAGTGGACACCCTCCTCCGGGAGTGGGATTGCTGTGGAATTCTATTCACAAGGTGAGGAATCCACTGGCAGATGTATCCATCAGAAGAACAAGTTACTTACCTTTAGTAACGCTTTTTTTTCTGGTGGATACAGTATCTGCCTGTGGATTCCTCACATGCCCACCCGCCTCCCCGCTGTCCACTCTTCTATACATGCAAGTATTTATGTTGTATTTTACAATGGAATGTTTAATTGTTTTTACCTTTTGATTTGTTTTCACACTATGTGTGTTGGTTCAAATACTGCGTATTGTGTATATTATACTTTTTTATGTCGGTCCGTCCGTGTGCCTCGGGGGCACGGAAAAAAGGGGCGGAACTGACGTCATCACGCCGACGCGGCCCTATTATGGATCCAGTGACATCAGCGGAGTCGTACCCTCTGTGACGTTGTCCATGACCTCGACGGCGTGGAGAGCTACAAAAAGTTTCCAAATGGCTGCTGCGCAGGGGATATTCACAAGGTGAGGAATCCACAGGCAGATACTGTATCCACCAGAAAAAGCGTTACCGAAGGTAAGTAACTTGTTCTTCTGTACCCGTATCCCTCATTTCCTTCTATGATGCCAGCAGTATAAAGACTCCAGAATACACAGTATAGCCATTTGCAGTTTCAGAGATCACACAAGTATAAATTATTTTTATTGACATTCTTTTTGCCCATCAAATTAGCAAAAGCTCCCTGGCGGTTAAATATTATAAGAGTTGCACAAAATAATAGAAAAAAGGGCTCCACTCACCTTTTTATGTAGTGTTTAACATTCTAATATGACATCTGGGATTGTGAAGTTTGTCATAGCGTGAAGAGAGAAAATTATATAATGGCCAGACATAAGCATTACGTTTGCCCACGGAGAGCCAGCAACCCACATCTTGCTAGTAAGGAACGGGAATGTGACATCTGTAGGAGTCCATTGCAGACCAGAATGTGCTGCAGCAGCTGGTTCTGGAGACAAAAATAGATATCTGACCAAACTGTGGTCTTTGTAGAATGCAGTGGTAAGATGGTGTCAGCTTAAACCTCAAACCGAACACAGCCATCTCAGACGACACGGTTCCAGGTTTTAATTCTTAATATAATGATGAAAATGAAAGAAAATGTGGCTTCTTCAACCCCTAAATCTCTGTTTAACAGTGCGGACCTGGACTGATGTTTTGGAGTGATGATCTAATTTATTTGTTTGATCTTCATTTTATCCAAAGACACATTGTATGCACTTTTGCCATCTCAACAGCGATTACTCATACAAATGTTCAGCAATGTCAGTCAGGCTTGCCGCGGAGGAGTTATTCGCTAACCTTCCATATCGTCTGGCATCTTAGGTTAAGGTACCACAAGCTCGTTTGATTGCACCAACAAGGCAAACTGTGGATCTCGATGTTGATTTTAGGGCTCTGCATTTACTTACTGCGACATCAAGTGTGTCAGTAGTCGCTGAAGGGCACTTAGGTGGCACGTAAGAAGCTAGAGTCTGTACAACATTATTTGTAGAAGGCGACAGAAGAGATATCCGACCTTGTATATGAACCAATATATTAGTGACTGGAGCCTGTAATACTTCGAAAATGGAAGTCTATTCAGCCCAATGCCTATATGGATTCTTGGGCCATATAGGGCTTTCGAGACATCAGTGGCTTGGGCACATCATCATCAGTGATTGTTCTCTAGAAAGTGGTCAGCACTACTCCCATGAATGTCTATTCATCATACAAACCATGATTGAATAGCACTTCCAGTAGGTTGGAGTTGAAACTGCCAGTGACTACGAAGGATTATATTCCTGAGGGAGTTATAGATTTGATGTTGCAATGACCGGGGGATGAAAGGCAATTTCTGTCACTTCCTGCAGCCTTTGAGATTGCTTATGAGGACAGCTTGAAAAAGCCAGCTATTTTCATGACTCATTTTAGAAAAAATGGATGACGGATTTGTATCTATCCACTTACTCAGGTTCAGGTTCTTTGGTGGGGCACACTGCTAGGTTTGATGCCTGTATGTTTTGTCTAATTATTTGCCTGAAAAGGCTATGGATAATTTAACTGAGAATGAGATATTGGAACAGGTAATGTTGAATGACTGTGATACACTAAAGTATATCATCTAGCCAGGACAGGAAGTTTCTCTTAATAAGCCCCTTTGCCAAGAAGTTGCTATTTGGAGAATAAATTTAAACAGCAAATATTTTGCTCTTTCTGGGATAACAACGTTTTTTCTATGTGGGGCAGAAGTATGAATTAATGCATCTAACTCTTTCTGAAAGGCTACCTCAGAATAAGGGAACTCTGAGGAGTTTAAGAGAAAGGGAAGACTACTCCTTAACATTCAACCACCTCTGTCTGTAACTGCTGGCTGGAGTATGTCATTTTGATACCCCATTAAAACACAAGGTCCCATGGAGAACGGCTGACCTCAGAGCAGAGATTCTTATAGGGTGTAAAGAAGTAATACAGCATACAATTGAAAGAAGTTGCCATTAGATTCACAACCATAAAAAAATAGCCAAAAAAGGAAGAGTTGAGCTTTAGGAATATGTGCAAAAATACTAGTAAGTTAGGCCAGGGAGTTACCACAACTGACAGAATAACCAAAACTAGAAAGGAAAACTGAGTCATGTTTGAAATCCAAGGGATCCCAATAAGTATAGGAATTGTTCTGAACAGTACCCTTGGTGCTAATTTCAACAGACTTGCAGGAAGGAGACTGAAATGTCTGATTCAGTATGCAGGATGCCTTTGTATTCTTATTCTGACCAACTCAGACAGTACTTCTCTTTCTTCATGGAGGATAAACATTGATATTTCCGGGTGCTAATCATGAGTCGCAGTTTTGAGGTCTCAGGTATTTATCACAGTGCTGTTTTCCAGGTGTTTGCACAAAGCATTCAAGAAGTTCAAATATAGCCTGAGCTGGATGATTGGCTTGTGGTAGACACCTTCACAAGAGTTTGCATCTGTTACACTGACTGTGATTTTCCATTAAATTTCCTGAGATCAAATGTGACTTCCAGAAACTAAATTCAGTACATTACAGTTTCAATGAACGCCGCGGTAAGGAAAGACTTTTCTGTTTCTGAGTCAATCAAATAGATCAGTGCTTCCCAAACTTTTTAGACTGTGACCCAACCAGCTTTAATGAGTATGAGGCGATGGAGATGTTTTTAATATGATAACAGTTGTTTGTAAACATTACAACCTTGACCACACCCTTTGATATCGGACTCTGGCTAAGATCCTGATCTGCCCAAAAATGTGGCTGATGGTAAACTGCACTGGATTCTGGAGCTGGAACACTTTTTAGAGTGGGGTGCTGGCTTGTAGCATACGTTGACTAGAATCACAAGACTTCTGAAAACTCTGGTGCTGATGCCAGTGATTTTAGCAAAATTGAAAAACCCTCCTGCAGCAGAGTATGGGATAAGGTTTTGTGCTAATTCGAGGCCCATTGATGCATTTTGGTATATAATGTTATCAATGACATGAGTGTTGTATGTGAGTGGATGAGGGCACAAGATATAGAAAATTGAAATAACTATATTGAATTTCAGTGTTTTACAAAAAAAAATGTTTAAAATGGCATTTAAATCGAAGTATGACGTCAATTTAACCATTGATTTTTTTCATTGAATTTCTAGTTTATAATAATAATATTGTATTACCATGCGTAAGGCCTAATCCATGCCATACATGGCTGTCGGCCAAGCACAGCATGGGGCAGGGTCTGGCCTTTAGGCAGGCCCTGCGCCCAACCCACTACCGCAGGGTCAATAAACTGCTGTGCGTGGCAACCCACCGCAGACACTTAGCCCTTCCTCTTTTTTCTTTTTTACATTTCTCTGATCCTGAGAGACTCTTGCAGGAGCAAGCATGGCTTCCTATGCTCCTGTCGAACCCCTGCTGGACTCCCGCAGGAGTCCCGAGCGATGCACTGGCTCCCGCTGGATTGCAGAAATCCCCCCAATTTTTTTAAATTAATTGTCCTCAAGTGTATTCCTCTGGGACCCCCTCCCCCAAGGTACAGGGTGTCAGGGTACCCGACAGCCTTGTCCCTACTTAACATTTCTTTTTTCTGGATACAGAAACAGAGTTTTTATATCCTGCAATGGTGGCACAGCATTTTTCTTCATGTTACAGCCAGCCAATTAGGGGGTTGAGGTCCCCCTGGAATTTGTGGGAGAGATGCAGCCAATGGTGGGGGGTAGCCTGCTCAGCTGATCAGAAGGCTCGATTTTTTTAAGTTGTGTAAGTAATGTAAATGTAAACGTAATGTAATGATGTCTTGTATAGCGCATGTATCACCCCACCATGGGGTATCTCAGCGCTATGGACCGCTGGGGAACCCGTCCTGGCTTTCCCTGTGAGATGGCTCCTGCTGGGTATCTCCAAGGTGAAACCAGGCATCCTCGGCGTATGTGGGGGGTCGTTGTGGAGATGAGTCAAGCTAAAGCCTCATCTTGCCAGTGTATTCCCTGGTTAGAGTAGGCACCGAGGCGAGAATTATCAAGTCCGCTGACCCTGGTCCACGACCCTGCCGTGTCGGGATTTTAACCCTGGTCCCGGGCCATCCTTTGCTTCCAGGTGTGCCGCCTCTAACCAGTGAGCCACACCACTCCACTAAGTACAGAACTCTCGCAATGTTCCTGTGAACCCAATCATCCAGAGTGTTTGAACCTTCCTCAAAAACTACAGAACGGATTTACATTAAATCAGGAAAAGCACGCTCACCAATAGTTTATTTACAAAGGTGGATGATTGGTAAAATGGATGAGTCCATTCTCAGTTACTATTTAAGCCTATACCTCAAATGAAAGGCATTAGGGGAGTTGTGGTCAGATGCATACCATATAGAGATAATCAGTGCACATAACATGATCAATTAACCTTTTCATTTTCTGCGCTGATGTATATATTAATTTATCAATTTATAAAGTGCATGGTTACACTGCCGGTGTGCCCCACGCTAATGCAGACTACTCAGTGGATCCGGCTTGGAATCTACCAGCTGTGAGTGCTCTGACCAAATAGCGGCACCAAATTTTCTAGAATTTAGTTGGAAGGTGGGAACAGCCAGGTCCCAAGGTTCGGATCTCAGCGCCACTGGCAGAATATTCCAGCTCAAGGCTGTGAGGTATCCAAAGGATCAAACTCCCATCCCGACTTTCTGTATTCTTGGCACAGCTACCAGGGAAGTGCCTTTAGATGATAAATCCTGTGCCAGTATATAGGCAGTTATCATCCAGCTGAGATATCGCTGCCCTTTTTTCCACATAATTCTGTGACATTAGCACAGGGCCTTAAACGTAATCCTCTTCTCCACGCGCAACCAATAGAGGGTAGCTAGGGCCCTCGTGGCCGCTGCACTTTTTGGAAGGTTCAAGAGTAGGCGAGTGGCTGCATTTTAAATAATTTGAAGCTTGGTTAGTCCTTTTTTTGATGCTCCCAGATAGAGGTTGCCATTGTTCATATGGGAGGTGACCAAGACATGCACTATAGTTTTCCTGGCAGTCATCGGTAAAAGATCAAGTAGTTTCCTCAGGACTTTGAAAGTCTCGAAACATTTCCCCGCCAACCTCCTGATTTGGCTTTCAAACGTAAGCTTGGAATCCATCCAGACCCCTATTTCTGCTTCAGGGGCAGGAATTTGCCCTAATGTCTTAGGCCACCATGCAGATGTCCATATCGAGGGGACCTTATCCGACTATCATAACCTCAGTTTTATTGCCATTAAGTTTAAGGCAATGGTTGGACATCCATAAGGCTAGCTCCTCTAAGTTTAGATTTATGCTTAAGCGTGACATCTGTCAGCAGATGAAGGGTTCCACCGTAGCACGCCCACCACAAACATCACTACTGATTTCAGACAGACCTATTGCTTTTGTCTTTTTTGAACCACTGCAGCCCCTTACAATCCGATGGGGCTTACAAGTATATCTTGGTTGCAGTGGATTCATGTTCTGACAAGATAGTGCAGCTGGGGCCTAAAACGAACAGAGAGCAGGAGTCCGGGCAGTAATGGCCAACATTGGTGCAATCGGAGAAGCCCAGGCGAGGTCTTTGGTGAGTGAAGCAGTGACCCGGCGGAGGATGGAAGCAGACGCAAGGGGCTAGAGGTATGAAGGACGACAGGCCCTGAAGCCAGCTAGCTATGTCAGGTAACACAGCCCAGGGAGAGAGCAGGAGGCATTAGACCAGCCGCTAAGCAAGTTCTATCACTGGGGGAAGAACCCAAATAGCCCACATGCATGGTGAATGGCTATGCCTCACAAAGACGGGCCAAAGAAACAAAAGGGGAACATCGACTACCTGCAACGTGAGGGGTGAAGATACACTAACCACAACCAGAAAATTGAAACAGACGGCGAGGAATCCCTGGCCAACCACCAGGCAAGAGGTCCTAAATATTCCCAGCACTCCTATGGTACATCGAAGATGTCCCATCTGGCATCCCCGTAGAACAGGGGAGGAAGAGAGTCACATGGAATGGATACTGGCCTGAATAGCAGAACGCACACTGAATCAAGCCCACAGACATAAGAGAAAGACCTAGCAGACACTTCAGTCTGCAACCTCAACTCGGAAATCACCGGGATTGTCACTGCACCAGAGGGTGATTTAGTCCATCGCCCTCACAAAGAATAAAATCGTCTTGCGGAAAGTGAAAGACTGAACAGCAGCTCTACAAAGCGGGGTCACATCAGAGGGAAGCAAAACTTTGGCTACACAGTGGGAAACCCAAAAGATCGCGTGGAGCATCATACCAATCCATGGACAGGCGGCGGTTACTGGCCCTGTGAGCCCGGATCCCCCTACGGGACCTACTTCACACATTTCAAATGACCATGATGACAGGTGGAAAAAAACTGCGTGGCATGCACCAAACCAAATTGGATAAGTTCACCATGCAAAAAAGTCAAGAAGTGGCTGCAGACTCCTTTGGACAGTCTCTGCTACCCGCCCAGCCACTGGCAGAAGTAGGAGGGAGGAGAAGCCATGTTACGAGATATCATGACCGCAATAAGCAGAGTGCGCACATCCCTAGAAACTCACGTGAACTCGGTCATGGCTAAGGTGTCACTGATAAGACCAGACCTCTGAAATATGAACAAAAAAAACAGCAGTGGAATCCACCACGGCCAAAGTGCAGACAGACTCGAAAGTACTGCAGAAACAAGTTAATGATCTGCAAGCCACAAGTCAATTGCTAGAAGCGAAACTCGATGACTAAGAGGGACGATCGCGGCGAAATAATGTAAGAATAATTGGAGTCCCTGAACGAGCGACGGAGTCGGCAAAGGACCTTTTCGTGGAGGAACTAGTGAGGCAGCATCTACAACCACGAGGCATATCAAAGTTTTTCTCTGTTAAAAGAGCACACTGGGATCCTGAAGGGCACCCAAAACCCCACCTTGAATATTCAATTTCCAAGACTGAGATGCCATACTACAAGCTGCCCGAAGTGCTTCACCTGTAAAGAAAGAAAACGGCCCAATAACCTTTTTTCTGGATTTTACCATGACGGTTCAGAAACAAAGGAGAAGTTTCTTTGAAGTCAAAAAGTGCTACTGGACACAGAGGTAAAGAACTCCATACTTTACCCAGCGAAGCTGCGAATCAAAGGCAGACGGCAGGGTATGGTGTTTTGTGACTCCAGAAGAATCCTGGGAATGGCTAGATTATTGGATCGTGGTTGGGGGGAAAAGGCCCCAAGGTGCAAAGGAATAGACAGTCGAACAGACCTGCCAAGAACTCAGAGCATAGATACCAGGAGACAGGACATCTGTAGGAGTCTGAACACCAGACCTCTTTGCCAGAATGAAGTAGCACCCATTGGTGGATCCGGCCTGGAAGACACTGAACTCGTGGTGGGCCACTATTGACAAGGAACTGTGTTCGAGAAAATGTTGATGAGAACTGCTCTGTTGCATCAGGAGAGAATAGCTCTGCTGCGTTGGTAAAATGATCTGGTTCCTAAAACAGATGAGAACGTTGGAGGAGGTCGGGGGTGGGTCTCAGTCCTCCATAATTCATTTAGGGGTAGGATGACAGGACTTCTGCATAGCTGGGGAAGTGGGTGCTTTTAGACCCAGAATGCAGGGAGGGGTATATCATAGTTCACAGTTCTAAGGGTCATTCCCCTGAACCTCCAGGAGAGAAGGGAAGGGAGGGGAAGGGAAGGGATTGTACTCAGTGTTCCTTAAGTTATATTAAAACAGTTTGACAGGGGGGTAGTCATGCTCCCATTTGAAACAGGGCAAGAGATCTGAGCTTAACTCGAGTTTACCAATATGGGTCCAACCCCTGAGATGGCGAATCACAGAGGGGAGAAGAGAAAGAAAGCAGCCTCCTATAGACTATGGATGACTCTCAGATGAGCCTGGGAATGTGACTGCTTTCCTGGAATGTAAATGGATTGGGAGCCATGCTAAAACAAGGAATAGTACATCAAACAACACTCCCCAGATGTTTTATTACTGCAGGAGATTCATTTAGTGGGCAATACCTGCAAGGTGTTAGAGCATGAGGGATACAAACTAGTTGCCCATGCTGTGTTTACCACAGGGTCAAGAGGGGCTGGGATACTCCTAGGGAAAATCTTTTCCCCTTAACATAGAACAGACCTGGACAGATACACAGGGCAGATATGCTGCTGTGCCCGGCACATGGGAAGGGAAGACAGTGACTATCCTTATGGTATATGTGACCCCAGCACTGCACACCATTGCCTTCCGGGACTCTGGGGAGGTATTATTGAGTTTCCCGGATGACAGACTGCTAATCAGAGGGGACTTTAATGTAGCATTGTCAGACCAGAAAGACTGCTACCACACCCCATCCTCCCGCCCCGGCTCACTGCACACACACTCCCAATTTTCAGATTTCCTCTGCCATGGGACTGGTCGATGTCTGGTGAAGCCACTACCCAGAAACATAATACTACACATTCCACACAGGCGCACATAACAATCTCTCCAGAATAGAATACATTCTCACCCTAGCCGACCAAGTGACAAACTTTAGTGATGTGTGACACCTAGCAAGAGGTATATCGGACCTTTCACCGATGTGGGCAACATACACTACAAACATGCTGAGACCCCGGAGAGTCAGATCACTGAACCCATGGTACCTGAAAGTTCCACAGTTTAAGGTTGGACTAACCCAAACTTTGGAGCATTAGAATGTGAACAAAGACTACTACTGTGGGATGGGAAGCCCCAGCGGATAGCCACAAAATAATTGGTGCAGGGATGGTATGATTGCACTGCCAGATGTACAAAAATATTACTGGGCTGCGCAACTAATGGGTATTAATAAGTGGGTACACCGGCCACCAGACGAATTGGCATATCGTATGGACAGACATGTCCTACAACCGGAAGGATATACATGGGCACTATACACTAACCCTAGACACCTCCATCTCATGGGTCCAACACAACACACGATACAGCTGTGGCACGTGGTCAATGGAAAGATGGGGTAGCACAATAAAATCACACAAGCCATGCCACTGAGGGATGAAAAGAGGCTGGGCACCCTACGCAGGGTCCCCGGCTTTGATAGCTCGGACCTTATAGTGAACTGCCAAGTAGGTGCCTGTGGTTGGAGGTGGGAATAATTCCCTTCACCACATTACAACAGGACTACGATCTAGCAGACACCAAAACCTTTTGATATTTGCAGATCAGACACGCTCTCCTGACTACCATCCCAAAAGGTGAGGAACTCCCAGAGACTTCCCCACTAGAAGGCAGACTACATGGAATGGTAGGCGACCTCTCTGACCTTCCAAAAGTTGATTAACAACTTTCTGTACCTTCTCCTGGTTATTCGAGGGCAGTGGCAAAGAGACCTCAGGGTACTGGAGGACGAAGACTAGCTGGAATTGCTGACTACCCCAGCAAGGTAGCCATATCGGAGAGATTCAAGTTGCTACAACCAGGCTATTACATAGATCATATCTCTCCTGTGCAACAATGAGTAATACGGGCAGAGGATTGGACTTTAACTGTCGTAGATAGTGTGGCGAAGTGGGCACATTTTCCTACATAATATGAGATTGCCCAGTAATTAAGCACTTCTGGGAAGTAATTATGCACTGCCTGTGCAAGGTAGTGGGAGTAGAGATGGCGCCACTGCCTCAAAGATGTTTATTAAATGTGTGGGAAGCCACCGGCCTCACTATCGAAGAGACAAACTGGGTGCCATTAGGGCTGATAATAGCCAAACATAACATTGCTCGTATGTGGGGAGTTGCAACAACACCAACACTCCGTGATTGGAAAAAAGAAATGGATTGGTGTGCGGTGGCGGAGTAGGTGGCAAATGGAGTTGTCCCAAAAAGTGTGAGCATATCTGGGGAAAATGGAATGTATATAGGGGGAGCCTATGTATACCCCCTTGGGATTGATCTAGAGAGTGCACAAATTTACGGGAGAGGGTGTTCATTGAAGAGGCTGTTGGGGAATGAGTAAAGAAAGGGAGATGCATTATATCTGAGTGAACAAACATGTTCCAAAGGTCGAATGGTCTCTGAATGTTCTGATGTAATTGCTGCTACATCATTGGTTATATTTATAATAAAAAGAAGTTTAAAAAAATAGCAACCTTTTTGAATTTGAAATCCAGCCTACCATAAAGTCCTTCCCTTTTAAGCCCCTGTATAAAAATTATTAACAGTGCACCTGTGAGTTTCTTAGGTGGCCTCTAACCCTCATACCTTTACTGAAAAATAGAGTTGTTTCCAGTCAGCTAATGGACTTTGGGAAGGTTGCACTCTGTCACTTCAAGGCCCTTCTGAGCAGAGAAATATGCATTTTAGACCTGGCTCTGAAAAACCCTTGGCCTTCAGCTAAGAAGCTACCAAGGAAAGCTGAAGATGTTTCTCCATCAGACTTAAATAGCCTTTTCTGGTTATTGTGATAAGGTTGCACCTTGTGGTTAGAGATGGAGAATAAAAAAATTAGCATGCAAATTTATGTTCACATTCACTAAAATCTGCTGCATATTATAATTCATACATACATATGTAAACAGTTGGTAAACTATCAACTTCACAGCAAACGTATCATAAACATGCTTAAAAATCAATCATATTCATTAATGAGAAATGTGCACTCAAATACATGAATAAATAAAATGCAAGTGAAGTCTCATAAACAGAAGGTGCAACGCATGTAATAGAACAATACTAGTTACTATGGCTATATGCATTTTGTTGGTGCCAAGGACAAGCCGAAAGAAAATAAATCCAAATATCTGTAAACCTTAAGATAAACAGCAATCAAAAGATTTGGTCCATCCTTTACAGGGACTTTAACTTGTTACTCTGCGAAATTATTAGACATTGGTTATGACTTCTGCATCACAGACTTGTTGTGGCACTTACTTAGTAGATCTATCTGTGAGTAGACTGTAGGCAGACGAGGAGAAACAAAGAGTTCTGTATACATGTGTTGGCTTCAAGGCTTGACCTTGTTTTGACATGGTTCCTTTTAATATTTAACTAAGCATATTTTAGTATAGTGAACACTGCCTTGCACTATGCAGTAAGCATGAGCACTCTGAAGTTGTTCAAAGAAACAACATTGTTATGACACTGAAAAATACGTATAGGCATTTCCATCCATGCTGCTTATCAGGCACAAGAAAGCAAGGCGCAATGAGATGCTGCAAAATGTCCAAAATGTCAGACAAATTTAGTCTGGACCAAGATTTAATTTCCTTCACTTTCCAATGTGGGAGATAGACAAGTCAATCTCATTACAACTCAACAGAAAATGAAGTAGCCAATAGCTTGCATCCAGGAGTTTCAGAGGGGAGAAGCTTTAGGCGAGGCAATATTGATACTCTTGACAGGGTCCCTTGATACTTCCTCCCATGTTTCTGTGTATCCTTCACAGATTAGTTCGTGGCCTCTTTTGGATTTGCCTTCCTTGAAGCTGTTATTGAGATCTATCAAGTCTGAATCACCTCTTGATCCTCTCCCCCGTCTAAACTTATCCTCCTGGACGACATGGTCCTTTCTGTGATTCTTAACCTCCTCAATACTTCTCTTAGAACAGGTTTGGTTCCTCTGGAGTGGAAACATGCACTTGTCCTCCATCTCCTAATAAAGGAAGGTCTTGAACCACTTTGTTGCTCTAATTTTCGTCCTATTTGTCTTTTGTCTGTGTTTTCTAAAATTCCGGAACAACACATTAATACTCTACACAATTTGTTGCATCCCTCTCAATCTGGCTTTAGACCTGGCCATAGTACAGAGTCTGTTCTTCTTGGGGTTACTGAGCACCTTAGGCGACAAATTGACTCCAGAGGTACCTCTGGCCTCATCTTCTTGGATTTGAGCATGGCTTCCGATACAGTGTCTCATTCCATTCTGTTAGACCATCTCGAAGCCTCTGGTATCGTGGGTCTGACTCTGTGGTGGTTGATCTCCTTTATAAAGGACCGCTCTTTTCAGGTACTTTTGAACAAAGTGAGATTACACACTTTAACCTCCAGAGTTCCTCATGGCTCTATTTTAAGCCCATTACGTTTTAATTTACATGTTCGCCCTCTGGCCGACATTGCTGAGAAGGCAGGCTTGACTATTTTTTCCTATGCTGATGATATCCAGATTGTTTTCTCCCTTTCTGCTGCCTGGCACCAAGATCCTTCTCAGCTGCTGCTTGGTTTGAGGAATGGCTGATCAGTAACGCTCTGAAGCTAAATAGCACCAGAACTGAGGTACTTATTCTGGGTAATAACCAGGAGCTTTGGGGAATCAATCACTGGCCTGATAATCTGGGCCCTGTGAAGTCAAAAACCTGGGTTTTATTATTGATAAAAAGCTCTCCCTTAAGCCTCAGCTTTCAGGGGTAGCCGCATCTTGCTTTGCTGCTCTTAGATGGATTAAAAAATCTTCTGGCTAATTCCACCCCCAACTCAGAGAACGGTTCTGCAGGCTTTGGTGATATCCAGGCTGGACTACTGCAATGTGCTGTACCTGGGCGCTGGCAAAGCCTCAATACATCACCTACAGATCATTCAGAATGCTGCTGCTCGTCTTCTTTTCCATCTGCCCAGATATGCTTCTGTGTCTCCTCTGCTCCACCAACTCCACTGACTTGGTGTTAATGAGCGTATCGAGTTCAAGGCCCTCTGTTATTTGTTTCACGCCGAATGTGGCTTTGCCCCTTCGTACATTCAAAAGTCTGGTTACACCTTACGTTCCGGCTTGACAGTTGAGATCTTCAGCCCTTCACTGTTTACAGTTCCCAGATTTCAACTTGTCCATATGGGGGGTTGCTCCTATGCCTGTCTTGGCCCCAGGCTTTGGAATTCTTTTCCAATTGCCCTTAGGAACTGTCAATCCCTGCTAGCCTTACGTAAAAGCTTAAAGACGCTTCTATTTGGTTACTCGGCTTGATCTCTGTGCTCTCAGTTTTTTGCCTGCTGTTTAATTGGTCCTGCCTCCACATGCTACATGCCAGGAGGCCCTGTTGGGTAGCTGTGCGCTTTATAAGTCCAATAAATACATACATAAATACTCTTGTCATTTAATCTGGTTTATGCTTTTTATCTGGATTCCTATAATGTACTTGGTTTGTAACAGGTTGACAGTGATTTTAACCAACATGGGTCTCATCTAACACAAATCTTAAAGATTGCCGCTGTTTACTTCTCTACCATCACAGGCCCACATGCGAGGCTACTGAAAGTTTAGGGTTTGAAATGCATGACATTTTAGATGAGGTGGTTGACATCATGATGCATGCTATACTTAAAGAGTACATGGTATTTTTAAGCTTGTATTTGGTTTCACAATCTGTCACTAATGTGATGAATGTCTTCTGACAGAGGCTTCTAACTGCAGATGCCTCATCTTTTCAATATTCCCAAAGCATCAAACTATATCCAGAAACTTTTCATCAGTACCTATGCTCGCCGGTAGGTGGTGCAGTGTTGCTCTACACTGACGCCATTCCGCTTCAGAAACGATGTGCAGAGCCTATATAGGCTATTTATTTTTGTATTACAAAGGTCCTCGGATTTTAGTGATATCTAGAGGAATAATTTTCACAGGCTCGGAATAAAGACTGTGTTTTTCTTCTTCAGTGTCCAGCCGGACCTAGAAGCGTTTATTTTTGAAAATAGTTATAAATATAAACAGAGTAAGGCGAAACAAGTCGCACATTAATGACTGGGCACAAGCCTGTACCTAGTCAGAAGGAGACAATACAAAGGAAAAAAGACAAAGAGTTCACAGGCAAACAAGGAGAACCGGGTGGCTTATAATACAATGCAAACAGTTCTTGAATAAGCACAGACCCACAGTAACTGCCGAGAAAAATACAAATCATAAAACGAGCAGTACTGCAAAACAGTCGACGAACGTTTCGATCCCTATCTCCAAAAATATAGTGGGATCATCTTCAGGACTAAAATTGACTTTGCCTGATTTGTCGAGTAAGCCACGAGCAGGGCTGGGTGGGCCGGCCGTGGGTGAAGACACTTCCAAGGGCAGTCAGTTCCCAGTATAGTTGATGCCGGGTAGCAATTCGCCGGAATCGCAAGGAGGACTAATACCAGCCAAATAAGGTCGAGTTAGTTAGGACCGATAAAGCCTAGCATATAGCGTGGGCTTGATGTGGAACTTCAATTGGAAGTTGTAATCGTAAACGGTGGTCTGAAATCCCCGCAAGGCGCTCAATAGCATAAGCCTTTTCCGTGCGAGCCGTGATGTACTCGTAGTGGGGCCGCAATGGGTTCCCATCTAGCGGCACAATGGCCAGGTGCTACGACGGCCCCACTACGAGTACATCACGGCTCGCACGGAAAAGGCTTATGCTATCGAGCGCCTTGCGGGGATTTCAGACCACCGTTTACGATTACAACTTCCAATTGAAGTTCCACATCAAGCCCACGCTATATGCTAGGCTTTATCGGTCCTAACTAACTCAACCTTATTTGGCTGGTATTAGTCCTCCTTGCGATTCTGGCGAATTGCTACCCGGCATCAACTATACTGGGAACTGACTGCCCTTGGAAGTGTCTTCACCCACGGCCGGCCCACTCAGCCCTGCTCGTGGCTTACTCGACAAATCAGGCAAAGTCAATTTTAGTCCTGAAGATGATCCCACTATATTATTGGAGATAGGGATCGAAACGTTCGTCGACTGTTTTGCAGTACTGCTCGTTTTATGATTTGTATTTTTCTCGGCAGTTACTGTGGGTCTGTGCTTATTCAAGAACTGTTTGCATTGTATTATAAGCCACCCGGTTCTCCTTGTTTGCCTGTGAACTCTTTGTCTTTTTTCCTTTGTATTGTCTCCTTCTGACTAGGTACAGGCTTGTGCCCAGTCATTAATGTGCGACTTGTTTCGCCTTACTCTGTTTATATTTATAACTATTTTCAAAAATAAACGCTTCTAGGTCCGGCTGGACACTGAAGAAGAAAAACACAGTCTTTATTCCGAGCCTGTGAAAATTATTCCTCTAGATATCACTAAAATCGGAGGACCTTTGTAATACAAAAATAAATAGCTTAACCCATGGTCCTTGGCCATTCCTTTGGGTTCCCTTGTATACTAATACCTATGAGCTTATATAGGCGCCACTCCTGAGCAGTGATGCCAGTTCCTTTCTTTTTATGCCACCAGACGCAGATCCAGAGCTACCACTCTTCGCAAGCAAATGCCTGTGACAAATCCTGATCAGATTTGCCTGAGGTGCTTGGGGGTAAGCCATAATCTAAAGCATACAGTGACTCCGCCACAATGAATCCGCAGGCCAAAAGAGATCGCAAGGTAAAACTCTACTTTGCAAAGCACCGGAAGACTGAGCAACAAGGCTGGTCCAAGCTGCAAGTTCGGCCCCATTCAAGATCTGGAAGTTGCAGGAGTCGTTCCAGAGGTCGGTCTTCATCTCGAACAAAATCCTCAGGTAAGTCAAAGCAAAAACTCAAAAAAATTAAGCCCTTTCTTGACATTCACATCCAACTGGGAAGGCGCTGGGGTGCATTGTATGCCCTGGTTTCACTCCAGAAGTCGTTCTACTTTGGAACCAATCCCAAAACTTGTTCTGGCACAGACCACGTTTCTGGACATCACCAAATCCCTAAACAGATTGAAGAGTTCTGTGGGGCCATACCCCAACTATTTGGATTCCTGCTAACACTCTGGGGAGCCTGCAGGCCCCACGGAACTGAGAAGCTTTCCATTTGGATTACTGCTGGCGGGGTCACCCTCTGTGCCATCTCGACCCTCTGAGCCCACAACGAGGCCACCTCTGACTCCAGTCCGGACTCCACCTCTGACACTACCATCCATGCCGGGTCCCAGTACTTTCACGCTAATGCCTGCTCCATTGACAGTGAAAGACGAGGTTACAATTGTCCTCCCTGACAGCAAATCGATGCTAATCCGACCTTGACTAAAGCCACTCTCTGCCGCATTAGAGACCTCACTTCCTACACTAGATCTGCCTCAACAAAGATGAATGCCCACCCTGCATTCCCTATTAGGCACAGATTCAGCCAATGACTACAATGTGGGTGATAATATTGGACAAACATTTCACAAGAGCAATTGGTATGCTAGTCTGAAGGCCTTGATACCTCCAATGAGTCGGGGCTGCTCTCACCCCCTGTTCCTGCCACTGAGGAGAGTGCGTCTTAGACCATGGTGATTTGTAAGGCAGGTGAAGTCCTTCACCAACAGCTCCCCACATTGGAGGCCAAAGCCAAAGTTCTTCAGCGGGGGCCAACATCCACTGAGTCCTTCTTGTCTTTTAACAAGGCCCTCACAGATACTTGATTGGTGGCATGGACCAAACCTTGCTCCGGCCCCGGTTAAACGCCAAATTGCACAATGCTTGGATGCTGTCCACCACTTTTTTCAGATGATCTCCAGCTATCCTTCATGGGCATGGTGTTCGACAGCACTCACCTATTTGATGGCAACGCAGGCAGACTTTGCTCTCGATCTGTTCAAGGAGAGCTGTGCTGCTGCATGCTCCCTGGGCTTTTCTGCCCCACCTCGCCAGCTGCATCAGCCCTACTGCTCATTTCGAGGCTTCAGCAGAGGTATCTCATATTGCCTGCCAGTCCACCCCACAAGTCACCCAGCAGTTTCCTGATTGAGGCCTAGTGCCCAACGCTCCTAGGTTCAAGGTGAACGGACCACCTAGTTGACCATCTCCCCTTCAGTTCCACCTGCCAAACCCCTTTACCACGCTCTTAGTGTAGCACGGCCATCTGGTGGGAGGCAGTATTCCATGATTCTTGCTGGGTTGGCAGGCTATAACGTCAGACAGGTGGGTCCTGCAAAATGTTCCGACGGGCTTTGCCTTCTCTTTCTTTCCATACTGTTGCTTCGTCAACCATACTCCCAGCAACTGATGGAGAACATCTATCTATTTTGTGGCAGGAAGTGCAAGCCGTTTTGGCCAAAGGGGTATTTAAGACGGTGCCCACCTGAGAAGAAGTTCATGGTTGTTATTCCTTCTACTTTCTGGTGCCCAAAAAGGATAGAGGCCTTTGTCCAATTTTAGACTTGCACCCCCTCAACGCCTTCCTCTAGAAGGAAAATTTCCAAATGCCCACACTGGCCCAACCAAGTCTTAGCTGTGCTCACCTGGAGACTGGATGATTGTGCTGGAACTGCAGGATCTGATCTATGCCTCTAGGATGTTCACAACAGTGAGGATAAGTGGTAGCATCACACTTTTGGAGGTTAGGGGTGCCACTTTTACCCTACCTTGGCTACTGGCCATTAAAGGCAAGCTCGCTCCATGCAGTTGTCAACTTCCTCAAGAAAACAGTGAACTCCTGTCATCTTTGAGGTTCACTATTAATGCGATGTGGAGAGGCCCAGACACGCTTCTTGCACTTACCACCTGAAAGCCTCGTAAATCCTTCCTCCTCGATCAGAGGCCAGTATCAGAACCTGGAAACAAAACAAAGAAAGCACATTAGTAGAGAGGAGGGGCTAAGACAGATAGAAGCACCACAGACATTGAGGAAGGACCTCTCTTCCCAGGGGCAGAGGAGCGGAGCAACATCAGCAAAAGGGAATGCGGACCAGGAAGACAGCACGCGGCCGTATTCAGGAAGCAACTCTGAGGAGAAGGAGAACACTGGAGGATCACACCGGGAGAGAGCTGGAGGACAAGAGGGACCTGAGAGCCAGGAATTCCTTGATCACACTGCTGGATAGTCTGGAGAGGGGACAAGCGAAGCTGATCCCACCTAAGATCCCCTAGAGACCTAGATTTAGGACAGGTGGACACCGCCAGTGGATGCATATAAGCCATCCACAACTCAGGAGAGTTGTGGCAGTGCGGTGAGTGGCCTGTGCAGGGGGAGCCCTTAAAAGCCTGTGGGATTTATTACTGTGTTTATACCAGTGGAGGTGAGCACGGGTGTCATATTGCTTTCTTGTTTTTGTTTCCTGTTCCTCGTGTATTTTGGCCATAACCCAAGTCACAAAGGCATACTTTTTTCTTTGCTCTAACGTTCTTTATCAATATCCCTCTTCATGCCTTGTGAATACTTGCCACCTAGAGTGGATGTTTGTTCCACTGAGCCGGTGGAGGGGTGTTATTTCCTAAAACCCTATGGTGCCACGCTAGGCGCTAGGGCTGACAGGAAAAGCGGGCACATCTATTGCACCTGGCAAGGTGCATTCCCATGACCCCTGGAAGTGGGTGATTAAACAACCCATGATACAGGGTGGGAAACCTTTCAAATCCTTGGGCCAGGTCTGGATTTCACAGGTTTTGTGGTAAAGGGGAAAGACGAAAGCTCAGTGAGGTTACGGTACTTGCTGCATCCTTTCTTGTTTACTTGTGGGCTCTTGCAGCAACAACTTCCTCAGAAGACCTGTGGACAAAGAGAGAAAAACCAATCCCGTCACCACCTACTACCTTGCCGAAAGGACTAGACCAATTCATCCATATATTCTTGTGTTTATATAATCTACCAATAAAATATAAAAATTAGTGAATCAGAAAAGCCTCCAGAGCCATATTTCCACCCATCCCCTCTACACACGCCAAAGTCACATCTGACTCCTTTTCCAACATTCCCATTCATCAGAGCCAGTCTAGACACGGTTCGGTTTTGTGCCTTTCCTCCAGGAAAGAGAGTCCAGGACATTTAGGCTATTATACTGATCTTTCCACTTTAGTCCTGGATGTATGTGAGGTTGATTTTGAGGCTGCTGAGACTGATGGCCTCCTGCATTCTGCTGGTCGAGCCCACGTGGTGGCATATGCAGGCTTTGAAGTGAGATCTGAAGTCTCAGTGAGCCAAACATCAAGGGGACCTCTCAGATCATGTTCAACATTTCATAGGCCATCACTTCGTGTCGATAGCCTTCCTTCCATTCATCTAGAGGAAGCTGGTACAGATGACCAAAGACAACATCCTCACCATTTGGTACTTCAGCAAGCAAGGTGAAGTGGAGTTGGGGCCCCTGTACCAGGAGACCCTGTGCTTCTGGCAATAGCTGGACCACCAAGGAATTTTATTGAATGCCAGGGCGGACGATCTTAGCCATCAGTGCCTAGCAAATCACGAGTGGCAATTGCACCTGGAGGTCGCACAAGGTCTCTTCTGTAAATGGACAGAACCTCGGCTGTGTCGGTTCACCACCGCCGATAATGCCCGATGTCAACACTTGTATGCGCTGGTGTTTCCAAGGTGTCTCTCGCTCTGAGACATGTTGCGTCTTGAGCGGAACACAAGACTCTTGTATGCCTTTCTGCCTATACTGTCCTGAGTTCTCAAGTAGATCAGGCCCCACAGTCCCCAAAGTCATTCTAGGGTCCCTGGATTGGGCACAGAGCGTTTGGTATCCATAACTGATGGTCTTTAGCATCTGTCCTCCAATCATGCTGCCACTTCAGGTATTTCTGCTGTTGCAGCAGCAGGATAGAGTTTTGAACCCGGGCCTTCGGAGTTGCCACCTGTATATGTGGAGTTTGAGCAGTGACAGAGAGCACCTTGGGAGGTAGTTGATTGCATCTTGGTAGCCAGGCGTCCCTCGGCAAAAACTGTATACACCTATTGTTGACACAAATTTGTGGCCTTATGTGAACTTTGGCAGATAGACCCTCTCTAGGGAAAGTGATCTGATACTTTGTTGGGTTGTTTTTGTCCCTTGCTCTGGTCATAGTTAAAGGATACCTGTTGGCTCTTTCACTTTTTTTACATTTGAAAGATCAGTTCTCATTGTTTAAGTCTCCATTTTTTAATACGCTTTTAAAGAGGTTTATGAAAAATTCCTCCCTCTCCCTTTGTCATGCCACAGAGGGACCTTAACTTAGTCCTCAAATTTCTGACATGCACTTCACAGCTATTCCTTGTGGGTCCTCACCCTTAAGACTGTGTTCCTCATTGCCACAACTGTGGCGTAACATGTGAGTGAGCTCCAAGCTCTTTGTGCGTACATGGGTATCCTTCCCACCTAATGTTGTGACACTGGTATAAGTCTGTCAGAACATCACCTTACATGTGTTTAATGCTCTGCCTCACCCGTCTAAGGAGAGGAGAGATTCCATAGTTTGGACCCCAAGAGAGTGCTGAGCTTTTACACAGATTGTACCAAAGAACACCGGACGGTCTGCTCTTTGTGGGGTTCTCTGGAGCGAAGAAAGGCACTTTTGTGCATAAGAGAACCATCTCCCACTGGTATGCATTGGCTAAAAGGCAGTCTCCAGAAGGATTGCATGCTCATTCTAACAGGACTAAAAAACTGCTGCCACAGCGTTGGCATGCAAAATCCCTGTACTGGACATTTGCCAGGCGGCTATGTTGGCATCCCTCCATACAGTCACAAAGCACTATTGTCCAGACCATGGGTCTTCAGCGAATAGCTCAGGAGCTTCTGGTAGCTTTCCAACACACTTGAAGCTTTCCAAAGAGAAACTCAGCCCAGTACATTATTGTGAGGGTTATGCACATCTGATCCCAAGACTCTTATAGTGGCAGCCAACAAAACCGATGGAAATTTCTCGTGCCAAGACATAAACACACTCTGTGTTGGGCTACAGGGACTGAAATATGACCTTATGTTTCTACACTCAATGTATTTATGTCACAAGAAGACTTGACATGTTGAAGAATTAATTCTATCTATCAGTCACACAATGTGTGTGATAGTGGGCCAGAAAATGAGTGTCATCAGTAGCCAAAGAGTGCCCTGAGTACCCCAAGCTCGAGCACATGTAGAGTCACTTAATTGTAGGCAAGCAGTAGCCAGGGAGAGTGTGTAAGATAGGTGCATGATCAGACCAGGACCTGACGAGAGTAGAGGCTGGATCCAGAACCAAGATCCACTTCTGAGAGTTACTGTGAAGGCATCTTTGCCTTTGCACAATTATGTGTGTGTCTGTCTGCTTGTGTGTCTACCATTTTGCTTCTCATTCCTGGCAGGATAATTGTCATTCTTGATATAACCTGGGCATTCCTAGTTTAATTGTCCATACTGGCAGCCATCACTGACGACTGTAAGTATGACTGGGCTAAGTTTGCCCACGTATGTGACATAAAGGTGGCTACTTCTGGCATAATAATGGTCATGACTCTTGTATTGTGAGCTTCCCAGTCATTATGGTGCCCAGCCTTGGCACAGTGGTGCCTCTGATACAATGTTGAGCATTATTGGCTTATAAAAGGCATTTTTTGCGTTATGGTGTGCATCCATTGCAGGTGATCATCAAACCCCGACATTTGGAGGAGATGCTGCTCATGTGAAGCATCTGTACTTGTGAGTACGTGATGAAAATGAGAAGCTGATGTCTGGGGACTGCATATTTACTAAAAACTTAAACTGCTACCTTGAAGAAAAATATTATGTTTCTTTCAGAGAATAAATTTGGATAATTGAGTTCGTTTGCCCTAAGCGGAAGAAGTATTTGATATAAAAATGTTTATTTTCTGGAGCTGGTATGCAGATTAAGACTAAATATGATTTGTAAATGCAAGCATTTTAAGCTGATAATTAAATGGTAATTTAATCTGATATAGGCGAGACTCATTGAGGGGTTATGAACATTGTGCCAGAGGGCACATGCTGCTTTGAGTGTTATTTCATTACTCATGTAGAGGCAGATGAATTGATAATACTTTTCTTGAAATTCATACTGGTAACTGCCTGAAATGTTTGGATGGTCACAATTATACAGTGACAAACTTTTTTAGTTGCTCGTAGTGTATTTACTTGAGCAGAAGTAGCTTTCTTATTAGAAAAGATTCAAGACCCCTGGTCTGGACAGTCAGGTTCACAGAGAGGGGCATTTTGCTCACTCGGTCCTGTAGGAACTTCTGGTTTGAATCTATCCACAGACCCACCCCCAAATAGATACTGCTATAGATAGTGCTCTGGTATCTATTCAGAAGCTGAAAAGTCTGCAGCTAGAAGTCTCTATCAGAAGAATAGGCTACTTTCCTTTGGTAATGCTCTTACTGGTAGAGACTTTATCTAGCCACAGGTTACCGGCCTCCCCATCCTCCCGAATCTGTGGTTAGACACTATCCATTAATAAGATCCCAAGTCTAGGAATATGCACACTGGTCACACCAATTTGCTTTTGAGGCTCTGCAGCTCGGGGCGTGGACAGGCTCGAAAGCAACTGACATCAGCGCGCAAGAGTGGCAACTATATAAGCTCCACCTGGCATTTCTTTAGCTGAACTTCTGTGCTGTACTTTGTTCTCCAATGGTTTTAGGGAGGAATTACACATCTATACTATAAGAGGTGGTTTTGCTTATATTGATGAGGTGTCCTGAGAATCCTGTGGTGTCTCAGTTTTTGAAGTGTCTGGTCCATAGCTTTCTGACAGCTCCTATGCAGTGGAATTTGAATCTTGCACTGATTCAATTGAACTTTCCACTGTTTCACGATGAACTACCCAGATACCCACCTGATTATTGCCTTTAAAGGATCATCCTAGGACATACCAGGTATTGCTGGATTGAAGGTTCCTCACTGATATTCATAAGTGTAGAATATTCCTGTAAATGTGCACGGCCTCGGAACAGTTCTTTTTCTTAGTATATTAAAAAAGCTACACTGAAGGCAGATATTTTGGAATACTTAATTTAAATGTTACCTGCATAGAGGTAAGGTGGAAGCCTTTTGCTGACTCTATATTAGTAGAGTAGCAAATTTAGAGAAGAGCAAAATAGTAATAAAGGGTAGCACATGGTTTTTGTACCCTGGGAAGCTAACATTTCCAGCTGGGTGCTGCAATTGAGCCTCTTTGTGATCCTTTAAATTGGCTAGTCCAGTTACACCAACTCAGTAAAAGCCTTCAGTGGCAAATAATTATCGCCCTATTTCTAGGCTTCCCTTCCCCCTACAATTTCAAAAAAGGCAATCTACAAGAAACTTGCCCTCTTCCTTGAATCGAACGATCTGTTGGATCACTCACAGTTCGGGTTTCGCAGCAAACATAATACTGAATTGGCTTTAATTACTGCCACAGATGAACAAAGGGCATCAGTCGATAGGGGAAACTGTGCTGCACTCATCCTTCTTGATCTTTCGTCTGGCTCCAATGAAGATTTCTTTCCACTATCCTAACGAAAAGAGATTTTCTTTGATTCCTGTGCGTTGGTGGGAATTTTCTACTTCTATGACTTCAGTGAGGATTCCTAAATTCCTAAGAGACAGAACTAGAAATAATACTGCCCAAAGACAAATTTCTATCTTTAAAAGAAAAAAAAAGCTGAAATAATAATTGCATTTGTTTTTATGTACATGACAATCATCCAGGAGGAACTATAAAGAAATATGAATAGATTTTATTTTACACTACCTGGAGATATTCTCTGTGCAATAATGCCTACCAGTTAACTGTGTGCAATGAAAGGAAGTGGTTGACTTAAAACACCCTGCAAACAGACTACTCTCAGGAAAGGAAACATAGCAGCGCTGGTAGAATGTGGAATTATGCATTAAGCTCAGCCTTGTTGGTTGTCTCATAGTACTCCTTAATACAATTGATAGTCAAGTGACAATCTAGTAAGGAAATCTTACTTCTTGAGCAACATGAACACCCTCCATCTAAATTATTAGGTATTGCATGGGAAATCTTTAGAAAAAAAGAACCTGCAGAGTGAGTGGTATCTTTTGAGAGAAATAGTCCTATACCTCCAGTAACTCAACTTTGGTAAATAGAATGGGCCCAATTCACAAAGATAAACAGACGAAAGTCTAACTTTAAGACTTTTGATATTCACAAAGGGCATTTACGAGTAGTAAAGTTAAACTTTTGTCTCAGTTAAACTTAAGACCAAAACTTAAGTTTAATTGAGACAAAAGTCTACGAGTTTTGGTATTCACAAAGGGTATTTACGAGTAGTAAAGTTAAAGTTAGACTTTCGTCTCAGTTTACCTTTGTGAATCAGGCAAAATCTTTGCTATGCAGAATATTTGTCCATTCCTGCCTTGTCTCATACATCTAGGAAGAGTGTGTTTCAATATGCTATTGACAATTGTGCAAGGGTAGTCTGGCAAGGGAATTCATTTTAGAAATCTGTAAAACAAACTGTGTAAGTTCCAAAGGATTTCAGACCATCTGGCTTTTCATGTTTCATTGTCAGTCTTCAGAAAATGTTTGCCTGGTTTGCTAGGGTTACTCAAGATTGCATGCCAGGCTGTTGCTTCTGAGTCACCATGTGTAAGTGTATGGCTAAGGATGGATGCTTGGAGTGACTATGACATAAAGGCGTTGTGCCTATCTAGTGGTGGCGAGATCATTAGAAGGGAGAGGTTAAAAATAAATACTTGTGGCGTTCTGTGAATCTGGACTGATTAAAAGGTGGCTGGTAATGAATAAATGAAGTCCAGGAAGAAATGCTAACTGCCAAGGAGGATCCCTAAGAATAAGTTACTCCACCCCAGAGTAGTACGATTGAAGAAATTCTTCTGCTAGCATATTTTACTCTGGATTTAGTATTTCCTCCAGAAATGTGAGGATTTTCTATTAGCACCAAACTTTAAATCAGGCCTTTGATGTATACAGCATGATCTAAAGTTATCTATTGAGCTCTGATTCCAACATTGCCCAATTTATTGTTACTTCATTTTCTTTCCTCCAGAGACACAAATTATTGGACAACTCTTTCTTGCAGTATTTAGGAGCAAGTGGCAAGAAATAAATGTTCCAGAGCACCAATCGTACGAAGGCATACTGCAGTATTACCACAAGGAACAAAGGAATAAGAAGTAGTATCTCATTCAGATTGGACTCTGACTAGAGAGATGAATGTAAAGAGAAGATATCTTATATATGTGTGCTAATCTGAAATGGGACATGGGAACTAGGTTTTTGTGCTGCTAACACAAAAGGGGATGGTGATATATTTATTGGATGCACTCAGTATTCTATTATATGTAAGACTGTTTTTTTTTGTATATCTTTTTATTATACTTTTTTGCTATGCATTTTAAATGATTTTTTAAAATCTTGAATGAAAGGCATCTTAAGCCCACACCACTGTTTAATTTTGCATAAAAACACTGACAAGAAAGAATTTTCGTCATGCAACCAGAAGTGCGAACAATTCTAACTTTGGGATCCAATATATGTTGGGGTTCATGTGGTGGAAATCCACATGCACTCTCAAAACTTTCAATTTGCTTTTGTAATCTTAAGACTAGGTTTGCACTGTATTCTATTTCCATTTTATTTCCCCGCACTGACTGCTGAAAAATGTGAAGCTATCAAACAATATGCATCTGTATTTGCACATGATGGTTGTTCCACTCATCATAATTTATAGGGGAACAACAATGTATACATTGAAATCCAACTAAAGGGTCTTTCCTCTTTAATGTCTTTCACTAGCTCTGTTAACAGCCTCATTTGACACATGATATTGCCCACAACACGATGGTAATATGCATTTTTAGTACATCTACTTCCCTGTCCTTCTTGCGCTCCTGGTTGACTTTTGCTCTGCTGACTCAGTCTTTGTTCCCACATGCTGTATGCCACATTTCTACTTTGCCTTCTCGTTCTCCCTATTTAAGCTTTGTTTTCTGCATTAATTTCTCAGTTTTCATTCCCACACCTGCCTATCTACTAATTAAGGGCTCTCACAGACACCACCTCTTAAACCTGTACACTGTCCCTCCTTCCAGCCAATCCTACAGTGTCACATTTCCTCAGCCTGCTCTTCCCACCATGATTTTGTAACCCACTTATAACAGTGTCTCTCTTGTTCTGTTCTCTTTAACTGCATGAATTAGCCTTCCTACTTGGAAAGTCTCCGATGGCTTCTAAAGTTCTTGTGATATTTCCACATAGCTTTCTGTGAAGCAAACTTAATTTTATTTTATTTTATGTTCACTTGGAACCAGTACTGCACAAGAGTGCATGGTGGTCTTTTGATCATCAAAGTTGCTGAGAAACAAATAATCTTAACTGTGGTCTTATAAAGGTCTTACAAAGACCTAATTGAAAAGGGATAATAAGGATATATTTTATGTCTATTTCAGAGTATTAAAAAAATCAAAATATTGAAAGTATTGTCTGCAATAAAGCCTTTCTGGGCTTTAACTGGAGAGTTAAAATTGGCACCCTGCTATCCCCAATGCATACTTTACATGAAAAATTCATGCTTAAGGGTTAACCCATAAAACGTTCACATGGAGAAGGGTTCTAATTCGCCCCACTTCTAATGTACTTTAGGTTGCAGAATTGGATTTTAGATTTATCTAAATTATATGTTATCACAAATAAATAAAAGAGCCAAGAAAGTGTACCCTATGTACCAAAACAATAATAAATCACTTGACTAATATATCCCCACTTGTACCTCCTACTTGTTTGTGTCTACAGCAGATTCCCAAACCCAGAATAATGGTGTAAACAGGTAGGAGGTATGGTAAAGTTTCCTTGAAGCTGTAAATAAAGTAACATCAGACAGGCAATAACATTTCTATCAAATGTGTACTTTTTTCCTCATCTTTCAGATATGTGCAGTGTGATTTAAAACTGTAAAACATTGCTATTTATTACACAACTCAGTGGCACTAATTTTACTACATTTGCCTACTCTGTCTTGATATGATTAAAAACGGTGCCTCTGACAGACGCCAAAGGTCGTGTTCTGATGTTGGTAGGCTCACCACCGACATCTATTGAATCGGTCCAACTGCCGGATTCTGAACTAGCGGTCAGAGGCATTGGATGGAGTGACCAACCGCTGCTTTTCCGATGGGCTCAAGGAGCCCGTTGGGACAGCGGTGGGACCGTAATCCCTACAATAAGGGCCGTGCCTGCTCAGGCACTGACAAGAGGTTTCCAATGCCTGTTTCCCTCTGCCTTTTCATGGCAGTCCAATCGCCATGAAATGGCAGAAGGAAAGCAGGGCCCCCGTCCCCACAGGGCCTCCGCTATGGGACCTGTGGGGCACATGTAGTGCCCCCCAAACATCCATACACCTTGTGCCAGGCACCAAGTGGTTCATGACACACAGGTCATGGATGTTTCAAGATATGCCTTTTTCAAAAGCTGCTATTGGGAGTAGCTTATTTCTGACTGGCATGCTGGCGATAGAATTGGAATACAGGGGTGGAGCCACCGACTACTAGTCGGGCGATTCCACCTCCACTGCGATGTTGGTTTTGTCCGTCCGACCAACAATTTAATATATATTTACATCCAGTGACTTAAGTCATCTGGTGTCACTGCCTGACCTTGATATATATTGCAGATTGATGGAAATCTAGATACTGAATTTGATTTAGAACAGAGTTAAACCTAAGCCAAGGAGTTTATCGGCGTATTCCGACAGGCATCTCTTCCTCTATTTCTGACTATATAAAAAACATTGGGTTAGATTAAACTTGAAATAATTATTTAAACCTCGCTTGCTAATTCATCACAAAGACAACCTTTTTAGTTAATTTAAAAAAAAACTCCAAAAACAATATTTAATTTGTTATTACGTGATACAGAGCAATTGTTTTAGGGGATTATTCTATTAAGACTAGACTACTCTAATGTACTTTATCCTTGCTTTTCTTTTAAAAGAGTCATTCATTAAGAATCAAAAATCAGATCTAGCTTCTCAGCACAGCATTATCAATAATAAAGATTTTTAAAAGACCCAAAATTTGATCATGTATCTTCTAACATAATTCACTCAATGGCCCATCTGAGCAGGTTGGCACAACTTTAAAAAAATGATGTTGTCAGAATTTACTTTGCCTTGAAGTGTGCAGGCTTGTCATATCAACTCTAAAAGTAGAATCTTTGTTAGCTAGTTGTCAAGGAATGAATCTTAAAGTACCCTTTTTGGCATTTTAATTCTGTTTTCGATTCAAAATATTTATTCGGATCAAGCAATTGACCACAAAAGATACAAGGTTTAAAATTTGTTAAAATCAGTCCAAAGCAATGTGACATAAAAGGGCATTTCATCAACAGTTTCAGTGAAGGAGAAAATAAGCGCACTTAGTTGTATATTTTAAAACAATGGAATAAAATACATATAACCCACGTTAAGAGAATGGGACTTTCTTACAACAGTCAACATAAAACCTTTGAAAACAAAGGTCAAGAGCCTGAAAGATGCGGTCCGGAGGTTGCAGCATAGGTGAATGTACCACGTTATCCTGAGTTTCAAATTAAACAGGATACGAGCAACTCTCCGCAGTCCATGGGGGTCCAACTAGGTCCCATTATATGTACTACGTGTACTAATGCATGCTTTATTATTGCAGCATTTAACTTGTTTTTTATAATTAGCTCACTTGAGCACGGTTTAGGAGTGGCGAACACAGGGCTGGTCCCTGTGTAGTCCTGAGGAAGAGCTTGGGGAAGCTCGAAACATGTTGACTACAGAAGTGACTAGGCATACCTGACTCATTGCCAGTAGGATCCCCAGTCCTTTACCCCGTTTTTAACTCATACCCCCCAGGAGCAGGAATACATTAATTTGTAGCTCACTAGGAAGGTATTTTTAACTCACATAGATTAGACCACTCCACTTCTCAATTACACCACTTACACCACACATAGTTCATCACTTTCAAGTGCTCCTATGTAGTTCGCAAGTCGCAGCACGCCTCAGTCCGTAGAGGGCTGGGATGGCCCCTATGATGAAGCATGTCACCGTAGGGAAACCCTGGTGAGTGAGGGGACTAAAAAAAGGAAAATGTTTTCCTTTCTTTTTTACAAAACATTCAGATTACAACTCCAGTGAGCGTTGCGAATACTAGACACTAACGGTCCAGGCTCTTGACCTTTGTTTTCAAAGGTTTTATGTTGACAGTTAAATATAGGAGGGTGAGCCTGGTTCCTTTTTCCCTCTCTCTCCCCCCCTTTTTTGAAAATGTTCTTACAACAGACAGCACCCTATATAGATGAGGCGATACTACATCATAACAATAAGTCAGTCAGTAAGCTTAGGAATCTTCCATAAACTCTATAATTTAGCTTCTTAGTGGAACAGATCTAATAGAGAGAAGATATACATTCATCTCAACGTATACTTCTAAAATGCACTGCAATAAAAACATAAAGTGCATATAACCAGGCAAAAACTTAGAGGATAGTACTTTCCCTAATGCGACCTGCCACTTATATCAAAGAAGCAATACTGAAGCATAAACATTGGTCCTTTAGGGGTAGACACACATTTTAAAGCAGACTTATGATTCCTGACATTATTTGCAACAAAAATGGTTATTAACTCTGCAGTCCGTCACAGAACCTGCAAAAAAAAGGCCACATTGCTTAGTGCTCTCTTTTGAAATGCCATCTGCTTCATGACTGGAAAACCACTAAAACGTGCAATACACCTAGCCGCAGACTGGTTAGGACAAATCAGTGTTGGGGGCGTGAGACCATCGTCAAATATGATTGAAGACCTTCCTCAGAAGGGTTTGACATACCATATAGTACAACCATAGGTTTCATATCCTCACTGAGCATCCTATTTTCTGACCTTGTACCTAAATATAGAGCTTTCATTTCGTTCTTATGCAAGGTCAGCACACTGTCTGGGTATGTGATCATAGGGGAACAATGCAACATCTTAAGAGTATCATTAATATAGGGAAGCCAGGGTATATATAAAAACATGATCAAGGGCCATGCAGTTTCGGGTTTGGGCCAAATTGACTGCCAGAGCAGAATTGGTTTAATTGTAGAAAAGTCTTTGACGTAGGATAGCCCGACCTCTTTATGGCTAACATATGTCAGGATAGAGGAAGGGATACTTAACAGATGTTTGATGGAGACATTCTTTTCAACTTGTAAAGGGTCACACGATGCATGGCCCGAGAAGCCTCCTCCATACATAGCGGCACATAGTGCTTTAGCTTTATATATGTTAATCATTTTTCTGCAATTACCAAGCTTATTGGAAAATCTAAATATGCCCTTGCAAACGTTATTCATTTTTGATCTAGTGTTTTGTACATTAATTGCCCATGAACCATTGTTGGCACATAATATGCCCAGGTAAATAAATATATTAACCCTCTCATTTGGGGAGATATTTATAAAATGGGTTGTGCATTTGTTTTTTTTTTCCCCACAGGTCATCGTAAATGTCTTAGCAATATGAATCTTCAGTTTTCTGTCATCCATAAGATCAACAAAAGCATCTGTCAGGCTCTGCGAACCGGCGGCAGTCCTTGACGTCAGTAATGCGTAGTCGGTGTAAAGTAACACTGAATCTGAGCAACTGGCTACTATGGGCACATTGGCCTGCACAGCCCTAAGGACATCGTCAACCCTATTGATGTAGAGGGAGAATACAAACGGGGCCAGGACTCAGCCTTGTCTATTTCCTTTCTTAACTCTAAAGGATTGGAAGCATTCTCCATTTGGACCAAAGCATACCTTGGCAGACAAACCAAACTCCTGTATAATTTGACAAGAAAACTAACAATGTTTCTTGGTGCCCCCAGTGAAAGTAGGGTATGTCATAGTATCATATGATCCACCAAGTCAAAGGCACTGCTAACCTCCGCAAAACACAAGTACAATGAGCCAGGCTTCACCTTTGTATATTTCCCAATAATCAGGTCTAAGTTACTATACTGTATCCTATAGTCCACTGCTACAGTTTTTGCAAGAGAACCCTGCCCATCAACTTGGCGGAAGAGTCCAGAAGTGAAATTGGGCGATAACACTTGAGGTGAGATCTTTCACCTTTCACGAAAATATGGACTATGATGGAATCAGCCCAAACTAGGGGGATCATATATTCGTCAGCTGTGTTGAGCATGAGGGTCAGAATGGAGCCCCAGAGTTCCCCCACGGCTTTAAAGTCATCAATCTGGACACCGTCAAGTCTGGGGGCTTTACCACCTGTTCTATGATCTAAGGCAGGATGTACCTCTTTCAAGGTCACATCCAGGGGTCTGCTACTAATTGGTATACCAACGCTACCTATATCACCCACCAATGTGCCAACGATATCCGAATAATGCTGAACCTATACATGAGTCAGAAGCTGAGTCGTCTCTTAGAAATGGGGCACGAACAGTGTTCCAAAACAAAGTGCCATTGTTTTCTCAACTGCCTGGGCCAGATTGGACCAAATCTCTTTCCATAGGATCTTTTTTGTATTTGTTAGTGCCAGAATATAATCCCTCCTAAATTGCTTAATGGCAGTGGGGTCTCTGGGTGAGGTGTGTAATGCGGTCCACAATAATTTGGCAGCCCAAGAGCATGTGTGATCAAATCAACCTTGTTTCATTGGGCACCAGGGTCTAGGACTAAGGGTCAATCGCCCCCGTCCACATAATCTTCCCACTTTTGGGCCTAATGGCATCTATGTTAGCAACAGTTTTGCTTGCCCCCTGCCTCTCAGCCTGTAGAAACAGAGATACAATTAAAGGTTATAATCATTTGCTGCCTTTTCTATTATTGCATGATTAAGAACAAGGATCATAGCTGAATAAGAGACTAAAGTATGGTCAATAACTGTGCTAGCACTTCTACCAATAAAGGAAGGGATCTAGGCATTGTTCATTTCAGTGTTGATCTCAAATAATAATAATTCATACTTAGAGATTAAGGAGTTACGGGCATGTCCAAAGGTATTGTGTAAAAAATGTGAGGGTCCCTCACCAGTTAAATCGACAGTGCCACACACCAATTTTGCTGGAAGAGTACATTCTGTATGTTAAAATCCCCAGTCCATGAAATGACTGTATTTTGGTGGCAAGCTTGCAGTAACGTGTGTGTAGATTAGCCTCTAGGGCGGTAACAGCCAAACTGCAGGTAGAGTCAAAAATATTATTATAAAAATGAATTACAACCAGATCTGAACGGCCCTTAAAAGACAGTTGCCCAAACTGACAGTAAGGCGAGGCAGTGAAAAACCTATTGACTGCAGGCAGCTTGTTTGAGGTAAAAATCTGATGACCACCCAGTGAGCGACCTGATAGTGTTGGAATGGCAGGTGTAAAAATAGTTGAAAACTCTTCCACATAGGAGCTGGTCTATGTCCCAAGTTTCTTGAAAGTAGATCACGCGCGACGTAGAAGTGATATGGACCCAGCCTGGAGCAAGTAATCTATTTTTTAAACCAGCTATGTTCCATGAAGTGAATAAACACTTTCTGTATAGCCTACTGAGTATGGCAAAGGGGATGCAGTGTTTTGACTAAAAGTTCCCGATACAACTAATCCGATTAGCAGGGTAGAGTAATTAGGGGAGACGGTGATGGGTCCTGCACCAGGGGCCATAACTATGGTATGAGGAGTTAATTTCACCACCTAATTCCTCCTGCTGCCGTGGATCCCCTAGGATGTTATGTCAATCTATCTCTTGTAGATCGCTTAATGCCTCAAACCTGTTGACTGTGGATATTGAAAATAGAACATTTTCACAAAAGACTGGGCAGAAGGGGGGCACCTGGCATCCTACGAGAGGGGTAAATTCCTTTGTCTATTATAGCCAGAACCAACTACTTCCTGTGTTATAATCAGTACTAAAAATCAATGTTCGTGCCATATCCCCCAACCGTAGACTCCATTTATGTAACTTTACCTCAAGTCTAGTGAGATTATTTGGTATAGTCAAGAGTTTTTGATTTTCGATGTTTCCTTATGAACCAAGGTAAGTATCTCAGGAGGCATCGCAGAACAAGGAGGGTATACATTGGAGTTAGTCTCATGGTGGTTGCATCAATTAATATATTTTAATTATTATTGGCACAGTATTTGCTGAAGGATTCAGGCGCTCCTTGTGTAAAGTGGAAATCACGAAATTCTGTGGGTACGGATATTAACCTTTAGTTACGGCTTTAACAGGCAGAGAATAAAACACAATTAAAGTAACTGATGAGATTTGTACTTTCAAGAAATCTCATTCAAGAACAGACATAACCCATTATTGTCTGCTAGTGAGAAAGACTAGCCAAAAATGTACCTGTGACTAGCGCAGGTATCCAAGGCCTGTGCGGTAAAAATCAGCATCACATCTTTGAATGTTAGGGTTCACGTTTGCAAAACGATTAACCAATGTTAAGGGGAAACGAATCTTGATATCAGTCTGCAGGGTCTCGAATCAGTGTTCTGGGGTCCAAAGGCTCCATCAATAAGCACCTAACCACTGAACTACATAATTAAGGCAGTTAAAATAAATATCAGTAAACAATGTAAAAAGCGAATGCAAGGGCCTCACTGCTTAGCCATCCCACCTGCAAAAAGATTAACATGTCGTTTGCCATGATAGGGCCAATGTCAATATCTTCCTCCCCTTAAAAAGTAAAACATACCTCCTCTAAAGAGGAATTAAAAATGGTTGTTGACACCGTGGTAATTGATTTCCAGACTACATTTTGGCAAATCTATCTTAAGTAGAGCTCTGCAGTTTTCTCTAGAACATTTAAAACCACCTTCCCTTCTGTTTAAAAAAATAAATTAAAACATTTCTTTATTGCCATTTTACAAATTGCATCAGCAGATCGAATATATGGCAAATAAAGTATCAACATTACATTTCACACTGAAGGCATCAACACAACCATAGCAAAATAGGAAATATTTGGTATAGCATTATGCATGTTGATGTGTTGATCCAATAAGATACATTAAATGAAGCCATTACAATCTACTCAGTAGAAGTGTTGCCAATAATTTACTAATGATAAAATAACAAGAAATAGCTATAAACAGCTGACCAGGGCCATGAGTGTGGCTGCTGAGGCACATGTATATGATCACAATATAACCAATATATATAATGGGAACATCATAGTGGGGGACAGCAGGAGTGCTAGGGATTTAGGGAACCTTTCCTTCTGTTGGTAAATAGTTCGCCTCCCCCAAAGAATTTGACCGTGTTTGCCCTATTCTCATAACGCTCAATTGGCTACAATCGATAAGTATTGCCTTCAAGCTCTGCTTTATAGCTTAACGCCTGAAGAACAATCCTTCCCCAACTTCACTACTCTTCTGCCTATTTCTACCTGCAACTCTCTCCAACTCACCGCCAGACCCTAGTCCTACCTCTTTCCCTTCAAAATGTAGCGGGCAAAAAACACCTCTCTGCTGGGCTGTTGATTTCTGGACTAACCGAAAGCTTCCTTTCCTGAACTTTGTCTTGAATGAAACATGACCTGTTATCTACTACACTCTCTACATGTCAATTCGTGATGTGCTGTACTGTCATTTGTTTTCTGCCATGGTTCTCCGTTATTTTTAAAGCACCTAAACCCCCACGGGTTCAGACGAACTATATAAAAAATGTGAAATAAATAGATGCCAGCACGAAACAGAGACAGTGGAGTGCTGGCAGGCAGTAAGCACTTATTATTCGTAAAATACTTCAGGAGGCTATTTTGGGATTAAGCCACCTCACTCTTCAAGGTGATAGCTGAATAAGGAGGCCGGGTGAGGTTTGCACTCTAAACCTGACACATTCATGCATATAAAAAGGTCTCAAAACATTGAAGACCCCTTGAAAAGAGAGCTTTCTGTACTGAAATTGACACAACGAACATAATAATTAAGTAATGCCTACCTTGTTACTTGAAGTATGAGCTAAATATGTTTTAAAGGCACCTTATTATTTAAGTTCTTATTTTTAAAGAAATTAATTTTTATATTTTTGTTTCCACTCTTTAAAAATAACACTACACAGTTATTATAGTGCATTTACAGATGTAGATAGATCATACTTCATGTAAACAGTTTGTACTTTTTTTAGGGGGGGGGGGGAGTAGTCTTTCTAAGATAGCTCTGTATTCTGTATCTCATGCGCTGCAATGGCAGAATTAGCTAGAATGTAAAATGATACAGCAAACAGCATGTTGTTAAGGGAGGAATCCTTTCAAAACCCTCTGATTTATATTTTAGAAAAGTAGGCCAATACCTCCAACACAGATCTAACCAGTCACTCTCTACCCCAGTTAGCAATAAGTCAGTCCAGGATATGCAAAACAAGTGATTTGTAATCTACCTTCCCCAATAAATTAATTTCTATATGTTTAGTCATTTGCTATCCTGTTCTCCAGTATGTGGCTATCCTACTGACATTAACGTGAAGGCCTCCATTGCTATGTGGACGACCCTCATTCTTGGATGCAATCATTCTGTATTTCCACAGGGTAGAACTCAGTCTCATTCACATATTGTTAGGCCATCTAGCGCCATTTAACAGCTTTTATACTTCTATGAGTGTAGTTATCAGACGACTACGGTTAGGACTCTTATCTTTTTTTAAACATGAATTAATTTGTGGGCAATCTGATTTTAAAGCGGATATACCCCGCTGAAAATGTGGCAAAGGCATGAGGCTGGTATGTCACCTTTGTTGAAATTGGACAGGAATGGCAAAGCTCACAACTCTCTTCCCTCAGTGCATGCAGACGTGGTGGGTCATTGGTGCACTGTACATTTTCTGTTCACTGAAACATAACTTTTCTGAAAACCTCTAGAAAGCACGGCTGCTTCAATAACTAAACACAAATCCAGTTATTTTTCATAAATTCAGAATCATCACAAATGTACAATGATTTACACTTAGAAATAATGGAATAATGCCTAATTTCTTTAAGTTACTTTGAACGTGAAATGATGCCTGTTCTCTATTGAAATTCTTTTTGCTACTCTTTAAAGATGTCCATTTCAATATGGAAGATGCATTTGCTTGCATTTGAGGACATATACCGGCTACCTGCCTGATATACAGTACTCAATTTGAGTAAACTTTGTTGGCTGGCGTTCTAATGCATTCCATGTGTCACCTGGTCTGTTGTGTCTCTGTGTATTCTTGTCTTATTTAAGTATTGGAACTATTTGGAAACACACTTTTCATAATAACATGCTCCTGTAATGCATGTAAAAAAAAATGAGATTTGAATAATCTCACTTTTCTGCTCACAGGAGAATTCTAAAAGAATTGCAGTTCATGGAATTAATACAGAAATGTGCCGAAACAATAACATATCTGACTACTGTGAAATTATTTTTAGCAATGTAATTTGCAGTATATATACATATATGTATTTATTGCTGTTTGTATTTTGCTAATAAACTTTTGATACCAAGCAAAATAAGTGTATAAGTAATTTTTGGTTGCTCTCAGAAGTGAGGGGTGAGACACTTTCCTCTGCTGGAGGTAGAAGCTGTGTCTATAAATGGGTTTTCGGTTATCTGTTAATAACAATCTCTCTATCTAGGTGTACGGCTCCCATCCATGTATCCATCTGAAGCAAGAGCACTGGCTTTATGTGTGTAATACCGGCCCCCTGATATACCTCCGTGTTGTCCAGAGATTTTCATTTTTGATTAGTGTTTTTTAATCATTAGAGAAGTAATTTAGCTTGGGTAGACATGGGCAGATTTTTTCTGGATGACACTTTCAAAAATGGCGGATGTGTTGCAATGATGAGGCAATATTTCCAGACCCATGAGACCTTTATGCTTCATTTTGATGTCATAAAATAGGTTTTGGGGGTCAAGTAGTCTTATAGAGACAGGAAATAACTCCTCAGAGTAACCCTTCCACCATTTTCCAAAACAGCAGCTATAATAGAGGAAAAAGAGACATATATAGAAATGAAACAAATAATAATGGTTTTAATCCTTTCATGTATATACCAAACAATGTTTATGATCTGAATATGAAAACTATTTCTATCAATCCTGTTTTAGACACATTTTCATAATTCGCTTTATTTATTTGCTTCAGTAATTGTTTGTGGGTACATTTGCAGAATGTTGAACATTTGAGATGAGCATATCGACCAGGATATCTTTTTGTAGCACAGGTTTTGCAACTACATGTACATGTAGTTCTGTCGGCAGAGGCTGCAGAAATTTTGTAGGTTTTAGCATTCCATCAATATCTTCCCAACCACAATTCACACGGATCTTTCTCTACATGTGCATGATCCAAAACATTTACCCATCTTTTGATCAAGTAGAACGCTCTTTTAATGTGTCCATGCACAGAATATGACGTGGGTGGACAGTGACTTAGCAGGACTGTCACACATTTTACTATCTTCGGTACAGTGAGTTCAAGAGATCAGTCAGAGCTCGTTAACAACACACGCACAAGCTATTTTTCTACGTCTTTAAAGTCACATTATTCTTTAGTTTCAGAAAATCCTTTTAGAAGTTTCACAGGTTGAACAGTTAAAGCTCCAAGCTTTTTTCCATGGCGCTGGCGGTCCAAAGACTGCCATTTTATGTGTTGACCACGGGGCCGGCGGTGTGGAGGCGGAGATCTTGCAGCAGTGGTGAGTGTTTTCCCCAAATATATTGATGCCTGTGTGTGCATTTCGACTGCAGATGTGTTGGATGCACACATATGCATGAAATAAGTGGAAAAATACCATATACCCATTATCGGAGTTCAGCCCATAAGTGGGCAGTCCAAACAATGGGTATATGGTTCGAAAAGGACTCCCCAGTAGATCACCACAAGCAGGGCCGGAATTCTCAGCGTGAAGGTTCTGCTGTGAAGGGGGGACCTTGAGAAAGGGATCCATGTTGGAATCTGCCTGGAAGAAGCAAGGGGAGAGTGCAGTGGTGTAGAGGGTTGGGGAGTATAGTGGCGTGTGGTGCAGAGTAGTTGGCGCAGAGTGCAGTGGCGTGGAATGCACTGGTTTTGAGTAAAGTGGTGTAGAGTGTATTAGCGTAGAGCGCAGTGGCACAGAGTAGAGTAGAGTGCAGTGGCATAGAGTAGATTGTGTCAGAGTAGAGTGAAGTGGCGTGAAGTGGTGCTGAGTAAAGTGGAGTGATGCAGATTGCAGTGCAAAAAGAACAGATGATGGACGGAATGCTGAACAAATCACTCACCCCCAATCACCCCCCAATCTCAGATCTGGGTTTAATCTATAATTTTTTTGCTCAATTCACCCCAGCTTGGACCCAGCCAAATGCAAATCAGTCATGACCGGCTCCCAAGGGGAACAGTCCGACCCGAACTGCCAGGCCAGGTCCCCCTGGGACAGGAAACAAGCATCCTCGCACCGGTTTCGGGGTATCGCACTTATCAGCCGGGCTAGCTTGAATCCAGTGGCACAGTGAAGACAGGACCCACGTCTGGGCATATCCTTCACACTTTGGGGTGAATGTTTGATTAGTTCATTATTCCGCCCATCATGTTCTTTTTGCTTTTGTCACCCTGTCACAAATCTGGGATTGATCAATTTTTTTTTCTCGCCATTCCAGTTTGGACCCAGACATATGCAAATCAGTCTTGACCCTGCTCCCCATGAGAGCAGTCCAGCCCGAACTGCCAGAGTGCAGTGGCATCAAGTAGTGGTGTAGAGTGCATTGGGTAGAGTGCAGTGGTGCAGAATAGAGTGGAGTGGCATAGTGTGGAGTGGCCGAGAACTGATTGGGGTAGAGTGCAATGCCACCTCTACCAGTAAGCCTCTGGGCTGTGGAGTCCCGCAGGGATCCTTGTTGAGGCTGACGTTATTCAACGTCTATATGAGGCCGCTGGCTCAGATCGTCCGTCCGTATGGTATCAAGATCATTACCTACGCGGACGATACTCAGCTGGTGGTCTCTCTGGCTCAGGAAGGGGGCTACTTAGCGGGCGTGGATCTTGCAGGCTGTCTGGAGATAGTCAAGAGCTGGATGACCAAGTCTTGTCTCAAACTCATTGGAGACAAGACTGAGCTCATGCTTCTGGGTCGACTCGCACCAGCTTCCATCGATGCTTTCTGGCCACCCTGTTTAGGCCCTGTTCCGGCACCCAAGGATACCATCAAGAGCCTTGGTATCTGGCTGGACAGGTCTCTGTCATTTGACCAGCAGGCAACAAGACTATCTGCCATCTGTTTCGGCATCCTCAGAGTCATCAGAAAGATCCTCCTTCTACTCCCCTTTGAAGCAAGAAAGACTGTGGTTCAGGGCCTGATCCAATCCCGTCTGGATTTCGGGAATGCCCTATACCTGGGAGCCCCTGACTTCACTCTGCGCAAACTGCAATTGATACAAAACTGCGCTGCTCAGACTCATCTACAAATCCCTCGCAGATCATCGGTAAAGTCTGGGCTAAGGAGACTACACTGGCTCCCCATTAGGGAAAGAGTCAGCTTTAAATCCCTCTGTATCGCACATCAGGCATTCTGGTCTTTAGGCCCAGCAATCAATCAACCCCTCATTACTCCCTACCACCTTGCCAGACAGCTGCGTTCAACCCATGCCACCCTGGCCACAGTTCCCAAATAAAAGAAAACAAGATCAGAAGGCCGCTCTTTCTCCTATAATGTGGCCAAGATGTGGAACGCTCTCCCCCAACATCTAAGGTCCAACCCCGATCTCACCTCATTTCGCAAGCAGCTGAAAACGTTCCTGTTTAACAAACAGTAGTCGGGTGGATATCTTTTCTTAAGCAACCAAAGTCTCAGCTGTAATCTCAGCGCTTGGACGCCTCAGGGCAACTATGTGCGCTTTACAAAAATAATTTTCATTTCATTTCAGGTCTGCTACTGCTGCCTGTGTAAGGTGGTGTATGCACCCCTTACTTAGATATAGGTTCCCTATACCTACATTATATAACTACACATATAAACCTATCAGTAACCCCTATGGCAGGCCTTATCCATCCTGAAGGCAGGGTGCTGGATTTTATGTAAGAGGGTGCCCATGCATGAGCAGGGCCCCTCTGCAGCCTTCGGAATCTATTCTCTGGGGCTGTTCTGTGATACTCTTTAGTGCATTATAACCTCGCAGAAAATGCTAACTTTGGAATGGCTGCACAGAAACATGTTGTGTTTGATGTCAAACACTTTGGAATTTTACCACTCGCCAGTTCTGGCGGCGGGGGTAGAATTCCACCCTTCTAGAGGGAGAGACATGAACACACCGGTATACCCGGTACCAGTTTAAAAGAGCCCTGGCATCACAAAATGGATGCTGCAGCCACAGACACGAGTCTGGCCTCCTGCTGCTGAACGAAACTCCGACAGGGGAGGCCTGGACAATAGGTTTCCTGTCACAAGGAAGTGTCACCACATCCCAGACAGGCTTTAGTGTATTGGGGCTAGGAGTGCTTTGAAGTCTGCACTGGGGGCACATTTGGTGTCCCTGTGCATAGCCCAGTTCAAGCCGGTTGCAGGGGTAACCAGCCTCTGCTCTGATGCGAAACTGGACAAAGGAAATGGGTGTAGCCACCCCTCTTTCCAAACCCTCTCTTAGGTGGGTCCCCAGAGTATGTCCAACCCCTTCCCTGGGTATAAGAAAAGAACCCCTGACTACAGGACTGTAGATTACACCTAGACGAAACTCTGATACTGAATCCTGGAACTTCAACGATCTGCATGATGGTGGATGACTGAAGAATCTCCTTTGGAGTAAAGGAGTTACTCCCCTGCTTGGCAGGCACCAAAGACGCATCTGACCTGTCTAAATCTCCGAAGCTCCCGACGGACTCTGAAGAAATTTCAGCCCAGGAGGTGGATTTCCAGACTTCTACGAGTCCGACCCGAGTCCCCAGCAAAGCTGACACCCGGAGCCCTCGTGAGTACCGTGGAACCGGAACCCCTGGACACCGTACACAATTGCAAGTGCATCAGCTTCTCGACGTCCCTTGAGGCTGTGTATTGGGTTACTTGTAGCCCAGACCCCAAGCACCTTTTCCACTGAAGATTGCCGGCCTACACTCCACGAGTGTTCCGTGAGCCGGCCCTTTGTATTTTCGCTCAAGGTACCTTCGCGATCCCTGGTCCGTTGACTGGTGGGTCCCTGAGAAGGCAACTTTGACTTTCCTTGGGATTCCCTGGTTGCTCCAGACGTGCCCTGACTCTCCACCACTTGGTGAATCCCCCCGGCCTTACTGGTCCGCACCAAAGCATCTTTTCCCTTCCTGCGTTCGTTGCTGTTGCTAAGGCTTGTTGGTTCCAATCCGGGCATCAACACCGCAACACTCGACATCCTTCGTGGGACAGCTCAAATCCAGCTTCTGGTTGTTGCCGACGCCTCCTGGTCCTCGTGGCTTCAGAGTCAAGCTTCAACTCTTCACACCTGAATCACCCGACATCGGTGGGCATTCGTCTACCGTGCCCCTGGTCACTGGCTAGTGACCCAGACTCTGTCCCCTCTGCTTTCAGGTTCTCCTCATCCTCGATCCAGGCTTGGATCACACCAGACTTTCCACTTCGACGGCAGCAGCACTTTGCAGCAGATCACCTTTGAAATCAAGGACGATTTCTGACACCAAAAGACACCTATGCACCCTGGGTGAGGTAACTCGAGTACTCCGATGCTCCCGTGGGTGTTGGCCCTAGAACCCCTTAAGTCTAAAGGGGTTTGCTCAAAGTCCTCTCCTAAGTGTCCTTAATCTTTAAATTTCATACCGCGACTTTCCACATAGAAGCTAACGCCGTCTCTCGGCTGTGTTCTCACACTGCAGGCGTCCCCCGTGGGTCCCCTGTGTCACTACCTTGGGTGGTTCCTTGTGGACCTAGCGCTTCTACAGGCTCTAGGCCTTGTGTCTAGTCAAGTCGTGGTTCTTATACCACTTTTTGAATACCTGGTTTGGTCCCCCCCTGGGGCCCAGTGTATATTGTGCTATTTACTGAAGTTCTATTGCATTGAAATTGTGTACTTTGCTCTGTAATCTCATAAAGGGATTACTAGAGAGTGTTTTGAAATAAATACATATATTTTATATATATACCTTGTGTGGATCTCTTTTCATTTAGCCATTGAAGAGGTTATAATCTGGTAAACCAAGCTGCTTTACACTCCTTCAAGACTTAGCCTGAAGGCTGCTCTCCATAGCTACCACTAGGATAGCTTTCAATAAAGGTTGTCTTAAACCTATCATCAATAAGGGTTGTGTGGACTGGTGCAAGGTGCCCACTAGAATAGTGGACAGCATATGCCAGGCCAACTTCTCACAGTGCCAAGCTAGGCCTTCCTGTGTGGACCTGTGACACCAATCTGGTACTGTGGTACCAGATTGTTTTTTGTTTTTTTAAATAAGAGGGGTCTGGCCAAAGACCAGACCCTGAGGCCAACTGCCAGTGAGAAGGCCATATTAAGGGCGCATTCAGGCCAAATATAGGCAGGTTAAACGTTTTAAACTAATTTGAGGCTAACTAAAAAGATTATGATTTTCTTGCTACTTCTTTAAGGAACAGATTTGCAACATTCAAATGGAATGTATGGCCTAAGGGGTGGTATTAATGTGAAGTGACACTGCTAAATGTTTTACAATTCAATTACTAGCCACTCAGCTTTTTATACTTCAGTTACAATTTCACAGTATTCAATGCCATTGTATGATCGTGGAAACCTGATCATCCAAGGGCAAGTTAGCAACTCCCCACAGTGTACAAGAAAATGGTAAAATTGGAGGTAGCCCACCTACAAGTCCACCTCAGCTCTCTTAATCTTTGTGCAGCCTACTAGTTAGGCTACATACCAATCTGCAGTGATGACACTGCACTGGCCTATGTGGAGCTACACCTTTGAAATCACTGACCAAGTCGGTGAAAATGTGTCTACTTCTAGACCTCTGAGGACCTCATCGAAGCATTTTCAAAAACACCTCAGCAGTAACACTGCAACCAAAAGGGTCAATATTTCAGGGTTGGGGGGCCTTGGCCAGCCGCCGACCGTGATGGCTGAGATCTAAGCCAGCTCCATAGCTCCCCTGATTAACACCTATTCCATCCATCATAATCCAGCCAACCCTGACCGTGAACATTTCTCCCTGCAAGCAGTGTAGGGAGAGGAAAGCGGATGTGCCCTTAATGGCCCCTGGGAGCTTCTCAGAGACTGTGGCAGTGCTGCCAGAGTGACCTGCAAGATCGCTTGCAGAGTGATGGGCAAGTGGAGGAGCAGATCACAGGCCATGGCGACGGACCCCAGAGCCAGAAAGAATCAGGTGTGACACCGCGGCATGAGGAGGCTGGAGGTGCGGCGACTGCCTGCCAGGCATGACTGTGCTGCAAGCAGTTTCCCGAGGAGTGGCGGTGGCCCACATGTGGAGGTAGGAGTGGAAGCGACAGGAGGGCCAGAAGAGTGTTTCCAGCTGATGACTTCTACCGCGGCTTGCCAGAGCCATTGCTGATTTGGATGGGGTGAGTGAATAGAAGGGGACCTTGTTGGATGCTCCCCCCTCAATGGCCCATCAAACATAAACCGGGGCTGGGACGTTGGATTAGCCCCCTGCCCAGCCGGAAAGGAGTGTATTTTAGTGAGGAGGTGCTGTCCACATGACTGCACGATTGAGTGCACCCCTGGGGGTGAGGACCAACGGAGGCCTTAGCTGGTCCCTGGTGTGGGTCTGGGACTGCTTGGCCTTGCCCATCAGATGAAGATCTGACCTCACAGCTTTGTGGGATTGAACCGGTGGAAGAGCCTGGGAGAGGCCCTAATGACGAGATACATGACCGGGGCGAGGTGCTGGACTAGAGACCACCCATCCCTCCGGTCGCGGCTTGACTTGGGGGATTCTGGATGTGGGCCTGGAGTACCTTGACGAAGGGCTGAGGATACAGTGATGGACACTGGGTTCCTGTTGCAGGAAAAGGGCTGCCGCGGAAATGGTCAGGAACCACGGAAAATGACATCCCAGAAAAATATCGATAAGTATACTGTAGTCGTGGCCGCGCCTGCGATGGTCGCTGGGGGTCTGAGTGAGGAGGGAGAAGCGGACTCCTGCCCTGCAAAGGAACCTTCTCTTCTGGAAATCATGTCAGCAATGAATGCACTGCATACCACACTGGAACCTAAACTGGATGTGGTCACAGATGATGTTAATCTCCTAATGGCGGACCTCTGCAAAATGTCTCAAAAGCTGACGGCACCGGAAACTCAGATCTCTGGACTGCAATCTACCACCAAATGACTGGAGGAGCAAGTCCCCGCTCTGTTCAAACAAAATTCAATCCTCATGGCCAGACAAGAAGATCAAGAGGGTTGGTCCCGACGTAATATCAGAGTGGTTGGTGTCCTGGAGGGCGCAGAAGTACAGTGTTGATCTCTGTCTAGAAGACTTGATATTGAATTCCCTCCAAAGGACTGTCCAACTTCTTCTCAATTGAGAGCTCTCAATTGAGCCCTGTCCCAAAGCCAGGTGCACCGCTGCAGACCATTCCTGTGAAGATTTTTAACAATGCAATTCTGCAGGCAGCTAGGGTGCATGGTGACCTCCAAATAGACAATGCATTAATCAGCTTTTTCTCCGCATTCGCCCTTCAGGCGAAGAAACAATGTAAAAGCTTTGACGGGGTCAAGCGAGCCCTGTGAGAGAAGCCATTCAAATACATGATGATGCATCCGGCCAAATCTAGAGTTATAGGAGATTGATAGACCGGGCGCTTCACCACACCGGACAAGGCTTGGTCATGGGTAGAAGGTTGGAGAACAGTAAAAAGGAGGGGGAGGTCAGATGGAAAACAAGGTCCTCCTAGGTCCCAGGGAGGACTAGATGAACAAGCTCACCGGATGGCCGGGGTCAGGCCGTCTCCTGAGAGGACATGTGAGCAGATGAGTACCTATATTGTGGTGGATATGTAATATTGGTCTATGTTGATTCTCTGGGCCTGGGGCCGTTAATTTTGCCTGCTACCTTGGACATCCAATGTTGATTTGGGTGGCCTCTCTGAGGTCGCAGAGGGTGCTGTGGCCTGGTGGTGGGAGAACACGCGGGGCGAGCCAGCCTGTCGGTGGGTCTAGCCCTCGGGGCATGGGACTGCGAAATTGCGACGAACATGTTTCAAACTTTTCAAACTTTTCTAAAGGGCTATCTTTCCGGGCTGGTAGGTGGCAGTGCTACCCACCCAAGTTAGCAAACGTTATCTAAGGGGTGATAGGCACCCTGCTAGTTGGGGGGGTGGGGGGTTCAAGGCTCACAAAGCAGGGTAGCAGAGAGGGGCTATTCATGTTGAGGCAAGGGGAATGGGAAGTTCTTGGGTTTGATGCATGTGCATGCATTGGTTGTTTGCTTGCTTGGTATTTACTACGGTTCATCTACTGATCATGCATGGTGCTCGGTGCGTCTACATTGCATAAAGGGGAGGACAAATGCTTTATGAGTGGAAGGAATATAGATAGGTTGGGACATATCTCGATTTGATGGGACACCCCGGGACGAATGACCTGAGGTCTGTACCTGAAATGTGAATTGTCTGGGCAACAAGATGACATTCATTCTTGAGACAAGACTGCGACTCACTGTACCGATGATTGCACTTTATTGCATGGGAAAAAAGCATTGTATAACAGATGGTGAAAGACTGTTCACTGCCCGGGGAAAGCTTTGCAAAAAGTAGTTGTTTTTAGACTTTGTTTTTTTTTTTTTGGTGTAAAAACTTTTATTGATGTTTATCATCCATTTTACAACAAGACAATTACACAGTAATCATGACAGGAGAAAAGATCAGGACGTCCCGTAGTAATACACAGCTATTTAGCCGACAACCCTCCGGTCCGGCAGCAAAGGATGAGGATGATACGGCAGACCATAAGGAGAGAAACATCGGAGTCATGAAGTTTTACTTTTTTAAATAGCATTTTTGTTAACTGTTCCATGTATAAAACGTTGAAAAACAAACCAAACAAAGTGGCTCAATAATAGTGCTTAGATGCGAAGCAATATAGAACAGAAGACGCTAGTAGAACACACCGACCCCCCACCCCAGGCCTAACCCCTCCACCCCCCGCAAAACGTGAGCAGGAGTTCCAATTATATGAGTACAGTACTAGTCTTGCCCCGTGGCAGCCCACAGGTTAGCCAATCATCTCCTCCTCATCTTCTGAGTCTTCGTCTTCAGCCTCCTGAAGCGGGTCGCACAGGTCCCCTCTATATCTATTCCAGGCCTCCCACACCCTGTTCCATTTCTTTGGGTTCGCTCTCAATTTGTAGACAGTTCGTTCAGTTAACATCAGTTTGTCCATATTTTGACACCATAGCGACAAGGTAGGTAACTCAGCCACCCCCCACCTCTGTGCCATATCACGCTTAGCCATCATTGTTCCAATTGTAACCCACTGCTGTTGTCTGAGGTTAAGATCAGTGCCCTCCCAAACATTCAGAAGACAGAGGCGCGGTTCGGGTGTAAGGGAGGTGTCAAGGGCCTGGGAAATCGTGCGCATGACCTGTTGCCAGTACCGGGCAATGAGAGGGCAGCCCCACAACGTGTGCAGTAGTGTGCCATCCTCCCCACATCCTCTAAGACAACGAGGGGAGTCAGCCCTGTGCATTTTGTGTAGGGTGGTCCTCGTGTAGTACGTTCTGTGCAGTATTTTCAGTTGTATGAGTCTGAACCTTGCGGAAACCCCAGCCTCTCTCGGGGATGCCACAGCAGCGTTCCAGTCCGTCTCATCCATAGCGCCCAACTCATCCTCCCATTTTTCTCGCAGGGTCTGTAGGGGGTCAGAGAGATTGTTCAGTAATTTACGGTAGGTGAGTGAGGTGGCTTTCGTTTGCATGTAATCCGTGAGGAGCCGGTCTTCTAGGGGCGAGGATTCCGGGATTGTGGTTCCCGGCTCCAACACCGCCAGGAGAGCGTGCCTGATTTGGACGTACCTATATGTTTCCGTGGGGCCCAGCTCATATTGTTGTTGGAGTTGCTCGAATGGTATCACCCCAGTGGACGTCCAGAGGTCCCCCACTGTAGAAATGCCTATATTGTCCCATTGGGTGAACCCTTTACTGGTCCTCAGGCAGCCCAGTTTTTTAGTGTCCCAAAGCGGGGTAAGCTTCGTAATGGTACTCCCTTCCACTGTAGCTTGGTGAGTGCCCTGTACCATAGGGTAATCGTGTGTTTAGTGGGGCCGATCAGGTTCTTGAGTAGACTGTGGTTATAGAGGGGGGCCAGGAGACTCTGTGTCCCGAGTTGGGCCCTGTCCGCCATGTACGCCGGGTCAGTGTGTGGTGCATGGATCCATTGGTTAAGTACCTTAAGTTGGGATGCCCAATAATAAAGCTGTACGCTCGGTAGCGCAATGCCACCATCGAACCAGCCGCGGTTCAGTTTGAGGTGCGCTATCCTCGGGGGACGCTCACCCCAAAGTAGAGTGGTAACCATCGCGGTAATTTTCTGGAAGTAGGAGGGCGGAATCACGACAGGCGCATTCTCAAAGACATATAGGAGGCGCGGGAGCGCCATCATTTTGAACAGCGCAGCGCGGCCTAAAAGTGTGAGCGGCAGGGACGACCAGTGCCGCACGTCTGCCTTCAAACGGAGGAGGGGGGGCGCTAGATTTCGATTGGTGAAGACGGTCATATCGTTAGTGACATGGATACCCAAATATTTGAAGGAAACATCTGTCACCACCAACGGACAATGTTCCGGGAGGACTGGTCGAGGGCCCTTCAGTACATAAAGGACCGATTTCGTCCAGTTAATTGTGTAACCAGAGGCCGCACCGTGTTTGTCACAAAGCGCCAGCAAAATCGGGACACTCAGTTCGGGTGCTGATACGTACACCAGCATATCATCCGCATACAATGATATTCTATCTTCCCAGGTCTCCGCCCACCTGATGCCCTTCAACAGTGGTGTCGTTCTGAGGACGATCGCGAGGGGTTCAAGGACCAACGCGAACAGCAATGGGGAGATGGGGCAGCCCTGGCGGGTTCCACGCGCCAAAGAGATCGCACGAGAGATATGGCCATTGGCCGCTACGTGAGCTACTGGGCCTGTGTAGAGTAGTCGGATCCAGGATAGGAACTTCGGACCGAAGCCCATCCGGTGCAGGACTGCGAACAGGTACTGCCACTCCACCATGTCGAAGGCCATCCTGGCGTCCAGCGACAAGATGGCTGCTGGCTCTGTCAAGGAGTGCGCACGCGCCAACGCGCCGTGTACTCTACGGAGATTTAATGCTGTACTCCTGTGAGGCATAAAGCCGGATTGGTCCGGGTGGATCAGCTGGCTAAGGTGTGGGGTCAGTCGATTAGCGATCACCTTCGCCAGAATCTTCGCCTCTGCATTGAGTAGCGAGATCGGGCGGTAGGATGCACAACATTCTGGAGGTTTCTCAGGTTTTGGGATAGCTACTATCGTTGCCAGGCGCTGATCCAATGGCAGCGTTCCTGACTCACGACAGTTCTCGAACATGGCCAGTAGCGGTGGGCCCAGTGTGTCGGACATCGTTTGGAACCATTCGATTGGGATCCCGTTTGGGCCCAGCGCTCTGCCCGTGTGCAGTGCGCCTATCGCCATACGGAGTTCCTCCACTGTGAGATCCGCTTCCAGCTCGGTTTGCGCCTCCGGCGTTAGCCCCTCCACCTCAATCTCTTGGAGCGCCAGTTCTGCCTGTTCCGGCGTGACCACCACTTCTGGGGTGTAAACTGATTGAAAGTGGTCTGCCAGGAGGTCAACTATCTTGGGAGGGTGCGTGTGAAGCGTCCCCGTGTGGTCTTGCAACTGCAGGATATGCCTGCCTCCATCCCGCTTTTTGTCCAACCAAGCCAGCAACTTGTTGGCTTTGTCGCCTACATCATAAACTCTGCATGCCGTTGATTCGATCCGCTCTAACACCCTACGGCGGAGAAAGTCGTCGTGTTTTAGCTGGCAGAGAGTCAGCGCGTGCCTGGTGGCCTCTGACGGTGTGGCCATGTGAGTCGCATTTGCTTGTTCCAATTGCAGTTCCAGTTCGACCATTTCCAGTTTTTGTTTGCGTTTATGGTCGGCTATGGTCGAAATGGCCTGGCCCCTGAGCACCGTCTTGTAAGCTTCCCAGAGAACCGTCGGCGAGGACACCGACCCGGAGTTCTCCTGGAAGTAAAGTTTAGTGGCAGTTTTAAGGGATTTTCGGATCGGGGGAGTTGTAAGATAGCTAGGGTAGATGGGAAAGAGACGCGTGCGGGCCGTGGCAGAGCAGGACAGTGTAGCGAGCAGGGGAGAGTGATCTGAAATACCCCGTGGTGCGATGTGTACTTTGTCAAAAGTGAGTTTACCGCCCCCCAGTGTGAGGAAATAGTCTATGCGCGACAGGCAAGCATGAGTGGAGGAATAGTATGAATAGTGGCGATCAGTAGGGTGAAGCTGCCTCCAAATGTCTACCAAACCCTGTGCCTCTAAGAAGTCCCTGAATTTCGTTGGGCCAGTAGGGAGGGGGCGAGCCGGGAACCTGTCCATATCAGAATCAGCCAATGCATTGAAATCTCCGCCCACCAACAAATCCCCTTCCGGGAGTTCCAAAAGAAATTTACCCAGGGCCGGAAGTGCCGATGAATGTAGCGCCGGCGGGATGTACGCAGACACCACGTTGATGGGCACGCCCTCCCATTGTCCACACACCGCCGCGAAGCGGCCATGTTGATCTGTTTTTGTGGAGTGGTGAATGAATCGTGACGTCCTTTTTACCCATATCCCCGTTCCCCGGGATCCCGAAGTAAAGTCTGAGTGTATCAGCATGTGGTATCCTCTCCTATCCAGGGCTTTGGAGGCAACCCCCACTAAATGTGTCTCTTGGAGGAGGGCGATATCACAGTTCAGTCTCTTAATACATTGTAGGACCAGCCCTTTGATTCTCTTTTTTAGTTGTATTGAATTACAATATCTACATAGCCAAATCTTCCCTTATGTGGGACGATGACGTGCTTGCCTACATGGGAAGCACACTACACCTTGTAGTGTGTGTGGTTGGATGTGTGGCGTCTTTGCTTTGATTCTGTGTGGGAAGCGTTTTCATGTTGCGTGTGAGACCACAGAAGTGAGGTAATCGTGTTGTGGGGCGTTGTGCTTAGCAGTGTGGGAGACACGTGCAGTTTCTGATTTTCGAGTAAGCTACCAGCTTTGATAAGCTCTACTGGTCCCATTATGTTATTTCTTGAGTTCATAGTCCACTTAGTGGGTTACTGCATTGGGTTGCCCATTGTGAGATATTTGTTTAAAGTTTACGGTCCTGAATAGGAATAGGTTAAAAAGAGAAATGCCGGAGAGATATGCTGGAATGGATGCTTGAGAAAATGTTCTGGCAGCTATTGCAGAACTCGGACCTCAGTCCATAAGTCCTGAAAAAAAATAAGAAATGGGCATAAGGGGACAGGGTGAGCAAACTGTGACCTCCTGGCCCATATTTGGGTTGACCCTTCCTTAAAGTATTTTTCAAAACTATGTTTAGTTACGGAAGCCATGGTTTTAGTGACTGAGCCAAAGGTACCTGTAGGGGAGTTGGGTCTACTTCTTATGTTTACCCCCACTTTTTGCTGGTGTTTCAGTTTTTTTACTTTAGTCTGGCTGGGGCCCTGCTATCCAGGACCCCAGCCTAGCTGATTCCTCTCTAAATTGATTGCTAGTACTTTAGGTACACTCCAGTTTGGTTACTGGGGTACCCTTATGAGTCCCTAGTATATGGTACCTTAGGTACCAAGGGCATAGGTACCCCAGAGGCCTACCAGGGGCTGAAGCATGTATTATGCCTCCCCTGGGAAGCCTTCAAAAATGACACCACAGGTATAGTTGAGTGGTGTGTTGCTGGTCCTGAGACGGAAGCTGGGACCTTGTTAGTAACTTTGCGAGTGCTGCTATAGTTGCTGCTAAATTCTTTTTAAAAAACGTTGTTGCTGTTTCTTGTTTTTAAAACGTTTATTGTGCTTTTGCACAGAAGTCTTACCTCATCTATTGAAGACCTCTCCCCCCGTGGGTCCCGCCATCTTGGGGGAGGAGCCGGCCGAGCAGACTAGTGCTCCGCTCCTCCCCACATAAAAGATCAGATCCAGACGCACCCTTGCTGATTGCTAGTTGGGTGGTGTGTTGCTGGTCCTGTAGCGGAAGCCAGGACCTTGTTAGTAACTTTGCGAGTGCTGCTATAGTTGCTGCTAAATTGTTTTTAGAAAACGTTGTTGCTGTTTCTTGTTTTTAAAACGTTTATTGCGCTTTTGCACAGAAGTCTTACCTCATCTATTGAAGACCTCTCCCCCCATCTTGGGTGAGGAGCCGGCCGAGCAGACTAGTGCTCCGCTCCTCCCGCCCCTTCCCACATAAAAGATCAGATCCAGACGCTCCCTCGCTGATTGCTAGTTGGGTGGTGTGTTGCTGGTTCTGAGGCGGAAGCCGGGACCTTGTTAGTAACTTTGCGAGTGCTGCTATAGTTGCTGCTAAATTCTTTTTAAAAAACGTTGTTGCTGTTTCTTGTTTTTAAAACGTTTATTGCGCTTTTGCACAGAAGTCTTACCTCATCTATTGAAGACCTCTCCCCCTGTGGGTCCCACCATCTTGGGTGAGGAGCCGGCCGAGCAGACTAGTGCTCCGCTCCTCCCGCCCCTTCCACATAAAAAGGCACCCCCACCTAGGAAGCGCAGCGGACGAGCGCAGCGGGCGCGCCGAAGGCGAGCCGGTCTGCACCCGTCCGCGTCCGGCCGGGGCCAGGTGCCATAACCCCTACTTCTCCAATTAAAACTGTTAGGAGCTATACACCCACTGAATTACGAGATATCAACACACAGGCAAATTTGTCCTGTGCACATAAGTATCTCCCCCCAGACATACCTACCCAGTGTGGGCACTGCAATATACATCTCATACCAATGCCCCACATAGACAAACAACAACTATTCAGAATGTATCTCTTAAATTGTAGGTCCCTGCCAAGACACTAAACAGAACTATCACTGTTACTTGACGAGATCAGACCTGACGTACTTTTTCTCACCGAGACATGGTTGACTTCGCATTCTGACCCTGAGCTGGTACAAACTCTGGGGCAGGGCTATCAAATTGTAAGACAGGACCACGTAAATGAAAGGGGGGGCGGTTTAGCAATCATCTTCAGAGATTGCTTCACTTGTCGCTGTATCCCCAATCCCTTCACGGACTGCGAAAGCCTGTCTTTCTCCCTGGAATTCTCCCCCAATACAAGTTTCTCCGGAGCACTCATATATCGCCCACCGGGCCCAGCCAAACAGTTTTACGAATCACTGACCCGCTGGTCGCAGACCTTGCCTTCTCTCCCTCCAACTACACGTTATTAGGCGACCTTAACATCCATTTCGACGAAGCAAATGATTACATCGCCAGAAAATTAATTGGGGATTTCTCCGCTTTACAGCTGCCTCAGCTGGTTCTATCCCCCACGCACACCAAAGGTCATCTGCTGGATCCGGTCTTTAGCAACTGTCCTAATTTGAAGGTATTCCCCCCTATAGCACTTCCCTGGACAGATCATGCACTAATTCCATTAGTATGGAAGACTGATAAGCCCTCGGCTCTCACACCGACAGTGCGAGAAACACGCAATTGGTCTAAAATCCCGTTGGATCTGTGGACCCATGAGCTACAAAACTCAATTCCATCAATTGGTCAGACTCCATCGTTAGCCAAAGAAATGTTCAATGAATGGATAAAAAAAACTCTCTAAACGCCACACTCCCCATTAAGAAAACTGTCTTAAAAAGATCTAGGATCTCTGCTCCCTGGTACTCGGACGAGCTCCGGGAGAAAAAGTGCTACTGCAAAAGACTGGAACGGAAATGGCGGCTGGGATATGCCGAATCAGACAAAATTATTTATAGAGAGGCCATTAGAGCTTATAAAAAAGACATAAAGATCGCTCAATCCCTACATTATACCCATAAAATTGCAGAGGCCAGCTCCAGCTCCAAGGAGATTTACAAAATTGTAAAAAGTCTCATTAACCTCCCAACGCCTCCACTAATCGATCATAATCCTCTGCTCCGCTGAGAAGATCTGGCTAATTTCTTCTTCCAAAAAATCGATCTTATATACTCCTCCTTTCCATCCTCTGAGCAGATTAGATCGAAGGAGATACCTCTATGTTCCTCACAAGAAAATAAATCCAACTGTCCCCCCGTGCTGGAGGAATTTCCTCTGATGAATGCGGACCGACTTACCTCCCTTATGCGACAGGTGAAATCGGGCTCCCCCAGCGACCCAGCACCTCCCCATATTTTAGTCTCTGTTGCACAGACCATTCTCCCTACTTTGCTAGAAGTACTTAACACCTCGATCTCCACCAGCACAGTCCCAGTGGCTTGGAAACAGGCCATGGTGAGGGCCTGTGTCAAAAAACCCAACTTCGACACTAAGAATATTAGCAACTTTCGCCCGATCTCCCTGCTTCCCTGGGCAGCCAAAATCCTTGAGAAATATATAAACGGTCTATTAACAACTTTTCTTGAACAAAACCAGTTGCTCGATCCCTCCCAGACAGGCTTCCGACCCAAGCATGGGACCGAGACCGCATTACTGGCTGTCACAGAGGAGTCCAGGAAAATCTTAGATCGGTGGCAGTCATCCTCCTCGATCTGAGCGCTGCATTTGATACCGTTAACCACGGCATCCTTTTGCAGCGTCTCCTGGACACTGGAATATCTGACAGAGCCCTGGAGTGGTTCAGTTCTTACCTGAACGACAGATCCTTCCAGGTTTATGAGGTCAATGCCACCTCTACCAGTAAGCCTCTGGGCTGTGGAGTCCCGCAGGGATCCTCGTTGAGGCCAACGTTATTCAACGTCTATATGAGGCCGCTGGCTGAGATCGTCCGTCCGTATGGTATCAAGATCATTACCTACGCGGACGATACTCAGCTGGTGGTCTCTCTGGCTCAGGAAGGGGGATCCTTAGCGGGCGTGGATCTTGCAGGCTGTCTGGAGATAGTCAAGAGCTGGATGACCAAGTCTTGTCTCAAACTCATTGGAGACAAGACTGAGCTCATGCTTCTGGGTCGACTCGCACCAGCTTCCATCGATGCTTTCTGGCCACCTTGTTTAGGCCCTGTTCCGGCACCCAAGGATACCATCAAGAGCCTTGGTATCTGGCTGCACAGGTCCCTGTCATTTGACCAGCAGGCAACAAGACTATCTGCCATCTGTTTCGGCATCCTCAGAGTCATCAGAAAGATCCTCCCTCTAATCCCCTTTGAAGCAAGAAAGACCGTGGTTCAGGGCCTGATCCAATCCCGTCTGGATTTCGGGAATGCCCTATACCTGGGAGCCCCTGACTTCACTCTGCGCAAACTGCAATTGATACAAAACTGCACTGCCCAGACTCTTCTACAAATCCCTCGCAGATCATCGGTAAAGTCTGGGCTAAGGAGACTACACTGGCTCCCCATTAGGAAAAGAGTCAGCTTTAAATCCCACTGTATCGCACATCAGGCATTCTGGTCTTTAGGCCCAGCAATCAATCAACCCCTCATTACTCCCTACCACCCTGCCAGACAGCTGCGTTCAACCCATGCCACCCTGGCCACAGTTCCCAAATAAAAGAAAACAAGATCGGGAGGCCGCTCTTTCTCCTATAATGTGGCCAAGATGTGGAACGCTCTCCCCCAACATCTAAGGTCCAACCCCGATCTCACCTCATTTCGCAAGCAGCTGAAAACGTTCCTGTTTAACAAACAGTAGTCAGTGGATATCTTTTCTTAAGCAACCAAAGTCTCAGCTGTAATCTCAACGCTTGGACGCCTCAGGGCAACTATGTGTGCTTTACAAAAATCATTTTCATTTCATTTCAGGTCTGCTACTGCTGCCTGTGTAAGGTGGTGTATGCACCCCTTACTTAGATATAGGTTCCCTATACCTACATTATATAACTACACATATAAACCTATCAGTAACCCCTATGGCAGGCCTTATCCATCCTGAAGGCAGGGTGCTGGATTTTATGTAAGAGGGTGCCCATGCATGAGCAGGGCCCCTCTGCAGCCTTCGGAATCTATTCTCTGGGGCTGTTCTGTGATACTCTTAAGTGCATTATAACCTCGCAGTAAATGCTAACTTTGGAATGGCTGCACAGAAACATGTTGTGTTTGATGTCAAACACTTTGGAATTCTACCACTCGCCAGTTCTGGCGGCGGGGGTAGAATTCCACCCTTCTAGAGGGAGAGACATGTACACACCGGTATACCCGGTACCAGTTTAAAAGAGCCCTGGCATCACAAAATGGATGCCGCAGCCACAGACACGAGTCTGGCCTTCTGCTGCTGAACGAAACTCCGACAGGGGAGGCCTGGACAATAGGTTTCCTGTCACAAGGAAGTGTCACCACATCCCAGACAGGCTTTAGTGTATTGGGGCTAGGAGTGCTTTGAAGTCTGCACTGGGGGCACATTTGGTGTCCCTGTGCATAGCCCAGTTCAAGCCGGTTGCAGGGGTAACCAGCCTCTGCTCTGATGCGAAACTGGACAAAGGAAATGGGTGTAGCCACCCCTCTTTCCAAACCCTCTCCTAGGTGGGTCCCCAGAGTATGTCCAACCCCTTCCCTGGGTATAAGAAAAGAACCCCAGACTACAGGACTGTAGATTACACCTAGACGAAACTCTGATACTGAATCCTGGAACTTCAACGATCTGCATGATGGTGGATGACTGAAGAATCTCCTTTGGAGTAAAGGAGTTACTCCCCTGCTTGGCAGGCACCAAAGACGCATCTGACCGGTCTAAATCTCCGAAGCTCCCGACGGACTCTGAAGACATTTCAGCCCAGGAGGTGGATTTCCAGACTTCTACAAGTCCGACCTGAGTCCCCAGCAAAGCTGACACCCGGAGCCCTCGTGAGTACCGTGGAACCGGAACCCCTGGACACCGTACACAATTGCAAGTGCATCAGCTTCTCGACGTCCCTTGAGGCTGTGTATTGGGTTACTTGTAGCCTAGACCCCGAGCACCTTTTCCACTGAAGATTGCCGGCCTACACTCCACGAGTGTTCCGTGAGCTGGCCCTTTGTATTTTCGCTCAAGGTACCTTCGCGATCCCTGGTCCGTTGACTGGTGGGTCCCTGAGAAGGCAACTTTGACTTTCCTTGGGATTCCCTGGTTACTCCAGACGTGCCCTGACTCTCCACCACTTGGTGAATCCCCCGGACCTTACTGGTCCGCACCAAAGCATCTTTTCTCCCCCTGCGTTCGTTGCTGTTGCTAAGGCTTGTTGGTTCCAATCCGGGCATCAACACCGCAGCACTCGACATCCTTCGTGGGACAGCTCAAATCCAGCTTCTGGTTGTTGCTGACGCCTCCTGGTCCTCGTGGCTTCAGAGTCAAGCTTCAACTCTTCACACCTGAATCACCCGACATCGGTGGGCTAGTGACCCAGACTCTGTCCCCTCTGCTTTCAGGTTCTCCTCATCCTCGATCCAGGCTTGGATCACACCAGACACTTTCCACTTCGACGGCAGCAGCACTTTGCAGCAGATCACCTTTGAAATCAAGGACGATTTCCGACACCAAAAGACACCTATGCACCCTGGGTGAGGTAACTCGAGTACTCCGATGCTCCCGTGGGTGTTGGCCCTAGAACCCCTTAAATCTAAAGGGGTTTGCTCAAAGTACTCTCCTAAGTGTCCTTAATCTTTAAATTTCCAACCGCGGCTTTCCACATAGAAGCTAACGGCGTCTCTCGGCTGTGTTCTCACACTGCACGCGTCCCCCGTGTCACTACCTTGGGTGGTTGCTTGTGGACCCAGCGATTCTACAGGCTCTAGGCCTTGTGTCTAGTCAAGTCGTGATTCTTATACCACTTTTTGAATACCTGGTTTGGTCCCCCCCTGGGGCCCAGTGTATATTGTGCTATTTACTGAAGTTCTATTGCATTGAAATTGTGTACTTTGCTCTGTAATCTCATAAAGGGATTACTAGAGAGTGTTTTGAAATAAATACATATATTTTATATATATACCTTGTGTGGATCTCTTTTCATTTAGCCATTGAAGAGGTTATAATCTGGTAAACCAAGCTGCTTTACACTCCTTCAAGACTTAGCCCGAAGGCTGCTCTCCATAGCTACCACTAGGATAGCTTTCAATAAAGGTTGTCTTAAACTTATCATCAATAAGGGTTGTGTGGACTGGTGCAAGGTGCCCACTGGAATAGTGGACAGCATATGCCAGGCCAACTTCTCACAGTGCCAAGCTAGGCCTTCCTGTGTGGAGGGGTCTGGCCAAAGACCAGACCCTGAGGCCAACTGCCAGTGAGCAGGCCATATTAAGGGCGCATTCAGGCCAAATATAGGCAGGTTAAACGTTTTAAACTAATTTGAGGCTAACTAAAAAGATTATGATTTTCTTGCTACTTCTTTAAGGAACAGATTTGCAACATTCAAATGGAATGTAGGGCCTAAGGGGTGGTATTAATGTGAAGTGACACTGCTAAATGTTTTACAATTCAATTACTAGCCACTCAGCTTTTTATACTTCAGTTACAATTTCACAGTATTCAATGCCATTGTATGATCGTGGAAACCTGATCATCCAAGGGCAAGTTAGCAACTCCCCACAGTGTACAAGAAAATGTTAAAATTGGAGGTAGCCCACCTACAAGTCCACCTCAGCTCTCTTAATCTCTGTGCAGTCTACTAGTTAGGCTACATACCAATCTGCAGTGATGACACTGCACTGGCCTATGTGGAGCTACACCTTTAAAATCACTGACCAAGTCATTGAAAATGTGTCTACTTCTAGACTTCTGAGGACCTCATCGAAGCATTTTCAAAAACACCTCAGCAGTAACACTGCAACCAAAAGGGTCAATACTTCAGGGTTGGGGGGCCTTGGCCAGCCGCCGATCGTGATGGCCGCGATCTAAGCCAGCTCCATAGCTCCCATGATTAACACCTATTACATCCATCATAATCCAGCCAACCCTGACCGTGAACATTTCTCCCTGCAAGCAGTGTAGGGAGAGGAAAGCGGATGTGCCCTTAATGGCCCCTGGGAGCTTCTCAGAGACTGTGGCAGTGCTGCCAGAGTGACCTGCAAGATCGCTTGCAGAGTGATGGGCAAGTGGAGGAGCAGATCACAGGCCATGGCGACGGACCCCAGAGCCAGAAAGAATCAGGTGTGACACCGCGGCATGAGGAGGCTGGAGGCGCGGCGACTGCCTGCCAGGCATGACTGTGCTGCAAGCAGTTTCCAGAGGAGTGGCGGTGGCCCACATGTGGAGGTAGGAGTGGAAGCGACAGGAGGGCCATAAGAGTGTTTCCAGCTGATGACTTCTACCGCGGCTTGCCAGGGCCATTGCTGATTTGGATGGGGTGAGTGAATAGAAGGGGACCTTGTTGGATGCTCCCCCCTCAATGGCCCATCGAACATAGACCAGGGTTGGGACGTTGGATTAGCCCCCTGCCCAGCCGGAAAGGAGTGTATTTTAGTGAGGAGGTGCTCTCCACATGACTGCACGATTGAGTGCACCACTGAGGGTGAGGACCAACGGAGGCCTTAACTGGTCCCTGGTGTGGGTCTGGGACTGCTTGGCCTTGCCCATCACATGAAGATCTGACCTCACAGCTTTGTGGGATTGAACCGGTGGAAGAGCCTGGGAGAGGCCCTAAAGACGAGATACATGACCGGGGCGAGGTGCTGGACTATAGACCACCCATCCCTCCGGTCGCGGCTTGTTTTGGGGGATTCTGGATGTGGGCCTGGAGTACCTTGACGCAGGGCTGAGGATACAGTGATGGACACTGGCTTCCTGTTGCAGGAAAAGGGCTGCCGCGGAAATGGTCAGGAACCACAGAAAATGACATCCCAGAAAAATATCGATAAGTATACTGTAGTCGTGGCCGCGCCTGCCATGGTCGCTGGGGGTCTGAGTGAGGAGGGAGAAGCGGACTCCTGCCCTGCAAAGGAACCTTCTCTACTGGAAATCATGTCAGCAATGAATGCACTGCATACCACACTGGAACCTAAACTGGATGTGGTCACAGATGATGTTAATCTCCTAAGGGCGGACCTCTGCAAAATGTCTCAAAAGCTGACGGCACCGGAAACTCAGATCTCTGGACTGCAATCTACCACCAAATGACTGGAGGAGAAAGTCCGCACTCTGTTCAAACAAAATTCAATCCTCATGGCCAGACAGGAAGATCAAGAGGGTTGGTCCCGACGTAATATCAGAGTGGTTGGTGTCCTGGAGGGCGCAAAAGGACAGTGTTGATCTCTGTCTAGAAGACTTGATATTGAATTCCCCCCAAAGGACTGTCCAACTTCTTCTCAATTGAGAGCTCTCAATTGGGCCCTGTCCCAAAGCCAGGTGCACCGCTGCAGACCATTCCTGTGAAGATTTTTAACAATGCAATTCTGCAGGCAGCTAGGGTGCATGGTGACCTCAAAATAGACAATGCATTAATCGTCTTTTTCTCCGCATTCGCCCTTCAGGTGAAGAAACAATGTAAAAGCTTTGACGGGGTCAAGCGAGCCCTGTGAGAGAAGCCATTCAAATACATGATGATGCATCCGGCCAAATCTAGAGTTATAGGAGATTGATAGACCGGGCGCTTCACCACACCGGACAAGGCTTGGTCATTGGTGGAATGTTGGAGAACAGTAAAAAGGAGGGGGAGGTCAGATGGAAAACAAGGTCCTCCTAGGTCCCAGGGAGGACTAGATGACCAAGCTCACCAGATGGCCGGGGTCAGGCCGTCTCCTGAGAGGACATGTGAGCAGATGAGTACCTATATTGTGCGATGTGGTGGATATGTAATATTGGTCTATGTTGATTCTCTGGGGCTGGGGCCGTTAATTTTGCCTGCTACCTTGGACATGCAATGTTGATTTGGGTGGCCTCTCTGAGGTTGCAGAGGGTGCTGTGGCCTGGTGGTGGGAGAACACGCGGGGGAGCCAGCCTGTCGGTGGGTCTAGCCCTCGGGGCATGGGACTGCGAAATTGGGACAAACATGTTTTAAACTATTCTAAAGGGCTATCTTTCGGGGCTGGTAGGTGGCAGTGCAACCCACCCAAGTTAGCAAACGTTATCTAAGGGGTGATAGGCACCCTGCTAGTTGGGGGGGTGGGGGGGGGGCGGTTCAAGGCTCACAAAGCAAGGTAGCAGAGAGGGGCTATTCATGTTGAGGCAAGGGGAATGGGAAGTTCTTGGGTTTGATGCATGTGCATGCATTGGTTGTTTGCTTGCTTGGTATTTACTACGGTTCATCTACTGATCATGCATGGTGCTCTGTGCGTTTACCATCTACATTGCATAAAGGGGAGGACAAATGCTTTATGGGTGGAAGGAATATAGATAGGTTGGGACATATCTCGATTTGATGGGACACCCCGGGACGAATGACCTGAGGTCTGTACCTGAAATGTGAATTGTCTGGGCAACAAGATTACGACGACGCTGGTTCTCCAGTATTTGCGAAAGCATGCTCCGGATCTGATCTCACTCCAAGAGACCCACTTGAGGGGTCCACATTACAAAGCCCACAATAGGTTTGGGTATTAACGTGTGGAACATGCGGCTTATACCAGACTCACAAGTGGTGGGAATCCTGCTTAGACGATCTATCCTGCTTGTTGTGCTCCGGGTCTGGCATGACTCCCAAGGTAGATATGTAGCGTTTTCCAGATTCTGGGAGGGTGAGACAGTCAATGTCTGCTCAGTGTACGTCCCACTGCGTCTGAATGGTAGTATCCTTCCACTGGTGAGCGCTCTATTGTTGGAAATGACTGACAACATTTTTGTGATGGCCGGGGATATAATGCGGTGGTGGAGCCATGGCTGGATAGCAAATCTGCCTTCATGAATCTCCCTATTCATGAAGGCATTAGTTCTTGTGGACCTCTGGTGGCTCCTCCACCCTCCGGAAGAACAATTTACCTACTATTCTGCTGCCCACAGCAGCTTCTCCTGCTTTGACCATCTATATACACAAGGGTTGCACGTTAGTAGATTCAGGCGAGCTCTGCATCATGCAAAGGGTGTATCAGGTCACTTCCCAGTGGGTGTAACATAAGAAGGACACACGTGGGAATTTTTCATGCCCCCGCGGATTGACCCTTGGTTTTTGAAAGTCCAGGGCCTCAGGTAAAAGATAAAGGAGCAAGCTGACCTCTACTTTACAGAGAATACAGGGATAGTTCACTCGAGTGGTATATTGTGGGGGCGTTCAAGGTGGTCCTGAGGGAACAGGTGAAGGCCCTCATTGGGGGGATAAAGAGAGATTATTGCCTCAAATGCACTGAGGTTGAGTCGGAGGTCTTGGCGCTTGAGGGGAGTGTGGTGAACGTGGGGCTCTGGGGATTCTTGACAGAAATTGTGTTGTAAGCAACAGGAAATTAGGGACTTGGTAGAACATAGCGCACATAGACATGCACTTGCAACACAGAGATGACTGTACGACGTCGGAGATAAAGCCAATAGACTGTTGGCTTGGCTTGACAGACAGAACAAGGAGAGGTCCTGGGTCTCGGAGGTGACAGACGAGTTTGGGTTAATTCACACGACAAGCGGCTCGATAGCCAACTTCTGCGCCACATACTATGAGAGGTTGTATGAATTTGCAATAACTAGAACAACAGAAAACTGCGAAGATTTTTTGCGAGACTTCACCCTGACTGAACTCTCCACTGACAATAAGGAGGCGTTGGATGTTGGCCTGACTGAGGATAAGCTTACTACAGCAATACAGGTTCTACAACCTGGGAAGGTCTCTGGGCCTAATGACCTGCCAGTGGAACTATACAAGGGAATGGCGGGGACAGTGGCCCAACATATGCTGGCAATGTTTAGTGAGACGCGGGATAGGGGAGTGCTGCTATTATATCAAAGTGTAGCCACTGTGGTGGTGATACATAAGAAAGGCAAGCCACCTACAGAATGTGATTCCTATAGATCCATATCTCTGTTAAACATTGAGACGAAAGTGTTGGCCAAAGTGTTAGCGACCAGACTGAAGACTGTTATTACATCCCTAATTCATCAGGACCAATCCGGTTTTATGCTGCAGCGTAGCAGCCCACCTGAATGAGTGGTGTGTATTAGGGGTGCCACATGAGACAGGAGGGCTTTGGGCACCTTGCAGTGATGTCCCTTGATGCTAAATGGTGTTTGATAGTATTGAGTGGAACTATATGATAGGTACGCTAAGAACAATGGGTCTGGGCCTGAGTTTCTGCGCATGGGTCGGGCTCCTACACCCGGAGCCGTTGGCTAAAGTATGGGTTAATGGAGTTATCTCCAGAGTCTTTGCCCTTCACAGGGGTACGGGACACGGATGCCCTCTCTCTCCCATGCTCTTCACTCTGGCTCTCGAGCTGCTCGCGGCGTGGGTGAAATGTGATCCACTGGTATGGGGAGTGCAATGTTAGGGGAAGCGGGAGGAGCACATTTCTTTACATGCTGACAACATTTTACTGTACCTGTCCTGGCCCGCCCCTTCCATTGGCAGAATTCTCCACATATTAGAGCTCTTCTGCAGCTATTCTGGCTTTTGTATTAACTGGGCTCTTTCTGCTGGTGGGCCGAGAGCCGCAACTACCCCAGCCCTGCCCCAGTAGTGAGGGATAGTTTCCTATATATTGTAATACACATTACCCGCGATCCACAGGACTTTATATGCCTAAACCTGAGCCCACAACTTGACAGGCTGAAGAGAGACATCTAGCATTTGGGTACCTTGCCATTGACTGGAAGAGCTGTGTTGTACAAGATGATGTCTCTCTCACGCCTGATATATGTGTTCTAAAATACGCCATTTCCGAACCCCACAGTATTTTTGCCCAAAATTGAACTGGAAGTATGGACCTAGCTGTGGCAGGGGGGTGCACCACACATTGTGCTGTCTAAAGTACAGAGGCAGGTATAGGATACCAATATTGCGATACCAGACATTAGGAAATATTGGGCCTCCGAACTACTAGTGGTTAATGACTGGGTTTTTGCAGATCGACAGGAACCTGCGTATAGGATGGACAGGGTGGCATGGGGCAGGAGAGGTCATGAGGGGGTTCTGTACTCGAAACGGTGAGAGTGAGACTTGCCCCATCATACCCAAACAGTTGTGGGTTTGGAGAGAGGCTATGAGGTTTCTCGGTTGGGAGGGTAAATGAACCAATATGACCCCACAGTGGAGCAGCGACACGTTGTGAGTGGTGGAATGCTTGAGAGGCTTCTCCAGATGGGAACTCATAGGAGTGGATCATCTGGAGGGACGTTTGGTGGGCTCAGGCCTATGTCTCGTTTGACACTTTAAAAAGTTACTTCCAGTTGAGGGAAACAGAAAGATTTAAGTACTTAAAGCTTGGACACGCATTGCGGAGACACTTGTTGGAGAAGGAGTAATTGCTGGAAGCCTCCCCTCTGGAGAACAGCCTCCTCACGGAGGACTTTCCGGAACGGAAAATCTCGTTTATATACAGTAAGCTGGTCAATAACTCCCCTGACCAATGGTACGGTTGAGGGAAGCTTGGAGGGGACCTGGAGGATGAAGAGTGGGTGGATGCACTAAACGCCCACTCGAGCTCGATTCCGGCTGATTTAGCTCCAGGTTCTTCATTGATCCTACTTTTCATGCACCCTGTTGGTAAGAATGGGGATGGCAAATAATTCTGATTGCTTGAGAGGGTGTGGTCAGGAGGAGACCTATTTTCACACTCACTGGGCGTGCCCCATAATACAAAACTACTGGGAGGGGATTGTGGAGGTAATGTCCCAGGTGCTATCGGTGTGCCATTGTGTGCCAAGTGGCAGCTGCTGGTGGCACTGGGAAGTGAAGATTGGTAGAGATATCAAAACCTCTGGTTGATGCAGGCGGCGGGAGCTAAATTGAGTGAATGGAAGTCAGATCAGGACGGATGCGGGGGAGAAGGGGGGGGGGGGGGCGGAAAAAGGGGCCTACAAGAGCAGGGGATGTCCGAAGAAATGGGAACAAGTGTGTGGGGCATGGCAAGCATATAGGGGATTTTGAGGTGAGGGTGTGGGGAATGTTATGACTGTCTCTGAATTGAGAGGGGCATCTGCTAGCCTGCAAGATATGTAGGAGTCAGGCCGTAAAAGCGCCCCAGTCTATTATATTATGGATTTGTCATGTGCAGTGGGGAGCTACCCCCTTGCAATGTATATAACGTGAACAAAATTTGGCTCTATGCACTTATCATGTGACGAGCAAAGTTCAATAAAAAGAATTAAAAAATATTTATCCATTGCACGGTTCATTAATATCATGACTGCAGTATCTGGAAAAAGGCGAATAACTACATGAATCAGTGTTTCCGTGATTTGCGCCATGTTTTTGTCTCATTCCACTTCCTTGTCCCTGTTCGCAATCCACAAAGTTTTCCTAGGCAAAATGATCACTTTGAAAGGAAGTTGGATTAGTGGTGTTTCCTCAGACTTCTTAATCCCGATTCTGCAGCCACCATGTTTACACCTGAATATAATGACGGTAACAAGGGCCTTAGACGTCTAAAATCATCAGTCAAGAAGTCATACTTCAAACATTTTTAAAAGACGTGCAAGGCTCATCAGTGGATGTACTCACAGATTATAAACATGGACCTTCACCTCTCAAATCAGAAAGGTAACCGAATGCAAAGAAAATATACAGGTTTGCACTTATTCATTTAGAAGTGTTGGATGTGATTTATTGACAAAGAGCTGTTGATGTCCTGTGTGAATTTAGCTGATCACAGGGAACATTTCTTCTGATCTGCACACCAACTTGGATTTTTCTATAAGTGCCTTGTGGGTGACATTGTTTGGGGGAACTAGAAGTCAAATATTTTATATAGGAATTGTTTCATTATGGGCACATGGATTGTAAAAAGCTAAATCCTGAATTGAGGTAAGTCTATGATTCATCTTTCCATTCTACTATTTTCAATTGTGTTCATTAATGGTCAAAGAGAACTTTCCCTACAGAACTCAAAGATACACCGTACAGGTATGAACCGCAAAGCTTACAAAAGCGACAAGCCTATTTGAAAAACTAAAATAGATTTTAAAAAGTGTGAGAGGATCAAAATTTAGGACCAAGATGCGTCAGAATTTTGGGGGGTAATATATAACATATATCTATCTGCTAAAGCAGACATATGTGCCCTATCCTGATGTGAATGTTATTAAGGAGAGACACATGCCCGCATAGCATCGAGAGGCCTTTCTTGTGAAGGGGTAGAGGAAGAGAGCATGGTGCTTTCTTGCTGTAGTAATAGAGTTGTGTTTTTAAAGCAATTAGGTTTTCAACAAAGTGAAGAACTAGAGGAAAAGTTTCCTGTGGTAGATCTAAGGTGAAGAACTAGAGGAAAAGTTTCCTGTGGTAGATCTAAGGTGAAGTAATGGTCGAAGATGGGCAGCTGTCTAGTACAGTCCTGCTATAGCCTTTACCCTGGTAAGGCCCCAGCCCATGTTGCCAGCGTTTTCATTCTCTAGATTTTTTCTGATGAAGAAGAAAAATGAATACAGAAAACATGGACTTCATGTTCGAAGTTGGTAAGCAGTTTGTTTATGGAAGAAGCTCTGGTTGTCTGTGGGCTTCATTTGGGCGTGGCTTTGCAGGTACGTCAGAGAAGTGGAACTTAATTCTTTGTTTTAAAAAGATCAGTGGAAAACTTCAACGGCTCCATTGCGAATTGAACAGAAAATGGGGCAGTAACACTAGATTGAGTAGTATTGTTACGGGGTGGTAGAACCACCTAGTAACAATACTGTACATTACATGTATGAATTCTGCAATGGTGAATAACATGCAGGAATAAACATTTTCCTGCTGCATTTTCCCCCAATTCCAGACCCCGCTGTTAGCAGGCGGAATTTGTGACTAAAAAACACATGTGGAAATACTAGGAGCGATATCACCAGGTGTGGTTATACTACCCTGTAACAGCACAGTTGGCGGCACTTGTAATCTCAGCTGGCAGTAATACCAATGACAACTACAAGATCGACTCTATCTACCAAAAAATTGCTCAATCTATTAATTTGGTCGATACTAGTGATCCCTCTCCATGCCCTCAGCTCGAGACTGTTGATTCTGGCCCTACTAAACTATCCTGCATTCCTGAGATCAGTTTGGACAATGTCAATTCACTGATTGGCACCATTAAATCAGGTTGCCCGGCGGACCTCGTTCCTGCCCGAGTGATGCATCTCATAGGGAACGTTCTTAGTCCCACTATTCAGACCCTGATTAACCGCTCGTTATCTGAAGGCTTAGTTCCACTAGAGTGGAAAAATGCCCTGGTCAAGCCTATAAGGAAAAACACCTCTGTTCCTTGGTCTGACATGTCCAATTTGAGGCCCATCTCCCTCTTGCCGTTTGTCGGCAAACTGATGGAGAAACATGTCAACTTTCACCTCTCCAGTTTCATTGAGCTGACCGGTTGCCTGGACCATTCCCAATCTGGGTTCAGGCCAAAGTATAGTACCGAGACTTCTCTCCTTTCGGTCACGGATACTATACGTATGTCCTTGGACAGGGGTCTGTCTGTGGTGTTGGTGCTGTTGGACTTGTCCGCAGCATTCGACACCATATCACACACCATTCTTCTAAGAAGACTAGAGGAGATCGGCCTAGAAAAATCAGCCCTGGCGTGGTTCACTAGCTTCCTTACAGAACGTACCCAGCAGGTGAACATGGGCACCTTCAGTTCCAATCCTTCTAAAGTCACTAGAGGAGTCCCGCAGGGCTCCTGTCTTAGCCCTACGCTTTTTAATGTTTATGTTGCCTCTTTGGCTAATATTATGAGGTCGTACGGGTTTGTACCCATTTCATACGCAGACGACACTCAGTTGTTGTTTACCTTTAAGACCTTCACTCCTGAGGTAAGGCAGGCCTTCTCGAGTGGCATGACGGCGGTCGCCAGTTGGATGGCTAACAACTTTCTCCAGTGTAATGTGGGAAAGTCAGAAGTCATGTTGTTCGGGGAAGCTAAAATCTTGTGGACCCCTGACTGGTGGCCTACTAGTTTGGGAGAGGCCCCCTCCCCTAAACAGGTGGTGAAAAATCTGGGGGTCCGCCTTGACCACGACCTCACACTTGCACATCACGTCAACGTCACGGTGGGGTCTTGCTTCCATGTCATCAGCCTCCTTCGGAAGGTGTTTCCTCTCCTCCCCGACAGCTCGAGGAAGACCTTGGTTCAGGCCCTCGTGTTGAGTCGCCTGGACTACTGTAACGGTCTTCTCCTAGCGGCCAATGAAGGCGTATTAAACAAGCTCCAAGTGGTACAGAACACCGCAGCACGCCTGGTGACAAATGCCCCCCCCCAGAACTCCATCCCGGCCCCTTCTTAAACTGCTCCACTGGCTGCCCATCCGGAAACGGGTGGAATTTAAGACCTGCTGTGTGGTGCACAAAAGTCTGCATGATCTAGGGCCGTCCTATCTAGCTGAAAAATGTGTCCATCATTGCCCCTCACGCAACCTGCGCTCTAGTAACCAGCTGTTACTGGAGATTCCCCGTTTCAGCAAGACCAGACAGGGAGGACGTGCCCTCTCTGTTATGGGTCCACGTCTATGGAACAGCCTTCCCTTCTCCCTTAGGCAGTGTACCAGCCACTCAATCTTCAGGAAGAGTCTTAAGACCACTCTGTTTCAGCACTAGAGCCTCCCTCTCCTTGCACTCTCAGACAGCACTGCGCGGAGATACACCTTCGGGTGTGATTCCGGCGCGTTACAAAACCATAAATAAATAAATAAACAATGAGATAATAGCGCCATGCCCCGAATCACACAAATAACAGAGATTAAAGCTTAATAAAACTTTACATCAAATTTTGGTTTTATTACCTCATTGAACCGTTTTAAACTCTAAATATAAAGTACAAGAAATAATGTTGTTTAGATAAATTCAAATTAGATTGTTTAAAGCATCTCGCCCAGCCCATTTGTGCTTTCTTTTAATGTGTTAACTCAAAGTTACTCTAACAGATTAGGATATTTTGTACCTCCAAACAGAAAAACATATACATACAATATGCACTAAGTGAGGTTTATTAACCAAATGTTTAGTAACACATTTTAAAAAAATGCATTCATTTACTAAATTGTCCAAATAAATAAAATATAAATAAAAGGTCCCTCTGTAACTTGTTACACTTTTTAAAAAAATGCAATTTACACACATATAACTCACATTAACTTTACATGGTGCTTCACAGAAAATGTCCAGCTGACTTCAAAACAACACAGTGATTAATCCGTGTGTTCTGCTTAACAGTTTTGAACTTTAAATACTATATTTGATCTAACATTTAAATGCTCTGCTCTCGGTCTCCGCTTCTGTGGCCACAGGAAATACTGCTATGGTCATTTCTAAATTAAAGTAACAAGTACATTAAGAATCAAAGCCAAACTGAATTTGCGTTATTGCCTCATAGAAATTATACAACGTTTTCCAATGTTTTTCTCAATCGTAATGTCAAATGTATGTGCTGTATTGAATTGACCAGCAGCTCAGGCAGCAGAAAAATATAAAAATAGTGATTTGAAAAATATATTTGTGATTGCAAGTATCCTGACACTATTTGTGCGACACAGTGTATGTGCAGAGTTTTCCAGAGTTCCTCTAGAGCTTTGTTTCGAATTCATCATGGTTTACTTCCAGCTCTTTCTTGTGCATTTCATTTTCGATTATGTACACGGAGCATGTTCTTTCAAGGGCCTTCTTCCTCCACATGGAACGCAAGAACTGGTAAGTAAGAGAACCTGAAAAAAGAAGACCAGAGCACGTTCAAAGTCTCACCTGAAGTTCAGATTAAAAGAAAGAATCAAAAATATTTTTTTTTAAATATCCGTTTTATTCTCCCATTTCATTCCAACCATTTGCGATAATTGGTAAATATTTCATATGGAATCTGATATTCGTGTTTTTTCTAGATCTGCGCCACTTCAGTTAAAAAAAAAAAACACTTCTATGAAGCTGGCAACAGGTGTCCACCTGAAACCTTCATTGGAAAAGTGGATGAGAAAGAAAAGCAGGCCCAGCTCTGGGAGTTATCAGTCATGAGAGAAACACACTTTGCTCTATGATTTGCAGACGCCACAGTGATGAATGGATTACTTGATGTGCCGTGTTGCCCCTGAGAATGGGCTGTATGTACTAGTAACAAATACAGGCATGATTAGCCGTTTGAGCTTTGAGTGTTTGCTTTGCAGGCCTATACATTCTGTAAAGTTCTTGGGATGAGCTGGAAGACGGTTTCGGAATGTGAATGAAATGGCGTTTAACATATATTCCAAAAACGATGTAAATACTTTATTCGGCTTAGTTAACACCACAACATTACACACGATAATTCATCTAAAAATGATACACAAGTAACCAGTTCCTCATTTAACACGTGCAATAGTGCCATAAATTATTTCTGATTCAAAGTGCACTCGGAAAAAAATATTCTAAAGAGAGCATCAGAGGAAAGCTGTTGTAAAAGGGCAGGCAGCATTTTCTCATATTTAAAGTTCTTGATATCAGTCTAATTTCCTAGGAGCCAAATAAAATTTACAAAAAACATAAAATGAAGAGTGTACTAGGCAGACTGTCACAGATAGAAGGAGGTTACGCGTAACAGAAACCACACTTGGAAAAATACACTAAAAAATTAACGGTATTAAGTCGAAAACGGGTTAAATAAAATCCATGTTGGGCATTTACCACGAAAAAGGATAAGGGACCACAAAACAGAAGTCAATGATTGCGAATGGGCTCTAACTGAAGTTTTGCAATGCTCACTTTTATCCTTTGCTAACAAGCATAGTAAATGCATTAGGTTTCACCTATGTGATTAATAATACGCAGTTTTTTGTTGCACGTTGCACCTTGTTGAGTAGTTGTACAATATAAGTTACATAAAGTCTGTTAACCCCTTGCATGCGGCCGCGATTCTTTGCCTGTGCGGCAAAATCGCGAGTGGGCGGGTTTATGACGGCCCCCAGCCGTCATCAGCACACGAGCGCCGTAGTGCATGACGGATGGGGGCCGTCATCAGCATGCAAGGGGTTAAAGTGTTTATGACTTGTGTATGTACAAAAGGCAACATATTGTACTGTTACTAGTGGTGTAGTGCAGGTAAGTAATACCAGTTTGAAAAATGAAATGAAAGAGGGAAAAAATAGAATGAATTGATGTAATAACAATATTATGTGTGGAGTTTCAACAACTTTTGGGCATGGTGCCACTGCACCGCTGCACAATTCAAATCATGCCCCTAGTGCCTGCAAGATAACTGCATTTATGACTGCCTGTTTAGTAGTAAAATATAGCAATATTTGATGTAGTTATGACTACTTTTGGCCCTGGTGCCACTGCATCTGCTGCACCATTGAAATCATGACCCTAGTGCCTGCAAGGTAACTGCACTGGTGACTGCCTGTTTGGTAGTTAAATATAGTATTATTTGGCGTTTAGAGGCGTTCTGACAACTGTTGACCCCGGTGTCACTGCACATGCTGCACATTCAAATCATGACCCTGTAGTCTGCAAGGTAACTGCATATGTAACTATCGCTTTAGTAGTAGCATAAAGCAATATTAGGTGTTTAGTGGGGTGTCTAGAGATGTTGGTCCTGTTGCCACGGCACCTGCTGCACCATTCAAATCATGACCCTTTGCCTGCTAGATAAATGCACTTGTGACTGTCTTGTTTAGTAGTAACATTTAGCAATAATCTGGGTTTAGTGGGGTCCCTGGAGCATTTGGCCCCAGTACCACTGCACCTACGGCACCATTCAAATTAACTGTAAGGTAACTGCAATTGTGACAGCCTGTTTAGCAGTCAAATATAGCACTTTTAGGTGTTTAGAGGAGTTCTGATAAGGTTTGGGCCCAGTGCTACTACACCTGCTGCACCATTTAAATCACGACCCTGTTATCTGCAAGATAACTAAACTTGTATCTGCCGGTTTAGGAATAAAATATAGCAATATTAGGTGTTTAGTGTTGTGTCTCGAGCTTTTGAAACCCGTGCCACTGGACCTGCGGCACTATTGTAATCAAAATCATGACCCTAGTGCTTGCTAGATAACTGCATTTATGACAGCCTGTTTAGTTGTAAACTATAGCAATATTAGATGTTTAGAGGAGTTCTGAGAACTTTTGGGCCCAGTACCACTGCAACTGCTGCACCATTCAAATAATGACCATGTTGCCTGGAAGATAACTGCAGTTGTGACTGCCTATTTAGTATTAAAATATAGCAATTTTTGGTGCTTAGTAGAGTTATGAAAACGGTCGGCCCTGGTGCCACTACACCTGCTGCACAATTTAAATCAAGCCTATTTTAACTCCAGGGTAACTGCAATTGTGACTCGTGTATAGTAGTAACATATTGCAATATTAGGTGTTTAGAGGAGCCTGTTTAGTTGTAAAATATAGCAATATTAGGTGTTTAGAGGAGTTCTGAGAACTTTTGGGCCCAGCGCCACTGCAACTGCTGCACCATTCAAATAATGACCATGTTGCCTGCAAGATATCGGCAGTTGTGACTGGTGTATAGTAGTAAAATATAGCAATATTAGGTGTTTAGAGGAGTTCTAACAACTTTTAGGCCTGCTGCAACTGCACCCGCTGCACCATTCAAATTATGACCCTATTGTCTGGAAGTAACTGCATTTGAGACTGCATTTTTAGTAGTAAAATATAGCAATATTAGGTGTTTAGTGGGGTGCCAAGAGCTTTTGGTCCTATTGTCACTGCACCTGCTGCACCATTCAAATCATGATAACTGCACTTGTGACAGCCTGTTTAGTTTCAAATGTTAGCAATAATCTAGGTTTAGTGGGGTCCCTGGAGCTTTTGGCCCTGGTGCCTCTGCTCCTGCTGCACCATTCAAACTCAAGTCCCTTTTAACTGCAAGGTAACTGCAAGTGTGGATGCCTGTTTAGTAATCAAATATAGCAATATTATGTGTTTAGAGGAGTTCTGCCAACTTTTGGGCCCGGTGCTACAACTCTTGCTGCACCGCTCAAACCATGACCCTGTTGTCTGCAAGGTAACAGCACTTGTGGATGCCTGTTTAGTAGTAAAATATAGCATAGGTCTTGTATATTAACTTTATTTTTAACGTGCAATATTTATTACAACATTTAAATTTGATCATAATGTCCTAATAGATTAAGTTGAAAAAATCAACTTGATAATGCCTACAAAGTGCAAAGCAAGGCAAGAAAACGTTATAAGGCTAAAGCATCTGCTTTACAAAACTAAGTAATAACAAGCATTGGAAATGCAATAGGTCTTGGATTTATTTGAGTTGGAGCTAATGGCATTGTAAATGGCAATGTCTTCTAGCCATGTCTTATGGAGTGTATGCATGTGGTGTGTAGTGGAATTATGTGGGTTGGATTGGAATTGTAGCAATGGTGGCATGATGCGCTTTAGATGAATATGCTTAAAAGTAAAGTGCACCATACTGTGATTGCTACAATAGTTAATTGTGGATGCGTTAAAAAATGATGTGTGCACTGATGGCTGGTGGTGTGTGTACCTGTAGAAATTGTGCACTGATGGCTGGTGGTGTGTGTGCCTGGTGGAAGTGTGCACTGCCGGCTGGAGGTGTGTGTGCCTGGTGGAAGCGTCCACTCACGGCTGGTGGTGTATGTGCCTGGTGAAAGAGTGCACTGACGGCTGGTGGTGTGTGTGTGTTTGGTGAAAGCGTGCACTGATGTCTGGTGATGTGTGCCTGGTGGAAGCCTGCACTGACGGCTTGTGGTGTTTGTGCCCAGTGAAAGCGTGCACTGACAACTGGTGGTGTTTGTGCCCAGTGAAAGCGTGCATTGACGGTGTGGTTGTGTGTGTGGTGGTGAGTGTCTGGTGGTGGTGTGTGTGTGTGGTCTTATGTGTGTGGTCTTATGTGTTTGGTCTTATGTGTGTATTGTTATGTGTGTGCTGTTATGTGCGTGTGTGTGATGGACTTAGTTCGAGTTTTCGTACCCTGCACACTCACACAATGTTCACCCTGCACACTCACACACTGCTCACCCTGCTCACTCACACGCTGTTCACCCTGCACACTCACACAATGTTCACCCTGCACACTCCCACACTGCTCCCCCTACACACACTGCTCACCCTACAAACTCTCACACTGCTCACCCTGCACACTCACACACTGCTCACCCTACACACTCACACAATGTTCATCCTGCACTCACACAATGTTCACCCTGCACACTCACACAATGTTCACCCTGCACACTCACACAATGTTCACCCTGCACGCTCACACAATGTTCACCCTGCACGCTCACACTGTTAACCCTCCACACTTATACACTGCTCACCCTGCATGCTCACACACTGCTCACCCTGCCCGCTCACACACTGCTCACCCTACACACTCACACACTGCTCACCCTATGTAATGTGAAAAGACCTAGCTCTGCCCTTTGACCTGTGTTGTAATCGTACAGTAGGTTGTGAGTAGTTGCGCTTGATTGGGGCGTCTGCTGCTCCCCTCACAGAGGGCCGGCTGCCTCCATAAAGCTCCCAAGACACGTGTTCAGCTGTTCTTTGTTTTAGCACCTGTGTGTCAGTGCACCATGTAAGTCCACAAGCATATCCTGCTCTCTCTGGAACACTCAAATTGCTGAGTCTCTCTCACTCTGCTGTCACTCTCACTCTGCTGTCACTCCCACTCTGCTGTTGCTCTCACTCTGCTGTCTCTCATGCTGTCACTCTCACTCTGCTGTCTCATGCTGTCACTCTCACTCTGCTGTCACTCTCACGTCACTCACTCTGCTGTCACTCTCACTCTGCTATCACTCACTTTGCTGTGTCACTCTCACTCTGTTGTCTCTCATGCTGTCACTCTCACTCTGCTGTCTCTCATGCTGTCACTCTGCTGTCTCTCACACATGTTCCATACCAAACCGCTTGTGATGTCACAGCGACTGACATACTTTGCAGAATCATGTGTACAATTAGGAGACACTGAGGAATAAGAGCTAAGGTCATTGAGAGAATACCTTTCAAAGGTATTTTATAAGGTATCAGTGAGAGTAAGAAACTGAGGTCATTAAAGGAATGTCAGTAGGAGGCTTGTCTCACAAACGAGCATTTTACAGCATTTAAGAAATCATTTGTGTACAGCAGAACGATGTAAGCAACAAGAGGTTGAGTGATTTGAGACACTAAAGCGCTGATGTAATACTACTCAAACATGGCGTATAACCTTCAGTCCTGCCTGCACTTGACATTTGTCTTCTGATTCCCACACTTTGCACCCTGTTTGCCGATGCTGGCACCCTCATTAACCTGGCTCCATCTTGTAACTGAGCCCCCAACATCCTAGGCAGCCATGTCTTTTGAAACCTTTGTACAGTGCTGTGGGCCTACTACTGAGGCATCACTCATGGAAAGGAATACTGGGTAACTACTTTATTCAGTACTCAAAGCTCACCTTTTATGCATCGATCAGTCACCTGCCCAGTTATTTATCAATGTACTGAATATTTCGTAGATGATGTACTCTGCTCGTTGTTTGGTTCACTGTGACTGAGAGTCTGTTATGAAAACATGAGACACAGAACATGAGCTTTACATGTGTCTTAACCTTCAGCACATAACTAGAACGAGTTATGGCAAAACGAAGCGTACTTCTGAGTAATCTGGAGTTGGTAGGAGTAGCATTTATATTTACTGGTGCATGGTTTGTGAATATGTTTCTCTCCTGTGTCAGCTGTCAGTGCACTGGTCTGTCTGAGACTTCTGATCTCTTACATGCTAGTCTGTTGCCTCCGCATGAAGTGCGTCCTCATTAGTTTACTCTTGGGGTGAACTTTTAACCCACCCCTTGCACCCCGGGAGCCAACCACAGAGTGAGTAGTGATGCTCTGACAGGTGAATGTTGTACCTTTCTGCTGGATCTGCACTCTTTAAGGAAGGCCTGATTGAATAATAAAGCATTGCGTCATTTTGCCGGAATGCTAAACTTTTCCATTTAAAGGGCTACGCAGGGTATATTTAGGTTGTATCAGTGAGCGGCTGATTAGTATGAAACGTTTGCTAATTGCAGGTGCGTCACATGAGTGGTAATTTGAAAACCTAGTACGCACACCACTTGCCACTGAAAGTCCTTATTTAAGGGACTAGTCAGCACTTTGAATTTGGAAATCGAATGCCTTTAATTGCTTTCGTGGCTTATGAGCTACTGACTGATATCTTATGTGTTACTGAACGTTTTACAAGCAGATTACATCATATTTTAAAATAATCTCCAGTGCACTCCTTCAGACAATGTGCAGCGCTCCGGTGCTTAAAAGGGTTTTGCGCTTTGTAGCTTTTGAGGTAAGAGAGGACAAAATTGCACCGGGTTTTGTGCTTGTTGAACTAAAGAGAAAGAAAACTAAACTCTAATGACTAAACTAACACTAAAATTATATTGATATATTCTAGTATTTTATTGTTTTTTATATCAACTTTTTTATAGAAAATATTTTTTGTCTTATTATAACTTAGTGCATACAAAAAATCATTACATATGACACAATATTTGTGAATGATAACAAATAGTCCAATTAATTTATAAAATACAGAAGTGCATTCCCATTTCAACGCGTTTCGGCGTGAGCCTTCTTCAGGAAGTCTGTATTCATGCACAATTTTATTAACTTCAATTGGACTGCGATCCTTAATTTTTTCAAATATGGAAGTAACCAAGGATATGGTACATGTAGGTTTAAGTTCACTGGTAAAGGGCCTGTCTTGTTCCAGTAGGTAACGAACACACGAAAATGGGAAATGTAAATGGAAACCAATGGCGACGCCCAGTCGAATTTACTTATTCAAACATGATGTTCCAACTCAACTGGAGGTTCTGTTGCAATTATAGGTGACTTGAATTTGTCAATGTTGTCAAATGTACTCCACTTTTGTGGTAGAGATATGGAGACATAGAGCGGGCGTCTGGCTGCAATTCCCTGATTTGCGCTTTGTAGCTCCTTAAAACAAATACCTTACTTCAGTGTGTTTCCGGAACATTAGTGAGTGTGTTTATCGGAGGTTTACCATGATTTAAGCACTTCAATGTTTGACAACAGTGCAACTGAGAAGTAGGGAAATAAAGTGATTTTCTGGAATAACACAGGTCGGATACGTAAAAGAACCTAGAGGTAGAACGTTCATTCCTCTGTCCAATTGAGCTGACAACAAAAACAAGAGACAAAATACAATGCATTTATTTGTTTGTGGTGTAAATTTCTCCATGGAAGCTGTATAAAAGTGAACGCTGAGCCGACGGGGGGGAGGTAAAGTGAAAGCACGCGATGCGGAAAGCGGAGACATGGAGAAGAGGCGCTGACAGGGAAAGCTTCGCCTTGAAATGGATCCAAAAAACATAAAAGAAGCTCGAGAGTGGTGCGCGCACGCCACTGCAAGCATATGTCTTCAATTGAAGATATATGGCCTATGGTGCGCGTAACAGACACCAATAGGCCATGGGCGGAGCTACGTGACCGCCCATGGCCTATTGCGTGTTCTGTTTTAAAAGTACACGCACGCAAAGGCCAATGAAAATGGACCTGGGAAATAACATGCCCGAGCTGCGTGGAATTCCTAGGTCCATTTTCAAAACCCCATGAAAAGGACTCTGGCTACGCCACACTGCTTCCGCAATGTACGCTAGGCCCGAGATCTAAAAAGCAAGAATTGCAGAATACTGTTAGAAGCTGTCTGCCTTTTCCATGGGAAGAGATCTGATCTTGACAGTGAATGGGGCTTAAACAGTGTGAACAGCTTTAGAAGTATCGTAAATGCATGCAGAGAGGGTAAGTTAACAAAAAAAAGTTCCACACAAATGAACACAGTACTTTGGCTATGGGAACTGATAAGAGCCCCCAATTAAGACATATTAAATACAAGAGATTTTACAAGCACAGCTTAAGCCCTGTGCAGGCAAAAAATAAAATAAGGGCTTTTCAGAAGCTTTGGTATAGGCAATGATATGCCCAGAGGTGGGTCCCTTGCTCACTTTGCCACTGGAATCAAGATAGCCTGGCTGATAAGGGTTATGAACCCGAAAACGGTCCCAGGATGCTTGTTTCTGATTTGCATATGGCCATGTCTGAACTGGGTTGGTGGAGTGAGCTAAAGAATGATGATGAATTAGACCCAGATCAGTTGACTGAGGGTGAGTTTTGATTTGCTCAAATGCTCCATCCATCATCCCCTTTGGTATTGCTTTGTTCGCCCTAAGTTGGCAGGGTATGCCCAGCCGTGGGTCTCTTGCTCACTTTGCCACTGGATTCAAGATAGCCTGGCTGATGCGGATTATGAAGCCGAAACTGATCCCAGGATGCTTGTTTCCGGTCCAGGGAAGGCATGGCTTGGCAGTTCGGCACTGGACCATTCCCATGAGGCACAGGGTCAGACTGATTTGTATATGGCCATGTCTGAACCGGGGTGTTGGAGTGAGCTAAAGAATGATGATGGATTAAACCGAGATCAGTTGACTGGGGGTGAGTGTTTGATTTGCTCAAACGCTCCGTCCATCATCCCATTTGGTATCGCTTTGTTCACGCTGAGTTGCCAGGGTATGCCGAGACGTGGGTCCCTTGCTCCCTTTGCCACTGGATTCAAGATAGCCTGGCTGATGAGGTTTATGACCCAAAACCGGCCCCAGGATACTAGTTTCCGGTCCAGGGAAGACGTGGCTTGGCAGTTCGGCGCTGGACTGTTCCCATGAGGCACAGGGTCAGACTGATTTGCATATTGCCAGGTCTGAACTGGGGCGGTGTTGTGAGCTAAAGAATGATGATGGATTAAATCCAAATCAGTTGACTGGGGGCGAGTGTTTGATTTGCTGAAACGTTCTGTCCATCATCCCCTTTGGTATCGCTTAGAATTTATATCAGCAGCCCTATAAAGCGAGTAAAAGCTGGAGTCAAAGAATGTCAGACCACATGGCAGGACATGTAATTCTCAATATTTCTATACGTGAGTCAGTCATTCTCTTCCGTGGTGCAAAATGATTAAAAGTAAGGATATTAGCAGGGGGATCCTCCACAAAGGGCCTCTCTCTCTTAAGTGGAACATGTCTAGGTCTAGATTAGAACACTCAACAGGTCTGTAGAAGGTCTTAACAGACGTGCCTTAATTTTGCTATGGCCAACAGAAACACAATTTGGCCTAATGTTAAACAATACATTTCCTGTCCAAAAGAGGCCGCTAAAACACAATGACACATTCCTCAAGACACAACTTTGGCCCATTACCCACCCAAGGCACCCTTCAAATCATAATAATTTCATCCTAAAGTTGCTGACAAAAGCCCACACACCCGCCCATCTGATGAGTCACCTTGTTTTTTAATTCGAGACAGTTTTCTATTTGATTAACAAGTATGAGAGTAACATCTTTAATTACAATAACAAAGAATGTAGACTCAGGTAGTAATTGTAAAGGAACAAGACGGCTTAATGAACCCAAGTCTACTGGATGAGAAACAAAAGCTAAAATTGCGTCCTTACTATGTGACACAGTTGATTTACTCAGTGAATGACCATCAGTCAACCCCCTCTAATGCCCAGAAAAAGCAGCAGGACTGTTTGGCCTTTTTTTGGGCCTGTCTAGGTAAGGGTTGGCAAACAGTTAGAGCAGGCTGAACTAGAGCAATTTGCAGATGCAATCAATTTTGTCAACCTGGACTCGCTGGCATTCAGTTTGTCAAAAACATTAGCAAACTCTTTCAAGACAGCAATGCAGCTACCCAACTGGTCACACAGTGACTGTTGCAAAGGGTTCAAATGCTTCATGCTAATAGGAACAATCCAGGGACTCAACGGACAGCTGCCCATATTAGAGATGGCTCTAGTTTTTGGACGAGCTACACAAGATGCCGCCTTTTTCCGCAGGTGGTAAACTAAGCGACAGAGGAGCTGTTGATAGATAAATTGTCAAGGAATCTTTGCACACATAAAGGTTATTAACAGCTGCTTTACGTTTTTGGGCGTATCTTGCATCAGATTCCAAACCAGTTCGAGCAATAGGAAGCCACGGAGGGTAACTCGTGTGGCACAGTATGAAGCAGCCAGTGTTTCATCGATGGCCATGATTTCATTATTATCACACCCCAGTGCACTAGACAAAAAAATTGCAATTGACGAGGACGCAGAACATTTATTTCCACCCAACAAACTGGTGCTTTTCTCTTACTCATTGTAAATGTCTCTCAAAATGTCCAAGGGAAAAACCTCAAATCCTAAACCCAAAATGGGTGGTCCATTCCAGCCTCCTCCGGGCTAGTTATTTGCCCATGCTCGTCCCATACGGCGGGAAGCGCTGTTCTTTGTAGTACTAGGCCCTGCCTCTTCCTCGAGACACATAATGGATTCTGGGTACTGGACTCCTGACCCAACACAGCTCTAGCAAGGAAAACAAACTGAGGCGTCTCGCAAATACAGAAGCTCCATGGCACTTGGTATCGCTATGCCCCGCCTACTCCTCTACTTCAAGTCGCCTGGATGCATCCTCTATGTCGACAATGCAGTAGAGTCTGGCTACGTATTGGGGACCCAGCCTTAAATTTTGTTGAAAAAGGAGCTAAAGCTGCTAGAGAATTTCAAACACTTATATTAACTCGCCTTCTAGAGTACATCAGTAAAGGCTTTGTATCAAGCTTTGCTGGAGTCCTCAGAAGAGAAAGGCAGCACCAAAGCAACTGCAAAAGTGTCACTCCGAGTTGTGGACAGTAATTTGCAAAATAATGACCCTCACCTTTGGAATGGAATTAAAGTCAAAAGAATGGTCTTTTCTCTTCAGTGTTCCCAATGTTTGAGGAAAGAACATACATGCCGGGCTGGGAACAATTTAGATTACAAACTGGGAAGTAAAGAGGAAAATACAGTTACTGCATGAGAGGAAGATGTGCCACCACTGCTTATGGTAGGGAGAATAACGACACCGAGCTGAAATGGCAGTTTTTGCATAGCATTATTGGACATTTATGCCTAAACTTAGTTTTGGCTAACTAGAATGATGTGGATATTCCACATCATCAGAAAGAGACAAAATGTTGATGTTTAGTAACAGAAAAAAGTGTAGAGAATTACCTATGACTTTGGCAAACTGAACTGTCAGCGTCAAAGTAAATTTATTGAGGTGGCTGCATGGAACTACAAAGATCAGAGGTGGCATGAGCATGTTGTTCCAAAATCAAGAAAACCAACATTTTTCAAATGTCATTTTCTCCCTATTTCTATGTGCAAAGTAGGGTTCCAGCAACCCAACAGGGTCAAGGTAGTACCTTAATTTTCCGCCACTTGGCTAGAAATACAAGGCCTAATAAGAGTAGCAGAGTAGAGCAATCCAAATATGAATTTGTCTGTATCAGTAGAAGGTATGTAAATATCCTTCTAATGGGCGCTATGTTCCCCTTCCCACTCTCACAATTTAAAAAAAGCTAAATGAATTCCGAAGTAGGAGACACTTATATTCACACAGAGTTTAAGACCAGTAATTATGCTATTTCTACAAGTTCCCAGTTTATGCGGACAGGGGAACTGAAGACAATTGTGATAGAAGGACCAGCCCAGGATTGCACACTTTGGTGAAGGGAGGAAGTCAGAATTGAAACTATCTCCTAGTTCCACCATCTTAGCTAATATCTGCCTCATTTAGAGTTTGGTATGCAGGATACTCGGTTACAAACATGCGGAGTACCCAGCTCGCAACACTTTCGGCTTCCGTGCTTTATTTAGAGTCGGGAGTGTGTCATGTTTCTGCTGGCCAACCCTCCTCTGGTTCTGCTGGTAGAAACCTTAGACAAACAGCCACTTGGACATTGGGCAGTCGGTCCAGGTACCTCAGACTGCCCACTCTCTTTAAGGCAGGCGTTTTGTCGTACTTTTTTGTTTTACACAAACAAACTCCTGCTTCGGCAAAAACCCTGACCGCTTCCTTGGACTTATAGAAAAACATTGTGCCATGACAACTTGCAGTTTCCACAACAGACCAGGGACTTTCTCGCAGGCCTTTTCATGCAAAAGGTACATTTTCATTGAACAGCCTGCTGCCTCGTGATTATCATCATACGCATGATCACATCTGTAAAGCACTTTACTACTAAGAGGCCTCCAACTGCAATTATGTGTATTCAGTAATCTAAAAACTCATTCCAACAATACATCAATAGGCAGACTTCCACCACCATCAGCACACATTTTGTCTAACATGACAATGGGGATTTGGGGGGGTGGCACTCGGAGCTCTCCGTAGCTGGGGCTGCTTGGGCTTGTTTTGGGCTTGTCCCCTATTTATACGGCCATTTTGTGTCACTGCACACTGTTTGTGGTGCAGTGACACAGCAGCCAGGGGTCCGTAGGCAGTTTCGTGGTCGGACTTGTGGCGAGGCGGATTGTCGCTGTGTGCGTGATGTCAGCGTGGTCGTGCCCGGTTTTTGGTGCCCAGGCGGTGGTTGCTTGTGCAGGATGGCGGCGTGTTCGGATCCACGGGTGGCCGAGGCTTTGCGGCTGTTGGGCGAGGCGGGCCGCATGGACATCGTGCGGCCCGACCTCCAGGTAAGGCCGCAGCGGCACGCTGCCAACGGCGCCGCTGCAGCTGTGGTGGCGTATGAGCCGCCCCCGTCACGGCCGCGGCCGGCTCAGCGAGGCGGGAAGGGGGCGGAGGGGCGATGGGCGGGGGACAGCGCAAGGTGGCAGCGCCGCGTGAGAAGGAGAAGGGAGGTGCCAAGAGGGCCGGGCGGAGGGGAAAGAAGCGTGCGCTCGAGTTCGTGGAGGAGGAGGGGGGAAGTGCCGGGTGGGAGGGACAGCCCGCGAGGCAGTGGCTGAGCTGGGAGGGTGGGGGAGGATGCGGGGGTTCAGGTGGTGGTGTCGGTGGAGGGTGGGGGGAGTGAGGTGGGGGGCCGGGAGGCTGAGGGTGGTGATGGGACCGTTGTGGAGGGGGGACGCGGCGCGGGAGGGGGAGCGGGGCCGAGGCGCGTAGAGCAAGGTGGGCTGCTGGGGGGGGGGGGATGGGGGTGCGGTTTCCCCGCTATTGATTGAGGAGACTGATGTGGAGGGGGGGAGGGGGGGCGGACACAGAGCTGGATTGGAGTTCGTCTTCATCGGAGGAGGGAGGGGGCATGGTAGGCCCGAGCAGGCGGGCGTCGTCGGGGCGGCGGGGAGGGGTGGGGGGGGCCAGGCAGAGGGGTGTGGCAGGCCAGAGGTGCTGGGGGGAGGGGGGGGGTGCGCGGAGGCGGAGGAGCGGCGGGCGGGAGGGGTTAGCCGGGGCTGGGGGGGTGAGTCGGTTGTGGTAGTGGAGGGGAGGCAGGGGGGACTGGGGGGGCGGGGGAAGTGGCGGGCCAGGGGGGAGTTACGGCAATGGGGAGGGGAGCGGGGGTGCGGCAGGGGGGCCTGGGGAGTGGGGCGTGGGGTGGGTGCGGGCCGAGTTTGGGTTTCGGGGGGTGGGGAGGGCCGGGGGGCTGGGATTGGGAGGGGGTTAGGGCCTGGGTGGCAGGGGGATCCCGTCACGGTGCGGAGGTCACTCGGCAGGATGGGATGGGGGAGCAGGGGAGGGGGCGGCACGTGGGGGGGAGAAGGGGGGTGTTTTTACCCTGGCATGCTGGACTCCACCTTTTTTCCTTGGCAGGAGCTGTTTGCGAGGCGCTCGGGTGAGCAGCATGCGGCTCCAATCCACGAGAGGATGGGCCGGCTCTGTCTGGTGCGGGCAGCCGAGCTCCAGCGTGGGACCTGGCTCATGACCGTGGCGAATGGAGGCGGGATTTGTCTCCGCCGCCCCCTCCCCAAAGGGTCCTTACGGCCGCCGGGGGTAGGGGAGTGAGGATGGATGCGCATACTTCTGATTGGACTGCGAGTGTGGCGGATGGGAGTGGGAGTGTGGACCTGGTGGATTTAATGCGGGTGTGTCGTGAGAGAGCGGGTTTGAGCCGGCTGGAACCCCAAGTGGGGGGCCGGGGTGGTGTGGAGCCGGCTGATGGAGAGTCGGAGGAGGAAGGAGAGATTCGGGAGGACGGGGGGTCTTGTAATGTTGTTAGTAGTGTATTAAAGGTGCCAGCAAGGGGAGAAGTGCCCAGAGTGACGGCCCCCTGAGCTCCACTGGTTAGGCAGCGGGATCCGGCAAGGACGCCGACCTTGATGCCACGTAAGACGGGAGACGGAGCGGGGAGTGGCAAGCGGCGCTGTGTGCCTGTATCGGTGGGGACTGGGGGCGCTGGGGAAGATGGATGGCGGCTGGTGCGAGGATGGTACGTGCAGGACGCGGGAGTGGGCACGGACGGCGCGGCGCCGGGTGGTGACGGGTCAAGCGTGAGCGGCGGGTCGGCGGCGGTTGGAGAGAAGGAGCCGGCGGGCGGGGGGGAAGGAGAGTTGTGTGGTGCCGGTGCGTAAGTTACCGTACATGGGACTGGCCAAGCCGCTGGGGGCGCACCTTTCGGCGGCGACGAAGGAAAAGATCTGGAAAGGGGAGTACATTGACATTTTGAAGCTTCTCCACAGGGAGTTGACGTCCAAGGAGGCGTCGAAGGAGGAAGAGCAGGAGTTAGCTAGGCGCCCAAAGGTGCCCCTGACGCTAGACAATTGGTCAGCGGCTTTCCTCATATACGCGAGCGTGTATTGCGAGAAGTTTCCGGACCGGTCCGTCGCGCTTTTCAAATACATGGATATAGTGCGGAGGGCGCAGGTGACTTACGGCGGGTTCGCGTGGTCACACTACGACAAGGATTTCCGGGCGCGCATGGCGGCGGACCCGGAAGCGCAATGGGGGGAGCTGGATTCGGATCTGTACCAGCAGACGATGGGCGGGGCTAAGTTTGGCCGCACCATTTACACGGCAAGCGGTTTGCCGCTGGTGCCGCCCCCCCTTTGCAGCCCGCCCCACCCGTGGGGGGGTGTGGCAGGGAGACTCTGGCAGCCAGGCCACGATCGGGGCCTCCTGGGACTTCAATAGAGGAGCCTGCGGGCGGGCGGCATGCCGTTTCCGGCACGAGTGCTCGATATGTGGACGACGGCACCCAGTGCTACGTTGTTGGGGGCTCGGGGACCCGCCGGGGCAGCAGCCCGCACAGGGAGGTGCTCCAGCCAGAGGGGGACAGGGTGGTGGGAGGGGGGGAGGTAGAGGGGGGGTTTAGCCAGGGCTCTGGGCAAAGGCTCGTACGCCGGTTAGGATCGAGCGGATGGAGCCCTGGCTGGCGGCGTATCCGCGATGCTGCGGTGCTGCATCGTGGGTTCCGGGAGGGTTTTCGGCTGGGCTATGAGGGCCCCCGGATTGCTCGCTGGGCGGACAATCTGAAGTCAGTGAATGCGCACAAGGGCATTGTGAGAGAGAAACTGTTCAAAGAGGTCAGAGAAGGTCGGATGGCGGGCCCTTTCACGGAACCGCCGTTGCCGGGCTTGATCATCTCCCCCATCGGGGTGGTGCCAAAGAAGGAGGAGGGGCAGTTCCGACTGATACAGCACTTGTCTTGGCCGGAAGGGGAGTCGGTCAATGCCTATATTTCGGCAGAATTGGCGTCGGTGACTTACTCGTCGGTGGACGTGGCGCGGAGGCTCGTCTCGGCGGCGGGAAGGGGTGCACTGATGGCAAAATGCAATGTCAAGTCGGCGTTCCGACTCCTTCCGGTGCACCCGGCGGATCACCAGTTGTTGGGGATCCAGTTCCAGGGACTCATATTTGTGGACAAGGCGCTGCCGAGGGGGTGCTACATTTCGTGCGCGCTATTTGAGCGTTTCAGTTCATTCCTGCAGTGGGTTTTTTCCAGGCGCACAGGCTCGGAGTCAGTGACGCACTATCTGGATGATTTTTTCCTGGTGGGCCCGCCCGGAGCGGCGGACTGTCAGCGGCAGCTGGATAGTTTGGCCGGGTTGATGGGGGAATTTGTGGTTCCCCTGGCGCCAGAGAAGACGTGCGGTCCCAGTACGGTGTTGTCCTTTCTCGGTATCGAGCTTGACTCGGTCGCCATGGAAGCGCGCCTACCGGAAGACAAGAGGTCAGCGATGCTGGTTCTGGTGGATGGGATGTTGGCAAAGAGGAAGGTGACGGTGAAAGAGGTGCAGGTGCTGTTGGGGCATTTGAATTTTGCTTGCTGCGCGGTGCGGGCGGGCCGAACGTTTTGCCGGCGTTTGGATTTGGAGTTGTCCGGTTTGACCTTGCCTTATCACCTTGTGCGCCTCTCGGCGGGAATGAAGGAGGTTCTGCGCATGTGGCGGGCGTTCTTGGAACGGTTCAATGGAGTACCCATGGCGCCGGCGGAGGACTGGGAGTGGGACGTCACCATGTACTCGGATGCGGCGGGCGGCGGCGGATTCGGTCTGTATTGGGAGAGGAAATGGTGTGCGGAGCAGTGGCCGGAGCACTGGCAGGCAGGCAGGAGGAGCATTGCGTTTTTGGAGTTGTTCCCGTTGGTGGCGGCGGTCACGGTGTGGTCGGGGTCGCTGGCGCACAAGCGCGTGCTGTTTCGAGTGGACAACATGGCCGTCATGCAGGTGGTGAACAGGCAGTCGGCACGGGACCCACAGGTGCTGAAGTTGATGAGGGTGTTTGTTTTGCGTTGCTTAGAGAATGACATCCTGTTTCAGGCGCGTCACGTTCCAGGAGTGGACAATGACATTGCAGATGCTTTGTCTCGTTCACAGTGGGAGAGGTTCCATGGGCTAGCCAAGGCGGCAGAGGAAGTCAGGACGCCGGTGCCGGAGGACCTGTGGTCAGTGGGCGAGGCCGGGTCTTTCAGTTGGTGAAGGCGTCGGTAGCGGTGTCAATGTGGAAGGCATACGAGCAAGCGTGGGAGGAATTCCTGCAGTCAGGTGCGGTGAGGAGAGGGGATTGGTGGCGGCGAGAGGAACAGGTGGTAAGCTTCATGCTGGCGCTCATGGACAGAGGGTTGTCGCGGGTGTCGATTGCGGGCAAGTTGTCGGCGGTGGCGTTCATGGGAAAGTTGTGGTGGGTTTACCCTCCGTCGGCGGGGGAATTGGGGTCCCGGCTGCTGGAGGGATGGGCGAGAGAGAGGGGTGCGAAGGTGCGGCTGCGACGTCCCATCACGGTGGAATTGCTGGAAAGAGTCATTGGCGCGCTCCCGGCGGTGTGCAGGGATGAGGGCGAGGCGGTGCGTCTTTCTACCCTGATGTCCTGGCTGTTCTTTGGAGCGTTTCGGGTGTCGGAGTTGCTGGGCGCAAAGGGGAGGCGGGGGTGTTGTGGGAGGATGTGGAGTTGCGAGCACAGGAGGTTGCGGTGCGTTTGCGTCGCTCGAAGACGGACCAGCGGGGAGTCGGGACTTGGGTGGTACTAAGCCCAGGCGGTAGGGAGGGGGTGTGCCCGGTGGCGTGGGGGAGGAGGTTGATGGCAGGCCGCGGCGAGAAGGAGGGGGAGGTTTTTGGTCGAGGTGGGGGTGACGGAGTGACAGCGGCTCAGGCTTTGTGGGTTCTGCGGCGCGCCCTGCGGTACATGGGTGACGCATTCCTTCCGGATCGGGGCGGCAACGGAGGCGGCACGGAGGGGTTGGGGTAAGGAGGAGATACAGAGGCTGGGACGGTGGAAGTCGGATTGTTACCGGACGTATGTGCGGTTGAGGGAGGCGGATGGGGTGTTGTAACAGTGATTCCCGATTTTGATATGTGTGTCTTTACAGGTGCTGTGGCGGGGCTGGAGGTGGCTGTTTTGAATGTATATATTGTGGGACACTCATTCGTCAAGAGGGCAGAACAGGCGGAGTGGGACAGGCATCGGACACTCAGTTTGGGATTGGATGCAGGGCTGAACCGTTGTCATTGGAGTGGTAAAGGGGGTAGGCGTTGGCATAAGTTTTTGCCCTTGTTGAACACGGTGGTGAGAGGGGGGGAGTGCCCGGTTGTGGTGGTGATTCATCTGGGCGAAAACTATTTGGTGCAGTGCAAGGGGCTGGCGTTGCTCAAGCAAATGAAGAGGGACCTGAGGGAAATTAAGAAGCAATGGGCGGGCTGTCATGTTATCTGGTCCGAGTTTATTCCCAGGCGGGTTTGGAGGGTAGCGGAGTGCCCAGGAGCCATAGACAGGGCACGGAGAAAGATTAATCGGGAGATGAGGGAATTTTGTGCCAGGGAGGGGGTGGGGAGGATGGAGAACCCGGCTATGGCGCGGTCTATTTTTTCAGGGAGGATGGGGTTCACCTGTCCAGGTATGGCATGGAATTGTACATCGTCCAGTTGAAGGAGGCTTTGGATGAGGCGTTGGGGGTGCTCAGGTATCCCAGAAGGCAGTCTTAGGGGGGGGAGGGCGAAAGTCGTAAGCGATTTTCGAGTGGCGCTTTCCTAAGGAGATAGGGTGGATTTGCTGGAGGCCTGGGACTGTATGGTAGGAGGGGTGAGGTCCTGGAGGTCACTGTGGCATTCAGTCGGGGGGTAGGTTGCTGAGCGGATGTGTTGTATTTTCAGTTGCAATGTTGGGGTTAACTTTAGGGGTGGGGGTGGGGGGCTGTCATGTTACTTAGTGAGCAGTAGTTTTGTTCGGCACAGGCCAGGTGGGACATTGTTGTAGGTGCACCTGATTCCAATAAAGCGGCCTTTATCACACTATTTTGGTGTCTGTGTCAGTGCTTCTCCCCCCCCCCCTCACCTACTGGTGTGCCCCAAAAATAGCAATGGAGATACGTTTTAGAACTGAGTCCAGGAAAAGTTGGTGTGATATTACTGGTAATAGCCCTCATACAGCTCCTACTTTGGATGCACTAAATTTGGTTCCAGTATCTCTAATCAAAGTTTAGGAAAAGCAGGCAAGTGTGATATACAGTTATATTAGAAAAGATTACAGCACTTTCTACGAATATGATAGAGCATAACATAATAGTCAATAATTTGGGGCTTATTGACAGTAGAGTTCTGTAACTTTTGAGGAAAATGTTTGAGAAGAGGTTGAAACACCACCAAATGCTACAGAATACTAGAGAACTCATCATGCAGCTGGCTATTTCCTTCTACAGCTAAGATGGCTGTCAACAGTGCTCTTCAGCTGCATTGCCACACAACCTTTGGCAAGCCTAGGAAGCTTGCTATTTTCTGTAAGTAAGGAGTCACTACAAGCTAGACGGAGTCGCTAACAGAACATATATACCACAGTGTGGGAAGACTTCAAGCGAAGGGTCGGCCACCAACTCTGACGTTGGATGAGTTGGTGCCACTGCATGCACGTAACGTAACCTTTGCTCTCCAGCACTAGTGCTGCACATCAATCGGGGGTACCTTTTCGAAACCTGACCTTGCCCGTTGTCCCCGCCAATGTTTCACATACAGAAGGAGTATGGAAGCAAGTATGAATCATAGTGGAGATAATAAAGACAGTGTCAATGACATGGGAAATGGAACCTTATGACAAGGGTAAGAGTATGAATTGCTCCCTGTATTCTCTTCCGTATACCTTTGCTTGTTTTGTCTTTATGAAGAGTGTAAATAGTAATTTTCCGGAGGATCAGTCTGTACATTTAACTTGAAAAATGGGGGGCTTCTTCATTCATAATTAATCATAGTTTTTCATCATCACCTTTTTTGCTAGTCATATGATAAGCTCTCTACCCTTGATAGTGTCATGAATTTCTGTAGTAAGTGAGAAGTTATTGATGTGGTGATGCAGCTTTGTTACACTAATCTTACAAGCATAATTAATCAGTTTCCTGTTTTACTCATGGATCTCATTGTAAGGAGTTATTTTATAAAACTGATCATAAAAGAATCATCCGAAAATGTATCCACCTTCCTGATGATATTGTTAACATACATGACTTGTGGCTTTGAGGTTTGAGTGATGAGAAGGAAGAATAGTTTGATCTTGAGAATTTTTGAAGATGGCGATACACGACAAAGCAGATTAAAGCAGTAGGGTGGGTAGGTTCTTCCCGTGAAATTAATTAATTGAACAGTTAAAAGAGCTGCCACTGCTGTACCTGGAGCCATAACCTTCTGTGCAAAAATGCTTATGAATTTAATCCGTTTGTCGTTCTTTGTAACGCAAAGGCCTCCTGCCAATATTCTTTCACAGATATTACATAAGCAGCTGTCTTGTTGGATAAAAAAATATAAAATGATTACACTCACGGATTTTCATACTTGGATAACCCTAATGCGCAATGTAGTGGTGCAGACTGCTATGGCACTAAGGCCTATAGTCACAGGTGCTTCTCTTCTGCAAAGTGTAGACTTTCCACAACACGCAATAATATTGTACATTCTTTTTTATGGGCTAAGCTGGATGAATGTGGGGTTTCTGAGCATTTGGCGGTGCTCATTGTTGTGTTGTTGTGAAGTGAGGGGCTTTAGAGCAGGCCTTACGACTACGGCAATATGTGGGAGCAATAAACACAGACAACGTACTGCAAGTAGTGGGCTAAAGACCATGAGCGGTCATGCCCTCCTTTAATTATATCCTCGGGCCACGCTTGGCCCGAGGGTGCAGGTGCGACACTTCCGGCCTCACGCTGGGAAGAAGAGACAGGACTGCTAACCTGTCACATCCCATCTATACTCAGTCTATTTTCTTTGTCTTCGGACATTGTCTGGTGGCGTGATGTGCAAAATTGTGGTGTAACATGCAAAATCTCTCAGCCGAGAGCGTGGGCGGTGATTTTCTCTCAGGCAGTACCTAGGGTGCTGACCTCAGCTGTCTGGGCCCTCGGATGCCTCAGGGTCCCTCATCCTTGGTGTTGGGGTGGCCTCAACCAATGGTGGGGGTTGACCACCTACCTGGTCATCCAGTCGGTCGCTCTCGTCGTCCCCTGGTTCTTCTTCACCCCCTGTTGTGTCGTCTTATCTGGGTGGAGTCAACAGCTCTCCTTCCATTTCTTTGAACCAGGAGATATTCCTGTTTACCATTTCTCCATCCTTTTCCACGGCCACCATGATCCCTTTCATGTCTATCACTGTCCAGTGACCAGGTTCGTATGGGGTTTGGAATTTCCCCCATGGTCTCCTATCTTTGATGATCACTCGATCCTCTGGCTGCAAACAGCGGTGTTGGGCTCTTCTCTTGTGGCTGGCCACCCAATTATATCGCTCTCGCAACTCTTGGGCTTTCTCCTGGTTATACGTGGGGGGTTACCAGCTGAGACACATAGGGGTGGTATCCCTCCGTGGTACGTTGAACATGAGCGCCCAGGACGCTACTTGTGTGGTGCAGTGGGGCGTGCTTCAGTAATACAGCAGAAATATCTGTAGTTGGCGTTCTGGGTCTGTGCATTCAGTGACTGCGATCCGCAGTGTCTCTTTGAGTATCCACATGAACCTTTCAATTTCTCCATTTGCTTGGAGCCACTGGCGGGTGATCCAGCTGTGTCGTACTCCATGAAACCACTTTTGTGTCTTTAATGGAACACTAAAGACATCCCTTTGGGCACACCTATTCTCCTCCATAAACACGAGAGGATTCCACACACTTTTATTTCTTTGTTTCTGTGTATTTGTTTATTTTTCTTGTTAATCCACTTTTATTTTGCGAGTTTTGTAAACATTCTAATCATATTCTATCTTTTCATCATGTTCACTTCAGCGACAAAATTACATTTCTATCCAATGCATTTCGGGCGTGTCCATATCGCCCTTCATCAGGGAATCAACACTATAAACAAAAAATAATTACAATCATGAGTCGATATGTTGTGTTTATGTGTTCAACTATGCCTAAATTATTCACTGCATCAATATGTGACTGGTTTATTTCACCTCCTACACCTTATTTGCCCGTGCTACCTAATCCAACATAGTCATAAAAAATGCCACTTACGTGTTGCTGTAATTGCCTTTGATGCAAAACACTGTAACAAAAGAGTCCATATTACAAAAAAGACAATAAGGTCTCTACGGAAACCAGCTTCGTCTAGCGCTTTTCCAAACGGAATAAACTACCAACATTTCCTGATTGTGAAACTGACCTGATCCGTACTTTGTCGGCGTCTTGACTCCTTCTTCGCCACGTTTAACACTCCACCATTACGATCGGTTGTTATGGTTACTAACAAACCTCTATCCTATATGTGGTACCAACAACTCACAGGAACAGCCATTGGAAATTCGGCAGCGCCGGTATACGCCAATATCTTTATGCAGGACTATGAAGAAACCAATTTGCTCTCGAAAACAATATGGAATGAAAACCTAAAATTCATTGTACGTTACATTGATGATAATTTCATTATTTGGAAATCTTCAAAAGACTTATTGGAACAGGCTCTGTGTGAGTTTAACAAAGAAGACAGTTGCATACAACTCACTTGGGATATCTCAGATTCTACAGTAACCTTTTTGGATGTGAGGATAACCATTACAAATCTCGACTCATGATTGTAATTAGTTTTTGTTTACAGTGTTGATTCCCTGATGAAGGGCAATATGGACACGCCCGAAATGCATTGGATAGAAATGTAATTTTGTCGGTGAAGTGAACATGATGAAAAGATTGAATATGATTAGAATGTTTACAAAACTCGCAAAATAAAAGTGGATTAACAAGAAAAATAAACAAATACACAGAAACAAAGAAATAAAAGTGTGTGGAATCCTCTTGTGTTTATGGAGGAGAACTAGGTGTGCCCAAAGGGATGTCTTTAGTGTTCCATTAAAGACACAAAAGTGGATCCACTTATCAGGCGCCCAGGGACGTTGGCCGCCACCCACGGAGCACCCAAAACTGATAAAAACAATTGCAATAACAAGGCTGTGCACTTATCCCACCCCTTAAGTACTCCATGAAACCGCATGAATTCTCGAAACTCCACTCCTTGAAAAGGGGGTCCGTTCTCGCTTTTGACTTCATCGGGACACCCGAACATTTCAAACACCTTTTCCAACACTGGGGCTAATCGGGTGAATGCAGTGGAGCTGATGACTTCGACTACAAGGTATTTTGAATAATTGTGCATTAAGACTAACGGTGTCCTGCCATCAGGAAAGCTCCCGAAGTCTATGCTTATTGTCTACCATGGTGTTTCCGCGAGCGCTTCTGTCTGGATGGGTGCCGGGTGTTCTGGCAGCTGGTTAGCTGGCATGCCAGACACCGCCTCGCCATCTTTTCCACGTGTTCTTTAGCTCATTCCGTATCCTCCACATTTTGATGAGATGCGACCAGCCATGGGTGCTTCTATTGTTTCGACTTCTGTTAGCCCTTCTGGGTCCTCCTGTGGCGCTGGGTGTCAGGAGAGGAAATCTGTCATGTTCTTAGCGCCTGGTCGATAGAAGGCCACCATCTGGTACTGCTGCGAACCGATAGCCCATCGCTCGTTTCACAGGGATGGATGAGGTGCTGACCCTCTAAAGAGGGGAACCAGCGGCTGGTTATCGGTGAAGACCTTGAAGGGTTGCCCACAGATGTAAAGGTGAAAGTGCCTGCATGCCCACCTTATGGCTAGGGCTTCCCTCTCTATCTGGACATATGGTACCTCAGTGGGTGAGAGTGACTTGCTGGCAAACGTCAGGGCAGCCCCTCATCCTGGCTCTTATTCTTGTGCCAACACTGCCCCTAGACCCACTGGGCTGGCGTCTACGAGGAGTTTCATTTGCTTGGCGGGTTCAAAATAAATAGACCAGGGTGGTGTTGTCAAAGAGAGCACTCTTGATCCTCCGGAATGCCGATTCCTGCTTGTTGGCGTGAGCTTGGTGTTCGACAGTTGGCGCACCATTTTCCACATGGGCTTGTCTCTCCTATGGTCTCTCCGTTGGTTCTTTTCTCCGGCACACTGATACAAAATGATTTGAGATCCTACAGTGGGGACACGTGCGGCCTTGCGCTGGGCATTCTTTGACTGGGTGCTCTTCACATCCACAATACCCACACTTACCTTTTGGAGCTTGAATTGGACGGCCCCTCTGTCTACTTCCTTTGTCTCCTGGCCTCACAGCATTGGCTCGCTCCTTCTTGATGCCATGTTTCTTTCGGGTGTTGTGTCAGGGCTAGCTCCATCTCCTCTGCCCTTGCCGCTGATAGGACATGGGTCCGGGCTAGGAACAGTATTTCATCCAGGGCTATGTTTGGTTGCCTCAGAATCAGCCATTGTAGCATCTTACTACGGCATCCCTGTATTATCTGGGCACAAATCTTTTCCCTGGCCCTCTCTTCTTTTGTGTATGTGCTTTCCAACTCTCTCAGCCTTGCGTAGAAAGCGCCAATTGACTCTCCTCTCTGTCGTGCCTGTCATAGTTTGAATCGCTCAAAATACGGGCTTAGCTGCGGGTCGAAGAACGTGTTGAGTGCTGCTATGGTGGCATTATAATCAGGAGGCGCTCCTGTGTTTGGGAGATGTTTAAATAGGAGGCACACTTCGCCTGCATAATGGAGGAGTAACAACAGTTTTACTGCTCCTTCTGTTTCCCTTATCGCTACAAAGTAGTTTTCCACGCGTCCTAGCCATGTTTTCCACTGTGGGGACGCTATGGTGGGGTCGGTGAACTCACTGAATGGGGGTAGTACGCCGGTATGGGCACGCTGCATTACAATGCGGCTGGGTTGCAGGGCTGCATTCTCTTCCTCCCCCATTTCGTGGGAGTGTAGATCTTTGTGGGCGGTGGCACCCTCACCTAAACTTGATGTTTCCTTCTGTCCTTTGCCTGTGTGTGTTTATCACAGCCTTGGAGGGCTTAGTCACCCTTTACTCACTGGTCGTTTGGGCTTCTCTGTGATTTAGTGTATTTGCACTGTCCAGTGCTTGTTCGTTGTTTTATTATTATCATTTTATTTCCCAAGTTGCTTCTGGCAGCGTAGACAGCAGCTGTCTCTCGTGACTGCTGGGCATCTTCTCTACACGGGTCTGGCAGCGCCTCTCTCAGGCGCGTGTGTGGGTGTGGTGCTCAGTCAGGTTTTTAGGTCTTGCCTGATCCAATGCGCTTGCGTATTGCTCTGGCGAGATTTTAGTAAGGCAAAAAGAACAGTCTACCAAAACGGCGGATTAGACACAGTTCATGTGATCTATGCGCGTGCACAAACCAGCCACGTCACACGCCACCATTTGTCTGTGCCTCGCATCAGACTTCAAAGGCTGCCGCTCCCCCCCGCATCAGACTTCAAAGGGATGCGCGCCCGCTCCCCCGCCACAGCAATGCTGAGAGCTTGTCTCAGCATGCTCTCCCGTCTGCTTGCATCTTCCTTCCTTGGCCCTGGGTGTTTTCCGTGTTCTCCCATTCAGTGCCTTCTCGACCCCGTACTTGATTGCTGTCCAAGCCCCATCCGCCTGCTCTCCCGTGTGCTTGCATCTTCCTTCCTTGGCCCTGGGTGTTTTCAGTGTTCTCCTATTCAATGCCTTTTCGACCCCGTACTTGATTGCTGTCCAAGCACCAGCCCTCGCTGCCTCTATCATTAAACACTCTCCCTGTGTTTTCCTGTTTCCCCTTGCTTTTTCCCGGCTCCATCATTCTGTGCTTTGAAACTGAACGCACTTTGTAGCACTCACGCCTGCGTGTTCTTATCTTCAGTCTCTGTGCTGCTGCACCACATCACTCAGGGACACCACCAGATCACTCAGGGGCACCACCAAATGACTCAGGGACACCACCACATCACTCGGGGACACCAAAACATGACTCAGGAACACTACCACATCACTTAGGGACCCCACCACATCACTCACAGGCACCACCACATCACTCAGGGGCCCAACCACATTACTCAGGGACACCACCACATCACTCACAGACACCACCACATCACTCAGGGGCACCAAAACATCACTCTGGGACACCACCACATCACTCAGGAACACCACCACTTCACTCAGGGACACCACCACATCACTCAGGAACACCACTACATCACTCAGGGAGACCACCACATCACTCAGGAACACCACCACATCACTCAGGAACACCACCACATCACTCAGGAACACCACCACATCACTCGGGGACACCACCACATCACTCAGGGGCACCACCACATCACTCAGGAACACCACCACATCACTCAGGAACACCACCAAATCACTCCGGAACACCACCACATCACTCGGGGACACCACCACATCACTCTGGGATACCACCACATCACTCAGGGGCACCACAACATCACTCGGGGACACCACCACATCATTTGGGGACAGCACCACATCACTCGGGGACACCAACACATCACTCGGGGGCACCACCACATCACTCAGGGACACCACAACATCACTCAGGGACACCACCACCACATCACTCAGGGACACCACCACATCACTCAGGGACACCACCACATCCCTCGGGGACACCACCACATCACTCAGGGACACTACCACATCACTCGGGGACACCACCACATCACTCACAGACACCACTACAACATCACTCTGGGACACCACCACATCACTCAGGAACACCACCACTTCACTCAGGGACACCACCACATCACTCAGGGACACCACCACATCACTCGGGGATACCACCACATCACTCAGGGGCACCAGCACATCACTCGGGGGCACCACAACATCACTCGGGGACACCACCACATCATTTGGGGACAGCACCACATCACTCGGGGACACCAACACATCACTCTGGGACACCAACACATCACTCGGGGGCACCACCACATCACTCAGGGACACCACAACATCACTCAGGGACACCACCACCACATCACTCAGGGACACCACCACATCACTCAGGGACACCACCACATCACTCGGGGACACCACCACATCACTCAGGGACACTACCACATCACTCGGGGACACCACCACATCACTCACAGACACCACCACCACATCACTCAGGGAGACCACCACATCACTCAGGAACACCACCACATCACTCAGGAACACCACCACATCACTCAGGAACACCACCACATCACTCAGGGACACCACCACATCACTCAGGGAGACCACCACATCACTCAGGAACACCACCACATCACTCAGGAACACCACCACATCACTCAGGGACACCACCACATCACTCAGGAACACCACCACATCACTCGGGGACACCACCACATCACTCGGGGAAACCACCACCAAAACTCAGGGGCACCACCACTCACTCAGGGACACCAGCACATCACTCAGGGACACCAGCACATCACTCAGGGATACCACCACATCACTCAGGAACACCACCACATCACTCAGGAACACCACCACATCACTCAGGGACACCACCACATCACTCGGGGACACCACCACCTCACTCGGGGGCACTACCAGATCACTCAGGGACACTACCACAGCACTCAGGGACAACAGCACATCACTCAGGGGCACCACCACATCTCTCAGGGGCACCACCACATCACTCAGGAACACCACCACATCACTCCGGAACACCACCACATCACTCAGGGACACTACCACATCACTCAGGGACACCACCACATCACTCGGGGACACCACCACATCACTCAGGGACACCACCACATTACTCAGGGACACCACCACATCACTCAGGTACACCACCACATCACTCGGGGGCACCACAACATCACTCGGGGACACCACCACATCACTCGGGGACAGCACCACATCACTCGAGGACACCACCACATCACTCGGGGGCACCACCACATCACTCAGGGACACCATCACCACATCACTCAGGGACACCACCACATCACTCAGGGACACCACCCCATCACTCTGGGACACCACCACATCACTCAAGGACACTACCACATCACTCGGGGGCACCACAACATCACTCAGGGACACCACCACATCACTCGGGGACACCACCACATCATTTGGGGACAGCACCACATCACTCGGGGACACCACCACCTCACTCAGGGGCACCACCACCTCACTCAGGGACACCACCACATCACTCAAGGACACCACCACATCACTCGGGGACACCATCACATCACTCAGGGACACCACCACATCACTCAGTGACACCACCACATCACTCTGGGACACCACCACATCACTCTAATACACCACCACATCACTCAGCCCAACCACATCATCACTCTGGGACACCACAACAGCACTGTCCTTACTTGCTATCAATAAGCAATCTATAGGCTTTGTGAATAACAAGGCTATTAATTTATATATTTTCAAAGCCAACACATTAAAAAAACTTGGAATTTCACTTTCCTAATGCGAGACCTAATGCATTGCAAATGCTTGTTTTGCTTGCGCTGGGCCGGCCGCCTCAGTGAAGCCAAACACTCCGAGGACGTGCCTGCATGGCTGGCAGCATCAGGGGTAGAGCACAGTGGGCTGGTGATTGGCACGTGCAGGCCGATCCTATCTGACTTGGAGTCAACGCAGTGGCAGTCACGTGGTGATGACATCTACGGCCGCCAACAGCACCGTCGTCTGGCCTTGGGTTCCGAAGACTCTCCCGTTGCTGCAAGCAGGAATACACTACAGGTGATGACCTCTGCAGCTGACAACCGGTGGGCCTGTCGCTGCCACATTGGCAGTGAGGTGAGGGGCTTAAGTGCAGGCCTCACGATTACAGCAATGTGTGTGAGTAATAAACACAAAGACAACGTATTGCAAGTAGTGGGCCAAAGACCATGAGCGGTTATGTCCTCCTTTATTTATATCCTCGGGCCACGCCTGGCCTAAGGGTGCGGGTGCAACACTTCCGGCCTCACGCCAGGAAGAAAGGACAAGACTGCTAACCTGTCACACTCAGCAACGAGTTTCATACGGATATGAGGAAAATATTCATGGGGAACTCCATGTAGACATGTCATTAGTGAAAGTAGCTGTAAGTTAGAGTAAAATGAGTGTGTGTTGCAAGATCGTTCAAGCGTAATCTGTACATTAGTGATCTGAGCTGACCTCAATTCACTAATTTGTGTGGTCATCTGACCTAAATAAGTATACAGAAAACGCTAACAACCAGACTTCCTAAATGTCAATACTATATTTTGTAATATCATGTATACTAACAAGAGTATTGAGTATTGACTTATGTTTCTATAAAATGTTACGTGTGAACATGATTTGTGATAAAGTGAAACAAGCTCTGTGCAGAAGAAAATATTTCTCTTTTTCACCTTGTTCTCACGAAGTGAATCCTTAGTTTTGATGTATGACTGAATCTCTTGGAAGGATTAGAAACTGAGGAGTTGAAAGGCAGAAATGAGGTAATATACTGTATAAATCTTCTGCAATGATAAGATGCCCTGTTAAATTGTGGTACCCGCCCCTGCCGGGCAGCACTTCAGTCAATATAAAGTATCACCTTTTAACCCGTTCTTAAAATACTTGGGAAATGGTTAACTTTTCACAAAATACTCCAAGATATGAGGTAAATAGTACATATGCATCCAGGACTATGTTGTAGAAAGTTTTTTTGTTTTCTCAAATGTTCCAGGACTGGACTTAGAATACTGTTTATTTCATTGGCCTCTAAAGCCTAAATGCCTCATTTACAAGGCCTTTCCTCTGCTTCACTTTTTTAGACGCACCGGCAGCCCAGTGAACCTGCCCATATTTACAAGGCTACCTAAAGTCATCATGCTTGACTTTTCATGCCCTTGTGAATATGGACTCCTTTCATACATTATTCTGCATGAAAGGGGCATTCCATGTGTGTTGTTGTGGGTGTTCTTCTCGTTTTTACATCTTTCTATGCAAGCTGCACTTTGCTGCATGGCTAGAGGGAGGAAAATACCATAAATTACTGTTTTTGAGCAGGAAGGTGTCCCTTCCTGCACAAAAACAATCATCCCTGCAACACAGACACCCTTGCAACATGACACAAGGGTGCCTGCACTGGCGCATAGCTGCCAGTTGTGCACCAGTGCAGAGGAAAGCACACTGGTGTGTCGTATTGTTGTTAATCGGATGCATCCCTGTGTTTTAAAATTATGCCACTCGGTGCAGGAAAATGTCTTGCGGCGTCGCGCTGTGTAATTGTTTAGGTGTTACCTGCACAGTGCTTTTAAAATCTCTTGTATTAAATATGTCTAAAAAGGGGGCTCTTATCGATTCCCAATGCCGAATTACTCTGTTCATTTGCTTTTGTGTGGAACTTTATTTTGTTCCTTTGCCTTGCATACATTTACGATACCTCTACTAAAGCTGTTCACGCTGTTGAAGCCCCATGCTCTGTAAAGTTAAGATTTCTTCTGTCAAGATAAGCTCTCAAAGGCAGACAAAGTCTAACAGTCTGCTGGAATGCTTGTTTGCATTACTTAGTTGTGTAATGCAGATGCTTTAGCCTTAGAATGTTTGTGGCATTACCTATTCATGCCTCAGTACCTTCCTTTGAACTTTGTTGGCATTATCGGATTGATTTTTTTCATGAAATCTTTTTGGTCATTATGATCAAATTTGAAATATTGCAGTAAACATTGCATGTTAAAAATAAAGTTAATATACAAGAGCTATGCTATACTTCACTACTAAACAGGCAGCCACAAGTGCAGTTATCTTGCAGACAACAGGGTCATGATTTCTGGTGCAGCAGGTGCAGTGACACAAGGACCAAAAGCTCTAGGCACCCCACTAAACACCTAAAATGTGTATATTTTACTACTAAACAGGCAATCACAAGTACAGTTACCTTGCAAACAACTGAGTCATGATTTGAATGGTGCAGCGGCACAGGGCCCAAAAGTTGTCAGAACCACTCTAAACACCTAATATTGATAAATTTTACTACTTTACAGGCAGTCACAATTGCAGTTACCTTTAAGTTGAAAGGGACTTGATTTAAACTGTGCAGCAGGTGCAGTGAAACCAGGGTCAAAAGTTGTCATAACTCCAATAAACACCAAATATTTTCTATATTTTACTACTAAACAGGCAGTCCGCAAGTGTAGTTATCAGAACTCCTCTAAACATCTAATAGTGCTATATTTTATAACTACGATTCAGAAAAGGGGAGGTGATGAACAGAGTGTCTGAATTAAGCAGACCACTCTTACCCAGTCCAAAGATCAGGGCTTGATCCATCACCGTTATTTATCTCACTGCCCCATCCCAGCTCAGAACCTGGCTATATGCAAATTAGTCTGTCCCTGGCCCAGTGCATCATGGGAACAGGGCAGACCAAACTACCAAGCCAATTCTTCACCAGAAAGGAGACAAGCTACCGGGGACCGGTTTCTGGCATTTCAGCCTCTTCGGCCCGGCTTGCTTGAATCCTGATGGAGCAGTGAGAAAGGGACTCATGTCTGAGTATACCCTGCCACACTTATAGTGGCCAAAAACGATTCAGAAAAGGGGGAGGTGATGAACAGAGTGTCTGAATTAAGCAGACCACTCTTACCCAGTCCAAAGATCAGGGCTTGATCCATCACCGTTATTTATCTCACTGCCCCATCCCAGCTCAGAACCTGGCTATATGCAAATTAGTCTGTCCCTGGCCCAGTGCATCATGGGAACAGGGCAGACCAAACTACCAAGCCAATTCTTCACCAGAAAGGAGACAAGCTACCGGGGACCGGTTTCTGGCATTTCAGCCTCTTCGGCCCGGCTTGCTTGAATCCTGATGGAGCAGTGAGAAAGGGACTCATGTCTGAGTATACCCTGCCACACTTATAGTGGCCAAAAACGATTCAGAAAAGGGGGAGGTGATGAACAGAGTGTCTGAATTAAGCAGACCACTCTTACCCAGTCCAAAGATCAGGGCTTGATCCATCACCGTTATTTATCTCACTGCCCCATCCCAGCTCAGAACCTGGCTATATGCAAATTAGTCTGTCCCTGGCCCAGTGCATCATGGGAACAGGGCAGACCAAACTACCAAGCCAATTCTTCACCAGAAAGGAGACAAGCTACCGGGGACCGGTTTCTGGCATTTCAGCCTCTTCGGCCCGGCTTGCTTGAATCCTGATGGAGCAGTGAGAAAGGGACTCATGTCTGAGTATACCTTGCCACACTTATAGTGGCCAAAAACGATTCAGAAAAGGGGGAGGTGATGAACAGAGTGTCTGAATTAAGCAGACCACTCTTACCCAGTACAAAGATCAGGGCTTGATCCATCACCGTTATTTATCTCACTGCCCCATCCCAGCTCAGAACCTGGCTATATGCAAATTAGTCTGTCCCTGGCCCAGTGCATCATGGGAACAGGGCAGACCAAACTACCAAGCCAATTCTTCACCAGAAAGGAGACAAGCTACCGGGGACCGGTTTCTGGCATTTCAGCCTCTTCGGCCCGGCTTGCTTGAATCCTGATGGAGCAGTGAGAAAGGGACTCATGTCTGAGTATACCCTGCCACACTTATAGTGGCCAAAAACGATTCAGAAAAGGGGGAGGTGATGAACAGAGTGTCTGAATTAAGCAGACCACTCTTACCCAGTCCAAAGATCAGGGCTTGATCCATCACCGTTATTTATCTCACTGCCCCATCCCAGCTCAGAACCTGGCTATATGCAAATTAGTCTGTCCCTGGCCCAGTGCATCATGGGAACAGGGCAGACCAAACTACCAAGCCAATTCTTCACCAGAAAGGAGACAAGCTACCGGGGACCGGTTTCTGGCATTTCAGCCTCTTCGGCCCGGCTTGCTTGAATCCTGATGGAGCAGTGAGAAAGGGACTCATGTCTGAGTATACCCTGCCACACTTATAGTGGCCAAAAACGATTCAGAAAAGGGGGAGGTGATGAACAGAGTGTCTGAATTAAGCAGACCACTCTTACCCAGTCCAAAGATCAGGGCTTGATCCATCACCGTTATTTATCTCACTGCCCCATCCCAGCTCAGAACCTGGCTATATGCAAATTAGTCTGTCCCTGGCCCAGTGCATCATGGGAACAGGGCAGACCAAACTACCAAGCCAATTCTTCACCAGGAAGGAGACAAGCTACCGGGGACCGGTTTCTGGCATTTCAGCCTCTTCGGCCCTGCTTGCTTGAATCCTGATGGAGCAGTGAGAAAGGGACTCATGTCTTAGTATACCCTGCCACACTTATAGTGGCCAAAAACGATTCAGAAAAGGGGGAGGTGATGAACAGAGTGTCTGAATTAAGCAGACCACTCTTACCCAGTCCAAAGATCAGGGCTTGATCCATCACCGTTATTTATCTCACTGCCCCATCCCAGCTCAGAACCTGGCTATATGCAAATTAGTCTGTCCCTGGCCCAGTGCATCATGGGAACAGGGCAGACCAAACTACCAAGCCAATTCTTCACCAGAAAGGAGACAAGCTACCGGGGACCGGTTTCTGGCATTTCAGCCTCTTCGGCCCGGCTTGCTTGAATCCTGATGGAGCAGTGAGAAAGGGACTCATGTCTGAGTATACCCTGCCACACTTATAGTGGCCAAAAACGATTCAGAAAAGGGGGAAGGTGATGAACAGAGTGTCTGAATTAAGCAGACCACTCTTACCCAGTCCAAAGATCAGGGCTTGATCCATCACCGTTATTTATCTCACTGCCCCATCCCAGCTCAGAACCTGGCTATATGCAAATTAGTCTGTCCCTGGCCCAGTGCATCATGGGAACAGGGCAGACCAAACTACCAAGCCAATTCTTCACCAGAAAGGAGACAAGCTACCGGGGACCGGTTTCTGGCATTTCAGCCTCTTCGGCCCGGCTTGCTTGAATCCTGATGGAGCAGTGAGAAAGGGACTCATGTCTGAGTATACCCTGCCACACTTATAGTGGCCAAAAACGATTCAGAAAAGGGGGAGGTGATGAACAGAGTGTCTGAATTAAGCAGACCACTCTTACCCAGTCCAAAGATCAGGGCTTGATCCATCACCGTTATTTATCTCACTGCCCCATCCCAGCTCAGAACCTGGCTATATGCAAATTAGTCTGTCCCTGGCCCAGTGCATCATGGGAACAGGGCAGACCAAACTACCAAGCCAATTCTTCACCAGAAAGGAGACAAGCTACCGGGGACCGGTTTCTGGCATTTCAGCCTCTTCGGCCCGGCTTGCTTGAATCCTGATGGAGCAGTGAGAAAGGGACTCATGTCTGAGTATACCCTGCCACACTTATAGTGGCCAAAAACGATTCAGAAAAGGGGGAGGTGATGAACAGAGTGTCTGAATTAAGCAGACCACTCTTACCCAGTCCAAAGATCAGGGCTTGATCCATCACCGTTATTTATCTCACTGCCCCATCCCAGCTCAGAACCTGGCTATATGCAAATTAGTCTGTCCCTGGCCCAGTGCATCATGGGAACAGGGCAGACCAAACTACCAAGCCAATTCTTCACCAGAAAGGAGACAAGCTACCGGGGACCGGTTTCTGGCATTTCAGCCTCTTCGGCCCGGCTTGCTTGAATCCTGATGGAGCAGTGAGAAAGGGACTCATGTCTGAGTATACCCTGCCACACTTATAGTGGCCAAAAACGATTCAGAAAAGGGGGAGGTGATGAACAGAGTGTCTGAATTAAGCAGACCACTCTTACCCAGTCCAAAGATCAGGGCTTGATCCATCACCGTTATTTATCTCACTGCCCCATCCCAGTTCAGAACCTGGCTATATGCAAATTAGTCTGTCCCTGGCCCAGTGCATCATGGGAACAGGGCAGACCAAACTACCAAGCCAATTCTTCACCAGAAAGGAGACAAGCTACCGGGGACCGGTTTCTGGCATTTCAGCCTCTTCGGCCCGGCTTGCTTGAATCCTGATGGAGCAGTGAGAAAGGGACTCATGTCTGAGTATACCCTGCCACACTTATAGTGGCCAAAAACGATTCAGAAAAGGGGGAGGTGATGAACAGAGTGTCTGAATTAAGCAGACCACTCTTACCCAGTCCAAAGATCAGGGCTTGATCCATCACCGTTATTTATCTCACTGCCCCATCCCAGCTCAGAACCTGGCTATATGCAAATTAGTCTGTCCCTGGCCCAGTGCATCATGGGAACAGGGCAGACCAAACTACCAAGCCAATTCTTCACCAGAAAGGAGACAAGCTACCGGGGACCGGTTTCTGGCATTTCAGCCTCTTCGGCCCGGCTTGCTTGAATCCTGATGGAGCAGTGAGAAAGGGACTCATGTCTGAGTATACCCTGCCACACTTATAGTGGCCAAAAACGATTCAGAAAAGGGGGAGGTGATGAACAGAGTGTCTGAATTAAGCAGACCACTCTTACCCAGTCCAAAGATCAGGGCTTGATCCATCACCGTTATTTATCTCACTGCCCCATCCCAGTTCAGAACCTGGCTATATGCAAATTAGTCTGTCCCTGGCCCAGTGCATCATGGGAACAGGGCAGACCAAACTACCAAGCCAATTCTTCACCAGAAAGGAGACAAGCTACCGGGGACCGGTTTCTGGCATTTCAGCCTCTTCGGCCCTGCTTGCTTGAATCCTGATGGAGCAGTGAGAAAGGGACTCATGTCTGAGTATACCCTGCCACACTTATAGTGGCCAAAAACGATTCAGAAAAGGGGGAGGTGATGAACAGAGTGTCTGAATTAAGCAGACCACTCTTACCCAGTCCAAAGATCAGGGCTTGATCCATCACCGTTATTTATCTCACTGCCCCATCCCAGCTCAGAACCTGGCTATATGCAAATTAGTCTGTCCCTGGCCCAGTGCATCATGGGAACAGGGCAGACCAAACTACCAAGCCAATTCTTCACCAGAAAGGAGACAAGCTACCGGGGACCGGTTTCTGGCATTTCAGCCTCTTCGGCCCGGCTTGCTTGAATCCTGATGGAGCAGTGAGAAAGGGACTCATGTCTGAGTATACCCTGCCACACTTATAGTGGCCAAAAACGATTCAGAAAAGGGGGAGGTGATGAACAGTGTCTGAATTAAGCAGACCACTCTTACCCAGTCCAAAGATCAGGGCTTGATCCATCACCGTTATTTATCTTACTGCCCCATCCCAGCTCAGAACCTGGCTATATGCAAATTAGTCTGTCCCTGGCCCAGTGCATCATGGGAACAGGGCAGACCAAACTACCAAGCCAATTCTTCACCAGAAAGGAGACAAGCTACCGGGGACCGGTTTCTGGCATTTCAGCCTCTTCGGCCCGGCTTGCTTGAATCCTGATGGAGCAGTGAGAAAGGGACTCATGTCTGAGTATACCCTGCCACACTTATAGTGGCCAAAAACGATTCAGAAAAGGGGGAGGTGATGAACAGAGTGTCTGAATTAAGCAGACCACTCTTACCCAGTCCAAAGATCAGGGCTTGATCCATCACCGTTATTTATCTCACTGCCCCATCCCAGCTCAGAACCTGGCTATATGCAAATTAGTCTGTCCCTGGCCCAGTGCATCATGGGAACAGGGCAGACCAAACTACCAAGCCAATTCTTCACCAGAAAGGAGACAAGCTACCGGGGACCGGTTTCTGGCATTTCAGCCTCTTCGGCCCGGCTTGCTTGAATCCTGATGGAGCAGTGAGAAAGGGACTCATGTCTGAGTATACCCTGCCACACTTATAGTGGCCAAAAACGATTCAGAAAAGGGGGAGGTGATGAACAGAGTGTCTGAATTAAGCAGACCACTCTTACCCAGTCCAAAGATCAGGGCTTGATCCATCACCGTTATTTATCTCACTGCCCCATCCCAGCTCAGAACCTGGCTATATGCAAATTAGTCTGTCCCTGGCCCAGTGCATCATGGGAACAGGGCAGACCAAACTACCAAGCCAATTCTTCACCAGAAAGGAGACAAGCTACCGGGGACCGGTTTCTGGCATTTCAGCCTCTTCGGCCCGGCTTGCTTGAATCCTGATGGAGCAGTGAGAAAGGGACTCATGTCTGAGTATACCCTGCCACACTTATAGTGGCCAAAAACGATTCAGAAAAGGGGGAGGTGATGAACAGAGTGTCTGAATTAAGCAGACCACTCTTACCCAGTCCAAAGATCAGGGCTTCATCCATCACCGTTATTTATCTCACTGCCCCATCCCAGCTCAGAACCTGGCTATATGCAAATTAGTCTGTCCCTGGCCCAGTGCATCATGGGAACAGGGCAGACCAAACTACAAAGCCAATTCTTCACCAGAAAGGAGACAAGCTACCGGGGACCGGTTTCTGGCATTTCAGCCTCTTCGGCCCGGCTTGCTTGAATCCTGATGGAGCAGTGAGAAAGGGACTCATGTCTGAGTATACCCTGCCACACTTATAGTGGCCAAAAACGATTCAGAAAAGGGGGAGGTGATGAACAGAGTGTCTGAATTAAGCAGACCACTCTTACCCAGTCCAAAGATCAGGGCTTGATCCATCACCGTTATTTATCTCACTGCCCCATCCCAGCTCAGAACCTGGCTATATGCAAATTAGTCTGTCCCTGGCCCAGTGCATCATGGGAACAGGGCAGACCAAACTACCAAGCCAATTCTTCACCAGAAAGGAGACAAGCTACCGGGGACCGGTTTCTGGCATTTCAGCCTCTTCGGCCCGGCTTGCTTGAATCCTGATGGAGCAGTGAGAAAGGGACTCATGTCTGAGTATACCCTGCCACACTTATAGTGGCCAAAAACGATTCAGAAAAGGGGGAGGTGATGAACAGAGTGTCTGAATTAAGCAGACCACTCTTACCCAGTCCAAAGATCAGGGCTTGATCCATCACCGTTATTTATCTCACTGCCCCATCCCAGCTCAGAACCTGGCTATATGCAAATTAGTCTGTCCCTGGCCCAGTGCATCATGGGAACAGGGCAGACCAAACTACCAAGCCAATTCTTCACCAGAAAGGAGACAAGCTACCGGGGACCGGTTTCTGGCATTTCAGCCTCTTCGGCCCGGCTTGCTTGAATCCTGATGGAGCAGTGAGAAAGGGACTCATGTCTGAGTATACCCTGCCACACTTATAGTGGCCAAAAACGATTCAGAAAAGGGGGAGGTGATGAACAGAGTGTCTGAATTAAGCAGACCACTCTTACCCAGTCCAAAGATCAGGGCTTGATCCATCACCGTTATTTATCTCACTGCCCCATCCCAGCTCAGAACCTGGCTATATGCAAATTAGTCTGTCCCTGGCCCAGTGCATCATGGGAACAGGGCAGACCAAACTACCAAGCCAATTCTTCACCAGAAAGGAGACAAGCTACCGGGGACCGGTTTCTGGCATTTCAGCCTCTTCGGCCCGGCTTGCTTGAATCCTGATGGAGCAGTGAGAAAGGGACTCATGTCTGAGTATACCCTGCCACACTTATAGTGGCCAAAAACGATTCAGAAAAGGGGGAGGTGATGAACAGAGTGTCTGAATTAAGCAGACCACTCTTACCCAGTCCAAAGATCAGGGCTTGATCCATCACCGTTATTTATCTCACTGCCCCATCCCAGCTCAGAACCTGGCTATATGCAAATTAGTCTGTCCCTGGCCCAGTGCATCATGGGAACAGGGCAGACCAAACTACCAAGCCAATTCTTCACCAGAAAGGAGACAAGCTACCGGGGACCGGTTTCTGGCATTTCAGCCTCTTCGGCCCGGCTTGCTTGAATCCTGATGGAGCAGTGAGAAAGGGACTCATGTCTGAGTATACCCTGCCACACTTATAGTGGCCAAAAACGATTCAGAAAAGGGGGGAGGTGATGAACAGAGTGTCTGAATTAAGCAGACCACTCTTACCCAGTCCAAAGATCAGGGCTTGATCCATCACCGTTATTTATCTCACTGCCCCATCCCAGCTCAGAACCTGGCTATATGCAAATTAGTCTGTCCCTGGCCCAGTGCATCATGGGAACAGGGCAGACCAAACTACCAAGCCAATTCTTCACCAGAAAGGAGACAAGCTACCGGGGACCGGTTTCTGGCATTTCAGCCTCTTCGGCCCGGCTTGCTTGAATCCTGATGGAGCAGTGAGAAAGGGACTCATGTCTGAGTATACCCTGCCACACTTATAGTGGCCAAAAACGATTCAGAAAAGGGGGAGGTGATGAACAGAGTGTCTGAATTAAGCAGACCACTCTTACCCAGTCCAAAGATCAGGGCTTGATCCATCACCGTTATTTATCTCACTGCCCCATCCCAGCTCAGAACCTGGCTATATGCAAATTAGTCTGTCCCTGGCCCAGTGCATCATGGGAACAGGGCAGACCAAACTACCAAGCCAATTCTTCACCAGAAAGGAGACAAGCTACCGGGGACCGGTTTCTGGCATTTCAGCCTCTTCGGCCCGGCTTGCTTGAATCCTGATGGAGCAGTGAGAAAGGGACTCATGTCTGAGTATACCCTGCCACACTTATAGTGGCCAAAAACGATTCAGAAAAGGGGGAGGTGATGAACAGAGTGTCTGAATTAAGCAGACCACTCTTACCCAGTCCAAAGATCAGGGCTTGATCCATCACCGTTATTTATCTCACTGCCCCATCCCAGCTCAGAACCTGGCTATATGCAAATTAGTCTGTCCCTGGCCCAGTGCATCATGGGAACAGGGCAGACCAAACTACCAAGCCAATTCTTCACCAGAAAGGAGACAAGCTACCGGGGACCGGTTTCTGGCATTTCAGCCTCTTCGGCCCGGCTTGCTTGAATCCTGATGGAGCAGTGAGAAAGGGACTCATGTCTGTGTATACCCTGCCACACTTATAGTGGCCAAAAACGATTCAGAAAAGGGGGAGGTGATGAACAGAGTGTCTGAATTAAGCAGACCACTCTTACCCAGTCCAAAGATCAGGGCTTGATCCATCACCGTTATTTATCTCACTGCCCCATCCCAGCACAGAACCTGGCTATATGCAAATTAGTCTGTCCCTGGCCCAGTGCATCATGGGAACAGGGCAGACCAAACTACCAAGCCAATTCTTCACCAGAAAGGAGACAAGCTACCGGGGACCGGTTTCTGGCATTTCAGCCTCTTCGGCCCGGCTTGCTTGAATCCTGATGGAGCAGTGAGAAAGGGACTCATGTCTGAGTATACCCTGCCACACTTATAGTGGCCAAAAACGATTCAGAAAAGGGGGAGGTGATGAACAGAGTGTCTGAATTAAGCAGACCTCTCTTACCCAGTCCAAAGATCAGGGCTTGATCCATCACCGTTATTTATCTCACTGCCCCATCCCAGCTCAGAACCTGGCTATATGCAAATTAGTCTGTCCCTGGCCCAGTGCATCATGGGAACAGGGCAGACCAAACTACCAAGCCAATTCTTCACCAGAAAGGAGACAAGCTACCGGGGACCGGTTTCTGGCATTTCAGCCTCTTCGGCCCGGCTTGCTTGAATCCTGATGGAGCAGTGAGAAAGGGACTCATGTCTGAGTATACCCTGCCACACTTATAGTGGCCAAAAACGATTCAGAAAAGGGGGAGGTGATGAACAGAGTGTCTGAATTAAGCAGACCACTCTTACCCAGTCCAAAGATCAGGGCTTGATCCATCACCGTTATTTATCTCACTGCCCCATCCCAGCTCAGAACCTGGCTATATGCAAATTAGTCTGTCCCTGGCCCAGTGCATCATGGGAACAGGGCAGACCAAACTACCAAGCCAATTCTTCACCAGAAAGGAGACAAGCTACCGGGGACCGGTTTCTGGCATTTCAGCCTCTTCGGCCCGGCTTGCTTGAATCCTGATGGAGCAGTGAGAAAGGGACTCATGTCTGAGTATACCCTGCCACACTTATAGTGGCCAAAAACGATTCAGAAAAGGGGGAGGTGATGAACAGAGTGTCTGAATTAAGCAGACCACTCTTACCCAGTCCAAAGATCAGGGCTTGATCCATCACCGTTATTTATCTCACTGCCCCATCCCAGCTCAGAACCTGGCTATATGCAAATTAGTCTGTCCCTGGCCCAGTGCATCATGGGAACAGGGCAGACCAAACTACCAAGCCAATTCTTCACCAGAAAGGAGACAAGCTACCGGGGACCGGTTTCTGGCATTTCAGCCTCTTCGGCCTGGCTTGCTTGAATCCTGATGGAGCAGTGAGAAAGGGACTCATGTCTGAGTATACCCTGCCACACTTATAGTGGCCAAAAACGATTCAGAAAAGGGGGAGGTGATGAACAGAGTGTCTGAATTAAGCAGACCACTCTTACCCAGTCCAAAGATCAGGGCTTGATCCATCACCGTTATTTATCTCACTGCCCCATCCCAGCTCAGAACCTGGCTATATGCAAATTAGTCTGTCCCTGGCCCAGTGCATCATGGGAACAGGGCAGACCAAACTACCAAGCCAATTCTTCACCAGAAAGGAGACAAGCTACCGGGGACCGGTTTCTGGCATTTCAGCCTCTTCGGCCCGGCTTGCTTGAATCCTGATGGAGCAGTGAGAAAGGGACTCATGTCTGAGTATACCCTGCCACACTTATAGTGGCCAAAAACGATTCAGAAAAGGGGGAGGTGATGAACAGAGTGTCTGAATTAAGCAGACCACTCTTACCCAGTCCAAAGATCAGGGCTTGATCCATCACCGTTATTTATCTCACTGCCCCATCCCAGCTCAGAACCTGGCTATATGCAAATTAGTCTGTCCCTGGCCCAGTGCATAATGGGAACAGGGCAGACCAAACTACCAAGCCAATTCTTCACCAGAAAGGAGACAAGCTACCGGGGACCGGTTTCTGGCATTTCAGCCTCTTCGGCCCGGCTCTGTCCCTCACCACCCCTTGTTGTAAATATTTTTGTCCACCCTAAGCGTGGAAGGGTATACTCAGATGTGAGTCCCTTGCTCATTGCACCATCAGGATTCAAGCAAGCCGGGCCGAAGAGGCTGAAATGCCAGAAACCGGTCCCTGGTAGCTTGTTTCCTTCCCAGTGAAAGAATTGGCTTTTGTAGTTTGGTTTGCCCTGTTCCCATCATGCACTGGGACAGGAACAGACTAATTTGCATACAGCCAGGTTCTGAAACTGGGATGGTGCAGTGAGCTAAAAAAACGGTGTTGGATCTAGCCCTGATCTCTTGACTGGGTGAGAGTATTCTGTTTAATTCAGAGACTCTGTCCCTCACCACCCCTTGTTGTAAATATTTTTGTCCACCCTAAGCGTGGAAGGGTATACTCAGATGTGAGTCCCTTGCTCATTGCACCATCAGGATTCAAGCAAGCCGGGCCGAAGAGGCTGAAATGCCAGAAACCGGTCCCTGGTAGCTTGTTTCTTTCCCAGTGAAAGAATTGGCTTTTGTAGTTTGGTTTGCCCTGTTCCCATCATGCACTGGGACAGGAACAGACTAATTTGCATACAGCCAGGTTCTGAAACTGGGATGGTGCAGTGAGCTAAAAAACGGTGTTGGATCTAGCCCTGATCTCTTGACTGGGTGAGAGTATTCTGTTTAATTCAGAGACTCTGTCCCTCACCACCCCTTGTTGTAAATATTTTTGTCCACCCTAAGCGTGGAAGGGTATACTCAGATGTGAGTCCCTTGCTCATTGCACCATCAGGATTCAAGCAAGCCGGGCCGAAGAGGCTGAAATGCCAGAAACCGGTCCCTGGTAGCTTGTTTCCTTCCCAGTGAAAGAATTGGCTTTTGTAGTTTGGTTTGCCCTGTTCCCATCATGCACTGGGACAGGAACAGACTAATTTGCATACAGCCAGGTTCTGAAACTGGGATGGTGCAGTGAGCTAAAAAACGGTGTTGGATCTAGCCCTGATCTCTTGACTGGGTGAGAGTATTCTGTTTAATTCAGAGACTCTGTCCCTCACCACCCCTTGTTGTAAATATTTTTGTCCACCCTAAGCGTGGAAGGGTATACTCAGATGTGAGTCCCTTGCTCATTGCACCATCAGGATTCAAGCAAGCCGGGCCGAAGAGGCTGAAATGCCAGAAACCGGTCCCTGGTAGCTTGTTTCCTTCCCAGTGAAAGAATTGGCTTTTGTAGTTTGGTTTGCCCTGTTCCCATCATGCACTGGGACAGGAACAGACTAATTTGCATACAGCCAGGTTCTGAAACTGGGATGGTGCAGTGAGCTAAAAAACGGTGTTGGATCTAGCCCTGATCTCTTGACTGGGTGAGAGTATTCTGTTTAATTCAGAGACTCTGTCCCTCACCACCCCTTGTTGTAAATATTTTTGTCCACCCTAAGCGTGGAAGGGTATACTCAGATGTGAGTCCCTTGCTCATTGCACCATCAGGATTCAAGCAAGCCGGGCCGAAGAGGCTGAAATGCCAGAAACCGGTCCCTGGTAGCTTGTTTCCTTCCCAGTGAAAGAATTGGCTTTTGTAGTTTGGTTTGCCCTGTTCCCATCATGCACTGGGACAGGAACAGACTAATTTGCATACAGCCAGGTTCTGAAACTGGGATGGTGCAGTGAGCTAAAAAACGGTGTTGGATCTAGCCCTGATCTCTTGACTGGGTGAGAGTATTCTGTTTAATTCAGAGACTCTGTCCCTCACCACCCCTTGTTGTAAATATTTTTGTCCACCCTAAGCGTGGAAGGGTATACTCAGATGTGAGTCCCTTGCTCATTGCACCATCAGGATTCAAGCAAGCCGGGCCGAAGAGGCTGAAATGCCAGAAACCGGTCCCTGGTAGCTTGTTTCCTTCCCAGTGAAAGAATTGGCTTTTGTAGTTTGGTTTGCCCTGTTCCCATCATGCACTGGGACAGGAACAGACTAATTTGCATACAGCCAGGTTCTGAAACTGGGATGGTGCAGTGAGCTAAAAAACGGTGTTGGATCTAGCCCTGATCTCTTGACTGGGTGAGAGTATTCTGTTTAATTCAGAGACTCTGTCCCTCACCACCCCTTGTTGTAAATATTTTACAACTAAACAGTCAGTCACAAGTGCAGTTATCTAGCACGCGCTAGGGCCATGACTTCAATAGTGCAGCATGTGCACTGGCACCGAGACCAAAAGCTCCATGTACCCCACTAAACACCAATTATTGCTATATTTTACAACTAAACTGGCAGTCACAAGTTCAAGTATCTTTCAGGCAGCAGCGTCATGATTTGAATGTAGCAGCATGCACAGTGGCCCTGGGCCAAAAAGTTTTTAGAACTTCTTTAAACAACTAATAATGATCTATGTAACTGCTTAACAGGCAATCACAATTGCAGTTAACTTGCAGTTGAAAGGGGCTTCATTTACATGGTCCAGCAGGTACAGTGGTACCGGGGCCGAAAGTTGTCATAGCTCTACTAAACAACAAATATTGCTATATTTTACTACTAAACATGCAGTCACAAGTGCAGTTATCTTGCAGGCAACAGTGTCATTATTTGAATAGTGTAACAAGTGCAGAGGCACTGTGTCCAAAAGTTGTTAGAACTGCTCTAAACACCTAATATTGCGATATTTTACAACTAAACAGGCAGTCATAAGTTTGGTTATCAAGCAAACACTAGGGTCACGATTTCAATAGTGCGGAAGGTGCAGCGGTACTGGGATCAAGCGCTCCAGACCAGACTAAACACCTAATATTGCTATACTTTATTCCTAAACAGGTAACCACAACTTAAGTTAAGCACCAGGCACAAAAGTTGTTAGAACTCCTGTTAGACTTGGCTTTTTCAGCAGGATTACTCACAGACATTTTGCTTCTTGCCCTTCTGTTTTTGTTGGTTTTAGGACTCTGGGCACTTTACCACTGCTATTCAGTACTAAAGTACATATGCTGTCCGGGTAAATTGTGTTATGGATTGTGTTTCCATGGATGGCATATCTGATTTACTGGTAAGTCCCTAGTACAGTTCATTGTATGTGTCCAGGACCTGTAAATCAAACCCTGCTAGTGGGCCTGCAGCACTAATTGTGTCACCCACATGTGCAGCCTGTAAATGTAACTCAGACCTGCCACTGCAGTGTCTGCGTGCAGTTTGTAACTGCCATGTCGACCTGGCAAGGGCGACCACTTGCCAGGCCCTAACCGTCCCTTTTTTTACATGTACGTCTCACTAAGGTAGGCCCAAGGTGCCCCTGTGGGCAGGGTGCAGTGTATGTGAAAGGCAGGACATGCCCTGATGTATGTAGCATGTCCTGATAGTGAAATGCTGCCAATTTTTTTTCACTATTGAAAGGCTATCTGTCCAACAGGATAGAATGGGAGTTTATTTATATCATCTTATAAATATAACTTCCCATTGGGACAAGATAGAAAGATGGAGTTTAGTATGCCTGAACTCAGAATATAAAAAATGCATCTTTTAGTAAACATGATTTTTATATTGTGTGTTTGAAAATACCACTTTTACAAAGTGGGTATTTTCTTGCTTGTCCTTACCCCCTGTAAGGCTCATACTACTATTTTCTTGCTTAGCCATCCTGTGTGTCTCTGCTGGTTTGTGGACTGACTGTATGGCTTTTGAATGACAGGGGCTGGGGATGTGCATTCTCTCAGACTTCTACCCGGGAGGAGACCGTTGATGTGTGTCCTGCCTTTCCTGGATGAGTCAGGGCTGGGCTGAGTAGAACTGGGCTACATTTAGAGTAGGAAGAGGAGATTTCTTTCATACCTGTATGGGCCTGGCCTGCCTTCGACATTGCTGTCTCCGCCTCTTGCAAGGCAGCTGCTCCAGAGCGGACAGAACTAGTTTGGGCTGTGCAAAGAGCTTCTCTGCCACCAAAGAACAAATTAATTTGTGCTATAAAAGAAGGGTCCAGACCCCTGAACTTTAGATTACTGCTGAACTAAGGGACCTGCCAGGATGAAGGGCTGGAAAAGCTTTCAGGAGGAACTGCGACTTTGCTACATGCTCTGCTGCTTGCTGTTTCTGTCTTGGGCAGGAAAAGGGCTGGATTGTACTTTCATCATCCTGCTGTTAGAGTTTTCTCCAAGGACTTGAAGTAGAGCTTGCCTCCTGTTGTAATTCTCAGGGAGATAAAGGACTTCAGAGAACTTGCTGGAATCAAGGAACCTGCCATGAAGAGGAGCTGGAAGAGCTGCCAGGAGGAGTACTGCCCCTTTGCTGTGTTATTGCTTTGTTGGGTTTGGCCTTCAGGTGCTGCTTTCTGCCTTGGGCAGTGAAAGAACTGGACTTAACTTTTTTTACTTGTGCTAAGTGTCTCCAAGGGCTTGAAGTAGAGCTTGCCTCCTGTTCTGAAGTCTCAGGGACTGCAAAGACTTCAGCAACCTCTGGGTACTGCAAATGGAACAGATGTTTCAGTTGCCACAGAAAACTGAAAAGCAACCAACTACGTCGCTGGCTCCGTGCCCTGATGGCAACGTAGAGGGCACATCTCGCACCGCAACCACGGTCTCACCAATGATGATGACCGCTGCTGCCGTCACCGAGCTGCTGCATGCACCGTGGCCTGTGGGCACTGCACGCTGCACCGCTTCTCTTCGCTGCTCTGGTTTCACCAACGCTGTGACTGCACGCTGACCGAGACCTCCGTGACCGCATCGTGGCACCGCTGGTAAGTCACACGATGAACTGCCCGACCCACACCGCAGTCCGGACTGACCAACACCAGCTTCCAGCACCGTGATCTGACAGCACCGCCTTGACTCCGCACCGCAGCTCTGGTCTTACTGCCGCTGCTGGACGACCGTCAGGGAGCCACTGCCGGCACTGCGACTTGAGGGCACCTCATGCTGCTCGGCTTCACACCGCAATGGTTACCACGACAGGCCCGCACCAACGTGTCGGCCACAACACAAAAGGTACTGTTAACTAGTCTGTTGACATCCCTGACCGACACAGTCAGATGGAACTGTTGGATTCTGTTGTTTACTGCACCTCAGCAGCACCCGACGGAGCTACCGACTTCAAGGAACTGTGTTTTTCAAGTGTTCTTGCACAGTGCATATTTTTAAAGTGCTTTATGTTGGATTTTTGTCATTTTGGTCTTGTTTTGGATATATATAAATATTGTATATTTTTCTGAACTGATGTGGTGTCCTATTGTAGTGTTTTCACTGTATGGCTGTTGGCGATGCACAAATACTTTACACACTGCATCTGAGATAAGCCTGTATGCTTGTGCGAAGCTACCAATGGAGTGAGCAGGGGTTATTTTAGAAGTGTATCGCTGTTACCCTGATTAGGAAAAAGGGTCCAGACATGGAAAAAGGTGCAAACCCTTGCCAACTAGAGACCCCCATTTCTAACAACTCCTCTAAACACATAATATTACTATATTTGACTAATAAACAGACAGTCATAATTTCAGTTACTCTGCAGATAAAAGGACTTGATTTAAATGTTGCAGCAGGTGCAGTCGCACTGGGGCCAAAAGCTCTAGGGACTCCACTAAACCCAGATTATTGCTAAAGTTTACTACTAAACAATACAGTCACAAGTGCATTTAACTAGCAGGCAAAAGGGTCATGATTTGAATGGTGCAGCAGTACCAGGACCAAAAGCTCTAGGCACCCCACTAAACACCTAGAGGCAGATTTACGTTTCCTGGCGCATCAGCAGGGATGCGCCAGGAAACTTGCGAGACACATCTTAATCCTTGCGCCACCACGGATATGCGGCATTACAATGCGGCGCATTATGGTGCAAGGAAATGCAGATGCGTGTTGCATCTGCTGTCGTAACGTTGGCGCAGTGCTGGAGTTGTGTTGCGGGTGCGACGCAACTCCAGCACTGCGCCAACCCTGCCTATGTCTAACATGGTGCATAAAGCCTTACGCCTGCTTCAAGCAGGCGCAAGGTTTTGACGCAGCTGGGTCAGACATGTGACTGAGTGAATTCTTGTAGATTTCACTCAGCCCCTTTTCCAAGGCATTCCTGCGCCGGAACGCCCCCACCCCCTGCGCCAGGACGCCCACATGAAACTTGACGCAAGTTTCATGTGGTACAGGGCTTTACAACGTGACGCATCTCCCTAGATGGGTCACATTCTAAATACCCAGCAGCATGGCGCTGACTTTACGCCGCCGCTGCGTCACAGAAGTGACGCAACGGTGGCGCAAAAGAAGCATACAGGGTTTGTAAATCTGCCCCCTAATATTGCTATATTTTACTATTAAATAGGCAGTCCCAAGTGCAGTTACCTTGTAGACAACAGGGTCATGATTTGAATGGTGCAGCAGGTCCAGTGGCACTGGACCCAAACTTTGTCATGACCTCCTCGAAACACCTAATATTGCTATATTTTACTACTATACAGGCAGACACAATTGCAGTTATCTTGCAGTTACAAGGGGTTTGATTTGAATGGTGCAGCAGGAGCAGTGGCACCGAGGTCAAAAGCTCTTGGGACCCCACTAAAGGCAGTATATAGCTAAACGTTACTACTAAACAGACAGTCACAAGTGCAGTCATCTAGCAGGAACTAGTGCCATGATTTCAATGGTGCTGCAGGTGCAGTGGCACCGTGGTCCAAAGCTCTAGGAAGTCCTCTAAACCTCAAATACTGCAACATTTTACTACTGAACTGGCAGTCACATGTGCAGTTACCTTAAAGGCAATAGGTTCATGATTTCAATGGTACATCAGTTGCAGTGACACCCTTCTCAAAAGTTGTCAGAACTCCTCTAAACACATAATAATGCTATTACATCAATTAATTCTATTAGTTCCCTCTTTCATTTTTCAAAATGTTGCTATTACTTTCCTTCATTATACCACTAGTAACAGCACAATATATTGCCTTTTTGTACATAAACAAGTCATAACACTTTAACAGACTTTCTGTAACTTATATTGTACAAAAACTCAGCAAGCTACAACTTACAACAAACTGCTTATTATTAATCAAACAGGCGAAACCTAATGCATTTACCAATGCTTTTTTGTAAATGAGGCCCTAAGACTTTTAGCCCATTTATAGGTAAACTCAACCGAAAATGTACATATTGCCCTAATTTCTATCAAGTTTTCTAGGGTGAATAAACCCACGTGTGCCCTGTGGAAGATACTTTTTTCTTGTCAAAGCATAAAACTATTCAATGAATTATTTCATGAGTGCATCTTATCAGACTGCAAAAAACTTGACCATTGTGCTGTAAAATGAACGAATTGCCATCATGTTTGAAAACTTTCCTGGTAGTTTCTCTCAAATTCCCCTGTGTTGTCTGTGTGGCTATTTATGCCCTACCACTTTCAAAGTTCATAAACCGCCACTGCACACAACTGGGTCTGGGTGTAAGGACTGACTGTTTTAGTACTTTTAGACGTTTTCTACACGATGGATCAGTTTGGTTTATGTAGGTATAAAAGCAGATGAACCCAAAAACTACATACTGTGTTACCATGAACTACCTATATTGTCTTACTGAATATCGACCCCCAGTATATCGTGGTACCAGAAAATTGAGGGACAAAATATAAAACGTTAAGTACATATAAGGAAGTATAGATTTACTATTCTTAACTCCACATCTACCTTGAAGATGTATGAACCTCGTAGGCTCTTATATGTGGAGCTAAGTATAGAAAATATAGACTTACCAGTAGTATTTGTTCGATATTTTATCCTGGACAATGTGTCAATATGCTCACTGTCCAGGTGCATGGTCTACACTCTTATTTTTCTTATTTATTTCTTATTTGCTTGTATTTCTTGCATATACGCAGCCTGCTGTTCCCTTAAACATGCCACAAACCCGATGCAGCTACCTGTTTACCTAACGATAATATTAGCTACGTAGTCTTAAATTCTGGAAACAAGTACACTCCAGCTCAGCCAGTTAACACCTTGGGATGGGGCTGTGTAGGAAGGACATTTACGGATTGAACTACTACAGACAATTAAAGAAGATATTGCAGTCATTGGTAATGACAGTTGGACATGGAACAAAGCGAGTCTTTCTTTCATTGTTACTGTCAAATAGCAGTTACATGGCACATAGTCTGCTATTAATATTTCACTGCAGCACACTTCTGTAGCAAATAACTAGTGTTCTCTAATAGATCACTTTATAGAGATTATGTGAAGGCTTCACCTATTCACTGTAAAAGCATTTTATTTATTCCTATACTTTTATGACACACTCATGCACTTAGTCATTTTAAGAAGTTTGTCTAAGATTTCTGTAATTTTGATTGTCAAAGTGGAAAATATGGGGATCTTCAGTCTGATTTGGGAGTCACCCAGGAGGGGTGCTGCAGTGAAGGGCGCCAGCTTTGCAATCTGATAGTAAAGCTTACTTACTCACTAAAGCAGTCAGGATGATGGCCCCCATGGCAATGGCGAGAATCTCGGCATAAGACATGCCCGACGGATCCGGTGAAGCCGTTCCATCAGCAGTCCGAAGCATCTCCGGCTGGGTGACCCCTGGGAGCAGCTGGGCTCTCTGATTGTTGAGTGATGAATTGGTGGCTGGTATTGAGCCGTGGCTGGACTCTGCCGCAGCCTTGTTTTCAACAGGAAGTGACGACACAGTCACCCAGTCTGAGGTATGTGTTGTCTGCAGCACAGTTCCACCTGCCAATGAATCACTTAGCAGTCCAGTGACCCCAGCGGTCTCTGTTGTATTGATAACTTCCTGCTCTAAAGACCCGCTAGAGTTGCTGTTCACTGTGGCTCGAGGGTGGTCTGTGACAGGTGTCTCTGTTGAGTGTTGAAAGGTCGTTCCTGTGTTGGAATAGGAGAATGAATCGGAGGGTTGTAGGGAAACCGTCGCTTCCAAGGATTCCCCAAAGCTTCCTGCAGTTGTACTGCTGTTTTCAGATATACCATAGCGTCCTGCTGCCTGGGAGGTCGGTTCTGTTGGTGATAATGGACTGGCGCCCACTGAAGTGATGCTTTTCAACTGCATAAGCACCATAATCCTGGTCAGCAAGGCTGCGGGGATAAAAAAACAGACAGTTGGTTGTCAGAAAGTGTATTCATTTCAACTTCGGCACAGGCACGGGTATGAACTTGAAAATATGTTTTATATTGTGATGCATACACTTTTGTGCTAGCTACTTGGGGCAGGTAAACATCTAAATGATTTGACTTGGAGGCAATCACAATGTGATTATGAGAATAACACTATCAGAATGAACTATCGATTTCACATGTACGCCTACTCAACACGTTAGCTAGTTTGCTGAAGACTTATGAGGACAGGAGAGGAAGTGATGCCAGCGAGTCTCATTCACCCTCACACACACACCTTTGAGCCACTGGACGTTGAAAACCGCAGGGTGGAGATACCCCTAGACATTCAAAGGTTCATCCATCTTAGGTAACTCTTTTCTCATCGGCTGTCTGTGGACAGTTTGCAGAGGTTAGTAAATCTGGGTGGATTAAGTATGTGGGAACTCGAAAACATTTGTTGTTGTAAAGGATAGGGCGACAAAAGGATGGTGACAGCAGAGGAAGCTCAGAATGTAGCCCAGCTAAGGGGTAAGTGGACGCCTGAGAGCCGGCAGGCTGCGCGTGGAGGATTAAGAACATAGATTCTGAGGTATGTGGGCAGTGAAGTGACGTGTATATGTTATAAAGCAAAACCAAAAGGGATTATGGACGGAGTGTTGAACATTGCAAGCATTCACCCCCAGTCAACTGATCTGGGTTTAATCCATCATCATTCTTTAGCTCACTCCACCACCCCAATTCAGACATGGCCATATGCAAATCAGTCTGACCATGTGCCTCATGGGAACAGTCGAGCCCGAACTGCCAAGCATTGTCTTCCCTGGACCAGAAACAAGCATCCTGGGACCGGTTTCGGGTTCATAACCCTCATCAGCCAGGCTATCTTGAATCCAGTGGCTAAGTGAGCAAGGGACCCACGTCTGGGCATACCATGCCAAATTAGGGCAAACAAAGCAAAACCAAAGGGGATGATGGACGGATATATGGGCGTATATGTTATGGCAAATTAGGAGACAAGATGGAGGCGAGACTGGCGGAGATTGAAACGGTTCTGCACACGCTCCTCAAGGGTGTTGGTTTCGGACTGTTCACATCAGCGTACGGAAGCGGAGGCTTTAGATCCAGTCCAGGCCTCAGGTCAGCATCCAAGGCAGAGGCTGCCATTGTTGTCTGTTCCACCCACCGAGGCTCAGCAAAGGCGAGACTCAGAGGTGGGTAATTATTGGGAGAGGGCGACACAGAGATATGTTGGTCCCATCAAAGGGTACATTAGTTTGGGGCTGATCAGGAGGGTTTGGGAAGCAGGTTTCACCATAAGGATATGAAGGGCTAGGAAAGGAGAAGCGGGAAGTAGGCCCCTAGCCATGGATAGACGGAAGATGGTATGGATGGACAACAGTCATACAATGGGGAGCAATGGCACAGCAACATAGGTCATAAGGTGAGGGTAGGAGGAGTGGGTAGAAGAGGAATGCTGGTATGGAGTCATTGGACATCTACTGAGCCATGAACTGGGGAAAAGGAGACATGCAGAATAGAAATTGAGGGGTTCAGAATATTGCACATGGGTGAGAGCGATACTGGAAGTGTTGCAGGGACAGATAGCGAAGTGGGTAGAGCACCAAATATTACCTGTTGAAGAGAGCGACACTGAAAGTGTCGCAGGGGCACATGACAAAGTGGGCAGAGCACTGACCGTGGTGGCCGGTAGTCTAGGAAGGATAGGGTCAGGGAATGCTCAAAATGTCTGAAGCAGAGATGCAGAAAAGCAATGTCAGGAGGACACGGTGCAGCAGCCTCAAGGAGCTGGCTGACAGGGGAAGTTTGGACACTAATACGGCCCATTTCAATCCGCAGTCAGTGAGGACGCCAAATAATTGGCTGAATGGTGGAGCAGATCAGGGACAGTCCTGGTGCTAGCAAGGAGAGAGGGGAAAGAAGTGGCAAGCTGGTTATGGGGAGAAGCAGTGGTCGAAATGGGGGGGGAACAGTAGGGGAACTGTGGGTGGCAAATCAAAGGGCGGGAATAAACTGAGGACTGGATCAGTGGGTGGAGTCAGAGGTGTGGCGAGAATACACAAAACTCCCCATTTTTAGTATTTGTTTGGCATTTCACTGACCAGTTAGTTTTTTATGTTTTTTAATTCAACCGGTGGATACACAAGATTATTTAAGGTTTAATAAGAGTTTTTGACTTTAAAATACATTCACAAAGTGGGACATGTTTCCAATCACAGAATGTCCCAAATACGCTTAAAAGTGGAAGCACAAGCCATTTGTCTCAGAGCCATGGAATTTCTGTCATCAGCCCTTCTGCTTTTTTCTACAAGAGCCGTTCAAACATGAATGGCAAAATATTCTAGTTTAAAAATGTTTTCAATATAATTATGGCTCTACCATATTTGCCATATAATACAACATCTGCGGCGTAATCTGACAATTATAAATATAAATTGTTTGTAGCTCAAATGTATCAAAAGTTACTAAAGAAATATGACGTGTGTTGCTGCTAAGTGGACGGCCCTTTGCAAAGGTTGACTGATCACCTTTCTCACTGCTGCATTTGTATGTTACACTGGTACTAATAAGGCAAAACCTTTCCAGAGACAGTTTTCATGTGTAAGAATGCCAAAATATTAAGGTATCACAAAATAAACTGCATTACGCTGCAGCCTTTTGTTTGCTGCATCATTTGGTCAACACTGTGGCATAGTTGTTGCCTCCTTTGCAGCATAATTCCAGTGGTCCCAAAAGCAGGCAGCTAGGATTTTAACTTATAAACTGCAAGTAACAAAAGGAGCTCTCTGACAAAGCAGTAACCCACTGACCTAATTACATTATGTGCACTTTGTGATCTGCATGGTACAAGTTCTTTGCAGCAGGCACATTAACCCTCTGCACTACCTTTCCATGAATCAAAACGTCCACTTGACAAACCTCCATCTCTCTCTCTACGAACAACATTAATAACTGAAGTTATCATGACATTTTTATTGTTGCTGAAAATTGCTGGAGGCCAGGAAGGACACAGCAAGAGCTTTTAAAACCATAATAAACTTGCAAACCGACGCCCCCAACCAAAGTCAACGTCTGGTGTGGTCACACCGGTCGCACTGCCCTAGAACTGGCCCTTCTCAAGGGTCCTGTGACCTCAGTGACAAAGTCACTGTTGTTCTAGGGTGTGCTGCTTCATATGCCTGCTCGCGAGACTGGCAGTGGACTTCAGTATGGGTTGTGGTGGACAGGCCTTCAAGGTTAACCCACACTTGTCACCGCTAGGGTCCACTTGCTGGTGCTAAGATGACAGGGCTTCTGAGGTCTTGTGGAGCCTTCTAAGGTCTAGCATGGGAATGTACCCCCCAGGAGTGGTCTGGGGGACTTGTCATGAAGGCTGAACCTGGTTCCCCAGTTACAAATTAGGCAGCTCTGACCATAATGCCATATCCTCTCTCTCACTTGAATCACCATACTGCCCCACTGAAAGAAACTCACACTGGCTTCAACTACAACCCAATGGTGCTCCTCTATAAACACCTGGATGCGACTCAATTCAAATTAGGCACTAGATAAGAGCAATATGCTGCCCAAAAAAAAAGTACCAACATCCTGTAAATGTTTTATCGGCAGAAAACTGGCAATAATGGGCTTGATAATACACCCTTATTAATTCCCATAGAAGCCCATTTTAACATCAGAACATGGGCTTCTATGGGAATTAACAAGGGCGTATTATCAAGCCCATTATCGCCGTTTTATCGACAGTTTCCTGCCGATAAAACGGCGATAATTTTAACACCGGTCCTTGATAATATGCCCCCGGGTTCGAGTCTTGACAGGGACGCTGAACATCCTGTAAATCTGTACAAATCACTTAATCGCCCTGTGCTTAACAAAATGCATGTATCGTCTGTAACACAACTGTTGCTCATGTAAAGTGTTCTGATACCTTTGAGTCTAGTTTGCGCTCAATAAAACAAAAAACAAAAAAGTCCCAACGTTAGCTTGGGTGACAGATGAGTTTTCTGAACTTGACATGATAATTTGTGTGTCATCAGCTTAGGAGATCGCTTCAAAACGGAATTATCTGACAATATTGGCTGGGGGTAAAGGTAAAGATAAAAACGTGTGTGGCTCAGAGAAGAACCCTTATATTAACTCCTTATATCCCACAGGATATTGTCATTTCACGGGAGCGACAGGGCAGGAGCCAAACTGCCTGGGATCTATCTGGAGAATTAGAGCTCAGCCAGCCAAAAATATAACTAAACAGGATGGAATGGGATACAATGTTGAAAGGTTGAGTAGGATCAAGGAAAGTGGCATCACCCTGGTCCAAAATAATGCGGCGGTCATCTGTGGCTGCCTCTAAACTACATTAGGGCCAAAACCCATATTGAGAGGTGTCAAATAGATAGTTGGATTCAAGTTAGTACACTGTTTATTTAGTACCTTCTCTAAAAACCTTAAGTGTTGAGGAAGGAGCAAGATTGCACAGTAATTGAAGAGATAGAGTAGATTTTTTCAAGAGTGGCAGAGCTAAACCTTGTTTCCAAACTTTAGGAAGGGAAGTAGACATTAAGCATTTAAAAAAAATATATATTTTTCTTTTATTTTCAACAACAGCCGGGTACCGGCAAATACAGTACGAGTTCACCATAAAAAAAAAATTCTCCCCAATACATATATCTTCATTTTAACATCCACATATAAATGGACCAAGGATCATTACATAGCACTACGTCCATACAATATCCAATCAACCATAAGATACAGTGCTATCCGAAGAGCTGCAGATCATAGTTCAACAGATGACAGGGGCCTGGAGGTCGCGGAGATACTACTACTAAGGAGGAGAAGCCATCACCTCTGCTGTCAATTGGGCCATTAGTTTTGGCCTTTCTTTCTGCAGCTCCACCATCAGAGAAATGCAAATGTCCCCTATGTACATATTCCATTTTCCCCATTTCTGATCCCATTTCTTGGGGCACCGCTGTCCCTTGAACACTGACTTATCGGCAATCATTGCGGTGTCCATATCCTTTGCTCAATCACTCAAGAGCGGGACCGCCTCTACCCCCATGTTTGTGCAATGTTTTGTTTAGCAATTGTGAAGCTTTTCGAGGCCCAAGCCTGTTCAGCATGAGAGAGGTCAGTCGCCCCCCAAATATTAAGCAGGCATAGGTGAGGAGACAACTTTAGGGACTTGTCAAATGCCCTTTCGAGTTGGCGGGCAATCTTTCGCCAATAACCCTGGATTTGTGGGCATTCCCATAATATGTGAATGAAGGTACCTACTTGATTACAGTGTCAGAGACAAAGCGGATCAGTGTCTACCTAACTTAAACAGGAGTTTAGCATCAAAGTAGACCCGATGGAGGATCTTGAGCTGGAGGAGTCGTATGCGCATGGAAATGGCCACTTCTCGAGGGGAGGCCAGTGCGTCACGCCACTCGTCGTCCTCTATCATTCCCAGGTACTTCTCCCAGCCCACCCTCAACTTTTGCATCGGATCTGCATAGTTATTAACCAGTTTCTTGTAAGTGAGTGTAATGGTATTGCAGTCCATGGAATCCAATAACAACCGGTACTCCAGGGGGGAAGAGTCAGGGAGGGGGACACCATTTGGCACGGCAGAGGATACAGCATGACTGATCTGCAAATACCTGAAAGTCTCGGACTGTGCCAGTTGGTATTTTGCCTGAAGTTCTGCGAATGTGGCCAACATCCCCTTCACCCACATGTCTCCAACCGTGGATATCCTGATTGTGTCCTATTTATCAAATCCAGGGCATTTACTGAGTTGGCCCAGAATATCAGGTTCCCATAATGGAGTAGCCTTTGTCAGACGCTTGTGCCAGCCCAGCCTTCTGGTGACACCGTGCCAGGTCTCGACTGTACGCGCCGTGGGGCCGGTGAAATTGAGTTTGCGGGAATTGGTGTAAAGCGCTCTGTTATAGCCGCCCCTTCCCAAAAGCCAGTGATCTGTTCTAAAATTGGGCTCGTAGTGGGGGCCAAACACCCATCTGTTGACTGTGATCAACTGGGATGCTTGATAATAGTCTTAAATCTGGTAAACCGATGCCCCAGTCATACCATCCCATGGTGTGCTTGTTCATTGCTATCCGCGGCGTATCGTCTTCCCACAGTAGACCCGTAATACTGTCGATTTGGGAAAAGTAAGAATCTGGGACAGGTTTGGGGGTATCCTCTAATGCGTAGAGGAAACGCAGAAGTGCGAGCATTTTGAACAAGGACGTGCGCTCCAGGAGAGTAATTGGGAGAGAACGCTTCGGATTTGAAGCGCTGAAGAGGCCTGAGTAAGTTTTGTTCAAAGAAGAGAGTAACATCTGGAGTGACAAAAATGCCCAAATAATGAAAACCCTGGGAGCCAACGAAATCTCGTAGCCCCGAGGACTAGCTGGGGGAGCACCCCACAACGCGTACATCTGGAATTCGGACCAGTTTATTCGGTATCCAGAGTGGGCACTGAAGATGTGGAAGATATGGAGCACCCGTCGCAGCGATCGCGCTGGGGAAGCCAGATATAAGAGGATGTCATCCGCGTAAAGCAAGATGCGGTCCCCGTGGTACGCCGTCCATTTAAGCCCCCGTATCCCCGAATCTCCCAGGACCCATACAGCAAGCGGCTCCAAAACTAGGGAATAGAGTAACAGAGACAAGGAACAACCCTAGCTCGTGCCCTTGCGAAGTGCGAAGGTGGCGGAACGATGATTACTATATACTCAACTCACAGCACATGTTGTTGTCAATAGTCTAATCCAGCGTATCAATTTGGGTCCGAACCCCATGTGGGCCAAAGCGGCGAAGAGAAAATCCGATTCAATTGTATCAAATGCCAAAGAGGCATCTAATGATAATAGAATTGAGTCTTCCTTGATGGTATTAATCCTACCAAGAACACAATGCACCCGTCGCAGATTCCAGGCCGTGTTTCTCCCCGGCATAAATCCTGACTGATCAGGGTGGACTGGGTCAGTAACATAAGGGAGGATGCGGATCGCCAGGAGTTTGGCCAGGATCTTGGCCTCGACCATCAAGAGGGAAATTGGGCGGTACGAGTTACAATCTTCAACAGGCTTATTCGGTTTATGAATGACCACGATGGCCGCGGTTCGGATATCTGCTGGGAGGAGACCTGACTCAAAACATTCATTATATAAATTCAACAAATAAGGAGCCAGCAGTGTTGTCATGGGTTTAAAAAGCTCAACGGGAAGCCCGTTGGGCCCCATCGCCTTACCGGATTAGACATCTTGTATAGCCTTCTGAATCTCCGTCACCATAATGTCTACCTCCAGGGCCTCTCTATCTTGTGGGGAAATGTTAGTCACAGCAATAGTAACTAGGAGGTCAGCCGACAGCGGGACTTGAGATTTCGATGAACTAGTGTAGACCACCTCATAATGGATCGCAAAGGTGTGGGCTATTAGTTGAGGGTCGGTAAGGAGCATACCCTCAGGGTTGGCAATCGCATGTACCCACCTCGCAGCCTTTTCCCTTCGTTCCAGCCATGCCAAAAGCTTGCCTTTTCACTCACCCTGCTCATAGATCCTATGTCAGGAAGAAAGAGAGCCTGCCAATGCGTCCTCCAAAGGAAGCTGTCTATAATCCTGTCTCTTGATTGCAAGGCTATGTTGAGTTATGTGGTTGAGGTTCCACGCCACCGACTCCTCCAAATCCGAAATATCCGCCTCCAGTTCGATTGCCCTCTTAGATTGTTCCACCCTGTATCCCACCATTAATGACAATGCCCTGCCCTTTATGACTGCCCCAAAAAAAAAACACAGTGTCACTGCTGAGTCAACAGAGCCCATATTTGCAGCAAAATAATATTCTGTTTCCTTACGGAGAGCCTCTTTAATATGCAGTATTTTTAACACCCACGGCTGTATGGTAATAGAGCCAGGTCGTCCCGTCCGCTGAAAGCCCAAGGACAGGGGAGTGGTCAGAGATCCCACGGGCCAGGCAACAGGACCCTGTGAAAACATGAACATCCTGGGCATGCATGAACATGTAAGCTATCCGAGATGGGCTACGATGCGCCCCTGATTGAAATGTGAAGCGGGTGTGCAGCGGATTAAACCACCTCCAGATGTCCACAACCCCCAGGGCGTTCGCGATCTCAAACAAATATGAGTCTCTCTGCGGGTCCTCTCTGGGTGGAAGACGGTCCAGAGAAGCATCCATTGTGAGGTTAAAATCACCTCCCAACACTAACACCCCCAGTGGCAGTTCCAACAGAAGGGTACCTACCTCACGTAGCGTCAGCCGCTGTAGTCCAGGGGGGGCATACACAGAAACAGCATTAATTACACGTCCCTCCCAGGAGCCCTTGACTGCGGAGTATCTGCCCTGCGTGTCAGTCCAGGTGTTATGGGTGATATAGGGACAATCCTTCCAGAGCAGATTTGCCCCCCCCTCCCAGGATCCCGAGGTGAATCCGGAGTGAACCGCCATTTTATAGCCTTTCCTATTCAGGGAGTGTGTCTCCTGCAGCAACACCAAATCGAGCTCATTCCGCTTAATATATTGCAACACGATCGTTCCACGTGGACAACTTGAGTGTTAAACCTTGGGTCATCACGTCAAATCAGTGGGAATCAAATAATGCCTGTTAATCCCACATGGCAGAAGGCGGCTTAGGTGGATGTCACATGTGTTGTTAACAGCAAAACCACTTATGAAATTAAAGAGTTCAACATTGAAGTGTACCGGTACCAAACACAAAAAAATAATAAACAACCCCCCCCCTCATCCCAGAATGAACCCCCCCACCCTGCCTCCCTGCAGAACTGGCCTGGAACCACCCGCCAACCCCAACTTGCAGAGTGCCTGTCGCCCACCCTCAACAACTTCAGGAATGTGTACAACCCCACTCCCTAAAACAGTAGATAATAGGTCAATTCGCTAACCCCGGCCCAAATACCCCGAGAGTGAAAGGTACATCAGCAAAATTCAACATTCAAAGGATAAGCGGCTGAAAAGACCTGAACGCCAAATCTCGGCGATGATCAAAGACACCAAGCCACATCAATATGTACATCTAGCTACCCATAAGAATGGGGGACCCGCAGCCAAAATATATCAGTTAGTCCCAGCAGGCCATAACAGACAAAGAAAGCATTGTGTAGGCCTCTGAGGAGGTCAGTCTTCCGTGATCACCCCGTAGGGCTTTGGGAACTCGCCTTAGAGGGAGGCCCGGACCGCTTTGCTTATGCCACTCGTTGAGTTCTCCGATAATCGGTGTCGACTTGTATGATTTCTTGCCAACTGTGCGCCTGCCATCGAGCCAGTCCCAGGCGTCCTCAGGACTAGTGAAAAACCACTGTTTACCATCTGATTCAATTCTGAGTTTCACTGGGAATAACATCACATATTTGATCTCTTGGTCCCTAAGAGCTAGTTTCACTTCCAGGAAGCTCCGGTGTTGTTTCTGGAATCTTAAGGTGAAGTCCGGGAAGAACGATACTTTACTGTTTTCAATAGTCAATGGGGGTGCCACCCCTGTAGTTTGTAGGATCAGGTCGCAGTCACAATAATTAAACACTCGGGCAAGAAGCAGGCGAGGGGGGGGGGGTGGAAGGCTCCTGGTATTGGGCCTACCCCACGACAGACGATGGGCTCGCTCAATAGAGAAGCATTTGGATAGGCCTTGTGGCTGAAGACGCTTCATTATGAGTTCCTCGACATAGAGAACAACAGCTGGCCCCTCCGCCCGTTCCGGAATGCAAAGGATTCAGACATTATTGCGCCGCATTCTGCCTTTATAATCGCCAAGTTGGACTGCCATCGCCTCATGAGAAGAGCATTCGAAGCCTTTTGAATGCAGCCTTTCTGCTGGAGTCCATATAAGAAGGTTTTTGTTTGTTGAAACCACTGTGAAATGCGGGAAAATCAAAAACAATGATCTTTATGCACTGGGAGAAAAATTCCAGCTTGTCAGGGGCATTGCTTTTTTGTTTTGAAGAAATAAACTACTGGTCTATGGGTTTGTTTCAGCAAAGCCAGCCAATGCCAAGAGGGCAGCCACACATTACATAGTCAATGATAGTGCTTCTACCATGTTAGCCGATTCATTTTCTGTTAAACGTCCTTGGCCACATGGCAGGTGTCTTCAAGAATGACAGGCCATAATATATCTATATATGACCTTTTTAGAACCTCATGTAATGTTTGACAGTTAGACAACCTGCCATTGGTGGCCATGCCACAAAATCTACAGTTATTGGTCATTCTGGAGGACATATTCCTTCTCATACGGTTCCCATGTACATAGCGTGAATCACTTCGGGGAAAAGAACTATGGCAGCAGGTCCACCAAGATATGTCGGCGTGGGCACTTGTTGTCAGTGTTATTTGTCACAACGGCAAATCAGCGATTCATATTTCAGAAATTGCATAAATAATTTCCCCAACAATTTTGAGGTTTTTACAGTGCATGAGGAATATTTCAGGACTTTTTCTCTGCAAGACTGGCCTACTTGACATGGTGGTCTCAAAGAGAAAAGAAACAGGTCAAAATAGCAGGGAAAAGGAGAACCCTAACCAGACTATTTAGATTGAACCTCCCAAGTATTTCGCACTGTCTCTAGTTCCAGGAGATTGCCTTCGGCACAGCAGATGGCTAATCCACCAGAGGGTACTCCACATGTCCCGAAACTTCTTCGCTTGCACTTGTTATCCGGCATTCTAAATGGGACTAACGTGAGGATCTGTAAATAGAGAGGGGGGAGTTTGGACACTATGGGGCATATTAGCAAGAACCTCGTTAAAATTATCGCCATTTTAGCGGCAGTTTCCTGAGGCTAAAACTGCGATATTGGGCTTGCGAATATGCAATATAGAATTCCAATAGAAGCCCAGGTTAGATGTGCAGGACTTCTAACCTGGGCTTCTATTGGAATTCTATAACGCATATTAGCAAGCCCATTATCGACGTTTTAGCAGCAGTTTCCTGCCGCTAAAACGGCGATAATTTTAACGAGGTTCTTGCTAATATGCCCCTATGCACCTTAATTTTCTTTTCCTTTGGTCCAGTATACCTTTTCATTGTTATATTATGTCTTGTCTTGCAAAATAATGTGTCTTTAAAATATACTTCAGGCATCCAAGCATGAATATACATTTATTGTTGAAATAAACGTAGAACTATATTAGTTACAGTCATTTTGTCACAAAACCCAACATAAATATGTACACACACACAGATAATATGACACAAAATAAATATGGATTAATAGAGACACAAATATAAATAAAATACCATAAAGCAGGAAGCCATAATTATTACACACATAATTCTGTTTTTGGACAGCACAAAAAAGTTTCGAACAATTGACTTCACTTACCTCTTCTTTCTAAAATTTCTGTAGTTGGAAAAATGAGCTTATACACATCACATCTTGCAGCTGAGAGATTCAGCACATAACATAACTGGCCCCCTGGAACAGGCGAAAGGTGTAGCGATGGGCCATCCACAAACAGAACACAGGACACTGCCCTGCGCCAGAGGGCAGAGAGCGCAGACGGTTGTGTGCAGTGGATAAGGCACAGGATATGAACAGCCACACGGATAAAGTCTGAGAACCCTTTACACGCAGAGCCTCGGGCAGAGGCACGGAATTTCACCCTCACAGGAATGTACTAGCCGCAGGTTATTTACCTGGATTCACTCACATTTTTTATCAAGCGTGAGGGGGTTCAAGACTGCGGGCAATCAGTCTAGGTTCTTTTCACAGTTAAAAAAACATTGCTCTAGTGCAGGGTTGCCCACTCTCGGTGCAAGGGAGTCTGATCCGTGCTCGATTTTCAGGCTACACACTTCCTGAATTGGAAATGGTGTCATGTATATAGTATGTACGTTTATGAAGCAGAAAGCCCCAAAAACTGGCATAGCCCACCCTCTTAAACAACCTAATCTCCCCTGCACTGTAAATATGAAATTGGCCACAATCTGGTTATTGGCAGGAATTTCATTTTGTTGTGCATGCCAATGCATTTACAAAAAGGTCTCTTTGACATTTTGAAATGAGTCAAATGAGAATAGCAAGAGGACAGACAGATTGCGGCTGGCAAGGGCTAGCTTTTAGCTGCTAAACTCAGAAAAAAAGTGACAGATATTATAGTGGTAAAAAATAATGACTGGGTGTTTGTTGGATTTTACATTGTGGGCCACTGAGTGGCCAAAAGAACTCGCTGGGCGCCATTTCCCATTTAAAACAGACATGATAGGTTGGGCAGCTTAGAATTCTTTGGTTGTGTGCGCTAGCAACCAGTTTGCAAACACACCACTTACAAAATCGGGGAAGAAACGTATATGTGCATACGTTAGAATAACTTACAAATTGACTACATTCTGGTGCACTAATGCACAAGCTAGCACAGTGATTCCCAAACTTTTTACAACCAGGACCCAATTTGTAAGAATAAGAAACTTTTTGCGACCCACCTAAATTTAAGAAAAATTAGGTCATTTTTAAATGTAAAAGTGGACATGCTTTCAAAATGCTGCGACTTACCAAAATAACATACTCTTTACAATTTGTTGCATTCCTCTCTAGTAGCAATTGCTTGTAAATGTCACAACCTTGACAAATGTGGAGTCCAATAAGTGGAATGTGGAAATCGCACACGAGTTGAATTAAGATGAGATCTGTTTGTAAGTTGGGTGGTGCTTTGAAGTAAAAAGTAAAACCCCCTGTGCTGAGGGTCGATAAAATGCAAGTTAGCGCTGTTTCCCTCGGGAGCAGCGTCCCTTCAATGCACTCCGGAGAACACGTTCTTTGAATATGTTCAATAAAAAATCCTTGAATTTAATTCATGCGTTGTATATTTTATTCTTATTCAATGATTTTCATGCTTCACATTATTGATTCATAATATGTTCAAGCGTATATTTCTTGTCAGCCCAATGCATTTAGGGCATTTGCCACTCATTAGGGGACTTATTCCTGAAAGCAACCAAGTATAGCACACATTTAATATGTTGTGATACAAATACAAATAATTATCTACTGACATGGTGCATATGCTAATGTTGATCAGTTTTATCACACAAAGGCGGGTTTCAAGCAGGATTTTGGTCAACGTGTAACTTCAAGGTGGAAAATTATCGGTAAAAGAAACTAAAAGACTATTGCTTTAGCACACTTCTCTGGACATACCATTATGATACCCCATGAAACGACTCTCAAACAAGTCCGTTATATTATATATATATATATATCTATATATATATATATATCTATATATATATATATCTATATATATATATATATATATATATATATATATATATATATATATATATATATATATATATATATATATATATATATATATATATATATATATATATATATATATGAAGCAAGCAGTCCAAGTTCCAAACAGTACAGGAACCAACGGTCGAGACCTCACGACACCTCAAGCCAGCCAATCAATATAGCCTCAAAGAAGTAAATCCACAATGGATAACAGGGAAAACGTATTTTTAATAGGGATATATATATATATATATATATATATATATATATATATATATATATATATATATATATATATATAACCTACTGGCGGTCGCCAGTAGGTATATATAGTTAGGATTTTTTTGAATAGGGATTTCTGAAAATTCTATGTTGAATAACTTTGGCGTTGAAAGACCGAATTGGCTGAAATTTTCAGGAAAATGGCAAAAAAAATTTCTGAGCGTCCCCTGAAAGTTTGGGGGGGTTTCGTGAAGTGGGGGCCGAGAAAAAAGGGGGTCCCAAAACGTGTTTTTAACATTGAGTTTTCCATAGGCCGGTTGGACTCACTTTTAGCTCAAACGGCTAAATGGATTTCCATGAAACTTGACAAAATTGTAGGGACTGGTAGCCCGATGTGCCTTTGCTAGGTCTCAAGATATGTGCTCCAGTGGATTTTGAGAAATTTACGTTCAAAAAAATATATAAATCTGTGACAGCATCCCGGTTAGCGCCCCGGTTCGCGTACCTGAGGCGTAACGGAACTTCGCGAGGAGAAGCGGATTGGCTCCCCGGTGACTGTGAACATTATAAACAGTCCGGAGCGGCCGCCATCTTGTGTCTCGGTAGGATCGAGACACAAGAGGTGGCAAAAACAAAGGGGGAAATGAGCATAAGGGGGCAGAGTACATCCTCCCTGACCCCCTAGGTTTGATGAGGGGGCTTTAAAAGGGCCCCGCGGGGCAAAAAAATATATAATGTTTATTATCGTTTTTTTTGCGGGGGGAGCGCCCGGTACGCGCACCGGGAAGCGGTCCAGGGAGCGTAATATAGGGAAAAAAGAATGAAAGGATTTTCAAATATTGTATGTTTATTGATTGTTCTTTTTGTTGTATTTTTTTTTTTTTTTTTTAATTTAAGTACCAACATGTAGGTACCAATCAGAGTCTAAAAATAAATATACACCGTCTCCTTTGTAGATATCTTGCATGTTGTTTCAGAAGTTATTGTGGTATATGGAATTCATAGCATAGTCTGTCAGGAAAGCAGAAAGAACATGGAGGCAGGAGATGATAAAGAGATGTTAAATACACATTGGAGCTAATATAGTGGGAAAAAGGAAGTAACTATGAGCAAACTTACTATGTAACACAAAAAAGTTGCACAGTATATTTTAAGTCTCACTTTATATTTTATCTTTTTGGGTACTATTTCGTAATTTTCATATTAAAAAGAATAATGTCTCAAACAATTTTAACTTTTAAAATTTCAATTTATTGTTCTGATTTTTCAAAATCTAAGAGAATTTGTAACATTAAATCATCAGGTATGTCCTCCTTTTCATTCCAAGAATCACATTCTTCAGCACATTTTATTAATTCTTGGTCTACTGTTTCATCCATAAAGTCTACTTCTACTTTTTCTTCGTTAGGATTGTTTTCAATCTTAATTTGAAATGAAATTGTATTTTCTTTTTGCTGTGCTTCCATTTTCTTGCTGTAAATTGCATAAAAAATAAATATATCAGTGGAGATAGGGCACTGTTGGGTTTAAGTTCAGACAGGTACTTGTGAGTTTTTAACATTGAAGTTATCTTTGGGCAGTGCATGGTTTCAGGCAGGAAGTAGAACTATTAAAAAGTGCCTGTGATGAAGCCTAAGTAAATTCATAATTATACCACAGAAGCCTAACTCAATCAATAATTTAAATAATTAAGTATTTCTCAATGACTAACTCTTATAGAGGGACAGTATGTAACTATCTGAAAACGTTTTCCTAAATTAATTTAAAGTGAATAACATAGTTCTCCTTTCAAATTTTTTAAATTATATCTTACCTTTGAAAAAGAAGTTAAAGTTGTCAGTGAAAAAGCTCTTGAAATGTACTTCAGGAAGTAGTAGTCAAAATAGCTGTGTTTCTCTCTCTTTCTTTATATATATTCAGGTGCAAATGTCTTGAAATAATAGTAGAAAATGAAAGTAACATTTTAATTGGTTGGCAGTTCTAACACTTCATATGTGTTTTTGTCATGTAATTTACCTCAGGATATTTAGTCAGGCCTACAGCATAATTTTCTCAATGGAATTCCATCAAATTTGGGTAAATGGTAGGGACTGCTATGTAGTAGGGCCTATTCTATATTTGATGAAAGTGTCTCCAGAGGTTTTTCTGTAAATTACCTTCCCCCTTTCTTTTAGCGAGCGCTCACCGGTGCGCGCCCCGGTACGCGTACCGGCAGCGTTACGGGAGTCCTCCATTTTGTGTTTCGGTAGAATTGAGACACAAGATGGAGGGCAAACAATGTTCGGAATGGGTAGAAGGGGGCAGAGAAGACACTTCCTGACCCTCTAGGTTTTCTGAGGGGGGCTTAGGACGCTCATATAGGCAAAAAAAAAAATGAAAAAAAAATTTTGCGTGGGGAGCGCCCGGTACGCGCACCGGTAAGCGAACCGGGGAGCGTACTTTGGTGAAAAATAGTGAAAAAAGTTAGAAAAAGATAAATGTTTTGAATGATCAGAGGTAGGGTAGCTCTGAAAAGAGCTATTGGGTTCTGTGGCTAATTTAGGTACCTACAAGTAGGTTCCAATGCACAGTTTTAAATTCAGGAGGAATATTCTATTCCCCTCATCGGAGAAGTGCACACGATCTCCTCTGTAGATGTCTTGCATGTTGTAACGCAAGTTATTGTTGTATATTAAACCCATTCTAAAGTCTCTCATGTAAGCAGAAACAGATTAATTCACATGTTTCCGTGCTATCTCAAATTGTGGACAAAATTGGTTGGACCAGTTCCATTTCTGTCTTTGACATATATTGGAATATACCAAGGCAGTTTGGGGAAAAAGTGTCATCAATTGATGAAAGGTGTCCTTTAAAAGCATTTCCAGACCAACCCCAGTCATAGTCCCAAAATCATTTCCACCACAGTGCACTATTAAGAGGTCAGGGTTTGGCAGATGCATAAAAAAATTATATTAAAAAGATATAAAATATATTTTTCCTTTAAAAGAAGAATACATTTTTCAGCTTTAGATATTTGCTATTAAAAAAACCATTGAAATTCACTGAAAAAACCATAGGTTATAGACCATATATAATTAGGAATTAGCATTTAAAAAACCTTGAAAATTCACTGAAAAAACCATAGGTTATAGACCATATATAGTTAGGGATTAGCATTTACAAAACCTTATTTTACTCACACAAAACCATTGAAATTCGCATATATAGTTAGTTGCACTAACTATATATCGCGCACCCGCAATCCACTGCTCATGACGTCACATATTACATCATTCATGGCATGGTCAGTGACATCACTGAGGACATCACTTATGACAACTCAAATGACATCACTGACAACATCACTGATGACATCATTCATGTGATAATACGATGAACCTCTTCAGACTCTAATATAACCTTAGATACACTCAGTGTAAACAGACACTCACAGATTGTCACTCATCCATGGAGTTACTCATACACCTAGTCAGTCATGCAAAGAATCAATCACACCTCCATTTCCTCAACTATACAGTTATACACACCTTACTTATTCAAACATATTCTAACACATATTTACTCTCTTATACAATCACTGATACAAGTTATCAATGATCCATGCAGCCACTCACACACTCACTGGCTCTTATACACAGTAATTTATATATGTCAACTCTCACATGTACTGTGTTTTACATATGTACTTACTTTGACATGTAGCACTGAGATATCCATTCACTCACCAATACACGCATGCACACAGTCAACCACCCATACAGCTGTTTCCACATGCAGTTTTGAACCCATACATCTAGTGAATCAACTGTTCACACATCTATGCACAGAGTCACACACCTCCCAGCCACCCACACACACACACACTCACTCTCCCATACAAATACTTGGGCAACCAATCAATAACCCATATAGTTAAACATATAGCTACTGATCAACACATGCAGCAGTTTACAGAACAACAGATATAATGATGCACAAATTAAGACAGTTTAGTCACTAACCCATGCTCTCAGTGAGACACATTTAATCACTCTCTCATACAGTCAGTCATGCACCTACTAAATCCTTCATCCAGACACTTATACATCCACTCATTCTTCAATATGTAAGACATATTTTAACTTTACAGAAACATACAGTCACTGGATGATGTCATCAGTGATGTCACTGACCATGTCATGAATGATGTAATATGTGACATCATCAGCAGTGGATTGCGGGTGCGCGATATATAGTTAGTGCAACTAACTATATATGCGAATTTCAATGGTTTTGTGTGAGTAAAATAAGGTTTTGTAAATGCTAATCCCTAACTATATATGGTCTATAACCTATGGTTTTTTCAGTGAATTTTCAAGGTTTTTTAAATGCTAATTCCTAACTATATATGGTCTATAACCTATGGTTTTTTCAGTGAATATATATATATATCAAACAAAGAGTTGCCATTAGCTTCGAGGCGCACACAAAAACACAAGTAGGACTCACTTCTTCTTTTGCTAAGAGGTCCATTTATTCATTAGAAACCGGCATTCCTTTCAGCATTGTTTATGCAAGGTCCTACGCGTTTCGAGGCTCCTGCCTCTTGATCACGGACCAGAACTGATTATGAGTGAAAAGAACACCTACTTGTGTTTTTGTGTGTGCCTCGAAGCTAATGGCAATTCTTTGTTTTATATATCGATATATATATATATATATAAATCATATTGTGCGAGAATGCAATATTAGAACCATTTTTGATCGAGCATTAGTGCAATAGAGGAGGTAACATAGAAGCAGCACTTAGTACTTTTTCAATCTTGGTACTCTATAGGAACAGCATTCTTCATGAATTTTTCTATATATTCTTTTACAGGTGAAGTTTGTTAATGGAATTTCGGAACCAGTATGAATCCTAGTATTAGTGCAATAGAGGAGGTGGTATAGGAGCAACAAATGGCACATTCTAAGTTCTATATTTGATAGGAAAAGCACTTTGCACCTAATATCTAATACCATAATTGTCTGGAACCGAATACTAGGGTGCTTACTTCCTTGCCTAGCACCTCTTATCCCTGGTAGTTTACAGGGCAGCCCATTGCACTTTATATTTCTTCTTATCTGTGCATTTTAATTTTTACTACATGTTACGAAAAGCACTTTGAACTTTATACATTTATGGGTATTTTTACATTAGTACACGGGTCTGTTGAATTGCTCCAGTTGCAATAGAGTTATAGGGATGCAGTTAGCAGCGTTCCATTCTTCTACCCTGGAAATACGTTATGAGATTATACAGCCACTCTAAAAACAATTGCCCATTATGACTGTGTATTTTGCTTGGTACAAAATCTGTCTGTTTGAAAGCCTTAAACTTGTGAGTTATGTTCTAGAATTGTGTACTTCACAATGATTTTCTTGACCTTTTGTTTATCTCTGTAACAAACTGCAGACAATGTTATACTTAATTCTGTAAGAATTCGATTATGTGTTTTCCCCCTTTAAATATTATATTAATTGGTGGTGGGAAAGGGTACAGCTGTCCCTTTAAAATGGCACTCTGTGCACTGAACTCTATGACCCAGTAGAAGGCTACGGCCGAAACGCTAGGTCTGACCTGTGGGTTAACATGCACCTTGCTGGTTATTTGCTTTATAATTTATGAAGCCGTTGAAGCCAAATAAATCGCTTCTGTATTGGATTCCTGTGTGCATCTTTCTCTTTCTGTTGGTCTTGGTGAGGGAGTGGTGAAAGCAGGACTGTTCCCAGAAGCTTTTGTGAAAAAATATATATATATATATATTCATATATATATAATCCCTTGGCAGTCGTCATGTTCGTATAGGAAATGTATTTTATGGTTTGCTTGTAACTTTATTGCCCTTTGACGAATCATCACAAAACTTTACAAACAGAAGTTTTATTCACCTCAGCTCCTTCCTGATAAGTTTCAGGGTGCTCCCTGAAGCGGGCCGAGACAAAGGGAGGGTCCTATTACTTGCTTTCCCCATGCAATTTCCCATCCGAAAATTAGACACGGCTACAGCCAAAACATCTGAATGTAATTACACCAAATTTGGCAGAAAGATAGATCTTTGTCCAGAGTGTGTTCTGTTTGTGGTATGGTGTAAATTAATTCAGTAGTTTTATAGAAATTAAGGTTAAAAATATTTGTATATTTATTGCCACAGAGGGAGGGACCCTGACAGATCTAAACATAAGATCTGATTGGCTGCCACCAAATTAAAAAAGATGTGGTCGCAGCCATATTAGGCCTTGGGTACTCTGTCCCCTGTCCTGAGAAAAGAAGTTAAAAAAACATATAAGGTGGCATGAATGCGTTTCCCTGCACCCTCTAGGCTCGGGGCATCCCGGGGCCAAAAACATATTTTTTGTTGTTAAATTTAACAGTAAATTAGTTGAGGATCCGTGGATCAGCAGTAACATTTTAAAAAGGGGGAGGGCTCCTGTTCTTTTCTCCTAAAAAAAGGCACCCCAGGGTGGACCAGGGTCTGAGGGCGAGGGGGGAGTAGACTGCACATTCTTTTTTTAATGGAAGAAGGGCCTTGGCAACCCATCCACCGGGGATGATAAGTACATTTATGGCGAGGGGGGACATGCGACCTTCCATAAACCTCAGAGAGGTCCCGGGAACCCATCTCCAAGGTTCAGTTTTAAAATTTTAAGTAGGGAGTCGTCTGGCCCCCTCCCCAAGGGGTACTACATCTCCTAGGACCCCATTCTCCCATGACCAATTATTCTTTTTATTTTAGTGAAGAGGGCATGCGACTGCCCTTCCTGAGCTGTAGAACAGCCCAGGTGACCCCATGCTCCGGGACTGTAAGTATGGCTCCCACATCTGTATAAGAGAAAGAATAATAAATTAGTGTCCTGGGGCGCTCATTTATTACTCACTACTCCATGAAGAAGCGCCCCTTAATGCACCATTTTAAATGCATTGTGATGCATGTTGGTGCCCTAATATGGGCAGGAGCACCACCAGCATTTTATTACGTGTGGGGGAAGCTGCAGGAAATATAGCAGTCTCTCAAAAATACTGGCAAATATTAATCCGATGTTTCATGAGGTTTATGTAACGTGACCCCAGGAAAAGTTGATCATTTTTTAAAGCATTCTCAAAGCAGGAGCTTTTCCTCCTTGGCTACAGAATGCAGGAACGCTGCACTACGCGTGTTCGCACTGTGCTACGTGCAGCTCGCGTAGTGCGAAGTTGCGCAAACTTCGCAAACTACGTGAGCGTAGCGTAGTGCTTCGCCCAGGGTTAGTCACAAGTGAGTAAACTCAGACTCCGTCATAATGAAGATCTCCCAAAGTAGGAAGAGGAAGACATAGTGGCGAGTACATTCTTATTCCACCTTGTCAAGTTCAAGAATGTTAACTGCATCCACCTAGAACCAAGAGCTCAAATAGTTGTAGCTATTGTGAACTCATGGTTGAATGTGGAGCTAAAGCTTGGTTAGATTATGGCAACATCCCATATTGGAGTACCTCTTAGAAGCTCACCTCCAGATAATCCAAATAGGGAATTGGATTAATCATTAATCTAAGAAAGTTTCATGTCTCTGAGCCAAATGCTGGCGACACTCCTTGTTCACTTTAAGGTCGAAGGCTTGACCTTCAAGTGCCTTCATTGGGTTCCTCCATCCTTCCTGAAGAAAGAGTTGAATCTATAAATGCCACATGGACTGGTGCATTTTTCAGGGTCAATAATTAGTTGCAAGCACTTATTTCAAGTTAATATTGTTACTACCCATCGTTCATAGATTTACTGGCTTGCAACAGGCAGTGTAAGCAAATGATGGCCACAATATCCTAAGAATTCTATGCTGTAATGCCAGGGATGCCAGAGCCAGCATTAAGAGAGGGATGGAAACCATCATGCCAACAATGCTCACAATATGCCAATTATTGCCATCAATATGCTAGGACCAGGAGTAACTAAAAGTGGGTAAATTCATTTGTACTGCAGTGGCATGGATGCTTAACTCATGTCAATAAATAGCACGGCTATAGCAGGGCCAGGGTGCAATAGATGGCCACAATAAGATAAAAATTGCCACCAAGATGTCAGGCTCAGCATTATGTCAGAAGAATCTACTCTCAGGCTCTCAGCCATGGATGTCAATGGTATCCCAAGGACATACACCATTATGAAAGGGACAGTATAGTACAGGGATAAGCATCCTTAAGCCACGTTTACCCATATAGCCCGAGAACTACCTGCATTATGGCAAGAAGTATCACCTTCATGGCAGGGTTACCATTATGCCCAAGATGGTAAGAAGCATGTCATGGATGTCCACAGTATGCAAAGAATTACTATCCTTCTGCAGGACCAGCATTATGATAGTGGTGAAAAATTAATCCTAAGGACAACCATACACATTCTGCTAAGAATTGCCATGATAAAGTCAGGAATAATTATGCAAGACCTAGTCCTTATTGCGTCATTGAGGCAGGTGTGGGTTATCATTGGCCCTGGGCCTGATTCAGGAGTCAATGCCAGGCTGACACAGACACCTGGCACGGTTGTATGATGTTACAACGCATGCTTTTACCCTGCATGCCGTTACAACGCAATTTTTCCCCCGACTTGCTGTCGGGGGTGCGCTGGATGTTGGAATAATATAATTTACTATTCCAACTCCAGTCTGTACAACAGTAGGGAAGGTGTTGGAGTTAAATCCAACACCTTCTACCCTCAAAAGCAAGCCATTTTCGTTGTTATGGCATGCGGGGTAAAAGCATAAGTTATAACGCATGCGGTCTAACGGTTGTTTCCAACCTGGCACACAGACACAAGCTTTCTTTCACCAATCACTAACTCAGCAATTACATTTATATATTACCTGTCTTCTGCTAATGGCCTTATCACAATCCTACGACTTCGCTCCAGCTCCAGGCTCTACACCGTGTACAGAAGACAATGGCGCGTTTCCATCAGTAACTCATTACCGTCCCCCTTATAGAAACAGAGCTCAGGCAACAGGGACAAAGGGGGCCTAATGAGCCCTTGACTTGAGTACAGGCCTGATGGTACACAGCACCAGAGAACATCATTAAACTTGCTTCATAGCGCACTAATAATCCAGTTACAATAAGGCCCCCCTCAATGAAAAGTCTGCTAACCAGTACCAATCCTAGTGACAAGAGTTAGCAATGTCTTCCAGTTGCCCAGGTTTCAGTCAGTGAGAGGGGAAGACAGGTTACCTAGTGAAGAGTCAGAGAGCCTTTCACTGACTGAGGAGGGGATGTTAAACAAGCAGATCCTTTGCAGGGTCACAGGCATTCTGCTTGGCGCTACAGCCTGTGAGCAAATGGCAAGCATTTCCCAAGCTAATCCCAAGCCATAGCACAGTCTATGAAGCCAAATGGTCACTGAACATCTGCGACTCCCCTACTTAATCCACTCATGGCAAGAATTTCGCCATCTAATCCAAGGTAACCATGTTTTCTCACCGCTGCTTGAACGTTACTTATGTGATTGGAAGAAAATGATTGAAATTAACAAAATGACTATTTTAATAAATATTAACCTCTGATCTTGGGTTCCACAGTAGTGTGCTACTCGCCCCAAAGCACTTCAAAGCCTCATCAGGGCTACTAAGTGCTATATAAATCCCATTTCCAATTATATTTACAATTGTTTGCGAGCACCTGAGCACCCAAGTTCTGGCCCTGCTTACTATTTATACAGTGCATTAGGGAGAAATAACTGGAATATGGCTAGGTAGGTCCTAAAAGATGCCTCTGCTGCATTTGATACAGCCAACATTGAAACATTTAGGGATCCAGTAAAGATGTCAGTGTTTTCTGGTCGCGCACTAAATTGGTTTAGGTCATTTGGGGAATTTATTACATAATATGAAATTCAAACTCTCTCCTATACTGATGACAGGCAGATACTACTGAACTTTAACTAAGGGCAGCCAAACAACAGTGGGCATGATTAATTAATTAATTATTTGGATTAAGTAGGGGAGAATGTTTTCTATGAATTCATGACTGGGAAGCTAGCGACTTCCTCAAATTAAATGGGGGGAAACACCGAAATTCTAACTGCAGGCAATAGGCCCACAGCCTGGACACATAATCTCTGGCCCGCCTCTGTGGGGTCCTTCCCAGTCTCTGTCGTTTCAGCAAACAATCTTAGCAAGTTCCTTGATCACAAACTTAGGGCCTCATTTGCAAGGAATGAATGCTTCAGCATTGATGCGTTAATTTCCTTGCACCTGCGTCAAATGCTCTTGCGACACCACCGATGCGCTGTATTTACACTACAGGGTTCTATAGCGCAAGGATTAACAAATGCGTAAAAAATTCTGACCCATCTGTTGGCACCAAAAGTGGCGCATTGCTGGAGCTAGTCGAAAGGCTGACGCAACTCTAGCAATGCGTCACAACACATAGGCGAGTTCCATTGTAAAAGCCCAGCTTCAAACCTCGTGCCTGGTCTGAGCAGGCGTAGGGATGTTAAAACAGTCAAGTCATAAAGTAATGCAGTGAAATGTTGTAAATTTAACTGCGCCACTTCTATGTGGCTTTTTGCATGGGAACGCCTAACCTGCATACATTATACCGGGCGCAGGAATAATGTGACACAGGGCTCTACAAACTGACGCAATGGACCTAGTGTCTCAGTTTGTAGGTATAGAGCAGTGTGGCGCACTGATTCCACCACCGATGTGTCAAAAAAAAAGTGACGCAGCTGCGGCGCAAGGGGCTTGTAAATGAGGCCCACAGTTTTAACATCCAAATTCTGAAAGTGTGGTACTCTTGCTTTCTCTTATTGCACATTCTAAGAAAAATCCTTCCTTTTTTTTATTAGTTACTAGCAGCCCGTCCCGATGTTGTCCGGGTATGAATTGCTGCCGGCCAGTAGTATATTGTTTTGTAGGATTTCGTTTTGATAGCATTTCTTATCTGTGACAGGCCTGTGAAACGCTCCGATTCACAGTGCACTGCTGATGCACTTAAGAGTGCGCGTTCAGTAGTGTGTGAACTCGAGTTTCCCTACTTTATTTTTCCTTGCAATATTATATAGCGCTAACTCAACAACATGGCATGAGCAGAATTTACATTACAGAAGAACACATTCATTTGTGGTAGGCACGGGGAGACAAAACGATTTGCCTGGAACCACGGGATGTTGAGCTGATGCCGAGATTCGAACGTAGCTCCCCAGCTCTAAAGTTCGCAATTCTAGAACTTGTGATGGGAGGTGTGTCTAAAAGTGTATGTCGGTGCTGGCCACCAATGAGAGAGACCTGTGCATTTTTCAAATGGGTGGAGAAAAAATATGAGTATGTTGCTGGAGATGTGGGCCGCCGTGCCACCAATGTACTTACCGTGGGAGGGTAAACACCCATTATTCCGCAACTTTCTTTCCGCATACCATCACTCCGCATACTTTCATTACGAAAGTACCATGACTCTGCAATGCCATTATAACGGATGGCATTAGATTTTATATGCTTTTACCACGCAGTTGTAAATGCAAGAATGGTAAAAGCATTTTTTTTTTAAATATTGGATAAGGTAAGTATGGGTATAGGGGTATATGTTTTGGGGTACTGAGGTATGTTTTGGGTTGTTTGGGTATTTTAAGGGTTCAGATATAGTTTTGGGTTATGGGGTATAGGGGTAGTTTTAGGGTTTAGGGATAGGTATGGGTTTTGGGGTACAGGGGTATTTTTAGGGTTCAGGGCTAGGTTTGGGTTTTGGGGTATAGGGGTATTTTTAGTGTTCAGTGGTAGGTTTGGGTTTTGGGGTACAGGGGTATTTTAAGGGTTCAGGGCTAGGTTTGGGTTTTGGGTTACAGGGGTATTTTTAGGGTTCAGGGCTAGCTTTGGGTTTTGGGTTGCAGGGGTATTTTTAGGGTTCAGGGGTAGGTTTGGGTTTTGGGGTACAGGGGTATTTTAAGGGTTCAGGGCTAGGTTTGGGTTTTGGGGTACAGGGGTATTTTAGGGTTCAGGGGTAGGTTTGGGGGTACTGGGGTATTTTTAGGGTTCAGGGCTAGGTTTGAGTTTTGGGGTACAGGGGTATTTTTAGGGTTCAGGGGTAGGTTTGGGTTTTGAGGTACAGGGGTATTTATAGGGTTCAGGGCTAGGTTTGGATTTTGGGGTACAGGGGTATTTTTAGGGTTTAGTGATAGGTTTGGTTTTGGGGTATAGGGTATATTTATCGGATTAAGATGGGTTAGTGTTTAACCCCTTCACTGTGGCGGTTATTCCGCCGCAGTGCTAAGGGGGAGGGCGGCCGAGAGGCGGGCGCATGCTGGTGACGGAACCGCTCCGTCACCAGCTTCGGTTGCGCTGTGCTCATGACGGAGCGGTTCCGTCACAGCCTCGGCCGCTCAATAGAACGCTCAGCGCAGGCGCGGAATCCGCGCCGCGCAGGTGTGCCGAGCGGGCCCTGACGGAACTGCTCCGTCATCAGCACAGCGCGACTGCGGCTGATGACGGAGCGGTTCCGTCATCAGCAGGGGAGGGGTTAAGGGTGTTGGGGTATTTTAAGGAGTAAGGGTGGGTTATGGTTATGGGGTGCAGGGGTATTTAAAGGGAGCAGGGTGGAATTCGTTTTTAGGGTGTAAAGGGGAGCGCGGGGCAAGCACACCCGGAGCTGGAATGTACAGAACCTGGGAAGAAAAAACAATGACATATTGGGCACAACGCTCGCTTTTTTTTCCCCGTAATCCTGCGCCCCGCACACCCCAACGCCCCCAGCACACGCCCACAGCACACGATATGAGACATGGCATGAAAGGCGGAACGTACCACACGCCCCCAGCGTTTGTCACGCCCCCAGCACACGCCCACAGCACAACACAGACACGCCCACAAGGGACTACTTTGCTGGCACGGTTCTTTTACCTTTTAAATGTATATGGTGGGCGTCTGCATAGCCTATGTCCTTCTGCTGCAACTGCCCTTTCCAACGCTGTATTGGGTGTTGTGATTGGTGCTGTGGTTCGTGAGATTACCCGCCTCAAAGGTTTGGGCTCTCTCTTTATTATATTAGTATGGATAGTATGGATGGATGATGAGCAGATATGGGGAGACACAACTTTTTTCAGCAAAGCTTATGGAGATGCTGTGTACTGTGGCTTGCCAACAGCCTCAATCAGGAAACTCCAAGGACTTTAATATCTGGCAGTAAGTGTGGAATCAGGCTTAAGAAATGTGATCATGTCTCTATGGCTCGTCGGTCACTACACTGGATTCCAGTATAGCAGCACATCTTCTTTAAAGCTCTCTTTTTCCCACCATGCTTCTATTGCACTGACCCTATATGCTTGACGGATCAGATGACGCCTCATTTGTCATCCAGAAAACTATGCACTTCCAACTACTCTCTTCAGAAAATTTCCCATGCTCACCAAGCTGGATGTGGCGGACAATCCTTCTAATGCCTTGGCCTTAAGCTCTTTAATGAGCTACGACTACACCTGCACCTCCACGGCAACTTCTGTTTTTAAAGGGACCCTAAAATGCACATAATCTGATACCAAACTTTATGTGGAAATGTTGGACAGGTAGGCACTCCAGCCGCACACTAGAAGGAAAACAGGATATAGCTGCTTGAGGGACTGAGGTCATGCTTGTTTGCATCACATTTACTCACCTAATAAAACCCTATTAAAATGTGCTGGACAAGATATTCTCCAGCCCCTATAAATATGAGAGTAGGGAAATTACCAAGTAAGACGCCTAAATGGGACTTACTGATATTTGCTCATAGGACTGTCATTAACCTTTCTGCCTAATGGAGCCAGAGCTAAAGTGGATGCAAATGGTTGTTAGCACCTATGCTCTCCATATAGCGGACAGTCTTATACTGCAAAATTGTGAGATTACAGGGTGGGTAACAGCAACTAGAAAAATACTCCTTTGTTTCCGATCACAAATTTCACCTCAATGGAGGGGACATTTATGAGCGGTCACCGGCACAAAATTTGCAAAGAAAATTAGGGAAAGGGCACTACATGTTAGTCCCTAAGGTGTTGGTATGGCACAAGACAAATGGATTTTAATGTTTCCTGTAATTCTGGACTTGGCATTTCTCTGTGTGTGTGGGTGTCAGAACTGGGCAACTTATGGCGAACAAAGCGGTACAGAAGGGGGTGCTCCGTCCATCACCACCCCCTTTCGTACCGATTTGTTCGCCATAAGTTGGCAGGGTATGCTCGGACGTGAGTCCCTTGCTCACTTTGCCACTGGATTCAAGCAAGCCTGGCTAAAGACGGCTGCAATGCCAGAAACCGGTCCTAGGAAGCTTGAATCCGGTCCAGGGAAGGCATGGCTTGGCAGTTTGGGCTGGACTGTTCCCATGAGGCACAGGGTCAGACTGATTTGCATATGGCCATGTCTGAACTGGGGTGGCAGAGGGGGCTAAAGAACGGTTATGGATTAAACCCAGATCTGTTGACTGGGTGTGAGTGTTTGATTGGTTCAGATGCTCCGTCCACCACCCCCTTTTGTACCGCTTTGTTCGTCATAAGTAGGCAGGGTAGGCTCAGACGTGAGTCCCTTGCTCACTTTGCCACTGGATTCAAGCAAGCCTGGCTGAAGACTGCTGCAATGCCAGAAACCGGTCCTAGGAAGCTTGAATCCGGTCCAGGGAAGGCATGGCTTGGCAGTTCGGGCTGGACTTTTCCCATGAGGCACAGGGGCAGACTGATTTGCATATGGCCATGTCTGAACCGGGGTGGCAGAGTGGGCTAAAGAACGGTGATGGATTAAACCCAGATCTGTTGACTGGGCGTGAGTGTTTGATTGGTTCAGATGCTCCGTCCATCACCACCCCCTTTTGTACCGCTTTGTTCGCCATAAGTTGGCAGGGTATGCTCAGATGTGAGTCCCTTGCTCACTTTGCCACTCGATTGGTCCTAGGAAGCTTGAATCCGGTCCAGGGAAGGCATGGCTTGACAGTTCGGCTGGACTGTTCCCATGAGGCACATGGTCAGACTGATTTGCATATGGCCATGTCTGATCTGGGTGGCAGAGTGGGCTAAAGAACGGTGATGGAATAAACCCAGATCTGTTGACTGGGTGGGAGTGTTTGATTGGTTCAGATGCTCCGGCCATCACCACCCCCTTTTGTACCGCTTTGTTCGCCATAAGTTGGCAGGGTATGATCAGACGTGAGTCCCTTGCTCACTTTGCCACTGGATTCAAGCAAGCCTGGCTGAAGACGGCTGCAATGCCAGAAACCGGTCCTAGGTAGCTTGAATCCAGTCCAGGGAAGGCATGGCTTGACAGTTCGGGCTGGACTGTTCCCATGAGGCACAGGGTCAGACTGATTTGCATATGGCCATGTCTGAACTGGGGTGGCAGAGTGGGCAAAAGAACGGTGATGGATTAAACCCAGATCTGTTGACTGGGTGTGAGTGTTTGATTGGTTCAGATGCTCCGTCCATCATCACCCCTTTTTGTACCGCTGTATTCAGGATATGGGCATGAAGTTCCGCCCATCTTTTATATTGGCTCCTGTGACTGGCTTTTCATTGGCCAATAGGCTTAGTAGCCCCTCCTTAGTACCCTCTTTTCTCTTCTTGTAGCCTCCCATGAAGACACCCCATTACATGTGTTGTTATTCTGCACCATTGAATTATAACCTCAGAGCACTATTTTCTTAAATAGCTTTGTCCTGTCTGCTGTTGTGCGCGACCGCTATTTTTTTCTAGCTATTTACTTTTGTTACAATCACTGAAAACTTTAAACATCTTAAGCTAAAGTGTGGCTGCTTCAATTGCATCAAAAGTAAAGAAAATAAAATGTTTTTTTAAATTTCTTTACGTTTGAAGTAATCGCGGCACCCGTGCTTTAGCGTAAGATGTTTACAGCTAAAGCATGAGTGCTGCGATTGAATTACAATGCAATTGCTCTCGCATTACTGAAAGTTAGAGCAATTGGCATTACATTATTATTAGCAACGGAAATAGCTCAAACTTTCAGCAATGCAAGACCTATTGCATTGCAAAAGATTGTTTTATATTGATGAGGGCTCTCCAACAATACATTTTTTCAAAACACGATGACAAAGCAAAGAAAGCACTGACAAAGCCAAAAGGCTGGATGCCAGCGTCATTGGCTTTGCCAGTGCTTACCGTGAATGTATGTGCTTTTTATTTGCACTAGTGCCATTTTGGTGAAACCATTTACAGTTTTTTAGTGGTGCCTTGAATTCACTACATTCATTTTTCACTCGAAATTATGTGCAGAAAAACTATACAGTAAATGCATTATTGTCCAAATTTGCACGAATATGACCACTGGCGCACTCAATATTTTTAACATGTACAGCACCAAGGCTGGGATGGCACAGTGCCTGGTACACGCACATTTTCGGGAAGGTTGGCACCTATGTGCCTGTCTAGAGCATTGTAACGTAGACAGTGGCTGCGCTGCTCCAAATAACGAAGACCTACTAGGTAGTGGCTACTTCTTCCTCCTAGAAAACCAAAGAATCGACAGAAACAACAGTCTATAATTGACAGCAGCAGAACCAACAGGCTGCTGATGTGGAATATCACATAAATGAGAGTGGTGGCAGAATTCACATATTCATTGACTCATCCTCCTATACATTCCTCACAGTGTCTTAAAGCATCCCCTCCATAGATCTGCCTTTAACCTACAAGTCACGCATGCCTATCTGTACATCGGTACATCTTCTGCAAGTGTGATAAGCTTGTAATCTTCCTTCCAGGGAATGGAAGATTGCACTTACCGCCTTCTGTGAGAGATGGACACTTGCTTTAAAATTGCCCGTGTTCTGTGAGGAAGCAAAGCTTGCACTGCTGCTGCTCAATTTATACCTGTCCTGTCATGGGAATACCGGTGCTGCTGCTTCCCAAGTTGTATCTCTTCTCTGAAGGAGAGAAGCCTACCTTGTTTTTACACAAGGTGTACCGGTTCTATGCAGATAGGGTTTCCACTGCTGCTTCCCAATCTTATGAAATAACTAAGAATATTTTGAATGCTTGCGCATAAAGTGCCTAAGCCAGTCAGGAGGTTTGGTTGGACCTGGGGCTTAAACTAGTTGTAGGAACCTGACTGTGTTTCCAGTTCCAGTCCGGCTTCCCAACTTGACCAAACTGTGTGACCCTGGACACCTACTTATCTTTCCTGTGCCTCCTTTTCCGTGATGATCACATTTGAGAGCACCTTGAACTAATTCAGTTTGGATAGGCACTGTACAAGAAAATCTATATTTTATGTGATTTAATACACCATAATGTTGCTCCATTGGCTTATGTAGGAAAAACAAAACAGTTGACTCGCCTTGAGTCATTAATAAAATCATGAGGACAGAAGGGGTGTGATTTGCTAATTCTAATAAATGACACTAGTGCAGTGACATAATCTAATGTGCTTAAGTGAATCAATAAAAAATACACTTATGGGGTTTGGGATGGGACTGCGGCAAAAGTGCCATGCATGTACTTCTAGGCACAAGGCCCCGCGCCCTCCAAGGCCCCGCCATCTCCTTACACTGTGAATGTTTTGTTTGAGTTGGCAGGTCTGCAACAGCCAGCCGCATGTTGCTGGCCTCATCAAGAAGTGGAGCCTACGGAAATGTGTCCCACCTGCCCCCTCTTCTGATGCAGGTGAACTAGGGAATGTTTCCCAGTACGTGATGTGAAATACCAAAAGTCCTGAGGAAGACGCCTGGCCCCAGAGAGGCAAGATTTGGGCACCCAAAGATGTCATAAAAGAGAATTGGGGTGCATTGGTCTGCCCTGCCGTTTCTAATATTGCAGTAGGAAGACACCAGTAAAAAGCAATTTAGCTCACCCACATACAAATTTAAAGAAAGGTCGGACAGTTTAACAAAGGGATAACATAAATATCGAAATAAGGGACAACACACCCAATCTAGAGAGCCCATATTTAGGAGACAGTACAACCAGTGAAGTGGAGTACTCTCAGATGCTTCTCATTACTAGGGGCCCGATGTAGGTCGGTCGGTAACGGCCGAAAATCGGTATTTTCGGCCGTTACCGATCGGTAAATAGGTGATTGGCATGTAGGGGGCATTATTTTACCGAATCGGTAAAATTACCGATTCGGTAATTTTACCTATTCGGTAAAATAAAAAAATCGGTAAATTTACCGAATCTGAGCCACCCATATGTAGGTGGGACTCTTCAGAGTCCCAGGAGCCTTACCGAATCAGTATTTTACCATCAAATCCAATTTGATGGTAAAATACCGATTCCGGTGTGCATGCACACCTATGCCATGTGACAGGCAGACCTGCCCTTAGGGCATGTATGCCTGCCACATGGCACCCGAGCCTGTTTTGGGGGTTCTAGAGGGTGTCAAAGCGACACCCCCTGCACCCTTGTGAAAATCAGTATTTACCGATTCGGTAAATACCGAATCGGTAATGCCCATTCATTCCTATGGGCTTCAAATACCGAATTCATCCAATTCGGTATTCCAGCACATCTGGAATACTTACATGTCGACCCCATAGATTTACCGATTTAAAATTACCAAATCGGTAACATTCGGTAACTTAAATTCGGTAAATCTATTTCACCTACATCTGGCCCATAATGTGTAAATTTTTTGTTGAAGCATACCACACTCGACAGATGAGAATTCATCATCCTTTAATTGTACATGAATTTATGGTAAGTCCATAACAAGTTTGGAAAGTTTTTCCAGGAGTTTTGTACTTGTATCTTAATGTATATGCATGGAAAGCATCCAACAGCCCTTTGACACCCCTCACTCCATCTTTAGTGTGTTAGCTACCTGTGTTGCACCTGCCTTGTATGGGTGAGAGAGTTGTGTGATGTTCCTTCTGGTATTGCCTGCTCGCCTTTCTTGTTCATTGTGTTAGGGAAGGTTGCACACCTGCATTGCATGTTGGACATTTATTGTATTGTGAAGCTTGGCATAACGCATTCCACTACACAAAAGACAAAAACATTTGCATTGCCAATGCTTGTTTTGCATAGAAGGGAGGAGCAAATTATGTGGCAGGGTGACTAAATTGTGAACAAGAAAAGTCCAATTAGATTGTGAAATGCTGTACATTTCTCATTTTACATGTTATCACTACGTGGTCAAAGGTTTCACCATATTAACACATATATACAGCGATCATCATCTGAATTGTGATCTGCCGCTGGATGACAAAAGGCCTGCCACTCAGCTGTAACATGTGTGGTAACGTTTTTTTTTTTACTTTTCATCCGTTTAAACTACAAACAACGTTTTCTTTGGTTAAAATCAGTAAATTATGGAGAACATGGTGGATTATGTGGAAAGTACAGCAAATCCATAATTATGTGGAAAACAATGTGGTCGCAGAATTGCATATTTCCAGTGACCCTAGTTTAATGCTAGATGTGAGTGAAATCTAGCAAAATATGTGAGCAGAATTAATATTTTAGTTTTACGTGTGAAATACACAGTTTTGAGATGGACTAGATGACTTTGTGAAATTGTAAAAGATTGTTGACAAATTGTGCCATGCCACATAACTTTTTTTTGCCATATCTGCCTTTTGAGTCAACATCATGTTGCATACTGGGATTTTGAGCCGGTAATAAACAAGTTTAAAGCAAAACAAAAGACCACAATGCCTGAAAAGCTGGGAATGATTGACAGTATCATTATGCCACTTAACAGACTAGTGCAATTCAAAATAAAATGTAGTTCCTGCCTTTCTTTCTTGGAGGCTAGCATGCCCTAATCAGTCTGGTAGGTGAAAGGGCAGAGATTGCATTTCGGATGAAAATACGAGCAAAACCCTACTACTGGGCTAACATTAACATCCATTGGAAAATCAGCAAGTTAAATACAATATTATCTCCCAGACCAATGTGAGCAGCAGCAGCTGGTGGCAGCGGCGGCTCCTTTGCTATGGGGGAGGAGCGTCACCCACCTGCCAGCAGCTGATATTTATACAATAATAAACTCTTGTTTACAGGCTGTAGGGGGAGTGTTGGGCCCTGATATTTAGTGCGTATGACGGTATGGTCAGAAGTCTCAGGTCAGTCAAACTATCATGCGCATTGAAGCTCTCTCAACCCCAGCTGTGTTGCCGGGTCGGAGAGAGCCAGCACAGGCTCCCAGTCTCACTGGGAGCATAAATCATTGGCGCTCAGGCGTATCCTGATGCTACTTTCAGCAGAATTAAAGCAGTATCAGGATTGGCCGCAGTGCACTCTGACGCTACTTTCAGCAGAATGAAAGCAGCATCAGATTGGCCGTAGTGCATTCTGGGAGCCTGCATCTGCAGGAAAGTGGCGCTATGCAGCGAGCAGGTAAGTGTTTTTTTATTTTTATTTTTTGTTTCCCCCTTCCGTCCTCCCCTCCCTATTCCCCACCTCATCCCTGCAGAGATACAAAGGAAAAGACGATCTGCTGGGGCCTGCTTCCCAAGAGGAGTTTGGTGTGATTTACTTGGAGCATCTGGTCACCAACGTGATGCGACCTGCCTTGATCAGATGCAGCACAGGCTGCAGGCTGCCCCGCAAGGGCAGCAGTGTAGTATCACATTACCCGAAAGCTATAAAGGAATTTGCCTATGCGCAGCAACATTGTCTCTACCTTCCAAAGAGCATCTTCTTGCTCCTGTTGATGTTCACCTAGTGAAACCTGTCCTTTCACTGTGGAAAGTTCATAAAGTTAATCATTTTTTAAACTGTATTTTAGCCATTGCACCACAAGATTGTTTAACCATGTATTTGTCTTCAGTAAATGCAGATCCAAGCAGGATCGCGCGAATAACCAACCCTCCGAGCCCCTCTTCACACTAATTAGCTGCAGGGTCAAAGTACAGAAATTCATTATTTAGTTATCCATGTCAATTTTCCGCCTAGTAATAAAGTATCCATTAACTAAGGACATTTAATGGTCCAGGTTATTGACTGCTCAAAATAACGTTGATGGCACAGTTAGCAGTCCTCCCAATCCTTTACAAAAACAATAGTCTCTGATTGTAGTTTTGCTAAAAGCCATCTTTAGAGGAACACAGAGTACTCTGGTCCAATAAAAAAAGTGTATATACTTGTGTGTGACATTTGTTAAGCTCTGTAAGAGGTAGGGGAAATGACAGAGGCTGGGCTACAAAAGAGAAGGTAGCTGAGAAGAGCTGCAAAGAATCACACATTTCCTCCCACTCTAACCACTTTAATTTAACAGAAATTCAAAATGTGGCCCAATCCTAAACAGAGTGAATCATTTCAAGTTCCATACATTTTTCGTGGTATTTTTTTGAGTTAAGGTTCATGCTTAGATCACGTGTTACTTCATGAAACATAAACACTCATTAACCTACAAGGAGATCCAGGGGATAATAAACTGGTTAAAATCCTACATTTTTCCTTTTAACCCAGGGTATACTTTGCCGGCTCTTTGCCAATCTTGAAAGATGGGTTAGCATGGAAGATCAAGACATTTTGATATTTGGGCATTAACATCTACCATGCTCCAGTTGATGTTTAGGATAGAAATCTGGGTAGGACAGTTTGGGGTCTTAGAGCGTAGATTAAATTTTAGACGCCAGTGCCACTATCTGTAATGGGACGAATAGCAATTGTTAAAATACTGATTCTCCCTAGTTTTTATATAATTTCAGACACTCAGTAGACTAGCCGGGCTAGAGACTGGCACAGAGTTGCCTTCTCAATTTAGAAACTGCCCATAAAAGCAGGAGGGACAGGACTCTGATCTGGAGAAATATTATTTTGCCGTACAGTGACATTGAGTATTCAGGTGGTTATTATCTCATTCTCTGGGCAAAGCGGGCTTTGAAGAGGAGAGATGCATTGATGGTACCTTGCAAAGGCTTATATTCCCCATGAAGCACCTACCTGTTCAACTGTCCACTCATATGTGGACTACTTACCTACTGAAACACAGTTATGGACTCATCAACAGGTACTTCCCAAATTTCAAAAATAGAGCGGAGGTCTAAGAGAATGATAGCAGCAGTGCCCCCCAGGTCAAGTTGTTTCCTAAAATGTTTTACTGCACCCAAAAAGCCACATTCCATACTGAAACTGGGACGAAATCCAGACAGAGTGGCGCAGGAGACTAGGGATCACCAAATAGCAAGACAGCTGAACATTGACATGCTTTTCTATGATCTTGGTACAGATAGGAAGTAATGAAATTGAGCAATAATTAGTCCAAGTTTCAGGATCGAAGATAGGCTTTTTAAGTAGAGGACAAACATGGCATGTTTCTATAATGAAGGACCTCTACCTTCCATCAAAGAAGTATTTCAGAAGCAATAGAAGGCGTGGATTTTCGCTCTTTTTCATCTTTTCCAGGGAAAGAGAATCACAAGGGGATCCTGATTTAATAACCTCCAGCAGGGATACAAGTGTGGTTAGATCTTAGAGGCTTAAATTTCGGTAAGCTAGCCTCAAAATCAAGACACGCATGCAATCTCTGGGAGATGCTCATGACCAATCTCTACCCAGGTTGTCTCGAAACAGCAGAAAGGAGTAAATAATTGATATTGACTATCTCCTCATGAAAGGATTTTGAAATCTCCTCACAATTGGACAGTGAGAGGTCACCTGAGGCTGACTCTTGCGAACAAACTAACAAGGTTTAACAATCCCAAAAAGCTCTTTAAAAGAGTTTTGAGCAGTAGAGATTGTGTTGGAATAGTCCACTCGAGCTGTACGACAGGCTTTAAAATACAATTGAGCAGCTACCTTTATTTTAGCTTTGGTTCCTCTACCATACGTTTTATGCCATATGCGTTCTAACTGCTTGCACTTTTTCTTAAGTAGCAGTAGGGAATCAGTGAACCATGGAGCGGGCATACGATGTCTTTCGGTGCCTCCTGCTTTAAGTGGCAGGACAAGACCTTATCAAAGGATGTGCTAATCCAAAAGTCAAGAGCAACAGCGTCATCATCCAGAGAGCCATTGATGTTTGGACGTCCTTTCTGTAGATAGACACTCAAAATATAAACATTTAATTTTGTCCGAGGATGATAGCTCCTGCTCGAAGGTAAAATGGATTGCACTGTCCCTTTAATCTAAAGTGATATAGGAAGTGCATAGTGATCTGTCCAATATAGAGGCATAGGTTTCGCCTATACAAGAGAAGCTAAATTAGAAAAAATGTGTCAAGAGTGGGTCCTACAGAATGTAACAGCAATTAGCCAATGATGTGGAGGTCTTCAGATAAGGTGTTAGCCACACCGCTGTTTGGATCATCAAAATGAATGTTAACATCACCTAAAACAGTGAAGTTAGCAAAATTTAAGACAAAAGGAGAGATGGTCTCAATTATGGTTGCAGCCCAGCTACTCACACGACCCGGGTATGTGGTATATTAGAGCTCCTGAGATGGCGAATTGCTCAGATAATTTAGATTGGAACATTAAACCCTTCACAATCAGGTTACCTTTAAAGGTTCAGTGTGACAGTTAAATATTGATTTAAAAATAACAGTAATTCGACCTTTTCTCCCATCACTGCAATCTTTACTTACAACTCTACATTCTTAACATCTAACAGGATTGTCAGATTTTATTTTGATGCTCTTTCAGGTTGCCCCCAATGTTTCACTGATCAAGCTGATTTTGTTCATATGATATGGTCTTGCAGTGCATTGACGTCATACTGGGATGAGATTACTACTGAGCTGTCCATAGGTATGGAATGTGGTGTAATTATTACACTTGAGGCCTATTTGCTGGGTTACTTTATGCATCTACGGACATACAAATCACCTGAGAGGTTTGTAAACCGTACATTCATTTTACTTTTAGCAAAACATGTTACAATGAATTGGAAAAAATTGGTAACACGTCTCTAACATCCAGTAAAGCGGTATATTTAGTAGTTGGAGGATTTAATACTCTCATACTTCTCATAAGCTTTTTAGTTAATAAATTCTGTCCCACAGAAACACTGTATAGTAAAGAGTGACCTGCTGATATAGCAGATCTTTAAACATTCATGGTTCTATAAGATAGACCTGATGTGAAGAGTTCTGAGAGGCAGTTCACAACATTCACTAAATCAGTTGAAACAGGATCATAACCTCGTTGAAAACACCAGCGAACCCATTTGTCCCATGCTAGTCGATATGCTTTCCTTGTTCCCATGACTCAGCTATGAGTCTGACATCTCCTTCTGGACCTAGGAGAATCTCTCTGAACGAAGGAATTTGAATTGGAAAGTCTATGCTCATTTCCAAAATGATTGGAAACCAGGCTTGTGATCTCCAAAGGGGAGTTATGACTACCATGCTCTCTTTGTAGCGACGAGCTTGAAGGAGTAGGTGAGGTAGCATGACAAAAGGCGGCAAAACATAGGGAGCTAAACCTCTCCAATCTTAGAGGAAAGCGTTTACCTTCTGAGCTTGAGGATCTGGTCTCTAGCTGAAAAATTCTTTCAGTTGAGTGTTGAATCGGTCCACAAACAAGTCTGTCCTGAAGGGGTCCCATCTGGATTGGATATTCAGAAATATTTCTCTGTCTAGTCTCCAGTTGCTGGAGTGCTTGAAATTCCTGGAGCACCAGTCCGCTACACCATTGTTCAAACCAGGAATGTGTTCCGCTATAACTGAGACTCCTTTGCTCAAGCAATATCCCCAGAAACCCTTTGACCGATCCGATACACCTTTGGAAAGGGGTCCGCCCAGTTTGTTCACATATCGGACTGCTGACACAGTGTCCATGCACAACATTACATAGCATTTCACTGACTTCTGGGTGAAGCAGCAAACTGCAAATTAACCTGCAAGCAACTCTAAGCAGTTGATATGCAACTTCTTCTCCTGATCTGTCCACCGACCCCCTGTTGATGAATTCCCACATCTTGCTCCCCATCTTTCCAAACTTGCGTCCGATTCTATCAATAGGTCTGGTTCTTCCCAAAAAATGGTTCTGCAATTCCATGCCTCCACATTCTTCAACCACCAAAGGAGTTCCGTCCTCGATTCATGGTCTAGAGAGATCGTCTGAGAAAACGATTGTGTTGATCTCAGAGCGCCTGCTTTTAGTCTCTGTTGAGCTTGATAGTGTAATGGACCTGGGAAAATAGCTTGAATTGTGGACGATAGAAGACCCAGGATGCTTGCTAGAATTCTTAGGGGAAAATACTTCTTTTTAAAGTATCTTTCTTAGTTCTTTCTTTACTTTGTTTCCTGGTAATTTCAGTTCTGCTTTTACTGTATCTACCACAAAACCTAGGAATTGTGTCTGTTGGCTTGGTACTGTACAAGATTTTTTATAACAAACCCTAGATGTTCTAAAAGTCGTAGTGTGAGGTTTGTATGAAGGGAGACAGTCTGTTTTGATTGAACCATTATAAGAATGTCGTCGCGATATATAATTAGTCTCACTCCCCTTTCCCTGAGCCAGGAAGTCACAGGCGTAGAACCTTGGTGAAGCACGAAGGGGTGGACAAAAGTCCGAAAGGGAGACAGCAAAATTGATTTAGCTTTCCCTCCCATGTAAATTGGAGGAATTTCTGATGAGTTCCCCAGATTGGGATCGTCAAATAGGCGTCTTTCAAGTCTGGTCTTGTCAGCCAGTCCCCTTTCCTTAGGATGTCTCTTAAAAGATGTATTCCTTCAGAAACGGTGGTAGATTACCCAATGAATTAAATCCTTTAGATTTATAACTGGTCTTTGTTCCTTGTTTTTCTTCTCTTCCAGGAAGATATTTCTGAGGAAGCCTATTTGTGTGCCTTCTATAATTGCCACTTTCGTTAAAAGTGCCTTTACCTCTTGAGAGACCAGTTTCTTGTCTTTGCGTGAGAAAGAAATCTCCAGTGGGCGTCTTGTTTGTGAAGGGGTGTCGAGCAAATCTATCTTGTATCCCTTCGCTGTATTCAAGACCCATGGATCTTGAGTTACTAGATTCCAATTCCCAGAGAATTGGCGTAGTCTCCCTCCCACCTTTGGAGGGGTATCTGAAAGGTCTTTTAAGGTTCCTACCTGATGAAAAAGAATGCTGTCTCCGTTCGCCCTGAAGGGTCGTCCACGGTTCCTTTGTCTTTGAGGGAAGAAGTGTTGGGTGCTGTAGGTATTCTGTAATTCTCCGCCATGGCCCAGGAAGGGTCTTGAGGGAGGTAGTCCTCGGCTGGGGATGGATCGAACATCTTATCTCCAAACGAATCCACAATACCCATTTTGGATCCTGAGGCCTTGGATGCCTCCTCTCAGCTTCCCAATCTTCTTAATTTGACCTCTTCGACATCAGTGCTGAACTCAGAAGAGGAAGAGAGTTCAATTTCAGGTTCCAAATCATCATCGCTGTCAATGGCGATAGGGAGCCCAGGGCCTTTCTCTTGCCCAACTGGGGTGCCAGAGGCACCAATCTTGTCACCCCCTAGAGAGCGTGCGACCGTGATGAGAGCTTGGAGGTTTTGCTTTTCTTTGCTCTTTTAGGTGGAAATCCTCCAGAAGCCCTCTTTCTTGGAGCCTTACATGCCCTTTCTTGGCTACTAGTGGAAGAGGTGTGGCGCAGAGGCCAGAGTGCCTGACTCCGTACCACATGGTTCACGGTTTGATCCCCGGCTCTGGTGGCAGGTTTGCCCAGCGCTATGTGACTCTGGGCAATAGCTTGCTTAATCTTCCTGATGACCCCCAGCGCTGGGACACCTCCGTTGGAGGTAGCTGTGCGCTTTACAAATGCTGCCATTTACGTTGACATTTACTAGTAGATGGCCAAGCTAAATTTGAGATGGATTTGATTTTTTTATTAATAGTTTCATCAAGAGAGCCCAAAGCTTTTTCAATTACCTTGTTCCCTGTTAACTAGTTCCTCTAATTTATCCTCAATATTAGCTTGAGGTGGAGGTGCAGACATATTGATAATTGAGATAAAATTGCTTAAAATAAATATTCAGTAAGTAGGGAGGACTAGTTAAATATGGAATTTGTAAAGTAAGGTATGGAAATCCTTAATTTAACCTAACTAGATTGGTATTGTAAAATATATAAGGAATGGGTATCCTAAACAAATCTAATCTGTTGTATCATGTCAAAAAGCTTTAGTTGTGCTCCTTTCCTACCTAGTGTGAGAGGCAGACGAGAAAACAGCTGATCGTTAAAAGATCAACAGCTGACTAGGCTCGGATCGAGCTGGTAGTTGCAACTGTCATTTGTTTTATTCCCAGGAATGGGAAATGGGGGACGTATTGAAGTACACTATGTTCTCCCAATTATTTAAAATGGCTGTCACGCACGTACTAGACGTGCGTGACAGCCCGCTAATAATCTTTCCTCTAACCGGTCTTTAGGCCGGACCTCTTCAAGCGATATCAATCGCACTGAGGGGTCCGGCTTGGTGCATAGGCCAGTTCGGCTTAATTAAGGAGAGAGAGGCTGGGAGAAAGTATCGAGCGATGAGGCTGCACCCGAGAAAAACTCAGAATGAGGGGAAAATACCATGAGATGCATGTTTGCTCATGAACAGCCTCGCAGATGTCAAGGCCGGTGAGAAATGTTATTATTTGAAGTTGAAACCAAGAAAGAAATTAGCATGGAAGACGGGGATAAATTCTGGTTCAGAAAGACATATTTAAATGAATTAGGACATAACTGAAAGCATTCCACATTTGAAAAACATATATAAGGGGGAAAGAAAGGTTAGCAATACTCTATATAGTACTTAGAAGCTATGTATATAGAAATATTGAACAGCATGCAATATAAAAAATCATCAAAATAGTAAAGTGAGGGGGGTGTGGCCGGCAGCCGAAGGCAATGGCTGCGGCATAGATGAGCTCTCCCCTGCCCACGGCGCAACGGAGAAGCTACATCCCGAAAATCCTGCCCAAACGCGGGCGACAATGTGGAGGTGACTGCCCAGTTTGCCCTACCTGGTAGTGATCTGTCGGAAGGCGCCTTCGCCTCCAAGAAGAAGTTGTTCTGAGGTGCTGATCCCAGGGACGAACTAAGGAAAATGGCAGCGGCGGCCCGGGATGCCGGCCGCAGTGATCAGTAGACCCGCGGCAGACTCGGTGGCCCGGCGGTGCCTGTGAAGTGGCGGATACGGCGGCGACTGCGGAGCGAAGGAGGCTGGGGTGAGATTTCGTCCTGCGGGGGGAGCCCTTCTCTCCCCCGAAGGCAGCGATAGTGCCGGCAGAGGCCCCGGGGTGGAGCGGCTTGAGAATTTAGGCCCGGCTTTCGGCCTGTGCATTGTGGACGACCCCCTCCGTAGGAGCGAGGCAGACGGGGCAGGACCTCCCCCCTGCTGCTGCCGGGAGTGATCACGGAGCCCTGAGCGGCGGGGCGGCCTTTCTTTCCCCTGACCGCGGAGTGCGTGCCAAAAGAGGACCCGGTCCGGGTGCCTCACAAATCTAGGCCCCGGCTTTCAGGCCTGCTGACTGTGTGTGCTCCCCCCCCCCCCCGCGAGGACGAGGCTGTGTTGGTGGGCCTCGTTGTTACTGTGGGGGGTGAGAGAGGGTGCCCCCGCAAGTGCACTGCTTCTGGAGTTGGGCCGGGAAGTAGACACGGAGGGAATTGGAGGCGTCAAGAAAATAGAGCTGAAGCGCTGATGGTGGCAGCGGGGTTACCCGAGCCCCCCCTCTCCCCCCTGGATAAGTCCCTCTGCTGCATGAGATGAGCTTTGTGGCCGGGCGGCCCCAGTGCTTTGGGGACACGCTCTCAGTGGCACTGCAGGGCAGACCGTAGCCTCTTTATTGTTCTGAAGGGGAGCTGAACGGTGCTAACATCTAGGTGGCCTTGAATCCTGGTGTGGGGCCACGTGGACCCTTGGGAGGACCTTCCTGACATTGCTCTGCCCCCCTTCATAGGCGGTGGTGTATTGCGGAGCTTGCTGCTTCGGCCATCGTCCGGGGGGGAGAGCCAGGCCCTGTGGAGCAACTTGTGGACTGCTGCCTGAACTGTTTCTTCGGTGTGACCCCCTGGGGGGCCTAGTGCCTCTCGGTGTGGACCTGGTGGTGCCCCCCCTCGCCCCCCCCCGATTTTCTCCCGGACTATTGGAATTGCTGCTGAGTGTTGGAGTGCCGAGACTGCTACTTGGCTCCATCCTTCCAGGGCGGCGACTTACCTACGGGCGGCCCCAGATGATGGCAACAGTTGTCAGGGGCTCCAGAAGCAATGCCCAGGGGAGGCTGTCTAAGTTTGCATGGTCCAAGGGAGGAGATAAGGGCGACTCGCCTAGGTCTGACAATGGTGCGCCGGAGGAGGCCCATCCAGCTGAGCAGGAACCAACGCTTCGTGATGTTTTGGCGGCCATCGGTGGAATGCGTACTTCCATGGACTCCGTCTCAGTGGAAGTCTCCCTGCTTAGGGCGGACTTCAAACAAATGAACGAGAAGGTGCAGGAGCTTAAGATAGCAACAACGGCCGTAAGAGATGGCACCTCGGAGCTTCAGCGTCAATTGAAGGACATGGAAAAACGACAGGTCAGAATGGCGCAACAGCTGGATGATTATGAAGGGAGGGCCCGTCGAAACAACATCAGGATCCTGGGAGTTCCGGAAAGAACGGAGGAGCCCGCGGCTGATCTCTATGTGGAAGACCTGGTCACTAAACACCTGAAGCCCAAGGTACTATCCAGTTATTTTTCCATAGAACGGGCTCATAGGGTGCCAGGCGGCCCGCCCAAGCCTGGGGCCCCGCCACGTCCGATCATCGCCAGGGTCTTCAACTTCAGGGATAGGGACAGCATTTTACAATGCTCCAGATCCAACCCTCCACTTAAAATTGACAACTACCAGGTGTCTATTTTCCCCGACTTTACGGCCAGAGTCCAAGCACAGAGGAGAAGTTTCCAGGCGGTCAAGCGAGAGCTGCGTAGCAAAGACATGAAATACGCGATGCTCTTCCCGGCCAAGTTAAGAGTGGAATGGGATGGTAAACCCTGGTTTTTCAACTCTCCGGACACGGCCTGGGAGTGGCTGGAGGGTTGGACCACCGTTGGTGGCCTAAGGGGTAATCGTCGTGAGAGATCTGGACGACGGAATGGTGTTGGTCCCGGCGAGGCGGAGGAGGGAGCCGAAACAGAACCCTTAACGGAGCTGAGTGGTCTTGATGAACAAGAATGAAACAGCTTCCAGGTTGACTGAGGGACATGATATCCAGGCAGACCGCAAGTGAAGTGGGGGGCGGATCGGTGGTAACAGAACTTGTTAGAGTGAGAGCCTTAGGTAGGGGTTAACCTGGTAGTATTATAGAGGTGTAATATGTTTGATTTATTGTATGCCTAGGCATGATATGAGGATTACGAGGGGCGTCACCTGTATTCTTTTTGGGCTGTTCTGTATTGTTGACAGTAATGATCGCCAGTTGACGGGGGGCTCGGTCTCCCCCATTTGCGCTTCAGCACGGTTGGGTGCAATAGAGGCACTCTGCCATTTTGGGGGGTGGGTTGTTTTACATCCACAGGCAGGGGAGCAGGGAGGGGTTGAGTGGGAGAGGGTGGGGTAGTTGTTTAGGGTTGTGGGAAGGGTTTTCAGTAAGGTCTGAGATTGTGGGGTGGGAATGCGGGTTTTTATTGGGTTCTGTTTTGAGTGTTAGTTGTGGGCTGCAGTTACTTGATATGCTGGAAGGGATGTGTGATGACGAGAATGGCTTGATACATTGTACCGTTGGTAATGGAGGACCAGGAATTGATGTGCACTAATGTTTCTGCTGCGGCCCCCTCTTTGACCCTTGTTTTCCCCCGATGACCGTTGTTACTTGAAATGTACATGGGCTGGGAGATCGGATTAAACGGGGTTTGGTATTGCAGTACTTGAGGCGCACGGCACCGGCTATAGCGTTGCTCCAGGAAACACATTTGGTGGGCTCGACTTGTAAGGCAATGGATCGATGGGGGTACAAAATGGTAGCACACTCAGAATTCTCCACGGGGCTCAAGAGGGGTGGGTATCCTAATACGAAAACGCTTTCCTTTAATTACACATCAGGTATGGGAGGACTCCCTTGGGAGGGTTGCTGCTGTTACGTGTCAGTGGGAGGGGAAACGATTTAATATTGTTTCGTGTATGCTCCCCCTTCCCTCCACTCTGTGACTTTTCCGGCTCTTAGTGCGTTTTTATTGAATCTACCTGAGGGTGAACTCATTGTTGGGGGTGATTTTAACTCAGTCTTGAATAGAGCGCTGGACCGCCACCCTAGCAGGACGATGCGGGCGAGTGATTCCCGTATGGGTGGTTTCTTGGACGCACTGGGGCTGATAGACGGATCGAGATACAGACACCCCGGGGAACGGGGATATACTTTCCAATCGGGGGCACACAATAGTCTATCTCGCATTGACTTCTTTTTTGTCTCCGCGGACAGTCTTTCCTCTTTGACTGACATAGAGATACGACTGAGGGGTATTTCAGATCACTCACCGGTCTATCTAACTTATGCTTCCCACACAAAAGTGCGTAAGCAAATTTTTACCGTTTCCCCTGGCTATTTGCAGGTTCCTTCGATCAGGAAGGATATTGTAACGTGCACGAAGCAATACTTTCAGGAGAACCAGGGCTCGGTGCAGTCCATCAGAGTCCTGTGGGAAGCCTACAAGACGGTGCTGCGTGGGCAGGCAATCTCTTCCATCACGGGGCCTAGAAAGGCGATGAGGAGCGACCTAGAGGCGCTGGAAGCGGAACTTGTAGCGCTCCAGCACCTACATGACGCAGACCCCACTGAGGAGACGGCGCATAGTTTACGCCTCAAACAATGCGAGGTTCCCGAATTTCAAAAGGCACAGGTCAGGCTGCGACTTCAGACTACTAGGCACACTATTTACGAGCAGGGTGATAAGACGGGCAAACTTCTGGCATGGCTAGACAAGAAAGAAAGGGCGCAGAGGACGATAGCACAACTTTGTACACCGGCAAATGTTATAGTCACGTCTCCGGCAGACATCACAGATGTTCTAGCTGACTACTATGAACAGGTTTATACATCCACTTCACCTATAACAACGGAGGAGGCCCAGACTTACATTAAGAACATACGGATGCCATCTTTGTCAGAAGAGGAAGCTCTGCTCCTGGACTCTGACTTTACACACGACGAGGTCTCGGCGGCACTTCACTCGCTCCAATCGGGGAAGGCTGTGGGACCTAATAGGATCCCTATTGAATTATATAAACGGGTCTCTGATGTAACTGTCCTGTACCTCCATGCAATGTTCCGTGACAGCTTGGATAAGGGAAAGCTGCAGCTGGACCAACGGATAGCCACTATAATTACTATTCCCAAGCCGGGCAAACCCCCCGGATGAATGTAGGTCGTATCGTCCGATATGGTTACTTAACGCTGAAGCCAAAATACTGGCCAAAATGATAGCGAATCGGCTGACTCCACATCTGGGGACATTGATACACCCGGACCAATCTGGGTTTATGCCCAATAGAAGCACCGCTCTTAATTTACGCCGAGTACAGGCAGTATTGGCACAGATACCGAGTCTTCCAGAGTCAGCAGTTATTCTGTCCTTGGATGCTCGGATGGCGTTTGACATGGTGGAATGGCCATATTTATTTGCGGTTCTCCGCCATCTCGGTTTTGGGCCTAAATTCTGTGCATGGGTGGCACTGCTTTACGCTGAACTGCTGGCGCATGTAGTAGCAAATGGTCACTTTCCAGAAATTTTCCGCTCAGCCGTGGAACCCGCCAGGGATGCCCGCTGTCGCCCCTGGTTTTCGCGTTAGTTTTGGAGCCCTGGGTCCGGTGGGACCCTATGGTTATGGGCCTTAATTGGACAGCTACATGGGAAGACCGCATATAACTATATGCAGACGATATTCTTCTCTATTTGACCCTCCCGCTGCGTTCTATTATAATGCTCCTTAATATTTTTGAAATTTTCGGGCGGGTTTCGGGCTACAATATTAATTGGTCCAAATTGGTTCTATTTATCCTCAAGGGTCCCCCGCCCGGCTTCCGGCGAACTGTCCCCTGAAGATTACGGATGGACCTTTTTAAGTATTTAGGGATCTGGATCACACCTGATCGTGATGCTTTTTTTCCATCATAATTTGGAACCCCCCGCTTGCTTGTTTCCGGGCAGATGTTAGCCATTGGCGCTCTTTGCCTTTGACCCTTCTGGGTAAAGCGGCTCTGTAAAGAATTATGACTTTGCCCAGATTATTGTATGTTCTTGAGAATACCCCTTACCTGGTCGACCCGAATTATTTTAAATCGATAGAGATGTTAATCTCGGGCCTCATCTGGGACAACAAATCAGCACGTATATCCTGACAGAAATTGGTCAGGGGCTGGTACGACGGGGGGATCGCCATCCCAGATGTCCAGTTGTATTATTGGGCGGCCCAGCTAAAGATTGTAAATCATTGGCTACATGCTTCTCAGAACGACCCAGCATTTAAGGCGGATAGATATGATTTAGGTGAGGCAGGGGTGCTTGGCGCACTCTACGATAAAAGAGGCGTCTCAACCCTGATTGGTCCAACGGCACACACAGTCAAGCTGTGGTATGTTGCTCAGGCCCAGCTCAAATGCGCGGATACACTTACTCTTATGACACCCCTTTGGTCATCGCGGCGGCTGGGTTGCCTACGGCATACTAAAGGCTTTGAAGCATGGGACCTGATTGGGATCTGAACCGCTGGGGACTTATGGAAACAGGGTAACGTTCTGTCCTTTGAGCAACTTCAGACCCAATACAATTTAGCCCTTACGGAGCGATTCCGTTATTTGCAAATACGTCACGCCCTGGGATCAGTCATCCGGCCTGGCAATGTGGTGCCTGAGTCAACTCCACTCGAAGACAGGCTCCTCACGGAGCATATGCCTAAAAAAGCGACATCCTTTGTATATCGTAAGCTTATTAATAATCTTCCTGACCCCACCGTGAAATTAAGGGACTCATGGACCCGTGTAGTGGGGGAGTTTGATGAGGCAGACTGGCAGACTGCGCTCTCCTCCCCCAGGGAGGTGGCTATACCCTCCAGACTTAGGCTTGTACAACTGAAAATACTTCATCGGGTCTACTACACTAGGACCACTTTACATGTGATTGGGAGAGCCTCACATAAATTCTGTTTAAGGGGATGTGGGGAGGAGGGATCGTTTTTCCATACTATCTGGGATTGTCCCTTCGTGACTCCATATTGGGCCAAAGTCATGAGAACTATGTCACGAGTGGTAACGGTATCAGTGACTCCGGATCCTAGGTGTTGTCTGTTGAATATCTGGGAACCTAACGACTTGTCTCACTCTGCTCAGGATTGGATGACGTTGGGCATCATGTATGCTAAAAGGAACATAGCTAAATTCTGGGGATCCCCATTGGTACCAGCCCTCAAGGATTGGTGCAATGATTTGGATTATGCAATGATGGCGGAACGCACTGTGTATTTGAATCGGAAGTGCCCACGGAAGTGGGTCAGACTGTGGGATGCATGGAATGCATATCGAGGTTATTTGTGTGAGCCGCCTGTGTTGGATAGTGAGGATGGTTCGGAGTAAGGGGGCAAGAAACATTGCTAGTACATAGTATGCTAAAGGATTCCTGTCCTTCTGATTGCATGCATATTTTGCAGCTCTATTCTCGATTTGCACGTCCTGACTGATAGAAGCTACAATTGTAACGGTTGATTCATATATGCCTACTGTTTTTCTTTTATATAATAAACTGGTTTAAAAAAAAAATAGTTAAGTGAAAGAAGCTAAGCTCGTAAAGGGTAGTACTTATCTTTGTGAGCAGCAGCAACAAAGAAGGAAGATGTCTGCCTGTGGGGGACTTTATAGCACATTGGAATGTTCATTGAAGTTCTGTATTCTTCAATGGTTGCTGCTGAGCTGTGGCAATAAAGGAGATTTGCATAATGTTGGCCTCTGTGTCACGCCTTAAAATTGTATACTGTTAAATATGTTAAATGGTTGGAGACAGAAAGTGCACAAAAACCGCACAGGGAAGAACGAGTGGGACTAAGAAAGATCTTAATTATACACAAATGGGATGCAAAACAAAAGTTTTAAAATCACATGGTAGATGATGGACGTCCCCTGTAGATTCCACTGACTACTAATGGATATTTCTCACTGTGATATGGAATACCAGGTGAAGGAGTTTGTTACACTACCTGGAAGGGGCCTTACTGAATAGATATCAATATAAATAATATTGCAATTATGGGATTGTAACCCAGAGGGCCAATGCCAATAGAGATCCAGTTGTCTTTTCTCTTGTAGTCTTTGGAAAGGTTGGTGAGTTGGGGAGAAGTTATAACAAAATAACTGCGTGTACCTTTGAAACATATCCAAAATAAGGAAAAAAAGTACACTTGACCGCACATTTTATTGTAGATTAATAAAAGTAATTGAAGTTCCATTTGCAGTTTCTATGCTGAGCATATGGAAAAATATATTGGTCTGTAAATGTTGAACTGTGTTACTAAAAATAGTTTTTTAAAACCTATAAAGAGATCAGTTAATTTTCTAGCAGGCCAGTGCCTTGTAATACCAGTAATACCGGGGCTCACAGACGAAGGTGTAGGTCTCATATGACATGACTGACTTTTTCCAAGCCTTTTGGGTAGGATTATTCTTCAGACCAGTGTCATCAACATTACTTAGAACAATTTGTTAGTATTGGCATGCCATTGTTGTTCTGTAGTACCAGAGGGGCGTGGGTTTCTATTTAACTAGTATTGCATGAGCGGGGCATGGCTGCTAAGTTATAGTACACCTCCCATCTTGAGTTTATAATTCTTTTAACTGCGTGTGAGATTGTGGAAAATTTTGACACGAATACCAATCTGTCTTCTCTTTGTCTATTCTGTGGTAGTAATAATTCTTTGCGTTCTTTCCTCTGTGCACGATTTAAACAGTCCTCTAGTATGTTTTCTGGATATGAAAAACCCATGGAGGTACCCGTAAGTTGTGCATAAAATCATTCTTGCCATTCAAAATAGCAGTGATGTGAACACATGTTTCCACAATTTCACACACAGTTAAAATAATTATAAGCTCAAGTTGGGAGATGTTGGAGACTGAGACCGACTTCAATGGCATTTTTTCAGAGAAACCACTCTATGCATACACAAGGGGCAAAAATCTTCGCACTTTACTATCTACTCATGAACAGAACAAGGATTCAATTGAATATAGATGAACTACCAAATGTAATAATTGCATACACTGCAATAATGTAATAACAGGAAATGTGTTGACCCATCCATCGACAGGAAAGAAAATGAAACTTCAGCATGCGAGTGATTGCAACTCCAAAAACGTGATATATTGCATTAAATGCCCTTGTGCCGAAGCTTACGTAGGGAAGACGGAGCGTAAATTGAAAATCAGGGTAACGGAAAAGCAAAATTAGCACCCGCAGTACTACGTCTACCCTTGCGACACATGAGGAAGAGGCAAGACACACCATTTCACAGTTGAGGTTCCAAATCATTGAGAAAATGTGGGCACGCCCCGGGGTAGACATCACTAAGACACTGCTCCAGAGAGAAATTTATTGGATCAAATGTCTAGACACCATGATTCCAACTGGGCTAAATGATCAGCTAGATATGAGTTGTTTTCTGTGATACATATTTTGCACTGACAAAGAAGTAAGCATATTGAATGTTATACATATAATCAAATAAGCACACAGATAGCCTAGCTAATCTGTGTGATGCTGCATATAGCCCCTTTGTCGTGCCTCTATCACATCCTCGTAACTAAATTGTAAAGAACTCTCTGCAGACATGTGAGTTTAGTACATGTAATTTCTTTATTGCATTCACCAACACAGGCTCCTTGAAGGCGGAGTGTAGAGTATGATGCTACTCCGTCAGTCATCAGCTGTCAACTATCAACGTGCACAGATGATAGCTGGTGGCAACACAGGTGGTACTATGTCCGCCCAGGGACACTGGAGTGCATGACAAATTATGGTATCCACGCAGGGACACAGGAATGCAAATCACAACATGTGCATTGGGAATGAGAGAGAAATTTTGGCCAGATTGGTCTCCAGACACTTAGCGGGAGTGGCCCATTCAACTGTAAAAGCACGAGGTCTCTGCACTGAGCCACCTGGGCTCCCTTTAGGTTCCCAGACGTCAGCAAGAAACTCCTCTAAATTAATGGGGGTGAACCGCTCCTGGTTCAGTCCCGGCCAGCATCACCTGGTCATTTGTTGCGGGGGACCGAGACAGGGACTAGATCATCGCCAGCCCTGAGCGCATGCTCGTTGCACACCCTCTTTCTCCATGAGTTTTAATAATGCTTGAATTATATGCCAGGTCTGGGGGTGCACCCGCATTGTTACTTCTTGCAGTGACTGACACCACGGTATTGCACTTTGTAGATAAGGCGCAGATGCAAAGTATACACTGCAAAGCTGTCTGCCAAATTGAATGCCTGTCCCTGAGCCTATGAGAACTGGGCAGCTGTACCTGTACTGTAAGAGTATAAATAGAAACGAATTTGGAAATAGTTGACAGAGGATCGCGTTGAGAAGAAAAACGTTTAAGGTGTATAACTTCTGATGTGTAAAACAAAATAGTTCCCTGGAAATAAACTTGTGTGCTTTTGTAATAAAATATAAATTTTTTTCCGGTAAGTCCCCGTAGTTGTTCTTGCTAAAGACAAGTCCTTCAATAAATTTCAGGCATCTCGTGTTGATTCTGTCAGCAGTTTCAATGTTTTTCTCTGGCGTTCTAAAAACCATACTTTTTGATTAGTAAACTCGGATTTTCTTAAATTCATTGGTATAATCAGCATTTATTGAATGGACCAACTAGCGTATAGCTAAGACAAAGGTGACTTTCAGTGACTGCAGCGGATAACACAGAGTGCTGTACTAGCATGACAAGAAAAATATAAATCACAAACATTTTCATCCTTTAACAGCCCCCCTCCTGCACAGAGCCTTTTTTAATGGCTATTTGGGGTAGTTTGTGCTTAGACCCCCAATAACGTTTTGTGCTCGTAAAGTATCCATGCCAAATTTGCATCCTTTTTTCCCAACATCCTGGGGATTCTAAAGGTTCCCAGGGTTTGTGGAATCCCCTGGAGAGTACCGAAAAAATATCCACAATATAGCACCATTTTAATTTTTGGGGGAAATGTGCTCTGGATAAAAGTGTGTTTTTTTCGCAAAAAAATGGCATCAACAAACAGGTTGTTGTGCTAGTCACTGTCTTCCCAACTTTCAGTAACCTGCAGAATTGAATCAAAAAAGTATTTTTTTCTTTTTTTACCACAGTTTTGGCATTTTTTCAAATAGGCAACCCAGGCATCCTATTTATGTGCCTTCAAACAACTTCCAGTTTGTGGTTATAACCAATGTGAAACCCAAGGGTGATCCAGGATATATACATACATACATACACACACACACACACATATATATATATATATATATATATATATATATATATATATATATATATATATATATATATATATATATATATATATATTCCGCTCCACTGTCACAAAAGGACCAGCACTCAGGTTAGATCAAACCTTCCTTAGGTTTATTGCGCAAAGTAACAAAAGACGTGTTTCAGCCTTAGCCTTAGTCAGTGTCAGGTATATATATATATATATATATATATATATATATATTCACTGAAAAAAACATAGGTTTCAGACATGTTAGAGTTATGAATTAGCATTTAAAAAACCATAGAAATTCACTGAAAAAAACATAGGTTTTAGGGGTGTTATAGTTAGTTGGACATTTCACTCGTACAAAACCATTGAAATTCCCGCATTATAATTAGTTGTAGGAACTATAACTCGCGCGCCCGCAACCCACTGCTGATGATGTCACATATTACATCATTCATGACATGGTAAGTGACATCACTGATGACATCCCTGATGACATCTCAAACAACATCACTGATGGGTGGTGGAGACTGGGGTTGTTAATCTATGTCTTACCTACTATGTTGCAAGCTTAAGACACAGTAACAACCAGAGCCCCTTACTTTGTGTCCCCCCATTATTTTGTCAATTAGGGTAGAGGGAGAAAATGAAAAGGAGTAAACAAAATATCTACAAATGTACTGGTATTTTCAGAACACTAGATCAAGAACTTAAGAACAAAGGTCACATATAAAGGAAGAAGTTACACAAAGGAAGGCTGCACAAGAAAGAAGGCAGATCTTGTACACAAACAGGTACGTCTACAAAAGAACAACAAGTGAACAAGACTAAGAACACTGGAACGAACGAACGCTGCAGAACAGATTGCGATAAGACGTAGAAAGACACTAAAAAAACAGAGTTTTACAGTAAAAAAAATGGCCCCATCACAAATTGTTATTAACCCCGGAGACACCATCCCCGGGGCTTATATAATACATTGGAGCCTGTGATGTGAGGGTAGCCCCAATGCCCCCACAATCCCATCCGGCTCCCCGCGTCCTTTCGGGAACCCGCATTACTTTGCCTCAGGGAGAGCAGCTAACAGGTTTTTACCTCTCTCTTCCAAATAGGAAAGCAGTTTCCAATGACAGCCTGGTAGCCACCCCCGCATATATTAACTTAGAGCCCCGGGGAGTGGCGGTCCCCGGGGCACTGTGTGGGGGATTGGGACCCCCACACTATTTTCTTTTAAAATGCCCCCGGAATTTGACCGCCCAGGGAACTATTAACCTTTAAACCGCAAGAGCCCGCGCTTCGATTTTTTATTTTTCTACGGCGAAATGCGCGAATCCTACACACATCCCGCGATTTAAAAAAATATATATATATTTTTTTCCCCTAGAGGTCCTTGTGCGACCCACTGATCAGGCCTCGGGATTCAGGGTATGTCTATCCTGCCCCCTTTGCAAGATTTGCACACATATTTCACAGACTTCTTCACCCTCGCTTCTAACGAGGCACAAAATGCCTGCCAACATTTCCTGGTTTTGAATGTTTACAACCGCTTGACAGCCAATTAAAATTGAGCCCGTGATCGGGACGGTGCACTTATGCTACGATGACAATACTCGCACAATCCGCGGATCCGTCATGCCCATAGCTATATAAATGAATTTAACCCTAATTTTCTCAGAAACGACTGTACAGATTGACACCAGATAAGCCAAAGGCACAAGTCGGAACTGAGGACTACCTCTGTGCGAAATTTGGTGTAATTACGTTCAGCCATTCGGGCTGTAGCCGTGTCTAAAGGTCCTATGGGAAATTGCATGGGGAAAACACGTTTTGGGACCCTCCTTTATTCTAACCCCCCGCTTGACCAATCACCCCCAAATTGTCAGGGAAGGAGCGGAACTGAGCTGGCCAAAAGTTTGGAAACTTTCGAGAAGATTCATCAATTGGCGCCAAAGTTATTGCCAATAGAATGTTGTGATTTTCCTATGGATAATAGGTCCTAACTATAACTACCTACTGGCAACCGCCAGTAGGTAATATATCCTCTAGCTTCTCTCGGGTCTTCCTTGCCACACCTGAACGAGAGTTGCGTCGTTGCTGGGACCCCTCGAGAGCAGGTCCTGTAAATAACCTCCAAAATTATGACGCTGTGTAAGGTTTCAAAAAAGGTTTATTTAAGTTGCCGCTATCAAACGCGTTTCAACTGTAAACAGTCTTTTTCACTGATAACAAAATTGTGAACGCGGCCAATATTTAAAGTGCATTACGTGTTTCAAAACAAGTCACATGACAAACTATAATCGTGATTTACATGAAAACAGACTTGTAGTTTCTTTTCAATACACAGACATTTTAAACTGATTAAACCTATATATGACAGTTTTCGTCTATGGTGGATAATACAGCATAAACTATTTGGTACTTAAAAAGAAAGCATTGTAAAAAAAACAACCCTGCATTAATTAGTTTGCAGGAATCTGACGTGCCGTATTTATCGATACAAGTTTTACTGTTTGCTTTTTACTATGACTGCGCACTTTAATAAGTACGCCATTCATTTCAAAGTAACTTCAAATTCATGTTTCTATTCTGCTCAAGTGAGCTTGAATACAACCTTATTTACCCTTGTGCTTCTTTTTGCATAAGTACACCACAATTTCTTTTAATATTTGCTTCATAGATTATGCCCTAGTGGGCCTAAAATGGATATCCATTGCAAATTCATCATTTGTGATTTTTTGGTAAATAAATGTTGGTACTAAACTACCTCATAGAAGTCTTCATTTTCTTTTAGTCTGCTAAAATTCCTCCTACTTACATTTAAAAATCATCATTACACATTTTTGCTCATGGCAGTAAATTTAATCATGGATAATTCATCTACAAATGTGTGTGCAAGTCTTCTTCCATATTTAATCCTCCTGGCTGCTTGGAGTCTAACTCTATGATGTAGCGAGACTCCAAACGTCTCAATTTCCTTTCTCGATTGCCCCCTCTTGTGCTCAAGTCCACTGCATCAAATACATAAAATGTTAAACCCTGGGCATCTATACTGTGTACTTTCTCAAAGTGACGAGCCACGAGGTAAGATATATCCCCATTTGTTATGGCCCTCAGATGCTGTAGGATTCTTTTATGAACCTCTAGAATTGTGCTGCCCACGTACCGCAGGCCGCAAGGGCACTGCAGCACGTACACAGCAAAACTCGTCTTGCAAGTATTTTTTCATCTGATCCTACGCATTCTGTTGGACAGGCCTAGTTTGTATTGTTCAGTGCTTGTACCATGCGTACACGCTTTACTTTTTACTCATTTCACAAACCCTTGTTTCTTATTCAACCATGTTGTTTTCGGTTGCCGCTTCCTTAGATTGTTACTAACCAACGCCTGCTTAAATGACCTTGCCTTGCGGAATGTAATTTGTAGTCTTCGAGTGATAATCTTGCCCAAGAGTGTATCATTTTTAATTAAATGCCAGTGTTTCTTCAAAATTCTTCTTACTTCATCATGTTGCTAACTGAATGTTGTGATAAAACTACACTGTGCATCTCCTCCCTCTTTCTCTTTGAGGCTTTACTTATGCCACTGTCAATCCAAGCATCTGGGTACTCTCTGTTTTAAAATCTTCTTTTAAGAATGCCGAGTTCTTTGTTTGTTTCCCCAACCTCACTACAATTTCGTCTAACTATAAGTCTTTTCCCATGGGGAATACTGCGCTTGAGATTTACAGGATGGAAACTTTTTGTGTGCAATAGTGTATTCCCTGAGGTTGGTTTTCTAAATAGCTTGGTTTTCACTTTGCCTTCATGGACATACACAGTCAAATCAAGAAAATTCACACTGGAACATCTGACATCACTAGTGAAGCCTAAATTCAAATCATTCTTTTGTATTTTGGTAATAAAGCATTTCACTTCTCCCTCAGTGCCCTTTCACACTAGGAATAAGGTGTCTATGAAACGACTCCAGTGCATTATGTGATTGTCCCACTCATTTTGGTACTGCTTCTGGATCACATGCTCCTCCCACCCGTCCATATGCAAATTAGCATAGCTGGGGGCGAAGCAGGTGTCCATCTCAGTACCTCATACCTGATGGTATAGTTGCCCATTAAACAAAAAAAAGTTACTTTTCAAACATTTCTCAATCATTCTTATAATCATTTGGGTATGTGTCCACAATTTTATCGGTCTTGTACCCAGAAAGTGCCTGGCAACTTGCGACCCATCATCATGTCTGATGCTGGTATATGACGTTGATACATCAATAGTTACCAACAAGTAAACACTTTCCCAGGGGAGGTCATAGATCCTTCGCAAGAAGTCCCCTGCATCCTGTATATAGGACGGGAGCATCCTGACTAGAGGACCTAAAAACCAATCTACACATTTTTATGTGTTTTCTAGGGAGCTACCCATAGCTGAAATTATTGGACTCCGTACTACTGAAAAGTAGACATCATTCCGAATTTAGGAAGCGGTAATATGTGTAGATCTCCCAAGATTTTCCCAAAGAAACTAACTGTTGAAATATTGAAAAATGATTAGGAAACAGCCATTTGTGACAATATTTTCATCTGTAACCTTTAGCCTGACTTATAAGCAATGTATTATTACATTCCCTAGACACTTTTGGTTGGTGGCTATATAGGGTTTGTGCATTCTCCAAGAACCAGAGGTACCCAGAGCCAACAACGGAGCTGCACCGTACAATGGTTTTTCATTGTGTACCGAGTATAAACCTATTAATATATTAAAATATGTAGATTTTAAAATAGGTATCAAGGTAACCTATGTATTTCTGAAATTTGTACATCTCTAAATTATATGCTTGAACGGGTACCCACAAATTCAGAGGGTATTTTTCAAAATGTCTTCTTTCTTACACACTGGCTTACATTTGGAAGGCACAAATGCAGTAAAATCAAAGTGGTAATAACAATTATCCTATTATTCTATGCGCCCACTTATCTTCTGATAAAAATGGTACCTCATTTGTACTGGTAGGCCTAGTGCCTGAGACAGGAAACAACCCGAAACGCAAAATGGATACATCACATTTTTCCACTCAAAACGGACCTGTTTTTTGCAAAGTGGGTAGCTGTGGATTTTTGGATCTAGCTCAGCCAGTACCTAGATAAACCCAGCAAACCTGTACCGTTTTTAACACTAGACACCTAGGGGAATACAGGATGGGGTGTCTTGTGTAGCTTTCACCAGATTATATTTGCCCTAGCAAACCTCAAACTTTGACAACTTTGACAAAAGAAAACACATTTTCCTCACATTTCTATGATACAAAGAACTGGAATTTGCAGGGAGTCACGAACTTTTTTCCACCCAGCATTCCCCTAAGTCTTCCAATAAATATGATACCTCACTTGTGTGGGTAGGCTAGTGCCGTGACAGGAAATGGTCCTAAACAGAACATGGATACATCACATTTGTCCACTCTAAACTGATCTGTTTTTTGCACAGTGGGTAGCTGTGGATTTTGGACAGGGGTCAGGGGGGCTCAGGGGGTCCTATGAAAACATAGCAAACCTGACCATTAATAGACAAGTGGAGTAGTCCAGGGTGGGGTTTGTCGTTTGGCTTTCACCAAGTTGTTTTACCCCAAAATCCCTTTCAAACCATAAACTTTGACAAAAAAACACATTTTCTTTGCATTTCTGTGTTGGAAAGTTCTGGAATCGGTGGGTAGCCACAAAATTCCTTCCAGCCAGCATTCCCCTAAGTCTTCTGAGAAAAATTGTTCCTCACTTGAGTGGGTAGTCATAGTGCCTGCAACAGGAAATGGCCCAAAACGCAACATGCATGCATCACATTTTTCCAATCAACAGTGACCTGTTTTTTGCAAAGTAGGTCGCTGTGGAGTTTTCTTCACCTAGGGAAACCTAGGAAACCTGTTCATTTTTTGAAACTACAGACGTAGGGGAATGCAAGATGGGGTGACTTGCATGGCTCTCATCAGGTTGTTTTACCCATAATCCCTGGGCCCAAAACGCAACATGGATACATCACATTTTCCTCTAAAAGCAGACTTGTTTTTTGTAAAGTGGGTAGCTGTGGATTTTGGGGGTTTACTCTGGTGGCACCTAGGGAAACCTAGCAAACCTGCACATTTTTGAAAACTAGACAACTAGGGGAGTCCAGAATGGTGTGCTATGTGTAGATCCCATAAGGCTTTTTTACCCTCAATGACATGCAACCCTCAAACTTTGCCTGAAATCTCGCATTTTCCTTACATTTCTATGATAGAAGCTTCCAGATTCCGCAGGAATCCACAAAATACCCACCACCCAGCATTACCCCACTTATGAAGAAAAAACGTTGCTTGACTTGTGGCTGGGTCTTGTTCCTTCGATAGGAACAGAGCAAATCAGCGTCAATGGGAGCCCTTCTGTGGGGGCTCCTATTGACCTCGGCTTGATCCGTTCCTGTCCTGTTCCTGCGTGCCGATTGTCATTGCACCAACAAAAAAAAACACACACAACAACACAATTGAGGCTGCTCAGGAAGTCTGATTAGCCTTATGTAAAAAAAATAAAGAAATAAAGGACTTTCTGTGGTGTAGAAAACCAGAGGGTTCTCTACTTACTTCCCCAGTGTCGGCCAGTGGCTGACCGATGCACAAGGAAGAAGTGCCGGTGTTGGCTATTGGCCAACACCCACACTTAAAAGGTTGAAGGACAATGTTTAAACTAGACAATGAGAGACATTTTTAGGTCTCGCCAAAGACAGAGCGCAGGCACGGCCACTTCCGAGAAGTATTGTACACTACAAGGGCTTCGAGCCCGCCCATTGCATACCATTTGTTGGCTTCGTTGTCACTCTTATTTGCTCTCATTAATGGCCAGAGTGTGGCGCAGTACAGATTGGTTCATTTTGATTTGTGTCCTTCTGCAGTTTGTGCAGTGACTGAGGTCCTACTTCTTCCCTTTTCGTAATTTTTACTTCTTTCCCTTCCATCCCGTTGTCCATGTTGCTTCTTCCACCTCACACCTTTTCCCATGTTGCTTCTTATCCTTCCAACCCCCTGTAGTCCGTGTTGCTTCTTGTTGTCTGCGTTGCTTCTTCTCCTTCCACGCCCCGTTGTCCATGTTTCTTCTCCCGCCTCCCACACCCCGTTGTCCATATTGCTTCTACCGCCTCCACGCCCCGTTGTCTGTGTTGCTTTTACCGCCACCCACGCCCCATTGTTCTGGTGCTTCTACCACGTCCCACACCCTGTTGTCCTTGTTGCTTCTACCGCCTCCCACATCCTGTTGTCCGTGACGCTTCTACTGCCTCCCACGCCCTGGTTTCCGTGTTGCTTCTACCGCCTCCTTGCCCTGTTTGTGTTGCTTTTACCACCTCCCACGCCGTGTTGTCCGTGTTGCTTCTTCCACCTCCCACACCGTTGTCTGTTTTGCTTTCCCCTCCTGCCCCGTTTACTGTGTTGCTTCTTCCCCTCGCACCCCCACTTGTCTGTGTTGCTTCTTTCCCTCCGATCACCTGTGTCTGTGTTTTCTCTCCCACGCCTAAACCCCTTTTGTCTGTGTTGCTTCTTCCTCTACCACCCGTTCTCTGTGTTGTTTCTTTCCAACCCACCCTCCTTGTCCGTGTTGCTTCTTCCTCTCTCACCCGCTTGTCTGTGTTGCGTCTCTCAATCCACCCCCATCTGTGTGTCACTTCTCCCCCTTTTGTTTGTTTTTTCCCCCTCCCACACCTGTTGCCTCTTCTGCTCCCACACTCCCTGTTGTCTGTGTTGCTTATTGCTCCTCCTGTCCTCCGTTGTTTTTTCCTCCTCCTGTCCAGGTTGCTTATTCTCCTCCCAACCCCCTATCTGTGCAGCTTCTTCCCCTGCCACACCCGCTTATTTACCCCCACCCGCCATAAGAAACAATAATGGTATGATGCAGCCAGTGCTAGCTGCATCACAGGGCCTTTTTTTACTGTCCAGTTGCCCATTCCCTTCAACCGTCCCTCCTGTTGTCTGTGTTGCCTGCTACTTACAAACCTCCATCCTGTTGTCCGTGTTGCCCACACCCACCCTCCATAAGACAAAAAAAGTCCTATGGCGAGGTCAGAGCTGGCGGCGACAAGGCATATTTTTCTAACCTTTAACTATACTGCACAGCAGCCGTGCTGCTCTACAACCATTTATAAATGACTAGCAGCCCGTCCCGACGTTGTCCGGGTATGAATTGCTGCCGGCCAGTAGTATATTGTTATGTAGGATTTCGTTTTGATAGCATTTCTTATCTGTGACAGGCCTGTGCAACGCTACGATTCACAGTGCACTACTGATGCACTTAAGAGTGCGCGTTTCTCGAGTTTCCCTACTTTATTTTTCCTTGCAATATTATATAGCGCAAACTTGACAACATGGCATGAGCACAATTTACATTACAGAAGAACACATTCATTTGTGGTAGGCACGGGGAGACAAAGCGATTTGCCTGGAATCACAGGATGTTGAGCTTATGCAGAGATTCGAACGTAGCTCCCCAGCTCTAAAGTTCGCAATTCTAGAACTTGTGGCGGGGGGGTGTGTCTAAAAGTGTATGTCAGTGCTGGCCATCAATGAGAGAGACCTGTGCATTTTTGAAATGGGTGGTGAAAAAATATGAGTGTGTTGCTGGAGATGTGGGCCACCGTGCCACCAATGTACTTACCGAGGGAGGGTAAACACCCATTATTCCGCTTTCTTTCCTCATACCATCACTCCGCATACTTTCATTATGTAAGTACCATGACTCCGCAATGCCATTATAACGCATGGCATTACATTTTATATTCTTTTACCACGCATACATTTACAACGAAATTCGTTGTAAATGCATGAATGGTAAAAGCATGTTTTTATTTGTAATGTTTCGATAAGGTAAGTATGGGTATAGGGGTATATGTTTTGGGGTACCGAGGTATATGTTTTGGGGTTTTTGGGTATTTTAAGGGTTCAGATATAGTTTTGGGTTATGGGATACAGTGGTAGTTTTAGGGTTTAGGGATAGGTATGGGGTTTGGGGTACAGAGGTATTTCTAAGGTTCAGGGCTAGGTTTGGGTTTTGTGGTATAGGGGTATTTTTAGAGTTCAGGGGTAGGTTTGGGTTTTGAGGTGACCTCCCTAAACAGCCCAGAAGGCTGCCAGGAGTACAGACGGACAGAGCGGTGCTCCATTGTCCTGAGCTGCTTGCCAGGTGAGGAGAAATACGTTCCCCTTGAATCTAAGGAGGAATACCAGAAGTGAACAGGTGACATTTACCATTGTTGTTCACTATTGTTTTTTTTTAATTTCTCACGTAAAAGCAGTAGCAATTAAGTTTATGGGTCCTGAAGAAGCGGCAGGTACCAATTTGGACCTTTAAATGTCCGCAGAAACATGTCGACCATATAACCCAGTCAGAAGTTATTTGTTTAAACCATCTGACTTTTTTGCACTCTATTGATTTTAGTGTTGGAAGTGCACGACTCCAGTTATATTGCGTACACTATCCAATTTTACTACAAGCACATTTCTTTATCACTATTCACTAATTACATATGCACTGCTTTCAGTTACGAACAAACAACATCCACCAATCATCTTGGAGAGTAACACTATCAATACCAGCCATCTCCTATTACCATCCTTGGAGATGTTAAATACGGACTACCTACTGTGAAGTAGACCAAATGATGAATTGGGGCGGTACAGGAAGAGTAACTGATGGACATCTTTTCACTACGGGTAAATGTCCAGTAGTCTGCTTTAATTTATAAGCATACAAACAGTCAATTCTACACACACATAGTTTTCCCTCCGTCTTAGACCCACAGTTATTCTTTGTGTTTTCTTGTTTTGTGATACTCTGTCGATTTGAAAACAAGTTTCCACATCCAATGCTCTCCAAAGCCCCTTTCACATACTTCAGCCAGGTAATAGACATACCTTTCTCACTCCCCAAACAATCTGTGATGACCAGCCGCGACAAATTAGCTTCCTGATTAACCCATAGTTTTAACCAGGCCAAGAGGGGTTCGTTCCTCACCCTGTCCTCCAGGTACTTACTGCCAAGTTCCTCGTGTACTATATATGACGGTACAGATTGGGGGGCTTTAAGCAGCCTCCTTAAGTATTTGTTTTCCTTGGTCTGTAGACTGGTTGCATTTGCCATTCCCCATAACTCTGCCCCGTACACATCCTTAGCAACAGTGATCGAGTTGTGCATGGTCAGCATTTGTTCAGGAGCCCAGCGGCCCAATCTGCGCCCAAAATTGATAACCACTCCTTAGCTCGCTGCCAACTTACTACCATGTTCTTCGATCAGTGGTTTAAAATTCAAATTCCTATCAAATAAAATGCCCAGGTATAAAAAAGTCTGCACTTTTGCCAGACTTGTAGCGCCTATTCTATAGTTAAAATGTTTACCTTTATGTTTTGGGCCCAGCTCCATTACATATGATTTTGCCAAGTTGGCAGATAAGTCTAGGCTAGACATAAACTCCACAAACCCGTCAATCAGACGTTGTAGTCCTACTGGCGTTCGGGCCAGCAGGACCGCATCGTCCGCATAAAGCAGAACTGGGACAGATCTACTTCCTATTCTGGGTGTGTCCGCTTTCAGATTCATTAAAAAACGTTCAAGCCCATTGATATAAATGGAAAATAGGAAGGGTGCAAGTATGCACCCTTGCCTAACCCGGCTTGTGCATTTAAAGGAGTCTGTCTGGTCGCCCTCCAGGTTATACCTCACTTTTGAAGTAGTGTTCTGATGAAGGTTCCTCAAAATAGAAATGAGGCCAACATCAACCCCCAGATCCGACAATATTGCCCACAGCTTCGATCGATTTACGGAATCAAAGGCTGCTGCCAGATCCATGAAGGCTAAATAAACTTTCTCCTGTCTGGCAACAGTATATTTGGTGACCAGTAAATATAAATTTAAACACTGGTCTGTCGTGGACCTCCCGGCCCGAAAGCCATACTGTACTTCTGTGAGGATACCATTTTCTTCTTCCCAGTCCCTTAAGCGGTTTAGGATAGCCCTGACCATTACTTTAGCTGTTACATCGATTAAAGAGATGGGCCGGGGGCTATCTCTGCTACCCTTCTTAAAAATTGGTACTATTATAGCCGTTGACCATGAGCGGGGTAAGCCCAATGCTATGGCCACATTTATAACTCTTGTGACTAACGGGCCCCATAGTTCTATGTTACTTAAGAAAAGGTCCGGCGAGATCCCATCAGGACGGACCAGGGGCTTTATTGCGTGTAAGGCTCTTTATGCCCCCCTCAACCTCATTTAGGGTAAATTCTGTCCTCCCAGCAACAATGTCCCTATGGTCATCTTGTTCGCCTTTCAGCGTGGTCCCTCTGTTGTGTAGAGCACTGAAATGTTCCCCCCATTGTTCTGGGAGTACATTTGAAGCAATGCTAGGACTATTTCCATCTTGAAAGCAGCGTTTGTTAATTATTTGCCAAACCCTGGTGAGATCGCGTTTTTTCGCAGCCTCTCGTAAATCTTCCCACGTTTCAGTTTGAAGGGCTAACTTACGGCACCTAACTTCTTGCTGATAGTGTGCTCTGCAGAGCGTAACCCTGGCACCATCTCTGGGTTTCTGTTCGAAGGCAGCTCTAAGCTTTCTCTGGGCCAAAGAGCATCCCCTATAAAACCATCTTGGGTTGTGGGATTCCATCCCTTTCCCTGTTGCGTGCATTAAGCGATCTACTAGCCTACCCATCTCCTCAAATGCCACCACCACCCGTGGCCCTTTAATCTCCGGATTTAGACGTACCTCCAACTGCTGTTTCCCTTTGGAGACTAATGACTCATAAAAACTTGTGCTATCCATTTTAGCCAATTTTAGTCTTCTGCCTTGGTTTGTGACCATCTCCCTAACATCTAGAGGTCTCTTCCTTATTTCTCTGTTCACCTTTGACACTACAATACTCACTGTGAGAGGGTTGTGGTCGCTAAAGCCACTACAGTCGATGTTAAATGCTAAGACTCTCTCTTTAAGTAAGAGGGAGACAATAACAAAGTCAATGTATGAACTACATCCTCTACCTTTTAAAGGCTGGATTAACCCTACTTTTGGAGTTGAGAGATAAAAGATCCATGGAATGAGACAAATCAAAGTTATTCATCATCGTATTGAGTTTGGCTCCATCTATTGTGTGGTCAAAATGGGCGCCCTCCACTAAATTACACGATGCCCAATTTTCCATAAAGGGAATCAGCTGAGGACATAAATGGCAGTTGAAATCCCCTGCAATTAAAATTAAAGGACCGAGGGCATTATTCATCTTCTCTCTCTGGATTTCCAGTTGATCCTCCAACTCATCCACTCTACAACCCCCTTCATTATAAAAATTAACTATAATCAGGTTAAGATCCCTGGTTTTAAATTGAACTGCAAGCATACAGTCTGATTTCCAGTTGAGATCCATCCAGGTCCCATCTAGAGTCAGATGCGCCCACAGAACGAGACCCCCTTTTGCTCTGCCTGCCCTAGATCTTACAGCTGGGGTCCCAAACAGCTTATACCCCTCAAGATTAAAATTTGTTGGGTCTACTTCCCATGTTTCCTGGGCACAGATTACGTTAAATTTATTTACATAGTCCAGCCATTCCTTATTATAGAATTTGGTTGAAAGTCCCGCCACATTCCATGACAATAGGTCTACAGTGTTCCACTCACTCAGTTTTACTGATCTCCTGACTGGCGGAGATCCCTCAATAACTTTCCCCACAGTTATTAGTCCTTGTGATAAACTGCTTCTAGTTTCCCCTACTGCCATGCTTAACTGTCAGTCACAATCTTCCAACCCTGACAAGGCCCCAAACCTATTTTGTAACCTGATGTTCTGTGGCTTGTAATAGTTCGGAGCCGCACCTCCTGATGGCGTACCCCATTCTGTGTTCTGTTCAGGGGCATAAAAAAACCTTAGGGGAAGTGATTGGATTTGAGATCTAGAGCCGAGTTGTGCCCCATTGCAAATGAATTCGGCACATCTTGTGTCCCTGAAGTTAATAATAATACCTTCACCTTCAGTCGACTTTGCCCGTCTTCCCACCCAATTTACTCTCCTAGCGAATAATATCTCTGGGCATATATAGTTAGGTAGTGGCCGGTTAGCATTCAGCCAAAAAATACACTTATTTTTCAATTCCCTATAGGTCTCCCTCTTTCCATGTTCTAACGGTGGCACCCCTGTCAGTACTACCACTTACGGGGATTAATCCGGGGGGAGATCAATTGTTTGTTGCCTCTGCACAGCGTGAGGTATAGGGGGTTTGTGTGTTATCTGAGGTTTTACTAAAGGGCTGATAGCCTTCACTGTTTTATCCTTACTTGCCTGTTCTATATGAGGTACCCCTGCAGGGTTTCTCAGGGGGATAGTGGCACTAGGAGCTGATACGTTATTTGCTGCAAGGCTTTGACTACCTTTTGGGGATACATTAGAATTAGTTAGAGCATTAGAACTTGTGCCCGCAATGCCTTGCCCATTTGACTGCATGCGAATTGTATCCCTCCCCTGAACACCCCTGGCCTGTACTGATGCGAGCAAAAGTTCCAGACACACCAGTCTATTTTCAATACGATCCAGTCTATCATGTATCGGAAGGGTTAGCTTGTGTACAGTGTTTTCCAATTTTTTCCAAAAGGCAACATCCAAGACCCGTGGGGCATCTCCATTCCTGGATCGCAATATGTTTGCCCTTCCTTTGCAGGTTGCGGTGTGTGTGATGCACTTGTTAACAAATTCTCTTTGGGCGCAACCTCCTTAGCTTTTTTCCCTTTTCCATCTGCCGCTTGCTGTTGCACCCCTGTGCATTTCTTTTTGGATATTGGGCCCTGCGACTGCCCTTGCCAGACTACCCAATGAGGACCGCTTATCCAAGAGTGGATCTAGTGATAGTCTCTTTTCAGTAAGTTCAATATCTTTAGCCAGAGCGGTAGAAACTCTTATCAAGAAATTGTCTTAAGTACCCATGAGAGACCCGCCAGTACTTCTCCTACAATTTCCCGCTGCAGCTGGGGATGTAGTCATGGTTCACACAATCCTCTTAGATAAATGGATGTAAATCCTAACCACACTTTGGACGGTTGATTGACAGAACATACAGGAACATACAGGGACACACTGACCTTTGAGACTGTAGATGTTAAGGGGGTGGCCCGTCCCGTCCTTGTACGGTCTTCAACGGGCCCGCCCTTGGCAAAGCGCTGTTTAAATGCGCCTCCAGGCGCTGGTGGGACGTCTATGGAGCGGGCCGCTGCTGAGCCTGCCGGGATTTGTAGTCATGGGGCGGCGGCGCGAGTCTGGGCGTCCGGTGACTCCTGGCGGTGGCAGCAAAGTGTTGTGTCGTCCTGCTGTGTCCCGGTATGCAGGTAAGTTCTCCCCCGCTCCTGCCGGGAAAAGCGCTGTTTAAATGCGCCTCCTGGCGCTGGAGGGACGTCTATGGAATGTGCCGCCGCTGAGCCTGCCGGGAATTGTAGACCCGGAGCTGCGGCGTGAGTCTGGGCGTCCGGTGACTCATTTCGGTGGCGGCAAAGTGCTGTGTCGTCCTGCTGTGGCCCGGTATGCAGGTAAGTTCTCCCCCTCACTTATATCTGCATAAAATGTAAGCACTTTAGTGGCAGGAATGTATGCCTGTACATTATGGAGGGGCCAAGGGACCTGGGCCCAAGGGCTCATACTCCAGTTAGAGTGGACTGCCGAGCGTTTGCGGTCGGGGGGTTTCTGGAGGGGTTTCGGCTGAGTTACGAGAGGCAGCGGCTGCGAAAGGGGGCAGACCACTTGGGGTCTGCCAAGGAGCACCAGGAGGCGGTGCGGGGCAGGCTGGATAAAGAGGTTAGTGACAGGCTGTATGGCGGGACCCTTTGATGACTGGCCGTGGGTGGATCTACCTTTGTCATCCATTGGGGGTAGCGCCAAAGGAAGAAAAGGGGCAGTTTCGCCTCCTTCCGCATTTGTTGTGTTCCGAAGGTGGCTCTGTACATGATTACATTGAGGAGCGGGAGACCACGGTGTCTTATTCATCTGTTGACGCCGCCATGTCCTTGGTGGTGACCGCGGGCGCCACAGCGAGGAGGTCAAAGTGCGTCATCAAGTCGGCTTTCCGGCTGCTTCTAGTCCATCCAGATGCTTGGGGCCTACTTGGGATCCAGTTTGATGGCCGCAGGTACGTGGACAAAGTTTTTGCCGACGGGCTGCGCGATGTTTGGCGCACTGTTCGAGTGTTTCAGTACGTTCCTACAATGGTTGTTCACGGAACGGATGGGTCACCAAGGAGTACGCGCTACCTGGATGACTTCCTGGTTGACACCCCAGGCTCCACGGACTGCCAGGCGGCGCTGGACAGGTTCATGAGCTAATGGGGGCAATGGAGGGTGCCATTGGCACCGGAGGAGACAGTGGGGCCAGGCACGGCGCTGACATTTTGGGAAGTGTGCTGGACTCGGTGGCATTGGAGGCCCGTTTGCCAGCAGAGACAAAGCAGCAAATGTTGGAGCTGCTGGAGGTTATGTTGGCCCGACACAAGGTTACGATGTTGGAAATACAGGTGTTTTTGTGTCACCTTAATTTTGCTTCTTCAGGCTCCACAGACTGCCAGGCGGCACTGGACAGGTTCATGAGCTCATGGGGGCAATGGGGGGTGCCATTGGCACCGGAGGAGACAGTGGGGCCAGGCACGGCGCTGTCATTTTTGGGAAGTGTGCTGGACTTGGTGGCAATGGAGGCCCGTTTACCAGCAGAGACACAGCAGCAACTGTTGGAGCTGCTGGAGGTTATGTTGGCACGACACAAGGTTACGATGTTGGAAATACAGGTGTTCTTGGGTCACAATGGGGGGGTGCCATTGGCACCGGAGGAGACAGTGGGGCCAGGCATGGCGCTGTCCTTTTTTGGGATTTGCGCTGGACTCTGAGGCAGTGGATGCCTGTTTACCAGCTGAGAAAAAGCAGCAAAGGTTGGAGCTGCTGGAGGTTATGTTAGCACGACACAAGGTTATGATGTTGGCAATATAGATGCTCTTGGGACATTTCAATTTTGCTGGCAGAGTGGTGCGTGTGGAGGAGGACCTTTGGTAGGAGATTGGGCAGGCCTTTGTGCGGGACCGAGGCTACCGCATCCTCACATAGGGCTGTCTGCGGGTGGGCGAGAGGACTTGCGGATGGCAGTTTTTTTTTATTGAGGAGTTTTGATGGGATCCTCAGGCAGAGGGGGGTGACCTAGTCTGGGATGTCCAAATCTTTTCAGATGCGGCTATGAGCGACGTATTTGGTCTTACTGGCAGGGGCGGTGGTGTGTGGAGAGGGGGCCCCCAGTGTGGGCGGGGTGGGTAGGAGCATCGCGTTTCTCGAGCTCTTTACATTGGTGGTGGCAGGCTCGCTTTGGGTGGATTCGCTGGGCCGCAGACGAGTGACCTTTCAGTTGGACAACATTGCAGTGGGTGGGGGGGGGGTGGGGGGGGGGGGGTGGAACCGGCAGTCGTCAGGGATGCGCAGGTGTTGAAGCTGCTGCGAGTGTTTGTGCTAGGCTGCAGGCGGCATGATAGTGCTTTCCGCGCGGGCACGTGCCCGGGGTTGACAATGATATAGCGGAGGCTATTTATTGTTTCGGGGTCTGAATTGTTGGGAGCCTGGGGAGATGTGAGGATGTTGGGGTCTGAGGTCACTTTTAGAGGGACCGAAGTGTGCCTTTGGCTGCAAAAATTGAAAACGGAACAGAGGGGCGCGGGTCGGTTGGTATCTTTGCTGACGGCGGAGACATAGGGGATATTCCCTGGGAGGTGGGGGTTGAGACTGAGGGCTGGGGCGCAGCCGGGCGGAGCGGTTTAGGCACACGGACGGGCGAAAGGCATCAGGCGCGCAGCTGCTGGCGATGTTGCGCAAGGCGTTGGGCCGGATGGGTATAAACGGGCGGCGCTGTGGCGCGCATTCCTTTTGGACCAGCGCGGCGTCGGAGGTGCCCAGATGAGGTTGGGGGCAAGGGGACATCATCAGTTTGGTCAGGTGGTCGTCTGACTGCCACAAGCATTATGTGCGTTGCGTTTTCAGCAAATGATCGCGCGGTGGGATATGTTGCCCCTGTACTTACTCTTGTTTCTCGTTTCAGGTTGGTGGCGGGTCCCCTCGCCAGGGTATATGGCAGTGTGGATCGTAAGCCATTCATTTGTAAAAAAGGGCCCAGGTGCAGGTCAGGTCCAGTTATTTTGGAGAGAACCTGGGATTTTGTCCTACTGTTTTTAATGTATGTCGGAGGGGAAGGAGGGCATCCTTTGGAGGAACTTGATGGCAACACTTAAGGGTATGTTGGTGGCGGTTAGGTGCCTGGCTGTTTTGGGCATCCATTTAGGGGAGAACTGCAGGGGCCGAGAGACGGGTTTGGTCATGAAGCGGGATCAGGAGGAGATTAAGAGGCAGTGGGGCAGGTTGCACGGTGGTCTGGACCGAGATTATTCCGCGCCGAGTGGGGAGAGGTGCATGGGATCCCACGGTAATAGATAAAGCCGGAGAGAAGGTACATTAAAATGGTTCGGTTCTACAGACATCTAGGCTTTTCAGGAATATGGCACGGGGACATTCGATACGATGCGGCGGAGCTGTTTGGGGCGGCGTTGTTCACCTTTCCCGCCTGGGGATGGATCTGTACTTGTTGGAATTGCATGAGGTGCTGTCCAGATTGCTGGGAGTGCGTAGAGTGACGGGGTGGTGAGGAGCTTTAAGGGGGCAACAGTTTGGGGGGGGGGCAGGAAAAGGGGGAGGCGGGGTAGTCCCCATCCTCCCGCCTTTTCCTGGGTGGTGGAGTTGTTTTTGAAGTTGGCCAAGTTTGGCTGGAGTTTGGTAGTTTATCGTTAAGTTGGGGAGTTGGTGAACAGGAGCGGGGAAAGGTCAAGCAGGTTGGAAGTTTACGCTAGTTACAGTTGCAGGAAGGCAGATAGGATTGTAGGTATTGGAAGGGTAGGAATTTTAAATGTTATGTGATAAGATTGTTATTATTTAATGTATTGGAAGTTATGCATTGTCTGTTACAGGCTGGGGGTTTTATCATGTGGGGATCGTAGGGGTGGGGGGAGGAAAAGGCAAGGGGTCAGGTAATTTGATGTTTAGAGAGGGTTTAGTTTTGTAAGGCAAAGTGCCAGTTTAAATAAAGTTGTGATGTGCACCTGTTTCAATACAGCGGCCTTTTACACACACAAATGGTTGTCCGTGTGGCTTGCCCCCTCATCCCTCCCAAGGGGGTTTGGGGGGCAGCCGAGCACCCCGAGGCCTGCCCCCCGGGCAGATTGGGAGGCGGAGGGGTCGAGACGGTAGCAGCCATTTTGTGGCTCTGGGCTGTTTTGGGAGGTAGCCCAAAGGCAGCACAATTTCAAGAAGTAGCCCAAGGCTATATGAGGGAGTCTAGCGCTGGCCCAGCCACCATTTTAGGTTCTGGTGACCTGGTGGCTGGGAGCGCTGTAGGTTAGGCATTTTTTGGCTCCCGCCCACCCTCCCCGGGCTTTGGGGTTTTTTTGGGGAGGCTATTTAGGGTAGGTTTTTCAGGGCCGTGTTTGGAACAGGTGCATAGGGGATTATATTATTGTGATTCTGTCGCTTGGAACAGGTGCTGACGGAGTTGTTTTTTAAGTTGGCCAAGTTTGGCTGGAGTTTGGTAGGGTTATCGTCAAGTTGGGGAGTTGGTGAACAGGAGCGGGGAAAGGTTAAGCAGGTTGGAAGTTTACATTAGAGGTTCGTTTGTTACAGTTGCAGGAAGGCAGATAGGATTGTAGGTATTGGGAGGGTAGGAATTTTAAATGTCATGTGATAAGATTGTTATTATTTAATGTATTGGAAGTTATGCATTGTATGTTACAGGCTGGGGGTTTTATCATGTGGGGATCGTAGGGGTGGGGGGGGGGAAAGGCAAGGGGTCAGGTAATTTGATGTTTAGAGAGGTTTTAGTTTTGTAAGGCAAAGTAAGTGCCAGTTTAAATAAAGTTGTGATGTGCACCTGTTTCAATAAAGCGGCCTTTTACACACACAAATGTTTGTCGTGTGGCTTGCCCCCTCATCCCTCCCAAACTTTTTCTGAAGCGTGTACAGCAGTTGCTGTAGGAGGACTTCCCATAGCCTGGTCAGTTACCAACAGCAGCATACCTGCATACACCAGAAGTCTAACCCACATTTTAGAATATAGTTTCAGTCCTTACCAGGTATAAGATCCAGCCTGGAGTGGGTGATTGTTCAACTCGGTCTCTAAATGTGTGAGGTTCACTCGCAATGAGGGAGACTTGTGGTCTCTTTTCTGTCACGGACAATCTTCAGTTATCAAGGCTTTAACATCCCAGAAATTTTCAGTTGGAAATTAAGTCTTATCAGATCACCACCCCACTTGGTTTCATCTGTGCACTTGCTGATTTTACCATTAATCACTGCCCCAAGCAAAGTGCTGTCAGGCTGTTGTGGCAAGCAGCATTCAAACATCTCCCCCAAAAATTGTCACAAATCTCAGGCACAGCCGGAAAATGGTTTACTGGTTAAAATCCCCTTCTTGAACCCCTCAAAATCCAGTGACAACCAGCTCTATTGGCTAAAAGTAAGAGGGTAAAAAAAGGTAGCCATAGAAGAGATATTGTAAATGGGCTGTTGTGAGCAAAGCAGTGTGCAAAAACAACGTCATTCTGCTGTATGAAACGGACTTCGAATGGAGCAAGGTGCACTTAGAAAGTTCATCAAGTGTGAACTCTCTCTAACAATCCCACACAAGTTCACCAGCGTACCAAACAGTGATTACAAATAACGACCAGTGAAACAAGACTTGGTGAAACAGCTCGGACATAGCCAGGTTACCCACATTAACGCCCACTACAAGTGTTTCTTTAAGAATAAAGACCAATGACTCTGCTGAGCAACCTAGAGTTACCAATGGTTAGATCAGCCATCTAAGAAAAGATTTCTAAAAAAAAAATCTTTGGTGGAGGTAACACCATATTTATTGCTGGTTAGATTCACCTTGAGTCCACTCTAGAGATCCACACCTCAACCACGTGTTTCGACATAGATGGACGTTCGCTACAGACAACCCCAACTAGTACTGGACAACTCAAATGTATGCAACTAATCACCTTTGTTAACAACTGAACACATCTGGAGATAATACAATCAGTGGGACATCATGTAAGTAGGGCAAGACCTTGGAAGATATTTTACCAATAGTAATATACTTGAAGTGAATTCACTGGTGTATTTGATAAATTTACATACAATCATTCAGTGGTGTGCTCTTAAGATCACATGCAGTGAAGGTCAGAAGTCCTGAAACCAATTCAGTAATCCTGTGTGACAGTAGATCCCAAAGTATTTCATGTGGTGACCTACTAGCATGGCCTTATTATTCCTAGCAAACAGGTTTTCTTTAGTTTTATACTCAATTTTACTTTGTTATTTCGTTGTGTTAATAAATATTATAGCAAGTTAGTAAGTAATTTTTATTGTTGCTTTGGGTAGAAATGTGTAGAATACATCACAGTAGCTATAGCCTTGTCATATTAATGTTCACACTCTCAGGTGAGTTTAACTTTGTACCCTGTCAAATGGCATTTCATGATTCGTTATTGAAAACCATCATGATAAACTAGAAGGAAAAGCTGATTGTTCAACAGCGAACTTCTTGGCTGGTGATCTGGTTTAAGAATAATAAAGAACTGTGAACTCGGTGTTATTTAGAGTTTAGTAGGAGAGGACATACAACAGACATCGGATGGGGTCTCTTTTCACCCTATTTGGAGTTTATACATGCCCACAAACCCTCATTAGGGAACGGTAGGCATCTTTGCAATTTTAGCAGATGTTCCGTTTCTGCCAAACTCCAGATAACTCAGAAAGTCTTTGTGTTCCTAATCTTTGCAGTAATCATCAGCAACGCAGAAGGCATCAACCAGTACCAGCAGATTAGCTAATGATTCACATTACCCTGCTTATGTGCGTTGCATGAGATATGGTAGCTGATCTGCTGAACTCCTTCAATATGTGGTATGCTTGTTAAAAAAATGCTTATCTAATTGAGCATCTGTGGTTAACATAACTGATATTGTGGCCATACTTTACAACCTTCTGGCTATCCCAGGTAAAACAGTGGCCCATCAGTGAGACAGTGTGGCTTCCTTAACAACATCCTGGCTACACCTCAAATGTCAGTGGCCCATCCTTGACGTGAAAGGCTATCCTTGACACACTGGTCCACAGGCACAATGGTGTTCATCCTTGACTTGCAGTGGCTATCTTTGACATAATTATGGATAGCAATGGCATAATGGTCGTGGAAATCACTACCAAATGATGGATATCCCTTAAATGTGATCATTCAAAATAGATGTAGAATCTGTTCATGTGTGTACAATCGTTCTGGTCGGTGAAATTGACATGCTGATGTTTTGGAAACCAAACATGTATTTGACTAAATATGAAAATATGGCATTTCATGGCAAAAATCATAAGGATCCACGGTGCCGCTTGTGAAGGGCCTTTCGTCATTAATAATGCTTTCTTCGACATTAGCACTGCTGCTCTCTGGGGCCTAAGTATGTAAAATTGATGTAATCTCTATGTAACTGATCAGCAGTATTGCTGTATACCTCTGTAGGATGTATCTACCTCTGCTTTGTCTTCAGGCCTGTAGCAAGGGGTAAATGTTTAGGGGGGCATGGCCCCAAGGAATAACTACAGGAGGGCTTTAGTTCTCAATATTTCAAATTAGTTTGGTTCCCCAGAAATGTTTTGTAATTAAAGGAACAATATGTTGACATTTTCCAGAATGCAGCATATTTCGCAGTTTTTCTAAAGTGTTACCATTATTTGACATTCACCACTTTTAGTCATAACAAATAGGTTTTTTGGGTTGTTTTTTTACAACTGTGGGTTGCACCACCAAACCATGTATCCAAACATAATGATTAAATGTCCATCCAATGTTGGAAATGTTTGAAATTTCTTTATTCTGCCCCCGGCGATCAGCTGTGCAAGACGGAAGGGGACCGCGCACCTAGGTGATCTCAAACATGTAAAACCCTGCACGCCAGAACAGTCAGCTGCCACAACCTTTCAGACAGGACACGCCAAAGCTGGCATTGCCGCTTAAATATAAGACCTAATGAACACCCAGCTGGACAATATAGGATATAGTCACTAAGGAGTTGCATGGCCAACGACACAAGGAACTTCCATAAGAAACAAGACAGAGAAGAATTTGTAAAGGTGGCTCTGGGAGTTCTTATTTGACGACGAAACGCGTTGGCTGCCCGGTGCTCTATTTCAAATAAAACAAAGGAATAAAGAAATTTCAAACATTTCCAACATTGGATTGACATTTAATCAATATGTTTGGATATATGGTTGGGTGGTGTAGCCCACAGTTGTAAAAAGTATATTTTGGTCATTCAGACTGATCCTTGGAAACAGCAGGGGCAGTGGTGCTGCACAACCAGGGAGCATAGTGCTCAATCTTTGTTTATCTCTTTTAGGGTATGAGAATAGAGAATGTCCTCTAAACAGAGGGAGGATCGTCACATACACTCTTTAGTGTTTAAATGGTTTTGCTGTTTCCCTTTTTTTGCATAACAAATAGGTGATGGTACCCTTGTAAGCACAGTGAGTATGAACACTGGGAAATGTTAATTAAATCTCTGTTTTAAAGGGTATTTTCCACGCACTTATATCTAGTAAAATTGAAGAAAACTAAATAGTGTGTAAATGCTATTATGCATGGGTCTGTGTACCCTCCCCCACGACGCCTATGGGGAAAAGTAAAGCAAATCCAATGTTTCTATATACTTTTTCTAAACAGTAATTCACAATCATTAATTGGATTTTTAAGGGAGCTCTAAATCATCTTCAGAAAGGGAGACCTCAATGAAACAGTCAGTAGGAGAGATATAAAAGGGAAGCAAAGGATGTTGGGCGAGCAGGGGCATAGTTGAGGGAGTGAGTGTGGTGATAGGCCCTACTTAAAGCAGCAGGAACTTACAGGGCAGCTGCACAGTCATTGCTTCAGAGCCTTGTGCCCAGTACCTAATTTGTGTAAATGGTTTCAGGTAGCGAACACTGGATTTTATCTTTTGAGACCCAGACTTACTTTTCATCATTAAATTTTAACCCCAAACAAAAACAAGACGGGCACAAAAAAAAGAAAGAGGAATAGAAATATCAGAAAATGATGACAAAGACAACACACACGGACAAAAAAGATCTTGCAAGAAAAAAAGGGACTAGACAGTGTAGATTGATGGAAGAAAGAGGCATGCAGTTGAATCAAGATTAGCCTTAGTATTGAGCAACCCATGCAGCAGGTCTGTCCTCATTGAAGCCCCACTGGAATGTTTCTAGAAACAAAAGTTGTATTCTGTCAACGCCGACTGCAACAGGCAGAGGTTTGGGTTATTTTAGGCAGGACTGAGGGTACATTGCTAACCGGCTCCCATATTATCTAAAAAAAAAGAACGTTAGGAAGTATTGCTAATGTTCAGCACTTACTAACACTATGCCTTCCTGGTGCTGTTAAAAAATATTGTTTAGATGGGACCGTAGGCGTTCCTACTCCTATGTATATAGTCCGAGAGTTTGTGGTCTCTGGTGTGTCTCCCTACATTTGTATCCATGCATTAGTGCTTCAGCGTCAGTGATCATGTGTAATATTTAGGGCACAATTCACAAAAGTAATCTCAGACAAAACCAAACTTTACGATTTTCGGTATTCCCAAAAGGCATTTAGGAGTACTGAAGTTAGGCTTCCTAACTTTACAACTTTTGGTATTCACAAAGGGCATTTAGGAGAAGTAAAGTGTAAACTTATGACCAAAACTTAAGTTTAACTGAGACAAAATCCTAAGTTTACGACTTTCGGTATTCACAAAGGGCATTTAGGAGTAGTAAAGTTAGGAATCCTAACTTTACTACTCCTAAATGCCCTTTGTGAATACCAAAAATCGTAAAGTTATGATTTTGTCTCAGATTTCTTTTGTGAATCGGGCCCTTAGTGCCTATATCTGTGCGTCTGTGTATGCAAAGCTCTATTTCCAAACTGGGAACTACAGTGTAAATATAATGATTTTAGTATAGGTCTGTCTTTCAGTATCTTGATATCTAATGCCAATATCACCTCACCAGTGTTGGTCACCTAATGTCCACATGTGTCCCTGTGACTGCCTTTGTGTCCCTGCGTCAGTTTCCCAGTGGTAATATCCCCATCAATGTCTGTGCCATTTTCCAAGCGTCACATATCCAGTGCCAGTGCCACTCAATATCTATGGCTGTGTCTCAGTAGCAGTGATGACTGTCCGATTGCTGTGCAAGTGTTCTATTGTCAGTATTGATATCTTTAAAAAAAACGTATATCTTTTTAACAATTTTAACTTCTTCCTGTTGCACTTAAGATGAAATGTGTTTTTTGTCTGTTTTATTCTAAATTGTCATGATGTTAAGTAATCGAACAATAAACAATTACTCCCTGATATCTTTGTCTCTTTGTCAATGTATCCCTGGCAGTGTGCTTGTGCTCGTATTCCAGTGTCTCGGTACATGCAAAAGTACCTTGCGTTAGTGCTCTAACGCCAATGACCAAGTGTCAGTACTTCCATGCTTGTTGTTCATGCCCACTTTGCATGTAGAATCTCTGACTCAATATTATAATGTAGACAGCCTTGTCTAAGTGCCTCAGCATTAGTGCTTGTGGACTGATTAGTGTCACTAGATTATTGTTCCTATGACACTGTAATCTTCATATGAGTATGTGTCCCGGTATTTTTCTCCCATCATGAGTGCTCCAGTACCAATATCAGTGTATTATATTTCCCCCACCTACCTATGTTCCAGTGGCAGTGCCCTGCAACTAGTGTACCAGTGTCTTTGCCCCCCTTTTTTAGTTTTTCTGTGCCTTTGTCCTTGTGGCCATTTCAGTATATCAATGTCAATATACCATGTTAGTTTGTGTCTCTGTGTCAGTGTCCACTTTTCCTTGTGTCTGTCTGTACCCAAACAGGGTTTCTGGGAAGTAACCCCTTGGCAGTGTTGTAGTGCCCAATCGTTCATGTCAGTCTCTCAGTGTAAATTGCTGTGTGTTTGACCCGATGTCCCTCTTCCCACCATTTCCTCAAGACCTCGGTTTTTAACAGAGACCTCACACCCCAACGCCCAGATACCCCAGGGATAACAGTGCCACGCTCTACAAATATTGATTGATAGACTGATATGTCTGTGCCACCATGTCAGTGCACTTGTGCCAGTATCTCAGTGTCAGTGACCTATCTCAGCAACCACAGGTTAGTGTGTTGCGTCCACCCAGTAAGTGCCCTTGTAGCAACTGATGTTATGTTCAAGCATAAATATCTAAGTGTTTATATTCTAAAGTCCCTAAGACAATCTCCTGATGCTAATGCCCACGGCATTGTCTGACCTAGGGTGGTGTGGAGTGCAAAAAAACGATGGATTTAGGCCCAGATCTTTTTACTGGGGTGAATGTAAGACATTGTTCTGCATTCTGTCCATCAACTGTGTTTTTTGCAATTTTCACCCCGAGTGGGCTGGGTATGCTCAGACGTGAGTCCCAGGCACTCCACATCACTGGAGTCAAGCTATCCAGGCTGAAGAAGGCTGATAGCCAGAAACCGGTCCTTGGATGCTTGATTCCGGTCTAGGAAAGACATGGCTTGGTAGTTCGGGCTGGACTGTTCCCATGAGGCACAGGGTCAAGGCTGATTTGCATATAGCCATTGTCTGACCTAGGGTGGTGTGGAGTGCAAAAAACGATGGATTTAGGCCCAGATCTTTGTACTGGGGTGAATGTAAGACATTGTTCTGCATTCTGTCCATCAACTGTGTTTTTTGCAATTTTCACCCCGAGTGGGCTGGGTATGCTCAGACGTGAGTCCCAGGCACTCCACATCACTGGAGTCAAGCTATCCAGGCTGAAGAAGGCTGATAGCCAGGAACTGGTCCTTGGATGCTTGATTCCGGTCTAGGAAAGACATGGCTTGGTAGTTCGGGCTGGACTGTTCCCATGAGGCACAGGGTCAAGGCTGATTTGCATATAGTCATTGTCTGACCAAGGGTGGTGTGGAGTGCAAAAAAAACGATGGATTTAGGCCCAGATCTTTGTACTGGGGTGAATGTAAGACATTGTTCTGCATTCTGTCCATCAACTGTGGTTTTTTTTCACGGCATTGGACCAGCATCAATATTTGTGCAAGTGTCTTTGTCCCTGTTAGAAATGGGTTTCCTGGTTGGCTAGGGTATGCACCAAAGCCAGGCAGAATCCACCACTCTAGTCAGGATAAGGGGATTTCACGTATAAAATAACGCCTTGGTAGCTTGGCACGAGCAGGCAGGCTTTTCTCAGAGGCAGTATGTAAAGCATTTCCATATAACAAACAGTAATACAGTGAAAACACTACAAAAGGATAACACACCAGTTTTAGAAACATATCCAATATTTATCTGTGTAAAACAAGACCAAAACAATAAAAATCCAACCTATACTAATCCATATTACTAATAATCAAAAAAAGACTCAATATACAGTTCCTTAAAGTCGATAGCTTCCTCCGGGGCTATTGCAGCATCATGAACAAACAAAATCCAACAGTTCCAGTCAGTTGCGTTGTTGCGGGCCAGCTAAGGTGTTGCGAAGACCCATAAAACAGTACCTTTGGAGAGGCAGGGCATCGGACCATGCGATGAGCTCAGGAGGAGCGGCATCGGCGGGCATCGGTTCCGGAATTCGGTGCAGGAGTCATCGGGCCCTTGAAGTCACAAGCATTGCAGGTTGAACTCCTTGAGTTTGAAGTCAGGAGTGCCGGCGTCAGGGCTGCGGTGTAAAGCGGAACGGTGCTCGGGGCACTGTGGGGCAATGCGGTGTGTGGGGCACACAAGTCGAGGTGCAGACAGCAGTGTTGGTTGATGAACTGGAGTCGATTACGCTGGCGTCGGTGGGCCAAGACTGCGGTGTGGGACTGGGTGGTGTGTTGTGTAACTTACAAGAGGTGCCCCCAAACCAAGCTGATGTCAGTTTGGAGAGTCTTGGTCGGTGAGACCAGGGCTGAGGTGCGAAGTGGAATGGTGCTCCATGTTCTCCATGAGCGGTGCCCACAGGTCAAGGTGCAGGCAGTGGCTTCCGTGATGGTGTTGCGTCGTCGTCTGGGATACCAAGGCCGCTGTGTGAAGCGGGCAATGAGGAGTGAGGTGCCCACAGGTCGCAGTGCAAGCAACGGTTCGGTGGAGGCATCATTGGTGAGACCAGGGTTGCAGTGCCCTCTGTGGTGTCTTCAGGTCACCGAGCTGGCGGCGGCATTGTTGGCGGCATCACAGTACTTTTTTCCTCTGTGGCAGATGAAAGATCCAGTTCTACAAGCTGGTACCCAGAAGAAGTTGAAGTTTTTGATTTCCAACAGGAGGCAAGCTCTACATAAAGCCCTTGGAGATACTTAGAATGCAGAAAGAACAGTCCAGTATTTTCCATGCCCACAACAGAAGAAGCAACTGCAGGCCAACCCAGCAAAGTGGTAGACTCTTCTCACAGCTCGTCCAGCCTTTTTTTCTGGCAGATTCCCTTAGCTCAGCAATAATCTAACGTTCTGGGGTCAGGGCCCCAATATTTGTAAATGTAAATGTAATTTGCACTTGTATAGCGCCTATCACCCAGGGGTCTCTAAGCGCTGTACGATTTGTACCACATTTCCCTTTGAAGTCGGCACAAACAAAGTTCCACTAGCATACATAATTCAGTTCTTCCTGGCTCAGGCCATGCTAACTCCAGGAGGTGGATACAGCATTGTGGAAGACAAACACAGTTCGTTCAGGTGCAAGCTACAACTCCTCCCACTACTCTAAATGCAGCCAGGTCGATTCAGGCTGGGTACGAGTCACCCAGGAAAGGCAGGACACACCTCAACCCCCCATGTGTATGTCTAGTGTGAATACACAACCCAGCCCCTGTCAGTCTAAAACCAAGACAATGAATACACGACAGGCAGAGGCACATAGATGGTTAGACAAGAAAATGCCCATTTTCTAAAAGTGGCATTTTCAAACGCACAATATCAAAATCATCTTTTTTAAAAGATGTATTTTTTTTATCCTGAGTTCAGGAAGCCTAAACTCCATTTATCTATCTTGTACCAATGTAAAGTTATGCTTGTAAGATGTTGCAAAGCAGCTCCCATGTCAGCATATGGGACAGATAGCCTTGCAACAGTCAAAAACAGAATACACAGGGGGGCGTGGCCAGCAACATGGCCGAATAGGTTGTGCCTATGCGGAGCTCCGCCGAGCCTTTATTAATCCGACGTTACTAACTGTCCAAGGCCCCTGATTTGGTCATCTGGGACATGTCTTGAGTCCCGTGCAGCAGGGAGCTCCGATTGAAGCCAGATTCCAGTGAGGCAGAGGCGAGGATCGCTGTGATTCGGCGCGCGGCCCCGGGCTGTGGTGACTGTGACCTGCTACACAAGATGGCGGCGCCCTGAGACTCGGCGCGGAGAAATAGGTCCGGCAAGGTCGGGACATCGGAGAAGTAGCCGGAAGGAGCGTGGGGGGAAATCGAGGCTCCAGGACCGGCTTCCTCCCCCCATACACACAATCATCTCTCACCCCGCGATCCATCGGGAGGGGCTACAGAGGCCGGCACGGTGACCGACGGAGCCCGTCATCTTCAGGAGCGGAAGGGCGGACTGGAGAACCCAGGCGGGGGGCCACAGCCTGCGGCGTGCTCGACCAGGGGGGCCCGGCCGCCCGACTCACCCCACTGGCGGCCGGATATACTGAGGCAGCCGGAGCGCATTGCAGGAGGTAGGACTCGGCCAGGAGGCCCGCGGGCCCTATTCCACTGTGCCTCGCGCCCCAGTAGCAAGGGGCGCTCCACCCGCCTGGCGGACCTTGGGCTTGCTGTTGGAGGGACCTGTGGCAGCGGGACTGAGCAAAGACTGGCACTACAGGGGTCGGGGGTTGTGGTCACAACATTGGACCTGCGGGGAGCCATTTGAACCCCCCCAAACTCGGGACTTTGGACTTGTTGAGGGGAACCGCATTAACAGTGGGCCTCGTGGAAACACCCGCGGCCCCCTCCCGTCCCCGCCGTCGGGCACCGGCCAATGCTGGGGGATAGTTGAATCACCAGGGGGATCTACCGCCCCCCAACCCCCCCGGCAAGAGTCACTCAGGCACAAGACCCCCCACCCTGGAAGTGGTTGACCGGGGAGGCACACATTGCGCTGCTGCTACGGCCTGCCTCACTAAGGACAGGGGCCTGGAGGTGAGAAACCCTCAATACGAACAAAGAGACACCAGGATCCAACAACAGACAGGTGGGCACACCATGGGGAAGGAGGCAGCCACTCGGACCCCGAGACAAGGTACCCTAGACCGTTATGCAACGGCCCCTCCTGCCGCAGAGTCAGAGGCCCAAGGACCGCGCTCCTGATGAGTGCCATCCAGGCGTCACGAGACGACATACAGGCGTCAAGGGCCGCTCTTGAAGTAAAGACTGGCGAAGTGGGATCAGAAGTTACTCTGCTACGGCAGGACTTTCGCAACCTGACAGAGAGGGTGACCACGGCAGAGACAAGGCTGGGAGTGATGTGGCAGAATATCGGGCGCGAGGAATCTCGGACCACTTACCTCTGCTGCTCAAGGTGGGAGGACGGAGAGGAGAACGGCACAGGCAAGTTGATACACCCCTTAAAAACTTTCTTAGTTCACGTTGTTTGCTGTGTTTTGCCTTCTTACACTTAATTTAGGTGGAAGGAAGTTTTGTTTGCTCTTGGACTACTGTCCGGGAGATAGGGTGCTAGGGGATCTTCAGGGGTGGGCGATAGACCTTCTCTACCCGAGAGTCCCTGACGAAGCTGTCAGCAGAGAAGGGGCCGGCGGGGTGGGGGGGGGGGGGGGCAGGGGTTGGGGATAGGCGAGAGGGGTTTTTGTAGTTTCATGGTTGTGGGTTCTTGGGAGACTATGGTGGGTGGGATGGGGGAGGCGGGGTGTTGGGGGAGGGGGATTGGTTAAGCATGACATGTTGAGCGTACGCACAGACGACCTAGCAACCCTACATGCAGGACAATGGCCTCGATTGACCCTTAATACACGACATGAGGAGGAATGGAGGAATAGCCCGGCGGGGGAGAGTGGGGCACCAGATGAGCTTCGGGAACTCACTTGGAATGTTGATGGCCTGGGCTGTAAGGTCAAGCAAGGGTTAGTAAATACCTATGTGAAGGGATCTGGGGCTGAGGTTATACTACTACAAGAGACACATCTACGGGCACGAACTGCGCCTTCTTGACAAGAGGACGCTATAGAGTATTGGCTCGTGCAGGCTTCACATCCGGCTCGAGAGGAGTCGCGATCCTAATGAAAAAATATCCACCCATGCATATAGCACAGACTTGGATAGACTCAGAAGGGAAATATGTGGACATACGTGGGGGTGCGGGGCTACTGGAATAGAAAGGAATACACGTTCATATCAGCTTATGCCCCACCCAAACTCCAGGCAGCTACACTTAGGGGGGTCATTGACATACTTCTTAACACGTCTGACACTATCCAAGTCCTGGGAGGGGACTTCAACGACGTGATGGATTTTGGGGCGGACAGGACAGGGGACAGGGACAGGCCTGCTAGTCCGACTCTGTTGGCTGCCACAATGGAAACGGTAGGCCTTGTGGACGCGTGGCGGTGGCTGCATCCAGAGAGTAGGGAATACTCCTTTTTCTCTGGGGCACATAAAGTGTACTCCCGCCTTGACTATATATTCATGGCTAGACAGGCGCTGTGCATCACTGATGTGGCAGAATATCGGGCACGAGGAATCTCGGACCACTCACCTCTGCTACTCAAGGTGGGAGGACGGAGAGGAGAACGGCACAAGGTGCTGCGATTGACGGCATAGGACCTCCAAAACACCGACATACTGAGAGGCCTACGGGCTGTTCTGAAGGTTTATGTCACAGAAAATGAGGGGACGGTGACCTCCAGGGTGACGCTATGGGAGGCGCTCAAAGTAGTAATGAGCGACAGGGCACATACTCGGTTGGCGGAAGATAAGAGAAAAGTGTAGGCAGAGGTACTAGCCTTGGAAGCCCAGATCCTTCCTTTAGAGCAGGAGCACCTGACCACTAGAGACCTAGGAACGCTTAGACGATTATCGGACGTACAGGTCCAATACAAACATCTGGTAACGGGTGAGGCGACCCTACACCGCATTTACGATGTGGGTGACCGGGTGGCCCCTGGCGTGGCTGAGCAAGAAAGAGAGGGATGCGCTATGGGTCGAGAAGGTGAGAGATGGCCAGAGAGGTTGGTCCCGAATGGATGACCAGATAGCCAACGCGTTTGCAGGCTATTATGGGGCCTTTTATGAGGCAAGGGCACTGGGGACAAGGGAAGACGTCATGCAATACATGGCGCATATCGAACTTCCGGCCCTGGAGGACCCAGATCATCAGGATCTTGAAGCAGACATAACATTGGAGGAAGTTGGAGAGGCTATTACTAAACTCCGGGCGGGGAAGGCGTCAGGTCCTAATGATTTCCCTGCGGAATTTTTTAAAAAATGGTGGATCTTCTGACCCGTCATTTACTAGGCTTGTTCGTAGACGCTGAATCGGAAGGGGCATTCCCGCTGGACCTCCGGCAGGCTACGATTATCCCAATCTTTAAAGAAGGTAAGCCGCCCGATGAGTGCTCCTCCTATCGCCCCATTTCCCTCCTAAATGTGGAGGCGAAACTCTTTGCAACAATATTGGACCTTCGCCTTCAGCGGGTGATTTCGGGACTGGTCCACCTTGACCAAACGGGGTTCCTGCCTGAAAGGGCGACTCGATACAACCTGAGGAGAACCCATAACTGGCTCATGGAGGTGTGCAAGCGAGAGGATCCACACTGGTTCCTCTCCCTCGATGCCGAGAAGGCTTTTGACGCTGTCCACTGGCCCTTTCTGGAGGGGGTGCTAGAACGCTTCGGTTTTGGACCCAAATTCAGGAAAAAGATTAACCTGCTATACACTTACCCCAGGGCGAGAGTCCGGGTCAATGGTACAATGTCAGGGGACTTTCCTAAACGGCGGGGTACCAGGCAGGGATGCCCCCTGTCCCCACTGCTGTTCGCCCTCTCTATAGATGTAATGGCGTGCGCAATCCGGCAAAACGAGAGCATCAGGGGGTTCAACTTACGGGCGTCGGACACGTCTGTGGAAAAACTTTCTGTGTTTGCGGACGACGTCCTCCTATATATCACTGCACCGGAGACTACCATACCGGCGCTATTCTTAGAACTTGAACGTTATGGGTCCCATGCCCGCTACCAGATCAATTGGCAAAAATCTATATTGTATGATCCCCAAAGATGAGACGAGGGGCCCACGCTCCCAGAGTGGCTAAAAACGACTACGGAGGGGTTTACTTACCGCTGGGTGTTCATAACGACAGATAAGGCGCTCTCCTTTGAGAGGAATATTCGCAGAGTGTTACGCAACTTTACTGTGGACGCGGCACAATGGAAACTACTTCTCCTGACGCTCTTGTGCCGGGCGGCAATGTTTAAAATCATTACGCTACCACGGTTCCTGTATGCCTTCCAGAATGAATACTTTCCCATGCAGGTTAGGGTGTTCAAGGACATACAGGCGGAGCTCCGGACCTTTCTATGGCTGGGGAAGCAGCCCAGGGTGGCGCTGTCCACCCTACAAAGGCACCAGTATAATAGGGGTGTCTCCTTGCCCGACCTAAAGGCCTACTATTGGGAAGAGCACCTGGTCGCCATAAATGAATGGATGCACGCCCCTGCCACCCATCCCACTTTTGCATTAGAGAGACATACCATGGATGCCCACACCTGCCTACATTATTTATACGGAGGTAGGAGAAGGGCTAGACTGCTGCCTGCTACGAGACTCAAATTAGGGATATGGACGAGGGCGACGAAAGCGATAGGGTGGGAATGCAGACTAACAAAACAAACCCCACTGTGGAAATGCGCCTGGCTAAAGGAACTTAATAAATTAAAGGGATTCCGTAGTTGGGATGCCATTGGCATGTCGACTTTGGGCAATGTGATGAAACAAGGGGGGATACAATTGTTTCCCTCACACATCATACTTTAAATACATGCAACTACGACACGCATGGAGGGCGGAGGGGGCCTTGACAGAGGCGCTTCCAGAATACGCCCCTATAGAGGGTCGTCTCCTACAGGAAAGGATCGCCGCTAAGGCAGTATCCCTTACATACAAAACATTAATGAATAACAGGCCGGACAGACTGGGGAACCTACGAACAACATGGGAGCGAGAGGTGGGCAACATGGATGAAGTAGACTGGGGTATGGTCCTAATGCATCCCAGGGAGGTGGCAGTCAAATCCCGCCTACGGTTGATACAATTTAATGTCCTTCAAAGGACCTATTATGACCGAGTGCGCCTACACAAGATTGGGAGAATAACTGACCCGGGCTGTCTGAGATGTGGCACTGGCGTAGGAGACTTTTACCATACTATCTGGTCCTGCCCGAATATTCAACTCTTCTGGTGGGCGGACCTGACAGAGCTGGGGGAAGTGCTGGAGACCACCATACCTTTAGAACCTAAAATTGCCCTACTGGGAATGACGAATGATGTAGATCTGGCCCGCCCCTTGCTGATCTTCCTGGTGCTGGCCCTGGTGGTGGCCAAGAGAGATGTGGCCCGGAAATGGGGGGCACCGGACACACCACAACTAGAAGAATGGAGAAGGGGGATGGACCTCTATATGGCCGCTGAGAGAGTAACATATAAGGCAAGGCGGTGCACCAAGAAATTTTGGCAGGGTGTGGGGTAAGTGGAGGCGCTATCATGGGCTGGATGGAGGGTTGTGAGATGCATGGGGGTATGGGCTCTTACTCGTCAAGGAGCGGATTTGGATGAGGGGTCTAAGGCTGTTATGCGGATGGAGCTGGGTGAGAGGCCTAACTGCACTATTGGACAATGCAAATTATGTTTTTGATCAAGAGGAGGGAAATGTGGATAGGGAGGCGGGGAGATGGGTGTGCTGCTCGACATTGACATGCTTGATGTTTGCTTTCATGATGATAAAAGCTAATAAAAATGTTTAAAAAATAAAAATAAAACAAATACACAGTCTTTCATTATCTGGACATGTAAAACACACCAGTACATGTCCTACCTTTCACATACATTGCACCCTGCCCATGGGGGTACCTTGGGCCTACCTGAAAGATGGCTTACATGTAGGAAAAGGGAAGGTTTGGGCCTGGAAAGAGAGTTCACTTGCCAGGTCAAAATGGCAGTAAATACTGCACACAGACACTGCAGTGGCAGGTCTGAGACACATTTGAAAGGCTGCCTGTGTGGGTGTCACAATTAGTGCTGCAGGCCCACTAGCAGCATTTGATTCACAGGCCCTGGGCACACACAGTGCACTGTACTAGGGACTTAGTAGTAAACCAAATGTACTAATCATAGAAACACCAATCCATAAACACAATTTACATGGAGAGCATATGCACTTTAGCATTGAATAGCAGTGGTAAAGTGTACAGGGTCTTAACACCAACAAAAACAAGGTCAAAAAAAGGAGGCCAAAAAGCAAAATGTCTGGGGCTAAATCCGCTGAAAAAAGCCAAGTCTAACAGTCCCCAAGTCAATATCGCCATGTTGGCGCTCCATTATCTCTTTCCCAGTGGTACTGTCCCAGTGAAAATGCCCTTGTGTCAGCATCCCTGAGGTGCACGTGTTCATGTCCTAATGAGTCCCATGTCAATATTTGTGACTCATGACAATGAACGACTTCCAGTGCCACATTGCCAACATCCCCATGCCATTGTTGGTGCCACTGATCAGTGTTCTAGTGTCCGTGTCCCAGTGTCAGTGTCCTTTATTCAGTAACCTCTGTCAGCATTTCAGGTACACTAATGATGTGTTTTCCAGTCAGTGTCCCCGTGTCAGTATATCATGTCAGAGTCTAATATTATGTCCCTCTGTTTAGTGTTGATATCCTTGTGCCCTTGCATCCCTATGTCGGTGTCCCAGCATAACTGTTCTGTGTCTGTGTCCCAGCATTAGTGTTTGTGCCCCATGTCCACGTCCCAATAACCCTGTTTCTGTGTTAGTATTGATGGTCCTCTTTTGGTACCCCTGTTCCAGTGCCCTAGTGTCAGTGTTGATTTGCCTGTCTCATTAGCTTACTGACAGTGCCCAACTGCTAGTGCTCCTGTGCCTATTTGTCACGGTGACCACATCAATGTCTCCATGTCATTGTTGGTTTTCCTTTGGCAGTGTGCTAGTGACAGTGTTGGAGGTTCATTGTAAACGCACCTGAGTCATTCTTGGGGCCACTGTTTCAGCATCCTAGTTTAAGTGTAGGCCCCAGTGTGTCATTGTACTAGCATTAGTGACTCAATTGATGCCATTGTTTGCTTATAAACTATCTAAAACCTCCTAGGTCCACTTGAAAGTACCAAGGGGATACAGATAAACGAGCAATTTGGTGATATAAAATGTGGATCATGGATGATAAAGTGCATTGGGAAGTATAAAGTGAAAAAAAAAGATCTGAAATAGCATTTTAAGGAGACCCTTTTAAAAAAATTGCGAATTGAAAAACAAAACAAGCATTTGATTAATATACGTCATAAAGTTATGCATTCAGCCTTATGATTATCCCCATGTCAGGCTAATTTTCTAAATAGCCCAGCAGCCCAGGGAGCATCGTGACACCTTTGGAGCGCCAGGAGGCGCATAAAAATAGCGTCAGACCTGCAGAGCGGGGGGAACGCTCTGAAACTTGCCGTTTTCACTAACGAGGTGCCCAGACTTGGGAGCTGCTACCTGCGTGACCTTTTGTGCCCCTTGACCAGCTGGGCTCACTGTCTGCCTCCCGCTACCCGCCTCCATTGTCAACTTGGGAGGCTGTGCGGAGGGCAGGAGACTCCAACTCCCAGCAGCCCAGGGAGCATCGTGACACCTTTGGAGCGCCAGGAGGCGCATAAAAATAGCGTCAGACCTGCAGAGCGGGGGGAACGCTCTGAAACTTGCCGTTTTCACTAACGAGGTGCCCGGACTTGGGAGCTGCTACCTGCGTGACCTTTTGTGCCCCTTGACCAGCTGGGCTCACTGTCTGCCTCCCGCTGCCCGCCTCCATTGTCAACTTGGGAGGCTGTGCGGAGGGCAGGAGACTCCAACTCCCAGCAGCCCAGGGAGCATCGTGACACCTTTGGAGCGCCAGGAGGCGCATAAAAATAGCGTCAGACCTCCCTCGCGGGACGCGAGCGGGACGCCGGGCGAAGCCCGGGTCAAGGGCGGGCCCGTTTAAGCCCGTTCAAGACCGAAGAGGCCGGGTCGGGCCACCCCCTTTCCTCCCTCCCATAAAACACCTGAGTGAGTACACTGCCACTAAGACCCCCTGTAATATTTTGCGACATCTGGCATGCCCCCCAAAGAGTCCAGGGGGAGGGCGGGTGCTGCTGCTTTCACTGGAGCTATGGACCAATTTATAACCAAGATGAACAGTGTAGTTGATGAAGGGATCACCATAATGGAGCGCCGTGTCTCGCATGAACTAGCCATTGCTAGAAGATCTTCCATGGGACTAATTGCGGACGCTCGAACTCCTGATAACTTGAATACTAATGCTAATCGTCGCTTGAGTGCTTCCCCTATCTTAGAACTTCCTATTCCACAGCTCCCTCATTGTAACCTGTCACAAACTACTCTTAGCAGCCAATCTACAGTCTCTGATTCATTGTTGATGTCACCCCAGATGCTCCCCGCCGCAGCTGGTGCACCTAATGTAGTGAAGGTACATAATACTAGGCAACAGTGCGGGAAGGACCCAGGGGCAATACCTAAAAAGATCCATCAGTCGCCCAATAAAGTAGGTGGGAGGAAAAACAAGGGCCGTAGGGGCAAGAAAGCGATATCTCCTATTGCGGCGCATGGAGCCGCTAAATCACCTCTTGGCCCGGTAGAACCTGCTCCTCAAAGTAGGGCCGCAGCGGCCCCAATGGGGTTACCAATCCAGGAAATACAACAGAGGGGGTTGGAAGTAGAGCCTAGTGCTATCTATGACACCATTAAGCTCTTGTTAGCTCCACTAGAAGAGAGGTTGAGCAAGATTGAGGTCCATTTAAAAAGGATCGAACGTGATGTTAAAAGCCTTGCTGAACCCACTCTCAGAGCTGTGCCACCCGCAGCTGCTAAACTGTCCAAACCCTCTAAAAACCATAAAGAAATAGCTCCCAACCCAGTAACTAACAAGGAAATAATCGATTCAGGTTTAGTCCAACCAACCATTCCTGTCCCTGAAGCTATCCCTAAACCCAAAGAGTCAGCTTCTCTCAATGTGAATATTTTATCCCAAAGAAAGAAAACCCCAGACCAATACATTCCTGGTGGGGGGAACTGGATAACCAACCCATTGCAGCCAAAAAGATTTTAAATTTACCCCCAGAAGCTTGCCCTTTTGTGGTGGTGCTAGCGGGAGCCCCCGAACTGGCCGCAAATGAAAGAGAAAGCCCCACAAAATTATGGAACAGAGTGATACACTGGCTAAATGTGAATAGACCCTTGCCCCCATATATAACAGGCAAAATACTCATGGTTCGTAGGACCTCTTGGGTAGGTCATTTGGCTAAAAATATAAGAGGACTGCATTCTGATCAATTTCATCAACCCTAGAATTGTTGATTTTATTTGCAACTGGAGATACCCAAGCACAGGCACGACTGTTCGTTCCCTCCCTCTAACTTATTTCTACCCTCCCGGTCATTTCTCTGCACAAGCTGATGGCTGGACCATGGTTTCTGGGCGTGGGAGGGGTGTAGTACAAGGAGATTGGTCCTTGCCCCCGCAAACTTTGATAATTTCTTCCATCACAATCGCTATGATTGCCTGGACGCAGTAGATTGACCAGATGTAACTGTGAGCATAATAAGTATCCCTTCTTCCCACCAGGGCGACCGTTCTACAGTAATACCTGTACTTCAAGTATCAGAGGTTATAGAATCCATTGGCTTACCCTTGGATCCGATGGTTAGTAATGATACTAAAGCCTCCCCAACCTTGGCTGACACCTCAAATGCTGTATCCCTTGGTAGAGATAATGCTAGCGCGCTTAAGATTGTTTCGTGGAACGTGGCAGGACTGCGAGGCAAGCTTTTGTTGCCTGACTGGGTTGACTTTATCAATGGATATGACATTTGTATGTTTCAAGAGACCTGGAGTTTAGAACCGTTGCATATGCATGGTTTCTCCACTTTTTTTGTGCCTGCCACATCGGTTGGTCGTGGTCGTCCCTCAGGGGGACTCATAACTTGGGTAAGGGTTGATCTCAACCTTAGGATTATACATCATATCCACCCCTGCCCGGACATTATGAGGCTATCTGTTGAAAGTATTAACGGTGAGCCCGGTTGGGATTTTTTTAATGTTTATATAAGAGGAACGCAGGGAGGGGGCAAATCGCCTACAGTTGAGTTGCTAACAGATTTGTTGAGGTTGTGTGCTCCTGACTCCTTAGCCCTGGTAGCCGGAGATTTTAACTGTTCATTTGAACCGTTGGCAGCAGAGGATACTTTGGGAACACATGAGGATGACGCACATTGGGGCGTTCCGTCCTTAACTCTCAAGCCTGTCAGAAGGTGGTCTCCTGTAGTCATCCAATTAAACAGCTTAATGATAGAAACAGGCTTACGGGCCGTTAACGGCCGCACTAGCTCTGACACCCACGGTGCTAACACTTATAATAGAGTATTGTGCGAGAGCAGGATTGACTACATAATGATCGATAGGAGAACCTGGAAGTCCGTAGTGGACATGGTCATTATCCCTTCGGTTGAGAGTGACCACAACCCTTTGTCCCTTACATTGTCAAACCCATGGGATACAAAGGAGCGCGTGCCCCCAATAGACAGAAATTTACGAACAAAAGAACACATCCCTTCGAATTGTAATAGATTTTTAAAATGGCCAAAGTTCTGCATGGACGATTCCAAATTGCGCCAGCTGGACGGAATCCTTGCAGAGCAGTTATTGAGGCTATCTGTAGTCTGTGACAAGGAGGAAGGGTCGGCAGAGATAGAAAACGTTTACACTGCCACTCTGGACCACATTGGCAAGTTGTTTACGGTCCCCTCAAAAAAGACCCTGGCAAGTATTAAGCCCCCACAGAGTTGGTTTGATAGTAATTGCAGGAGGAGGAAAACTGACTTAATCTCTGCCATTAAATCCTCTAACGCAGTATCTGTGCGTTCGGCAAGATTGCACTACAAAAAGGCAATTGTAGCCGCTAAAAGGGCTTGGGAAGAGTCCCATTGGGAAAATCTTAGAGACGCAAGTAAAAATAGGGATTCTGAATTGTTTTGGTCATTAGTCAGAAATTCATCTGGGTGCAGCTTGAACCAAATTCCAAACCATATCACGGATAGAGAATGGTTTGAACACTTTTTTAGGCTATATGGAGGGAGTGACCTGCCCGGAGCCTCCAGGCATTTGAGCGGTGTCTCGGTCGATGGTTCCGGTCAGCTCATGTCTACCTTAGTCAATAGGAAAGAGGTTCTCGCTACAATAGCCAAAATAGTTTCTGCCAAAGCTCCCGGACAGGACGGAGTGCCTGGTGACCTATTCAAAGCCAATCCCGAAGGATGGGCAACCTATTTCACCTTATTTATAAATGCATTGATGGCAGGGTCTCCAGTCCCTTGTTCCTGGAAGGCGGCTGAGGTGATTCCAATTTATAAGAAGGGCCCTAGGGAGAACCCTGCCAACTACCGTCCAATTAGCTTGATAGACGCGGGACAGAAGTTGGTTGGCAGGGTTCTCCTTGAAAGGATCCTCTCGTGGGCAGAGGAAAATAAAATCATTTCCCCCTACCAGGCTGGCTTCAGGGCATGTACTAGTTTAGATTGCTCTTACTACACTGGAAGGTGGTCACTATCGGCAAAGGCGGTCTTTATTTGGCATTCATTGACTTGAAGACCGCCTTTGACCTGGTCCCACGAGACCGTTTGTGGAATATACTGGAGGGGATGGGGATCCCGCTTCCAATACTAAACCTTTTGATACGCATGCATGAAGGCACCTATGCCCGTATTAGATGGGGCTCTCAAGGGCAAAAAACCGACAGGATCCCTGTTAGGCGAGGGGTTAGACAGGGGTGCGTGTTGGCCCCAACACTCTTTTCTTTGTTTGTAAACGGTGTCGTCTCTTTCTTACTTGAAGTTGATGCAGATGCCCCGGTCCTAGCAGGCGATAAAGTGCCCACCTTACTTTTCGCAGACGACACCTTGTTGGTTTCAAAAACTCCTGTGGGCCTGCAGAAATTGTTGAATCGCTTCAGCCTGTTCTGTAAACTTAGAGGCTTAGTCATTAATACCACCAAAACTAAGCTCCTCTATTTTAACCCAAGCAAGTCCTCCAGGTCCACCCTATACCTTGATGGAGAACCTCTGGAGCGCATAAAAGAATTTGATTATTTGGGAATCAGAATCTCTCACAATCTGAAGTGGCAGCCCCATATCGATAAAATGCTTTTGAACCACAAAAGGGTGATCGGTGTTCTGGGGCGGGAACACCGCATGTCCATCTCTAAGCCTATCGCCCCGGCCCTTGATATATATGCTGCAAAGGCTGTAGGCAGCGCACTTTATGGTGCCGAGCTGTGGGGCTTTGAATGTATCAGTGCACTTACTACCTCTGAAAACAAGTTTTTTAGAGAGCTAGCATCCCTCCCGCTGGGTACCCCTATCAAACCACTATTGAGTGATTTGGGCCGCCGCCCTATCTGGGATTTAGCTAGGCTTCGACCTCTTTTATATTGGGCCAGGTTATGGCGGACACCCGAGCTCTCCAAATATCTTGATGGTTTTCTAGAGGTTATGAACCTTAATGGTTCCCATAACATCAAGAAGCTTCTGAGTGACGTTGGCTTGTCAACTGGATGGGAGCGAGGAGCTTCCGTACCCAAGCTTGAACTCAAGCGAGTCTACTGGAACTGGGTGGATGAGCAAGATCTAAGGGACCCCAACCAGGGTAGGCTGACTGAGGAGTTTAAACAGCATAAAATCGAGCCTCGTTGGGAGCCCTACCTGGACTTTATCACAAAACCAAGGGACAGATCTTTGTTCATCCAGTTCAGGCTGGGAAATCTACCTTTACATGATTACACCAGTAAATGGAAGCCACCGTATCAAACCTCGCCTGAGTGCCCTACCTGTAGTGGTGTTATCGAGCGCCGGGATGCCTTAGGGTAGCTGCGCGCTCTAGAAAACATAAAATCAAATCAAATCAAATCAAATCGAAACTATTGCCCATGTCTTTTTTGTGTGTCCGGCATATGTAAAGCCCAGGCAGAGATGGCTGAAACCCACATGCCTATTGCTCGGCACTAGGAGTCATTCTGTAGCCTTGAGAATACTTAAAACTGACACCAGCACACGCCTAGCCTGTGGGGTTGCTAAATTCCTGAGTTGGGCCTGGGTAATAAGAGCAAAATCCTTGTGATGCAATCACTTTTTAACTAATCATTCTTAACTTTTACCTTTACAAAGCTTCTACTGTTTAATATGCTTCTTAATCTATTTATTGTAATATGGATGTCTTTTTATTGTTATTAACTCTGTAAATTGTAGTGACCAATGAATTATGGTTTCTTGTTTTTATCTTGTCTATGTGCTTTTATGATAAGACATGTTTATCGAAATAAAGCTTTGAATTGAATTAAATAGCCATGCAGGAGCAGTTTCATTGATAATTTGAAAAGGAAAGAAATAGTTTGAGGTTTGTTTCACAAAACTGGGAGCATATGTCGGTCTTAGGTTGTCAATAGAAAGACATCCTCCCCATCTCATATCCAGCACACGCATACACACACACGCTCACTTTCCCACCAGCATACATATCAGTGGACACATATGCAGACATAAAAATGCACATTGTTTAGTATCTAGATAAAGATATGAAGCTTTATATCACTACAATATAATATACAGACTTTTACGCTACGGTTACTTCTGCTTAGGGCCAGGCCATAATCTGTATTTCCTGCACCTGACATTGCTGTCCCTCCCCCTTCCAATGCAAGCACTGGTCTTGCATGTCTCTATCCACAAAGTCTTGATGCTGCCCTTTGAAAAATACTGAGGGCCTTATTTATGAAGGCCAGTGCCACACTTACTTTTAGTGACGCTGCGGCGGCATAAATAATGCGCTATAATTACGAAGTGATGCATCTAGGCAGATGCGTGACTTCGTAAACCCATGTGAAACAGCACATTGCTGGAGTTGCGTCTGTTTTCAGACACACCCCAGCAATGCGCCACTTTTGTGCCAACAGATAAGTCAGTAATACTAAAGTATCTGTCATTCCTTGCAACTAAATGCGTCATACAGTAAATATGACGCATCCATCATGTCTCAAGGAGGGTGCACTGAGAAGTGTTGCTTCGCTGCTTTCACGCAGCGATGCGACCCTTCTCAAACATTAGGCCCTGAAAGTTGTTTTTTCATTGAATTCAGCAATATTTGTAAACCCTGTAGTTCTGCACACTTGTAAAGACGTAAGAGCATATATTTCTTTACAACAATAAGCTGTTGGAATTAATCTGAGGGTGGAGGATTCCTTCTTCAAACAGAAGAAGTCATGTCAGGTAGTTTAATCTTTTCAGGCACAAATAAAGAGGTGCTGGAATGGGTACGGAGTTAGAAATATATTAACTGCAGCACTACAAGAAACTTCTCGCTTATCGATTTTTTCATTACAATGCAAAAGAAGTTTGCTTCCTCTTTCATCCACTCACTTTTCAAGACCTGCTTTACTCTTTTAACAGTTTTGAGCCCACGATCATGGGATCACAGAATACAGAACCTCTGTCTCCCTTCTCAGACCCAGAGTTGGCCTGTGATGGAAAATAGAGTCAAACATCAAAATTAACGTGGACCCATTAGGGAATTAGATATCTAGAAAAATCCCACATTTGCAAAACAAAGCAGTTGTGAGCTTACAGAGACATGCTGTTTGACTGCTTTGCAAAGTATGGGAGACTGCATGCATTTGTGCTTGCTGCATGCAATTGATGTGGTAATATCACGGAAATCAACTGCTTTCCAGACCATAAAACAGACCACAAACTGCAAAAAATAGCCAACCCACAGACCTTTCAGACCAATCCTTCTGCTACTGGTAGAGTGTCCCACAGACCCGACCTGCCCTGCTCAGCCCCCTTACACCAGCAACATGCATTTCTTGACTATTTATTTATTAAATTAAAGCTGCTTCTAACACAAAGAATGGGTAAACTTTATTTTGCTGTGATTAACCATAAACAGAATCAAAATCTGACCTAACCTTCAACTTGATTAATGGCCAGTGTTTGATGCTGTAGTCTCAATAGGTGCTGCAGACTGAAGAGGAATGTTGTTCCAGTTAGACTTAGGGGCGTAGTGGATAGGGTCCGGGAGAAATGTTTCCTCCTACCACCCTATGAAAAATCATTACAATGTTGCAGCTTTCCCTGTCCCAAAGCCTCTGACTGGCATTAGCAGTGACTTTCCCTGCAGGTAGTTTCTCTCTCTATCCCAAACCCTCATCAAAAGTAATTTGTGCAAAAAGTAAGGCTTGTTTCCTGATTTGTTTTAAAGATTACAACTACCTGTGGGGTGACCTCACCAGTTCCATAAGCACTGCAGAGTAAGCTTTAGTTTTGAAAGTAATCTCGGAAACATTGGCAGTTGCATTTAGGGGGGCCAGGCATTTGTATAGGGGTGTTCGGCCCATTCAGCCTACAGTCCTTTGTCTTTGTGAGATTCGTTAACCTTTGATTTTCCAAGCCAGCCCCTTTCCAAGTATATTGTCAGACACATCAAAAAAGGAGGATGAACTTTGAAGGGGAAGGATTAAAAAATTAGGTTAAGAAAGATGTGTACATTTTGAGCATGCTTTGATAAAGTCAATATTTCTGCCGTTTTTAAAATGAAAGTGCTCTTTCATCCACTGGTGAGACTGTGTATGTTGTTTTGTGGATGGGGCAGTGGGTGAATGTGTGAATGAGTCAATGGGTGGGTTTATGCATGGATATGTGAGCAGTACTGAGACCGTTCCTGCCACCAATAGATTTGCAGCCACCCCCAACAACCTGACCTTGGTCATCCATGCACTTAGTCATCATTTTGCCCATTCCTCCATAAATGCACGTATCATTTTCTTTCCATGTATTTACTAACGAATGTATCCACCCACGCGTTCACTTATGCAGTTACCCATTTATGCACCCAATCACTCATTTATTCATCTCTGCACATAATCCCTCACTGACCCATTAATGAAGGCACTTTCTGATCCACCAGTTTATCTACCCTTTGACTCCCCATATTATTGGCAATTAACAAACACCTTCATTGTAAAAAAAAAACAAAAAAAAAAACATACCTACAGGTTTTGTTAATGCTTGTTTCTTTAGTTTGATTTGGCCTCCGTGTGCAGAGGGGCGTGAAATACATACAGGAAACAAGGCCATATTTAAATGTGTTTATTTCTTTTTACAAGGGCTTTGCAGTTTGTTTAGGACATGTTTTTTTTAAAACAAAGAAGCATTTACCTCTGACGCTGGACGAATATCTGACTAAATTATTCAGTGTTAGGTCGAGCACTAATTCTACTATTCGGTACACTAGGTTTAGAAGAATGCAGAAAGCAAGATTATGGCGAAACACCCAACATGCATGCATGTTTCTGTATTCAATTTGAAGTGAGCAGGTCGAATAGTGTTGAGAGTGCAGGGGCAGCCTGAACTCTAAACCGCAAGACCCCTGATTACAAACCCTGATGCTGTATTCAATCACAAATGAAGTGTTCCTCTGTGCGCTGAAGCCCACTCCTATGCATACTGATGAAGCCGCCTTGATACATGCACAAAAGAAAAGATGGAGAACTGCAGCAGCACTGTGCTTGCCAAATAACTTCGAGCTGAGTGGTGCCTCAGAACAGAGATCCTGCCCAAGAGGGTTCTATGGAACTTGTCTGCCCTGCTAGCGTCCAGGGCCTTCCACTGCCCCCACACAAATAGTAGCCCCTGGTTCAGGGCCCACAGGTCAGTCCCATAACGGCCCAGCCTTGCCACTGCATCATTTACTTGTGATTGGCCACTCGAAGGTATTGACTTATACACATAGGAAATGATTCCACCCTGTGTGGAGAGTCCACCACGACTGCGGGGCCTCCACCATGAGTGCAGAGGGCCTTTGTGAATCAAGCCCACATAATTTGAATCTTTCAGTGTTGTTATCTAGCTGTATGTATCCTGCTGGTTTGTGTTTTATGTGAAGGCCTCTACTACCCATGCGGAGAGGGGTCTGTGCTACACAAATACCGAAATAATAATCTTAAAATTAATAAAAATAAATCTGGCAAGCTGTAGAGCAGCTGTGAGTGAGGGGCTGCTAAAGTGAGGCACACATGCTGTGCAAATGTAGAGTTTGTAAATGCATTAAAAAAAACATGTGCATACCTAATGCTAATGTTGACCTTTATATGAGTTATATTAAAAATTGTGTTGCAGTCACGTTTTTTCTGCTCTACTTGCGACATTTGATTGTACAACCTATCTACTACCTCTCAAGTACAGAACAAAATGAAAAGCCATTCGGAGGTTTGGAATAGAATGTAAATCTAACTGTAGTGTATTTTGTAAAGCGCGCAGCTGCCCCAACAGGGCGTCCCGGCGCTGTATAACGCTGTGGAACCCCTCCTGGCTCTCCCTTTTAGATGCCCCTTCTGGGCAACCCCAAGGTGAAGCCAGGCATCCCAGTGTTGTAGGGGCCGTTGTGGAGATTAAGCAAGCTATTGCCCAGAGTTGCAGCGTGGGACCCATGATTAGAGTAGGCGCTGAGGCGAGAATTATCGAGTCCGCAGACATTGAGCCCAAGACCCTGCCGCGTCGGGACTTGAACCCTGGTCCCGGGCCTGATCTCTGCTTCAGAGTCTGCCGCTCTAACAAGTGATAGTATCAAAGGGGGGTTGACCCAAAGTAAGTCACTGGGACCTGGGTAGTATCAGCACTAAGAGGAAAGGGGTCCCAGTTAGAGAGGAGTGATTAAAAGTACAAACAATTAAGTCCAATGAACAACAAATGCGTCTATAATGTTTTATTCACATTATAGGATGAACCAACAAATATAGTTTCAAACATTGTAGTTATATTGGTGCCCCTGGAGGTAAGGAGGATGTGAAATCGTGAGGGTAATGTAGGTAGGGAATAGTGACAATAAAAACAAGTATATATCAAAAGTTCGCACAAGTTCAATAATCAATATATAGCAAAGCACTGATTAATTCAGGTTGCTAGCCCCATCCCCCCCTTTCGTCCTGATGAAGACCCTGACGCAAGGATTCCATTGATTCCTGCCTTACTTGGGGTTGAAACGTCGACATAATCCCTGAGCACTGATTAATTCAGGTTGCTAGCCCCATCCCCCCCTTTCGTCCTGATGAAGACCCTGACGCAAGGATTCCATTGATTCCTGCCTTACTTGGGGTCGAAACGTCGACATAATCCCTGGTTTAATACACAGCCTCTTCTTACCCACTACCTGTGTATATTATGGAATATGGGGCATGTGTATCATGAATTATTGGTTTGAACTATGACCGCTTTGCTATATATTGATTATTGAACTTGTGCGAACTTTTGATATATACTTGTTTTTATTGTACTTTTAATCACTCCTCTCTAACTGGGACCCCTTTCCTCTTAGTGCTCTAACAAGTGAGCCACACTTCTCCACAATAGAAGGAAACACACACTGAAGCAGACACAAACACTTATCATTCAGTTATCATTCAACTACTTCAGTCGCATACCTCGTCCGTTGTACTCCAACGAGTGCTGAGTCAATGGATTGAGGCTGAAATTAAGTAAGGTTGTAGTCCCAGAAGACACAAACCACTTGCTGGTGCCTAAAGAAGGCTACCAGCAATTTACCTAAAAGCACACCTAATCATTTTTGACACAAATGCACAAAGAATTCTTAAATATTCAAGACTAAGTGGACTTTATAGAATTTGTGTAGAACATTAGCTGCTTTCTTCCCCCTCCATCGAAGTCAAAAGTATGTTCATGCTTCTCTATATGGCTTATCATGAGCTCTCTCTCCCGAGGGTGATGGACATGTTCATTAACTGGATTGACTAAGTCAGTGTTATTGTTACTTGCGGACTCTCCGAGAATGGCTATAACCGAAAAAAATCCACAAGGATATTGCGGCTTGAATTTGAAAATTTAGAGTCACCAAAATTGAATTGTTGCAGCACATACTTGCATTGTATGCAACATGTTATTTTATTGACTATCATTACCTTTTGCATAGTTCTGTTTTATGAGTTACATTTAAAAGTAGTGAAGAAGGCCCCTGGGCAATATAGGTATGATGCTTGTCTGAAGGGACATTGCAAAAAATTGGGTAATAAAATTAAGTAATGAGCAAAAACCAGGAGACTGAGTTTGGCAGACAGGGTATTTTGCTGCAACGATGCACCCTCTCTGCCAAACTCACAGTCCACCTGTCCAATTTATAGATAGACAGACCCTAAGTATGTCAACAACATGTTCCGCCTACGGCTGCACTGAGTACGGACCGTCGGAGTTTACCCATCTGACTACCCACCCTATTTGCAGTGGGAAATCTGATTTTTTTTTTATCTGCCTGTCACTGCCAGGTAATACCTAGTAGTAACGGACAGTAAAAAATATATACATATATATATATATTGACCCCACCTTAAGGGGAAAAAACAGACCTTGTTGTCTGTTCTGACGGTAACTGTGCTCTCTTCTATTTGAGAGGAAAATCCCTGAAGCGTTTTCAACACCATTGACAGTTCACTTTTCACACCGTTGAAAGTTCTGTACAATTTGAACACAGAAGAATCTACCTAGGACCATAAACGCTGCACTGTGCCCACTCCAGTATAGCATGCAATCTTCTATCACCTGTATTTCTCATAATAAACAGCCATCATGCGTTGTGGTTATATTGGTCATTGTTGGCTGCAGTTTTGTTACGAATACATGCATATAAGTTGGTCATAATTTTATGACCCCTGCCGTAAATGATCATTTGCGAATCGTGATACTTTGTTTGTCCTAAATCATATACTTTGCTTGTCATAACACATTGCAGCAGGTTCCATCTCATCCACGTATGCCCCAGTGTTAGACCTGTCAGCCCTAGGGTGGTCTTCCCCTACATTTTGTTTACCCTCTTTGCCTCCTACTGGACCCACATTTTTATTGGACTTAGGACTCTGGGCCCCATACCACTGCTAAACAGTGCTGAGGTGCAGGTGCTCTCTCTTAAAAGCATGGTGACCCTAGAGCATCAGCCGCAGGCCCTGCTACTGCAGTGAGGCCTACCCTTCATTTACATGCTGGTAGTCTGCATGTTCTGTGACTTTTTGTAACTGTAGCCTTTTGTCCGACAGGTAGGAAAGGGAACATCCCAGAGCCTCCTGGATTTTTCCAGAGATTTCCAACCCCTGGATTCTTCCAGAAGGTGCCACCCCTCCTGGCCACCTGACATTAGGGTATAATAGGGAGGGTTCTGGCCACACATCTCTGTTACACTGCTGGACTGGGAAGACTCTCTGCCGGAGTGAAGACTGCTGGGCCAGGAGGACTGCTACACTACTGAGGCTGACTGCTCCCAGGAACTGCTGCCCCAAGTTAGCTGAGTTGCCCTGCCTGCCTGCTGACTTACCAGAGGGGACCCAAGAATACCATCTCCAGTGTGTCTCCACAAACAAGGCTGACTGACTGCCTGGTTATGAGACTCCAACCAAACTACAATGTCTGTCCCTTCAACACTACAGGAGGAACTGCCTTGCTTCAAAGAGGACAACAGCGTTGTTAGAAAACTGCCTCTGCAGCTCTGTGAGCTTGAAATCACTGCCGCCACCCGGGAGACTCGGAAATCCTGCGCGCTGCTCCGCTGAGGTCAGAGCAGGGCCACGTTGGGATTGGTGCAGGCGCGAGGGGTGTTGCCCGGCAACCAGGGCTTCCCCGACGTCACTGCCACAGGGAGAGGGAACCGCCCCTGGAAATTGCCACGCCTAGGCTGGAAGTGTTGCCCCGCTCCTATTCGGTGCAGCTGTGAAGTGAACCCGGCATCCTGGGAGACCCGCGTAGCTGCTGGCCGCCTCAGGTAACAGACAGTGTGCAGAAAGCTGCCGTGTTGGGGGAAGTTCACGGAAGCGGGGTGTGGGCGCCAGGGACTGACTGTATGTACTAGCGGGCTGCCGAAGGCTGGTGTGGCTATCCTTCTGGAAATAGCCGTTGGTAGCGGCATAGTTAAGTAGCGGTCCTGTAAACTCTGCATCTTGGTCTGCCTAAAGTAACGCACAAGCTCAGAGATACTTCAAACTCACCATCGCTTAAGGAACTGCTTTATCTTAAATGTGCCGAACTGTTCTGCCGAGGTGATAGAGGCTCATAAAGACTGCGGGCAGTGTCTAATCTACTGCAGGTTGAAACTGTTTTGTTTGCCCCGGTACTTCCCATCTAAGAGACAGCGCAGCATTAAAAGATTCCCTCTATTCTAGCCTCAGCTCGTTTTTCAGGCCAACACAGATCTGAGACTGAACTGGTAAAGTGCACAATCGTTTGCCTAAAAGAAACTGCCAGACGTGAAGGATTATTTCCTTCCCCAAAGAACAATGTCAACAAGTAGTGCATCTTAAGCCCTCCTGGCACACATGAACTGACTGTGATTTGATCTTGCCTGAAAATTGGATTTCCCTGATTGTTGTTCTTGCCTGAGATATAGAAGAAGGTACATATATTTTTATGAAAACCTGTGTTACTCATGGAGTGTGTTGCACAAATACTTTACACATTGCCTCCTGCGTTTAGCCTATCTGCTTTGCGCCAAGCTACCCTGTCGGAAGCGGGGTTCCCTACTTTGACTAGAGTGCATACCCCTGCCAACTAGAGACCCCGATTCTAACATTGGCGTTCAGCGGTGGGATAGGACTTGTGCTTGTGTAACACCACACAGTGACTCAGTGTACCTCACAACCTTGTCTACCCTCTACAATTGGCATTTTTATATTTAAATTCTCCCTGACTGGCTGCTCTTTTTCCAAGTCCTTTTTGCCAAGTCCCATTGGTTTTCTCTACATATTGAGGTCCTACTAGCAAGATGGAATTTGAGCTGCCAACCTGGAAGCTTACATGGCGGCGCAGCTCAAGGATTTCTGCAAGGAGAAAGGGGTGCCCTGCAAGCGAAGCGACAAGAGGGCAGAGCTTCAGAAAGCGTTGAGAGCATGGGTAACGGCCCACCCAGAAGGAGAAGGGGACGGGCTGGGACCAGAGCATGACGCCACAGGAGATCTGGACCTACTGCCTACAGATAATGGTGACAATTTATTGCCAGGGCCAGGAATATGCTCCAGGGCAGGCAGTAGTGTCTCAGCAAGGAGCCTGTCCTTAGAGGAATTGGCGGACAGGAGGGAGGAGAGACAGCTTAAGTTAGAGCTTGCCAGGTTAGAGAAGGAGCGTGAAGAAAATAGGCTGGCCATGGAGCAAAGGAAGCTGGCCCATGAGCTCAGCCTGAAGGAGCTGAAATTCAAAGCCCTACAAATAGGGGCTACGGCGACAAAAAAGGTGGCAGCGAACCTCCTGAAGCTTCACGTGAGTCCAGGTTCTATATGCCCAAAGATGTTGTGGCCAGTTTTAATGTGGGGGATGATAATGACATGAGGTTAGCAGCCTATGAGGTGTCTTTAAGAGCCCATGGGGTCCCCGAGAGTTACTGGAATGGTAGCATATAAGGTGGAGAGGGACACACTCCTTACACTAGACAAGGCAGACCAGACCAACTATCGTGTTATGAGGGAAGCGTTAGTAAACATTTTGGTCTTACCCCTGATAAGCAGAAGTTTAGGAATAGCCACAAACTTCCCACACAGAACTGGGTAAATTTCCTCGTTCATGCTTGTAAAACATTGTAGGGTTGTGTGCATGGCAGCGAGGTAACTGATTATGAAGGGCTGTTTAATTTGTTCTTGAGAGAGCACCTTCTAGAGAAATGTTTTTCAGAGCTGCGCCAACACCTGGTTGACTGCAAGTTGACCGATTTCAGGGAGCTTGCAGAGGAGGCGGACACCTGGGCCAGTACCAGGGTGTCCAACAAGGCATCTCCATGCAGCATACATGAAAGTGACAAAATGGCATTTCTTTAAAGGTTTGTTTATGTACAAGAAGGGGCACCTTCTTGAACATAAACACACCATGGCATTTTGCTTTTTCCATGTGTGCTGCACAAGGCAGCACACATGGATAAGCAAAAACGATGAGAAATAATGCATTTCTCCTCATTTCACCAACTTAAGACCAGGATTTACCTAGTCTTCTTGTTGGCACTGCTCCTATGTACGCCACCCTTGTACAAAGGGGGCAGCATCAAAATAAATGGGTGTTGCGGTGGAACTCACACTGCCCACCCTTTCCACACTAACCATAGCCTGAAAGGGGGCCTTGTGTACAAGGCAGCGTTTAGCCACATTAAGTGGCTTAACGCTGCCTTGTACATAAGGCGCAGCCCCTATCGCCACCACAACATCAGTAAAGGTGACGTTAAGGGCTTGTACATATGCCCCTCAGTCCCTTAACCAGTTGATTGCGACAGAGAGATTATAGGATTAGTGCTCTACCACACTTAGGCAATAATTGTCTGATCTGACAGAGAGGGATTCAGAGAGGTTAGAAGTGTTGGCTGACAAGTGGTTAGCTAACAGTTTGCAATGGACTAGAACAGTACATTTCAAAGCCCAACGGGGAGAGAAACTTTCCAGAGACTAGTCCAAAACCGGAGTGAAAAAGCCAGGGTAATGCCCATGAGACTCAAGAAGGGCCAAGGCAAAGTGGGAATTTGGTTTGTCTGGGAAGGAGCATCATGTGATAGAGGGACATGGAAATTCTTCCAAGACAAAGTGGTGACTTGTTACGAATGCCACCAGGTGAAACACTTCAAGAGAGGTTATCATGCGAAAAATCCTTACTGAGCAGAATCTGTGATAGCAAACCTGTTACTCATGGGTGAATGGAGCTGAGAGGGCTTGATTGTGCTCAACCTAGTAGCTATGGTGATCTAAAAGAGGGACTCCGATGCTCTGAAGCATATTCATCCTAACACAATGGGGTTTGTGTAGAAGGTCCTTTTAAATGGGAGGAAAGTACCTGCCCTGAGAGATAGTGGAGGCTTCTGTATTATGGTTGGCAGTGGGTACCTTAAGCCTAAGGAGATATTCTCTGGTACCAAGGATACAGGTTTGGTTGTCAGTTGAGAGGGCATGGGATGTCTGCTTGCCAGGGTTGAGAGAGCTCAGTGGCAAGGCGGGCATGGTTAATGTTAATGTGTGGAAAAAGCAGGGTGCTGGATATCTCATGGGCAATGATTTGATTGACAAGGACTTTGTTTCAGGACCGGAAGCCTTTATGGCTTGGGCCAAATCAGCTGTATTGAGCAGAGCACAGGCTGCACGTTAACCTCAGGATGAGACTGGAATCCTTACTGATTTGCAGGGACCTGAAACAGGTATTTTTCAGGAAAAAGGAATGCTGCAGGAAGGCTGTAGCTGTGGAGGTCATTGCTTCTGCTCCCAAGGAAGAGGAGAATTATTCTCCTGAAGCGGACCAAATGCTGGAATTTTGGTCGTTTCCGGAGCTGCAGGGTTTGCCACCTGCTGGTTGGCCTACCCAGGAAGACTTTGGCAAGGCAGAGGAAGAGTGCCCTATGCTTGGGGGACTTTGGCAGGGATCTAAGTAACTGGTCAGCAAAGGGGTGGTTAGGAAACACTATGTTGGAGGATGGGCTACTTTATAGTGAGCCAATGAATCCTAAGCAAGAAACTAGCAAGAGGCTAGAGGTCCCATTTGTGGACAGGAATTTCCTGTTGCAACTAGCTCACAAGGTGCCCTTGGCAGGAAACTTGGGCATTATATATTTCCATTATAGGTAGGGCTCTCTATACTACTGGCCAGAGATAGGCAGAGAGAGGTTCTGTAGAACCTGACTAGCTTGCCAAATGAGTGGTAAGTCAGGAGGAAGGAAAGAGGTGCCATCAGTGCCTCTATCAGTTGAAGGTGTTTCATTTGAGCTGGTGGGAATAGATATATTTTATACATTTGACCCTCCCTCACAGTTGGGTAACAGGTAGATCTTGGTTGTGGTGGATCATGCCAAAAGGTAACCGGATGCTGTACCTCTGAGACGGATGACTGCACAGGTGTTAGCAAGAGCTCTCTTGGAGTCTTTTCTAGTCTCCGATTTCCGAGAACTGTAATTGCTGACTGAGGAACCAATTTAATCTCCTCTTACATGAGAGAGATGTCGGAGCAAGCTGGTGTGACATACCACGTCTTCACGGCATATCACCCACTAGTTTGGTGGAGTGGTTTAACAAAACACTGAAGAGCATGACTGGAACTTTGCCAGTGGACCTCAGGAGGAAGCGGGGTCCTCTCCTGCCATGTTTCTTATTTGCCTACCCAGATATTCCACATAAGGGTTAGGGTTCAGTCCATTTTGAACTCTTTGAGCCCTCTGGACACCCTGTGAGTTGTAAACTAACCATAGTCAAAAAAGGTTGGGAGGGAACTACAGAGTCTCCACAGAAGGATGCAGTGGATTATATGATTGGCCTCAGGAAGTTGATGGCACAATACATGAGTCAGGCAAAGGAAACCTGACCGGCTAGCCAGGCGCTATGAAAGAGTGGTACGATCAGAAAGGTATGTTGACTGGGTATACGAAAGGTCAGGAGGTATTGGTGCTAAAGCCTATTTGTCCCATGGCTTTGGAGGACAAATGGTGTGGGCCATACAAGGTAGTCCAGAAGGGTTCAGAGGTTAACTACTTGGTGGACAAAGGTGCCACAAGGGACCCCAAGAGGATATTCCATATGAACAGACTGAACCCTTACCTTCGGTGAGATTGCACAGTGAATGTCATTGCTTTGGCAGAGGAAGTTGAGGAAGACTGCAAGCCTCTTCCTGGATTGCTGCACAGTGATATGAGAGTGATGGCATTGTGGAAGGGGTTCAGCTCGCCCCTGAGTTAGTTAATGTCTGAGCAGCAGAGACAGTGTAGAGAGATGTTGGTGTGGTTTGCCAACCTCTTTTAGCGGACTCCAGAATTGACACCGGCTTCTGTGCATGACATAGACACAAGAACCAGTCTGACAGTGAAGGGCAGAATGCACAGAATGTCTGACTGCGTTCAGGGATTCGTTAAGGCTGAAGTTGCAAAAATGTTGGATCTGAGGGGTCATTGAGTGATCTCATAGTCTGTGTTCTAGTCCTGTGATGCTAGTACCACAGCAAGGGTCTACCGAAATGAGGTTCTTTATAGACTATCGAACCCTCAGTGAAGTAACTAAAACCGATGCCCATATCATCCCCTGAGCGGATGAGCTTGTGGATTGGTTAGGGGCTGCAAAGTGCTTGAGCACCTTGAATCTGAATAGTGATTATTGTCAGGCTGCTTTCGCACAAGGTGCCAAGGAGAAGACCACATTTTCTATGCCAGATTGGCTATATCAGTGAACTGTTATGCCCTTTTGGGTTGAAAAATTCTCCTGTCACTTTCAGCACCTGTGTTCTCGCAGGGCTGGATGAGTTCTGTGTGGCCTACCTAGATGACATTGCAGAGTTCAGCAATTCTTAGCAGGGTAACCTGAGACATCTAGAACAGGTGTGGCAAGGATAAAGGGGGCAACCTGACCATGAAGGGGACCAAGTATTAGGTAGAGCAGCCCTGTGTAGTCCACCTTAGGCATGAGGTGGGGAACCGGAACATTCGCCTGTTGGATCCCAAAATTCAGTCAGTGATGGAGCGGGAGGTGCCTACTACCCAGACTGAGGTGGATATTACAGGAACGTTTTGGCAAACTATGGAGGTACAGTTGCCCAATTGGCTGATTTGACCTCCAAACAGCAGCCCAGGGCGGTAATATGTAATTAGGCATTTGAGGAACTGAAGAAGGCACTATGCACTGCACCTGTACGGAAAGCACCTGACTACAATCACTATTTCATTGTACAGATGGATGCCTCAGACCAGAAAGTTTGAGCATTATTAGCTCAACTAGATGACATTGGTAGAGAAAGTCTAGTAGCTTTTAATAGTAGGAGGTTGCTACCCATCGAACAGATCCGGGCGGCTATTGAGAAAGAGTGTTTTGCCATATTCTGGGCATTGCTTAAGTTCTGCGCTTATAGTTTGGCACTAAGTTTGAGGTGCAAACGGATTTTAACCACTGAAATGGTTGATGGCTATGAAGAGAGGGAATGCCAAGTTGTTGAGATAGTCTATTTCTCTGGAAGGGTTAGACTTTGTAGTGGAGCACAGAGCTGGATTGAGTCATGGGAATGGGGATGGACTTTCCATCAAGTTGTACGATCCGACCACCCAATCTCTCCAGGTTAGGAGTTGGTTAGGGGTAGTCCAATCTTGGAGGTGCGTCTGTTGAGAAGGAAAAGTCCTTCACATAGTGACGGATGTGTACCCCTGCCCTGAGTGCCTCAGCTGCAAAGAGTCTGGATCCCTGGTGCTGATTTTTAATGTCATGAGCGAACGCAGACCATGCGTGTGCGACATGACATAGGCCTGTCTCATGGATTACAGTCTTGTTGCACGGGGATGTACACCCAAAGCGCTACCCTCAAAGTGGTAAAAAGGCTACTGCCTTTTTCCAGAAATTAAGTAGCGCGACCACAGTGGTGACAGCATACCATGCAGTGATCAGTAGAAATGATCAGGCCTTTTCACCTCTGTCACTGGAGTGAGGCCTACAGGTTCACTCATGTAAGGTTCTGCTGCTGTGTGCTTTACTTATCCTTAGCCTACAACAAGTTAATATGTAGCACTGTGCAGTACATGTGTTTTCTATGCATGTGTTGAGTGGATGTGTGCCTGTAAATGGGACAATACATTGAAGATTCTTGGCTCCATTTTGAGAGACCCAGGCTGACTGGAGAAGCATAATGAGGGAGAGAAATCCCCAGATAGATTTGTGGATTGCTGCATCCTGTGAGCTGGGTGCGACACACAATAGAGGAAGAAGAGCCAGGCTCTGTCGTCCACTTCGAAGGGTGCTCTTTGGTTCAGAGAGCGGTCACTGGAAAGGAGCCTGGGCACATCTCAGGTAGGAGATAAAGTGTAGGGCTTGGAGTCTTGGGGTAACCTTTGTATGCATATATTGCTATGACTGACAGCCAGGTGTAGACCTCTAGTCACTCCCATGGACTACATTTTTGGGCGATCAAATATGGAGTTGCTCCTGCTGTGACAGACAGCTTTCTGATGAATGGGCACAGTAGCAGAGTGGGCATGTCAAACAGAAGCAAACCCCCTACACAAACTTTAAAGAGCCTAAATCACATTTGGTGTCTAGAACGGGACGATAAGAAGGAGAGCAAGAAGGGGAGCTAGAGGCTCCCAAAACTTTCAACTATCAAGCAGCCAGTTGGGGCATGCAAGGAAGAGAAGATCTGCAATACTGTGACCAGGACTGAATGTTAAAGTCTGCCAGTGTCCCAGGGACATCACCCAGCGACATCCAAGACCACCTGCTCCTGGAGCACCAGTGCCTGCCTGACTGCCAAAACCAGAGTGCCCTGTGAAGAAGAGGAGAGCGCTAGAGGGAGTAAGGCCCAGTGGGGGATCCTGACAAGCGAATCCCTGTAGCAAGGTGTACAGTGACAGCTGCTGCACTGATCAGGTCCTTGCCCATGTGTAGGTTCAATTCGGCGACTTTGTATGCCATAGGTGGTTGCTGCGAAGTTAGCAGTGGACAGCGCCACTTGTGTATTGGATCGGGGTGTAGCCCATTGCAGAGGGAAGACGGAGACTCTGTATGTAAGGTGGGGCCTCCTTGAAGATTACTGGCTTGAAATAGGGTTGTAAATTCAAAAACAACAATTGATGGACAGAATGCAGAACAATGTCATACATTCGCCCCAGTACAGAGATCTGGGCCTAAATCCATCGTTTTTTTGCACTCCACACCATCCCAGTTCAGACATGGCCATATGCAAATCAGCCTTGACCCTGTGCCTCATGGGAACAGTCCAGCCCAAACTGCCAAGCCATGTCTTTCCTGGACCGGAATCAAGCTTCCTAGGACCGGTTTCTGGCTATCAGCCGTCTTCAGCCAGGATAGCTTGACTACAGTGGTGTGGAGAGCATGGGACTCATGTCTGAGCAAACCCATCCCACTCGGGGTGACAAATGCAAAAACAACAATTGATGGACAGAATGCAGAACAATGTCATACATTCACCCCAGTACAGAGATCTGGGCCTAAATTCATCGTTTTTTTGCACTCCACACCACCTCAATTCAGACATGGCCATATGCAAATCAGCCTTGACCCTGTGCCTCATGGGAACAGTCCAGCCCGAACTGCCAAGCCATGTCTTTCCTGGACCGGAATCAAGCATCCTAGGACCGGTTTTGTACCGCTTTGTTCGCCATAAGTTGGCAGGGTATGCTCTGGCGTGAGTCCCTTGCTCACTTTGCCACTGGATTCAAGCAAGCCGGGCTGAAGACGGCTGTAATGCCAGAAACCGGTCCTCGGTAGACTGTTTCCGGTCCAGGAAAGGCATGGCTTGGCAGTTCAGGCTGGACTGTTCCCATGAGGCACAGGGTCAGACTGATTTGCATATGGACATGTCTGAACTGGGGTGGCAGAGTGGTCTAAAGAACAGTGATGGATTAAACTCAGATCTGTTGACTGGATGTGAGTGTTTGATCGGTTCAGATGCTCCGTCCATCACCACCCCCTTTTGTACCGCTTTGAAATAGGGTTGTAGCCTCTGTAAGAAGTAAGGTTAGTGACCCCTTATGCCAGGTGGAGCCACAGAAAGGACAAGGCATCATTGTGCGGAGATGCTGCCGTGGTGACCCGTGTGGGCCCAATTGAGGATCAGAACCAGAGCAACCTACCCCTACCAGTGGATAGGACCAGAGGAACTGACCGTCTCACCAGAGGAAGCTCTGTGGACGCCCAGCTGCTGAGTAGTGAGTATTACTCAACAGCAGCAGCCGTTGACACTCCCCACGTAGATTCTGATTGCACTATTGTCGCAGGAGCGGGTAAGGTTGATCGGAGGGCTAGACGTCCTGGTGGACTTGTTCTGCTGCATAGTGCTGCGGGCCTGGAACACTTTAGGCTTTTTATCAGACTCAGACGACTGCTGGGGCGTAACCCGAATATTGCCTTTATTGAATGGTGAATAACATCTACTGCTAGTGAGAGGGAAGCGGGAATCCGGAATCTGCAATTTGATCACTAAAGGTGGCCTCAGGGAGATGTGTATTATTTGTGTATGACATATTTCAAACTGCTTTTGTAATTAAAAGTAAGTATTTGACTGGACCATCATTTATTACTACTATTGAACGCACTTTGAGTTGTGAGCATGTGTCACCCACCACCTGCATCTGGGTCCCCCACCCCACCCGGGGAGAAGCCTTAGACGGCTAGACCCACGCTACCACTGACAGTCAAGTGCTGATAGGGTATCTGGCCCAACTGCTCGGGACCCATAGTAGATCGGGCCCGGGAAGATCAAGAGTAAATCGTCTCAACCCCCGAGGTTTGGTCCAGGAGTTCCTGCTTGCCCAGTGGCCCCACACACCTGCATCAGCACGGAAGATCAGTATGCCATGCTGTGGTGCGATATACTGGCTTTAATGCTCCCCACCCCCGACCAGCACATGAGCAGGGAGTCACCAAACAAATCGCAATACCAGAAAGAGCGCTAGCAACAGCGAAATCCGGGTAAAGACAGATTGAAACACATAAACAATGCTTACCTTTAGATAGCCCATCCCAACAGGGACAGGAGTAAACAGGAAACGAGAAAAGGGGACATATTTTCTATAAGCCTCAGGGGTGCTTAATAGAAATAAAAGAAATATTGTCTAAATAACCCTGAATTGAAAGGGGTGGGGCACCTCCATGTGCTAGGACTGTGACGGGGAGGGTGTGTGAAGCGGTACTGAGAACTACCGCCCTATGGGCCCAGTAATTGGTGTACCAGCAAGGCAAAAAATAACAGATTTCAGCACAAACATATCACCTCACCAGGAGAGGAAAAGACCTGCAGGTTGCTCCAATCATATAGGCTAAGGACTCAGTAGTGGCTGCTACAGGGCAGTAGTGGTGGTGGGGCTGGGAGGAGGGGAGAGGTAATAAAAATAAAGGGGGGAAAAAGGAAGTTTCACTTACCTCCGGCCGATTGCCTCTCCTCCGCCCTCTTTGTTCGACACAGGAAGCACACAGGCTCCCACACTCCCCTAAGCCATTCACGACGCTGCTGTCATCAGCAAGACAGCAGCCCGGCGATTTGTCTGAGCGGCCTGGTTCGGCGCTCAGACAGGTAGTGGGAGCTGGTGTATGTTCTGCACTTGGCTGTGCAATACAGCCTCGTGGAGAACATGCTAAGTTTGCCTGTCTGTTTGGCCGGCCAAACCGTCATGTGCACTTAGAAAATGTCCACCAATCCTCCCCCTGCTCCGTGGGCAGACCAGCCCAGCCCTGCCCTGCCACTACATGGTACGTATTGAAAAATAAAATGATAACAGCATAGTGTTATTATCATTGTATTTTTATTGTGGTGTGACGCTCCTCCGCCTTAGTGGAGGAGCCGTCACTATAAGGAATAAATTAAGTGGCCAAGTTACTGCCACCATTCTCCATAGACGGGAGAACCAATGGTAGTCTTTCATATTGTTCATGCATGGCTTATGTGCTGCGCTTGATTATGTGCTTTTTTCCGCCCAACAATGCAGCTGGAAATCACTGTCCATAGCGTCTTGTGTTGCCCTGATGACATCCCGATAGCTGTTATCACTGCATGGATAGATTACATGACAGGATTTGGCCCTAAATGGGGGGTCCATCCCTTTTGTACCAATGAATTACCTGTTAAACTGCCAATACTCAACTTCTGACTGACAGTTACAACTCCACATGGCTGCAGCATGTGCTGATCCACAATGCGACTTATTCCTGCAATAACTACAGCTGAGAACGCCTTAACCACTGCTCCTCGATTAACATTGTCAATGATCGCATTGAACCCTCTTGGCGCTGTCTATCCTTGCACTCTTAGTGCGTCCCCTGAATGGGTTACACCATTATCTAATCAAACAAATCTTCAATTGGGCATATATTGTAAAAGTTCAGATAAGATAGCTACATTTGTCTCTAGTCATACCTACAAATGAAAGCCTTGCTGTAATCTGATTAATTATCTGCCAGTAGTACATGAATCCATTTAGCCACTATTTAGAGAAAGATATACCCTGTTGAAAACTCCACTGTTTTGCCAAACAAGTTCAAAAACATTTCATGGAATTTAAGGCTTTTCTTGGACATGACTACATTCTTGGATTGCCCTTTCAGAACATCTGGATATTTACTCAATTTATGTGAGAGCTGTGCTGTAAAATGTACTACTTTTGCCCTGATTTTGTTTACAACATTCTTAGGGGGTTCCTCCACACCCCACTACAGTGGATTCTAATGATCTTTTAACGCTAGCCAATTTGCAAAAAATGCAAAAGCAACGAAGTTCGATGAGTCTTTTGCATAAATGTATAGCCCCCTTTCGTACTTGTGCTATCATGGCACACGCATGCATCGTACTTTATTCTCTTGCGAACCTCAAAATGGTGCAACTGTTCACCAATTCTTCAAAGGTCCAGCCCCGTTCGTTAGTTATTTACAGCACCCTCAATAGATTGCACGTTTCAAACAACCACGCTTGGTAGTGGTGGTCATTGCACAGCAAGCTGGTAGGTTCTTTGTCGACTGGTGCAGATTGGAGAGGATTGCCGAGTTTCCCCAAAAACCTGAATGCAATTTTAAAGTTCTCTATCGTCTACAGAACCGATCTTTAACCAGTTGGACACGTGAGAACCAGTGCAAGCCGACTGCGTAGGATTTTGAGCCATAGAATATCAAAGGTATTAAATATTCCCCATAACACACCGATTGCATGCAAATAATATTCACATGTCGGACGCCGATGCGTCAATGCATATTAGCAAAGCATGTGACTATGCTCTAAAATAGTTAATGCACTCCCTACGACACATCGAATGCATGGAAACATTTTCTCTGGCATACCAAAATATAAACAATTAATGTATACACACCGAATGCACAAGAAGAAACACGAAAATAGAGAACTAGGAAGAGTTTCTGGCAGCTCCAGAGAAGTGTATACATGCCAACATTTTCGAAATGGGGGATTTCAAAACAAAATAATGGGGTTGTATTTTCCCAATTGGCTTATATTGCAGTAGGAGCGATTTTAGGCAAGAGGCACCTAAAAGAAAGCAATTTTGTGCCGATTCTGAATCCGGTCTGTTGGCATGTATAAACGTGGCGAACCTAAAAAACATATTTGAATCAATTGCCTGTATAACCGTTTTTGCAGTTTAACAGCACTGTAAATAACAGGGGGTTTAATTACTCAAACAATAAGACCGAGAGATTAAGAAAGAACAACACTGCACGTACCTGAGAGTAAAGCTACTCTGAACGGACACCTCTTTCTCATCTCCGCCTACGCTAGGGGAATCCTTGCAGCCAGTCTGCTGAGCTTCTTTCTTTCGCGCGCGCAGCCCAGGGTCTGGCGTCGCGCGCTCAAGGCTGGACCTGCTGTTCTCTGCATGGAGAGGGGGCGGGCTCGTGATAATCCACTCTCGGTTTTACCAACTCAAAGGACGCGCGTCGGCTGCGGGGAGTAACGTCTGTTGGATAAGGCTTCATTTCATTTTTAACGGGGTCTGTGCCCAGGGCCTTGAGGCATTGATCACCTCACACACGCGTTAGACCAGTCCAAGGTCTACTGTACTAAGCAAACAGCGAGTCCGGGAGTCCCTTGCTAGTCGAGTGACCTCATGCACACGTGGTGGTATTTTCAATCAGCCCGGGCCCTCTTCAACCAACAGTCGATTGCAGCCTGAAACTCGAAAATTTGCTTTCAACATTAAAAGTATATCGTATAACCGGTATGATTATGTGGGTGAGCGTAAAGCCCCTAAGGTGGTGCACATCATGACGTGGAGCCGTTTAGCAACTAAGCAGACGACTTTATTATATAAAATTGACAACGCGTCTGCAGCAGCTCTCCACAGAAGTTTTTTGACCTATAATATGTCAACCACGGTTGGAATAATTCTTTTTTTTAATTTGACGGACCCTCAGATTTGCAGGTTAGAACTTTCTGCCCTAGTGGAATGTGGACGAATGTAGTTGTGAGCTTCAGCACGCCAAATGGAGATTGTCAGCTCTCACCAAAAATATCATACACAATAAAGTTTTTGTAACTAAAAGAACAGGGTCGAACTGACCTTTATGGCTATCAGGCTGAGCCGGATGAGCCTGATGGGTTGGTCTGCCAGTTCAGTGTCTGGGCGTAGTGGTTTTTGGCTCTGGGCCTGTTTTATGGACTGCTGGGCTGGTTTATACAGTGGATTCCCTTGATATTAAAAGAAACAATGCCTGGAGCAAGCTCAAACCCACGAAATATTCCATACGTTGCAAAACAATTTTACAGCTCAACTCTGCACGTTGAAAACAGCCCCAATGTTTGCAAACCTGGGCCGCTTTTTTAGCTTTCTAAATCACTTATAGGAATTACAAATTGGGACTCTACTTTCTGTCTCAGTCCGACCCTGATAAAAAATAGGAATGTGTGAGGTAACACCAACTGGGTCAACAGAGCAGCACAAACATCTCAGAAGCTAAGTCAAAATAATATCCAGGGCTACCAGGATATGGAAATAAGGTAGGAAACTGACTCATAATTTGGACTAAAATCTTTAGGATTCATGGCCAAATTCACAGAAATCCAATGGATGGATTTATATTAGTTTCTGTCTATGTAAGATTAAATATTTGTACCCACATCTCAAAATTACAAATAACTTCTATCACTCTATGGTGGAAGTTGAAACTATTTTGGGATATTGACTTGTTAAGAACAACCAACACCTATATTTCACATACTTGTGGTTATTTAGCCAGCCACTGGGTAAATAATAGCGTTTCTGTGTTCAAGTACACATCCCAGCAATTACCCATACCTGCACCATCGTATCATGTATGTCAATATCGGACACCCAACATATGCCTTTTTCTGTCAAGATGCGAACGCTGGGTTGTGCAGCTACTGCTTTTTGAGGTCTCGCATGTAATAGTCAGTCAGTCAATAACTTTATTTCGGCCAACTAGGACCATAAAATTGCATTGTTAAAAACACAACCAACATGAAAAATAAATAACAGTGGACCATGTGTTAATATATCTACAATTATTACAGTGTACAAAATATTGACATCATAAAACCGATTAAAACAATTATTGAATTCATTTAAGACTAGCAGGTATTAAGATAAAAAACAATAAATTAATTTGAGTCTAAAAGATATCAAGATAAAAAAGAAGTGGCAAAACAGAGAACTGGGACGAAGTTCCCTGTTAGCTAGACCTGCATATGGCCTAAAAAATAACATGCTTGATGCAATCCCCAATATAACTTTAGAAATCCCCTCCGCCTATGCCACATGCTGTTTAAGAAACGTGATACAGCAAATACGATTGGGGGGTGGGCTTTATATTTTAATAGTCGATAGGCCTCTAAACAAGCGCCTGAACCCTAGGTTTCTACATATTTGCATTAACCATCGTTTGCGTGGCAGGTGGTATGCGGGGAGACGAACAGTAGTTGAATTTCGGACTCTAACCTGTAATTACATGCCGGGCAGTCTTCCTTGGTCTCTGTGGCCCATTTACTAGTAAAGCTCATTAGTGGGAGGGTCCCCATTCTAAATTATATATATAATTTCCTGGCCAGGGGGGAAATGGATCACATCCAAGAAGGATTCTTTTCTATATTCTGCCTTTACTTGGAAGAACTCTGCTGTTAACCTACCACCAATGGTTCTTTCCTGAAGGGTTTGTAAATTATATTGCCGATAATGCAGCACAAGATCTAGCCTAGATATTAATGGGCATGCTGACTCCGGCGTTTTCCAGAGGTCCTGCCTACCGAGCCTAGCACAGAGGTCCCTTACGTGTGAAAGCCACGGTATTGTCTTAGTTAAAATACAAAGGATCTCCCTGAGCTCGGCTCTGTATCATGACAACTCCTGTGTCATCCATACCCTGTGCCAGAATGTAATGGGTCTAAGGGCACTCTCTTTGTCAATGGGCGGCAGGCCCAGGTCGATACGAAGGGGAACTAAGGAGGTACTACTAGGAAGACCCAGTAGTTGCCTCATGAAGTTGTTCTCTGTTTTCAAAAGATTAGAAGAAGAGTAGTGTCCCCACAGTTCAGCCCCATAACAAGTGGTCCCTCTGGCTTGAGCTTTATATATTTCAACAACAGGGGCAACTGGCTTAAACGTTGAGATTCTGTACATCTTCATGATCCCCCCCCCACCGTCTGTGTTAACTTAAGATTTGCCTTCGCCAATTGGGGTTCCCACTCAAGATGTTCTGTTAGTGTGATACCCAGGTATTCGAATATCCTGACCCTTTCCAGGAGGGTACTCTCTAGGGAGGGATTTGGGCGGGTGGTTTTGGGTGGGTTGAAAACCATGAATTTAGTCTTGGTTAAATTAATCTCCAAGCCCCTCAATTTACAGAACTCCGCGAAGCCGTCCAGGGTACGTTGTATACCCGTTGATGTTTTGGACAACAGCAAAGTGTCGTCCGCAAACATCAACACGGGTACCCTGCCCGAGACTAACTTTGGTGCATCATTGTCTTTGATGTTATTGAGATGGTCGATGAGCCTATGAATGTAAAGACAAAATAGAGTGGCGGCAAGCACACATCCCTGACGTACCCCCTTTTTAACTGGGAATCGTGCAGAAAGTTCTCCATATTTTCCACTTCTTACTCGCGCATAATTCCCTGTGTGTAGCCTCACTAACACGTCAAGGAGATATGGTGGAATCCTAAGGTCGTGAAGTACTTTCCAGAGTTTCTTCCTGAGGACTAGGTCAAAGACCGACTTCAGATCGACAAATATGAGATAGAGGCTGCCACCATCTATACTCACCGTTTTCCAAAAAAGTAGTTGTAATCTGAATATCTGGTCAACGGTTGACGTACTCGTTCTGAAGCTGGCCTGATACGGACTTAGTATCTCCTCCTCAATCCAACCCTGCAATCGATCCAAGATAACCCGTCCCATCAGTTTTTGGGTGGTATTGATTAGACTGATGGGTCTATAATTTGTGGGTAGGAGAGGACAAACTTTTTTAGGTTTCGCCTGGGGCACGGAGCGTTAGCTCCGCCCCCAGGAGAAATCTCTAGTTTTCAGTAAGGGACACTTGAATACGCCCCTCTGTTCCATTGGCTAGCTCCATAAATGGAGGCTAGCCATTGGAACAGAGATCTGTCCGTCAAGGTCGGACCAGATTCGGGGGCGTTCCCAAGATTTTTTCCCTCTCCACCCACTTCTGTTCGTCATCACGGTGGTGGGTGGGTGTTATTTTTTTTTTTCGAGTGGGCCTGTTTTGTTCCTTTTCAAAGTGTCTGTTGTTGGAGTTGGCTGCAAGATTGGAGTTCCCACGAGGCGATCAGGTAAGGAGCATTTTGTTTATAAATTTGTTTTTACTTTGTAAGTTTACGTATTTTGACGTTTTCGCTCTTAATGTATTTTTTCTGTTTCCTGACCCCCCCTCCCGCTGTCCGTTCCCGCCCTCCTCCCGCCAAGGGAGGAAGCCTTCCCCCCCCCCCCGCCAACGGAGGAAGCCTTCCCGACCCCCCTCCCGCTGTCCATTCCCGCCCTCCCCCTCCCCCCCTGTCTGTGTGCTTCATGATTACTGCGGCCGTGGGCGGGGTTGCCGAAATGGCCGCTGCTGGTTCTTGTAATGTCACAAGACTGAGCAGCCAGATCGCTTAGATATCCGTCTCTGCGTGCTTCTGCCTTCTTCACTGCGCAAAACCATGGACACTGCCTCGAGCCATGCGCCCTTGTGAGGTGACAATGCTTATTTATCTGTCTCCGGGGGCTATTCTGAGAAATCTGTAGTCAGGGCCTGTGGTGAAGGGCATGAGCAGGCAGCGTCACGTGGCTGCAAGCACAGTTACATCAGGCGCGCAGGGGCAGGGTTTGGGAAAAGGTAAGAAGAGCATAGAATAGAGAGTGTGAATGTACCAAGCAAGCATGGGTGCGTAGCGGGAGGACACAGGGAGCGCGTGAAGGGCTCGAGCCACGCAAGACGCTATGAGCAGCGTCGAACGCCGAGCTGCAGCAATGGATGACTGGTCAGAAGTGAGAGCTGCACTAGAAACGACCTTTGAGTCCCTGAAACCGGATATAAGCTTGAATGCTCCTTCGGTCACAAAACGGCGTGTCAAGGTTTCAGATGAGCGTGAAAAGACAAACCAAGACAGATATCTCTGTGTCTGAAATCTGAGCATGTGACTAAGCATATTCTACCAGAGCAGACAGTCTAGGAATAGAATCAGTTTAAACATAGAGCACGTGAACTATTTCCACTGAGCGCCCCATTCAGGATCACTGGCTAGCGCGACCGGGATACACAGATAGTTATTAAGGCGCTACGATGCAATTCTAATTGGAGACTGTGCGCTGTGGAAGTGGCAGTTAACAAAAAATACAGGAATAATCAGCCTTTAAGGGGCACGTTTAAAGAACGTTGTCAGTCCAATCTGGAGAGACAGACCTACACAGATTACTCAACAATGCATAGGACCCCAATGGGTGCCTAGATTACAACTGTAATAATGTTGTAAAGCAGAACACATTTAACGGAAAGAAAGAAACCTTATGCGATTTTGCAACATGTTATGATTCCTTGCTTTTATATAGCGTCGTTATGCAGTTGTTGTAGCCTTGTAGCACTTTGAGCTTTCCGGAGGGCATGCGGGGGCTCTATCACGTTGTGTTTGGGTTTGCTCGGCCTCACTGCTCCTGTCCCAGAGTCAGGGCCCCCTGTGCTTTCCAGAGCTGTTATGTGTAGTATTCTCTCTCACTCAATAATACCACCAGAAGACAGCAAAACAAGCCTCCTTGCTTCTTTGAGCCGAGAGCGTGCCAGAATGTATTCTCGTCTCTGAACGTGTTTACCAGAAATGCAGGCCAGCCTCGTACTGCCCTGCAGTGGGCGCAGAACTACATTGCCCTTCTTAAAACACGGAGTGCTGCCCTAAAGCAGTCCGTATGAATGCAGTTCAGGGTGCCGCACGTCTCCACCACTGCACCCCTTTCCTGACCGTGGTTCCCCCCCAACTCTTGTGCTACTATGTAAAGAACTGGATTGCACTGCTGATTGCCTGTGGCTCTGTCAGTGCTACTTATCATTTTTTTATTCGCCACATACCAGTTAAAACGCTACACTACCCCTGGCTGCTTCTGTTTACAGGCCAGTCCTGCTATAATTGTCATTTGGTTTTCATGTGGTACTGTGGTGATTGGATTAAGGCACTCTTGGCAAGGTTCGTGCTATGTAAATACTAAATACAGGCATATATACAAATGGGGGCTGGGGGATGCAGTGGGAAACGGGCAATATTGCTAATGACTCTGAAAACACCATTAACACACAGAAGTCATGCCTTTCTGTTTCTGGTACTGTGCTCTCTGGGACGCTACCGCCAAAGGAAAGAACCCTGGCCTACACAAATTACTATTTTGGACTTAGGGTAGTGATGCGGAGTTGACAACGCGCTCACTCCACTCCCCTGATTCTGACCTATCTTTACAGTTTAGGTGGAAGTCAACGTGCTACATATTACGCCCTGAACAGTGATGCATGCATTGTTGGGACTGTTAAGAACTCAATGAAGAACGGGCTTCCATTTTACTGGAGGATATCTACTTTCATAACGTTTTGCTGTTTATTGTTGATTCACACTTGTATACGCTCAATCTTTCATTTGTTTGGGCAGCATACTACCTTTTGGTAGGCCAGCCAAGGTATGACTAAACACTTACTCAACATGCTGCATTGTAACCTTTTACTAAATGTAATATCCAAGTCGGCAGTGAGTTTGTTATTGTGACCTAATAAGTATATATTCTAGGGTGTTTCTACAGCAACTCCTCATGTTGTGTTAATGCATCCAGCCCTGACCTACGGCCCTCTGCTTGCAAGTAATGGGCCTAAAGCAGCCTGCAAGCCCTCTTAAATGCGATCTTTAGTTCTAAGTGCCTTTTCTGCCATTTTACAAAAACACTACTTTTAGCACCTTCTGCTCTCTCGAGGTGTGACTCTACATAGGCTTGCAATAAAACATCTCATCCCTGGAACCTGCAAAACATATTGGCTACTGGCCGCCTCCCTCTGTGCTGGGGCACTCTAGTAGTAACTGTTGCACTTAAACCATTCATCCATTACCATGCACCTTGGTCCCAAATATAAGGGTTCCTCATTTCATGCCGACCACGGCCGCCGGAAGAAGTCCAGGTGAGTGCGTTCCTCCCCCCCCCCCGCTGTTCGTGTCTTTCCTGCCCCCCCGCTGTCCGTGTCTTTCCCGCCCCCCCTCCTGCTTCCGTGTCTTTCCCGCCGCCCCTCCTGCTTCCGTGTCTTTCCCGCCGCGCGAGGTAGCTTGTGCCAGTGTCTGTCAGCCCTAGAGTGGCCGGAAGAAGTCCAGGTGAGTGCGTTCCTCCCCCCCCGCTGTCCGTGTCTTTCCCGCCCCCCCCTGCTGTCCGTGTCTTTCCCGCCCCCCTCCCGCTTCCGTGTCTTTCCCGCCCCCCGCGAGGTAGCTTGTGCCAGTGTCTGTCAGCCCTAGAGTGTGAGTGTACGATCATGTCCGCATTTGAGTGAGTGCCCTGCTGTGAACGAGTGAGTGTCTGGATGCATGAGTGAGTGCGAGTGCGTGACTGTGGATGTGAGTGAGAGCGAATGGGTGCACGAGTGTTTACATCAATGAAAGTATGTTGGCGTGCTTGGGTGGGTAAGTGGAAGAGTGCGTGCGCGTGAGAATGCGTAGATGATGAACACGGCAGAGATTGCCTGGGTTCATGATCACTCTGTTGTGACAGGCAGCTCTCTTCCAAGTGCTTCGATAGATGTATGGAGCGGTAATGTCCCATGGCCTATTCTTGGTTTCTGACTGGATGCAGAAACAAACCGCAATAAACTGTCTAGATAACGAGGTCTGCAGTGAAAGGGCTGTTAATCAATATCCTATGATGCTGCAGCTATTTTATTTTAAAAAAAAAAGTCAGTTCCCGTAACTCGAAAGCACACTGCCAGGAGCTACAACACTAAGGAAAATCCGCTCGATGTGAATAATAAATCCTGTTTGCATAGCAGACAGATAACAAGCATTCTAGAAGACTCCACTTATTAAAACAACAGAAGGACTCAATCCAAACCAATATTAAAGGATGATCATGTTTACCCATTTAATATTCACGCAGATTAGTGGCGTTCGAAAGCTGTGCTAACCTGACAGGCAGGAAAAGCATCAGAGAAAGCTTCCACACACAGACCAACAATTTGCGATCTCGTTATACTGCAAGCCACAATTTATTCACACATCTTTGATAGTCTTGGGCATATCCATTTCTTTAATAACTCCAAGCCCTCCCTTTTCAGTAGAAAATGTGTTTGCGTCACTCTGTGTACTGGCGCTGAGGGGTGAGAGGGGGCGTCTCCCAGGCTAAAGCTGCCGGATACCCTGCTGCTCTAAGCGCAATGCAATTTCAACTTTCACTTTTAGAAATCTAACCTCTCAACTCTCAACACAGGTTGGTAAATGGCAGTACAGAACTCTAGATTCATGGCAGCCTCAGTACTTCTGCTATTGGACGGGTGTGCCTGCACCTGTAGTGTCAGCCGTTGGCAATGTAAATAACAATGCCATTTATTCATAAGTAAAAAAAAAAATGTCATGAGCAATGCCGATAGCTCAAACTTTTCCAAAGGCGAAACCATTGCATTGTAAATGCTTGTTATGTATGGGAACTATCTCTGCCCCGCACCAGGTTTCCGGGGGATCCATGCCCTTCGGAATGGCATTAAATAGGGCACACAGGTAAGGGACCCAGATTTTGGGTTCCATCCGCAAGAGATACCCAGGTAATTGGTCTAAGCCTGGGGCTTTATTGAACTGCAGTTTAGAGATAGCATTTTCCACTTCGACCATGCTAATTTCCCACAGCCCCTCTAGTTGGAACTCCTGTAGAGGCCTCGGAGAATCAATAATACCACCCTCTACTTTCTGCTCATCGTACAATGCCCTGAAGTGTAGTTCCCAAACTTCGGGGGCTATGTTAGGCTCTAAGGCAAGTCTCCCTTCCCTATCAGCAGAGCTTACAATTGCCCAGAATGATTTCAGGTCTTTATCATTCAGGGCAGCCCTAAGGGCTTCCCACTTGTCTGCTTCCCAATTTTTATTTTCTGTTTGAATACCCCTTTGTACCTGGCGCTGAGCTGTTTAATTAATGGCCTATCATTTGCCTTCACTGTATCTAAAAGATCCTGCTTGGCTTTCCGACAATTTATATTAAACCAGGGACATTTGGGGCATTTATTTTCCCTTGGTTTCGTCACTGGGTAAAATACATCAAGCAAATTTCTTGTTAAGTGCTCATGAATTTTACGTGCCCTATCTTGTGGTCCTGTGGGGGGCTCGCCCCATCCGACATCCCCCATTTCATCTAGAGATGGTAGTACTAGCATATATATATTGGCCAATTTAGGAGGGGATTGCTGTATAAGTCTCCATCTGACTCTCCGTCTGTTGTTGGATAGTTTTAATGCATTAGACTCCCTCGTGGGCAAAGGTGGGGGATTAAACAAGCCCATATTCCCTATTTTCAGAGTCATTCTCAGAGCGTTATGGTCACTATCCTGTCTCTGGTGTACATAAAAATCAAGGACCTTTTCCCAAGACCTGGTTTCCACCAGGATATAATCAATCAGGGAAGTCTGCCCCTCTCTATTAAACGCGGACTGGCCCGGCTGATCAGACTTGGTCCTCCCATTACATGCCCTCTATGAGAGGGCCAAGGTGAGCGAATGAAGTTGCATGGCCAGTGGTGACCAGACTTCAATCGGTGTAATTTGTGGATCAGGTATCGACCAGTGCTGGTCTTCTTCAGTGGGCGCACCTAAGTATAAGCGGCTCAAATTGACAATTAAAGTCATCTCCTACGATCAGCAAAATTGCTGGGTCCAGAGTTGGTATAAAGTGCCCCAACTGATCTATGGCACCCGATTCCTGTCTGTTACTCACCGGTCTGGAATATACATTGATAAGGGCTATTCGTACCTTTGTGGGGTGTGTCAGCAGAACACATTGAATATCATTGGTGGGGGATATCATCTGCTCGGCTTTAACGTCGAGATGTGTACCCACGCAGATGGATAAGCCACCTGCTGGTCTCCCCCTCGAAGTGGCCATGATATTAAAAGAAGCAAAGACTACTCTCTGGTGTTCTTCCCTGGCCCATGTCTCTTAAAATAGGAAAATGTTGTGGTTGTCCGCAAAACGTCCCAATCTGGACAAATTAATTTATTTTTAAGTCCTGCCAGGTTCCATGACAGAATCTGCATACTATCACCAGTTCTCTTAATCTGCACCGTGCCTCACTAATGTTGGCACCTAGGGCGGGAGGATTGTTAGTATGACCTCCAGGTAAGCTACCAAAGGCTCCCCCGGTTCCCCTTTACTACTTGCTACTAGGGGTGAAGCAGCCTGAGCCCTCCCTGGTCGTGTGCATAACAGAGGCAAGCTAGTGCACAAGGCACTAACCGGGCTACTACCCCCTAGTGGGCGGGACCCGCTGAACTCCAATACTGCCCTTATTACCAGCCACGGAATTGATGGGTTATCCCCTTCCTGAGGTCCCTTCCCTAGTCAGTCCACCTCCTTTAGACCTTCATATCTGTTGTGCACCATGATGTTAAATTGAGGGCGCCTATTGTACACATCCCATCTACTCTCCTTTGCAGACCCAGAGCCCATCTTGTGGACTGCAGGTACTGCACTATGTGTTAGAGTTGTATGTAATTGGGAGTAGAAGGAATCTAAAGAGCAGAGACTAATTCCTGTTGGAACGTTCTGGCGGTTAGTAGGGGTGTCAAGTAAATTTCTGACGTTGTTGGGGTTTTTAAAATTGATGACAAAACACTCCCCTGGGTCTGTTTTCCTGCGGGTTCCCAGCCACCCTACTCTTCGAACCATAATAATCTCCCCAGCTCTGGCATGCTCAAAATGTTTATATCTCGCAAGTCAGAACAGGCATTTATTCCTTAGTTCGAGTTGGGTCTCCTTGGCATTGAATAGAATTGACGGGGTTCCTGTCAGTATGACTACATATGGAGCACATGCCGGGGGAAGATTTATGTGGGGTAGATGGGTTTCGTCGGTCACACTCCTTACTACTTTGGGATCATGTTCTGGTCACCTGGTGTTATTACTGTTGTCCCCCAAGATTGGGGGGTGAGGATTGTCACTGCCACTGGAATCAGGGGAAGTACTCTCAACTCTGGGGCCGCTATTGGGGGTGCTATTACCCTTCTTGTTTCTGCCGCTCTCTGGCCCTCCTTCTTGCAGCGTAGCCAAACTCTCCTTAGTATGCTCTTCTCTTATTGTGTGTATTATAGATGGAGTTTTCCCATTGGGGCCTGTTTCAGTCTCTACCCCCACTTTCTTTGTGGTGGGATTTGGAAGTGCGGCAGGCCCTACATCCCCAACTGTCATTGCATGCTCAAGTTTTTCTAATTTGATAATTAAGGGGGCTAGTTCTTCTCTTAGTGTGGCCCTCACTTTATCGTGGAGTGCCTTCTATCAAATTGCGTGCCCATGGTGGGAAGTTAGTGTCTCCACTGACAGATGGGTGGCTAGCCCGATCGATTTCTAGCTCTGTACTCTTCCTAGTATCCACCATGGTCTCCCCACAGAGTTTTTTTTCCTAGGACCACTCTCAGAGTTTGGCTTCCGTTTGCAGTTTTTGGGGATATTTGTGGACGAGCTGCCCTTGCGCGGAACCTTCTTCAATGGGATGACCTGGATAGGTGTTGTACTTGGCTCTGCCGGCTGTGTTTGGGGCGAAGTTGCCGGAGATAGTGGATCTTGTGCATGAATAAATATATCTGCTATGAGTGACAGCCTCCGCTCAGTGAGCTCGATTTCTGTATTCACCACCCCTATGGCCCTCTGCAGCATTTTGTCTATTGATGTTTGGGGTGGTGGAGGGGCTCTAATAATTTTGTTTCTGCAAGGACCTACCCTTTTTCCCATATTTCCACTATCTTTCACTTGGTTCATACGCCCAGTTCAGGCTAGGGGAGGGCGGGGGGAGTGCACCAGCCAACACAATTAGCACCTGTTAACAATATGTACAACAGTCCCTTATTTAATCATACTCCCCCACAGTCCTGGGTGTTTTTTTGGGACTAATCAGATGAAACTATGCTGTAATTGAATGTCCCCAACTCAGTCCCAACGCACGTGTCAAATCCAGGTGATTACTGTCTGAAAGTCTGTGGCGCCCAGGCCGTAGAGGTGAGAATGATGTTGAGAGGCTTACAACAATCTTCTTTTCCTCACTAGAGCCAGTGAAAACTGCCAAAGGGTGTGGCCCAAATCAGCCTCCTCCGGCCTCTGATGGGCACGGACGGGCCCACCCTTGGCCCGGGCTACGCCCGGGCATCTCCCGCGCGTGTCCCGCACTGCGGGAGGGCCGCACTGGCCAAGAGTGCCTCTGGCGCCCTCCGATGACATCCTCGCCCGGTGCCACGCAGGGTCTGCTGGGTGTTGTAGGCCGCCGCCCGGCCGTTCCCCTCACGGCAGTATGGCGGCGCGGCAATGCAGCTGGCCCCGGGAGAGCAAGGTAGGGGCAGTGTTGAGGGTAAAAGAAAGCTGTTCCCCTCACGGCAGGCAGTGACAGAATCGGCGCGTCCCGCGCTGCGGGAGGGCCGCGCTGGCTAAGAGGGCCTCTGGCACCCTTCTATGATGTCCTCGCCCTGCGCCACGCAGGGCCTCCTGGGTGTTGTAGGCCACCCCCTGGCCATTCCCCTCATGGCGGTATGGCGGCACAGTAATGCAGCTGGCCCCAGAAGAGCGAGGTAGGGGCAGTGTTGAGGGTAAAAGAAAGCTGTTCCCTTCACAGCAGGCAGTGAAAGAATCGGCACATCCCGTGCTGCGGGAGGGCTGCGCTGGCTAAGAGAGACTCTGGCGCCCTCTGATGACGTCCTCGCCCTGCGCCACGCAGGGCCTCCTGGGTGTTGTAGGCCACCGCCTGGCCGTTCCCCTCACTGCGGTATGGCAGCGCGGCAATGCAGCTGGCCCCGGGAGAGCAAGGTAGGGGCAGTGTTGAGGGTAAAAGAAAGCCTTTACTCTCACGGCAGGCAGTGAAAGAATCGGCGCATGTAAAAGTGCATTTGCTCTCGCTTGCAAGAAATATTGTTTTTCACAAGAGGCTTGGAGCACACCTATTGCTTACTACTCGTGGGCTTTATTGTCACTCTCTTTCGCTGCCTCTTAATTTGGCAGCATGTGCCAGTTTCACTTCCTCTTCTTTCGTCTGGAGCATGGCCCAAGTACTTATTGCTTCATTTTGATTAGGTTTCTTCTGCTGCTGGTGGTGTGATTAGTACTGAGAAAGGGGGGTCCCAGCAAACAACAATACAATCAAACCAATCAGTATCAATAAATAAAGAAACACTTGATTAGCCTACACTGTTATTTATTCACAATGTAGGTATATATTAGTTATCATAGATTTAGATAATCACAGACTATATGGTGCCCCAGGAAGGGAGGGAAGTGGTATAGTGCAGGTAGTGTGGGTATGGGACAGTGACAATAAAAAACAACCAAATGGTCTGGCAATGCTGTATGTCAATTTCCAACATATGCAGAAAAAACGACCGTAGGTTCAGTACATCATCAAATAAGAATCATACTTCACATATCGCATTGAATGACTTAATGATGGGGTGAAGCTGATAAACATAAAAGCTGTCGACGTTTCGACCCTCTAATGACTGCAGGAATTAGTTGTAACCTTGCTTCTGGATCTTCATCAGGACGGGGGCGGGTCGAGATATAACGTCAAAGGCAGACTGTATCGTGGGCGTGGCTTGGACGCCGATCGGGATGGCGGCGTGAGCTCGCAGCTCCGCGCGGAATCCCGCTAATTCTCCTGTTTTCGGTACCCTGGGCGACCCGGAGACGACGCTCCTGCCCTCTGAAGTGTAAGGGGACAGCCGGGCACGATCGGAGAGTCGCTGGGGGACTGCTGGCCCCGAGGAGATCGAGCCGAAGAGACGACCGAGGTGTTGCCGAGGGTGCGAAGAAAATGGCGGCGAGGAGGCCGGGCGGCCCCGTACTTTCGCTTTGAGCCGAGTTGTCGCCGACTGGCAAGAGATCCTGCAATCGGCTGTTCGAAGCACTGAGATCAGCGGTGCTGTGTCCAGAGACCAGGGGACGCTGACCTGCCTCGCCCGGATCTTGGGGACCCTCGCTGGCCGCCGTCCCGGGACCCATCCTTCCCCCCTCAGGCTACCGAGGGGGTCAGCTGAACGGAGTTCGTCAAGCGGGTCATTGCTCCCGAGGGCATCGGTGGCGCAATTGAACACTGCCCGGTGCCAGGGGGCTGGCACTGAACTAAGAGAGCGGACGCCAAACGGGCTCCTGGGCCTGTGACGCAGCACCCTGGAATGGCGGCGATCGGAGGGTCGATGGCCGAGGAGCGTGCTGAGGGGGACCCGGCGGCATCAATCCGGCTGGGCGAGATTCCCTCCCCGGAGCTGGGCCAGGAACAGCGGCTGAACCGGCGTTTGGATGCCATACTTGAGGCGATCACCTCGACTAAGGAGGCGCTGCACCAGGACATCGCCCAAGTGGCCACGGGCCTTGGGCTGCTACGAGCGGACCACGCGAAGCTAGCGGACAGGGTCAAGGACCATGACCAACTGTTGCTGGACCTGAAGCCATCGGTGGTGACCGCGGAACACAGGATCACGGATATATTGGCCCGGTTGGACTCGCTGGAGCGACGGGCGGAGGATGCCGAAGGCCGCAATAGACGTGTGGGTCGTAGGCCTGCCGGAAAGGATTGAAGGGGAGGATGCGGTGGCCTATATGGAGAACTGGTTCCGTACTGTGGTAGCGCCGGAGGGGCTTACTCCTTTTTTCACTCTGGAGCGAGCTCACCGGGTACCTGCTCGCCCGCCGGGGCTTGGCCGCCCCCCACGACCGATGGTGGTGCGGCTCCTCCACTACAAGGACCGGGATCTCCTCATCCAGCGGGCCAGGATGTCGGGCCCATATGAGGTGGAGAACAGTAAGGTCACGATATTCCCGGACTACACCCAAGCGGTCCAGAAGAATAGGGCATAGTTCCTAGCGGTGAAGAAGGAGCTCAGGGAGGAAGGCATCCAGTACTCCTTGCTCTACCCGGCCAAGCTGCGGATCATAATGGATGGCACTACGCACTTTTTTCAGACTCCGGATGAAGTTTGACAATGGCTAGAGTTGTATAGAGCGGGGACAGACAGATCGCATAAAAGTAGGCGAGATCAACCTAAGCCGCCCCGGGTGAGGCAATCGCAGCGCATCAGGTCCCGCAACAGGCGCCAGCGGGAGAAACGGGAGGCTCAAATGGCGGCGGAGAAGAGGGATGCACTCGCAGTGACGGCGGCCATTACGGGGTCGCAACAGACCAGTGAACTGGCAGAATCAGACTCAGGCGGGGAAGGCAGCAGAACGGGAGGAGAACTCTCAGAGGCGGAAAGCTCGAAGGGGCCGATAGTGACCCCACAGACATCGGATGGCATATTTTGCGGCTGAGACTGCCTTGGGATTTGATTGAGACTTCATGGTAGGGTGTATCCTGTTGGTGGAGGGCGGGTTGCCGGGTGGGGGGGCTGAGTGCTTAGTAGGGGATGAAGACGCGGGGCGCGGGCTCCGCTAGCTGGGGTCGGCGGTGACTCACCCCCCTTGGGCCCTTAAGGCCGACTGTGGTGGAGACCACAGGGTAGGAGTGTGGGAAGTTGGATCAAGGTTTGGATGGGGGCTGACATTGGGTTCGTGCGCTCTGTCCTGGGGAGTGGGGTTTGGGGAGTTTTTCTGTTCTGGGTGTGTTCGGGGGGGGGCAACTGCATTGGGGGGGCTATGAACCTACGTTATTTGAATCGGACTGCTCGAAGTTGGAATGGGGACATTACCTAATTTGAAATGCCTGACGTGGAATGTCCGGGGGCTGCGAACTATGATAAAACGCCACAAAGTTCATGCATACCTAGTGCGTAGGGGGGTTCAGATTGCTATGCTACAAGAGACTCATCTCACCAAAAAAGAGTGCACTGCTTTGCAGAAAAGATGGCGGGGCCAGGTGTTTGGCACCACTTACTCGGCGTATGCCAGGGGGGTGTTAATCTGGGTGAGGGCGGGGATACCCTTTCAAGTGTTGAATCAAATGGTGGATCCAGATGGCCGGTTTGTGGCGGTGGAGGGGAGGTTATATGGACGGGATGTGGTTCTCTGCTGTGTGTATGCACCGAACACTGATTAAGCTCGGTATTTTGATGGCCTCTCGGGGTCCTTGGCCTCTTTCCTGGCGGGCCCGATAGTGTTAGGGGGGGACTTCAACTCGATCACGGATGTGGCTCTGGATAGGTCCCATCCCCCCCTGGTGGACTCCCCGGTGCGCAGGTTGGCCGCGCACAGGAAGGACTGGCAGGATAGATGGGGGTTGCTGGATGTCTGGCGGGAGCGGCACAGGGACGCCAGGGATTACTCCTTTTATTCTGCTCTCCATGATCTGCATGTCAGGATCGATTCGGTGCTCTGCGGTGGGTCCCTAGCCCCATTGATCTCTCATACGGAGTACCTGGCTAGGACCATCTCAGACCATAACCCCCTATTGGTACATATTCAGTGGCAGCGGGAGCGCTCAGCGATACCAACATGGCGGCTTCGGCCGGAGACGCTTGAGGATTCTGTGTTCAGCGATGCGGTCCAGCAAGGCATTGATAGCTATTTCAGAGTGAATGAGGGCACGGCCACGAGTAGGTCCACTGAATGGGATGCAATGAAAGTGGTGGTGAGAGGGGTGTGTTTGGGTAGGTTCTCGAATGCTCGAACTACTGTGTTGAATGCACTTATGAAAGCGGAAGAGACTTTGAGGGACCTGGAGCGCCGCAGGCCGGCTAGGCCGGATTTGCAGACCCAGTTATTGGAAGCAAAGGAAGTGGTTGCCACCGAGACAGAACGTTTAAGGTGCTACGACTACAGGCAGTATATCATCAGAGCACATGCGGAAAGGGACAAGGTGGGCACCCTCTTGGCCAGACTAGCTAACCCGGAACTTAGGGGCTGCCCGGTCCTCAGCATTAGTAATGCGCGGGGGGAGATGGTGTACTCCCAGGCAGCGGTATTGGAATGTTTCAGGGGGTACTATGAGGAATTGTACCAGAGTCAGCTGGGGGTGGGGGTTCAGGACATTGCGGAATACCTAGGGGAGAGACAGCTTCCGGTCCTGGACGAGGAAGACGCGAGGGAGCTGGGCGGCCCGATCACGCTTGCAGAAATACGGGTGGCCATCAAACATATGGCCCGTAACAAAACGCCTGGGGTGGATGGACTGCCGATTGAATTTTACCAACAGTATGTGGACAGCTTGGCTCCCAGGCTTCTGGTGGTGTATACGGAAGCTTTTGAGGCTGGGGTATTGCCTGGGTCCATGCGAGAGGCCTTGATTGTACCGCTCCTAAAGCCTGGCCGGGATGCAACGGATGTAAGGTCTTATCGCCCGCTATCCATGTTGACGGTGGATTACAAGATTCTGAGCCGAATTCTAGCCACCAGGCTGGCCCCACACATGACGGGTTTGGTACACAGGGACCAGGCCGGGTTTATACCCACGAGGAGCACGGCGCTGAATATTCGCCGCCTAGTGGGAATAATGGACGCCATCTTGGACGGGGAGGGAGCTCCGGCGGCCCTGTCCGTGGACATTGAGAAGGCCTTTGATAGTTTAGAGTGGTCTTTCCTGGATGGAGTGTTGGAGAGGTTTGGCATGGGCGAGGGGTTCCGCAGGTGGACGAGGGTCTTGTATGCCTCGGCGACGGCGAGGGTGCGTTTGGGCGGTCTGGTGTCTGCGGCGTACCCGGTGGGCAGGGGCACGCGACAGGGGTGTTCCCTATCCCCCCTATTGTTTGCTCTGGCGATGGAACCTTTGGCGGTCCATGCGAGGTCGGGTGACAGGTACGCGGGGATAGCCAGCGGAGGGCAGTGGCACTATATATCGCTATATGCGGATGACCTGCTTCTGTACCTCGCTGACACGGCGCGGGCACTGGACGGAGCGATGGACCTGTTGTCGGAGTTTGGCCGGCTATCGGGCCTTAAGGTCAATTGGGCGAAGACCTGTGTGTTTCCACTGAGAGCGGGATCGCCCGACCCCGGCGGCGATTTAGGCGTGGTCTGGGAGCCATCTTGTTTCACCTATCTGGGAGTCCGCATCTACCATGCGACTGCGGACCTATTGGAGGGCAACATTGGTCGATGTGTCCGGGCACTGAGGGGCAGCTTGTCCTTCTGGTCGACCCTCCCGCTGACGGTGCTGGGTAGGATCGCACTTCTAAAAATGGTGGCGCTCCCCCGCTTCCTCTACTATTTCCGGACGCTGCCTGTCTGGATTCCTCAGGGGGTCTTCAGAGACCTGAGGTCAATGATTATTGGCTTCCTATGGGGCAAGGCCGCCGAAGAGTGGCCCTGAGCACGCTACTTCGCCCCAAGATAGAAGGGGGCATGGCTGTGCCCGATTTCGAGCTGTACTATCTAGCGGCGCAGTTGCAGGTCCTTACGCAGAACGTGGCTAGGGTGTTTCGGGGTCCAGAGGAAGACCGGGATCGGGGGATACAACGCCACGTACTGTCCTATATTATCATGCAACAGAGGCTTGAGTTGCGGGGCCTCACTATGGAGGAACGGACACTCCGGCTGTGCTGGCAGAGAAGCCTTCGGAGAGCGAAGGCCTCGCGGCCTTATGCTCCGGAGATCCCGATCGGCATGCTGACGGCCTTGCCGCACGGGGGAGATTGGTCCCCATTGCTGGATTGGGAAGAGGCGGGACTACAGGTAATGGGCGACCTATACATAGACGGGGCTTTGGCACCGTTTGAAGCGCTCCGGGACCAGTTTGGGCTGCCCGACGGGGGGTTCCTCCTGCACGCGGCGGTGGTGGCTGCCATACAGAAGCACTGGAAAGGGGGACTCATGGAACCGACAACGACTATGGCGTGCCAGTATGTGGTAATGGCGGCAGGTACGTTCAAAGCAGTGACGTGCCTCCATGGTAGGATGCTGAACGAGGGACTGGAACCGCTCCAGGGGCTCAAGTCTAAATGGGAGGAGAGTGTGGGCCGGCCCATACCGGACACGGCGTGGGGCCATATCCTGCGGCGCACGTGGAAGGGCACGAGAAATGCGCGCTTTCAGCAAGTACATTTCTATGTGCTTCATAGGGCCTACTTAACCCCTGAGAAATTACAGCGGCACTTTCAGGTACCGGATGCCCGATGCCCACGGTGTTCGTCTCTGGGAGCGGACATGGACCATTTGTTCTGGGGGTGCTCGCACTTGGAGGCCTACTGGGCGGAGGTAGGGGACCTCCTGAACGAAGTGACTGATAGGGAGGTGGAATTCGACATGGCGGCATGCCTGCTGCTCTGGTTCCCGCACACCAAACACACCAAGGTGACGAGCAAATTCATTGATCTGGGCCTGATATTGGCGCAAAGGGAGATATCGTGGCATTGGAAGTCCAGGGGGGGACCCTCACTGCGTAGATGGAAGAATGAATTGCTGCGGTGGTCTGACTGCGAGAGTGTGCTCCGGATGAAGCAGGCCGTCAAGATGGGGAATGAGAAGGCACTGGATGCGGCACGTGCATGGGAGTTAGTGGTGCAGGCCTTGCGTGATTCTATGGTGGAAGATGAGGATGGTGAGACTTAGGCCGGTGGACACCGCGGGGCGAACACAAACAGTATCATAACCCGCACTGTAATGGATCCATCCAACTTGTCGGGACGAGGCATACACCTTAGCAGTTGCCAGGGGGGAGGGGGTTTTGGGGGGGTTGGTTAATGGGAGTTTGGGGTGGGTCGGAAGCCACATGGATGGTGGCCCGCCAGGGCACCTTGGAATTAATAGGTTGGTGGGGTACTGCGCGGAGTGAGGAGTGGCTGGGGGGAGCGGCCAGGCAGGATAGACATACAGCACCTGGGGCGGGTCCCGACAGGGGCGGTACCACTGATTTCCACTGGGATGGCTGACGGGAGTAATGTTGAGGGTGGGGGGGTAAAAGCAGATACGTAAAACGACATATCAACCATGGTCCCTATGGGACGTGCACCGTGATGTTTTCTCTTGAGTGGAGTATTATGCCGCCCGGCCTCCGGGATGCGGGCTGAATGGCTGTGTACGATCTGTGTTTTACTATTGAACGGGGGGATGTCACGAGTTAACTGGCTGACTAATTGTATCCTGTGGTTTATAACTCTGCAATAAAAATATATTTAAAAAAAAAAAAAAAAAAGGCAGACTGTATCTGTCCGTGCACCGACTCGTGTTCGTCGTAATCAAGACGGCGAGATTAAACCATCAGAAGCAGAGTGAATCTGTTAGTTTGTCGACGCGCGTTCGGCAATGGTGGTCGAACGCGCGTCGACAAACTAACAGATACAGTCTGCCTTTGTTGTTATATCTCGACATTGTGACCATTCTGCTTCAAATTTGAACGCCCATCATCTCCTTATCTTACCTGAGGGCCGCCTTACATCGTCATACTATGACCCAATGTCATTCTTCTTATGAAAGAATTCTCCATTTCAACCTTGGAGACGAGCAAACTTTTGTTGCCTGCCCCGCCCCCGTCCTGATGAAGACCCCGAAGCAAGGTTACAACTAATTCCTGCAATCATTAGAGGGTCGAAACATCAACAGCTTTTATGTTTATCAGCTTCACCCCATCATTAAGTCATTCAATGCGATATGTGAAGTATGATTCTTATTTGATGATGTACTGAACGTACGGTCGTTTTTCTGCATATGTTGGAAATTGACATACAGCATTGCCAGACCATTTGGTTGTTTTTTATTGTCACTATCCCATACCCACACTACCTACACTATACCACTTCCCTACCTTCCTGGGGCACCATATATTCTGTGATTATCTAAATCTATGATAACTAATATATACCTACATTGTGAATAAATAACAGTGTAGGCTAATCAAGTGTTTCTTTATTTATTGATACTGATTGGTTTGAATTTATTGTTGTTTGCTGGGACCCCCCTTTCTCAGTACTGATATTACTCAGGTCCCAGTGACTATGTTTGGTGAACCCTTTGCTATATTCTTCCGGTGGTGTGATTAGGGTACTGTTTTTTCTTTATATCTTGTGCAGTTGTCCTTGTTGCTTCTTGCTTCCCATCTCCCACGCCTTCTTGTACGTGTTACTTCTTATCTCATAGCCCCACCATCCCATTGTCCATGTTACTGCTTACCTCCCACCCTCCTGTTGTCAGTGTTGCTTCTTCCTCCCAACCTCCAGTTGTCTGTGTTTCTTCTCTCCCACTCTCCCGTTGGGCATGTTGTTTCTTCCCTCACACCCTCATGTTGGCGTGTTGCCTCTTCCCTCCTACCCTCCCATTGGGCGTGTTGCCTCTTCCCTTCCACCCTCTTGTTGGCTGTGTTGCCTCTTTTCTCTTACCCTCCCTTTGGCCATGTTGCCTCTTCCCTCCCGTTGGCAGTGTTGCCTCTTCCCTTCCAAGTTGGATGCGTTGCCTCTTCCCTCCCACCCTTCCGTTGGGCGTTTTGCGTCTTCCCTCCCACCCTCTCATTGGGCATGTTGCCTCTTACCTTCCACCCTCCTTTTGGCCATGTTGCCTCTTCCCTTCCACCCACCCATTGGCTGTGTTGCCTCCTCCCTCTCACCCCCCATTGCCTCTTTGCCTCTTCCCTCCCTTTGGCCATGTTGCCTCTTTCCTCACACCCTCCCATTGGCTGTATTGCCTCTTCCCTCACACACCCCTTGTCTGAGTTGCCTCTTCCCTCCCACCCTCCCTTTGGCCATGTTGCCTCCTCTCTCCCACCATCCCGTTGGCCGAGTTGCATCTTCCCTCCCACCCTGCACCCTCCCCAAGTCTGTGTTGCCCCCCTACCATTAGAAAAAAAAAGCTATTATGTGGTCAGCAGATCACAATAACCTCATAAGTCTTGATCCAGTTGTAATATTGGATATAGTTGTTCACCCTCTTTTACTATCCTCTCTGAATACAGTAAATGTCACTTTCCAAGCCCGCAAAAGGTCTGTTTCCTACTTCTGTGGCCTCTATTTTTTGTCTGTGTGTGTCACCAAGCTGTACTCGGTCCTTGGTGTCCTCATTTCTAACGATGTCTCTGGGTGGCACTCGTGTTTCTCATGTTTAACGCTACCAAGAAAAATATCCTCTACAATTCTTCGTCTTCTGCGCCTACTTCCTTAGCTTACTCAATCCACTTTCTAATATTCATTATTGAGCATCCTAATCATACACCCACTTTTCCCATTCAACACGAGTCCATGAGCTGTTTAGGACTGTTCCACTGGAATATGCTACCACCGGTATTCGAGGAAGCCTTTTCCTCTGGGAGCTTAACAGACTTCTAGTTGGTCAAGCAGCATTGTTGCCCCTCTTAGCCTACATGCGCTATAAGTTCATACATTTGTGCTTGAGTGACTTCATAGACATACATATGGGACTCAATAGTGCCCACTATCCACGTCAAATTTACCAACTTTTGTCCATCTGAACGCACCGCAACAACTAATTTTTCTATGTCCCATGGCCTTTTCTTTTGAGGAATATTAATGTTTGAAATTATTTTACTGCTTGATAAATACGTTCATAAAAAAAATAACTACTTAGACACACAGCCAGTGTCCCCACCCAGCCTGTCTAGTTTTGTCAGCCCCCTTCGCTCACCCACTTCCATAAATGCAAATCAGAAAATAACATCAGCCAAAATGTTTCTTTTGGCCCTGAGTCTCTTCGGGACCGGAATGCTGTTTAGTTGTATATCAAGGGCAATTTTAAAATTAAAAAACCGTGTAAAATTTGTTATTACATTTCTGGGTGCATCTTTGTTCCAGCAGCGCTGTTAAGGGTTTTGGGTTTGTTGTGTACATTGAAGAGTTTACTTTTCTGGTAAACTCCTTTCCAAATAAAGTCCTGTTATTTTAGAGTGACTGGGCCTGCTCCCACCTGCCACACTTCTGGTCCCCATACCTATTTCGAGTGGGGGGAGTTCCAGGGTGCACCAAGAGTCTTCACTGGCAGCTCCTCGGTGGTGATGGGCAAGCCTCCCTCTTGAGGACGGGGTGACCGTCACTTATCCCCTGCCTGTGCCTGCTTCAGCCTGTGCATAGCCGACACGGGCAGGAAAATACAGAATGGACCCCCACCCACCGGGAGGAACATTCAGGTGCATTGGAGCTATTTGTTTTTTGTTTAGCGAAAACAAACGCCATTCTGAGATTATGTTTTCTCTAAACAAAAACGTTTGCCAAGTGGGCACTATAAACATGAACCCCCCCCTGGGCAAACCATCAGTGCTGTGAAGGAGCCACAACACTTCCATTCAGAACACATACATTCCCGCCAGGCAGGCCTGACGTTCCTCCATCAGAGGGATGGATGTGATGTTCTCTCCTCCCTGGTCAAGCGGCAGACAATCCACCAGGCTCAAGATGAGGTCCATTGAGACTTCCATGAATACTTTTAGGTCAAGTTACCGAGGTTAAAAAGGGTCCACTGATCAAACAAGGAAGCCAGATAAAGATAGCATACATTTGCGGAGAGTGAGACATTCGAGGAGCACGCAGCAGAGTGCATTCCTGGTGGAAACAGGTAACCAACTTGCTGAAAAAGATTAGCAAGAAACGACTAAAATGTAAAGTGATCATAGAGCTGGGTGACTCCGCGTACATGTGGAAGACCTCATGATTCACAGTGTCAAAGGCAGCATATAAATGTTCACCTTCTATAATCTATATTATCCTCAATCTACTTCAAATTTAGGAACATTTACTTTCGGAAAAAAAGCAATACAAATATTAAGAGGAATAAGGCTGTCACCTCTCTACACCAACCTAACATTTGGCACAACTGGAACACAACAAACGTCTGATCTGAACTGTCAAATTTTGTTCCTTTATATTGATCATACCTATTTACACTGGCCGCATAGATTATATTTTGCAATTTGACAGCATTAAGGAAATGCACCGACCTTTAAACTTCACCAACCCCATAAACGTAAAGAATAAAAATACAGACATTAATAGGCTGTAAAAACACACACTGCCCGATCTTTCACCGAAATGAAAGCATCTATTCCATACACACATAGAAACAACAATCGTCCCACTGGAGGTACCCGACCACCCAAGCCGGTTGGCTTGTTTAAGAACCCAAAGATCTGCAATAACGCAAGGGCCCGCTACCCATCCTTCTGGAAGATGAAAGATTTGGAGAAGTCCAAGTCTTCCCAGAAAATTGAACAAGCATTGGCATATCCAATAGGTCTCACATTTGGGACCTTATAAGTGTTTAGCCATGCAACAGTTGGTGTTGTTGCACCAAGGATATTCTGCTGCATAACCAAATACTTATAGGGTCCAAAAAGCGAGACCTATTGGCTATGTCAATGCTTGTTTGGTTTTGTTGCTGTTTTGTTTAAGTTGTCAGATCTACAGTAGCTGGACATGGTTTTTGTTAACAGTTCTTTGCATCAAATAAAGTTGTTTTCATTGCTCTGAATGTTGTTTCCATTCTGGTTGTAGGAAGCAGTCCTTCCCTTGGGTGTGGGTGCTGCCTAGCTGTGCGCATGCACCAAATTTTGCAAATGAGAAAAAGCCTGGTGCAGGCACAATTTATAAGTGTGGAGTGAGTGAGCGCCAGGCAGCATGACTCCTCACACAGGAGTTCATGCACTGCACCTGCATACTCAGCATGGTTTAAGGAAACTCGACCCACTCCCTCCCAGGCATCAACCACATATTAACCAAGAAACCCTGAGAAGAGCCTGCCTGCTGCACTGACATCTGGTGGTGTGTGTGCCTGGTGGAAGCGTGCACTGATGTCTGGTGGTGTGTGCGCCTGGTGGAAGCGTGCACTGACGGCTGGTGGTGTGTGTGCCTGGTAGAAGCGTGCACTGACGGCTGGTGGTGTGTGTGCCTGGTGGAAGCGTGCAATGGCGGCTGGTGGTGTGTATGCCTGGTGAAAGCGTGCACTGACGGCTGGTGGTGTGTGTGCCTGGTAGAAGTGTGCACTGATGGCTGGTGGTGTGTGTGCCTGGTGGAAGCGTGCACTGACGGCTGGTGGTGTGTATGCCTGGTGAAAGCGTGCACTGACGGCTGGTGGTGTGTGCCTGGTGGAAGCGTGCACCGACGGCTGGTAGTGTGTGATGGCTGGTAGTGTGTGTGCCTGGTGGAAGCGTGCACTGACGGCTGGTGGTGTGTCTGCCTGGTGGAAGCGTGCACTGATGTCTGGTGGTGTGTGCGCCTGGTGGAAGCGTGCACTGATGGCTGGTGGTGTGTGTGCCTGGTAGAAGCGTGCACTGACGGCTGGTGGTGTGTGTGCCTGGTGGAAGCGTGCAATGACGGCTGGTGGTGTGTATGCCTGGTGAAAGCGTGCACTGACGGCTGGTGGTGTGTGTGCCTGGTAGAAGTGTGCACTGACGGCTGGTGGTGTGTGTGCCTGGTGGAAGCGTGCACTGACGGCTGGTGGTGTGTATGCCTGGTGAAAGCGTGCACTGACGGCTGGTGGTGTGTGCCTGGTGGAAGCGTGCACCGAGGGCTGGTAGTGTGTGATGGCTGGTAGTGTGTGTGCCTGGTGGAAGCGTGCACTGACGGCTGGTGGTGTGTCTGCCTGGTGGAAGCGTGCACTGACGGCTGGTGGTGTGTGTGCCCGGTGAAAGCGTGCACTGACGGCTGGTGGTGTGTGTGCCCGGTGGAAGCCTGCACTGACGGCTGGTGGTGTGTGTGCCTGGTGGAAGCATGCACTGACGGCTGGTGGTGTGTGTGCCTGGTGTAAGCGTGCGCTGACGGCTGGTGGTGTGTGTGCCTGGTGGAAGCGTGCACTGATGGCTGGTGGTGTGTGTGCCTGGTGGAAGCGTGCACTGACGGCTGGTGGTGTGTGTGCCTGGTGAAAGCGTGCACTGACGACTGATGGTGTGTGTGCCTGGTGGAAGCAGGAGCATTCACAGTGATAGAAGACACAAATGAAACTGACGAAGAGGGAGGGGCAGAAGGGAGGGGGTAGTGCAAGTGGAGGTGCCTGTTTACAGCAATAAAAACACAGATGGCAGCTGGAAGCGTGGTGGGTACTGTAGCCACAGTATCCAGTAGGCCCAGGGTTAGTCATGGGTGCATGATACAACTGTTTCTGTGATTTGTTTTTTTAACTTAATTTTCATTTATGTCACGGAATTTTAGCTCACTGTTAAATGTTGATTTTTTATTTAATTTTGGGGTGCCTGTAAAGCCTCACTAGCCAGTAGGCCCAGGTGTAGTGAGTGGTGCATGGGCCTAGTCTTTCCCTGGGGTGTCTTGAATTTAAACATCATTGAGGGCATGTATGGTATGGGATTGTGGTGATTTTTTAGTGTTTTTCGACTTTTGGGGTTGGTGTTGGGGCCTGGCCTTGTGGGTGGGGGCCATTTTGAGGCATGGGACAGGCAGGGCCTGGCCATGTGGTGGGGGTCAAGGGGCCATTTTTAAGCCAGGCAGTGTGCTCAGGCCTGCACCCAGTTTGCCTTGCTTTCAACCATTATGCCCAGGTGTAGTGAGTGGTGCATGGGTCTAGTCTTTCTCTGGGGTGTCTTGAATTTAATCATCATTGAGTGCATGGATGGCATGGGATTGTGGTGATTTTTGAGTGTTTTTTGACTTTTGGGGGTGGTGTTGGGGCCTGGCCATGTGGGTGGGGGCCATTTTGAGGCATGGGACAGGCAGGGCCTGGCCATGTGGTGGGGGTCAAGGGGCCATTTTTAAGCCAGGCAGTGTGCTCAGGCCTGCACCGAGTTTGCCTTGCTTTCAACCATTATGCCCAGGGGTACTCAGTGGTGCATGGGCCTAGTCTTTCTCTGGGGTGTCTTTTAAACATCATTGAGGGCATGGATGGCATGGGATTGTGGTGATTTTTTAGTGTTTTTTTACTTTTGGGGGTGGTGTTAGGGCCTGGCCATGTGGGTGGGGGCCATTTTGAGGCCTGGTACAGGCAGGGCCTGGCCATGTGGTGGGGGTCAAGCGGCCATTTTTAAGCCAGGCAGTGTGCTCAGGCCTGCACCCAGTTTGCCTTGCTTTCAACCATTATGCCCAGGGGTACTCAGTGGTGCAGGGCCCAGTCTTTCTCTGGGGTGTCTTGAATTTAAACATCATTGAGGGCATGGATGGCATGGGATTGTGGTGATTTTTGAGTGTTTTTCGACTTTTGGGGGTGGTGTTGGGGCCTGGCCATGTGGGTGGGGGCCATTTTGAGGCCTGGGACAGGCAGGGCCTAGTCATGTGGTGGGGTTCAAGGGGCCATTTTTAAGCCAGGCAGTGTGCTCAGGCCTGCACCCAGGTTGCCTTTCTTTAAACCAATATGCCCAGGGATACTCAGTGGTGCATGGGCCTAGTCTTTCTCTGGGGTGTCTTTTAAACATCATTGAGGGCATGGATGGCATGGGATTGTGGTGAATTTTGAGTGTTTTTCGACTTTTGGGGTTGGTGTTGGGGCCTGGCCATGTGGGTGGGGGCCATTTTGAGGCCTGGGACAGGCAGGGCCTGGCCATGAGGTGGGGGTCAAGGGGCCATTTTTAAGCCAGGCAGTGTGCTCAGGCCTGCACCCAGTTTGCCTTGCTTTCAACCATTATGCCGAGGGGTACTCAGTGGTGCATGGGCCTAGTCTTTCTCTGGGGTGTCTTGAATTTAAACATCATTGAGGGCATAGATGGAATGGGATTGTGGGTATTTTTTCGACTTTTTGGGGTGTATAACTGATGTTCCTCTGGCTTCCATTGCTTTTAGGTGCATAAGAGAACCACCAGTGCCAGGAGGAAGTCCTGCAGCGGTGTGTGCAGCACAACGTCACGTGACGTCACGTGTGGCCACAGACAAGACAACTCTGCAACTCGAGCAACTGAGGCCTGCTGTTCTGACATCTCAAGAAGATGGCCCCAAAGAAAGTTGGCCGTAGCGCCTCAGCTAAAAAAGTCGCCAGTGCCACTGCCAGTAAGAAGGAGTAGAAGAAGCAAGTGGCACCACTTACCAAGGAGACTGGTGTGCCCACCGACACCTTTTTTGGGGAAAAAAAACTACGCCTGCAGCAGCAGCGGTGTCCGCCAGGGACCATGCTGGAAGCAGCACCTCTGCTTCATTGGGCTCAGTGCCACCACGCCAAGTTAGGTCCAAGACCACCATGAATGCTGCTGCGGCAGCCACTTTGGTTGTTGAATCACCATCGACCAGTGATCTTGGCTCATCACAAGAAAGTACCATCCAATCAACACCGGGTGTAACTCAGCTGACGAGTGTTCAACAACCACAGCCACAAACACAGGTGCAAGTAATACAAGCGCAAGTACATGGGCAAGGAGAGGCGCAAGTACAGCCACAAGGAGAGGCGCAAGTACAGCCGCAAGGAGATCCGCAAGGAGAGGCGCATGGACAGGTGCATGGAGAGGTGCAACTAGAGGTTCATGGAGCGGCACAACTGCCTACAACGCTTGTTCCTCCAGAAGTAGGGGCACATCAGGAAATTGCTATTCAAGAGGAGGTATCCGACGAAGCCACTCTTCCTGATGATGATTATCCATTGTCTTCCAGATCCCAGCAAGAAAAAGTCAAGGAGGGATACTAGAAGTTCTTCTTCAAGCCCCCTTCCTTCTGATGATGCTGATGTTGATTGGAACCCACCAATGCAGTCTGAGAGTGAGTCACCCCATGATGAGCCGACAAAGGTAGCTAAGCCTAAAAGGAAGGCTCCCGCAAAGCTTCCACTTATGGGTGATGACGACGAACAAGAAGTGGTATCTTCTGCTGCTGATGAACAGTCTGACGATGACCCAGGCATCACAGTCGTCACTCCAGCCCCAGCAGGCATGCAGCAGACAGACATTTTAACCCTAGCCCGAATGGCTGCTGAGCGGGATATGGGCAGCGTGGCACTGGTACCACCAGCGTTAACTACAACACCAACACGACCTACAGCTTCCATCTTTTTTAGTCAGAAGGGCCGGCATGAACCTCCATCCAGCTCGACCTCAAGTAGTGGTGCTGTAAGTGAACAACAGAAACAAATTCAGCCACGCCCATCCTTCACTTCATCTGCATTGAAAGTCAAAGTAGCACCTCCACCACCAGCAGACATCACCAGTCCCCAGTTTGGAACTTCTTTACTGTTAGCACAAAGGCGGAAAACGTGGTCGTTTGTTCAATTTGTAAAACGTCAGTTAGTCGGGGTAAGCTTGGTACCAACTATGGTACTGGAGGCCAGAGAGGTCATCTCAAGTTGCACCACCCTATCCAGTGGGAAGCACACATGAGGAAGATCGAGGAAGCCAAAAGAAAAAGAAATCCAAATGTATCCCTTGATATTGAATCTGATGATGACGAGAATCTGATTGTGCAGGGGGGAAGTGAAGAAGCAACAGACATTTTTTCTGGTACACCCAGTACCCCTGGCAGCAGCAATGCAGTGGTATCACCCACACCCTCTACCCCTGCAACTTCTATGAGGCACACTAAGAGTGTTGGAGAGACACCAATGCGAAAAACTACATCAATGGGCCTAACTGGTTTGAAGAGGTCATCATCATCATCATCACGTAAAATGATCCAGCCCACCATTAGAAGCATGCTTTGGTCGGAGGCACCATTTGAAAGCAACCACCCAACGGTACGTCTGTATAACGCGAAGCTGGCTAAAATGCTAGCGCTGGACCTTCTCCCTTTTTCTTTCGTGGAAGGGGTAGGGTTTCTAGAATTAGTGGCAACAGTCTGTCCTAAATGGAAGGTTCCTAGCCGGTCCTATTTTGCCAGAGTTGCGGTTCCAGCACTACATCAAGATGTGCTGGAGGTGTTTGGGGCAGCTTTGCAGAAGAGTGCTGTTCACACTATCCACTTGACAACAGACATGTGGACCAGTTGCCAAGCCCTTGATTACATGTGCATCAATGCACACTGGGTCTCTTTTGCAGGGTCTTTTGCAGGGGTTAGAGACAAGTCAAGTGCAGTTGCTGACCTGGACACAGTTTTTCAAGCTTCTCGGAAACATGCAACATTAGCCATGTTTGCCATGGAGAAAAGTCATGCTGCAAAAAACATTTTGGATGAGTTTAAAAGTAAGGTCTCTGAATGGCTGGAACCAAGAAATCGCATAGTTGGTTATGTTTCCACGGATAATGGCAGTAATATAGTTAGGGCCATGCAGGACGGTAACTATTTCAGAGTGCCGTGTTTGGCGCACTGTATAAACCTGGTTGTTCAAGATTTCTTGAAAACTGAACCCCAAGTCAAGAAGTTACTGTCTATGTGCCGAAGAATCTGCACACATTTCAGCCATTCTTTTAAGGCCCGGAAGCAGCTGAGGAGCATTCAACATTTACGTTAAGTGCCAGTCAAAGGACTTATCCAGGAGGTGGCAACACGTTGGAACTCAACCTTTTACATGCTTGAGCGTCTGTATGAGCAGTGCATGGTAATGAATGACTATATCTTTACAGTAGGTTCTATTGACCTGAGGCTAGAGTTGGAGGAATAGCAGCTAGTTAAAAGCCTGACAGACATGCTTCGTCCTTTTGAGATCTTCACGCGTGAAGTCAGCAGGGAGGACTGTTCTTTGAGCAAAGCTATCCCATTGTTGCGCATGCTAGAGCACCAACTGAAGGCGGTGTCTTCAACGTTGAGAGATGATGGTGGAAAGCAAGCTGCATATCTGTTGGCGGAGAACTTATCAAGCCGCCTAGTTGCCAATGAAAGGCTTCAAAAGATACATACAGAACAACATTACATTTGTGCCACTATTCTGGATCCACGGTACAAAAAGGCAGTGGCCAGCAAAGCATTCATTCCTTTTGATGAGGCAGATGTTTCAAAGTACAAACATTGGATAGCCTGTGTCAGCCAGACGGTTCGAAAAAGATCGGCAGAGAATTCAAGGAGCCGTCAGAAGTTCAACTGAATCAGCAGGCGATCCAGCGTCAAGTTCCACTTCTGAATCTGTGGCCGAAGGGAGTCACTTTCCCTCACAGCCGTTAACAACACCAGCAGAAACCCTATCATCATCTTCACCTGCACCAGGCCCAGCCATAATATTGCCGGAAGCGGATTGGCTAACTCATCAAGGGTTTGTTCTTTCCAGTGCTGAGAAGGCCACAGATGGTACGCAAAGTGGAGCAACCGTGGAGAACCTTGAGTTGATGGTGCAGGCCTATCTGGATGAGCCAACACAGGTCTTTGTTCATACCTACAGGAAAATGGCTCTATGGCCACTGATCACCAATTATTTGTCTTGCCCACTCACAAGCATGTCTTCTGAACGTGTTTTTAGTGCTGCTGGTGCCATTGTAACTTCAAAAAGGTCCCAGCTCTCAGCCAAAAATGTGGAGAAGTTAACACTGATCAAGATGAATCAGCACTTGATACCACCAGATTACAAAGTACGTGAATGCACGCAGAAAGAAGAGGACACCGACTTAGGTGACGGAAGTTCTTCTCTGTTACCTGACCTACTCCCGTCTCAAATCATGGAGTTGGAGGACGAGCTCTACTTCCCTGACACCAAGCCCTGAAAATGACTTCCTTTTTTTCATCCTTATTCACTTTTATTCCTGTGTGTCTTTCTTTGCTTTGCAACTTTTACCACAACAAAACTATAATCACTTAATCACAACAAGTCCATCAGCAGCACTGTCTTCATCTTATATTCCTTATTGATTTGAAGGTGCCTCAGTCTGCATTCCTGAGGTTCACAAGTTCACAACTCAATCATGCTCCTTTATACTCCTCCTCCAGACCCCCCTATCCATTTCCCTCAGCGTTTATGCCCTGTTCTGTCCCTGTCCTCAGCTGCCCAGCAAGTAGTGGCCAGCTGCTACGTTTAGGTTTTGGTGCAGTGGCGCAACCTGGACTTTGATGTAAGTTCTGTGCTAAGGTAATTTCTGCGAATTCTCCTGTGCTGCACCTCTGAATGTGTTTTGATGCATCATGTGCCTTGTTCTTACACCTCTGAATGTGTTGTTTATGTATCATGTGTTCTCCTGTGCTGCACCTCTGAATGTGTTTTATGTATCATGTGCCTTGTTCTTACACAGCCGAATGTATGTTTATGCATCATGTGTTTTGTTCCCAGGCCTATACCCCTAAATGTACGGTCATATTTAGTTGGTTGTTTTCTCCTACTACAGGTGTTCCCTGTGAGGTCCTGGTTCCCTGCGTAATATTCTCCTAAGGATGGTTAGGGTTGCGTAGGTGGTACTTACCGGTTACCAGTAGTTACTGGTTGTGTGCTAAAGTGATTTATACTCTATGTTCTAAGTGCTAATTCTAACAGTATTTCTAGTTATAAAAGTGCTGATTCCTGACAGTGGTACAGGTGGCCCTGTCTTGTACATATCCCCTGTAAATTCTGCCCGTCCTGTTGGCACATTGTGAAGTGTGTGTTTTTATCTAATGTGTTTTGGTGTAATACAAAGGCTATTTTTATACATAACCTTGTGTGGAGTTTCCTTTGTGGTGGGCCTTGGGTGTTGTTGCTGGGGGTGCATGCGCAAAAACTTAACTCACATTGCCTCCGAGTTATGCCCTACTGCTCGTGCTACGTTACCAAGGGGGTGAGCAGGGGTCATCTTGGCGCATAACTCCCTTGCCCTGACGTGGAAGTGGTGGTCTCTGACTGACTTTGGCGCAAGCTCTGGCCGGCCAGGGATCCCATTTCTAACATTGTCTCGTTCATAATGATGGCAATGTTTTAGGGGGGTTTGGTGTTCTTTGGTCCAGAATTGGCAGAATTTTGGCCTTTTTGGGTATTTTGCGGGCGCGTGTGTTTGGGTGAAAACTAAGTGAAAACTTGTCGTAGACCTTCCTTCTTCTTCTTCTTCAAAGAGTGCAGTGGTTCAATTTTGTTCTGCCTTGCTGAGATTCCTGTGAATCGCTGGAACAAGTGACTGTCCATGTGAGTTTCAAGAGGATCGAAGTAGTGGAAGTGCTGAAAACAGCAATGTTTTGTAAACAGCGCAATTTGCCAAGTTTTGAATATACCAGTATTGCATGTTTTTGGGGGGCTGTTTGGGGGGCTTCTAGGTTTCTGTGGGTGGGTTTTGGGGTCTGGGAGCACTGCTGGCACAGTCTAATGTTGATTGCATTTGTTTTTCATGCAATCCATGGTGGAAAAGGGGAGTTAGGGCCTAGCTGCATAGCGTATTTGGACTGAATTGAAGGTAGGCCCATTTTTGCTTTTTGCCTGTTTGGGGGTGTTCTGCTTTTGGGCGGGTGGCTGCAGGGGTCTGGGGGCATAGCTCGGAAGGTCTAATATCGGAATCAAGTGTTTTGGACCAAATCAGAGGTGAAAAAGTGTTTGCGTTTTTGCTCACTTGCCTGTCTTTGGGGTGCTGTTTGGGGGGCTTTTAGGTTTTTGTGGGTGTGTTTTGGGGTCTGGGAGCACTGCTGGCACAGTCTAATGTTGATTGCATTCGTTTTTCAGGAAATCCATGGTGGAAAAGTGGAGTTATGACCTAGCTGCACAGCGTATTTGGACTGAATTGAAGGTAGGCCCATTTTTGCTTTTTGCCTGTTTGGGGGTGTTCTGCTTTTGGGCGGGTGGCTGCAGGGGTCTGGGGGCATAGCTCGGAAGGTCTAATATCGGAATCAAGTGTTTTGGACCAAATCGGAGGTGAAAAAGTTTTTCCATTTTCAGGAATTTCGCTCACTTTAGCGTTTTCAGGGGCCTGCTTGGAGGGGTTCCTGGTGTTTGGGGAGGGGGTTGGGGGGTCTTGGAGCAACGCTGGGTATGGATACTTTTCATTGCAAGAGGTTTGAAGCAAATCCATGGTGGCAAAGGGGAGTTAGGGCCTAGCTGCAGAGCTCGCATGGAGTGATTTTGGAATGAGGGCAAAATAATTCTAAGTGCCCATTTTTGTATTTGTGCTTTTTGGCTGTTTGGGGGTCTTCTACTTGTTTTTGCCTGGGTTGACGGGTCTGGGGGCATTGCTGGGAAGGTCTAATACCGGATAAACGTGTTTTGGAGAAAATCGGAGGTGAAAAAGTTTTTACGTTTTTGCTCACTTGCTTGTCTTTGGGGTGCTGTTTGGGGGGTTCCTGGTGTTTGGGGGTGGGTTTTGGGGTCTTGGAGCACTGCTGGCACAGTCTAATTTCGATTTCATTTGTTTTTCAGGAAATCCATGGTGGAACAGTGGAGTTATGACCTAGCTGCACAGCGTATTTGGACTGAATTGAAGGTAGGCCCATTTTTGCTGTTTGCCTGTTTGGGGGTGTTCTGCTTTTGGGCGGGTGGCTGCAGGGGTCTGGGGGCATAGCTCGGAAGGTCTAATATCGGAATCAAGTGTTTTGGACCAAATCGGAGGTGAAAAAGTTTTTCCATTTTCAGGAATTTCGCTCACTTTAGCGTTTTCAGGGGACTGCTTGGAAGGGTTCCTGGTGTTTGGGGAGGGGGTTGGGGGGTCTTGGAGCAACGCTGGGTATGGATACTTTTGATTGCAAGAGGTTTGAAGCAAATCCATGGTGGCAAAGGGGAGTTAGGGCCTAGCTGCAGAGCTCGCATGGAGTGATTTTGGAATGAGGGCAAAATAATTCTAAGTGCCCATTTTTGTATTTTTGCTTTTTGGCTGTTTGGGGGTCTTCTACTTGTTTTTGCCTGGGTTGACGGGTCTGGCGGCATTGCTGGGAAGGTCTAATACCGGATAAACGTGTTTTGGAGAAAATCGGAGGTGAAAACGTTTTTACGTTTTTGCTCACTTGCTTGTCTTTGGGGTGCTGTTTGGGGGGTTCCTGGTGTTTGGGGGTGGGTTTTGGGGTCTTGGAGCACTGCTGGCACAGTCTAATTTTGATTTCATTTGTTTTTCAGGAAATCCATGGTGGAAAAGTGGAGTTATGACCTAGCTGCACAGCGCGTTTGGACAGAATTGAAAGAAGGCCGAAAATATTCTAAGTATGAGATTTTCCATTTTTGCTTTTTGCCTGTTTGGGGGTGTTCTGCTTTTTGCGGGTGGGTTGGCGGATCTTGGGGCATTGCTGGGAAGGTCTAATAACGGATAAAAGTGGTTAGAGAAAATCCATGCTGAAAAGCGTTTTGGCACTTTTTTTAACTTAGGGCTCGTTAGGGTTAGCAGCAGTATTGCATGTGTTTGGGGGTGTTCTAGATTTTTGCAACTGGGTTCTGGGGTCTTAGAGCACTCGTGGGAATGTGTAATTTTGGTTGCAAGTGGTTTGAACAAAATCCGTGTTGGGAAAGGGGTGATTTGGGCTAGTTAAAGACAGCGTTTGCCACTATTCTTAATTTAGGGCTCGTTAGGGTTAGCAGTATTGTATTGCATGTGTTTGGGCGGGGGTTCTAGATTTATACGACTGGGTGGGGTCTCGGAACACTTGTTGGAATGTCTAATTTTGATTGCAAGTGATTTGAAGAAAATCCATGGTGGGATACTTTACTTTCAAAGTACGTTTTGTCACCATTTTCCAATAGGCCTCAGACAGGTAGCAGTATCGCACGTTTTTTATGGTCTGATTGGGGGTAATCTACATTTGAGCGTCGGTGTTTAAGGGTCTGGGAGCACTGCTGGGAAGGTCTAATTTTGTTCTAAAATCGTAGTTTACACTACACCTAGCTTGAGGGGAAAGATCCGCAAAATTCGCCCATACTTATTTATCCTTCAAAAGGAGACTCAGAGTACGCCCCTTCGAAACTATTGTACTGTCGATTCTGAAACTGAAAGTGTGACTTTTTGCACTACACAGCGTACTTACCTTATATTTTTTTCTCAGTGGTGTTTTAATATCACTTCCTGTTTTTGCATCAACATTTACAGGGCGGCTTTCACCCTGTGCAATGGAAAAAAGGATGAAGTCAGGCTTCACATTAGCGACACGCAATTCAGCATCTGCCAGGCAGGCAGTGGACAGGGTGTCTTCTGGTCACCAACATTGATCGACGGAGCGTCAGATGGAATGGAGGAGTACCGCAAATAAGAGGAATGGCTTGATGCATGGAACTTCCCAAATTAAACAGGACAAGTACAACAACATACAGTAACAGTATCCATTCATTTCTACTTATCTTTTAAGTAATGTTATTGCTGTGAACTTCTATGAGTGTGACTCTGCATTTCTTTGCTCTCTGCTTCTACATCCATCCCTCCAGCCATTGTATAGTTTTACTTTACTATTTTTCAAACTATTTTATTGAACAAAGTGTTTCTCTGAGTGCTGAGATAGGCAAAAACGCATAATTAGTGCAGGCCTGTACTGCCGCATTCTTTCATTCATTAGAAAGTACTACTTAGTTTAAGTAACCTAACCATCCATTGAGCAATCAACTTCATGCCTGCAGAAGTGCATGCACTCCCTTTATGTCCCTTAAAATGTTTATGGATATCTTCGTATCCAAAGATTTGTTTATCTTCATTTGTTGTTTCTCCATGCTGTGTTTTTTTTTTCTCTCTCAACAAAACGTTCCCAAAAAACCCCATTCCCATCCAATTTCAAAACCCTAACCCTCTTCCCCCGGGCTGTGTGGTTTTCATTGATGTGTGAGTAAATGACAGCAATAATTCCACTCACTTGCTGGGGAGGATAAGGTCATAGCAACTGAAAATGAAATACATTTCAAGGCTGGTGAAGGAATCGAAGGATATATTCTTACTCAGCTTGACACAGACCCATGACTATTGGCAAATCAAAGCAGATTTTCATGGGCGCCATCAACTGGATTGATCATGAAGAACATCCTCCTCCTACAGGTGGCAAATGATTACGCTGCTGTGTCCTTCACCTTCAGTACTATTTCTTGTAGTAGTAGCCAATGTCAAATTCCACGCAAGTAGTAGTTATACTGTCAATACTTTAGCATTTGTAAGGCTACATTTTGGCACTGTTCTAGTGTACTGTTACGTACCGTTCTAATGCTCCACTCAGGCCAATCAAGGTTTCAATTTCTTTTTTTTCATATGCTGCAACTGCCACTGTGTACCACCACTAGTACCACCGCAATGATGCCATTTCAACCGCCCAGGATTGCCATCCTTAATGGCCATTTGCCATGCAGCCAGCCCTGTGCCTAGCCCTATTTTCAAACACGAATTACAGGTAAGATAAGCGTTTGGGGGGAGGAAAAATAATGGAGTAGTATGAGAGACAAGAGACTGGCGGTAGTACTAGTAAAGTCCTAGGACAATTGAATTCACTGACTCTGTGAGAGGCACTTACTTTTGTAAACATTTGGACAATTACTTACACAATTTGAATCAAGAAGCCACTTAAGTTTCAGGAAAACAAACTTACAGTTAACCCACCCCCTCAACTGCAGTAAAAACACGTATGCTATGTTTAAGTTGAAAGTAATAATTATTTATATCCCTAACAAAAATAAACTATCCCGCAAGACCCGACCCACCCCCCACCTAACCCCAACAAATGTCCATGAAATAAATAAAGTCCCCAAAGTCCAAAAAACCCAACTCCCAATTCCCACCCCACAAAAGTCTTTAAAAAAGGGCCAAGGGACAGTCTCTCCTTCTCTAATGCCGCCGGTGTCGTACTTTTTGGGCCAGGTGGTCATGCTCCTTGCGGAGGTTCTTGATCGGGATTCTCAGTTTCTTCTGCTCCTGCTCAAGGTAGGATACCCTGAGGGTTAGGCGGTGCACGCGTGCCTTGCACCTGCTGTGGGGGGCAGCTGATGTTTTTGCTGCTTGGCGGTGGCGGGTGGCTGCGGTACCACGGCTCCGTACCGCTGGAGGCCTGCGCTGACTGGCTGACCCAGGGAGCGCGGAGGAGGATGCAGCTGTCCCTGTGGATGTTGTGGTCGACTGCGTGTCCTTCTCCTCCTGGGCCACCAGCCGCCGATATTCGGCGACAGTCGGTTCCAGTTTCCGTTGCCGGGCCCGTCTAGCCATCTCCTTCCTTGACAGTTTGGAAGGAGCATCTATATGAAGAAAGGAAAATATAGTCTGTAACCAATGCTCTTTAAGATTAACACAAAATAATTCAGCAGAACGTTGTGTCACAGTAGAACTAGCAACTTGCAAGCACAATACATAACATTTGTGGCCTGTATCTATCTAACCTCCCACTTCTTCAGCCTTGCTCTAACATTAGTGGGAGTTTCAGGAATCAATTATATTAGCACTATGGACTCAGTACATTAGAGTCGACTATGACAGTACACCAGTCTTATTTTTTTTCTTCTCTCTTGTTTAGCGAAATTGGTAAGTAAACTTCTGGAAGCCGGCATAATGCCAGCGCAGTCAACTTGCACGCCATGATGACACAGGCTTGCGTTACTGTACCAGTCCAGTACATGCAGGTGGTGACGCTCTTACTTTTCTATTACAGGTGGCACTGAGAATACTCTGTTACAAGGGCTGCTGATTAATTAATGTAACATTCACCCTACAGTGCCAATGACTACTAGAAAAGGAAAATGAAGAAGATAAATAATATGATTATCTATCCCTTCACAGGATATGTATTTGATTTCATATGGGATGACTTTAGGTGCTTTGTTTTTTATTGAGTGAACACTGATAGGCCACACATGAATGACAGAGTTGTACTAAAATTATTAACAGAGGTAGTGAGTGGCCCCCGTAATCGCCGGATATATGCTGTGCTTGCAATACAAAGTACTGCTACTATTCATGGTAGTATTCGGAAAAATTACAACTTCTTTTCCTTGCCTTTCCTACACTGAAACGGGTGTGCGGGTGCGGTGTTACATATCCTTCAAAGTAACACTTAGTTCATCCAGTGACCGTCTACTCTCTCTACATACACATATGCTATCTATGAGTCAGATAGTACCATGATCCAGGCATCCATCCATTCAAAGTAAATGTCAATCATTCTTCTTAATGTCTCAAGTGGACAAACCTTACTTTTTCTCACGGGAAAACAACATTTTAATTTTATTTTGGAAACCTCAAGCCATGCATCCGTGCTTGACTTGCATTTGAATTTCAACCAAAGGATATATTGCGCACACATACAGTTTCTGTTTCACCCACCGAGGCAGTCCTCTTTCCTTTCTCCTTCCACCCATCCTTGCTTCATCCTTCAACCGGACATTCATCATATTCCCAGCCATCTCGGGCAGCATTCAAAAACACGTATCATTCTTTGCCAGTCATCATTACTTTTAACTCGCTCGTCCTTCCACACTTACTTACACCCTTCTTTCCCTTTTCGTTCATACCATCCATTAAGTTCATCTCTGATCTGACTTGGATTCTCGAAAAAACTTTCACAGCTGAGTTGAAGTCAATTTAGAGGAGGCTACTACCTGGTTAATAAAAACTTAGTTCTAAATTTGCAAGTCTTCTTAACAGTATTGTATACTTGTACTGTACAACGTATACTACACCCGTGTAGAGAGTACACTCTGCAGTCTGCTATCTCAATAAGTAAGGAATAGAATAGCTTACCACTGTCCGCCACTACCATGGCATCCCCCACAGCAGCTTCCGCTGGCTGTTGCACCGCCTCCGCCCCAGGAGTGCCCACCTCCGCGCTGGCCCCGGCACCGGTGGATTGTTGTGCCGATGTTCCGCCTAGAAAATACATTTCAGATTCTTAGATGCCATATACACCACTCCCTAGTATTTTGTCTAGGAATGAAAATATGTCACTACAACTACACAAACAAATGTAATAATTTGTGACTGTCTAGTCAAAAGTTAAAATTGCATTTTTTTTCAGGGAAGGGTGTTGTCTTGCTACACTTTTTGGCACACTGATGAATGCTTGATTTTTAACATGCACCGTTTTTCTCATAACAGACAGAAGCTTCCCTTCTAAAAACAAGAGCAACATCAGATCATCATCAGTAGGACTGAGTCAGCAACGATTCAGCACCACAAAGAAGATTTGAAGTTCCAACCAGGTGAGGGCTCGGCCGCAATTAATGTGTGAGATCACTAAGCACTTTTCCATTTTCAATCCACCGTTTATGTTGTATGGTGAACTTGATTTTAATAAATGTTTTTACTTTTAATAAACCTTTAAAACTTACATAGACTCTGTGGTTTTTAGTCATGAGTGAGTGAGCGAAAGGGTTTGCAATTTGCAAGCATGAGTCCGTAGCTCTGACAGTTCAGGACTCTGACTCCGTAGTCTTATGTCCTGGTTTGGATAATCATCATTGGGGAACAATGAATTAGGGATTTAAATGACTCTGTCACACTAGCTAGTCAGTAAGGAGATTGGGGGTACAAATTCAGTTATGATTGAGGTATGTGGAAAGTCTAACTGCGCCTATTATAATTGATAAACAATGCACTTTTTAGTGTCCATAGTTCTGTTTGTGCAGAATTGTCCCTGCAACAATAGTAGTATGTATTGTCAATCAATCAAAAAGTAAACTAGTATCTTATTCTTTCTTGGTGGTCATTCACAGTTTATCGTTGGGAATTGTCAAAGCATAAACATTTAGAAGACTTCAAAAGACATTATGGACAACCCAGAGGACTGCACTCAGTGCGTAGAGCTATTGCTGAATAGAATGGGAGTTTCGTTTAACACCTTTTGCTAACTGTGCAAGCTTAGTTAGCTACACAGACAGACTAATAATAATAATCGAGTAGTACCACAGGGAGTCATAGTAGAGGCAGGATAAGAATTTAGAAACAGTCTACAAGAAGATCAAAGACGATGTAGGAAAAATCGAATGTGGAACGTTAGTATAAAAAAGATAGGGAAGTATAATTATTAATATTAACATGAAAACTTACTGGGGCCAGAAGAGGAGCCCTCGCCTGACCGATCCTGGCCTTCCTGGTCCTCCTCCACTGGCGCCGCTACCTCCTCCGCTGTCCTCTTGCCCCGGGAGGGGAGCTGATGTACAACATGAAAGAAAGACCCAAACATGGATGATTGTTGTCAACCAAATCAAACATTTCAAAAGAACAATAACAAATTATTTCGGGGAAATAGCAAATAGACAACAATTGCACTACATTTATTGACCTATCTGATGTGGTCTACTAGGATATTAGTATTGCTGGATTCGCGGACCGTCGACTTGGAAAGTTATGTAACTCACTAAACAAACTACAAAAAGGTTTGACTAGGACTGGCAGGCAGCATTACGCAGCACGCGAAGTGACAGACAAAGTCCATCGTGATTGCAGACCAGTGAGAACACTAAAAAGTAAGTTTCCTACTACATAACCAGTCATTAAAATACTCAAACTATCAATCCACCACCACTATCTATTCTTAGTGGCAGGTGTACAAAGGAAGGACTGGACTTGAGTCTCTAGGGGCAGATTTACAAGTCCCTTGGGGCTCTTTTGCTCCATCGTTGCGTGACTTTTGTGACGCAGCGGCAGCGCTAAAGAGGCGCCATGTTGCAGGGTATATTAACAACGTGACGCATCTGGGAGATGCATCACGTAAAGCCCTGCGCCATTAGGGGGCGTTCGGGCGCAAGGGAGTGCGTTCCTGCGCAGGAACGCATCCTAAAAGGGCTGAGTGAAATCTACAAGATTTCACTCAGTCACTTTTAGGCCAATGCAGCGTCACTCAGTCAAAACCCTGCGCCTGCTTGAAGCAGACATACGACTTGACGCAGCATTGGGGAGATAGGGCACCCCGGAGCATTGCTGGAGCTGCGTCGTGGTTGCGACGCAACTCCAGCAATGCGCTGCCTTTAGGGCACAGATGCGTGCCGCTTCTGTGTTGTTTTTGCCCCATGGTGCGCCGCATTGTAAATGCGGCGCACCATGGGTGGTGGAGGCGGGACGCACAATTACTGGTGCATCCCTGCTAATTTGCAGGGATGCACCAGTAATTGTAAATCTGCCCCTTAGTGTCTAGCATTACGCAGTTCTGTAAAGTACACTCATACATAATTACTCAGGCCAAAGAAATGAGCAAAAAAAAATCGAAAACAAATAAGCATAGTAGCACCGCCACTGAGCAGGAGAGCAGTGCACCAGAAATGCAATCACAGAACATTTTGAACCATAATTTACCTACAATCTAATCGGCAGCATTATTGCTCTTTGGAAAAAACAAAAAATTGCAATATGATAACACATAGAGCAGGAGAAAACAGAGTAGTGATTAAATAGCTACTACTACTCACCAAGTCCGGGGATCTCGATGCCTATCAGGTCGAGCAGGTCGCGTTCTCGGTCCAGGAGGTCGGACCACCGGTGCGTGGCCTTGTTGTAGGTGCGCCGGACCCGAGAGTGTTGATACATGGCCCGGCACACCTTTTCCCACCGCTTCTGACACTCCCGGAGCCCGTATCCGCTCACGATCCTGCCGCCTGCCGCGATGGTCTTGGGGAGGCGGCGCTGCACACAGTAAACCAGTGCGGCCACCTCCTCCGCACTGAAGACCTCCCGGGCTGTGACTAGCTGCCCCGCAATCGCCCGCATGGGAGCCGGGTACGGGGTGCGGGACCCTTCCCCTTCTCTTTCCCGGCTCCCTTTGCCATGGTCCTTTACAGCAGAAAGAAAAAAAAGGAAAGAATAGGGAAAAAGTAAAGTAAAAAAAAAGTTTTAAAAAGTAGCTTTAAAAGTAACGAAAAGTTGAAAAAAACACAAAATATAGATCTAGAAAAAAAGAGGGATAGATATAGAGTAGAAAAGATTTTTAAAAAAGTCCAAAGAAACAAAAGGATTGCACAGATGAAAGGAGGATTAGAAAGCATGCACAGAATCATAGCAATGAATGAAAAACAAGATGGCCGCGACCATTGAGGACCGCGTGGGTAAGTTTGCGCGATTTTTCCCGTGCGAGTAAGCAAAAACACATGCGAACTGGTAATAGTGCGCCGCACACAACGCAACATTGTCAATAGCACCCGGAAACGTAAATACGCAACGCGCACAAGATGGCCGCGCCCATGTACGACCGCATAGGCAACCTCGCGGTCGGTGCGCTGCAAGCGGTCTGCGAATAAGCAAAAAACCGGGCGAACAGGCAAAAAAAAAAAGAAATCCGCAAATTCGCACAAATTCGCGGATTGCAAGTTCGATTTCGAGCAAATTCGCGCCCCGCGAATCTCGCAAAATTGCAGAAAAATGATTTTTCCAAAACTGGATGTACTTAGCAGGTGCAAAAGTTCAATCTAATCTGTAACCATACCCTGTAGTGCTTCCTGAGGGGCCCCTCCAGAGTTCAGTTGCCTACTTGCAACTATTCTCTGACCCTGCTCTGACCCTCAAAGCAGGGTCAGAGAATAGTTACAAGTATGGCACAATGCTCCTGTAAAAAAATTTTAACTGCAACAGAAAGCACTTACAGCTCAGGACGCAGGTGCCAGACTTAAAGCTCAAATTCAGTGACACATTAACCAGCCCCAAAGGAATTCACCTCAGTTGAGGCTGGGCAGGTGTGCTTTGCTTTTCCCCCATAATCTACAGTGGTGAACAAGAGGGTGGTAGTGGTGAACCAGAGGGTGCTGTGATAAACCAGAGGGGGACAGTGATGATCCAGTGGGTGGCAGTGGCAAACCAGAGGGTGGCAGTGATGAACCAGAGGGTGGCAGGGATGATCTAGAGGGTGGCAGTGGCAAACCAGAGGGTGGCAGTCATGAAACAGAGGGTGGCAGTGATGATCCAGAGGGTGGCAGTGGCAAACCAGAGGTTGGCTTTGGTGAACCAGAGGCTAGCAGTGATGAACCGGAGGGTGGCCGCGATGAACAACAGGTTGGACACGTAGAAACAACATGGTCGCGACCGTTGCGACCACACAAGTAAGTTTGCGTTCCCGAACTTGTACAAAACCCTCCCAAACTGGCAAAAACAGCAAATTTGCAAATTTGGACGAATTCGCGAGTTTTGCGAATTGTGAGTTCGCTTGCGCACAAATTCGCGGATCGGAAATTCGCAAATTTCGCCCATACTTACGGCTAACCCTTTGCTCCCCATCCGGCAGGTGACAGCGCATACGCCTTGTGTTAATATCTCCTCACTGCCTACCTCAACCCAGCAACACCTCAGGAGCAGTGCTACAACGCAGCACATATCAGTACCAGGAATGTAGTAGAGCGAACCTTTGGCATCCTCAAGAGTCGCTTCCGGATCCTACACCACGATGTGTGTCAGTGGCTGTGGAGCTGCGCGAACTGCGCCTCCTCTCGCTGCTCTCAGGCACAGAGACGCTTCTGACGCTTGATGCCGCCTCACTCCCCTCCTCTACTCCCAAATTGCTGGCACTAATTGTCCCAGACTGCAGATGCTCCACTGCAGTGGTCACTTGGCCCAAGGTCTTGGCCACATCACCACAGTAATGGCCCCGGTCAACCTGCAGTGACACAGATGTTCGTGAAAGTACAGCTGTGCTGTTGCAGAGCTTTGTGATGGCCCTAATGGATGAATTGGAACGGAGCAAGTCTTGGCGATGCCTCCTGCGCTTGCTGTGCTGTCAAGCTAGGATGGCACGGGTTAGCTCCTGTAGGCACATTATGATGTATCTATTCCCCTCAGCAACGGCTGTGGTAATTTCACGCACAGCGTCTGTCATCGTGCCCATTTTGCTAGCCAATTTTGCCATGTTAATGTTCATTGCTCCCATTTGTCTCTCATGCAGGCGCTGAACACGCAGTATCTGTGACTCAACCACACCGTAGCCGTGTGCTGGTTCTTCAGATCCCTCTGCAAGTCTTCCCATGGGCCTGCGCCACTGTCTGATTCGGACATGTGCTGGTGTTGGAGCTGGCGGAGTGACAAGCGACTGTTGTGAAACATTTGTGGCTTCTGGCCTCTGCTCCATCTCCATCACCTGCAGGGAAGGGACAATTGCCCTGCGTCTTGGTGGTGTTGTCCGTGGTGGTGGTGGTGAGGTTGTTGGTGGTGGTGTTGTGGAATGACGTCCCTGCGGAGTCTCTCCATCTGTCCCTGCCGGTGTTTCTGATATGATGAGGCGTCCGCTGTCATCAGAGTCCAGGGGTGATGCATCTGTGTGTTAAACAGTACATTGTTAAAGTTTTTTCTAACTGTATATGTTTATCATTTTGCATACTTTCAACTTCATAAATGACATATTTGGACAGACTGTTGGCCACGTGCTGCTGGTATCATTTCTTTTACATTGCGCCTCATCATACATGCACAATTGGATGACATGACTACAACTCCCATGATGCAACACTTCTGTGAGGGTATATGTGTTAGGCACTTCTACCTGTGCACTGTGATTGGCCTGGGGGGATGGGCATGGGTATACAACACACTGCGTATCAGCACAGGCATGCATCTTAACTTGTTCTTCAGTCGCAGCGCCGGAAGTGTCCAATTGGGTCACCCCCACGAGTGCCTCAGGCTCAATGGTACCCTCGACGAGGTCCTCCAGGGCTGTGTTGGGAGCGACTGTGGATGTCTCCCCTCCTGTGGCAGCTGCATCCTTCACCCTTTCAGCAATCCTCTCCTTCGCCGTTTTTCTGAGGTCATACCACCTCTTCTTCAGGTCGTCTCTGCTGCGGTGCATGACTCCAGCCGCATTCACCCTCTCCTTGATGCGCAGCCAGATCTTTTACTTCTCCGCCTCAGGCACCTTTAGTGACAGCTTACCAAACAGCTTGTCATGCTTGCTGCTTACCCCCTCAATCAGAAGTTACAGTTCCTTGTCAGAAAACTTCCTCTTCCTCTTTCTGGGCGTGTCTGTGTTTTAGGGTGCATCCTTGTCCATCCTGGATTGCTGGTTTGTGGGAATAGAGTATCTCTGCTCAGCTCCTGTGCTCTGCCTCCTCCTTTGCGCTCCTCAGGGCACTGAATGAAGCATGGGCTGGATGACTTCCTGGTTGTGATGTCATCAACCTGCTTCCAATGCAACTCTTTTTTTTGCGAATTCGCTAATACCTAAATTGCAAATACCGATTCGGTATTTTCTAAGTCGGTATTAGCTAATCTTTATTTTGCATTCTCGCTATCAAGGTTTCGGTATATTCTAACGATTTTTAGCGATTCGGTAATAAATACCGAATCTGTTGATGCATCGCAGAAAACGGATCCTTATTTGCGATTCCTTATTTAACGCAAATAAGGACTAGTTTTACCGATTTTTGATGCATGGGCCCAATAGAGATTACTACTAACTGTATTTTATATATGTACACATATGAAGACATACCCTAACTTTCAAAAACACAAAAGAGCCCAGACTCTGTTATTCCAGATGAGCTTTTGTTTTTTTAAGCATTTGTAGGTCTTGCCAGGGTAGTGCTGTCGCTGTCTCTTCGAGACATGCTATAATCAGGATATGGGCATTCAACACACCCAGCGCTTCTGGTTGTTTAGTTGGCTTGTCTTTACTCTTGTTGGTCAATACTGTCCATCTATCCCGCCTTTGTGTGCTTGGTTTCCTCCCAGTGGACATCACCAATTGTTGTTTTTGGTTGGCCATCTGTTGCCTCCTCACTTGCACTCCTTCCCTCCCGTCATTGCTGCTGAAGTTACAATAAGCAGGAACATATTTTAAATGCTATTTAAGCGAATGAACTAATTCAGAAGCACACTTAAAAATTAGTATTTTTTAAATTACCACTCAATACACCAAAGACAGGAACTGTTAGCATGTAATCCCATCCAAACTAGTTCAAGTCACATTTTATTTTGATTTGATAACACCATGCATATCAATGCCCATCCCTCATTCAGGATGACGTGGAATTATATTATTTTCGGGTTGTGATATTATATGGCACCAATAAATGTATTTGTAAAAGAAAAAATTAAAAATCAGCAATATCGATATATATTGATTGCGTCGGTCCTGCTCAGCCCATAAATATTAATGACACTTGCAGTACATTCATTATTTGCTAAACTCAACATTGCAGCTGGCAGCGTTTGTAAAATAAAGCAACGCTTCCTGATGCTACTTTTATATAATACATACAAACTTAATTTTGAGTCGCAGAGTTCATTGTTCCAACCTGCGTTATAAGACGCAAATTCAAACTGTTGTAAATGGCCCTTTTCGCAGGGTTATCCCTAAACGTTTTTCTTCTTCCTCCTATTTTTTCCTGACCTGTTGTTGTTGGCTTTAGGACTCTGTGCACTTTACCACTGCTAATCAGTGCTAAAGTGTATATGCTCTCTGTGTAAACTGTTTTTATGATTGGCTATCCATGATTGGCATATTTGATTTACTGATAAGCCCCTAGTAAAGTGCACTGAGTGTGCCAGGGCCTGTAAATCAAATGCTACTCTTGAGCCTGCAGCACTGATTGTGCCACTCACATAAATAGCTCTGAAAAGGAAACTCAGACCTGCCACCACAGTGCCTGTGCTCAGTTTGGAAACTGTCATGTCAGCCTGGGAAGTGCACTCACTTGCCAGGCTCTATCCTTCCCTTTTCTTACATGTTAGTCACCCCTAAGGTAGGCCCAAGGGAGCCCTGTGGGCAGGGTGCAGTGTATGTGAAAGCCTTGATGTGCGTGGCATGTCCTGATAGTGAAGTACTGCCAATTTCGTTTTTTCACTATTGTAAGGCTAGCTGGTCCCATAGGGTAGAATGAGGAGTTTGCTTATAACAACTTATAAACATAACTACCCCTGGGAACAAGGTAGGAAAATAAAGTTCAGTATGCTGAAATCTGAATCTAAAGATGCATCTTTTTGGAAAGGTGATTTTTAGATTCTGTGTTTGAAAGTACCACTTTTAGAAAGCAGGCATTTTCTTGCTTAGCCATCCTGTGTGCCTCTGCTGGGTTGTGTATTGTCTGTCTGGCTTTGGAGTGACAGGGGCAGGGGAGGTGCAGTGGCTCCAGAGAGTCTGCATGGCTGAATAGGCCTGGTCGGAATTTGGAGTGGTGGGAGGAGTAGCACCTGCACCTGAATAGAGGTGTGCCTGCTGTCCACAAAGATGGCTGCGCCCCCTGTGGTGTGCCTGGAGCCAGGGCTCACACTGACAATGGTTTGGACTGAGCTCAGAGTCCTGGGCTAGGAGAGAACAAATATATTTACTGTAAAGAAGAGGGGCACATGCTGGAGCTGCGTCGTGGTTGCGACGCAACTCCAGCAATGCGCTGCCTTTAGGGCACAGATGCGTGCCGCTTCTGTGTTGTTTTTGCCCCATGGTGCGCCGCATTGTAAATGCGGCGCACCATGGGTGGTGGAGGCGGGACGCACAATTACTGGTGCATCCCTGCTAATTTGCAGGGATGCACCAGTAATTGTAAATCTGCCCCTTAGTGTCTAGCATTACGCAGTTCTGTAAAGTACACTCATACATAATTACTCAGGCCAAAGAAATGAGCAAAAAAAATCGAAAACAAATAAGCATAGTAGCACCGCCACTGAGCAGGAGAGCAGTGCACCAGAAATGCAATCACAGAACATTTTGAACCATAATTTACCTACAATCTAATCGGCAGCATTATTGCTCTTTGGAAAAAACAAAAAATTGCAATATGATAACACATAGAGCAGGAGAAAACAGAGTAGTGATTAAATCGCTACTACTACTCACCAAGTCCGGGGATCTCGATGCCTATCAGGTCGAGCAGGTCGCGTTCTCGGACCAGGAGGTCGGACCACCGGTGCGTGGCCTTGTTGTAGGTGCGCCGGACCCGAGAGTGTTGATACATGGCCCGGCACACCTTTTCCCACCGCTTCTGACACTCCCGGAGCCCGTATCCGCTCACGATCCTGCCGCCTGCCGCGATGGTCTTGGGGAGGCGGCGCTGCACACAGTAAACCAGTGCGGCCACCTCCTCCGCACTGAAGACCTCCCGGGCTGTGACTAGCTGCCCCGCAATCGCCCGCATGGGAGCCGGGTACGGGGTGCGGGACCCTTCCCCTTCTCTTTCCCGGCTCCCTTTGCCATGGTCCTTTACAGCAGAAAGAAAAAAAAGGAAAGAATAGGGAAAAAGTAAAGTAAAAAAAAAGTTTTAAAAAGTAGCTTTAAAAGTAACGAAAAGTTGAAAAAAACACAAAATATAGATCTAGAAAAAAAGAGGGATAGATATAGAGTAGAAAAGATTTTTAAAAAAGTCCAAAGAAACAAAAGGATTGCACAGATGAAAGGAGGATTAGAAAGCATGCACAGAATCATAGCAATGAATGAAAAACAAGATGGCCGCGACCATTGAGGACCGCGTGGGTAAGTTTGCGCGATTTTTCCCGTGCGAGTAAGCAAAAACACATGCGAACTGGTAATAGTGCGCCGCACACAACGCAACATTGTCAATAGCACCCGGAAACGTAAATACGCAACGCGCACAAGATGGCCGCGCCCATGTACGACCGCATAGGCAACCTCGCGGTCGGTGCGCTGCAAGCGGTCTGCGAATAAGCAAAAAACCGGGCGAACAGGCAAAAAAAAAGAAATCCGCAAATTCGCACAAATTCGCGGATTGCAAGTTCGATTTCGAGCAAATTCGCGCCCCGCGAATCTCGCAAAATTGCAGAAAAATGATTTTTCCAAAACTGGATGTACTTAGCAGGTGCAAAAGTTCAATCTAATTTGTAACCATACCCTGTAGTGCTTCCTGAGGGGCCCCTCCAGAGTTCAGTTGCCTACTTGCAACTATTCTCTGACCCTGCTCTGACCCTCAAAGCAGGGTCAGAGAATAGTTACAAGTATGGCACAATGCTCCTGTAAAAAAAATTTAACTGCAACAGAAAGCACTTACAGCTCAGGACGCAGGTGCCAGACTTAAAGCTCAAATTCAGTGACACATTAACCAGCCCCAAAGGAATTCACCTCAGTTGAGGCTGGGCAGGTGTGCTTTGCTTTTCCCCCATAATCTACAGTGGTGAACAAGAGGGTGGTAGTGGTGAACCAGAGGGTGCTGTGATAAACCAGAGGGGGACAGTGATGATCCAGTGGGTGGCAGTGGCAAACCAGAGGGTGGCAGTGATGAACCAGAGGGTGGCAGGGATGATCTAGAGGGTGGCAGTGGCAAACCAGAGGGTGGCAGTCATGAAACAGAGGGTGGCAGTGATGATCCAGAGGGTGGCAGTGGCAAACCAGAGGTTGGCTTTGGTGAACCAGAGGCTAGCAGTGATGAACCGGAGGGTGGCCGCGATGAACAACAGGTTGGACACGTAGAAACAACATGGTCGCGACCGTTGCGACCACACAAGTAAGTTTGCGTTCCCGAACTTGTACAAAACCCTCCCAAACTGGCAAAAACAGCAAATTTGCAAATTTGGACGAATTCGCGAGTTTTGCGAATTGTGAGTTCGCTTGCGCACAAATTCGCGGATCGGAAATTCGCAAATTTCGCCCATACTTACGGCTAACCCTTTGCTCCCCATCCGGCAGGTGACAGCGCATACGCCTTGTGTTAATATCTCCTCACTGCCTACCTCAACCCACCAACACCTCAGGAGCAGTGCTACAACGCAGCACATATCAGTACCAGGAATGTAGTAGAGCGAACCTTTGGCATCCTCAAGAGTCGCTTCCGGATCCTACACCACGATGTGTGTCAGTGGCTGTGGAGCTGCGCGAACTGCGCCTCCTCTCGCTGCTCTCAGGCACAGAGACGCTTCTGACGCTTGATGCCGCCTCACTCCCCTCCTCTACTCCCAAATTGCTGGCACTAATTGTCCCAGACTGCAGATGCTCCACTGCAGTGGTCACTTGGCCCAAGGTCTTGGCCACATCACCACAGTAATGGCCCCGGTCAACCTGCAGTGACACAGATGTTCGTGAAAGTACAGCTGTGCTGTTGCAGAGCTTTGTGATGGCCCTAATGGATGAATTGGAACGGAGCAAGTCTTGGCGATGCCTCCTGCGCTTGCTGTGCTGTCAAGCTAGGATGGCACGGGTTAGCTCCTGTAGGCACATTATGATGTATCTATTCCCCTCAGCAACGGCTGTGGTAATTTCACGCACAGCGTCTGTCATCGTGCCCATTTTGCTAGCCAATTTTGCCATGTTAATGTTCATTGCTCCCATTTGTCTCTCATGCAGGCGCTGAACACGCAGTATCTGTGACTCAACCACACCGTAGCCGTGTGCTGGTTCTTCAGATCCCTCTGCAAGTCTTCCCATGGGCCTGCGCCACTGTCTGATTCGGACACGTGCTGGTGTTGGAGCTGGCGGAGTGACAAGCGACTGTTGTGAAACATTTGTGGCTTCTGGCCTCTGCTCCATCTCCATCACCTGCAGGGAAGGGACAATTGCCCTGCGTCTTGGTGGTGTTGTCCGTGGTGGTGGTGGTGGTGGTGAGGTTGTTGGTGGTGGTGTTGTGGAATGACGTCCCTGCGGAGTCTCTCCATCTGTCCCTGCCGGTGTTTCTGATATGATGAGGCGTCCGCTGTCATCAGAGTCCAGGGGTGATGCATCTGTGTGTTAAACAGTACATTGTTAAAGTTTTTTCTAACTGTATATGTTTATCATTTTGCATACTTTCAACTTCATAAATGACATATTTGGACAGACTGTTGGCCACGTGCTGCTGGTATCATTTCTTTTACATTGCGGATCATACATGCACAATTGGATGACATGACTACAACTCCCATGATGCAACACTTCTGTGAGGGTATATGTGTTAGGCACTTCTACCTGTGCACTGTGATTGGCCTGTGGGATGGGCATGGGTATACAACACACTGCGTATCAGCACAGGCATGCATCTTAACTTGTTCTCCAGTCGCAGCGCCGGAAGTGTCCAATTGGGTGACCCCCACGAGTGCCTCAGGCTCAATGGTACCCTCGACGAGGTCCTCCAGGGCTGTGTTGGGAGCGACTGTGGATGTCTCCCCTCCTGTGGCAGCTGCATCCTTCACCCTTTCAGCAATCCTCTCCTTCGCCGTTTTTCTGAGGTCATACCACCTCTTCTTCAGGTCGTCTCTGCTGCGGTGCATGACTCCAGCCGCATTCACCCTCTCCTTGATGCGCAGCCAGATCTTTTACTTCTCCGCCTCAGGCACCTTTAGTGACAGCTTACCAAACAGCTTGTCATGCTTGCTGCTTACCCCCTCAATCAGAAGTTACAGTTCCTTGTCAGAAAACTTCCTCTTCCTCTTTCTGGGCGTGTCTGTGTTTTAGGGTGCATCCTTGTCCATCCTGGATTGCTGGTTTGTGGGAATAGAGTATCTCTGCTCAGCTCCTGTGCTCTGCCTCCTCCTTTGCGCTCCTCAGGGCACTGAATGAAGCATGGGCTGGATGACTTCCTGGTTGTGATGTCATCAACCTGCTTCCAATGCAACTCTTTTTTTTGCGAATTCGCTAATACCTAAATTGCAAATACCGATTCGGTATTTTCTAAGTCGGTATTAGCTAATCTTTATTTTGCATTCTCGCTATCAAGGTTTCGGTATATTCTAACGATTTTTAGCGATTCGGTAATAAATACCGAATCTGTTGATGCATCGCAGAAAACGGATCCTTATTTGCGATTCCTTATTTAACGCAAATAAGGACTAGTTTTACCGATTTTTGATGCATGGGCCCAATAGAGATTACTACTAACTGTATTTTATATATGTACACATATGAAGACATACCCTAACTTTCAAAAACACAAAAGAGCCCAGACTCTGTTATTCCAGATGAGCTTTTGTTTGTTTAAGCATTTGTAGGTCTTGCCAGGGTAGTGCTGTCGCTGTCTCTTCGAGACATGCTATAATCAGGATATGGGCATTCAACACACCCAGCGCTTCTGGTTGTTTAGTTGGCTTGTCTTTACTCTTGTTGGTCAATACTGTCCATCTATCCCGCCTTTGTGTGCTTGGTTTCCTCCCAGTGGACATCACCAATTGTTGTTTTTGGTTGGCCATCTGTTGCCTCCTCACTTGCACTCCTTCCCTCCCGTCATTGCTGCTGAAGTTACAATAAGCAGGAACATATTTTAAATGCTATTTAAGCGAATGAACTAATTCAGAAGCACACTTAAAAATTAGTATTTTTTAAATTACCACTCAATACACCAAAGACAGGAACTGTTAGCATGTAATCCCATCCAAACTAGTTCAAGTCACATTTTATTTTGATTTGATAACACCATGCATATCAATGCCCATCCCTCATTCAGGATGACGTGGAATTATATTATTTTCGGGTTGTGATATTATATGGCACCAATAAATGTATTTGTAAAAGAAAAAATTAAAAATCAGCAATATCGATATATATTGATTGCGTCGGTCCTGCTCAGCCCATAAATATTAATGACACTTGCAGTACATTCATTATTTGCTAAACTCAACATTGCAGCTGGCAGCGTTTGTAAAATAAAGCAACGCTTCCTGATGCTACTTTTATATAATACATACAAACTTAATTTTGAGTCGCAGAGTTCATTGTTCCAACCTGCGTTATAAGACGCAAATTCAAACTGTTGTAAATGGCCCTTTTCGCAGGGTTATCCCTAAACGTTTTTCTTCTTCCTCCTATTTTTTCCTGACCTGTTGTTGTTGGCTTTAGGACTCTGTGCACTTTACCACTGCTAATCAGTGCTAAAGTGTATATGCTCTCTGTGTAAACTGTTTTTATGATTGGCTATCCATGATTGGCATATTTGATTTACTGATAAGCCCCTAGTAAATCAAATATAAACTTTATTCGGATTATTACGATCCATAAAAGCATTACAGTTACAATTTAAAAAGTCTTTCAAAAAGGTCTAGTTTACAAGTTAAAAAAGCAGAAAATGAATTACAGTACTGTTTAAAGGTTTTTCCGATGTCTATAAATACATTTCAGAAAATTAAGGACATGGTAACATGTGGCTTCGGTGTCCAAAAGCTGCAAACTTAACATGGCTGCTCTGCATTGTCTAAGACCCCAGGATTTTAAAAGGGTCAGTAGCCAGAGTTTGCGGTGTTCCTGATAAAATTTGCAAAATAGGACTGTGTGAATAGAAGATTGACTTGATGTCCCATCACATGGGCATGGGGATGGATTTGAGTCCCACACGTTTGGCGTTGGAAAGGCCACCAGTTTATGAAATATGTTCAATCTAAATCTTATCAGGAGAAAGCGTTCAAAGATGCCAATGTCAAGTTTTAAGTACGGCTGCATTGAAAGAGTAGATTGGACCAGCGTAGCATGCTGCACCGACTGTTTTCCAGCTTCTGCCTGAAGTCTCATGTTTGTCAAATGATCCAACGCTCGCTTTTTTAAATTGTCGTTTGCGAGTTCTCCGATTTTTTCGGGATTACGATAGTATTTTTCCAATCCAAGGTCGCCAAGAAAGGTCCGGATATAGGCCAGCCATTTGATTTTAAAAGCATAGTGCAGAGACATTGCATCCGTCAATATTGTTTTTGTGATATCGTTTGTATCTGATACCCAAATACGTCGCCAGAGTAGAAGTGGTTGGATTTTGGCAAGATCTTCAATATATGGTGCCCCTAATTCTAAGTGGCAGGCGTAAACGGAAGATGTTTTGGGGGCAGATAGGATAAATCTAAAAAACTTATTTTCTGCGATTTGCAGAGAAGTAACGTCCATGTATCCCCATAGTCCTGCTCCATATAGGGCTGTAGATTGGCACTTGGCTCTATATATGGTTAGCAGTTCTCTGGGTGGACGTTTTCCTAATTTTTGGGAAAACAACACCAAAGCTGCTAGTGCTCTTTTAAAACAATGCTTTCTGGCTTCTATTGCTGGTTTCCAGGAAAGTTTATTGTCTATCGTGACCCCCAGATAACAATAATCGTTTGTTGAGGCAATTTTTTGGCTGTCGAGGTAGATGGATGTTTGCTGGTTTTTCCCGACCCCAGCCTTCATTACGAAAGTTTTTTTCACATTTATGTGGAGGTCAAGAGTTTTCATATACTGGGAATATCTATTTAGGGACCTTTGGAGTTCACGGGGAGTTTGTGCAAGGAGGACAGCGTCATCCGCATACAGCAGAGCGGGGATCGGGCGATGTTTGGCCCTTGGGAGGTCACAGGCACCCTTTAGTAGCTCACCCTCCAAGTTGTTGGTGTAGAGGGAGAAAAGAAAGGGTGCCAGGACGCATCCCTGTCTGACCCCCCGCTCTACTGTGAAGGTCTCCGTCAGTTCCCCCTTTGTCCCGAAGCGAACTCTTGCGGATGGGTTGGAGTAGAGTTCCCTTAAAAAGTTCAGGAGTGGTTGGTCTACCCCCATCTGTGCTAGAAGGGACCACAATTTTGTGTGGGAGACGCAGTCAAAAGCCGCGGACAGATCTACGTAGGTCATATAAAGTTTTGCCTTCTTTGCATGCACATATTTTCCGACAATTATTGATAGATTTAAGGCTTGCTCAACAGTGCCTAATCCTTTTCTGAATCCGAATTGAAGATCGGATAGGACGCCTTTTTCTTCCACCCAGTCCTGTAATCTTTCTAGTATCACTCTTCCTGCTATTTTCCCCAGCGAGTCCAACAGGGAGATTGGGCGAAAGCAGGCGGGGTCCATACGATTACCTTTTTTAAAAATCGGGACCATTATGGATTTGGTCCAGGACTCTAAAATTCCTACTTTTGCCGTAGCGCTACAAACCCTTGTTAAAATTGGTACCCAGAGGTCTGTCTGGTGTTTAAAAAGGTCAGCTGGGACGCCATCCGGCCCTGGAGCCTTACCTTTTTTGGTGGAGTTCAGTGCCGCAAGAATTTCAGAAATTTCGAATTTAATGTCTATTGGGTATGGTGGGAGTGTTTTTTCTCCTTCTTCTAGCTCTGGGTCGTGAGTTGGTTTTTGAAAGATGCTAGTAAAATGTGATACCCAAGTTGCAGCATCTATGGCAACTTCGATTTTTGGGCCCGAATCGTCCGCCAGGAAAGGAGATCTAATAATTCTCCAGAATGCTGTTGAATTTTTTTCTTGGGCGCTGGTATGGAGTTCGTGCCACAGCGCTTGCTTCAGTTCCTCTTTCCTCTTTTTCCTTGTTTTTAGGTATTCGCTCCTGAGAGTGGCTATTGTACTGAAATCCCTATCATTTTTGTTTAAGGCTAACTTTAGTCTTGTATGTGCCTTAGTGCACTCTTGATTGAACCAACCAGTGGTCCGCGATGAGTCAGTTTTTTGTTTTCTTGTAAGTAGCGTCTTTGTTTTTTCCATGATTTGGGCGAAGTTAGTTAAAAGCTCCATGTCATTAGTAGCTATGTCCAAACAGATTTCAATTTGGGGGTAAACTGACCTTATTAGTTCTTTGGTGAGTTCATCAGGATTGATCCTCTCCCACTTTATGGTATACCCATTTGCTTTATCCAAATTGATGTTTTCCTGAGTCAGGGCATTTGCTATTATTGCTGGGGAACATTTTTGATGAATTAGTCGGATTTTTAGAGTTAGTATTGCATGATCACTCTGAGAATTCGGTAGCACTTCGAAGTTCTTTACTCTTGTTTGCAGAGAGGCTGATATAATAATAAAGTCTACCGTGGTTTGATGACCTCGTCCTATGTAGGTAGGTGCAAGTGAGTTTTCCCCATATTCCGAGGTGTTTACTATCTGGAGATCCAGATCGGATAGGAGATCGTTCATTTGCCCTCCCGTTTTGGTGTGCGAAAAATGTGTAAGTAAGAGGCCATCTTCTGTCACCATGCCTGGGCATTTTTTTTTTAGTTGGGTGCAGGCGTGAATATTAAAGTCGCCTGCCCATACTATTGTTGCCGGGCCTCCTACTCCTTGCTGCATTATAAGGGTGGTTAATGTTCCATGGAGATGGGCCAAAACTCTCTCTAAGTCCAGTTCCTCCAGATTATTATAAAAGTTAATAATGATCATCGACTCTCTTTTCTGGAAATAAAGACCTAGGATCTGCAGGTTTGTTGTCAGTTCAATAACCTTTATTCTAACATTTTGAATAGTGTTAGCTAGGTAAATACACAGACCTCCCTTTGGTCTGCCTAGATGTCCCGCCTGCGCGAGAGACGAATACGTCTTGTACCCCTGCAGGTGATATTCTTGTAGTGACCATGTCTCCTGTATACATAATACTTGGTGATTAAGCGTATGATACAGGATTGTCCCATCCTCTATTTTTGTCCTTAGACCAGCGATGTTCCATGAAATCAGGCTCAGGTTTGTTGAGCTGTCATCTGGGCTTTGTGGTCTTTTTAGTTTCACGGGAGCAGGTGGGATCTCTCGGTCTGGAGAGACTGATGGGAGTTCAATAAGTTCCATACGATCTGTATGGTTTTGGGAATATGCCTGAAATTGTGGTGGTCAATCGACGCCGTCCAGGGGACTATATCTGTTTGTTAAGTGGGGACCATTCCAACCGTCCCAACATGTGGGATCGTTGTTCTTTGTCCGGTGGTCCAGTCCACTCCATTCATTCATGTCTCTGTCTTGGTGATTTGGGCCTAATGGTTTGAATGGGGGAAGCCATCCTTGCCGCGGCTGTTGCCATAAATGGGTGTTATAGTGCGTAGATTGCTGAGGTTGCCACCATTGTTGGGTATTGTGATGTGACCATGGAGGTGGGTGTACCGGAGGTGGGGTAACAAAAGGAGTGGATTGGGGAAATGAAACAGGTGGATGCCACTGAAAGGCTGGATACTGTGAATTTTGCAGGGATCTAGGCCTCTCTGAATGGTATTGGTGGTGGTACATATTGTAGTCGGAGGGATTTATAAAGTTGGGGTTTATTGGGTGTGCTAACGAGGAGAAATTTTGCCTTGTGGATGGAGGTAGGAAGTAAGACAAGGGAAGGGGGTTTATTTGTGTGGCAGGTCCTCTGTTGGACGAATTACAAATGTAGTTTGCTGCCCCTATCTCCCTGAATTTGATACTGATGACGTCCCCCGCTATTGTCTTCGTGCTTCTACCAACCCAATCTCCTCTACGTGCAGAGAAGATATCGCCCCTGATGTGGGCGGGTAATGGTCTGTGGATATGGAGCCACTGGGCACATTTATTCCTCAGCTCTGCGAAGGTTTCTCTTACGCCCTCCTTTAGTGGGGGAACTGCTGTTAACACCACCACGAAGGGAGAAGCTTCCGGGGGTAAGTTGATTATTTTGGGCCGAGGTTGCTTGGTCTTCAGATCTGGTGGATTTTCTTGGGAGGGGGTCTCTGCTGGAATGGTGAGATTTCCTTTTATTTGCCTGTTATTTATTTTTGATTTTGATTGACCTTCTGGGTCTATTTGGGTGGTGGATGAAAGGTCTACCGCTTCCGGGGTGTTTTTGGAAGCATCCAGATTGGTCGCTTTTTTGACTAATGGATGTGTTACTGCCGCTTTTTTGGTTGATGATAAATTAGTCTTATTTATTGTGCTGGTTATTTGTTTGGTGTTGGATGGTTTTTTTTGGGGTATTTCCTGTGCGCCCTGCATTGGGGCGGAACCATTCCTGCTTAGTTTACAACTACATTTGGTATTGATTAATGACGTAAGTCTGTCCAATTTCGATATGAGTGGTTTAATCTGCGCTGTAATTTTTGCCTCAAGGTCGGATTTTAAGTCCATAACCATATTTTCCACCCAGCAGGGGATACCTGCCGAGGAATTAGGGGTGGGTGTAGTCAAATTATGGTTCTTACTTTTTGTCTTTGGTTTTTCCTTGCTAATTGGCATTGCCTTGAGATTGGTGGAGACAATTTCCCTTATTTTTGTTGTGTCTCGAATCGTTTCTGTGTCAGGTGGTATAAGATTGTTGTCGTCACTCTGGTCTAATTTCTCGACCGGTGATTGGCAGGCTTCTAGGTCTGGGGTTGCGTCGAGATCGACGTATGATGGGTCAGAGTCCGATTGGGTTACGGACAAATCGACAGAGTTTGGAACGGTCAGCGTAGGAGCACTATTTGTTGGTAGTGGCAGGGAGCAATTATTAGCTACCGGGTGAACGGGAGAATTTGCAGTAGCAAGTGATCCAAGCGAAGATCGTTTTGCCTGCATGAGGTCCAAGGAGACTCTTTTCTCCAGTAAGATGATGCTTTTGTCAATGGTATCATTGACCCTGGATATAAAGAGATCTATTGGGCCGGTTACTTGTGTCACCAGAGCCACTTTCTTAGTTGCACTTCTTGTTTTGGGACGCATCTTAAGTCCCAAAAATATGCGTTTGGCTTCGAGAGGGGCTAGGGGGATCGTCGTGGAGCTCAGGGTGACAGGGCCGGGGCCGTCCTCTGCCGTCCTCGAACGGCCTCAAACGGCCCTGTCTTTGCCCTGTCTTCGCCCGAGCTGCGTCCCGCGCTGCGGGAGAGGGATGTTGTTATGTAGGAGGCTTAAAGGGCGGGGGGCGGGGCCAGCAGGGAGAGCGGACCGGAAGCTCTTCCGTGGTCTTGCAGGGACTTCTGGGAAATGAAGTCCCCGCACGCTCGCAGCCCCGCTGGTCCCTCGCGCCCCTTACCGCCTTGCTGCCTTTGTCCTGGATTCCTCGCCTCTGGTCCTCTGGATGCTGCCTCTACCGACACCCACCGACGAAGCGGCACCCGCGGAGCGGGTGCGGCGAGAGGTGGGCTGGGAGGCTGATACGCTGTTTGTCCGCTAGAGTGGAGCTTTCCGCTTCAGTGCAGGGTAGGTTAGGTGTCCCACAAGGTGGAAGGAAAGGGACGCTTTTAGCAGGTACAGATGGGCGGGGGGCGGGGCCAGCAGGGAGAGCGGACCGGAAGCTCTTCCGTGGTCTTGCAGGGACTTCTGGGAAATGAAGTCCCCGCACGCTCGCAGCCCCGCTGGTCCCTCGCGCCCCTTACCGCCTTGCTGCCTTTGTCCTGGATTCCTCGCCTCTGGTCCTCTGGATGCTGCCTCTACCGACACCCACCGATGAAGCGGCACCCGCGGAGCGGGTGCGGCGAGAGGTGGGCTGGGAGGCTGATACGCTGTTTGTCCGCTAGAGTGGAGCTTTCCGCTTCAGTGCAGGGTAGGTTAGGTGTCGTTTTTCTTCTTCCTCCTATTTTTTCCTGACCTGTTGTTGTTGGCTTTAGGACTCTGTGCACTTTACCACTGCTAATCAGTGCTAAAGTGTATATGCTCTCTGTGTAAACTGTTTTTATGATTGGCTATCCATGATTGGCATATTTGATTTACTGATAAGCCCCTAGTAAAGTGCACTGAGTGTGCCAGGGCCTGTAAATCAAATGCTACTCTTGAGCCTGCAGCACTGATTGTGCCACTCACATAAATAGCTCTGAAAAGGAAACTCAGACCTGCCACCACAGTGCCTGTGCTCAGTTTGGAAACTGTCATGTCAGCCTGGGAAGTGCACTCACTTGCCAGGCTCTATCCTTCCCTTTTCTTACATGTTAGTCACCCCTAAGGTAGGCCCAAGGGAGCCCTGTGGGCAGGGTGCAGTGTATGTGAAAGCCTTGATGTGCGTGGCATGTCCTGATAGTGAAGTACTGCCAATTTCGTTTTTTCACTATTGTAAGGCTAGCTGGTCCCATAGGGTAGAATGAGGAGTTTGCTTATAACAACTTATAAACATAACTACCCCTGGGAACAAGGTAGGAAAATAAAGTTCAGTATGCTGAAATCTGAATCTAAAGATGCATCTTTTTGGAAAGGTGATTTTTAGATTATGTGTTTGAAAGTACCACTTTTAGAAAGCAGGCATTTTCTTGCTTAGCCATCCTGTGTGCCTCTGCTGGGTTGTGTATTGTCTGTCTGGCTTTGGAGTGACAGGGGCAGAGGAGGTGCAGTGGCTCCAGAGAGTCTGCATGAGTCAGCGCAAGGCTGAATAGGCCTGGTCGGAATTTGGAGTGGTGGGAGGAGTAGCACCTGCACCTGAATAGAGGTGTGCCTGCTGTCCACAAAGATGGCTGCGCCCCCTGTGGTGTGCCTGGAGCCAGGGCTCACACTGACAATGGTTTGGACTGAGCTCAGAGTCCTGGGCTAGGAGAGAACAAATATATTTACTGTAAAGAAGAGGGGCACATACCCCAGACTTTTAGATCATCCCTGGAATTCAGGAGGACCCTTTGCCAAGGAGAAGAGCTGGATAGACTGGGGAGAAGTACTGCCCCTTTGCTGTGTGCTGTGTGGGGTTGGCTGCAGGTGCTGTTTCTCCCAAGGAATGGAGAAGGACTTTCCTGTGTGCTGTATCCCATGATTGAAGGAGATCTGCAAGGGCCTGTGTGTGCTGGCCTCCTGTTCTGAAGACACACAGACTTCACCGCCAGCTCCCCTGAACTCTGCTGCTGTGAGTTCTGCCAGGAGGTGCCTGTGCCAGTATTGGACCTCTGGAGGTTGTTGCTGGAACTTGATGAACTACAAAAATGACGCATCTCCCTTCTTGTGGCTGTTTTTATGGTGCATCTCCATGGAGCTAGCAGAATTTCCATGCATCGCGTGCCGCTTTGAAAACCAATGCAGCACCTGCTGCCGCTGCAAAAATCAACACATCAAGGGGTCACGACTGAAGAAAACCGATGCAGCGCCGCTAGCCGCCACGTTGATTACCGACGCATCCCGTACAGTGGTGTAATGAAACTTGAGGGGGCCCCCTGCAAAGCACATGGAAGGGGCCCGTCCCTGGCGGCCCGGCCCACCACCTACCACTTTGCCCTACCACCCAGAATTCTAGTATATTTTGATTTGACTTCAGCATGACATGGCCACGGTTTCTATCATGTTCACCAGTCCACCGCATAGTGTACCTCATTATTGGTGTCACTGCTTTCAATAAACATTATCTGATTCAAATAGGAATACCAAACTGAAAGCAGCAGATGCAAAGCAAAAAACAGGTTCTCTCAAACTAGGAGTCGCTAATGCAGACCGAGGGAAGGCCCAGGCCAGCTACCGTTCCTAACTCTTTGTCCCGTTGATTATTTATTTGTAGTTTCATTTAGTGCCTACCATACCCAGTTGTGACCAAGGCCAGCGCTTTATATAAAGAAAGGACAAATATGTGATGGAATCGGACAAAAGCGTTTTAGACTTGGAATCCTCGGAGATATTGCTGGAATAGTAGGGGGTCTGCGTTCATTTTTAGAAACCTCAAAAGAGGTGTGTGCATCGGATGGACGAATGTTTCCAATTCCTGAGTCAAGGCCTAGCCGGGAAATGCATCCAAGCCCCTCTCAGCCTGAGGTGGTCCATGTTTGTGCCAGGGTGGGTGCACGTCTCTGTACTCAATGCTGGCCGGATCAGACGTCAGCAGAGCCCACAATGACTTCACAGGCAATGAACGGACAACATCCTCACTAGATATTCCCGAAGGTCTCCATTAACAAAGTATAGATTACGTCTGCAAGGTTTAAATTTCACTGGTGAGATTGAACAGATGTATTTGTTTTTTGTGGTTTCACAGAAATATTCCAGACAATGCCCCAAAAATCTCCAGAATGAGTAGATTGGGATGCTCCCGGCTGAGTGAGTCCCCAGACCAGGCGTGCAACACCCATTGGGCTCACCGTGCTTCAGTCACCCCCCCCCCCCCCCCCCCCCCCCCCCCCGTCGTGTGTGTCAGCCCGGCTGAGACAGCTTCGCGGGCTGGCGACCCTTGAATTGCAGCCGCACCTGAGTACTTCACAGGTCTTTAATTGTTAATGAGGCTTTTGTTGTGTTTTCACTCCTTCTTAGAGGCACTCTGCATATGGCTGGAAGAATTAGCCCCCCTCCCCGAAATCTTTTTCAGCCCCCTTAAATTTGGCTCTAGTTGCCCGCCTGCCCCAGACCCTACACGTGCGCAGTGTCAGTGGTAAGGCTTTGTGACCGGTGCATTGTGCGTTGTTTCTTTCCCACCCCTTTTCTACCCACTCCGCAAACGTGCATGACCCTGTTGGTTCCTTGTTTACACACTAGTCCACGCCCGACGCCCCCTTTAAGTAACTGAAGCCGAGTGGCTTAGTGGATTAATACATCCACTGTGGGGTCCTGTGTTCTTGTGGTCACAGGTTCAAATCCCTGCGCGTCTTTTATCCTTCTGAGTTTGATAAAATGAGTTCCATTGAGTTGGGTAATGATAAACATCTGTTATTCAGCGCAAAGATACAATTGGGTGAAAGTGCGCTTTTCAAATACACTTTGTTATCTGCACACTCAAGGTTGGACGTGCCATTGGCAAAGTTTGGATGTCACACTCTGCATAACTACAGCCCCTCCGGTGGCACCTGCTACCTCTCTGCGGAGGAGCCTTTGTATGCCTTAAACAGTAAATTTAGGACTACAGAAAACCCACCCACGCAGCTTTGGCTGCGTCTTTGTGCATTGTGCCCCTATGCTGAGACCCGCCTGAGTCTAAGAGTGTGCAAAAAGTGGCACTCGCGGGGTGCAGGTGTCCAAGTGGTTTATGAACAATGAAAGCATCAACGCTCTACATTTAAAGGTAGTCTGAAACTGGCAAGGGAGATTTAAGTAGTAACCAGTGGCGGCTGGTGACATTTGAAAGTTATGAGGCGTAAAATGAATGTTGTACTGCACTGTGGCGAGTGAGTGAGTCCGAACAATCTACAGGGGGTTCGGGGGTTCTCACCGAGAAAATTGTGAAAAAAGAGTGGGCAAATGGTGCATTTTCAAGCAAATTTGAGAAAGCAGGAAGGTTAATAAAGCAATTGTAAAAGTGCAGTTATTACATTATTAAAGAGATGTATGGTTGGTAGAGGATCAAGAGGGGGCAAAGCATAGTGAGTCCAACGGGCCCACTCCGTGTGTGCAGGGACAAGGGAGGGGGGATTCCCTTATCGGAACTAGGGCTCTCATACACCCAGCAAGCTAAGTGTCATGCTTCATCATATGAGCCTGCCCCTCGTCAGGTCGGTGCTGCAATACCTGACGGGCACCCAAACCTGGGCTCTTTGTCGGGGATCTTTTGGCCTAGTGTGTAGATGTGGGGTGTAGGTGGATGTAAAATATGTCAGTTAGTCCTAAAACAACTTTATTGGGAGTGGTAAACTGCCTAGTTAAAAGAGTGAGAGGGGCACAGGACTAGTAATGATGTATCTAGTAGTGTATGTCCAGCTCTCAAGTGATCAACATGTTTCGTGCCATTATTGTCCTATGGATCAGGGCACTTCCTCAGGATCGAATAAAACGCTATCTACACTAAAGAGGTAAGTAAAATTCTACGTACCCAGAACCCAGGTAGTTGACCTGGTCTGTATGTGAGATATACTCGCTACAGTGAGTCGGCGGTATGAAAAAGGACACCAGTTGGGTCCGGCGAGTTAACGCTTATTGCCTTAAGACCTACCCTGCCACCGACAGGAACAAAAGATCCCCGATAAAGAGCCAACGGTTTGGGTGCCCATCAGGTATTGCAGCGCCGACCTGACGAGGGGCAGGCTCATATGATGAAGCATGACACCTAGCTTGCTGGGTGTGAGAGAGCCCTAGTTACGATAAGGGAATCCGCCCTCCCTTGTCCCTGCAAACACGGAGTGGTCCAGTTGGAGTCACTATGCTTTGCCCCCTCTTAGTCCTCTACCAACCACAAACAGAGGAACTTTGTACTCTCTTTTCTTACTAGTCATTTTGGGTCTTGTACGTGGACGTTGTTAAACACGCCCCCCAGTCCCTCCTTTTGTTGAATAAATTATTAAAGAGATATTCCTCAACAACATAGGTAGCTGCTTATTCAGTATACCCAAGGTCATGCCGCCCACTGCTCCAAGCATACGTGCCCGTGTTTCTAAAACTAAAATGCTGTAAAATATGTGTGTGACGTGCAGCCTCACATACAGTCAGTTGCACACTGTACTATCTATGTAATGTGCTTAGTGCAGCAATACAGATATAAATACATAAGAAAGTCAGCCACACAGACTGAAATTCGTTCCCTTATAAGTTATATGTATCATGTATTTGGGGTACGCAAGATTCAGAGCTAACAGTGCACTATTAATGCATATTGTTTTTAACATAACTGTCCCTTCCATACCTGGTCAGGGGTAGTAAAGGATATATATATATATATATATATATATATATATATATATATATATATATATATATATATATATATATATATATATATATATATATATATATATATATACACACTTACAATTAAAAGCACACACTTACTTTACAGCTCATTTGTTAACTCTTTGCACTGATGCTCACAAACAATAAATATTTGCCACAAACCTTGGAGTGATTTGATCAATAAATGCCAATTTCCCAATACCCAGCTCCCAACCACCCTTTGCACTTGCAGGTTAGCCTTAACAATTGCAGATTAACTCGTTGTAGTGTACATTTGAATTTATTTCAGTGTTCTCATACAACAACACTCAACCTCTACACAGCATATTCAAAGCACGGCAGCGAGAACATTACTTGAGTTGCAGCTCTCCTCAGTTCTGCAGTAAAACCGGTTAGCTGAGCTCGAATCTGGAATTATTCTCAGCGTCTGAAGATATCATGGAGGTGATTTATCTCAGCCTTTCATCATTTTGTGTTCCACACATTCCTCTCAGTATAGGGTCAGAAAAATGGGTTAATTTCAGATCCTTGTGTGCAAGCAGCTGTCAGGAGCGCACTTGTGCGTGCTCGGAGTTCACTAGTCTATGCTGAACAATCTGCATCTGTTCACGCCAGAAGTGCGTGAGTGTTTTCGGCATTATCCCCTGGCTGATAACGGAATCCATGTTAGTCTGTCATGACTAGGAAAAGTGGACGGCAGTCAGCCATGTTTGAACTGGAAATAAACCACCAGTCTCTGTGCCCTTTCATCATTCAGAACTCTTGTTCCACACCCTTTGTTCCCTTGTCCTTACCCTTCTGCCCTCTTTCGTACTGTTTCCTCCCTGTGCTTTTCTCTGCGCTATTCGCTTCTCTTTGCCCTTTATGCTTCAGTTCTCTGTGCCCCTCTACACCCTTGGATTCTCCTGGCCTCAGTAACCTTCTATTCTCAGCGTCCTTGTACCTCTTCCTGCACCATGCGATGCTCTGAGTCTCTGGGCCCTTCAGTTCTCCTAGTCCCTGCGCCTTCCTTCTTGGGACCCTCTGGGCCTCTCTCCCTGGGGCCTCCAGTTCGGTCTCCCTCCTGCACTCTCTGTTTCTCTGTGCCCACGACCCATTTGTCTCACTCTCTCTCTTTCCTTGCATCCTCTGGTACGCTAGGCCCCTCCACCCTTTGCCTTGGGTTCTCTCACCCTCTCCCTCTGGTTCCCTCTGCATCTTGCAGTTCTCTTACATGAGCCTTCGGATATTCAGTCCCTCTCTTTCTCTGTGGCCCCACTCCCTTCAGTACAGTGGGCCTATGCAGCTTTCACCCCCCCCCCCACCCCTACAACTTTTGGTTCCATTTGCTCTCTTTCAAGTTTTCTAAACTCCTCTACTCTTCAGTTCTCTAGACCCCTCCACCCTTCGGTTCTCTGCTCCTTGCACCCTTCGGTTCTCCGGCCCCTCCACACTTCGGTTCTCCTCACCACTGGGCCCTTCAGTTCTCTTCGACCCTGCACTCTTTGGTTCTCGGGGCCCTTGCAGCTTTCGGTTCTCTCTCTCTCCCAGCACCATGCGCTTCTTTGGGCCTCTGGACCTCTCAGCTCTCTTCTCCTGCACCCATCGGTCCTGGGACCTGTTATGGCTGTCTGTCTATCTCTGCTCCCGCCGGCCCTGTCTCCCTTCTTGCACCCTATGGTTCTGTGGCCCCCCTGTACCCTACGGTTCACTCTTTCTCTCCTCTCTTCGCCTCTCTCAGCGCATCCACTCTTCCGTTCTCTCGCTCTCCCTGCATCTTTCGTTTATCTTGCTACATATTTCGGTTCTCACGTCCATTTGGGTCTATGATAATAATAAATAAATGGGGTCTCTCTTTTTCTCTCCTTACATCCTTCAGTTCTCTGGGCCTCGGAGTCCTTCCGTTCCAGGAGTCCCGTCGCGGCCGGCAAGAGTGTGGGGGGGGGGGCACGGGGGGAGCTCGGCACGAGTGTGGGGGGAGCGACAGAGTAATGTAAATAAAATTACAACTAAACTTACCTTAACACCTTCCTCCCACTGCGTCCTTCGGATCACGTGACACCACTCCTGCTGCTCCTGGCTGGGTCTGCCTTAACCTAGGCAGCCTCCGTCCCGCTCCCCTAAGCCACACTCACTGCATGTGGGGGCGTGGGGCCCCACTAGAGATTCATCTCCTGTCTGACCTGGGCGGCGCGAGGAGGGCCCCAGTCCTGAGTTAGCAATGGCATCTGTTACGCATGCGCACCAACCATTTCATTAATGAAGAGTGCGTGCACTGAAGAGGCTTGGTTGCTAGCTTCGCTGAGTGAGGGGGCTCCTGAAGCGCGGGGGCCTGTGTTACGCCCCTGATCCGGTATTTCCACGCATCGCACCTGTGCTACAAGTTTTTAAGAACGCATCACCTGCAGATCAGAACCGTCACGAAGAATCTGCGCATCACTTCCCTCTACAGACCGGATCGATGCATCACCTCCTGCGTGCAGCAGAACTGTTGCATCGCCTCCCCAAGTTCTCAGCAACAGATGTATCTTTTTGTTTTTGACGCTTCTTCACTCTGCAGCTTTATGAGCGTGTGCATTTTGACGCAACTACAGGTACTTTGTGTAAAAGTCACACATCCATAGTTTTCTATGGTACAAGTTCTTGAAACCTTTTGAGAGTCATATTTTTAACTGTGTATGTTGGGTTTTTATCATTTTGGTCTTGTTAAGTTTGGATAAAGATATTTTTTTTCTAAACTGGTGTGGTGTCCATTTGTGGTGTTTTCACTTTGTTAGTGTATGTGTTAGTGCAAATACTTTACACATTGCCTTTGGGATAAGCCTGTCTGCTCATGCCAAGCTACCAAAGGGGGTGAGCAGGGGTTATCTAAAGTGTGTACACCCCTTACCCTGACTAGAAGCAAAGGTCCCTATTTGGATAAAGGTACCTCCCTCTGCCAACTAGAGACCCCCCCCCCCATTTCTAACACTGACCATCAAAAAGTATCTGATTTTGTTGCCAATTGCTGCAACACTTCCAGGGTCAACATTTGTGCAAATTCCAGCTTATATGAATACAGAATGCATATTTACTAGCGCGTCTTTAAAATGTGCGTCACATTGGCTGGTAACTCTGGTAGTGGCCGCGCATATATCTGCTCCCAAAAGGAAACATATCGATGTCTGCCTTGCTGTCCCCAAGATGGCAAACCAGAATATTTTTTTGTCAAATGAAAGAAGCTGAAAATAAGAGGATATAAGAACTGCTCATTATTTCTCACGCTAGCAGAAAAAAACGTGTATATAAGTCTGTTAATCAGATGCACACAATTGCTGAAATATTTATATTTTTTTCTGCATATATCATGTGTCCATCACCCCATCCATTTCCATTTTATAAGCACAAACAACTAAAATTAGCTGGAGATATCCATGCTACATTCACCCACACCTTTATGTGGAAAAGGGTGTGTTTATAAAACAGTGCATGTTATATCGATTATTCCGTTTTACACATCAGTGTGGGGTGCAAGCGAAGTTGTCTGTTTTGCAAATAATAAATGCTGATTCTTGTGAACAATGGTACAACACATAGGGTTATTCCTGTCTAGGTGTCCTGTTGGAATTTGAAACTTTGAGCTATTGGTGTTGTCAATAGCTAACGGAACACCTAGTGACAGCCTGTGGTACTACACCTTAATAACACTGCTTGTTTTCCTTGAAGAACATTGCTAACTGTAATAACAGGTTTTCCATATCTTGGATGTTAAAGTTGGCAAATCAATATTTGAAATATCTGCTTATGCTACTGCTGGTTTATTTAATAATAAAAATAAATGAATAAAAACAAACATTAGCCTTTGAGACACAATAGCTCAAAGTTTCACTAATGCAAGAGCTATTGCATTGCAAATGCTTGTTATGAATATATGAGGGAAAAGGATTTAGAGACTCTTTTGTAGAGATAATACTTTTCCCATAATTAGTCAGAAATGATAGCTGATCACAAAAATATATGTAAACATGTTAAATCTATTTTAAATTTAAGCTATTTGTGCAGGCATCTCAGATTAAGGCCTCACGAGTTCATTGATCTACTCATAACACAGGACCAGGTATGTTTCATTCAAGGTTGTTAACGTTGTGACCATGCCAGAGTACTCTTTGAAATAATTGGAAGCTCTGGATTTATTGATATCCCTGGCTATGCTACTCCATATATGGCATATATGCAGAGAAGGTATTTTATTTCCCTGAATTCTGAATACTGGATTTTCTTAGAGACCTGAAATGGCGTATTAAGACAGCAGATTTATGGTTATGATTAAGATCCTCTGCCTTTAAAAGTACAATGCTTGTTTGAGGCCTCCTCTACACTACTGGATCAAATTTGGAGTTACAATCTCTGCATAATGTTAGGTTTTAGTGATGAGATTCTGTTAATAGTTCATCAGTCATCTTCTAAACACCACGGCTGCTTTGTATGAGGTAAAATGAAAGACTTATTTTTATCTTGATTATCACTCAGCAGTATCTTCCTAAATTATTTTGTATGGGCGCAGCATGTGCATAGCTGCCAGGTTTCCCAGGTCCCTGTGTGACAAAGACTACAAGCCCCAGAATTCAAAGAAATACCAGGAATGGAGCAGCACATCACGCAAGGACCTAGGAAACTTGGCAGAGCTGTATGTGCATTGCAGGACATGCATTTGAATACCATTAAAAATATATATATTTATTGATTTTCATAGTATAACAACCATATAAAGTCATCAGTATTTTCACATTGTTAGAGAATACATAGCTGCAAGTTGATTCAGCATCATTTAGTTCTTTAATAATAGCGGAACATAGATCATGGTAGAAACATACAATAGGTATATTAACATCATATAGAATGTCAATAGTCACTCGTTTTAGTCAACATATATGCAGTGAATGGACACCAAATGTCACGTGGCCGTGAAGTACTAGGCAATTCTTCCGCATAGCAGGTATGTTGATACCGACAGTGTGCTATATCCCGTAACCAATGTACTGGTTTAGGCGCAGGTCTGCCATCCCAGTGAAGGGAGACTCTGCGTTTCGCCAGTAATAGTGCTATGGCCACTAATCTCCGATTGACAACTTTAAGTTTGAGCACATTTACTAACAAACAAATGTGTATATGACATGCTATTTGTTCACCCACCATTTCTGTTAATGCCACTGTGACTTTCCCCCAGAAGTCAGCTACTTTTGGACAACTCCATGCCAACTGTTGAAAATCAGCATTGTCGGCACTACATCTCTTACAGCCGTGTGAGTCCGCAGGCCATATTTGTAGAGTTGTGCTGGCGTATAGAACATTTGGTGGATGTATAAGTCTGAGATTCCCATTTGCAGCAAATTGACCTATTAGCTTACAACACGTCGTCCATTCGTCCTCTGTCAGCGGCTGGGGCAAGATAGAATTCCATTTTTCCATGGGGCCTAATCTAACATTCATCTCATCTATCTGGGAAGTTTTATACAAGCGATTAACCAGTTTACCCTGTGTTTGCGTCGTGTATATAAGTTGTAGAGCCCACAGAGTCGGTGGTTCAACAGGGAACATGGGTATAACACCTGCAAGGCAGCTCGTAGTCTACTGTATATGAATGTCAACATGACAGACCCTTCCAGTAGGACCGCCATTGCAGGTAGTGTAGGTTCTAGAAGGTGCATTACTGCAAAGAGAGTCCTTAGATTGTATGCTGTGGAGAGTGTAGGAATAACACTGACTGGTCAGGTAGCACCATGACAGGCAATAGTAATATCAGTCTGGTTGCTAGCACTTTTGCTAAGATCTTGACGTCTGTGTTCATTAGTGACAAGGGCCTATAAGATTGACAGCTATCCGGCGTCTTCCCTGGCTTCAGTAAGGCTATAATTCAGTGCTTCGCGAACTGTGTCCGGAAGCCGTTGCTGTTCGTATGCTTCGTCATACATGTCGTGGAGATAGGGCACCAGTATGTCGATGTACTCTTTATAAAATTCCGCTGGGAGCCCGTCTGTGCCTGTAGGCTTGCCATTAGGAAAAGCAATTATAGCATCACGTATTTCAACTATCGTCAGCGGGTGCATCAGGAATTCTTGTTGTCTTTTCGACAACCAAACCAAGGCTATAAGTATTGTGCTATGTCATCGTCTGCAGCTGTTTGTATACTGCTATACATGGTTTTGTAGTATTGCACAAACAAATTTAGAATTCCTGTCGTGTCGCAACGATTAATATCACCCTCTGCAATAGATTGCAATATATAGTTTTTCGCCCATGGCTCAGTAATCCTGGCAGCTAATGCCCGTCCCAGTCTGCCTCCCTCACAGTAGTATCTAGCTGTCCATCGCCTTGACATATACCCCTCCTCTAGATCTGCCAGGTCATTATATTCGGTGATTTTCGATCGAATAGTAGCTAATGTAGCGCTATCTGATGTATTTTCATAATGCCGTTCACGGAGTGCTAGTTCTTGTTCGAGCTGCTTCATAGACCCTCGTAATGATTTAAGTACTCTGGCTTGTAGGCCTATGCATACTCAACGAATTGTCACTTTGAATGCCTCCCATAATTTGCCCAGACTTTGTACTGATACATTATTGATAAAATAATTTTCAATTGCTTCCTGCACCCCCTCCCGGAACACCTGGTCTTGCAGCGCGGAGGATTGAAATCTCCATTGAAACTGTGGTGGTGGGTACGTAGGTATACGCATGGTGAGCAACGTCGGGAAGTGATCTGATAACGTGCAAGGTAAGTGGGTAACCTTAGTGATCCATGAGGTTACCTCACTCTTAGTCAGCCAGTAGTCAAGTCGCAACCATGACTGATGAGTATTGGAGTGCCATGTACCCTCCCGTACCTACTTGATAGCCTGCACAGCTTTTTTTACTGTAGATAAAAAGTGCAGTGGAGTGGCGGTCCATCGCCGGGTCTAATACCACATTAAAATCACCCCCACAAATGATTGCAGCCGGCGGCAACCTAGGTACTTTACTCCACAGTGTCTCATAAAACCAGGGTCGTCTATATTAGGCCCATATACGTTGATAATTGTCAACAACATACCGCACAGTTTCCCCTACACTACTATATATCAACCGCTGTCATCTATATCCACAAACAAACTTACAAATGGGAGATTTTTTAAAATTAAAATCATAACTCCTCTCGCATACGAGGAGTAGGAAGATGCCAATCTTACCCCAGCCCATCTAGTGGCCACCACTGCTGCTGCGTGTTTGGTAAGGTGAGTTTCCTGTAATAACACCACCTGGACATTATGACGGTCCAAGTAGGCTATCACTTGTCTCATTTTCTTCGGACTATTAAGACCTCTGACATTCCACGCTACCCAGGTTATTTTACCATCCCCAGCTGTCATCACTCCTACATGTCATCAATGTATTTGCTACGAACACTGTATATTTTTCTGCTCATGTAATTCGTCATCATTCCATGTATTCTGCATTGCACACTAATGTATCTGAACCATTCTGCCAACTGACCCCCCCTGCATCAGCACCCCAATTATGCTAAGGAACCCCAAGGCAATTAACAATAAAAAAACACAATTAACCACCCGTCCCACTGGAAGCCGATAATCTGCCCACAGTATACAGCCCCAATCATGAACTGTGTGGGGTGTACTCTCTTGGAGGTCACCAGCTGCCCACAGACCCCCTCAATGTAGTAAGGGGGGGTCAGGGCATACACAAAGATTTTCCCCCAGTCCATCCCATAACGATGTTATTTAGAGTAATATCCACAAATACCCTGCACGTCTGTATTGCCAACAGTGGATAAGTACTTTGCACCTTAACTATCATCTCATCCACTATTGTTTTCGACATAAACCCCAGCATCACATCCTGACTCATGCCATGATTAGTTCATCCATTGCATTAGTCGGACAGCCTTAGAACAACATTGTAAATCTGACATAAGCTTTCACTTAATAAGTTTGCTCTGCACAACATATTCACCAGTGTCACCCCCAGTATTACAGATGCATCAGTACTCACATTACCCTGCTATCAGGTTTGTCACCTTCATATCTATCCTCATGTCCATTTCTTATGCTTAAACTGAGGCAACACAGGCCACACAACATCTCCTCTGAACCTTACCCCATGTGCGGAATATCATATACCATAACCTTTGTCAGTACCTTGCATACAACTCACAGTGTCTTAGAGCTACAGGGTCATTGTAATCCATGTCTATACAAATTGAGGTAATTATAAACAATAATACCAGTCTGTACAAGAATGTAACCTTGTAGGTTAATCTTCATTATCCGCGTCATCACCAACCGTTCTAAATGATTCTTGTTGCTCCAGCTGCCGTATAAACTGCATAGCGTCTTTGGGGGTTGTGAAGATCTTGGTCTTATTTCCGTGTTGTATTCTGAGGCATGACGGGTACAATATGGCATATTGTATTTTCATTGCTTGCAATTTCTTTTTTACTTGCTGGAATTCCCATTGTGCCTGTTGCACTGCCATCGTGAAATCCGGGAACAGCGCAATTTCTATCCCCTGGTACTTGGTAATGCCTAATTCTCTTGCAAGTCGGAGTGCCACGTCTCTGTCACGATAATGGAGAAGTTAAGTAATTATCGGGCACGGGGGTGCTCCTGGGATAGGTCGAGGTGCAAGGGAGCAATGTACCCTCTCCACAACCAACATGTTTGAAAAGTATTCCGTATCCAGCATGTTTTTGAGCATTTCCTCCACATAGAGTTCCATTTTACCCGTATTAGTGGACTCAGGCACCCCTGTAATACGTAGGTTTTTATGCCGGGACCTGGCCTCCAAGTCCTCATTTTTAGCCTGTATCACTGCTAGTAGTTTCTCCATCTGAGCACAGGATTCTGTCATGGTCTCTACTTTATACTCCGTGTTGGAGATGCGCTGCTCCACTTCCGTTATGCATACTCCATGCTTGTCTAGCTTTGCCATCATAGTATCCATGCGTAGATTTAGGTTATCGATTTTCCTATTATTATATGTAGGCTTAGCTGCATGGCCAGCATCATGCGTTCCAGTTTGCTGCTACCACCAGCTTCCAGATCCGTCTCAGTGTCTGATGCAGCCTGCGTCAGCAATTTGTTTTAGGTGTTTGGAGTCAAACGAGAGCTTGGACTGTAGTTGTTTGTCAGGCTTGCCCATCTTTCCACCCTGTGTCCACTTCCGTGCTCCGTATTACACCGCTGTCCCAGGGAGTCAGGAGGGGAGCACCAACTACAATTGTGTTGCGTTATTTTCAGCACTGCTGTGGTAAATAAAATCATGATTGCGCAGCAGATGTCTGGCCCCAGCAGTGGCCTGCACTATCCTAACTCCTTCAGCGTGTTCCCCTACCTGGGCCGCGTAGGCGGGCAGTCAGCCTACAACGGCGTTTCGTACTCCGGACTTTTTCATACACTGTCCCAAACGCGTAGCAAGTGAAGCAACAGCCTGCTCTTTGCTGCCGCACGGCTCGCAGTAATCTTCTCACGAGTCCTGGCTGGCGCTCCAGGCGCAGCCGTGCCTAGACTCCGAGCATACAGTACCATGCACCACGTTGCGGACTCTGCGCTACGCTGGCTGCTGTGTAATTCAGCCTAGTCATACCAATTAGTTCTCTTGGCGCTGACATCTTGTCACTGTGCCGGGAGCTATGACCTTCAACAGGCTCCGCGTTAGTCAGCAGTCCGTGGGAGCCTCCATGCTGTCGCAGGTTAGCAAATATTTGCGGTCTTGGTTTAAAATACCCACGATTGTTATAGCACGCACATCACCATGTTTAGTGCATGCATGGGTTCCGAAATCGCCATTTCAAGTCACAGGATGACTGGGAGAAATGTAGGGTTTTGTCCAGATAAAGGCCCCCACCCAGCAGAGCTGCACTAATGTGCGGCCATCTTGCTTCGGGCTCACTAGCACCCCCCATGCATTTGAATACCATTAAACAAGTATCAACGTTGCAACTCTCCTTTAGGTGGACACTGTTGACAAGAGCTGGTAAAGGATGCCAAAGGCCAGGCCCTGTAGCAATACCTGACGGGCACCCAAACCTGGGCTCTTTGTCGGGGATCTTTTGGCCTAGTGTGTAGATGTGGGGGGTAGGTGGATGTAAAATATGTCAGTTAGTCCTAAAACAACTTTATTGGGAGTGGTAAACTGCCTAGTTAAAAGAGTGAGAGGGGCACAGGACTAGTAATGATGTATCTAGTAGTGTATGTCCAGCTCTCAAGTGATCAACATGTTTCGTGCCATTATTGTCCTATGGATCAGGGCACTTCCTCAGGATCGAATAAAACGCTATCTACACTAAAGAGGTAAGTAAAATTCTACGTACCCAGAACCCAGGTAGTTGACCTGGTCTGTATGTGAGATATACTCGCTACAGTGAGTCGGCGGTATGAAAAAGGACACCAGTTAGGTCCGGCGAGTTAACGCTTATTGCCTTAAGACCTACCCTGCCACCGACAGGAACAAAAGATCCCCGATAAAGAGCCAACGGTTTGGGTGCCCATCAGGTATTGCAGCGCCGACCTGACGAGGGGCAGGCTCATATGATGAAGCATGACACCTAGTTTGCTGGGTGTGAGAGAGCCCTAGTTACGATAAGGGAATCCGCCCTCCCTTGTCCCTGCAAACACGGAGTGGTCCAGTTGGAGTCACTATGCTTTGCCCCCTCTTAGTCCTCTACCAACCACAAACAGAGGAACTTTGTACTCTCTTTTCTTACTAGTCATTTTGGGTCTTGTACGTGGACGTCGTTAAACACGCCCCCCAGTCCCTCCTTTTGTTGAATAAATTATTAAAGAGATATTCCTCAACAACATAGGTAGCTGCTTATTCAGTATACCCAAGGTCATGCCGCCCACTGCTCCAAGCATACGTGCCCGTGTTTCTAAAACTAAAATGCTGTAAAATGTGTGTGACGTGCAGCCTCACATACAGTCAGTTGCACACTGTACTATCTATGTAATGTGCTTAGTGCAGCAATACAGATATAAATACATAAGAAAGTCAGCCACAAGACTGAAAATCGTTCCCTTATAAGTTATATGTATCATGTATTTGGGGTACGCAAGATTCAGAGCTAACAGTGCACTATTAATGCATATTGTTTTTAACATAACTGTCCCTTCCATACCTGGTCAGGGGTAGTAAAGGATATATATATATATATATATATATATATATATATATATATATATATATATATATATATACACACTTATAGTTAAAAGCACACACTTACTTTACAGCTCATTTGTTAACTCTTTGCACTGATGCTCACAAACAATAAATTTTTGCCACAAACCTTGGAGTGATTTGATCAATAAATGCTAATTTCCCAATACCCAGCTCCCAACCACCCTTTGCACTTGCAGGTTAGCCTTAACAATTGCAGATTAACTCGTTGTAGTGTACATTTGAATTTATTTCAGTGTTCTCATACAACAACACTCAACCTCTACACAGCATATTCAAAGCACGGCAGCGAGAACATTACTTAAGTTGCAAAAGTATACAAGTGTTAGGAGTTGCAGCTCTCCTCAGTTCTGCAGTAAAACCGGTTAGCTGAGCTCGAATCTGGAATTATTCTCAGCGTCTGAAGATATCATGGAGGTGATTTATCTCAGCCTTTCATCATTTTGTGTTCCACACATTCCTCTCAGTATAGGGTCAGAAAAATGGGTTCATTTCAGATCCTTGTGTGCAAGCAGCTGTCAGGAGCGCACTTGTGCGTGCTCGGAGTTCACTAGTCTATGCTGAACAATCTGCATCTGTTCACGCCAGAAGTGCGTGAGTGTTTTCGGCATTACCCCCTGGCTGATAACGGAATCCATGTTAGTCTGTCATGACTAGGAAAAGTGGACGGCAGTCAGCCATGTTTGAACTGGAAACAAACCACCAGTCTCTGTGCCCTTTCATCATTCAGAACTCTTGTTCCGCACACCCTTTGTTCCCTTGTCCTTACCCTTCTGCCCTCTTTCGTACTGTTTCCTCCCTGTGCTTTTCTCTGCGCTATTCGCTTCTCTTTGCCCTTTATGCTTCAGTTCTCTGTGCCCCTCTACACCCTTGGATTCTCCTGGCCTCAGTAACCTTCTATTCTCAGCGTCCTTGTACCTCTTCCTGCACCATGCGATGCTCTGAGTCTCTGGGCCCTTCAGTTCTCCTAGTCCCTGCGCCTTCCTTCTTGGGACCCTCTGGGCCTCTCTCCCTGGGGCCTCCAGTTCGGTCTCCCTCCTGCACTCTCTGTTTGTCTGTGCCCACGACCCATTTGTCTCACTCTCTCTCTTTCCTTGCATCCTCTGGTACGCTAGGCCCCTCCACCCTTTGCCTTGGGTTCTCTCACCCTCTCCCTCTGGTTCCCTCTGCATCTTGCAGTTCTCTTACATGAGCCTTCGGATATTCAGTCCCTCTCTTTCTCTGTGGCCCCACTCCCTTCAGTACAGTGGGCCTATGCAGCTTTCACCCCCCCCCACCCCTACAACTTTTGGTTCCATTTGCTCTCTTTCAAGTTTTCTAAACTCCTCTACTCTTCAGTTCTCTAGACCCCTCCACCCTTCGGTTCTCTGCTCCTTGCACCCTTCGGTTCTCCGGCCCCTCCACACTTCGGTTCTCCTCACCACTGGGCCCTTCAGTTCTCTTCGACCCTGCACTCTTTGGTTCTCGGGGCCCTTGCAGCTTTCGGTTCTCTCTCTCTCCCAGCACCATGCGCTTCTTTGGGCCTCTGGACCTCTCAGCTCTCTTCTCCTGCACCCATCGGTCCTGGGACCTGTTATGGCTGTCTGTCTATCTCTGCTCCCGCCGGCCCTGTCTCCCTTCTTGCACCCTATGGTTCTGTGGCCCCCCTGTACCCTACGGTTCACTCTTTCCCTCCTCTCTTCGCCTCTCTCAGCGCATCCACTCTTCCGTTCTCTCGCTCTCCCTGCATCTTTCGTTTATCTTGCTACATATTTCGGTTCTCACGTCCATTTGGGTCTATGATAATAATAAATAAATGGGGTCTCTCTTTTTCTCTCCTTACATCCTTCAGTTCTCTGGGCCTCGGAGTCCTTCCGTTCCAGGAGTCCCATCGCGGCCGGCAAGAGTGTGGGGGGGGGGGGCACGGGGGGAGCTCGGCACGAGTGTGGGGGGAGCGACAGAGTAATGTAAATAAAATTACAACTAAACTTACCTTAACACCTTCCTCCCACTGCGTCCTTCGGATCACGTGACACCGCTCCTGCTGCTCCTGGCTGGGTCTGCCTTAACCTAGGCAGCCTCCGTCCCGCTCCCCTAAGCCACACTCACTGCATGTGGGGGGCGTGGGGCCCCACTAGAGATTCATCTCCTGTCTGACCTGGGCGGCGCGAGGAGGGCCCCAGTCCTGAGTTAGCAATGGCATCTGTTACGCATGCGCACCAACCATTTCATTAATGAAGAGTGCGTGCACTGAAGAGGCTTGGTTGCTAGCTTGGCTGAGTGAGGGGGCTCCTGAAGCGCGGGGGCCTGTGTTACGCCCCTGATCCCGTATTTCCACGCATCGCACCTGTGCTACAAGTTTTTAAGAACGCATCACCTGCAGATCAGAACCGTCACGAAGAATCTGCGCATCACTTCCCTCTACAGACCGGATCGATGCATCACCTCCTGCGTGCAGCAGAACTGTTGCATCGCCTCCCCAAGTTCTCAGCAACGGATGTATCTTTTTGTTTTTGACGCTTCTTCACTCTGCAGCTTTATGGGCGTGTGCATTTTGACGCAACTACAGGTACTTTGTGTAAAAGTCACACATCCATAGTTTTCTGTGGTATAAGTTCTTGAAACCTTTTGAGAGTCATATTTTTAACTGTGTATGTTGGGTTTTTATCATTTTGGTCTTGTTAAGTTTGGATAAAGATATTTTTTTTTCTAAACTGGTGTGGTGTCCATTTGTGGTGTTTTCACTTTGTTAGTGCATGTGTTAGTGCAAATACTTTACACATTGCATTTGGGATAAGCCTGTCTGCTCATGCCAAGCTACCAAAGGGGGTGAGCAGGGGTTATCTAAAGTGTGTACACCCCTTACCCTGACTAGAAGCAAAGGTCCCTATTTGGATAAAGGTACCTCCCTCTGCCAACTAGAGACCCCCCCCCCATTTCTAACACTGACCATCAAAAAGTATCTGATTTTGTTGCCAATTGCTGCAACACTTCCAGGGTCAACATTTGTGCAAATTCCAGCTTATATGAATACAGAATGCATATTTACTAGCGCGTCTTTAAAATGTGCGTCACATTGGCTGGTAACTCTGGTAGTGGCCGCGCATATATCTGCTCCCAAAAGGAAACATATCGATGTCTGCCTTGCTGTCCCCAAGATGGCAAACCAGAATATTTTTTTGTCAAATGAAAGAAGCTGAAAATAAGAGGATATAAGAACTGCTCATTATTTCTCACGCTAGCAGAAAAAAACGTGTATATAAGTCTGTTAATCAGATGCACACAATTGCTGAAATATTTATATTTTTTTCTGCATATATCATGTGTCCATCACCCCATCCATTTCCATTTTATAAGCACAAACAACTAAAATTAGCTGGAGATATCCATGCTACATTCACCCACACCTTTATGTGGAAAAGGGTGTGTTTATAAAACAGTGCATGTTATATCGATTATTCCGTTTTACGCATCAGTGTGGGGTGCAAGCGAAGTTGTCTGTTTTGCAAATAATAAATGCTGATTCTTGTGAACAATGGTACAACACATAGGGTTATTCCTGTCTAGGTGTCCTGTTGGAATTTGAAACTTTGAGCTGTTGGTGTTGTCAATAGCTAACGGAACACCTAGTGACAGCCTGTGGTACTACACCTTAATAACACTGCTTGTTTTCCTTGAAGAACATTGCTAACTGTAATAACAGGTTTTCCATATCTTGGATGTTAAAGTTGGCAAATCAATATTTGAAATATCTGCTTATGCTACTGCTGGTTTATTTAATAATAAAAATAAATGAATAAAAACAAACATTAGCCTTTGAGACACAATAGCTCAAAGTTTCACTAATGCAAGAGCTATTGCATTGCAAATGCTTGTTATGAATATATGAGGGAAAAGGATTTAGAGACTCTTTTGTAGAGATAATACTTTTCCCATAATTAGTCAGAAATGATAGCTGATCACAAAAATATATGTAAACATGTTAAATCTATTTTAAATTTAAGCTATTTGTGCAGGCATCTCAGATTAAGGCCTCACGAGTTCATTGATCTACTCATAACACAGGACCAGGTATGTTTCATTCAAGGTTGTTAACGTTGTGACCATGCCAGAGTACTCTTTGAAATAATTGGAAGCTCTGGATTTATTGATATCCCTGGCTATGCTACTCCATAGATGGCATATATGCAGAGAAGGTATTTTATTTCCCTGAATTCTGAATACTGGATTTTCTTAGAGACCTGAAATGGCGTATTAAGACAGCAGATTTATGGTTATGATTAAGATCCTCTGCCTTTAAAAGTACAATGCTTGTTTGAGGCCTCCTCTACACTACTGGATCAAATTTGGAGTTACAATCTCTGCATAATGTTAGGTTTTAGTGATGAGATTCTGTTAATAGTTCATCAGTCATCTTCTAAACACCAGGGCTGCTTTGTATGAGGTAAAATGAAAGACTTATTTTTATCTTGATTATCACTCAGCAGTATCTTGCTAAATTATTTTGTATGGGCGCAGCATGTGCATAGCTGCCAGGTTTCCCAGGTCCCTGTGTGATAAAGACTACAAGCCCCAGAATTCAAAGAAATACCAGGAATGGAGCAGCACATCACGCAAGGACCTAGGAAACTTGGCAGAGCTGTATGTGCATTGCAGGACATGCATTTGAATACCATTAAAAATATATATATTTATTGATTTTCATAGTATAACAACCATATAAAGTCATCAGTATTTTCACATTGTTAGAGAATACATAGCTGCAAGTTGATTCAGCATCATTTAGTTCTTTAATAATAGCGGAACATAGATCATGGTAGAAACATACAATAGGTATATTAACATCATATAGAATGTCAATAGTCACTCGTTTTAGTCAACATATATGCAGTGAATGGACACCAAATGTCACGTGGCCGTGAAGTACTAGGCAATTCTTCCGCATAGCAGGTATGTTGATACCGACAGTGTGCTATATCCCGTAACCAATGTACTGGTTTAGGCGCAGGTCTGCCATCCCAGTGAAGGGAGACTCTGCGTTTCGCCAGTAATAGTGCTATGGCCACTAATCTCCGATTGACAACTTTAAGTTTGAGCACATTTACTAACAAACAAATGTGTATATGACATGCTATTTGTTCACCCACCATTTCTGTTAATGCCACTGTGACTTTCCCCCAGAAGTCAGCTACTTTTGGACAACTCCATGCCAACTGTTGAAAATCAGCATTGTCGGCACTACATCTCTTACAGCCGTGTGAGTCCGCAGGCCATATTTGTAGAGTTGTGCTGGCGTATAGTACATTTGGTGGATGTATAAGTCTGAGATTCCCATTTGCAGCAAATTGACCTATTAGCTTACAACACGTCGTCCATTCGTCCTCTGTCAGCGGCTGGGGCAAGATAGAATTCCATTTTTCCATGGGGCCTAATCTAACATTCATCTCATCTATCTGGGAAGTTTTATACAAGCGATTAACCAGTTTACCCTGTGTTTGCGTCGTGTATATAAGTTGTAGAGCCCACAGAGTCGGTGGTTCAACAGGGAACATGGGTATAACACCTGCAAGGCAGCTCGTAGTCTACTGTGTATGAATGTCAACATGACAGACCCTTCCAGTAGGACCACCATTGCAGGTAGTGTAGGTTCTAGAAGGTGCATTACTGCAAAGAGAGTCCTTAGATTGTATGCTGTGGAGAGTGTAGGAATAACACTGACTGGTCAGGTAGCACCATGACAGGCAATAGTAATATCAGTCTGGTTGCTAGCACTTTTGCTAAGATCTTGACGTCTGTGTTCATTAGTGACAAGGGCCTATAAGATTGACAGCTATCCGGCGTCTTCCCTGGCTTCAGTAAGGCTATAATTCAGTGCTTCGCGAACTGTGTCCGGAAGCCGTTGCTGTTCGTATGCTTCGTCATACATGTCGTGGAGATAGGGCACCAGTATGTCGATGTACTCTTTATAAAATTCCGCTGGGAGCCCGTCTGTGCCTGTAGGCTTGCCATTAGGAAAAGCAATTATAGCGTCACGTATTTCAACTATCGTCGGCGGGTGCATCCGGAATTCTTGTTGTCTTTTCGACAACCAAACCAAGGCTATAAGTATTGTGCTATGTCATCGTCTGCAGCTGTTTGTATACTGCTATACATGGTTTTGTAGTATTGCACAAACAAATTTAGAATTCCTGTCGTATCGCAACGATTAATATCACCCTCTGCAATAGATTGCAATATATAGTTTTTCGCCCATGGCTCAGTAATCCTGGCGGCTAATGCCCGTCCCAGTCTGCCTCCCTCACAGTAGTATCTAGCTGTCCATCGCCTTGACATATACCCCTCCTCTAGATCTGCCAGGTCATTATATTCGGTGATTTTCGATCGAATAGTAGCTAATGTAGCGCTATCTGATGTATTTTCATAATGCCGTTCAAGGAGTGCTAGTTCTTGTTCGAGCTGCTTCATAGACCCTCGTAATGATTTAAGTACTCTGGCTTGTAGGCCTATGCATACTCAACGAATTGTCACTTTGAATGCCTCCCATAATGTGCCCAGACTTTGTACTGATACATTATTGATAAAATAATTTTCAATTGCTTCCTGCACCCCCTCCCGGAACACCTGGTCTTGCAGCGCGGAGGATTGCAATCTCCATTGAAACTGTGGTGGTGGGTACGTAGGTATACGCATGGTGAGCAACGTCGGGAAGTGATCTGATAACGTGCAAGGTAAGTGGGTAACCTTAGTGATCCATGAGGTTACCTCACTCTTAGTCAGCCAGTAGTCAAGTCGCAACCATGACTGATGAGTATAGGAGTAGCATGTACCCTCCCGTACCTCCTTGATAGCCTGCACAGCTTTTTTTACTGTAGATAAAAAGTGCAGTGGAGTGGCGGTCCATCGCCGGGTCTAATACCACATTAAAATCACCCCCACAAATGATTGCAGCCGGCGGCAACCTAGGTACTTTACTCCACAGTGTCTCGTAAAACCAGGGTCGTCTATATTAGGCCCATATACGTTGATAATTGTCAACAACATACCGCACAGTTTCCCCTGCACTACTATATATCAACCGCTGTCATCTATATCCACAAACAAACTTACAAATGGGAGATTTTTTAAAATTAAAATCATAACTCCTCTCGCATACGAGGAGTAGGAAGATGCCAATCTTACCCCAGCCCATCTAGTGGCCACCACTGCTGCTGCTTGTGTGGTAAGGTGAGTTTCCTGTAATAACACCACCAGGACATTATGACGGTCCAAGTAGGCTATCACTTGTCTCATTTTCTTCGGACTATTAAGACCTCTGACATTCCACGTTACCCAGGTTATTTTACCATCCCCAGCTGTCATCACTCCTACATGTCATCAATGTATTTGCTACGAACACTGTATCTTTTTCTGCTCATGTAATTCGTCATCATTCCATGTATTCTGCATTGCACACTAATGTATCTGAACCATTCTGCCAACTGACCCCCCCTGCATCAGCACCCCAATTATGCTAAGGAACCCCAAGGCAATTAACAATAAAAAAACACAATTAACCACCTGTCCCACTGGAAGCCGATAATCCGCCCACAGTATACAGCCCCAATCATGAACTGTGTGGGGTGTACTCTCTTGGAGGTCACCAGCTGCCCACCGACCCCCTCAATGTAGTAAGGGGGGGTCAGGGCATACACAAAGATTTTCCCCCAGTCCATCCCATAACGATGTTATTTAGAGTAATATCCACAAATACCCTGCACGTCTGTATTGCCAACAGTGGATAAGTACTTTGCACCTTAACTATCATCTCATCCACTATTGTTTTCGACATAAACCCCAGCATCACATCCTGACTCATGCCATGATTAGTTCATCCATTGCATTAGTCGGACAGCCTTAGAACAACATTGTAAATCTGACATAAGCTTTCACTTAATAAGTTTGCTCTGCACAACATATTCACCAGTGTCACCCCCAGTATTACAGATGCATCAATACTCACATTACCCTGCTATCAGGTTTGTCACCTTCATATCTATCCTCATGTCCATTTCTTATGCTTAAACTGAGGCAACACAGGCCACACAACATCTCCTCTGAACCTTACCCCATGTGCGGAATATCATATACCATAACCTTTGTCAGTACCTTGCATACGACTCACAGTGTCTTAGAGCTACAGGGTCATTGTAATCCATGTCTATACAAATTGAGGTAATTATAAACAATAATACCAGTCTGTACAAGAATGTAACCTTGTAGGTTAATCTTCATTATCCGCGTCATCACCAACCGTTCTAAATGATTCTTGTTGCTCCAGCTGCCTAGCTGCATAGCGTCTTTGGGGGTTGTGAAGATCTTGGTCTTATTTCCGTGTTGTATTCTGAGGCATGACGGGTACAATATGGCATATTGTATTTTCATTGCTTGCAATTTCTTTTTTACTTGCTGGAATTCCCATTGTGCCTGTTGCACTGCCGTCGTGAAATCCGGGAACAGCGCAATTTCCATCCCCTGGTACTTGGTAATGCCTAATTCTCTTGCAAGTCGGAGTGCCACGTCTCTGTCACGATAATGGAGAAGATAAGTAATTATCGGGCACGGGGGTGCCCCTGGGATAGGTCGAGGTGCAAGGGAGCAATGTACCCTCTCCACAACCAACATGTTTGAAAAGTATTCCGTATCCAGCATGTTTTTGAGCATTTCCTCCACATAGAGTTCCATTTTACCCGTATTAGTGGACTCAGGCACCCCTGTAATACGTAGGTTTTTATGCCGGGACCTGGCCTCCAAGTCCTCATTTTTAGCCTGTATCACTGCTCGTAGTTTCTCCATCTGGGCACAGGATTCTGTCATGGTCTCTACTTTATACTCCGTGTTGGAGATGCGCTTCTCCACTTCCGTTATGCATACTCCATGCTTGTCTAGCTTTGCCATCATAGTATCCATGCGTAGATTTAGGTTATCGATTTTCCTATTATTATATGTAGGCTTAGCTGCATGGCCAGCATCATGCGTTCCAGTTTGCTGCTACCACCAGCTTCCTGATCCGTCTCAGTGTCTGATGCAGCCTGCGTCAGCAATTTGTTTTAGGTGTTTGGAGTCAAACGAGAGCTTGGACTGTAGTTGTTTGCCCATCTTCCCACCCTGTGTCCACTTCCGTGCACCGTATTACACCGCTGTCCCAGGGAGTCAGGAGGGGAGCACCAACTACAATTGCGTTGCGTTATTTTCAGCACTGCTGTGGTAAATAAAATCATGATTGCGCAGCAGATGTCTGGCCCCAGCAGTGGCCTGCACTATCCTAACTCCTTCAGCGTGTTCCCCTACCTGGGCCGCGTAGGCGGGCAGTCAGCCTACAACGGCGTTTCGTACTCCGGACTTTTTCGTACACTGTCCCAAACGCGTAGCAAGTGAAGCAACAGCCTGCTCTTTGCCGCCGCACGGCTCGCAGTAATCTTCTCACGAGTCCTGGCTGGCGCTCCAGGCGCAGCCGTGCCTAGACTCCGAGCATACAGTACCATGCACCACGTTGCGGACTCTGCGCTACGCCGGCTGCTGTGTAATTCAGCCTAGTCGTACCACCTAGTTCTCTTGGCGCTGACATCTTGTCACTGTGCCGGGAGCTATGACCTTCAACAGGCTCCGCGTTAGTCAGCAGTCCGTGGGAGCCTCCATGCTGTCGCAGGTTAGCGAATATTTGCGGTCTTGGTTTAAAATACCCACGATTGTTATAGCACGCACATCACCATGTTTAGTGCTTGCAGGGGTTCCGAAATCGCCGTTTCAAGTCACAGGATGACTGGGAGAAATGTAGGGTTTTGTCCAGATAAAGGCCCCCACCCAGCAGAGCTGCACTAATGTGCGGCCATCTTGCTTCGGGCTCACTAGCACCCCCCATGCATTTGAATACCATTAAACAAGTATCAAAGTTGCAACTCTCCTTTAGGTGGACACTGTTGACAAGAGCTGGTAAAGGATGCCAAAGGCCAGGCCCTGTGGCCAACCCCGGTGTGCACCACGTAAGATAGTGTGCAGTATGCATTGGTTGCTCACAGAGAGTTGGGCATAGTGTCTGGTGCTGTGGCAAACCGTGGTTGCACGCAGCCAAAGACACTGTTTTAGTAGCTGTGCATCATGTCATCAGTGATTCATGTCATTTGAGGTTTCATCAAATATGTAATTTAAAGTCATGAGCAGATCATAACCGGGGAGCAAGTTATTGTTAATTTAGCTAAATATAACTGGCAAATTTCCGTGGTTCTTAAGTTTTGATTTATAACCATATTGGCATTTTAACTGAACTTAGTGCAGAGTGTTGGATAACGGTGGCCAAAACATAACTTTATCTGTGATGGTAAGCCTGTCATAGCAAGACGTATTTGCAAATCCGCAGTCAGATTCCCAAAGTTTCAATGGACGACGGGAGAAAACGCTCCCTATTACCATAGTCTACATTTATTTGTTTGACTGGACTCGCACATCCTCTATTGATGTGTGATTCTGGTGAGGATCTCTGTAGTAACGGTCCCTTTATCTCTGAAATGTAACCTCTTCATGGCGGCCGCAAACACTTTTTATGTATTAGTAGTGGAGTATGATGCCTCTCATCAAGCTGGCCGCAAAAGTGAAAGCTCTGGCAGGAAACCCTGGCCTTAAATGTGACAGGTCTAGTCTGGAAATATGACAGGTCTAGTCTTAAACTCCTGGCCGGAAATTTGACAGCTCTGGCGGGAAACCCTGGCCTTAAATTTGACAGGGCCTGGGCGCAGACTGTTGGTTTAAACAGGCCTGGTTTTTAAAAGGTGGTGACATGTAGGGATATTCCCAAGAAGTAAACAGGTATAGCTGCAAAACATGAGGTAATTGTGTATATGTTTAAAAGTGCATAGGAAAGTGGGTGGCTGTAGGCTGGAAATGTCTGTGCATGTTTAAAACTGGGCGGTTGCAGACAGCTGCAGGCTGAACAGCTGCAGGGCAGTCCTGAGTCCCCCAGCCCAGGGTGTGGGAGGTGTTTTTTATGTTTGAAAAAAAAGGGGGAGATTTAAATGTAGTTGGTGGGAAACCCATTGTGAGACCTGTCTGCTTCTGGGGGTCCTCTCACAACTATGATTTATTTTGTCCTCTTTGGCCTCCAAGTGTTATTATTCTTTTTTTTTTTTTATGTCCAACCAGATTTTTGGTTGTCAGCATGGACTGTGGGGCTAGGTGTTCCTTGAGTAGGACGTTGTGCCTTACCCTTGAGGCCTAGTCATCTACATGAAAATCTAGTGAGATCCCTGAAACCTAAAATGGAGTCCACCAACTGCCATAACGGTCAACACAACCAAACTGACCCATTGAGTTGCATGAGGAAGGTTCTGGAACCTGCCAGTACTTTCTTAAGGTCCAGGTCCAGCCTATAAATAGCCAAGTACAGGGCGGTGATTTTGTAGTTCACACTGACCAGAGAAGCGTTTAGTGACCAGTGCGGAGAGAGGCAACCTATTGAGGAGGATTGTGCACTGGTAGGGGAGAGATCGACCTGTGAGCCGGCTGCTCCCTGCATAGATGTGCCCCTCTTGGGATGATCAAACCCCACTGAGACTATTATTGGAACCAAACCCCCGCAACCTGTAACAAGACCACAAAGCTACTGGTGACTCGGGTGGCAGAACCACAGTGGCTTTGGCGTAGTGATTGGACGCCAGTGAAACTGAGCATTTCCCCCTCTCTATTGGCGGAAGGAGAGTGGATAAGGGACTGGAAGTACAGTCTCAGCGTTCGTCGCGCGCGTAGCGCGGTGTACTTACAGAGCGGAGAAGTGACGGAGTCCTCCGGTCTCCCTTCAGAGTATCGCTGCCCTTCGCCTGTGAAGTCTTTGGAGGCGGCAGCAGCGGTAGCGGAGCCCAGCAGTCCCGTGTAGGCATCCGGGGAGATCCTGTGGTGACGTCGGAGGAGGCCGGATGGAGGAGGAGTAGGCGGGCCAGCGTGGAAGGAGGCCGGGCAGAGGAGGAGCTAACACGAAAGTCGGCGGCGTGAGGAAGCTGGCGTGCACACCTCCCAGGCACTGAGGAGACGAACGTTGGACTTCCTTCAGGCCGGTGCAGGGATAAGTCGTCAGACACGCAACTCAGTGGCACCAACACCGGGAACAGAGCTGCCGGTTGGGTTTGACCCCACAACCAAAGAGCACACCGTCCCAAAGTAAGCCGGGATATTCGGGAGAGGGCGGAGGTCAACCCATGTGCTACTGAACTCGGGAGGGTGACGAACTGGGGTTGCGTGGACATTCTCCCCGGGACCCTGACCTAATTAACCCCTGAAGAACCCACTGAATAGCGGGGACACTTGAAGTGGGAGCAGTGGGAACTCAGTGGCCAGAAATAGATCTTGTAGAGCAAGCACCATTGGGGACTAAATTAAAGGTCAGAGTTCACTAGTGAAGTGAATAAGTAAAGGTTCTAGAGTGGTTACAGGGTTGCCCAGACAGAGCATGTAAAAGAGAAATAATCTATATGCTAAAGTGGGAATGTTTTAATCTGCCTGTTCTTTCCTAGTGGTGCAACTGTTCAAGCTATTGATACAAGGTGTTGAAAGCCAGTGCTCGTGAAACCTATGTGACCCTGCCAGCCCAGGGGTAATGTATAAACCTGTGAAGTAACAGCAACAGTCTTATGTTTACACTCTTGGCATAGTATTGAACTACTAGTTGTAAAGGAGGGTAGAATAAATTAACTTCCTGGAACCTTTCCTATAGGGGAAGTAGTGTGACCTGAAAAGCATTGGGAAATGTAATGAAATATATTAAGTGATATAAACTGCATTAATTTGAAAGGTGATGTACTAATGTAACAAATGTAACAAAGGAATTAACAAAGCAAAGAAAACAGAGTCTATTTTTATAAAGTACGAGCCTTATTTTCCTAAAAGGTGTAGTGTCGTTTTTGGAATGGATGGGCGCTGAGTTCCTGAGAGGTTTACGCAAGCTTTACACATTTAGCCTTTGGAATTAGTCTTCCCCTCTGTGCCATACTACCCCCGTGTTGGCTAGGAAATCCCTAGGTCTAACATATTGGTGTTTCAGCGGTGGGATACTACTTGTGCTTGCGTATACCTTGCAGTAATTCAGGGTGCACCATAAACCTACACCTTTAGTTTTCTCCAAGCGGTCTCTCAAATTTATATTTTGATTTTCCAAATTTACTCCTGGTGGTGGGTGGAGGTTAGCCTCAGATTACGCTTCTTAGTTCTCTCCTGAGTGCCCACTTTTTTTTTTTTTTAATTTTTTGAAAACCTTTATTGTGCACGAAATAAAGAACAAATACGGGCCCACAACCATCCGGCCGGCCACGAACTCTCATGTAGCACTAGAGCATGCAATACGGTGACATAGTAATACAGCTGCACATCGGCTATTAAGCAAAAATCAGACTGGAGGATGCCGCAAGACCATGACACAGGAGTAATTAAGGTTAAGTTTCTAAGTTTTTTGTGCAACTATTAAGTTCAGGTCGTATTGTTCCGTACTCATAAAATAATAAAATAAGAGCAAGGACCATGCAGGTGGGACATGACAGTAGCTACAGTTTACGGGCAATCCACATCTCGACAAGCAGTCCCGACCAGGCAGGATGGCCACACAATATCCACGCTACAGGGTAGCAATCTCAACTTCCCACTCGTATCTACGCCGCCACCCTTCGCCCAGTATGCCTGAACACGGGCCAAGAAAAAGGGAAAAGTATAAAAGAAGCAAAAACAGGTCCCATAGAAACTAACAAAAATGAAATATAACCCCCCACCCTACACACATGCAGAGGCTATGGCCTACCCCCCCCTAGCAGAGTGTCTGTCGCCCCATAAACCCGAAATACAGCAAGAGAAGAGAAGAAGAAGAAAAAGGCGAGAGAAAGCAAGAAGAATGTAGAAAAAGGAGAAAGAAAATGATAATAAACGAAGAATTTCAACACTTGAATATAGGGAGGAAGAAAAGAACAAGCTGATCTACCACTCCCAAAAAGAAGGAAGCGGGGAGGAGCCCTCACAATAACAGAACTCCCGGACTCCCAGCCATCTGCAACCCCTACGTCATTTTAGTGTTCCGGTCCGGGTCCCCCCCCGGCTAATCAATACAAGGTCCGCAGCCATCAGCCGCAACATCTGTCCCTGAGCCACCAGCCCGCAAAACAACAGTCGCCCCATAAAGAGGAACCGAAAATGATAAAACACAATACTTGCGGCTTGAAATGAGGGAGAGGCCAGCGCGCAGAACAGGGAATACAATATGAAATGGGTGAAAGTCGCACTTAATGCGTAATCAATGCATCAACAAGTGTTTCAGTCCGGGGTCACAACCAGGCAGACAGTCAGTGCCAGCGAGGGAAGAGTCATCAGCCCTGTCCCGAACGTCGGAATCCCACTAGGCGTAGCCACAGCAAAGCAGAGAGACAATATGGCCACAGAGAGAGTGAGAGTGTCTCAGGAACACAAAATGGCCGTCGAGAGTCACCAGTAAATCCACCGACTGCATTAGTGAGTTCCTCAGAGACCTGCAGAATGTATGAGTTCTTCGAGTACAAGGTCGGAGGGCATAACCCAGGAGCCGGTGATAAGGTCGACAATGTCGTAGATAGGTCCCAAGGCACTCGCGATGAGAAATCCAACAATGTTGCACTCTCCGGTGAAAGGGGAAACAAAGTATCCCAGATAGAGGTAGCAGGCGGACGGTCTCGGGCACCAATAGATTTGGAAGCGGGCACCTCTGTCCAGCTGGCAAAAGGAAGCACTATATCCCCATGGAACGCAGGCGGAGATGAGTGTAGGCTTTGCGGGGTCAGAGCATTGCATTCCTGCCGCAGCGCCGACGCCATGTCATCCAGCTTCCTTCGCAGTACTTGGTAGCCTTGGTGCATATCAGCACGGAAGTCGCGCAGGGCAGTCAGGATGATATCGAGAGAAAGTTTAGGCTGAAGCCCCCGTCTCTCACTTCCCAAGGAAGGTGCTCGAGAATCGGACCCCATCGCAGGCGGGGCAACACAGGCCACTGGCAGGGACGGGCGTTCTCCCCCACACCACGGAGCACCAAACAAAGCCATCATGGCGAAATTCCGGGGCAATCGCCAGGATAAGTGTGGCACAGGCGAGCGTCCTTGCAGGGCTGCAATATCACCAAGTACAGCGCCAGTGAGGCATACATCACGGAGAGGCGCCCCGTAACAGAGCAGGGTAGTGAGGCGTGGGGTCAGGCAAACGTAGGCAAGCAAACATGGCCGTGCGACACTCTCCGTATAGCATCTGCCCCAAACAAAGGATCCGTTTCGATAGGGTGCCTCAGCGCAGCAAGCGCTCACTTCTGGCCGCCTGCTTCAAGTCACCGTGAGCGTCGTAGCACAGACAGTGCTTCGCGGGGTCCCCACCGGTGCTCGGGTCGTCAGCGCCGATCAAGTATACTGGCCGCCATCAGGTCTCCGGGGCACGGCAGAGAGCGATTGTGCAGGCGGGGTCCAGGGCTGCAAGCAGTACCGCAGCTATCTCCGGCCGCCGGGCAGGTCGAGAGACCGGAAACACACCGCTGGAATCAGCGCCGCGCCGCACTCAATCCGATAGTAAATTACATCAGGATATATGCCAGGATAGCGGTGCGGCGGAGACAGGCTGAAGGAGCCGGGAGCCTACAGGTCTGCTCCGGTCGCCATCTTGGCTCCTCCCCCCGGACTCTCCTGAGTGCCCATTTGATACCATATTTGAAAAATGGAATTAAACCTTGAGGAGATAGAGACCTACACTGTGACCCAACTTAAAGAGTGGTGTCAACGACAGGGGGTGTTCTTCAAAAAAGGTGCCAAGAAAAGCGAGTTACAGACAAGCGTGAGGGCATGGGTGGAAGCTCATACAGAGGAGGAACGGGACATAGAAGAGAGTGATAGAGACACTGTCCTTGAGACAGGAATGCTGTACCAAACTGAAGGGGGGAATCTGCTGACAGGTCCCAGGACACTTTCAAGGGAGGGCAGCAGTGTCTCAGTGAGGAGTTTTACTGACGCCGAGCTGGAAGACAGGAGGGAAGAGAGGAGACTGAAATTGGAGTTAGCTAAATTAGAAATGGAGCGGGAGGACAGGAGGTTGGCCCACGAACGAACAATAAAGGAGCTAGACCTTCAAGCCTTAACATTAAGGTCCCCTAATCCAAATAATGGTGGCAGCGAAAACAAAGAAAACACCAGGGAACCCAGACCCTATTTACCCAAGGATGTCATTGCTAGTTACACCCCAGGTGATGATATTGCCAAATGGTTAGCCGCATATGAGGTCTCTTTAAGGGCCCATGGGATCTTGGAAACCCACTGGGGGGTGGGGGGCTGTATAAGTATATGCCACCTGCTGGCAGGGATACCTTGTTGGCTCTGGAGGGGGATGAGCAAACCCACTACCCTACAATGAAAGTGGCACTGGTGAAAAAGTTTGGACTTACCCCCGAAAAATACAGACAAAAATTTAGGGGAAGTCATAAATTAAGTACCCAGAATTGGGTGGATTTCTTAGATTACGCAAAGAAAGCCTTGGAGGGTTGGGTGAAAGGCAGCGAGGTAAGGGATTATGAAGGTTTATATAACCTCATACTCAAGGAACACCTACTCGAGAAATGTTTTCCCGAGCTGCGACAACACCTGGTGGACAGCAAGCTGACCAGCCCCAGAAAGCTTGCTGAGGAGGCGGACATCTGGGCTAGTACCCGGGTGTCCTCGAAGGGGACTGGAGGGGATTCCCATAAGCCTGGACAGGGCGCCCCCCAGAAGAAAGAGGGGGGAGATAACAAAAGGGAGTTCTCAAAAGGTCCACAAAACACTTCACAAGGAAGGGGCAGAGGATTCATCCCTAAGGTTAACCAACCCCGCAACCCTAATCCTGGCCAAAGCCAGCAGCCAAGGGTTGTTCATTGCTTCGAGTGTGGTGGTGTGGGACACTATAAAGGAGATGTGAGATGCCCAAAAAGACCACCCCCTCCCACTGAAGGAAAAGCCCCGGGAATAACTAGTGTAGTGCTCGGGAGGAGATGCCTTTGGATAAGGGAGGGGAGCGGACGGGTGTCACTTTAGTGTCCCTGGGGGATAAGGAGATGGTGCCAAAGACCCAATTGCCCTCAAATACTACCAAGTATGAGCAGTGGGTCACCATCAATGGCCATAGAGGGGAGGCTCTGAGAGACACAGGAGCCAGTATGACTGTGGTGAGGAGTCATCTGGTGTCTCCAGAGCAGGTCATCCCAAATGTACTCCATCCCGCTGTGATGGCTGAAAGCAGATTGGGCCACTATCCCGTGGCTGAGGTTCCCTTTGAGTGGGGAGGGGTTGCAGGTTCACTTTGAGTTGCCGTAAGCCCTGCCGTGCCTGTTGATTGCCGAAATGACATGGAGCACAATGCTTGGAGGGAGGTGGAATACCGGACTCATTCTGCGATGCTGGGTACACCTGACTGGGCCTGTGTCAGCACAAGGTCCGCGACTACCCAGAGGGGGAGTTCGCTTACGCTGGAGCCTGGAACAATGGCCCAGCCCGCTGCCAGAGAAGAGAAGGACAGTAGGCAGGAGGAACCTGCCTCAGCATCTCTACCTCGTGAGATAGATGGGCCACCTGCGGAGGTGGATCTGGAGTCCACAGAGGAGGATGTTACTTCCCTGGAGAACTTACCCATCCCTGCTGAGTGGCATGTGGAGGGAGGACCGTCCAGGGAGGAATTCTGCAAAGCTCAAAAGGAGTGTCCTACTCTTGAGGGGCTGCAGCAACAGGCCAAAGCCCAGGCAGCAGGAAACATTGTGGGGAACTACCAGATTTACTGGGAGGATGGACTCCTCTACAGTGAGGCCAAGGCATGGTTCCTCCAGGGCCTTGGTCGTCCCTCAATGTTTTAGAGCCTTTCTACTAGAACTGGCTCATGAGATACCCTTGGCGGGACACCTAGGACAGGACAAGACCTTTGCCCGGCTTGTCCCCCACTTTTACTGGCCTCGGATGAGAGTGGCGTCTGATACCTACTGTCGGACGTGTGTGTCTTGCCAAGCCAGTGGGAAAACAGGGGTGAAGCTGAAAGCTCCCCTGGAACCACTAGCGGTCGTTAGCACCCCCTTCGTAGGGCCATTGGATCCACCGACTTCAGCTGGTCACAGGTTCATCCTGGTTCTAGTGGATCATGCCACACGGTACCCAGAGGCAATTCCTCTGAGGACCATTACTGCACCTGCAGTGGCAAGGGCCCTGATGGGGATCTTCACCCGAGTGGGTTTCCCCAAGGAGGTTGTGTCCGACAGGGGTACCAACTTCCTATCAGCTTATATGCGGGCTATGTGGAAGGAGTGTGGTGTTACCTATCGGTTTACCACTCCTTACCACCCACAGACCAATGGTCTTGTGGAAAGGTTTAATAAAACCTTGAAAGGCATGATACGAAGTCTGCCTGAGAGCCTGCGGAGGAAATGGGACGTCCTCCTTCCCTGTCTCTTGTTTTTCTACAGGGAAGTGCCACAGAAGGGAGTGGGCTTCAGCCCCTTCGAACTTCTGTTTGGGCACCCTGTACGGGGTCCTCTCAGCCTGGTGAAGGACGGATGGGAAAAGACTCCCAGGAAGCTTCCCCAGGACGTGGTGAGCTATATGCTGGCCTTCCGCAGCCAAATGGCCAAGTTGTGGAAGCAAGCTTCTGACAACTTGGAAGCCAGCCAAGCAGTAATGAAGGAGTGGTATGACCACAATGCTCACCCGGTGGAACTGGAGCCTGGACAAAAAGTGTGGGTGACGGAGCCTGGAGAGCTAAATGCCCTCCAGGATCGTTGGACAGGCCCCTTTGAGGTATTGGAGAAAAAGGGTAAGGCCACTTACTTGGTGGACCTTAAGACCCCGAGACAGCCCCACCGGGTGCTTCATGCCAATCGCCTCAAACCACACCATGAGAGGCCCGAGGTTGTCTTAATGATGGTGACCGATGGAGCAGAGGAAGAGGAAAGCGAACCTCTCCCTGATCTTTTCTCGTCTCAAGAGAAGGATGGGTCGGTGGAGGGAGTGATTCTCTCACCATCCCTGACTCCTGAACAGCAGAGAGATTGCCGCCAAATCCTGGAGCAATTTTCTTCACTGTTCTCCCTTGTCCCGGGTAGAACCCACCTGTGTACCCATGATGTGGACACAGGAGACAGCCCACCTGTGAAGTCTAAGATCTACCGGCTGTCGGACAAGGTGAAGGCCAGCATCAAGGGTGAAGTCGCTAAGATGCTGGAGCTGGGAGTGATAGAACCTTCCAATAGCCCTTGGTCCAGTCCGGTAGTTTTGGTACCAAAAGCTGCCCCACCGGGCACCACACCTGAATTAAGATTCTGTGTAGATTACCGAGGACTAAATTCTGTAACAAAGACTGATGCCCATCCGATCCCCAGGGCGGATGAACTCATTGACCGGCTGGGCGCTGCCCAATATTTAAGCACCTTTGACCTTATTTCGGGGTACTGGCAGATCTCCCTTACTGATGGAACCAAGGAAAGGTCAGCCTTCCCCACGCCTCAGGGTCACTACCAGTTCTGTGTGATGCCCTTTGGACTCAAGAACGCCCCTGCCACTTTTCAGCGGCTGGTGAACAAGGTCCTTTCTGGTATGGAAGCTTTTTCTGCTGCTTATCTGGACGACATTGCTGTCTTCAGTAGCAGCTGGGAGGACCATTTGCAACACTTGCAAGCTGTTCTTCAGGCCCTGCAATAGGCTGGCTTGACAATCAAGGCCAGCAAGTGTCAGATCGGGCAGGGGTCGGTGGTGTATCTAGGCAACTTGGTGGGCAGAGGGGCGGTGCAGCCCCTCCAGGCGAAGATCGAGGCTATCATGGCCTGGGAGCCCCCCAAGACTCAAACTGAGGTCCGAGCTTTCCTGGGCCTCACTGGATATTACCGTCGCTTCGTGAAGGGGTATGGCACCATAGTGGCCCCCCTCACTGAACTTACTTCTAAGAAACAACCCTGACGGGTAGTCTGGACGGAGGCTTGCCAGCGAGCCTTCGTGACTTTAAAACAAGCATTGTGTTCTGCTCCAATACTCAGGGCCCCTGATTTTTCAAGAGAGTTCATTGTCCAAACAGATGCATCAGAACATGGCATTGGGGCAGTGTTATCGCAACTGAATGATGAGGGCTTGGATGAACCCGTGGTCTTCCTATCCCGGAGACTACTCCCCAGGGAACAGAGGTGGAGTTCTATAGAGCGGGAAGCCTTTGCGGTGGTTTGGGCTCTGAAGAAGTTGCGGCCATACTTATTTGGCTCGCACTTCCTGGTTCAGACCGACCACCGCCCCTTCGTTGGTTGATGCAAATGAAGGGGGAGAATCCCAAGTTGTTGAGGTGGTCCATTTCCCTACAGGGGATGGACTTCCGGGTGGAACATCGGCCTGGAGAGAACCACGCCAACGCAGACGGTCTCTCTTGGTATTTCCGCCTTAGTGATGAGAACTCCCAAGGGATTGGGTAGTTCTCCCCACTTTCAGCTGGGGGGGACGCGTGTGAGACCTGTCTGCTTCTGGGGGTCCTCTCACAACTATGATTTATTTTGTCCCCTTTGGCCTCCGAGTGTTATTATTCTTTTTTTTTTTTATGTCCACCCAGATTTTTGGTTGTCAGCATGGACTGTGGGGCTAGGTGTTCCTTGAGTAGGACGTTGTGCCTTACCCTTGAGGCCTAGTCATCTACATGAAAATCTAGTGAGATCCCTGAAACCTAAAATGGAGTCCACCAACTGCCATAACGGTCAACACAACCAAACTGACCCATTGAGTTGCATGAGGAAGGTTCTGGAACCTGCCAGTACTTTCTTACGGTCCAGGTCCAGCCTATAAATAGCCAAGTACAGGGCGGCCATTTTGTAGTTCACACTGACCAGAGAAGCGTTTAGTGACCAGTGCGGAGAGAGGCAACCTATTGAGGAGGATTGTGCACTGGTAGGGGAGAGATCGACCTGTGAGCCGGCTGCTCCCTGCATAGATGTACCCCCTCTTGGGATGACCAAACCCCACTGAGACTATTATTGGAACCAAACCCCCGCAACCTGTAACAAGATCACGAAGCTACTGGTGACTCGGGTGGCAGAACCACCGTGGCTTTGGCGTAGTGATTGGACGCCAGTGAAACTGAGCATTTCCCCCTCTCTATTGGCGGAAGGAGAGTGGATAAGGGACTGGAAGTACAATCTCAGCGTTCGTCGCGCGTGTAGCGCGGTGTACTTACAGAGCGGAGAAGTGACGGAGTCCTCCGGTCTCCCTTCAGAGTATCGCTGCCCTTCGCCTGTGAAGTCTTTGGAGGCGGCGGTAGAGGAGCCCAGCGGTCCTGTGTAGGCATCCGGGGAGATCCTGTGGTGACGTCGGAGGAGGCCGGATGGAGGAGGAGAAGTAGGCGGGCCAGCGTGGAAGGAGGCCGGGCAGAGGAGGAGCTAACACGGAAGTCGGCGGCGTGAGGAAGCTGGCGTGCGCACCTCCCAGGCGCTGAGGAGACGAACGTTGGACTTCCTTCAGGCCGGTGCAGGGATAAGTCGTCAGACATGCAACTCAGTGGCACCGACACCGGGAACAGAGCTGCCGGTTGGGTTTGACCCCACAACCAAAGAACACACCGTCCCAAAGTAAGCCGGGATATTCGGGAGAGGGCGGAGGTCAACCCATGTGCTACTGAACTCGGGAGGGTGACGAACTGGGGCTGCGTGGACATTCACCCCGGGACCCTGACCTAATTAACCCCTGAAGAACCCACTGAATAGCGGGGACACTTGAAGTGGGAGCAGTGGGAACTCAGTGGCCAGAAATAGATCTTGTAGAGCAAGCACCATTGGGGACTAAATTAAAGGTCAGAGTTCACTGGTGAAGTGAATAAGTACAGGTTCTAGAGTGGTTACAGGGTTGCCCAGACAGAGCATGTAAAAGAGAAATAATCTATATGCTAAAGTGGGAATGTTTTAATCTGCCTGTCCTTTCCTAGTGGTGCAACTGTTCAAGCTATTGATATAAGGTGTTGAAAGCCAGTGCTCGTGAAACCTATGTGACCCTGCCAGCCCAGGGGTAATGTATAAACCTGTGAAGTAACAGCAACAGTCTTATGTTTACACTCTTGGCATAGTATTGAACTACTAGTTGTAAAGGAGGGTAGAATAAATTAACTTCCTGGAACCTTTCCTATAGGGGAAGTAGTGTGACCTGAAAAGCATTGGGAAATGTAATGAAATATATTAAGTGATATAAACTGCATTAATTTGAAAGGTGATGTACTAATGTAACAAATATAACAAAGGAATTAACAAAGCAAAGAAAACAGAGTCTATTTTTATAAAGTACGAGCCTTATTTTCCTAAAAGGTGTAGTGTCGTTTTTGGAATGGATGGGCGCTGAGTTCCTGAGAGGTTTACGCAAGCTTTACACATTTAGCCTTTGGAATTAGTCTTCCCCTCTGTGCCATACTACCCCCGTGTTTGCTAGGAAATCCCTAGGTCTAACACCCATAGTATGTTTTAAAAAGCGCAAACCATGTTCACTTTTCCCAGGAAGGCTTGGGCCGGTTATAAAATAATAAACCACAGCAACCCCTGAGCTTTGAGATGTTGAAAAAGACAGATGTCGTGTAGAGGCAAAGCTTCCCATGAGAACCTGAATCAGGGTGCCAGCTGTTAGGATGTAATTCACACACCCCAAAGCCCCTGGTCCCAAACTTGACAGGTCTGGCAGGAAAGATGACAGCCTAGTCCCAAACTTGACGTGTCTAGCAGGAAAGATGACAGGCTAGTCCCAAACTTGACATGCCTGGCAGGAAAGATGACAGGTGATACATTTAGTGCTGGGACAAGAGCCTGTTCCCAAGGGTTCCTACTTCCCAGGAGCAGGACCAAGCAGCTTTAACATATGAGACCCATTATAAAAGTGTCCAGAAGATTTAGATATGTTTGCGATGGTCACCCCCAGCACCGGGGATAACCCTACTGTTTCCAAGATAGGCCATGAGTTTAAGTAACAGATGTATACAGCATAAACTGTACAAGGATAGAAAAAAAAAGTTCCTGTCCAAAGACCCCCATGACATTGTTCTAAACCCCCTCAAGTCATAAAGGGTGTGGGGCCTTCTAATTAGCATGCTTGGACAGGTATAAAAAGGCCCCTTAAGGAACACTGCCAAACACCCATTCAAAAAACCTCTGGGAGTGACTGGCGTGGATTGCTTTTGCTGCACCGTGAGGACTCCTGCACCAACAACCAAGTCAAAAAACTTTGGGAGTGACTGGCCTGGATTGCTTTGCTACACTTTGAGGATTTGTGCACCAAGAATCCCTTCAACACCCTTGGGGAGCGACTTGTGTGGATTGGAGGCACAGAGCCAACCTTGGAACTTAAAGCAAGAATGGACCTGAGCAACTTATCCCAAATTGAAGCCGCCTGCGACAGTTTAAGGAAGGTAAATAAAGCATGGCGCAAGGATGTATGTTTATGTGGTGTAAACTGTTAATGTTTAAGGCGATGTGTTGTGTTTAATGTGAATATTGGTGCCTATAAAGTTTTTTACAAGACGTGAAATGTAATGTAAATGTATTTAAAATGAATAAAGGTTTTGTTGAAGGCTTGAGTTTAAAGCTATGTATGTATGTATTTAATGTTAATAGGGGTGGTGTTGTGGGGGCTGGCGCAGAGTTTGCAGGGTTTGTATTTAAGGGGCATAATGTTGTAGGCCTTCGGAGGGTAAATGCAGAGGGGGAAACGTGTATTTTACAGAGCATAGAAACTATTTTACCAGGATGTTGCTAATAAATGTTAAAGGCTTTGAGGCGTTGGTATTGCAAGCTTACCAGAGGGTCTTTAAAATAATATACATTGCATAAAATTTCAAAATAAATAATGCATTATTGTACTCACCAAGCCGGGGTTTTTTTTTTTTTGCGGGTCATAAGCCATGGTATGGATCCTTAAAAGAGAGTCTGCATGGTGGTCCTTCAGTATGCTTGGAGCTGAGGGGGTTCTGGGGGTGGGATCCATGGTCCTGGGGTTTTGGGGTATGAGGCCCTTTTTAAAATAAGCCCCAGAGCCCGCTTCTCCATGGCGCTGCTCGGGGTGAGGGTGCTGTGTTCCTGGTGTCCTCGTGGCTCCTGGGGCCCTTGTGCTGCTTCTTTTTTTTATAACCAAATGCCCCTGAGCCCGCTTCTCCATGGCGCTGCTCGGGGGTGCTGGGGTGTGGGCTGGGTGTCCGGTGGGGCTCCGGGCCCCGAATGCTGCTTCTGTCCCTCTTTTAAAAAAAATGCCCCCATAGCCCGCTTCTCCATGGCGCTGCTCGGGGGTGTGAGGCTGTCCCGGGGCCTCCGTGGGCCGTTTGCCGAATCTTTCTTCTTTTTTAAAAAATGCCCCCGAGCCCGCTTCTCCATGGCGCTGCTCGGGGGTACGTGGGTGCTGTGAGGCTGTCCCGGGCCCTCTGTGGGCCGCTTGCCAATTCTTTTTTAAAAAAATGACCACGAGCCCTCTTGCGACTGGCGCTTTTCGGGGTTATGGGGTATGGCTCCGGTGGTCCTTGGGGCTCTATGGCCCAAATTTTGCCGATTTTGAAAATATGCCCCCGAGCCCGCTTGCAGATGGCGCTGCTCCTGGGTGTGAGGGTGTTGTGGGGTAGGGGCTCGGCTGTCCTGTGGGGCTCCGGGCCCCCGAGTGTCGATTTTGCTGCTTTTTTTTTTTTTAAATAAAAAAATGCCCGAGCCCGCTTTGCCATGGCGCTGCTCGGGGTTAGGGTCCTGGTGTCCTGATGTCCCTGTGGGGCTCCGAGCCCCAAGTGCCGTTTTTTTTTTTTTTAAATGCCCCCCCCCCCCTGGCCCCCCGCCCCCGAGCTCGCTTCTTCATGGCGCTGCTCGGGGTACGAGGGTGCTGTGAGGCTGTCCTGGGGCTCCGTGCCACGTGTGCAGAGTTCTTTTTTTTAAAATAAAATGCCCCCGAGCCCGCTTGTGTCTGGCGCTGCTCGGGGGCTCTGGGGTGGAAGGCTCCGCGGGTCCCAGGGGCGCTGTGCCCCGCGTGGTAAGTTTTGGCGTTTTTCTTTTTTTTAAATATCCCCGAGCCCGCTTGCATTGGGGCGCTGCTCGGGGGGCTGCTGTGGTGTCTGCGGCGGTCTCAGGGTCGTACTTCGTTGCTGTTGGGTCCTAGGGCATTTTCCAACGAGTCCACGTGTGTCCTTGGAGCAGCGGCAGCATGGCGGCTGGGAGGCTTCTCTGGAACTGGTGTGCAAGGCCCGCCCCCTCCAGTGATGTCATCAGCTTGTCACTGAAGGGGCGGGCCTTGCACAGCAGCTCCGGTGTGTGTTTTTAAATTGTTTTATATAGCGCAAACTTTACCCTAAGTTGTCAGAGCGCTTCAGAAAAGGAACAGAAAATTACAAATGAACAAAATTACAAAAGCAAACGATAAGTTACATGAGTTAAAAGTGACAATTGTGAGCAAACAAAATACATGAGGTAGCAAACGGTACATTAATGGAGGAAAAAAGTGGCATGTTGTTTAATACAGATGCAAGACTCTGCAAAAGCAACCGTTACCAATGTACCCCCTGCGCTGGACACCCTTGTAATAACTAGCAACGCTGTACACTTGACAACCCCGCAGCCAGGTATATATATTTTGAGTTGTGTAGTTCTACGTAGTTTTGTACACCAATCTCTCAGAAGTTCCCTTTTTTCTAATGTGGGTCTCATGTATGTATACTTTTACAGCTTATGATCCTGACCTACAACAAGTTTTTGAAGATCTTATGGTGTACCTAGAGGCTCAAGGAGCTATGAACAGTGTGCAAAACACTTCAGTTCCCACATGTAAATAAAAAGACCCCTGTTATTTAAACTGTCTAAGACGCTGGGGAGTTGGCGGGGTAGGCCCGAGTCCTGACCCTGAGGGTGTATAAGGGGACTCCTCAGAAAGATGACTAAGGCTGGGTATTATTTTTTCTTTACAGGCACCCCCACGTTATGCCCGGACGGCGTTGAGGTACAAGAGGCGGCGCAACGTTCAAAAGAAAGCCCTTTGAAGAGAAAAGCTTTACCTTCTAAAGTGGGACCACCGTCAAATAAAGGAGTTGCAAAAAGACCTCTATCAGGTGTGTTTGTCACAAAGGGTGTGAAAGGTACTAGCGGTTTTACAGACCCTCAAGCAGAAGGGTACAACGACTTGTAGCAATGCCTATATAAAAAGGTGACTGTGTAGAGAGATTGTGCTGATTGTATGTGTTCTTTTTTATGCTTTCTCTAATATATATATTTTTTCTGTTTATATTTTAGAAGCGGCTCAGAAACATGCTGTTGAAGAAAGGTCGGCGCAGCCCTTAAGGGACATAACAGCAACCGTCCAGAACAACAGAAGCGCTGCAAAAGGCGTGAGTAGGCGTGTACGCCAGGAAAAACTCTCTGCGTACTTCACACCAAACAACATGATGAACAATCCTCTACAACAATCTATTCTGCACAGGGGTGGGGTCAGCACTGGTGAAGTGTTTACAAACACAGATAACACAGGGCAGGGTCTGTGTCAAACAGCTACAGAGGGTCTGAGCCCTCTCAGGGTATCAAAAGGGAAAGGTGTCTCAAACACTGCCTCCCTTAAGAAGAAACATAGGGACTCAGAGAACCTTCCCAACCCTTTAAAACGTGTGAAGTCCTCCAAGGTATTCACAGAGCCCCAAGCAGAACCCTTAAACCTAAAGAAGATGGCTCCGGTGCTCCCAGAGGTCCAGGCAAAGCCCTTAAGCCCTGAGAAGACGAAGAAACCTAGGACCCCTGAACCCCAAGATAGCCCCTTAGACTTATCTGTAAAAAAGGCTGTTAAGCCCTTAAATGAGGCCTATACACCCATGAGCCCCAAGGAGGCGGTAGTTGTACCTGTGTGTGTAAAAAAGATGGCACCGCCACAACCCCCTAAAACATCGCGCCTCTCAAGAAAACATCTGAAGCTGAAACCGGGGGTCCCTAAGCTACAGTTAGCAGAGTCCCTCAGCAACCCTAATGCAACGCTGGATCCACCCTGCGTCCTGAAACCCCAGACAGTGCCAAATAAAATAACTGTTCATGTAGAGGTGCACGCCCCGGAGCAGACCCCAAAGCCAATTGTAAGTGTTCAGGCCCAGCCTAGGGTCTAAACAGGCGATAATAAGCAAACCCCTAGAAGGTCCTTCTATCGTGAATAGCGACGCTCTGGAGGTAATGAGGAGGATGGTAGACAGCCTAGGTAGAACCCCAGAAGCGGTGTACCAGGGGTCTTTGAGCACAGAGGATTTACAGAACCCAGGTAACCAGTCACAACACCCTGACACAGGTATTTCAGCTAGGACCCATGATTACAACGACAGCTCCTCACAATCCTCATACCCATTGTCCCCTAGTACCCCTCCGGGGGCATACGACCCCACCAGCCCCGCTGCCAACCCCTTGTACAGTCCTGTGTCCAGCCTAGCTACCAATCCCTTGTACAGTCCCGCGTCCAGCCCCACGGCCGTCGTAAGCCCCACACAGCCCTCAGCAATAGTTGTGGATGACAATACCCCGGGGGCCCAGTGGGTACAGTCGCTTTTGCCATACAAAGTTTGCAATGTTCCGCTCCTGTCCGCACCAGGGCATTCGCAGGGGGTCCCTATTTCTAGAACACTAGCGGAACAGGCTTTACAGAATGGTGCTAAGGCTGTTACCAGTATAGAGGGTCCTGAGGCGTTGCAGCCATTTATAAGGCCTCGCAAGGTGGGGCCCTCTAAGCAAGCGCAAGACGAGTCTGTAAACACATATGCAGTATTTGCGGCTCATGTAAAAGAGATGCAGATGGCTGTTAGAAAACTGAAACGCCAGGCGCTCGCCGCAAACATAAAATGGGGGGTGGAGATTACCAAGACCACGTACACGAGGGAGGCCCATCAGAAAATCGTGCAAAGGGTTGAGATGTGTAAAAAAGTGATCATACAGGCGTGTCAGGTGGCTGTGGCAGACATATATGCTATACGGGCGTGACTATGGCAGCACCAGCCGTTAAAGACCCCCACAGCCACTGGTGCTCATAAGAGGCCTCCAAAATAAAGCCGTAAGGTCCAGAGGTTAGTGACAAAGTCTGTACGCTTCTTACGACTGCTCAAGCAGCGCCCACTGGTTGCCCCGCAACCCCTCAAACAAGACACCACTATTTCCCTAGACCCCTTCAAACAAGACAAATCTGTTTCCCTAGACCCCTTCAAACAAGACACATCTGATTCCCTAGACCCCTTCAAACACTGTACCATAGTTTCAAGACCAGCGCCTGAAACATATAAACCAGCACTTCACCACCGACAATACATAGGTGCAGTGTCTAACATACCGAGGGTCGGCCCTTTGAAGGGGGTAGGGGGGATGGCTTTAAAACTCCAAGCACAGCAACATTCAGAAGGACCTCGGGGTGGAACTGTAGCGGCGGCCTGCATGAACAAGATGTACAGCGACACCGACCTACCTGTTCAGATAGGCTGGGGCATGGTCTCTAGAAAAGCCTGGGTCCGTAAAAGAAAAAAAAAAGTGGCTTAATAGTACAAAGCAACGCCGGCGTTTAATAAATAAGCTGAAGAAGGCGGGAATATACGTTACTCGCAGGTTTACAAGAACCCCATAGACATGTCCCACCATGACCCCCCAAAATGACACAGCAGAGAACACCTCCGCAACTCACACTACTACTGATGAGGGCCCAGAGCCCTTGTTTTTAGAGAGTGTTAGAAGTTACACTCGCAATGTAGAGAGGTTTAGGGCCGTAGAACACTATAAGGAGTTTAGATTTGTTAACCTCCACCAGATACCATCATCCGATCAGGGTGTTCTAGCTATACATCAACCTGTGCAGGATTTCATAGAAAGGTTGTTACACAATGTGGGGCCTAATGACTTTTTCCAACTCCGCTTCCAGGGGCAGGGTTTTGACACTCCGTTGTTCACCAGGCGGAAGACCCGAGCTGTTTTTGACGCTGTGCAATTTTTAGAAAACCTCTCAAGGCTTTTACAGAGTAAAGCTGAACTAGTCGCCTATGGCACTTTTAGAGTCATAGCCCTCATTGTACGGGGGCGTGAGGGGGGTGTTTCCAGACCTTTAAAGAGCATACTATACAGTCAAATAATTGGTAAGAAACAGCAGTGGCTGCTCAACTTTAACAACGCCCCAGCCAATACATGTCTGGCGGCCAGCATCGTGGGGCTGCTGATGGCTCGCAAGACCCCTGACGCTGTCATCATGTCTAGAGAGCTGCTGAAGCCCATGAGGTTCTTGAAATACCTCCTGACCGAATGGTCGGCTTTGGCGATATAGGTCTTTTTGAGAACTATTTCGCTGTGACAGTGAAAGTTCTTTATCACAACGGTTCCTGGAAGTACTTTACAACCGGAGAACCTGTGAGAAACAAGACCGTGTATGTCCTCCACGCCGAAAATCATTTTTACTGCATCTTGAACCTTAAAGGTTTTCTGGGGGTCAGGTATGTGTGCGCCCACTGTGACCATATATACAGCAATAAAACATACCACCAGTGTGAAATGCATTGTAAGATGTGTCAGAGGGACGGGTGTATAGAAGACGCTACCCTGTAGGTGAGGTGCGGCACATGTAGGATGTTTTGTCGCTCGCAAAACTGCTTGAGCATACACGAGAAATCTTTCACCTGTGTCCCTAAAAAGGACTGCAGCGAGTGTGGGCGGTATGTGGCAACGGATCCCAAGTGCAAAGGTATGATATGTCCCCGTTGTCATGTGTCTTACAAGTCCGGCACCAACCATCAGTGTTATATGGTTAAAGGTCTACCTCAGACCAAGACCGAAGACTATATAGTGTTTGATATAGAGTGCACACAAGAGACCGGGGTGTACCAGCCTAACTATATTTACGCACACCATCTAACTTCCGACGACAGCTGGGAGTTTGAGGGACAAACGTGCATTGGTGATTTCCTAAAAACTTTCATTCAAACCAAATTCCAAGGGTATACCATGCTCGCCCACAGCTCAAAAGCCTATGACTCCTTCTTTATTCTGCGAAACATGATTCGTGAAAAGATACAGGTGGAACTCATAACCCAGGGGTCTAATCTGATGGTGATGACGGTATGCCCTTTTAAAATACGGTTCATAGACACCTTGAATTTCCTGCCCATGAAATTGAGCAAGCTGCCAAAGGCCTTTGGGTTCCCAGGGTGTAAAGGTTATTTTCCACACTTTTTTAACACCTGGGCTAGCCAGAGTTATGTGGGGCCCATGCCTCCTCCCGACAGCTACGGGGTGGAATACATGATGCCTGATGAGAAAGTGAGCTTTCTACAATGGTACTCTGAAAACTGTGAAAAGGAGTTTCACTTTCAAACAGAGTTGAAAGCTTATTGTCAGGCTGATGTAATGATCCTGCGGCAAGCTTGTAACCTCTTCAGAGATGCTGTGGTGTCTATGACTAAAGAAGTAACGGTCTTGAAACCTGAGACAATGACTAAGAATGTCAAGGCCTTGACATCCAAAGCCCCTGAAACGCGGCAAGCGGTCGAATACATAGACCCATTTCAAAACGTCACTTTGGCATCCATGTGTATGTCCATCTACAAACACATGTTTTTGAGGCCTGAAACTATAGCTCTAGTACCTGCAGACCTCTATAACGGTAAACAGAAACGTTATTCAACCGCCTCTATCCAATGGCTCATGCACGTCTCTGAGAAGGAAGACATACAAATTCAGCATGCCTTACAGGGTGGTGAATATCGCCTGGGCCCCTATTACCTGGACGGGTTCTCTGTAATTAAGGGTGTGCCGACGACCTTTGAATTCAACGGTTGTTTTTATCACGGCTGCCCCAAGTGTTACAAACCCCACGAGTATAACAAAATGCTGGGTGCCACATTTGAACACTTATACAGACGTACTCTGACAAAGGCCCAGTATGTTGAAAACCAGGGCTTTGCTATGAGAGTTCTTTGGGAGCACGAGTGGTTAGACATGTTTAAAACCGACACAGACCTCTGCTCTTTTCTTAAGACTCGTGATTTACCCACACCTCTGGAGCCCCGCGATGCCTTATTTGGAGGGCGTACAAATGCCATACAACTGTACAAGGCCGCTGGCGAGGGTGAGAAAATACACTACTATGATTTCACCAGTCTGTACCCTTTTGTGAACAAGATGAAGTTGTACCCGCTGGGTCATCCCACCATCATCTATAGAGATTTTAAGCCCCTATCCGAATACTTTGGGCTTATCAAATGTGAAATCTATCCTCCTAAGCAGCTTTACTTCCCGGTCTTACCATGCAGACTCGATGGCAAGCTGATGTTCCCCCTCTGTCGAACATGTGCGGTGCTTAAAGAAGTTGACGGCTGCACTCACACCGATGAACAAAGGATGCTCACAGGGACCTGGTGTAGCATCAAGGTACAAGCTTCCTTAGAGAAATGGTACAGGCTAGGTAGAGTACACGAAGTGTGGCATTTTAAGAGCACTACAACACAACTCTTTGCCCCCTACATTAATTTGTTTCTCAGAGACAAACAGGAGGCCTCAGGGTATCCTGAATGGTGCACTAGTCAGGATGCAAAACAGAAATACATTGACGACTACTACGCTCACGAGGGTATCCGTTTACGCACCCATCTGATAGAGGTCAATCCTGCACGCCGCCAGTTAGCCAAACTCTGTCTCAACTCCTTATGGGGAAAATTTGCACAGCGCACAAACCTTTCAAACACTACCTTAATATCAGATCCTGATGAACTGTTCAAGTACCTGTTTGCCCCATGCTACGAGGTGTCCAGCTGTGAGTTTATCGATGACGATACCGCGGCTTTGAGTTGGAAATACGCCCGAGTACCCCACAACGAGTAACAACATAAACATTTTCTACCTTAATATCAGATCCTGATGAACTGTTCAAGTACCTGTTTGCCACATGCTACGAGGTGTCCAGCTGTGAGTTTATCGATGACGATACCGCGGCTTTGAGTTGGAAATACGCCCGAGTACCCCACAATGAGTAACAACATAAACATTTTCATAGCCTGCTTCACAACAGCCCACGCTCGTCTAGAGCTTTACGGGGTTATGGATAAGCTCCAGGATCGCTGCTTGTATCACGATACAGATTCTGTGATTTTTCTGAGGAAGCCGGGAGATGAAGACCCTCCTATGGGAGATTATCTGGGTAATCTAACCAGTGAGCTAGATAAGGATGAGTTTATAAAAGAATTTACCCCCTCAGGGCCTAAAACATACAGTTACCGTACCAACAAGAACAAGGTGTGTATGAAGGTCAAAGGGATAACATTAAATGTCAGCAACACCCTAAAAATCAATTTTGATAGTTTGAAGAATCTGGTGCATGAATACGCTACAGCAGACGATTCTGAGAATGTTAAAACCATAGTCATGAACCAGCCCTGCATAGTCAGATCCAAAAAGAAGTGGGAAATCACAACCCAGCCTCTACATAAAACATTGCGAGTTGTTTTTGATAAAAGGGTCCTGACCACCGACTATAAAACACTGCCTTATGGTTATTAGACCCATTAGAGAGACACCCGCTGCAGCATGGACACTAGGTTACAGCATTCGTTCTCCTGCGTGCTAGCAGGACCCTCAAACTGCAGCAAAAGCTACTTTATAAAAAAGCTCTTAGAAAATGCTGGCTCTGCTTTATCACAAACCCCTAACAACATTGTGTGGCTTTATTCATGCTGGCAGCCTCTTTATACAGACTTGGGCCGCCGGTTCCCACATATCAAATTTATAGAGGGTATACCGGATAACCTCAACGATGATGAGCTACTACCCCCAACCCTTGTAAATATGATAATTGTTGATGATCTGATGCGTGAAGGTGGTGATCATCCCGAGTTAGAGAGAGCTTTTACTCAATATTCACATCATCGCAATCTAAGCATCTGCTACATTGTGCAGAACTTGTTTTATAAAGGCAAGAACAGTAGGTCTATAGCTCTCAACGCTTCATACCTTGTTTTATTTAAAAACCCTCGTGACAAACAGCAAATAGCCGTCATCGCTAAACAGATGTACCCCGGAAACACACACTTCTTCATGAAGGACTTTAACGACGCTACAGCAAAACCCCACGGGTACCTGTTGGTAGACTTAAAAAATGAAACTCTAAAAGACTATAGACTAAGGGCTGATATTTTTCCACCAGAGCTACCTGTACTTTACACCCCGAAGCCCAAGACCAGGAACTATAAAAAGCAGCGCTAATGTCTTTTAGAACCATTTACAGCCCCACCCTTATAATGATCATCCGAAAAGACCGCACCGTCCAAACAGTAGGAGGCATCGCCATCGTCCATAAGAACACCATCAAAATCACGGCCAGCTCCAACGATAACCTTACAACCTCTGAACACCTCCACTTCCAGATCCACACCGACCCTAGGACCACACTCAGAGGCACCCTCATCTACAGGCCTCCAGGACCCCGTAAACAATTAAGCGAAGACATCACTGACTTCATCAGTCCACATGCCCTCGCCTCAGAGAACTACATTCTACTAGGAGACCTCAACTTCCACCTGGAAAAGAAAAACGACAGCAACACCACCACCCTTCTTGACAAACTGGCCAATCTCGATCTCAAACAACTTGTCGACACCCCCACCCATGTAGCCGGACATACGCTCGACCCAATCTTCACCTCCAGCAAACACATCTCCTTCGATCGCACCACAGCTCTCCATTGGACGGACCACAGTTGTGTTCACTTCAGCTACAAAACCACCTCGACCCACAACCCCCCACAACCTATCCCCCGAAGAAAATGGAACAAAATCACCACCGACCAACTCCTCACATCGCTCAACCAAAACCCACCCGCCCTCTCATCAGACCCAAACCAAGCTGCCATCAAATTCAAACAATGGATCACTCACAGCGCTGACTAATTAGCACCCTTGACAAACCATCACACCAAACTAGACTGCAAAAAGGCCCCCTGGTTCAACGATGACCTTAAGAAATCCAAAAAGCTATGCCGTACTCTCGAGAAAACATGGAGAAAAAACCCAACCACCGACAACATGACTACTTTCAAAGCAGCTACCCGCAAACACCACCAGCTGATTCGATCCACCAAGAAATCAGCACTCAAGAATCGACTCGACAACAACGCCCATAACAGCAAGGAACTATTCAACATCGCCAAAGAATTCACCAACCCCACCGCAGCCTCTAACGACATCACTCCCTCCCAAGACCTCTGCGATTCGTTATCCTCCTTCTTCTACAACAAAATTGCCGACATACATAACAGCTTCGAAAACAGTTCCAACGAACAATCCTCTCCACCCCCCTCAGAACCTAAACCGCCCTCTAACAACCTCAGCGCCTGGAACCCAATCACCACTGAAGACACCATCCGCCTAATGAATTCCATCCACTCTGGCTCGCCAACCGACCCATGTCTCCACCACATCTTCAACAAAGCAGACTCCATCATCGCACTCCATCTCCGTGATATCATCAACTGGTCCTTCATCTCTGCTACCTTCCCAGAAAACTGGAAACATGCCGAAGTCAGCGCCCTCCTGAAGAAACCCACAGCAGACCCCTCTGAACTTAAAAACTACCGCCCCATATCCCTCCTCCCATTCCCGGCCAAAGTCATTGAGAAAGCCGTCAATAGCCAACTCGCCGCCTTCCTCGAATCCAACAACTCCCTCGATCCCTCACAGTCCGGCTTTTGAGCCAAACACAGCACCGAAACCGCCCTCATCGCAGCAACAGCCGACATCCGAGCACTACTGGACAACGGAGAAACAGTGGCCCTCATTCTACTCGAGCTCTCCGCCGCCTTCGACACTGTCTGTCACAGCACCCTCATACAACGCCTCAGCAACATCGGCATAAAAGGAAAAGCCTTGAACTGCATCATCTCGTTCCTAGCTGGGAGAACTCAGAGAGTCCGACTTCCCCCATTCAAATCAGAGGCCACCGAAGTCATCTGCGGTGTACCACAAGGATCACCACTCATTCCCACCCTCTTCAACGTTTACATGAGTCCACTCGCTTCAATCCCGCGTCAACACAACCTGAACATCATCTCCTACGCTGACGACACCCAGCTGATCCTTTCCCTCACCAAAGACCCCAACACCGCCAAAACCAACCTTCACGAAGGCATGAAAGAAGTAGCCGTATGGATGAAAAACAGCCGCCTTAAACTTAACTCAGACAAAACAGAAGTGCTCATCCTAGGATCATCCCCCTCTGCCTGGGACGACTCATGGTGGCCTTCGGATCTGGGCTCAGCACCCATACCCACAGACCACGCACGTAACCTTGGCTTCATCCTAGACTCCTCACTCTCGATGACCAAACAAGTCAACGCCGTCTCATCCTCCTGCTTCAACGTACTTCGTATGCTCCAAAAATCTTCCATTGGATCCCCGCCGAAACAAGAAAGACTGTCACCCACGCACTGGTTACGAGTCGACTAGACTACGGAAACACCCTCTATGCCGGAATTACAGCCAAATTACAGAAAAAACTCCAACGCATCCAAAACGCATCAGCGAGACTCATCTTGGACATCCCTCGCCAAGATCACATTACCGGCCACTTGAAAGACCTCCACTGGCTTCCCGTCAACAAGAGAATAACATTCCGTCTCCTCACCCACGCACACAAGGCCCTCTACAAACTAGGGCCTGAATGCCTCAACACTCGACTATCCTTCTACACACCCACCCGCCAACTAAGATCCTCCAATCAAGGCCTCGCCGCAGTTCCGCGTATCCAAAGATCCACCATGGGAGGTAGATCCTTCTCCTACTTGGCGGCCAAGACCTGGAACTCACTCCCCACTCACCTCCGCCTTACACAGAACCACATCTCCTTCAGAAAAGAACTTAAAACCTGGCTATTCGATAAATAATGAACCCCCTCCCCAAGCGCCTTGAGACCCTCTGGGTGAGTAGTGCGCTATATAAATTCCCGAACTTGAACTTGAACTTGAACCATGTCTGCACACCTACGCCGCAATTTAGCCCTCTGAAAATGCTTGTTAAAGCCAGTCCCCAACATCGAAAGGCCATCCTGGCAACAGCTTCTGACGATTTAGTGGCTGCCATTTCAGAAATAGCCTTAAACACCCTAAAAGGCAACGTCCCTATATCAAAGCGTCAGTTACAGTGTTAGGAACTTGCCTTGGCCCTTCACAGTCCTCTTTCTCTTGCCATGCATAACGAAGCCCATGTGACGCTAGGTGGGGTTAAAAGGCTGATTCCCCCTGTCTCTGGTGCTCGTTATCTAGCATTGTGGTTCCTGTTCCTAGCTGAGAGTTGTAGTTTGTTTGGGAATACCGATTTAAATCACGGGCTCGTGATATTCCCTGTATTGTGTTTTTGACTCTACATTTTCCCTTTGGATTTCCCTGGTCCTGCCCTTGTGTGTGTGGGGTTTTTTGGTAGCCTGTGTTTGTCTGTTTTGTCTTGTTCTGTTTTGTTTATATGTTTTAAGTGCAGTTCCAAATCCTTGGGCAGTATTGAGTCATTTTATCCCGGCTGGGATTTAGGAGTGACTGGGGCTCCGGCGCTTCTGTCTTGGAGATCGGTGGTCCGGCGGGATCACCCGGTGTCAATTGGTGTGTTTGAGTGCTCTAACGCTGCCCCGCACTTCCGCGTCTTCTGCAGGCCCTCCGCATCGTTGTGAGGAGGCGGAGTGCCGGTTTAGGCGCTTCCGCGTTTGAAGCGACGCGCAACGAAGATTGAGTTGCTCTGCCCTTCAGCCCCTGTGTTTGTATGTTTTGGACCCTCGTTTGGCCATAAGAAAGGAAGACTCTCGTTGCTTTGGCTTTTGGAGGTTTTTTTAGTCGTTTTCACGACTTTTTCCTCCTCTTCTCCCCCTTGGCCTCCGTTGGTTCCAGTTCCCTGAAGCAATCCCCTGCTGCTTCGCCCTATCTTCCCCTGGTCCCCCCCCCCCCATTATCTGCCTGCCGGACTCAGCATCTACTCCTGGACGGAGCACTCCACCAGGCGATTATTACAGCTTCTGTGGGTAAGGAGGAGTGTTACAGGGAGGTGTGTGTGGGGGGCATGAGAAGAGAAAGAGGGCTTGTATATTGGGGATATTGACATTGTGTTGTTTTTCTTGTGTGGCAGACGGCGATTTGGCCAATCCCCTGTAATACAGTACGTGGAGTTACATGGTCCTGGCAGAAAGACTCTTTCCCTTGGAGAAGAAGACCTGGGATCCCTTGTTCGTCCTTCCCTTATTCCCGCCCCCTGTCCCTAACCAGTTCGTTGGTTCATGGTATTGTTTACGGTGTGAGCCACGGATTGGTGGGTTCAGGGGAACGGGGTTGTCTTCGCTCCTGCAGTGTATGGGCATAGGTGGGCAGGAGCCAACAGAATAACGAGCCCACGTAATAATTGCACTGCCTGAGCGACGATGGATGAGGATGTGGGTGCTACGGCGGGTACATCTCCCACTTTACAGGATGTCATGGGCGCATTGACTGCACTTCAAAGCCAGATCCATGATTTACGACAGGAAAATGTGGCCATGAAGCAGGAGGTTGGGGCACTGCTTAGTAGAGAAAGGGTGCAGCTTAGGACACCTCAGACCCCGGTAATACAACCAGCCACATTTCAATACACAGGTGGGCCAGGGCAGGGAGCTAGTGGGGGGGTACCAGTATCAGTTACTGTGAACACTCCTGTACCTGTACCATTGGCGCCACCAGAGAGGTTTGCAGGGGATAGTGCCAAGTTTGGCACTTTCATGAACCAATGCCAACTGCACTTCATGTGCAAACCAACTGCTTTTCCCAATGATTCGGCCAAAGTGGCGTTTACGATATCATACTTGGCTGGCACAGCGGCACAGTGGGCTATACCCCTAGTGGATAGGGATGATCCGGTGTTGACTAACTATCCGGCATTTAAAGAACTGATGCGCGGGTTGTTCGCGAAACATGCCTTTATGCAGGCAAGTGACACAGAACTTCTGAAGTTAAGACAAGGACGCCAGGACCTCCTGACGTATATTTCCACCTTTAATCGGTTGGTGTCGGAGACACACTGGCCCGAGGATAAGAGAACATCTTTGTTCTATCAGGGATTATCCGAAGATCTTAAAGACATAGTCTCACAGGTAGTGGACCCCCCACTTGATTGCGCGGCTTTTATCGATCTGGTGGTTAAGTTGAACCATCGCTTGGCGGAGAGACGGGGGGAGAAGAGTCGTTACCAGGTGTCTCGGGGAGGGTTTGTGAAGCCTGATCATAAGCCCCTGGGAGCTGGTGAGACAAAAGGTCTCTCTGAACCAATGGAGATAGGTGGAGTAAGGGGGCCTTTGTCCGATGAAGAAAAGAAAAGAAGGCGTGAGATGGGTCTGTGTCTGTATTGTGGCCAGGGTGGGCACTTTGCGAGGGAATGTCCCGTGAAACCCTCTGGATCCTCCTATGGGAAGAGGGTGGCCTGTTTGTACCATGAACGGAAGGAGCGACAGTACGAGGTGCTTGGGGTAGTTGACAGGGCTCCTAGACATTTCATCATTAATGCGCATTTGGTACTTGGAGGAGAGAGTAGAGTACCAGTGTCGGTATTGTTGGATTCGGGGGCTACGGGGAATTTCCTTGATATCACTTTGGCTGATAAATTGAAGGTTCCCTGTTGCATAAAAGATCAACCCGAACCCGTGCGGGCGATTGATGGCACAGAATTAACATCTGGTTCAATTACAAAGAGGACTATGCCTCTGTGCCTGGTATGTGAGAACGGACACTCCGAGATGGTGTGTTTTGATCTCATTGATGCTCCCTCATTTGGGATGGTTTTAGGTGTGCCGTGGTTGCAAGAGCACAACCCCAGGATAGATTGGGCACAAAGGCTGGTGTCTCTTGATTCCTCGTATTGTATAAAACATTGCTACAGAGATGCAGGGGAAAAGGAGTTGTCATTATCTTGTGCTACTACTGACATGGATGCAATACCTTTGCAATACCAGGAGTATAGGGAGGTGTTCGATGTAGAAAAGGCGCAGGGTTTACCTCCACATAGGTCATTCGATTGTAAGATCGATCTTATTCCTGGGGCGCCCCTTCCTTGTAGTAGAGTGTATGCTCTCTCCGAACCGGAGGAGTTGCACCTGAAGGTGTATCTCGACGAGATGTTGCGTCTGGGGTTTATCCGTCCATCATGTTCGCCTGTTTCTTCGGCTATCTTCTTTATTCCGAAGAAGGAAGGTACTCTGCGGGCATGTGTGGACTATCGCACGTTAAACAAAGCCACCATCAAGAACAAGTACCCTCTTCCACTCATCCCCGTGTTGTTAGATCAGCTTCGCAGCGCAAAGGTGTTCACCAAGTTGGACTTGCGGGGCGCCTATCACTTGGTGCGTGTGAGAAATGGGGATGAGTGGAAGACGGCTTTTAAAACGAAGCATGGACTTTATGAGTACTGTGTAATGCCCTTCGGGCTGTGTAATGCACCGGCGGCATTCCAGTACTTCATAAACGAGGTGCTTCGGGAGTTCTTGGATCGGAGTGTGATAGTATACCTGGATGATATCTTGATTTTCTCTGAGACGGGGGCTGAGCACCAGCAGCATGTGATCCAGGTCCTACGCAAGTTGCGGGAGCATAACCTATATGCAAAACTGGCGAAATGCCAATTTAGCACTACGCAGGTGGAGTTCCTTGGGTTTGTGGTGTCTGCCGGAGGGGTTCGGATGGATCCAAGAAAGATTGAGGCCATACTCACCTGGCCCGTTCCAACGTCTGTAAAACATATACAGGTGTTGTTGGGATTCGCCAATTTTTATAGGCGTTTTATCTCCCATTTTTCGGACATCGTGGCTCCCCTGACTCAGCTTTTGCGAAAGGGTGTACCCTTTGAGTGGTCCACAGAGGCGCAGGGGGCTTTCCAGCGGCTGTTGGGTGCGTTTACATCGGCACCTGTGTTGATCCATCCTGACCCGGCTCTGCCATTTTTTGTGGAGACGGACGCATCGTTGTGTGCAGTTGGTGGAGTACTGTCCCAGAGAGAGGTTGAGACTGGGTGTATGCATCCTATTGCTTTTTTCTCCAAGACCCTGCTGCCTGCGGAGCGTAATTACACAGTGGCAGAAAGGGAGCTGTTGGCGGTTAAGTTGTCCTTTGAGGAATGGAGGCATTATCTGTGGGGGGCGAGGCACACCGTTACCATTTATACGGACCATAAAAATTTGGAGTTTTTCCGTTCAGCGCGAGCCTTGACACCACGCCAAATGCGGTGGGTTCTCTTTTTTAATGAGTTTGATTTCATTATTACATATCGGCCGGCAGCGCAGCAGGTTAAGTCTGATGCCTTATCCCGTATCCATGTAGACTCCCGTGAACAGGGTAAGGAGAAGGAGACTAGGCCTATGATATCTGAAGACAGGATTGTCGGGGTGGTGGATGGGGAAGCGTTCACTGCGTCGGTAAAGAACCAGTTGCGCAGGATGGATCTTACGCCTTGGGTGTCTTTGCCCCAGGCATCGTTCCGGGATGACTTATTGTATTATGAGGATCGGTTGTTTGTACCCCCTTCATTGAGAGATCAGGTCATGGAATGGTGCCATTCATCGGCCTTGGTGGCGCATCCTGGGATCCCAAAGACGAAGGAGATGTGTGCTAGGTGGTTTTGGTGGGAATCGTTGGCTAGGGATGTTCAGGGGTATGTTACGGCTTGTCCGGTATGTGCTATCAGTAAGCCCTTACATAGTAAACCATCGGGTCTGCTGAAACCTCTGGAAGTCCCTCCTTCACCTTGGCACACCATCAGCATGGATTTTGTGACTGAGCTACCTTCTGTTTCTGGGTTCACTGCTATTTTGGTTGTGGTTGATTTGTTTACCAAGATGGCCCATTTTATTCCTCTTCCGAAGATTCCTACCGCCAGAGAGATGGCTGTGGTTTTTATGTCTTCAATAGTGCGAATACATGGGTTGCCTTCTGCAGTGGTGACAGATAGGGGGGCTCAGTTCGTTTCCCATTTTTGGAGGGAATTGTGTGCAGTGTTGCGGGTGGACGTCAGATTGTCAACTGCATATCATCCACAGTCTGACGGCCAGACCGAGCGCACAAACCAGACTATGGAACAGTACCTTAGGTGTCTGACGTCATCACTGGCATGTGATTGGGTTACGGCTCTTCCCATCGCCGAGTTTGCATATAACAACAGTCAGCACTCGGCCCTGGGCATGACACCCTTTTTCTGTTCATTAGGTTACCACCCCAGGGCATTGGCTATTCAACCCACTGGCCATGTGCCAGCCATAGATGATGTGTGTGGTCGTTTGGGCAAGATTTGGGATATTGCCCGGGAGCAGTTGTTGGCAGCTAAGGCTGCTATGAAGTTGCATGCGGACAAACATCGTGTCCCTGCGCCTGTGTATCAGGTTGGTGACCAGGTATGGTTGGCTACGAAAAATCTGAGGCTTGAGGGCTCTCGTAAATTACAACCCAGATATGCGGGACCGTTCCCTATAGTACAGATCATAAACCCTGTGGCCATGAAATTAGAACTGCCCAGTGACTATAGGGTTCATCCCGTATTTCATACGTCCCTACTAAAGCCTTATGTACCTTCCTCACAGGTTCTGCCACCTCCTCCCCCTCTTCTTGTGGATGGACAGAAGGAGTATGAGGTCCGGGCTATCCTGGATTCAGAAAGACGCAAGGGACGTCTGTTCTATTTGATAGATTGGAAAGGGTATGCCCCTGAGGACCGGACTTGGGAGCCGGCTGGGGGAGTACACTCCCCTCGTCTTGTTCGAATGTTCCATCGTCAACATCCATCTAAACCCTGCCCTGTGGGGAGGATCGTTGGGAGGGGGTACTGTTAGGAACTTGCCTTGGCCCTTCACAGTCCTCTTTCTCTTGCCATGCATAACGAAGCCCATGTGACGCTAGGTGGGGTTAAAAGGCTGATTCCCCCTGTCTCTGGTGCTCGTTATCTAGCATTGTGGTTCCTGTTCCTAGCTGAGAGTTGTAGTTTGTTTGGGAATACCGATTTAAATCACGGGCTCGTGATATTCCCTGTATTGTGTTTTTGACTCTACATTTTCCCTTTGGATTTCCCTGGTCCTGCCCTTGTGTGTGTGGGGTTTTTTGGTAGCCTGTGTTTGTCTGTTTTGTCTTGTTCTGTTTTGTTTATATGTTTTAAGTGCAGTTCCAAATCCTTGGGCAGTATTGAGTCATTTTATCCCGGCTGGGATTTAGGAGTGACTGGGGCTCCGGCGCTTCTGTCTTGGAGATCGGTGGTCCGGCGGGATCACCCGGTGTCAATTGGTGTGTTTGAGTGCTCTAACGCTGCCCCGCACTTCCGCGTCTTCTGCAGGCCCTCCGCATCGTTGTGAGGAGGCGGAGTGCCGGTTTAGGCGCTTCCGCGTTTGAAGCGACGCGCAACGAAGATTGAGTTGCTCTGCCCTTCAGCCCCTGTGTTTGTATGTTTTGGACCCTCGTTTGGCCATAAGAAAGGAAGACTCTCGTTGCTTTGGCTTTTGGAGGTTTTTTTAGTCGTTTTCACGACTTTTTCCTCCTCTTCTCCCCCTTGGCCTCCGTTGGTTCCAGTTCCCTGAAGCAATCCCCTGCTGCTTCGCCCTATCTTCCCCTGGTCCCCCCCCCCCCATTATCTGCCTGCCGGACTCAGCATCTACTCCTGGACGGAGCACTCCACCAGGCGATTATTACAGCTTCTGTGGGTAAGGAGGAGTGTTACAGGGAGGTGTGTGTGGGGGGCATGAGAAGAGAAAGAGGGCTTGTATATTGGGGATATTGACATTGTGTTGTTTTTCTTGTGTGGCAGACGGCGATTTGGCCAATCCCCTGTAATACAGTACGTGGAGTTACATGGTCCTGGCAGAAAGACTCTTTCCCTTGGAGAAGAAGACCTGGGATCCCTTGTTCGTCCTTCCCTTATTCCCGCCCCCTGTCCCTAACCAGTTCGTTGGTTCATGGTATTGTTTACGGTGTGAGCCACGGATTGGTGGGTTCAGGGGAACGGGGTTGTCTTCGCTCCTGCAGTGTATGGGCATAGGTGGGCAGGAGCCAACATACAGGTTCTGAAGAAGAAGAAGGGGCTTATCAAGAAGCTCAGTAATAAAAGGGGCACACTCATCACCAAGAAGAAACTGGTGAAACAGTCTGGAGGTTTTATAGGTAACTTGCTGGGGATAGCTATACCTGTAATTACAAGCCTTCTCTCGGGTCAGTGATGGACCATGCCACAAATATGTATCTGGTTCCTAGGCAGCAAATGGAGCAAATGGGGTCTTCCTCGGACAACGCCTGGGATATCCGTAGAAATGAAACTCTACGTCTGGATACTGAAATTAAAGACATTTTGAGCAGGACTGATCTAAACCCCTACAACAAGGCTAACCTATACACCAGCACTCTCAAAGAATTCTTAAATTACTACACCCAGTGGAATACCGAGAAGAACAAGCTGACTCTATATACCCCAGACTCTGAACAACCAGCTGCTCAGGCCCCCGACCCTCAGCCCCTACAACCGCCTCCCGATGGTGCGATAGCCTCAGATACCTTTGTTGGAGACCTCCTAAAAAATATAGGTCAAAGGCACAGAGGGGCAGCGCAGATGCTAATGAGTAAACTAGCCGCTTCTAAAGACCTAACCTCTTGGAATGAGCGAGGCGAGTTTCTCTACAAGGGCCAACCTGTTGCAGGGTCGCATATGTACGATCTAGTCAAAGGTCTCACACACCCCAAAATCCTAACACCTCAAAATGCACCGAGAGGCTGGGAGCAGTTTCTGAGGGCCGCTGCTGAACTCAATATACCCTCCTCGCTCGTTGGTAATAATGAACACCGCAGACTGCTAGACAATATGAAGGACCCCCTACTGCCATCGCCTACAGGTTCTGAAGTCCGAAGGCTATCCCCTAAACAGCCGTCGACATCTCGAAAAAAGACAGCACCTAAATCACCCTTTGCATGGATTTTTGAATAATTGTGTGTGGTTTTTATTCCTAGGTTTCTTCAATAAAGTTTTGTCAACTAAATATTTGTAATAAACACCCTGTTATAACTTTACAAACCGTCTCAGTCGTCTTTCAAATAAACATTTTATGGTGCATGTATATTGAAATAACGAGTCTGAATGCATGTTTTTAAAAAATATAATGTCTTTTATTTTACACGTTCAACATTAAGCATACAACTGTTATAAACCCTTACAGTTTTGACAAGGTACATATTCTGTTTTCACAGGTCTGACCAACACCATGGTGTTGTCTTTTACATATTTCGCAACTATACAGTCATTGTTAACAAGATCCCCCGGATATAGCTTTAAGAAATTTCTAAACGAAACACCCTGGGACATTTTACTGATAAAATAAATACAGTGTTCCCCGCATGTGATGGCCATGGAATCCTGCACCCTTAGCTTGTTATACTCCACCACCGCTGCAGCTTTTTTCACAAACTTGAATATAGGTGGTGTGTAGAGTCTGTGCTCAGGGAACTTTGCGGTGCTGTCAAACACTGTAACCTTGTCAACATCTATAAACATGGCTGTCCAATGTGTCCCAGCCTGGTCATGCGGGTCTGTGTTAAAGACTAGGGAGCATGGTCTTTCTGCCCCTATTTCGGTTGGTAACCCGTCGCTAGGGAAAACACCCAAAAAGTATTTCCTAGCGTATTTATGTCTGTTTAAGAAGTCACGTATCTGCACCGTATCCATTTTCACAAATGTTTTTAAAGATAGTCAAACAAAATCTGCCTTGCGTGGTTGATCTGAATGATGCTGTCGAATACAGAGAATACGACCATGTTCACATTAGCCGCCAGTGGAGCTGCGAATCGTATTTCAGCTTTTAGATTCCCATTGTTGACCAGGTTGTAGTGATCGCCATCTTCCAAGTCCGGTGTCAGGTCGAATGCGAACAGCGTGTATCCACGTCCATAGCCTTCTCTTGACACCGCTACACCGCAGTCCCTTTGATGTTTTCCTGTTATCGAAACCAGTCCTTGATATTCCCTGATGTAATGTCCGGCTGCAAAACTGGGTGTGTAGGGTTTTGCAGGAATCACATTGCCCTCATGGACCAGGGCTGCGTAGTTGATGTTGTAGTGTTTAAAATTGAAGGGGTTTGAGGCATAGGTACCACTAAAAGCTGTATTGTCCACAAACCCTATGATGATGAGCTTTGGTAGTTGTCCCAGAAATAAATTCTGCTGTTGTGTTAAGCGGGTACCTGCAGGTATGCTGAATACCTTCAGAGCTACTCTTTCCACAGCGTACTTGGCGTTGGATATTTGCAAAGCTTTGGCGTGCGCTAACCTGACGCTCGGGAACACTTTCACTCTCTTTACAAACAGGCTCGCGGACAGTATGTTCAGCTTGTACTGTTCCGCATCCCCGTTGATGAGGCAGAATGAGTCCTTGTTACGATTGAGCTTGATCTTAAGATCAATTCCGTTGATGAGCAGTTTATCTCGGAAGGAGAGGTCCGAATGTATGCGCCCCAGGAGGTCAAAAGTACGGCTGGCTGTAGCATGCCCCGCTCTTTTTATAAAGCCCTTATTATCAGCATCCAGAGCTGTGCTTTCAAACTGGCCGTGTGTATCCCTGTGAAAGAGACCGGCTGAAAGTTGTGTGTCAAGGGCATCGCTACTGTAATTTAGAATACTCTCTTTGTAGGCTCTGTAGGCGTACATGTTATCGTTCTGGGTGATGAGTCGGTCGCCAGGGTGATGTCCACTTGATTAAACATGGTAGCTAGAGGGTAAGCGATTGGTGCCACTTTAGAACCGTCGTCAATGTCGGTCCCATCCGCTTTTACGATTTTACACATAAGATGCAGCAGAGTGTTGTTGAGATCCAAATACATATCCGTGGCCCCTGACACATAAAACTCTATAGGTGCCAGCGGTGTCAATGCTGCTAAAGGCGATACCTCCATGAAGAAGCTGTTTTCAATGCTTGTCTGCGTGGGTTTTAGACTAAACAAGTCCAACTCTGATTTGGCACACTCTCCAGATCCACAATGTACGAAGGCCATGGCTGTGTTTACAAGGCTTTAAAAAATATTTACTTTAGAGCCGGTTCGCTTCTTCGCAGCTCTCTTCCGTCTTGGAGCTCTTCTTTTCTGAGGGCGTTTTGAAACGGTCCTCCTTTTTTTATGGGGGCTGGGGGCCCCCGACGTCTGGAAACACACTGTTTCCTTTTGACACTAGCGCGTGGCTTATACATCAAACCAGCTCCTTCTTGAGGCTGCTTGTTCATGCGCTCTGCAACCGCCGATGTAACAGACCCCACCACCTCCTGTGCAATGTTCATGGCAGCCTCCTTAACATGAGGCTTTGCAATTTCATAGCCTCTTCTCAGTAAAGGCATAGCTCTTCTAAACAGACTCCTAAAGAATCCTCCTAATCCAGCCCCGTACATAACAGGTGAACCTTGAAAGTATGGTGGTCCTCCATAACCGGGTTGACTTCTGTAATAGTCTCTGTACATAGAAGGATCTCCGTAGGTTTTCATAACCACCATGATGGCTGCTTAATACCCTCTGTCGTGTCTAGGCCTTAAATGAAGCTTGACAATAACTTTCCTGTATTTAAAGGCCACCGGCTCAGACTGATCATCGTAGATCATAATTGAAATAGTGTCAAAATGGTTTTTAGAAACTGCGACGTAGTCAGGTTTGTTAAATTGTATGTTGACCATGGTATTATTATCACCCTGTACATGCACCCACCTTAACAACGGCGAGTAACTATCACCGATCCTCTGAGACTCTACAATATCGCTGTACACGTAGAGTGTGTAGAACCCCCATTAATATCGGGGCACGTGTGATCTTGTTCCACGGGGCTTTTCACATGTTGTACTGTCCCTAAAATCCTTCTTAATTTACCTGAGCAGTTAAACAGGGTGTTTCGATTTATGGATTTAAGAAACACCTTCCTTCTCACATTATCTAATACCAGATGAATATTCGGATGTGGTTCTATACCGGCTATGGATTTGTTGATGGCTTCGATAATGCTTGAAACGTGTGAGTAGTAGCCGGGTGGGAAGGACCTGTGTATGCGCGTGGGGTCCTGTTCCCTCTTGATGTGAAACTTGGTTTCGGCCGCGGTAAATGTATTCCATGTTCTAAGGTATTGTATTTCTGTTAGGGCAACCTCCCAGTCCCCCTTCAGGTCCACAGCCTTAGCCAATTTGACGGTGTAATTAGAAATCTGATTGCTGGAGAACATGTCCATAGAAGCGTTGGATGGTAAGGTTATATAAAAGGGTATAGTCTCCATCGTAGCAACGGCTTTTAGCTCACATACCCTTCAGGGAGCTGGCCAACACCCAACTGTTAAATTTCTCAGGCCAGCTGCGCAATTTGACATATGCCTGGCTCTTAGCACCTGTACCTTTCCTTTTCAGAACCTTTTCAACCCTATACACACGGTTTGGATCATAGGGCACCTTTTGTAACTCTTCCTTGTAAAAGGATCCCAACATCGTTTCCCCATCGTAGTCTTTTAACCTGTAAATATACAGCCCTTCCTTAAGCTCCACACTTTCCACTATAAATATTTCATCACTAAATGTCTGTTGGTAACCCTTCGTGAAGACTCCTTTCAGTTTTGAAATCCTTACGTGATCACCATTTTTAACAAGCATTTGCAATGCAATAGGTCTCGCAGTAGGAAAGTTTGAGCTATTGATATTGTAAATGACAAATTTGTTATTTATGTGTTGGTTTTGAAAATAGAGAAATTAATAGCTTTATTTACAATGCCAATGGTTATAACTTTCGCAAATGTGACACTTATAGCATTTGTAATGCAATATGTGTTGTATTTATGTGACTTAGATGTATTGATATTACAAATAACAATGGCTTTTAATTTTTTTAAATAATTAATACTTTAATAAAAGTTATTGTAATTTTATAATGCACCCTTTACAATCGGGTTTTATTTGAGAAATAAGAGTAGAATGCTGACCACCTGAGGTAGAGCAGGGGGTCGAGGTCACATTTAAAATGCACTGGGAGCAAGAACCGATAAGTAGTGTCTTGTACCAGTAGTGTCATGTCAAATCGCTTGGCTGCCGAGCATCTATTGCTTCTGCAGGTAGGATGCAGCGTGGTGATGGTTCTGAGCCGCGGCGCTATTTCAGCACATTACTGACGCGGGGGGCTCACAAGTGGAATTAACTTCCCGCCAAATCCAGTTGCCGCAACAGCTGCTGCGGAGGAACCTAGATTTACATTTGGCAAATACTGTTCTGTGTAATCCTTTCTCTTAAGAGCCCACAGAGCGCGCGACACAACCCAGTACTTACGGCTGGCCGTGGCCCTGATTACCGGCTGAAGCGGGGGTAGTGACCGGGCCTGGCTGAGCCCAGGAGCGGCGGCGGCCGGCGATTATAGCGCTCGGTGCGTTCGCGAGCAGCCCTCGAAGCACGGCCTGGAGGACCTGTGGTGGGGTTTTAACCAGTGTTTAAACCGCGGACGTGCGCTGAAGGCTGAAGCTCTAGATGTGACCTTCACCTTCGTTGTGCTCCGAGGACTTACCGACATTCACTGGCACTAGCTGTAGGGCCGCCAAAATGTTCTAGAGAATCTAGACCATCGAGGGCAATTCTAAGGACAGATGCCATCGGGCAGCTCTGAGGGGAAGGCGTGTTGAGGCTGTTCTGAAGGCACAGCTCCTAGAAAGAGTGCCCGAACCAGGGCTTTAAGTGAGCCGGGTCCTGCTGGTGCTCAGCACCGGCAATTCTAAAAAAGCAGGTGCTGAGACGGGTCTTTCGGGCTCTCCATTTTTGCCCTCACCCTCAGAGTGAAATAAAATCTTAACTCTGCACCAGGGGCAGTTCCACCCTTCACTGCCTGTGATGTAACTTTGAAGAGATTTGTTACAGTTCTTTCATAATCTAACCATTTCAGAACTAAAGCATTTTCAATATTCTATACAACGAAGCCATAGTTGTTGCTTTTTCATCTTATACAACTATCGACAAAGCCAATAGTCCTGGCATGTTGTAGGTGCAATGTCACCTTCGGGATTATATATCTGGTACAATGACAGCAGCAGTAAAATACCAGTGGGGCAGCACACTATGCTAAGCACAGGTTTTTAGTTTTGGTTTTAAACCATGCCCTTAATTCCATAGACCACGCCCCTTTGAGTTTCACTTTCGTGATCAGTAACTATGGACCTTACACATTGTCTGCACACTTATTCGGCTTCCAGCTCCGAGATTCTTCTGGAATATTAATACTCAGATCATAAACGAGGAGCGAAAATAAAATAAAAGACGGAAGCTAACCACACCCCAATCCTTTTTCCATATGACATGCCATCTGAGATTGTGCACCTTTCAGCTACAATGACACGCCTTTCATCCTTATTTTGCCCGATACTCAGATCTTAAACGAGGAGCGAAAATAAAATAAAAGATGGAAGCTAACCACACCCCAATCCTTTTTCCATATGACATGCCATCTGAGATTGTGCACCTTTCAGCTACAATGACACGCCTTTCATCCTTATTTTGCCCGACCAGTCACCGTTTGTTGAACTAGAAGCAAGAGGGGTTACAAGTAACAATTAAGCTGCAAACGGATGTTGAGTAGCACGGACGCTGTTTATGAAAAGTGCGAAGCCTTGGTGAGCGCGCCCTTAGGGCCCGCCCCCCCAGGCCACGCCCCCCCCAGGCCACACACCCCCATAATCCAGACCAGTAGCCAAGGTTGGCTACTGGCCGGAAGAACTAATTCCGGGTTGGCTGTGACGTGTGTCCGGCCAGAGCTGTGGGCGGAAGGGGTAAGCCGGAGGGGCAATTTAGGCCCCTGGTCCCTGTGGGAGCATGCTCTTTTTCCTGAACTGGACCCTCAGGAGCAGCAGAAATATTCTATCTGCGTCCATAGGCCTTGTCGTTCGTGAGACGTTGGGGACTCGTGGCTGTTGCAGTCGGAGGTCATCGTTGGAGCTACGATGATTCCGAGGTGAGGTGTCAGGGGCTTTAGGGAGCGCGGGGCGGCTGCTGGTAGCTGGTGGGCAAGATAAGTTGTGATCTTTAAGGAACTGTTTCCCCGGCTAGACGCTAGTGGCCGCCCGTAGTCTCCCTGCAGTGCGATCACGCTTCGGTGGTGATCTGAGTTGGACACCTCCCTCAGGGGATCCAGGGCCCGTGGGCCGAGCGAGAGTTAAGCGCGGAAAAAGGGGACGGAATTTTTAAAGGAATTCTTGGGGCTTCGCGAGTGCTTCGCTATTTAGGCTCCGTTGTCGGAAGACTTTTGCGGGCGGAAAGCAGGCGAGGGTGGGGTCGGCACTGTTATGGAACGTGGGGAGTCAGCGTGGTTGCTGGCGTGTGTTGCGGGGGGAGGGAGCGGGCTTAGTCTTATTGCTAGGAAGAGGCAACTGAATTAGTTACGGCCAACTCTTGGGGCTCCGCGAGTGCTGCGCTGTTTAGGCACCATTATTTAAAACATTTTGCGGGGGAGTGCGGGCCTGCGTGGCAGTAAGTGCTCTTCTGGTTACCAGCGTGTTTCCCGGCCTTTGTCCTATGGCGCATTACGGAAGAAAGTGAACGGATTGCGCAGACGCATAGGTGCTTCCTTCAGTGGTAGGAGTTGAAAAATTTTGCACTGCACCTCGTTAACGTGGATGGGCCCAAGTGTTTAAAACACGCTGCTCACTTGTACCGATTGGCGGCATTGCGCTTTGCTGTACTTACGAATGCTGTGCTCGCTTTTACCATAATTTAAAGCTCGCAGGGGGTAGCACTGCGGTGTCGGGTGATCGCGCTTTGGTCTACGGCGGGTTTATTACGGATTGTGCACCTAATGAAGAGGGGGAGGGTAGAGGGCTGCGGCGGCGTGTGTATGCGTGCATGTCTGTGTGTGTGCAGGGGGGTGGGCGGCAGCGTGTGTGCGCGTGCCTGTGTGCGTGCGTGTGTGCAGGGGGGTGGGGGATGGCTGTGTCTGTGCCGTTAATGCGTGCGAGGGAAGCGAGTTAGTCTGCGCAAGCGCGGCTTAGACTCGCGCTCCCGAGGTGAAATCTGACAATGTAAAAGCGCGCGTCTGATTGCTGTCCACATTCCTAAATACGGATAACATTAGGTCTGAAGCAGACACCATCAATGCTCACGCATTGAGGGTAGGTCTGCTCGACCTAAAAACAAAATTCTTCACCTTTGTCCCGAAGTTAGGACCATACAAGTTTCTCAAAACAGTTAACGAATTACTAGGTGTTACCTCTTCAGGTGCCATTTTGATGGTCCTATGATAACTGGCATTATATACAGCTAAAAAAGCCTGTAGAACATCGACGTATCTGTATGTATTGTTGGCCGTAAAATACCGCCACATCTTAGACTTTAAAGTTCTGTTAAACCTTTCTACAACCGCTGCTTTTACCTCAGTGTGTGTTACACAATGTTGAACATTGTGCTGCTTTAATAATTTCTGAAATGACTTGTTTAAGAATTCTTTTCCTGCGTCTGTTTGCAGTTTTTGAGGAATACGCCCCTTATCGAAGATGGCTTTAAAAGCGGCTGTGACGCTAGCCCCACTTTTATCACTCAGCGCCCCTGCGTACGCGTACTTGGACAGCACATCTATGACTGTTAATATATAACAGGCGCCGTCGTTATGTTTTGCTATATCTTGAAGGCTGATTATGTCCGCTTGCCACTGATAATCTATACACGCATTAACGATTGTAGGACGCCTCTTAAAGCGTCTTCTGGCTGGTTTATGTAGTGAATACGCCTCCTCTCCTGATAACCATGTCTTCACAGCTTCTCTGCTTACCGACTCCTTTTCAGCCACAGCCCTTCTATATAGAGCGGCGCCGCTTCCAAAGCTGTCAAGCCCTCTTGTATCATAATAAAGTTTTCTTAACAGGCCCTCCGACATGTTAGCAGTCATTACAGTACAGGAAATGAAAGACGCTTGTTTTGTGTAAGAACATTTTATTAAAAAATAATGAGTATTACCAAATCACAGACATGGGGGTTTCATATCTTTTCACAGTATGCGTAGTAAGTACGGTTTATCACATATACGGTTTTAGGGTGTAACATTCTACTACTTTACTTTAAATACACGCTAGCACGTAACAATGCATCAGGTCTTATCTATTATAAAACAACCTTTGTGGTGCCAGGGCCACTACTTTTCTGCTTTTTAGATACACATTACACATGCGCCTTTCTATAAGTCTTTCCATAATTTTTCTGTCACAGCACGCACAGGCGTTTGGCATGCTTCTTAGTTTTGCGCAGGGGTCGTTGGCATAGAGTATCTCCTTTACTGTTGCCTTCAAGATCTTCAACATGTTAGGGTGGACAAAATTATTTTCATCGCTCAGGCCGTGCACCACCCTTAGCAGCTTATACATCTTGTACGGATCAAGCAAACTACATATGTGCCGTATCATTCGGTCACTGTATGATTCGGCTAGACACTCGTGCGCCCCCTGTTGAGGGTCCCTAATACGATGGCCGAAACACATGTTGTAATAGTCCCGTTTGACACACGTTCGTCCAACTATAGCTGCGAAACCTTTAACACCAGCTATAGTGTCTCTGGGGAACCACGCCGTTGCTTTTACAAACTCGTCGTTCTTAGAACCATCTTCACATTCCATGGGCAGAGGTGAACTCGGCTTTGTGGAACTTCCAGTCTGGTTTGCACAGCATATACAGGACAGATTCAAGCTGCGACCTTTTGCAGTCGGCCCCTGGACCTCAGTTCTTTTCGGTGTTTCATCCTAGGTTCAAAAGATAAATATTGACACCCCGTTAGCGGTAGAAAGACAACAAACTTTCATGTAAAGGGTCTACGTCTAACATTTTTTTTTTGACTTACCCACACATTTTCACCGCCCTCTGCAGCGGCTCTGAAATCTTGAGAGTCGGTAATATCCATCGGTGATCCCTCATCTTCAACGCTTGTATCAGGCTGTTGCACAACTACCTTCGTAGGACTTCTGAACATCCATGGTTTCATAGATGTGCGTATTAGGAGGGGGCCTAGTTTGATTTTCTTGGTGCATTATGAAGTAAGTTCCCCTGGTTCTGCTCTCTAGAGGGTCACAAACAAAAAAAACGAATTATTAGTGTGTTTATAGTTGTACAAATAAAAATACATCCTTGTGGGAGCGCGGGCTTAATAAACAGGCGAGAAGGCTGTATATATGATCCAAAAGGAAGTGGTTTATTCGTAGTAATGGGGATATTCAATGATACAGAGGGTCTATTGTCCTGGTCGTCTTCTTCTGAGCTGCTAGATAAGGTGTGGCCAATCCTAGATGTTCCCAGATCCTCCTCTTCGGACGGGATGGGGTCTCCTCGGAGGCTCATAGAAGAGAAAGACAAATGGAGCCGTCAGTCACTCTGTAACGATTGTGGGTCAAACTAAACCAGTCACCACACCGTAAGTGAAGGAAGGCTGAGTCAAGGGAAGAATGTGCTCGGATGCAGGAGGGTAGGAAATAATAAAAATAATAATGAGGGAAACTATTAGGTTCAGTGGTCGGACCAACAAAAGAGGGATTTCAAAGTGCCAAGTATATATTGCTTTCGTTTAGCGATATATGGTTACAATAACTGAATCACTCAAGTAGTGGAGCTGTCTAAGGCAATGTATCACTCAAGTTTAAGGTAATGGAGCACTCAGGTATTGGAGCGGTCTACCACCCACCTCCCGACTTGAGTAATGAACCTCTACCCGCTACCCTCCTCTACACACCTCCCGACTCCCAATTCCCCAAAGTACGCCCCACTCACCGGCTCCTCCGCAACTCTCTCCGTGAGTTGCGGCCGCTCTCCAGCCTCCTCCGGCGGGTACCACCACTCCTCGGTCCACCGGTCTCCCGACTCGTCGTCCTCCTGGTTCACGGCAGGCTCCGTCTCCTTCTGGAACTCCACGGCGTCCTTCCCAGGCTCTCTCCGACATTTGGCGTCTCTTCCTTCTCGTCCGTCCTCGCTCTCGCTATTCCGAGATCCCGCCTCTTGGCTGGCTCCGTTTTCATTGGTGTGACCCGTTTCTTTCCTGGGTCCTCTGTAGCCACATCCGGGTCATATCTCTGCGGAGACAGAGCATACGGGAAAGACAGCCGGCCCGTCCCTACTTCCTTCAAGTCCCAGGATGCATTCGGCACTGACGGTGTTGCATGCTCATTCCGGTCAGGAACTCCAGGGGTAAGGCCGCCGTCCTTCTCACAATCCTTATATAAATGGCTGCTCATAACATTTTGACTCACCTTCACATTTTCACAGCCCTCGGCGGCGGCTCTGCCGTCTTGAGAGTTGTTAATATCCTGCGATGCCCCATCAGCCGCGGTTCTGACATCTTGAGAGTCGCTAATAACAGCCGATGCTCCCTCACCTTCCACGCTTGTATCAGGCTTTTGAACAGGGACATTCTCAGGAAAAAGACTCTCGTGAAAACCCACGTCTTCATAGATGGGTGTATTAGGCGGAACTATGGTGTCTTCCGCATCCTCCACCTCCAAGAGCATGCTTTGCTCAAGTGCAAAACGCCACTCGAACCCTCACTAGAGCTGCTGTCGCTCTTAATCGGGGACACCGGACACCGCCAATCCTTGAGACCAGGGGCGCCAAAGCGCTTAGCAAACCCACAGCCAAAAGCAGTAACGTCGCAACCCATATCCTTAGGTTCTTCTGGTTGAGCATTCTCGTCCCTTACCAAAGGGCTTATGGTTCTGTAAGAGCTACTGATGGGGAGCTGTTAGCCACCAAACCAGTGTTTTCTCGCAAATCGGTTGTAGCTCTTCTTTTCTGCCATGGCGACCCTTCACGAAGTCCAGCGCCTGCTTGCTATACCAGGCTCCTGACACAGGCATATATGTTTTCTAAGAAACCACAACCCCTAAAAGAGGCGTATACTTCTACACCACAACAAGGACACATGGCTACAGGGCGGTTCCGCCACGCCTCTGTCTCCAAAAACAACCCGCCCCCTGTGACTCATACACCCCCTTCCGGGACAGCTGCGTACCCTTGTCAACACTAGTGCCACCTGTCACTTGCTTGCGGCCAGCAGTCTGCGGCCAGGCCCTGTCAAATTTCAAGACAGCCGTTTGCTGCCAGAGCTGTCAAATTTAAGGCCAGAAGTTGACTTGCCACATTTCCTGCCAGCCGTTTCCTGCCAGAGCTGTCACTTTTCCTGCCAGAACTGTCACATTTCCTGCCAGCCGTTTCCTGCCAGAGCTGTCACTTTTGCGGCCAGGTTGATGAGAGGCGTCATACTCCACTACTTGTATTCATTTCTCACACTATGGAATGGGATTACATTGAACCAAGTAAAGGCACTTACTTGAGTAAAGTACTGCTTATTTGCCTGTTTTGAAACCATTCTGTTCAGCTGTTGTTTTCTGTAGGGAATTCTATAGTAGTTGAAATTAAAAATATCACTTTTAGGATGCCCCCTTTTTTTTGTCTTCGATTGATGGAGCTGTATGAAACTTTCTATGAAAAATCCTAAGTGGATTAACTTTTCTTTTTTAAAAGTTTTATGCAAATTTGTCACAGACAAGCTCAACATTATTAGCAAAACAAAAACTGCCTTTTTCTGTGGATAGTTTTACCCAACCTTAACTACACAGCTGCTATTGCTTGTTAGAGAGAAAGAGAAAGCATAACCAGAAAGCACGTATTATGGGGGCATATGTGGGTAATTTCCATTTTGCGATTCTCAAATTGCGATTTTTATAGAATCGCTATTTGAGAATTGCAAAATGGAATGTAGGTAATAAATCGCAATTTTTTTGCGAAGCTCTAAAATTCCTTAATTGCGATTAGCAAATTGCGAATTGCAATTAAGGAATGAGGGTCCGATTCATTCCTATGGGCCAAGAGGCCTATAGGAATGAATGGGGATACATTCTCAAATTGCGATTTTCTCATAGAAAATCGCAACTTGAGAATCACAATTCCAAGGGTGCCAGGGTGTCCAAAGGACTCCTGTTGCACCCCTAGAATGTGCATGTAAGTACATGTGGCGCACATACATGCCCCAAGGGCATGTCTGTGCGCCACATGGCACTTTGAATAAAAAAAAATGCATTTTGACAGGAAATCGCAAAATACCATCTACTTGGAGTAGGTGGTATTTTGCGATTCCCTACGACAAAATCGCAATTTTCAAGGCACCCCTACATAGCATTTAAGGAATCGCAAAATTGCAATTCCTTAAATGCTTGAGCAAAATAAGGAATCTGCAATTTTTGCGATTCCTTATTTTGCTATGTGGCCATACATACCAAAATGCCGTTTGCGATCGCTAACAGCTTCCTACATACGCCCCCATGGTCCTGTATTGCATCAAGGAGTTCTGGCGACATCATAAAATAGGAGGCCAAAGGTTGAGTGGCTTGTAAATGTCATGATCACTGAAATGGCAGCATCTGATCATATTACACATATGCGCAACGGAGAGATTGGTGTGGTGAAGCTGTCTCTCCAAAGTGCAGCTAACAGAGAGTGCTGATTGGAATTACTATGTTCAGGCTTTATTTGTGTTGCGTGGGTATGTTGATTAGTAATAGACAGTGGTAAAGCTTTGCAGAGTGGTTTGGGACTGTTATTATGATGATGAAATCCCTATTTTACAAGGACCTGTGAAAGGTTTTTTTTTATTATGTCACAGGGGGGCATATTATCAAGCCTGTGCGCTAAAATTATCGCTGCTTTATCGGCCGAAAACGGCCGATATAGCGGCGATAATGGGCTTGATAATATGCTCTGTGGAATTCCAATCGAAGCCCATGTTAGATGTCTTCACATCTAACATGTGCTTCGATTTGAATTCCATAGAGCATATTATCAAGCCCATTATCGCCGCTTTATCGGCCGTTTTCGGCCGATAAAGCGGCGATAATTTTAGCGCACAGGCTTGATAATATGCCCCATAGATCCATAACATATTTTCCATATTTCATGGGTTTCTGTGACTTATAATATAGCCTGCCATTTCATTTTGTGAAAAAAACACACAAACATGTCATATGTAGTGCTTATACATATGTGCATCTCCCCATCATTGTTGAGTGTGGGACGATGCCAGGTCTCACAAGAGGAGAAGCCTCTAGCAGGTCATGCTGCCCTTCAACCCACACCCCTCTGGTATGAGGCAAGGATGCATATTGTGTTGCAGGGGGCTGCAAATTACATAGTTCCGTGGATCCTACTGGCAACCAGGATCTCTCTGAGGAGAGATGTAAAAAGATATAAGAAGTAACGGAGGCGGTTCCACACTTGGAAAGTGAAGTCCTCTATATGGGTTCTGATCCAGCAGATTCACCCATATCTTTCTGGGCCCCTGAATGCTGAGGATTTACCTCCTTAGTGGATCATTTACTCTCAGTAACTTACGTGCTAACTTGGTCCTCTGAAGGATATTGTTTGTACGCACTGAGGAGAAAGAGAGTTAGAATTTCTTGACTGATCAGTTTGATTTATATTAACAGTGCAAGCATTTGGCTACACAATGAGTACCAGGAATCTGTAGCAAATTTCATGGGTGTTTATTGCAAGGGAACAATCAGATTAAGGTAAATTACTCTCAAGACCATACTATACAAGTGTAAGATGGCAACGGGAAGGCCAAGCCTCCTGACAAAGTGTAGACGAGCAAGAATTAAACAAACCAACAACTCTGTTGCGGCTATGCAAAATAATAACATAAATATCTGGTGCTCATAGAATAATTTCATCTGATTCTTTCTGAGTAGAAAACCTACAGAAAGCGATAGGGATAAGTCACAAAAGTATGAATAATACCCACAGAAGCATTTTAGAAGCTCTGTCAAGAGTCCACTTATAGATCAGCACTAAGTATTAGTCCAAAGTTTTCATCAGGGGAAAGTACGGGCATAAATAGATGTCCTTAGTAGTCCATTTAACGGGCAATTGGGTTTAAGGAAATGGTTTGTTGGAAGTCCAAGAAAGGTTCTGCACAGGCTGCAGAAGGGGATTCAGCGCAGAAGTTCAGCATAAAATCTGCAAGAAAGTCCAAAGTCATCTGCCATCCTTCGGCAGGGGAATGATAAGTTATAATCGATAGAGTCCATCGGCAACTCCCCTTTGGTTGCATTATCAATAGAAGTCCATTGTATTTGTTTTTATCTTTATATAGATTCACATGATACACTCTGCAACATGGCGAAAAGTTTCCATACTGGTCATGGGAACTCCGTCTTGATCAAATACTCAATCCAGAACACAATCATCCTTTCTTCGTCCACAGGTTTCCCACGTGCTCGTCATCGATTACTGTTACAAGAAAGTATAATATTTGAAAGAGACAATTAGTTATGGATTCCTCAGAATTACCCCCAGGCATCAGGCTGGATCTGGAGAATTATTTTTCTTCAGCAGTACCCCTGAGCATTAGTAGGTGGCGTTTGTTGGAGAATAGGATCTGCCTCTTATGGTTATCCCCACTTTTTGCTGATGTATCACTGTTTTTGACTTAGACTGGGGTCCTGAATAGCAGGATTCCAGTCAGTCTATGTGCTTTCTTCTGTAAATTGATTGCATGTAATATAGGTACACTCCAGATTGGGTTCTTGGGTACCCTTATCAGTACCTAGTATATGGTACATCATGCACCCAGTTAATAATGCATGGGTTGGAGGTGCACTCCCTGATGTTGTTTCAAAAAGGTAACCTTTTTTGGCAACTGGTGCTTCACCACCGCTTTTTTTGACAGCACACGCAAATGTAAACGAGAATCTAACAGGAACCACGTCCTGGTTGTGGTGAGCACAATTCACTTCGAACCTAAAGTTCTAAATTTTCTTGTACATTTCTATACCAAATATGATGTATGATCCAAAATGAATAAACTCATAAGATCATAATGTCTGTTGTGTTTTACTTTTGTATTACTCACAACATCAATATAGTGAACTTGAATAAAGAAAATGCCCACAGGACAATTCCCAAGGGATACAAAGTTGTCAAGGATGCAGACTCTCAGCAGCTACATCTTTCTCTTAGCTGCGGCAGCCCGCGGGACAAATTCGGATGAGGCAAAGAAGCAAAGGGTGTGGGCGCTCAGCGGCTACAGTTCTCTCTTAGCTGTGGCGGCCCACATGACAAATCCTGATGAGGCACAGTAGGAACGGGTGTGGGCGCTCAGCTGCAACAGCTCTCTCTTGGCTGCGGCGGCCCACATGACAAATCATGATGATGCACAGTAACAAAGGGTGGTGGGCACTCAGCGGCTACAGCTCTCTCTTGGCTGCAGCGGCCCATGGGCAAATCACGATGGTGCACAGTAGCAAAGGGTGTGGGCACTCAGCAGCTACAGCTCACTCTTGGCTGCGGCGGCCCACGGGACAAATCACGATGGTGTACAGTAGCAAAGGATGTGGGCACTCAGCGGCTACAGCTCTCTCTTCGCTGCGGCGGCCCATGGGAAAAATCACGATGGTGCAGGTTCTGGCGGCTCTCAGCGGCGGCAGCTCTCCTTCAGCTGCAAAGGCCCATGCTGATCCTGCGGAAGGTTGGAGGGTATAGATTTAGGCGGGCTCTCAGCGTTGGCAGCTCTCATCTTAGCTGCAGCGGCCCACACAGGTTGAGCAAAGAAAGGTTCAGAGTCAGGCAGGCTCTCAGCGATGGAAGCTCTCGTCTTAGCTGCAGAGGCCCGCACAGGTTCAGCAAAAGTTTAGAAGATCTCAACTCAGATTCGGGGGGGCTCTCAGCGGTGGCAGCTCTCTCTTAGCTGCAGTGTCCCGCACAGGTTTAGCAAAAGTTTAGAAGATGCCCAGTCCGCAGCCCTTACAGTAGAACTAGAGGCTCCGGATTACTCAACAGGGGCCTCACCTGCAAGCAGAACTCCTCGCACAGGAATTCCGACGGCTGACGGGGTGAAGTCTAATGTCCCTGAGACTTCGGCATGAAGCTCTCTCGATTTAGGCCCTCGGGTAGTTTTTTCAGCAAGCTAGTTGAAAGTTGCAAAGTCCTTTCCTCTGTTCACACGGACATAGTTTCGTCTTGACATCCAGAAGGAACACACTTTGCCAAAGTTCCAGCGCAGCATTTTATACCTAAAATGTCTTTGTTCTCTAAGGTTGCAAATCACTGACTTCAGTTAGAACCAGTTTGGTTGGATCGGGGAGCACTTGGTTTACAAGGCGACATCCTGCCCTTTCAGAATGAGGGGGCTGCTATCAAGCACCCAGTGGGAGGTGGAGTCATCATTCACCTTGCCAGGCACGGCCCTGCTCGGATCAAAGAGTCACCCCTCCCAGCCCTTGGAATACCGATCCCTCTCTCCAGCCAGGTCAGACCCAGCTGGCCCTGCTGCTCAAAAACCAGACGGCCAATACGCATACTCACAACAGCCCGCAGTACAGCTTTAAACATGAAACTATAGCATTTTCAGGAAACGCATTTCACAACATATGATAACTAAACGGTCCTGACTAAAAGGTGGCCCTCCCTGGCCTGAGCGTAAACATATCAAACTTCAAGTTCCTATTGGGTTCCTAAGGCCGGATAGGGTAATAGAAAGTAATCCTTAACAAACAGGCTATACAGATGTAAGCATTAGAGTTATCCATATTCACACAGTCATTTATATACAGGGAGCATTCGTGTTGTGGCACTGATTAGCAGTGGCACGGCGCCCAGAACATCTACATCCAGCCAACATACAAGACAGGAAGAGTCACAGGGGAAGGGAGACCCACGCCAATGATGCCAGGTCTAACAATAAGTAGTTGAGTTAAAGGTGTATTGGGATTCTCTACTGCTGAAGTTAATTTGAGCAATGTGTTTTCCACTTCACACATAACAATTTCAGATTGAGCATGGCTCATTGGGTCACAAAGCGGTGCCTGACATGTTTCTTTAGTTTATTGATTATTTTGTTGTGCTGCATTTTGTATTTCGGCTTTTTATGTTTCTTCTTGTTGAATTTTATCTTAGAATATTTTGGTGTATATTGGTAAAAATGGACATTGTTAACATGGTTAAATGTTTTGAAAGGCTGCTGCATAACTTTGATAATTCCAAGTATGCTCCTTCTTCTCATCATGGATTGAAAAGTTGAATTAAGCAGAGGTCGAAATGCCAATTGTTTTGTGTATCATGGCAGCTCTATTTACATTAGTTAATTAAGCTAGGTTTACAAAATTTTAAAAGGTTGATGTCTACCATTTTCAATATATTTGTGATTGTTTTCAGCTGGTATATATAACCTTTGATCGGAAGGCAAAGTTCTGTGCAATTTAGAGTAAGTACATTTCTTCCAGTGCTGGTGAAAGATTGGGGTTATAGACGATGATAAGATTTCTATTTAAAAATGTCATTACTTTCAGGATTTTGTCTTAAGAAATTTACATTTTCAAGAAAAGATTTTAAGGTCCTTTTGTGATTGTCAGAAATTGAGAGAGTAACCATTCAGTGGAGATGCTTTTTCCATATACTCACTACCCTTAAGTCAACCAGCACATTCACATGTTTTGCATTCTTAGTGGCCGAGTAGTGTGAATCCTGTAAGGTATTGTTATTGGCCCAAACTTGTTTTCTGCAGATACGTTATCCCAAAAAGCTTTCAGTTATGTTCTTTGTGACTTTGTATGATGTAGCATATTGAGCAATACCTGGGCAATGTTAGCATTCCAAAAGGTTAGAATTGCTGGAGTGTAGTCAAAGATATATTTGCACTTTGTAGAATGTAGGGTGATTTTCAAGTCAATGAATGTCAAATTACTGACAAGCAACTGTCTTTGTCAATAACTACATCTACTCTAGTATTGGATGTTTTGTTAAAGAGGAGGGGACTGATTCACAGAACTAACTAAAGACAAAATCCTAAACTTACTACCATTTTGGTATTCACAGAAGGTACTTACTCATTTTGGTATTCACTGAAGGCACTTACTCATTTTGGTATTCATAGGAGTCCTTTAGGAGTCCTTTAGGAGTCCTAAAGTTAGAAGTCCTAACTTTACTACGTCTAAACTGAGAAAACCTTAACTTTAAGACTTTCGGTATTCACAGAAGGCATTTAGGTGTCCTAAAGTTAGGACTCCTAACTTTACTACTCCTAAACTGAGAAAAATCCTAACTTTAATACTTTCGGTATTCACAGAAGGAATTTAGGAGTCCTAAAGTTAGGAGTCCTAACTTTCCTACTCCTAAATGCCTTCTGTGAATATCGAAAGTCTAACAGTTAGGATTTTCTCAGTTTAGGAGTCCTAACGTTCATGGAACTCAGCCGCCCTTCGCCGTTCATGTGATGATTAATAATTGATGCAGCTTCATCATGGAGACGCCCTGTGAGTGAGTGCACTTATTTCAACTTACTGCATTCTAGTACAGCCGCCATTTTGTGCAACTTGGTGCTTTGTGCTTCTCACGCTACTATGATTTCTGAAGCTCTTAGCAGGTTTTCATTGCACCACATTTAATGCTGCCAGAACTGTCAGTTCACTGCCATTGTTTTGAAGTTACATGGAGGCGGCAGATTGCTTGTCGTCTCATTATTGAAGAGCGCATTTTTTATAACAGTGGCTTCAGAACTCCGTGGTTTTTCCTTCTTACCTTCCTGGACTGCCTCTCATCTGGATGGCTATTGTGCTTGCTTATACACCATTTGCTTGCAGGCTACATCATTTCAATGAGTTTCTTTGCTCTTGCTGGTTTCCTCCGCGCCTTTAACGGTTGCTCAACACATTTACCCTGGAAGCCATGCCAATGGGCTCTCTCTTTCATTGGTTCAGCTGTCTTCCTTGTGTAACCTGTGATATACTTTCCAGCTCTTCCTACATGCACCTCTAAACTGACGACTTCCTTACTTCATCAGTTCTACTCGACAACTTATATGTTTATTCCCTTACTACTTATACCTCGTGATCAGCATCCAGTACCGCACCTTTCTTCAAGTGACTCTTTTCACCACTGATTATGTCTCCTCACACTTGTTGGTGATTCTAACCATTTATTTATGTTGTGACGATACGTGTTTTACTCATTCTTCTCCAGCTGCTTTTTATGGGGCGACTTAAAACTATGTCCCGCCTGCCTTCTAAAGCACCTACAAAAATCGCTTTTGTGAAAAACTCTAAAGTTTTTTCAGCTTTTTCTCAATTAGAGGATTCTCTTGCTTCATCTGGCTCGGAGGCAGCCATGGATTCTTCTCAACCAGTATCAGGGAAAAACACCATGAAAAGACTAAAAAAAGATCCCCCTTCACCACCCAAGCAGCCAACACCTGTTTCCATGGAACTTTTGCTGGAAGAGATACAATCGTTTCGCCCTTTTCTTGAGGAGATCCAGACACTTCGCCCTTTCATGGAGGAAACCAACGCTAAACTTCAAGTTCCAACAGACAATTGGTCACTAATTGAGACAAGGGTTTCCTCGGTTGAGCAGTCTGTTGTATCTTTTCAGGAAACTCAAACCACAGTGAGGCATTTATCCTGACAGGTGGGAGCACTCCAGAAGCAGGTGGAGGAGTTAGAAAACAGAGGCAGACGGAATAACCTCCGCATCTACGGCTTAGTGGAAGGTCTTGAGGGTTCGGACCTGCCTGCCTTCTTCAAAACATTTCTTCCCAAGTTGCTCCATCTGCCAGAAGGAACATCTCTCAACATTCAGCGTGCCCATCGCTTTGGCCGTCTACCGACGTCCATGTCCTCCTCGCAACGACCAAGAGGCATCATCATCTACTTTCTTGAGTACACTGATCTCTTGAAGGTTCTTACAGCTGCTAAAGCTATCCCCAAGTTGGCTTGGTTTGGATCTCCTTTGTTCTTCGACCAGGATTATGCCAAAGCAACTGCAAATCATAGAAAGGCTTTCCTAGGCATGAGAGAGGTCCTTCGTTCCATGGGTGCTCGCTATGGACTGTATCATCCCTGTCTGTTTAAAGTCACCTACAACAACAAGACGACTACATACGAAGATCCAGTGAGACTGCAAAGTTTCATTAACGCACATCGTACATCTGCCATGGACGCCTCTGGTACTTCATCCTCTAGTCCTGGCTGATTTGCGGTCATGTCTACCTTTGTCTTTTTCTCTTGTTCTGTAGCCATGGTTGCTCCTTTTTCACGTTTTTCACTTGTTTGACTGTTTTCTCTCTTACGATGTTTTATTGATGTTTGTTTTATGGTCTTTTCATTGACTAATGTTTCGTAATTCATTATTGTTTTTCCCCTTCTTTGTTTCCACAGGAACCCTTCTTTGTCTGACAATGTCTTCCCGGGTCCCTGCCCAGCTGACCTCAGTTGTGTTGCCTTACCCATATGGCCCCTTCCCCCCTCGATTTCTTCTCATCTTCCCCTTTTGTAAGTATGTTTTCCTCTTGTTCTCTGTTCTTTCTTTGTTTTTTTTGTTCTCATCTCCTTCCCTTTTCCCCATGTCTCGATTTCCTTATATGTTTTCTGGTGATTATTTTTCTCTTTCAGGTTGTATTTCCTCTCTTTGTTTTTTGTTCTTGCCCTCTTCCCTTTCCCCCATGAATCAATTTCCTCCTTTGCATAATGATGATGATTTTCTTTTTTCAGGTTGTATTCCCTCTTCGTTCCTTTTTGATCATTTCCTTTCTTCACTTTCTCATTTACTCTCTTACGGTGCTTTTCTTTCTTCCACTTCTTACTTCTTAATCTTGGGTCTTTTTCTCACTTGTGCATTTATTTTCTTTGTATATTGCTTTCTTCTTGTTCAACTCTCTCTTTTCTTTCTTCTTGTATTTCTGACCATTTCTTTTTTCTATTCTGATTTACTTAATCTTATTGATTGCATTTTTGATCTCTTATTTTACCAATCTGTTGCCTTATTGTATAAACTATGTCTTTAAATTTAATCTCCTGGAATGTTAAGGGTATTAATTCTCCAATTAAACGACAGCGCATTTTATCCCACCTAGCTAAATTAAATATTGATATTGCTTTTCTTCAAGAAACTCACCTTTCTGATATAGAATCTGAAAAGCTTAAGAGGGGTTGGGTGGGTGAAGTCTTCTATTCACAAGGTGATGGCAAACGCAATGGTGTTGCTATTTTATGTCGCAGGTCGCTCCCTTTCACAGTTATTTCCCAAGATTCAGATAGTAATGGTAGATGGACTTATGTCAGACTATCGATTAGAGGTGTTCCAATCTCTCTTCTTAATGTTTATGGTCCCACAAACGGTGAACCCCTTTTTTGGGCTGAGTTCTCTCCCCACATTACCCAATTCATGGATGATAACTTCATCCTTGCGGGTGATTGTAATCACCCTCTCGATCCCTTTTTGGACAGGAAGTCTGATGCTACTTATATCCCCACAAAACCACATAAACTGTTTACTCAAGCTATTTCACAACATAAGCTTGTAGACTCTTGGCGTTTATGTAACCCAACTTTACAAGAGTTTACTTTTTACTCACCCCATCACCATTCCCAATCCCGACTTGTATATATTTTTGTTTCCCACGCACTTGCCCAAACGCTTAATGCGGCGGAAATTGGTCCAATATTGCTCTCTAATCATGCTCCTGTAGTAGTTAGTCTTGAGCTTTTCCCCAAAATTGAGGGCCCTAAAAGATGGCGTTTTAATAATGCCCTTCTTCTTGATCCCAAATTTTCCAATTCCTTCACTACCTTTTTTGATAAATTTTTCCTTTTTAATGATGTCCCTCCAGTCTCAAAACACACTCTCTGGGATGCTATTAAGGCAGCGGCCCGCGACTTTATTATTAATTTTGTCGCTAAGAAGCGTAAAACATCTCGACAATTTACTAAAACCCTTCTCCATGACATTAAGAGATTGGAACACGTCTATTTCACTTCACATTCCTCAGATAGTCTGACATCTCTGGTTGCTGCTAAGATTAAATTTAATGAAAAGTCTACTGAAGATGCCTCTCTATATCTACTTAAGTCAAGCATGGGCATACCGCAGGGGGGGGCAAGGAGGGGCGCTTGCCCCCCCTGGAGCGACCCTCCTTGCCCCCCTGCAGACGCCCATGAAAACCGTGACTTCAAGACGGTGTTCTCACTCTCTTTCCTCTCCTTTCTTTTATTTGCTTCCCTGTGAAATGGATCCAAAAAAGAAAGATGCTTTTGCTGGAAATGTAGTATTTTTCTGATATTTTAATTCCAAAGTGCAACATTGGGAATAAAAGGCTAAAAATATGAAAAATAGATAAATAACTAAATAAAGTAAGACAGAGTGGTAGCAAACTGACCTAACTGATTTTATTCACACTGAAACACATTAGCACCACTTTTACAGAGTTTGCCAGTGAAGCGCTATTTTTGTTTTCTTGTCTTTGTTTTCCCTGGACTTGGAACTAGTGCACCAATCCTGGAGGTACCAAAATGTGTGGATTGGAAATCAAAATGTGTGCTGCGGCTCTGCGTCAAGGGATGTGGTCTTTTTACCATACTGCTTACGTTTTGTAAGGATATAAGCAATGGCCATTGAAATGGGTCCAATGAGGGCCCTGTAGTCGTGTCCTTAACTTTTCAGGCAAAAGCACTCACTGATTTCTGAATAGTGAGTATACAAGCATTAAGGTAACCATGTTGTTCCTGCTTACATTTCCCATGGTTTGCTAAATCTTGCATTCCCTATAAGTGTTTGCTTCTTCCAGGATGTTGTTCCTTTTTTTTTTTAGGCCGCAAATATTGCTCTTGACTAGTGGGTAATTTAAATTGCGCATCCAGGCGTTTATAGTGGGCAACAATTGGGTTGTAGTTGAAGACAGTGGGAGTTTTTTTCAGTGGGCCAGTATGGTGTTCAGTGGGGGAGAGGATGTGGCACTATGGTCAGAGCTGCTGAATTTGGAACTGGGAACCAGGTTCAGCCTTAATAACCAGCCCACCAGACCACTCTCCTGCGAGAGCACAATCACATGCTAGACCTTAGAAGGCTTCGCGACACGTTAGAAAACCTGGTGTCTTCGCACTGGCAGGTGGACCCTCGCATGACAAGTGTAGATTTACCTTCATGGCTTGTCCAACACTATCCACACTGAAGTTCACCTCCAGTCTTGCGGGCAGGCCTATGAAGCAGCACACCCTAGAACAACAGTCACTGAGGTCACAGGACCCTTGAGAAGGGCCAGCTCTAGGGCGGTGCAACCAGTGTGACCTCACAGGGTGCTGACTTTAGGTGAAGGCATCATGTTTGCAAGTATATTATGGTTTTAAAAACACTTGCTGCCTCCTTCCTGGCTTCCAGTAATATTCAGCAACAATACAAATGTCATGATGACTCTGGTGATTAATGTTCTACCTAGAGAGATCTCATAATTTTGTCTAGTGGAAGTTTTGACTCATGGAAAGGTAGCTCAGAGGGTAATGTACTGGCTGCAAAGAACATGCACCATGCAGATCACAAAGTGCACATAATGTAAATAGGTCAGTGTCTACTGCTTTTATCAGAGATCTTTTTGTTGCTTGCAGTTCATAAGTTAAAATTCTAACTTAGAACAGTGAGCTATTAACTGTCATCTAAAAGCTGCATACAAACTGCAAGGTATAAATTTGAGCATTATGTTCCCCCCGTCCCCCAGTCTTTGATTATCCTAATGTCCCAGAAAGTGTTCTTTTGGACAGAAATCAATTCTGATTATTAAGGAGAACCCCCAACCATGGTATTACATTTTAAATTCCGGGTATTGTGTTTCTCCAGACCAATCACTATAAAACTATATGGGCTACTAGTATGGTTGTCATGTGACTCCTACACCTTGTAGTCCTTAGTCTTATGTAACCTTTTCTTTACAGTGATTTACACACATATTGATTGTCTCTGTGTAATGTGTGTGATGTAAAGTGCACTGACACCCTACAATGGTATGAGTGGCGCTGTAAATCAAATTAAATGCATGTGAGAGAGAGTGGTTATGGATACTTGGGGGTCACAGTTAAAGGGTGGTAGTGAGGGAATCCATGGCAGAGGTGGTCATTGGGGGGCACTAACAAACATTAATGCGCAGGACACCACCAGTGCTATGGCTAGCCCTGCCCTTGAGGCCAGTCTGCCTCACCCAAAGGTACCTCCATTGGCCTTGTTTCAACAGCAGTAGCTACAATTCACCAGGGATTGGCAATGCAGGATTTCCACACACCAAACTAAGGGGCATATTATCAAGCCTGTGCGCTAAAATTATCGCCGCTTTATCGGCCGAAAACGGCCGATAAAGTGGCGATAATGGGCTTGATAATATACTCTATGGAATTCCAATCGAAGCACATGTTAGATGTGAAGACATCTAACATGGGCTTCGATTGGAATTCCACAGAGCATATTATCAAGCCCATTATCGCCGCTTTATCGGCCGTTTTCGGCCGATAAAGCGGCGATAATTTTAGCGCACAGGCTTGATAATATGCCCCTAAGTTTGCAAACTACACAGTCTCCCAGCTTCATTCACAAGCACTTTTAACATGTACTGCCTGCTGTGGGGCCACTGGAATTAATTATGCAGCAAAGGATGACAACGATATGCCGTAGTGTTGACTAAATTATGCATTAAAAAAAGGCTGCAGCGTAATGCTGTATATTTTCAGATATTTTATTATTTTGACGTGTGTACACATGCTAACAGTCTCTGGAAAGATTTTGCCTTATTAGTACCAGTGTAACATACAAATGCAGCAGTGAGAAAGGTGACCAGTCAACCTTTACAATAGGCCATCCACTCCGCAGCAACACAAGTCTCATTTTATATTAACTTTTGATATGTTTGAGCTACAAGCAATTTATTAGTTTAAATGGCCAGATCATGCAGTAAATCTTGCATTATGAGGCAAATATGGCAGAGCCATCATTTTAGAGAAAACATTTGCAAACTAGGATATTGTGCCATTCATGTTTGAACTGCTATTGTTGAAAAAGGGTTAAGTGCTGATGACAGAAACTCTATGGCTCGGAGACAAATGGCTTGTGTTTCCAAATATTATTGTATTTTGTACATTCTGTGATTAGAAGCATATCCCACTTTGTGAATATAATTTAATGTCAATAACTCATTATAACCTTAAATAATCATGTGTATCCATTGGTTGATTAAACTGGGCAGTGAAATGCCAAACAAATACAAAAATTTGGGACGTCTGCGCATTCTAGCCACACCTCTGGCTCCACCCACAGATCCAATCCATTAGTTATTCCCGCCCTCTGATTCTCCGCCCACTGTTCCCTTACTGTTTTTTCCCCCACTTCGACCACTGTGTAAGACTCAGCATCCCTGGACCTGTGATGTGGCGCAGCTGCCGGCGCCTAATGTGCCACACATTTACGGTGCCGGGCATCCACATAAGGGAGCTGGCCATTATTGTATCCCTAAACGTGCGCACAATGTCAGTTTGACATTGACTACACGTAGAGGGACTCTAAGTTTCTTTTAAAAAATATAGCTAACATTTGGAACTATACATTTTATTTTGTATAAATTAATTGAATGTGTGTAAAATTTAGCAATGCCCGGGGAATTCTAGTAAAGGGAGCACCCTCTGTCAAATCACTAGCGTGTGTGATTGCTACATTATTTATTACTAACTTTGACATTGTGCTTTAACTTTGGATAAAAGTTATCATGAATTCTAGCACCAAGAAGCCAATATTGATAAATATGTGTGCTACAAATAATCCCTAACATACACTGTGCATACAGTATATTTAATCTGGTGCTTTAATCATAGGCTGTTTTAAAGTATTCTGATAAAAATCGATTTGTGCTGAAGACAGCCTTGATTGGTGTTGGATCGAGGACCCAGAAATCTGCACACCTAGCAGACAGAGATAAAGCACCTTGTCAGAAAGTTTAGCGTTTTCCCTACAGGTGGTGTTTGTTGGCCCGTGGCAGGGTCAGTCACATGTCCTGGATTCCTGGCATTTAATTGAGTCTATCCTAGTTCTGCGCCTCAGTGTTTCGTGTGCCCCATCTGGCACAAATCATGTCGGAGGATGGTGATGACATTAACCATTTGCCCCCCCTGGAAAAATGTCTGCGGGCGCCCATGAAGTCAAGTGCTAAATTTTACGGTGGTAAGAATAAAGCTGAGAAGATTCTTGCTAATTACTTAAAGGTCAAGCATAATAAAGTGAACATTGAATCGGTTTATGACACTAATGCACACTTACAACACAAGGATGCTGATATTCTTGCTACTTTTTCCCACTTTTATGAGACCTTATATACTTCTGACACCCACTCTTCTCCTCAGTCTCTTGCTCACTTTTTTTCCACCATCCAAACCCCTACATCTTTCCCTCTTGACCTCACCTCCTTAGAATCTGATGTCTCACAAACAGAATTGCTTACTGCCCTCCAACGCCTTAAACTTAACAAGGCCCCTGGCCCAGATGGTTTTACTGTTCAGTTCTATCTTCACTTTTCCAAACTATTGATTCCAAAACTTCACTCCCTTCTCCACTCTTTTGCTGAATTCGGCTCCTCTTCTGGCACTTTCTCGGACGCACACATTTGCTTAATACCTAAACCCGGGAAGGATGTCCAACATTGCAAAAACTACAGACCCATTTCCCTAGTTAATATTGACTACAAAATCTTTGCCAAATCATTAGCGATTAGACTTGATCATTTGCTTCCTGACCTCCTAGGTGATGAACAATCAGGTTTCGTCAAAGGCTGTTACAATACTGACAATACCAGACTTTTATTTAACATCTTAACAAAATCCTCCCATCTCTAACATCCTCTCGCGGCGATAGCCCTGGACGCTGAAAAGGCGTTTGACAGGGTTGAGTGGCCTTACCTTTTTCATAACCTTAGTTGGTTTGGGTTTGGCCCTAAATTTATTTCCTTAATTTCATTATTATATTCTCGCCCCCGAGCTGCAGTTTATGCCAATGGCCAAATTTCTCCTTATTTTGACCTTGGTAGAGGTGTTCGCCAAGGTTGTCCTCTTTCACCTTTTCTTTTTAACCTGGCTCTAGAACCCTTTCTGTCCAGACTACGCCAAAATCCCAATGTTCACGGTTTTCTAACTAAAGATCTCTCCATAAAACTTGCTGCCTATGCAGATGATATTTTACTTTTCATCTCGAACCCTGCTGTTTACGTTCCCGCTTTTTTGGAGGAAGTACAGGCTTATTCCTCAATTTCTGGTTATAAACTTAATTACGACAAATGCGAAATCCTGCCCTTGACAAAGTTCACCTTTAAGCCTGACTTTAGCCCCTCCAATTTCACCTGGAGCTCTTCCCATATTAAATATTTAGGTCTACATATTACCCCTTCCATCCCTAATACCATTTCCCTCTGCCTTACTAAATGTATCCAGAAATTATCCGACCTTACGGCTAAGTGGCATCCTCTTTACTTGTCTTGGTGGGGTCGCTTAGACACTATCAAAATGATGCTCTCCCCTATTGTTCTTTATAACCTTTCCAATATTCCTTTTCTATTTCAGCTAAGTTTTAAAAAAAAAATAATTCAGTTTTATCCTCCTTTTTATGGCATAATAATAAACCTAAAATGTCCCTTGCCAAACTCGCCCGTCCTGCTTCTGAAGGCGGTGTTAATTTTCCGGATTTCCTGGCATATCATACGGCCTTTTTGTTGCGTCAATCCTCCCTTTGGCTACAAGATCCTGATTCCCCTTGCCCTTTGTGGACTAAGGTTGAGCGCCTTTTCCTCTCCCCTTTCTCCTTTGCTGAATGTATCTCCTTTTCACGCAAGCCCTCTTCAATCCTTACTCCCATTCATAAATTCACTCTCAAACTCCTTTTATCCTCTAATCCTTCTCCTCCTGTATGTGTTGCTGACTTTCTCTCTTCCACTATTTGGCACAATAAATACCTCTTACTCTGGGGTAAACCTATTTTCTGGAAATCTTGGAGAACCAAGTGTTTGCTTTGGATTTCGCAATTATTCTCACAATCCACTTTTTTACCCTTCCACACTCTACGCTCCACTTTTGATTTACCCCTCTCTTTTGCTCCCAAATACCTCCTCCTTAAAGCGTCAGTTATGAAAGTTATAATAAGCTTTCCATGTCTAACCCTTCTTCCATTTTACCAGATCCTGTTACTCTCCTTCACTCTACTTTACGTACTCTTCCTAAAGCCCCTGTCATATATAAACACCTTCATGCACAGACACTTCCCAGACCTAAATCCAAGGTGGAAGAGCTTTGGGAGAATGATTTTTCCATATCATGGCCAATTTCTCTCTGGTACAAGATTTGGACAAAGATTCGTAAAACTTCTAGGGCTGCATCCCTAACACAATCTATATTTTTTATTTACAATTGTTTATTACACACCCCCTACTCTCCACAAACGCTTCCCTACCACACCAGATACATGTTGGTCTTGCACATCACCTAATGCTACTTTGTTTCACATGTTGTTTATTTGCAAGGATGTACGCGCCTTCTGGTTACAAGTTTGGACTCAAATTAATATTATTTTTTCTACTAGTATCCCATTTTCCCCTATCCAGATCTTTTTGGGTAGTTTATCCCCTTGTTGGGACCAGATTGATCTCAATGTTCATATTGTTGATTTATTATTGGCTGTTGCATTTCAACAAATTACTATTAATTGGAAGTCTGCATCTACTATTACTTTCAAAAGCATGGTGGTACAATGTTTGTCACAATCATAGACTTGATACTGCTTTTGTTTTTCCTGCCCAGTTGGCAGCTAAGCGTGCTGAGTTATGGCTTCCTATTTCATTGTATTTAGATAAGTGTACAACTCGCTCCTTCCGTCCAAGACCTGCTCAGCAGGAGGTTTCCAAACCCCCTTGATACCCTTTCTCTTTCCTCACGTTATGTTAAACTGTTTAACTGCACAGTTATATCTGCATTTGTTTTCATTGTTTATTTACTGAACATTTTCTTTTTATTTCCTGATACCCATGATTTTTTTTTTTTTTTTTTAAAACATTTTATTAAAGCAAATTGACGCAAACCACAGTAATACAGCTTACATATTTGGAACATAGCGTCAAGTAGGCAGAGTTCAATCAGTTCCGGTAACAAAGTGACGCTAGGAATTAAACAGTTAGGTCGCATCATGGAGCATAACCAATGTCACAATAGTAGAATTTTCTGATAAGCAACTGAAATTCAAAGCAAGCATAAACAATAGTCCAAAAAACTCAAAAAAGGAAAGAAAATTGCATCATTCAGAAGTAACAGCTTGCGAGACCAGCACACCAGTCCGTTCCGTATCACAATAGGAGGCATCGCAGACTAGAACCACACTTCTATAACAGCAAACATCTATACACCCCACCCGGGAGGAACAGGAGCAAAAACAGAAGGCCATAGATCGCCAACAATACCTGAGGGACCAAGAGTAGGGTAAAGCAGCGAGCAAACGGGACGGTCCATCCCCATGTAACAGGAGAGCGGCGTGTCGTGGCAGAAGCTCTAGCTAATGGAGTGCCGCGTGGGGTACCTGAGGTCTAACCCACCCCAGTAGGTAAATTGGGGTGTAGGGACTGAGCTGTGGCTTCCCTCGCCCTCCCCGCAATGTATTGGCGATACGGGTCCCAGATGTCGGTGGGGCGGGAGGTTGCCGGGAGTTGGCCAGAATATTCCACACTATTGACATTGCAATAAGCCACACTTCGCAGCCAAGCGGCAACTGTGGGAGCCCGTCTCGAGCACCAGTGCAGTGCAACCTCTCTCTTGGCCAGAAGGAAGCAGATCGATGCCAATTTGCGTATCTTTCGGGGAAAGTTGGACATGTATCCCATCAGGGCAATCTCAGGTAAAACGGCCAGTGGAATGCCTATAATCGTGCCCAGTGTATCATGTATAGCAACCCAAAAGGTGTGGAGCTTGGGGCATGTCCAGGAGAGATGGGCGAAGTCCGCCTGTGGGGCGTTGCACTTGGGACAGGTGTGGGGGCGCGCAGGGTCGATTCTGTGGGCCATCGCCGGGGTGTGGTACAGTCGGCGAAGGAATTTGAAATGAATGAGTTTGTGTCTGTTATTCATCGACACCTCTCTTGTCGTGGCGCAGCATGCGTCCCATTGATCGTCAGAGATATGGGTGCCCAGATCCTTTTCCCAAGCGGCACGAACCGTCTCATCCGACGAAGGGAGTGAGGATAAACATAATTTGTAAAGTTTGGATACCACGTGGGCCCCTGAAGTGTTCTGGATAATGGAAGTGAGTGCGAGAGTGTCGTCCGGTGGCAACGGGAAGGTGTGGAACGTGGCACGCAACAATGCCTTGAGTCTGGCCAGCACAAACGTGTCCATGAAAGTGCGCTCCGAGAAGCGAGGGTCCTCGGAAACGGAAAGCGCGTGGCCGTCGGGGAACAAGTCACCGATCGTAGTCAATTGGTATTTAGCTAGTGAACGACAGATCAATGTTTCGCCAGTTATGGGGAGCCAATGAGGGTTGGGCAGTGGGAGGGCCTGTGAATACAGAGTGTCAACACGCAGTAAGCGTCTAAGTTTGTCCCAGGCCCAAGCCGTAGTGGTAAGAGGAAGTATGTCATGCGGATCGCGAGGAAGGCCCTTAGGGAGCACATTGTCCAGGGATATAGGGAGTGCAGCGTCCGCCTCAGGTTTCAAGTGTTGAATCCTGGCGTCCGGATGGAACCAGGAATGGGCATACGAGCACTGGGCAACCAGGTAGTAGAGGTAGAAGTCCGGGACCCCAAAGCCCCCCCTTTCATATGGCAGCGTCAGCGCGCCCCAGGCCAGACGTGGGCGCTTCCCACCCCAAACCAATCTCAACAGGGCCGTGCGTAGTTGCGTGAAGAAAACCCGAGTGAGAGGGATGGGAATGTTGTTGAATAAATATAAGAACCGGGGCAGTACCACCATTTTCACTATGGCAATGCGACCAGCCATTGACAAGGGAAGGCGGAGCCACCTATCCGTGTTATCTTCCAAGAAATCGAGGGCGCGTCCATAGTTCATGCGAATGATAGCCACAGTGTCCATGTGGATGTGAATTCCTAGGTATTTAACGGAGTCCTCGCACCATTCCAATGGGAAGACGCAAGGCCACCTCGAAGTGGCAAGGGTAAGGGGGAACAGTTGCGATTTGTGCCAATTAACCCTGAGGCCAGAGTAATCACCAAAACGTACAATCTCCGACAGCAGAGGCTGTAGGTTGGTTTCTGGGGTGCGGATGTACAGAACCATGTCATCCGCGTAGAGCGAGACAAGCAGAGGCCCCGTGCGGAACTGGAGTCCCCTGTGCAAGTGTTTCTCCTGAAAGTGACGGACCAGAGGATCCATAGCCAAAATAAAAAGCAAGGGGGATAAGGGGCATCCCTGACGTGTTCCTCTAGACAGAGTGAATCTGTTGGTAATAGTTCCATTGAGGCGAAGACGCGCCGTGGGAGCCGTGTACAGCAGTTCAACGGTCGCCACAAACATAGCCGGCATGCCCATCCTACGCATCACATCTAGAAAAAAGGGCCACTCCAAGGTGTCGAACGCCTTTTCGGTGTCCAGAAAGACCGCCGCCGCTGGGACGGTCGGGTCAATTCTATGTAGGACCGAGAAGACTGTGCGTAGATTCAGGGAAGTCGACCTTTGGGGCACGAAGCCGGATTGAACCGGTGAAATGATGGAATTCACTAGCAGCGCGAGCCGCAAAGCGAGCGCCTTGGCAAGGATTTTATAGTCTAGGTTTAGGAGTGATAGCGGGCGATAGGAACCGCAGACCGTTGGGTCTCGGCCAGGTTTGGGTAGCAAGACAATAACCGCCTCACGGAGCGTAGGGGGGAGAACACCGGACTCCAGGGCCTCCGCGTACATCTCGACCAGGATAGGGACCAACTCCTCTTTGTATGTTTGATAAAAATCTGCCGTGAAACCGTCCAGGCCTGGCGCCGAGGAACCCTTCAGCGAGTCTATTGCCTCTACGATCAGTTCAGGAGTAATAGGGTGCGCCAGGAAGTCTTGCATGTACTTTTCTAAGAACACCATGGCTATCTCGTTGATGTATGGACCTGGATCGCGAGTTTCCACCGTTAGGGCGGATTTGTAGAGCTGCTTGTAGTAAGACAAGAAAGTGTTACAAATGTCAGGAGTGGTGAAGTGAGATGTGCCATCTGCAGCCACAATCTGTGTGATGTACGCTGCCTGCCGGGGGGGGCGCAGCAATTGCGCCAATAGCCGCCCCGGTCTGTCCCCCTCGCCGTATTGTCGGGCCGAATGGTACTTGCCGACGTATTTTAGTTCCCTGTCCGCCGTGTCTCTGAACTCTAACAGGAGCTCGATGCGTTTAGCGTCGTTGGCTGGGGAGGGGTCAGTCAGGATCCGAGATTCAATTGCCGATAGGTCAGTCTCAATGCGGGACAGGGTGGACCGTATTTCACGCAGCGCCCCTACATGCTTGGTGATGCAAACCCCCCTGATTGTTGCTTTGAATCCCTCCCATAGTGTGGCCCACGCCGTCACGGAGCCGGTGTTGAGGTCAAAATAGTCCTCAATCGCCGAGCGGATCTCCTCTGTGAAAACTGGGTCCGTCAGTGCGCGCCCAGGGAATCTCCACTGCCTCTCATAACCACCCAACCTGGGGATCGCAAGAGCCAGAACCACCGGAGAATGGTCAGATATGGTGCGTGGCAGCGTATGTAAATCAGTAACCCAACCCGCCAAGCCAGGGGATAAAAGCCAGTAGTCAATCCTGGTGCTCGTGTTGTGGAAGCCAGAGTGGTGCGTGAAGGACGGGGAGGTAGAGTGACGGGTAGCCTCAATGTCCTGCAGTGTAAAGTGGGAGCATAGGTCCGCCATCGCAGCGCGGGATAGGGGTTTGCGGTCAGGGGAGGGGGACGTGCTGTCCCTATCGGGGTTCATCAACAAGTTAAAGTCACCCCCCAATGCCAGAAGATCAATATCTGCGTGTATTAGAGACAAATGTAGGTCCGCAAGGCAGGCTGGGGAATCGACATTAGGGCCATAAACCCCCACAATGGAAACCTTGTACCCAAACAGCAGCCCATGTAAAATCACATATCGTCCCTCCCCGTCCACCTTACTGTCAGTCAGGACAAAGGGTAAGCGTTTGTGAATCAAGACCGCCACCCCCCGAGCATACCTACTGAAGCATGAAAACACTCTGTTTGCGCCCCAGCTCCGTGCAAAGGAAGGTGTGTCTGAATGAACCATGTGTGTTTCCTGCAGTATTAAAATATCAACATTATGTCTTGCTGCATATTGTAAAACCTGTTTCCGCTTCCGGGTAGAGTTCAGGCCCCGGACATTCCAGGTCATCAACTTAAGAATAGAAGGGCCAGTCTGCAATCCTACTCGGGCCATGAAGTTAAGTCGAAAATCGTGGGCAAGAAGCGACCCGTGAACAAACCAGTGCCATGTGTCTCGCGATCAATATAAAGTATAAGAAAACAACACAAAAAAAACAAACAACCCCACCCCCCCCACCCGCCACCCAGCCTCCCAACACCCCGTGAGAGGCAGAACCCCCCCATTTGCAAATCTGAAAGGCAAAACAGCAAGTGCAATGTAGGAAACACTGGCGTAAATGGTAGCATTACACAAGCTAGAAACCCCCAGAATACGCAACGAAACATATTAGCCCGCGCTAGGGGGGTAGGCAACGCTAGCCCCCGGGCGGACAATCCAACTGGACATGGAGAATGTCATAACGGAGAAGTATGAAGGAACAATAGTCACTCCCGCAACAAAGAAAAGATCCAAGGCCAAAGTGGAGTGAGCAATCAACCCTGTCCAGCGTCCGTGAACAGGTCGGCGCTGACCTGCGTGTCTGACTGCGAAGGAGAAGTGGGCCTAGAGCCGGAGGCCGAGCCAGTCCCAGACTTATAAGCACTACAAAAGTCTTGAACCTCCGCTGGAGAGTCAAAAATGCGAAACCGGCCATTGAGGTCTACTTTCAGTCGGGCAGGGTAGAGCATATTGTATTTCAGGCCCAGGTTTCGGAGAGCCGCCTTGACGCTGGTGTACTTTCTCCGGGCCTCTTGCACCATGACTGTATAGTCCGGGAAGAAGGACAGCTTGCTCCCTTGCCATCGTACCTCACCCATTTCTCTCGCCGCCCGAAGCGCGGCATCACGGTCTCTAAAGTTCATAATCCTTGCGATGATGGGTCGGGGCAACTGTCCCGAGCGCGGCCTAGGTCCCAAGGACCTATGTGCCCTCTCCACCACAAAACCTGCCGTGAACGTATCTTTGCCAAACAGTTCGATGAGGAGATTTTCCACAAAGGTGTCAAACCGGCCAGTGGCAGTCGTCTCCGCCACGCCAAGGATTCTGATGTTATTGCGCCTGCCACGCGCTTCTAAATCCTCGTTTTTAATGGCGACTTCCTTCAGAAGTTTCTCCACCCTCTCGAGTCTCTTTCGGGTTTTGGAGGAGTCGTCGTCAATGTCGGATATCCTAGACTCCGCCAAGTCCAGACGTCTATCGTGGGCTTGTACGGTGGAATTGATGGCGGACAGCTTCTGTTCCAAGCTATCAAATCTAGTGTCCAGGGCTTTGAAGCCAGCCCGCATCTCCCCCATGATAGTAGCCATCATGGATGCCGCATCACCAGCAGGCTGTGCCGCCTGGGCTCCAGCAGAAGCACCCGGAGGGGGATCAGTGGCAGGGGGAGCCTTTTCGAAATTGAGGGTCTTTTGGGCTAGGTCCTTCTTCCCCATCGTGGGGGATGTGTGGCGTGGCCGCAGTCTCTGCGACAGCGGAGGTGAGCGGGGATCAATGGCAGAAGCAGGACGGCCCCCAGTGACCGGCCTCGTGGACAGGACAGCAATCGAAGGCCCAAGCCGCAGCAAGGTAGCAGGGATGCAGGCAGCCTCAGTCTCTGCGTCAGCGGAGGCGAGCGGGGACCAATGGCAGAAGCAGGACGGCCCCCAGTGACCGGCCTCGTGGACAGGACAGCAATCGAAGGCCCAAGCCGCAGTCAAGGTAGCAGGGATGCAGTCAGCCGCAGTCGCTGCGACAGCGGAGGTGAGCGGGGACCAATGGCAGAAGCAGGACGGCCCCCAGTGACCGGCCTCGTGGACAGGACAGCAATCGAAGGCCCGAGCCGCAGTCAAGGCAGCAGGGGTGCAGGCAGCCGGGGAGCTCTAAATGGAGCCACGAGAAGCAGTGGTAGGCCTCCTATCCCAGGCGCCAGCAGCATCAGCAGCCTCGCGGCGGCGACGGAGGGTGGCGCGGTGTGCAGGAGTACGGCTGGGCTGCCGCACGTCATCAGGGAGCGCCCCCGGCCAGAACAGCAAGCTCGCACCCCCCTCCCCCCCGGACCCCCGAACGCGCCCGCAGCACTCCCCCCCTAACCCGGCCCGGGCCCCAGATCCAGTCCCCGGCCCCACCCCCGAGCAGGCCGAGACAGCAGCCACACCCGTGAGCCCGGAACCAGGGGCAAGACGGGCCGAGCAGTCAGGGGGAAGCAGCGCGCGAAAGCGCCGGAGGCAGGGGATCAGAGGAGAGGCGGCGCGGCCGCCGTCCGCCGAAGCGCACTCACCCGTTTCTCCAGCGTTGCGGGGAAGATGGCGCCGGGCTCCGGAGGCCTCAGATCCCCTCCGCCGCGGCCGCCGTAACCAGCCGTCCCCGCTGCCCAGGAACCTCTCCAATGCTGCCCCGGATCATCAGGCGGCTGAACGAAGCCTTCAGGGATGGCAGGGATGTGGACTACATTCCTTAAGGTCCAGTTTGGGCGCCCGCCCGGAGGAGCTTCACGGCAGAGCGGCCATTTCGGTTGCCGCCGTGGCCACGCCCCCCTCCTGATACCCATGATTAGTTTACTATGTTTCGAATTGCTTATTTCACTTTGCAGTTTTCTATTTACCATTTTTCTGATTTCCCTTCCCTTCCCATCCCCTTATTATTTTCCCTCATAATACTTCACTTGCATTTGTATTATTATCTTGTATTACTTTAATAAACTTATTTTTGAACTAAAAAAAAAAATAACAACATAGCTATAAGTCGACGTTGTGGCACCGGCACATCCCGCACATAGCCCAACAATGCCAGCATCAAAGATCCCTCCACTGTCACCTCCACTATGAGATTGATATGTCTGAATACCTCAACCCAATAGCGAGCCACAGGAGGACAGCTCCATGCCATGTGTGTGAATGTAGCATTTTGTGTCCCGCACCGCCAACATCGTGTGTCCGTCTGTACCCCCCATTTTATGCATCTGTATCGGGGTGCGATACAGACGGTGTAGGTAATTAAAATGAATAAGTCTTAGTCTGTAGTAGTGCGAAAGGTGTTCCAACTGAGTGCAGCAATATGTCCATTGTTTCTCTGTAATGGGCAACTCGGCCTCCACCTCCCAAACCTCCCGGGATCGTGTGCAGATAAGCGGGGATTCACCCTGTGTGATGCTATAGATACGTGTGATGAGCTTGCGGGGTGATGGGTTTGACAGCACGTTTTCTAGTGCTGGCAGTGTAGGGGGCTCCTTTGGGAATTCCTTAAACGTAGCCTTGCACACAGCCCGCAACTGATAATAAAGGAGCATGTCAGAAGCTGTGTGTCGCACATCTCTTGCAATGACAGGAACTCACCGCCCGGGTACAGATCTCCACCCTTATGTAACTCATGTGCCTGCGCTCTGAGTGTGATAGCTTTGTCCAGGAGGGGACGTAGTAACGGATTGCCACCTAGAGGCATAGACGGTGTATATAACACTTCATGATGCGCCCTCTTTGCAATGTTCGTCCAAGCCCAACGTACAGTCTCAACAGTGTCAATCTCGCGCTGTGGGCGCCTATATTTTTGAAAAACAGTTGTGTTGAGTGGAAGTGGTGCAATCCTGTTGATTTCTATAGCCATGTGTGGCTGAAATGGAGTGGGATGGTGCCAATAGTGCAAGAAATGTGCCTGAGCGCTATAGGCATGTAATTCAAAATCTGGGGCTCCCAGGCCTCCCTGTGAAAAAGGTTGGGTCAATACCTTCCATGAAACCCTAGGTTGTTTGCCTGCCCAAATCAGATGTAGAATGTTGGTGCGCAATCGTTTAAAAAAGTGTGTATTGAGCGGCATAGGGATGTTAACAAATAAATAAAGGAGTTTTGGAAAGACTACCATTTTCGTAATGGCGATGCGCCCCGTCAGAGACAGTGGGAGAGTTTTCCACCTCGAGATCTTGTCCTCTAGCCAGTCCACAACCCTGCCGTAATTAGCTGTCCAGAGATCCTGCATCGTCCTGCTGATGTATATGCCCAGATAGCGCACCTCGCTGTCCACCCACTGGATAGGGAACTCTGATATGAAGGGAGTAGTGTCTTCTGTCAGTGACAACATCGTGGACTTTTTCCAGTTTATTTGTCAGTCCTCCATATCGTATGAACTCCCTCATCACAATGTCAAAGTTTTCTTTGGGGTTGGTCAAGTATACCGTGATGTCATCTGCGTACATTGACACAAGCATGCCTCTGGTGGTGAATCCTATGCTTCTGCTAGTGTGGTATTGGCGTAGTTTCGCCTCCAGTGACTCTGTGGCGATAGCGAACAGCAAGGGGGACAGCAGGCACCCCTGCCTTGTACCCCTGGTGATGTGGAATGGCCGAGATATCTGGCTATTGACCCAACTCTAGCTGTCGGTTCAGCATAGAGGACCTGTATCTGTTTGAGAAACAATGCGCTAAAACCTAAGCGCGACAATAGAGAAAAGAGGAACGTCCACTCCAAGGAGTCAAACACCTTGGTGGTGTCCAGCAGGGTAGCCTTTGCTTGCACATGAGGTGTCAAATAATGTAATATACCAAAGAGGGTGCGTAAGTTGTGTGCAGTGGAGCGGCCCGGTATAAAACCTGTCAGCGCTATCTGTGGCAACATGGGTTGTAGTCTGTTCGCCAACAGTTTAGCGTATATTTTGGCATCTAGGTTGATGAGCGACAGAGTCTCCACCCCTTCCCTGCAACATTCCGCAAATCAGAAGGACCATCCAAACAAGGGGAATCATCCTAGTGGGTGCGTCGGGTCTGCCGGCATCAGACCCTGCGCTTGTTGCAGGGTGGCCAAGCCGCAACAGGCACAAGCGGACTCGCACCCCCGCCCGTTAGCAATGTCAATGTGCAGCAGTCCCCACCAACCCCCAACAAATTGCAAGGAGTCACATTCCATATACATCGACAGGGCGAATGCCTTACCCAACTCCTACAGTCCCAGGCCTTCAAAACCTGCGTGCAGTATCAGCTACACCATCGGCTTTACATAATGAAAAATGTCAGTCATTGTCGCTGAGCCTGTCCTGCGATTGCTCCGTTCCATGAGTCTTCTGAGCTTTGTGGTCTTTGGCCAGCTGTTTCGCAAAGGACAATGCAGCTTTGGCGTCGGTGAAAAAGGCGGGCTTCCCAGGTCCCTGCACTCTCAATTTAGCCGGATAGATCAAGGCATATTTTGTCCCTATTTACTGGAATATTTTCTTGGTGGGAATGAACTCCCTTCTCGCCGCCTGTACTTGCAAGGTGAAGTCCGGATACAGAGCTATCTCATTGCCTTTATATTGTATGGCACCTTTTTCACGTGCCATCCGGAGGATCGTATCACGGTCTCTGTAGTTCAGCACTCTGGCCAAGATAGGCCGTGGAGGTGCGCCAGAGTTCTGTGTGCACGTTCTATGAGGAACATTTGGGACAGGCCAGGGCCGAACAGTTCTCTCATCATGCCCTCTACATAGAGCTCCATGTTAGAAATGTCTGTGGAGTCTGCCACTACCGTGATGCGCACGTTATTTTGGCGCGAGCGCGCTTCCAAATCTTCATTCTTCTGGCTTATGAGCTCTAGTACTTTATCCATACCCCGGATTTTCTTCTCTACTTCGGTCTGCCCCTCTTCCATCTCCGTCACCCGCGCTTCAAGGACACTTACCCGTCCCTCCTGCTTATCCATGCGCTGTGTGATTTTGTCCATAAGATCTGCCAGGGCGTCCATTTTGAAATCTATACCTTTTAAACTATTTTTGAGCTCCAGAAACATCGCTCGGGCATCTTCTGCGGTTAGCTGGCTCGCCGCGCCCCCTTCCACCTGGCCATGGTCCGCGTCGTCTGCATCAGCGGATTTATTCCCTTTTTTTCCGAAGTTGATGCGTGGTTGGCACGTATCTGGTTTCCCCATATTTAACAGGTCTAGGCGTCACTTATGGCACAGGTCTGATAAGGTAGGAGCAAACGGAGGTCCGCCCCACCCAGGGAATCAATCCGTCGCAGTTCCGACGGCCCGGTGACCGCAAGGTGCGCAGTCAGATCTGCCACGACTGTGGGCCGATACACCTTTCAATATTAGCCTGTCTTCGTAGCCAGACTGGGTAGCTGCGTCCCGGTAGGGCAGAGGGAAAGCACCAGTGGTGGGCACCACGCCATGTGGCCGCACACGTCGCTCAGGTCCGACCCTCCATCAGCCTCCTCACTTCCAGCCAACGAATGTAGTTTCGCTCCAACAACCGATTACAGAGGGGGCCCTATGGGTTGTCCAGGGCGGCCGCCTATAATCGCCACCACACACAGGGTAGATATGGTCTGTGTGGATCAAGCAGGTCCGGTCGATTGGGTGGCAAAGTAAAAAATGAGCTCCGGCAATCTCAGCAGTCCTTCGTTCTCCGTCAGTATTCTCACCTGGGCCTCGGCCTACACCCGGTGTTCCAGGCCGGGGCTGCACAATGAGGGTGTAGGGTCGTCTCACGAGCATCACAACGGCGACAGAGGTAACAGCAGCAGGCCTCCGGTAGCTCTCTTCTGTAATAGCGCACCCACACGCGTGCCGTTTCCAGGGGTACACTCGGCTCGTCTTCGGGATCGCGGCAAGTCGAGGCCCCGGCTCCGTCCTCGCTGCTAAGCCTCTACCGCGCCCCAGCAATGCGATGCCGGATCTTCCGTGGTGTCCCAGGTACAGGCGGCCCAGTTGTCGCCGGGTGGTGTCAGCAGTCAATCTTTGGGCAGGGGTCAATCCGCTGCTGCCTCGTGTGCGGATTAATGTCGGATAATTAGGCTCGGCCGGCGGAGCCGCTTCAGCAAGCGGCCATTCCGCGGCTTGGCTTAGCCACGCCCCCCAAGGGAGGTATGACTTGACCACCTAGTCCTCAAATTCCTTCTTGTGACTTTTTCAAATAGTTTTTTATTTGTAAGCAAATATTTTAAATAAATAAACAGTTCAATCAATACATTAATTCTTTATGTCTCATTTAGAAACTAATGCATAAAAAGTTCTGATGGAAATATACAAAAAAATTATCATAAAAAGCTGAAATATTATATGTTTAACCGAAAAACCCTATAAACAGTGCATACATATCCACACTAATTCGTCTGATTCTTAAAACATTTAGATTTCTTTGTGCTGTGCTTATTATACAAGTTTTTTAACATTTGATTACATGTTTGCTAACTTCAGGTTTTTAATGCTCTACATAGAAACAAGGCCACTGTCAGGCATACCCATGGTCGGAGTCTCTAATTGTAACATAACAGTCAGTGCGGTAATGTAATTTTGCTAAGAAAATGTCTTTAATAGTGGCACAATAAATATTTTCCTCTCTGTTTCATGAAAATGACAAAAAACAATAGGTGTATAATTGATTGTTTTGAACGGGAATCGCACGGACATCGTCCCAGTTGTGTCTCTGAGAACACATTCCCCGGGAAACCCAGCACTAAAGTTACATACCCCAACCGAAACCTTATTAAAATAAAACGATGGCAATTATTAGTCACACAGGCGAGGTACGAAGATAGACCATGTGCCAGAGGTAGTCTCTTATTATATTCAATTACCATGGTTTTATCTTTATTTCTCTTTTCTCTTTCATGTGCACGTTTCTCTAAAAAAGAATGTATTAATGTGGCCTTTGAGAAGGATTCGCATTGGGCGGGGTCATCATAGCGGGCCACAAATCCCAGAGGTTCCAGGGCGCACCATATATAGTTTAGCCACTTTTGTGCCCATAACCAATTTCATGACGTCCTTTATTATACTTCGCTTTATCTGTACTGCCTCCCGTTTCCAAACTGACAGCTAAAGTAGCAAAGGTGCCAGTTTTATTGTGCCAGGAATGTGGGGTAAACCTAGTGAGGGACTGGGTTTTCTTAAGACCCAGCGGTGCCAGGGATAACACCTGAAACCTTCGTGGGTAACCTGTTCCGGCGTACAAATGACAGAGACACGGGACACTTCCTTCGGCGTCAAAGATTCGAGGTTTATTACTGCAGGGAACACAGAAGTCACAGGAAGTACAACATGTGTAGGTTCGAGGAGTCTGATTCGACTTGCCTCTGTGGATCGCTCCTTTTATACAGTTCTAATGCATTGAATATCATAGTACACAAAGGTTTACAACTCAGTTCCCATCGTAAAGACCATAAGGGGTTGCTTTCATGTATTCAAGGCCCGGAACATAAGTACAGAAACGTTTGGTGGTTCCCAACTGTAAAAACCCATCTTCCCACCATTAGTATATTCCAATCAGCAGTAAACAGATCGAGGAAGGGACAGAAACAGGTGCAGAGGAAGACAGAAACAGTGGGGAGATCGGAAAGGGTGTAAAAGGGGTGGTATCGTGGAACACGAGCTGCAGGCATCAAAGGGGACGTGCCTAATGAATGCACGACTAAGACAATAGACCGGCACGGCAAGATGAGCCTCGAGCGGGACCATCTGCCTTACAGTGCCGTCCCCCTCATCATAAAGACACTTTCAAAGGAAACGTGTCTTCCGCAAGAGTTTGGGAATCCCAGGGTCGCGAAGCGGACAGCGTCCGTTCGCTGGCTACTTGAGGGCAAGAGACAAAATGGATGCCGCATCTAAGATGGAACCCGTGGGCTCGGATGTAGAAACCCACTGTTAGACCTGTCTGGCTTTTTGGCGAAGTCCCTCCTAATTATTATTTATTTTGTCCCCTTTTTGCCCCTCATACCCTTGTTATTTTTTTGTCTACTGACTTTTTGTAGGTGTTGGCCAGGGGGATAGGTGTTCTTTCTCCCCCTCATAGACTTTTACCTCAGGCCCAGAGGCCTGTTCTGACAGGAAAGTTGGCACCACCTAAAATGGTGGCCGCCAACTGCCCCAACTGTCACATCCAGAACTTGGCCATAGCCTAACATAGGGCATTCCAGAACATTCTGGTCCATTCTGGACCACTGAAGGGCAGCCTATATAAGGCGGAATGCGGGGAAGCCATTTTGTGCTGACCAGAGAGAGGAGGAGTGAGGCAGTGGTGAGAGGAGGAGGACGCACTGGGAGCAGCTAGTTTGTCCTTGTGACAGACAGTCACTACAGGGAGACGTTCCCCCTTCAACCCCTGACCAATCCCTCCCAATCACCTTCTTCAACTGGAGAGTGTAATCCTCTGCCCAGTTTAGGATCCCCAGAGACTGTCCCAGAAGAAGGATCCCAGTGGAATCATAGCAGTAAGGGTTCCCCCTGTCCAGTTCATCATCTGGTTGCTGGCTGACTGCTGGACACCCTCCCCCCACCTAGCGCTACATCACCCCTGTGGCCATCTTCCTACCTGTGGGGGTAGAGGCAGAGAAGTGTCAAGCTGTACTGCCCTGACTGGCGCGAGTCAAGCGGCGCCGTGTGGAGCAGTTGCTGGGTGAGGAGGTGAGGAGCCGATCTGTGGTGGTTTCCCTGGTCCCCGGAGTTGAGAGGAGTGAAGGGAGGCGCTGACGTGAGTGCGCGATCTCCAGGAAGGAGACGCTGCTCCCTCGCGCATGCCCCCAGCGCTGCAGTGTCCCGGGTGCAGGAGGGGCCTATGATCGAGCAGGCCTGGGTGGGCGCGTCCTTCCCTGAAGCGAGGGCGGAGTATAGCGGAATCGGAGCCGGCGCTACTGCGCAGGTCTAGGAGTATAGTGACCCCGCCGAGCGTGAGGGAAAAGCACCGGCTGCCTCAGGAGACCCGGAGAGAGTCCCGCCTTCCCCCGATTTCCGCCGTAGTTGTAAGGTAATCTTCCCCTCGCTCGAGCGCCACACAGGGGGACCGGCGCGAGCGCGAGGGGAGAAGTAAAGGAGCCAATTGTAGACAGGAGAAGCAGGCAAAGTCCTTCCTCCGCTCGGGCACCGCCAGAGGAGCTGGCCGAGCCGAGAGGGGGAAGCGGAAAGGCCCGTTAGAGGCTTGGGGCAGTTGAGAATTCGGCAAACCTTCCCCTCGAGCGCCACGCAGAGGAGCTGGCCCGAGGGGGGAGGAAAGAGCAGGAAAATTAGCATTACGGAGCGTCGAGAGGCGTGAGGGCCTTTCCTGCCTTGGTTCATCGCCCCCCTTTGTCTGCTGTCCCCTACCAAGCCTGGTGCGAGGCGATCCCGGCCATAAACCTACAAGTAAGGAGGGGAATTACAGAGGGAAGCGGCGCTAACATCTCCAGTGAAGTGAATTAAGCACTGGTCATTTCCCTTCCTGATTAATCTAGGCTGGGGAGCAGCATAAAGAAACCTGATGTTTAAATGAGAGTTTAAGCCCAATACAAAGCTTACTGTTTGATAACTAAGCTAAGGGATAATCTGGAGTTCATTACTGAAGTCAGATTTGGTCAATCTTGAACTGACTAGATATATTCTTATTACTAAACATTGAGATAAGTTAATATTCCTGAAAAATAGAACTACTGTTTACATGACTTTTGAATGTACTGAAAGATACTGTTAATGTGGATTCCTAATGCCAGTGACTCTGCTAGAAAGAATGCTAATACTGTGATGATATTTGCTTTTGCTTATAGTGAGTCGTAGTTCTCTCCCAAGATTCTAGCGGAGTAATATCTAGCCTGATTGATTCTAAAGTACAGTATATCCTAATGCAAAAGTGTGATAGGAGTTCAAGAATATAGTAACTACTTTAAAGACAAAGTGATAATCTGCTAGTAATTTAAAAAGTGTAACTCCTGATCCTAAAAGTGACCTGAAATGTTTTGAGCTATTTATATGTGAGTTATTTATATTTGACAACAAAGAGAATATTATTTTTATATAAAGCAGTACGTATTTTCCCACATTTTTGGTGTAGTGTTTTCTTTTTGAGTGCTATTGCGTGGAATTACTTTTGGGTGGTCTGCAACCTTTACACTGTGCCTCTGATATGCTAGTCTTGCCCTAGGCCAGGCTACCTAATTCCAACATATTGGTGCCTAGCGGTGGGATACTGACTTGGTTGCAGCTACTTACTAGTAATTTGACGTAATACACCAAACCTACACCAGGAGTTTTCTCCTTGCGGCCCTCCCAATTAGTCTTTTTGTTTTTTCTAAATTTATTCCTGGTGGTGGGTGGAGTTGGCTTTAGGTTGCCCTTGCCACTCTGAAATTTCTGGTGTGTATCTAGGTTTGCCTGACTCACAATGGAGTTCGCTGTGGAAAACCTGGAAGTCTATTCCGTGTCACAATTGAAAATGTTCTGCCAACAAATGGGGGTATTTTTCAAACATGGTGCCAGGAAGTGGGAGCTCCAGACCAGTCTTAGGGCCTGGGTGGAGGCACACCAAGGAAAGAAGGAGGAGGATGAAGAGGTCGACCATCACACGGTGGGGGAGGTAGAAGAGTTATTCCGCCATGAGGGGGAAAACTTACTCACCGGACCAGTGTCCTACTCCAGAAAGGGCAGTAGCATCTCTGGGGGAAGCCTAACGGAAGCCGAGCTCACCGATAGGAGGGAGAAAAGACAGTTACGGTGGGAGTTGGCTAAGCTGGAGCAGGAGAAAGAGGAGAGGAGGATGGCCCACAAGTTTAGACTGAAGGAACTGGAGCTCCAAAGTCTGCGATGGGGGTCCTCTCCTGGTAGGAATGGTGGCAGCGAACCAAAGGAGTCAGCCAGGGAGACCAAACCCTATATACCAAAGGACCTGATAGCGGGCTTCAGTCAGGGGGACGATGTAGCTAAGTGGCTGGCCGCTTATGAGGTTTCTCTAAGGGTCCATGGAGTGCAGGAGAAGCACTGGGGGGGTAGTTTGTACAAGTACATGCCTCCTGCTGGTCGGGACACCCTGCTGGCCCTGGATCCAGAGGAACAGACAAACTACCCCACCATGAAGCTGGCGTTGTTAAGGAAGTTCGGGCTCACCCCAGAAAAGTACCGACAGAAGTTCAGGGGGAGCCACAAGTTGAGCACTTAGAACTGGGTGGACTTCCTTGACTACGCCAGAAAGGCCTTAGAGGGTTGGGTCAAGGGCAGTGAGGTAAAAGATTATGAGGGGCTGTACGATCTATTTTTGAGAGAACACCTCCTCGAGAAATGTTTTCCTGAGCTGCGCCAACACCTGGTGGACAGCAAGCTGACCAATCCCCGGAAGCTTGCAGAGGAGGCGGACATCTGGGCAAGTACCCGGGTGTCCTCCAAGGGGACTGGAGGGGAATCTCAAAAAGCCGGACAGGGCGCCCCCCAGAAGAAGGAGGGGTGGAGAAAAAGAAAGAGTTCTCTAAAGGTCCCCAAAATAACTTCCAAGGGAAGGGAGCAGGTTTCACCCCTAGGGCAAACCCGCCCCGGAACCCTAATCCTGGCCAAAGCCAGCAGCCCAGGGTTCTCCACTGTTTTGAATGCGGTGGCGTTGGACATTATAAGGGAGATGTCAGATGCCCAAAGAGACCACCCCCTCCCACCGGAGGAAAGTCACCGGGAGTAGCTAGTGTAGCGCTCGGGGAGGAGTTGCCCTTAAATAAGGGGGGTGAGTGGGCGGGTGTCACCTTAGTGTCCCTGGGAGAGCGGGAGATGGTGCCAAAGATCCAGGTGCCCCCAAATACTACAAAGTATGGGCAATGGGTTACCATCAATGGCCAGAGGGGGGAGGCTCTGAGAGATACAGGAGCCAGCATGACTATGGTGAGAAGTCAGCTGGTGTCTCCAGAGCAGGTGGTTCCCCATGTACTCCACCCCGCCGCGATGGCTGACGGCAGAATGGGCCACTATCCAGTGGCTGAGGTTCCCTTTGAGTGGGAGGGGGTTGCAGGTTCACTTCGAGTTGCCGTAAGCCCTGCCGTGCCAGTTGATTGTCTGTTGGGGAATGACATGGAACATAACCCTTGGAGAGAGGTGGAATACCGGACGCATTCTGCGATGCTGGGTACACCTGACTGGGCCTGTGTCAGCACACGGTCTGCGACTGCCCGGAGAGGGAGTTCGCCTGGGTTGGAGCCTGGAACAATGGCCCAACCCGCTGCTAAGAAGGGACAGACCCGGAGACAGAGAAAGCCTGCTCCGGCTTCCACACCCCATGAGACAGATCGGCCACCTGCAGTGGTGGACCAGGAGTCCGTGGAGGGGGAAGTAGACTCTCTGGAGGATTTGCCCATCCCTGCGGAGTGGCATGTGGAGGGAGGTCCTACCAGAGAGGAATTCTGTAAGGGGCAGAGGGAGTGCCCCACCCTTGAGGGACTGAGGCGACAGGCTGAAGCCCAAGCAGCAGGTGATGTTACGGGACATTACCATATTTACTGGGAGGATGGACTCCTCTACAGTGAACCCAAGGTACCCTTGCCTGGTTCATCAAGGGCCTTGGTAGTCCCGCAACAGTACTGAGCCTTTCTTTTGGAATTGGCTCATGCTATACCCCTGGCAGGACACTTAGGCCAGGACAAGACCTTTGCACGGCTTGTCCTCCACTTTTACTGGCCTCAGATGAAAGTGGCGTCCAACACATACTGTAGGACATGTGTAACCGGCCAGGCCAGTGGGAAAACAGGGGTGAAGCTAAAGGCTCCCCTGGAACCACTTCTAGTCGTTAGCACACCCTTTGAGAGGGTGGGCATCGACATTGTAGGGCCTTTGGATCCACCAACAACAGCTGGTCACAGGTTTATCCTGGTTCTGGTGGATCATGCCACACGGTACCCAGAGGCAGTACCTCTGAGGGCAGTCACTGCACCTGTAGTGGCAAGAGCCCTGATGGGAATCTTTACCCGAGTGGGATTTCCCAAGGAAGTTGTGTCCGACAGGGGGACCAACTTCATGTCAGCTTATATGCGGGCAACGTGGAAGGAGTGTGGAGTGACCTACCGGTTCACCACTCCTTATCACCCCCAGTCGAATGGACTGGTGGAGAGGTTTAATAAGACCTTGAAGGGCATGATCAGAAGTCTGCCCGAGAGCCTGCGGAGGAAATGGGATGTCCTCCTACCCTGTTTACTCTTTTCCTACAGGGAAGTGCCCCAGAAGGGAGTGGGCTTCAGCCCCTTTGAGCTTCTGTATGGGCACCCTGTACGCGGACCTCTCAGCCTGGTGAAGGATGGTTGGGAGAAGTCTCCCAGGAAACCCCCCCAGGATGTGGTGAGCTACATGCTGGCCTTCAGGAGCCAAATGGCAAAGTTGTGGAAGCAAGCTTCTGACAACTTGGAGGCCAGCCAGGCAGTCATGAAGGAGTGGTATGACCACAATGCTCACCAGGTGGAATTGGAGCCTGGACAGAAAGTGTGGGTGATGGAGCCTGGAGAGCTTAGCGCCCTCCAGGATCGCTGGACAGGCCCCTTTGAGGTGTTGGAGAAGAAGGGTAAGGCCACATACCTGGTGGACCTTAAGACCCCTCGACAGCCCCTACGGGTGCTGCATGCCAACCGACTCAAGCCCCACCATGAGAGGCCCGAAGTCATGTTGATGATGGTGACTGACGGGGAAGAGGAAGCAGAAAGCGAACCTCTCCCAGATCTCTTTTCGTCCCAAGAGAAGGATGGGTCAGTGGAGGGAGTGATTCTCTCTCCTACTCTAACTCCTGAGCAACGGGGGGACTGCCGCCAGATCCTGGAGCAGTACTCTTCGTTGTTCTCCCTTGTCCCGGGAAGGACCCACCTGTGTACCCATGATGTGGACACAGGAGACAGCCCACCAGTGAAGTCCAAGACCTACCGGCTGTCTGACAAGGTGAAGGCTAGCATCCATGGAGAAGTTGCCAAGATGCTAGAGCTGGGAGTAATTGAACCTTCCAACAGCCCTTGGTCCAGTCCGGTGGTGCTCGTGCCAAAAGCCGCACCACCAGGCACCACACCTGAACTGAGGTTCTGTGTGGATTACCGAGGACTGAATTCAGTGACAAGGACTGATGCTCATCCGATCCCTAGGGCGGATGAATTGATTGACCGGCTAGGAGCTGCCCAATATCTGAGTACCTTTGACCTCACTTCAGGGTACTGGCAGATCTCCTTGACAGATGGAGCAAGGGAAAGGTCAGCCTTCTCCACGCCTGAGGGACACTAACAGTTCTGTGTGATGCCCTTTGGGCTCAAGAACGCCCCTGCCACATTTCAGCGGCTGGTGAACCAGGTCCTCTCTGGAATGGAGAGTTTCTCTGCTGCTTACTTGGATGACATTGCTGTCTTCAGTAGCAGTTGGGAGGACCATCTGCAGCATTTGCAGGCCGTTCTCCAGGCCCTGAGACAAGCTGGATTGACCATCAAAGCCAGCAAATGCCAGATTGGGCAGGGGTCGGTTGTGTACCTTGGACACTTGGTGGGTAGGGGGACTGTGCAGCCCCTGCAGGCGAAGATTGAGGCAATCATGGCCTGGGAACCCCCCAAGACACAGACTGAGGTCCGAGCTTTCCTGGGCCTCACAGGCTACTACCGTCGCTTTGTGAAGGGGTATGGCACTATTGTAGCGCCCCTCACAGAGCTCACCTCCAAGAAACAACCTCGACGGGTAGTTTGGACAAAGGCTTGTCAGCAAGCCTTTGAAAAGTTGAAACAGGCAATGTGTGCGGCACCGGTCCTGAAGGCCCCAGACTTCTCCAAGGAGTTCATTGTCCAAACAGATGCATCAGAACATGGCATTGGGGCAGTGTTATCGCAACTGAATGAAGAGGGCCTGGATCAACCTGTAGTCTTCTTATCCAGGAGACTGCTTCCCCGGGAACAGAAGTGGAGTGCCATTGAGAGGGAAGCTTTCGCGGTGGTGTGGTCTCTGAAGAAGCTGCGGCCATACCTCTTTGGCTCGCACTTCCTGGTTCAGACTGACCACCGACCCCTTCGTTGGCTGATGCAAATGAAGGGGGAAAATCCCAAGTTGTTGAGGTGGTCCATCTCCCTACAGGGAATGGACTTCCGGGTGGAACATCGGCCTGGAGTGGACCACGCCAATGCAGACGGTCTCTCCAGGTATTTCCGCCTTAGTGATGAGGACTCCCAAGGGGTTGGGTAGTTCTCCCCACTTTCAGCTGGGGGGGACGCGTGTTAGACCTGTCTGGCTTTTTGGCGAAGTCCCTCCTAATTATTATTTATTTTGTCCCCTTTTTGCCCCTCATACCCTTGTTATTTTTTTGTCTACTGACTTTTTGTAGGTGTTGGCCAGGGGGATAGGTGTTCTTTCTCCCCCTCATAGACTTTTACCTCAGGCCCAGAGGCCTGTTCTGACAGGAAAGTTGGCACCACCTAAAATGGTGGCCGCCAACTGCCCCAACTGTCACACCCAGAACTTGGCCATAGCCTAACATAGGGCATTCCAGAACCTTCTGGTCCATTCTGGACCACTGAAGGGCAGCCTATATAAGGCGGAATGCGGGGAAGCCATTTTGTGCTGACCAGAGAGAGGAGGAGTGAGGCAGTGGTGAGAGGAGGAGGACGCACTGGGAGCAGCTAGTTTGTCCTTGTGACAGACAGTCACTACAGGGAGACGTTCCCCCTTCAACCCCTGACCAATCCCTCCCAATCACCTTCTTCAACTGGAGAGTGTAATCCTCTGCCCAGTTTAGGATCCCCAGAGACTGTCCCAGAAGAAGGATCCCAGTGGAATCATAGCAGTAAGGGTTCCCCCTGTCCAGTTCATCATCTGGTTGCTGGCCGACTGCTGGACACCCTCCCCCCACCTAGCGCTACATCACCCCTGTGGCCATCTTCCTACCTGTGGGGGTAGAGGCAGAGAAGTGTCAAGCTGTACTGCCCTGACTGGCGCGAGTCAAGCGGCGCCGTGTGGAGCAGTTGCTGGGTCAGGAGGTGAGGAGCCGATCTGTGGTGGTTTCCCTGGTCCCCGGAGTTGAGAGGAGTGGAGGGAGGCTCTGACGCGAGTGCGCGATCTCCAGGAAGGAGACGCTGCTCCCTCGCGCATGCCCCCAGCGCTGCAATGTCCCGGGTGCAGGAGGGGCCTAAGATCGAGCAGGCCTGGGTGGGCGCGTCCTTCCCTGAAGCGAGGGCGGAGTACAGCGGAATCGGAGCCGGCGCTACTGCGCAGGTCTAGGAGTATAGTGACCCCGCCGAGCGTGAGGGAAAAGCACCGGCTGCCTCAGGAGACCCGGAGAGAGTCCCGCCTTCCCCCGATTTCCGCCGTAGTTGTAAGGTAATCTTCCCCTCGCTCGAGCGCCACACAGGGGGACCGGCGCGAGCGCGAGGGGAGAAGTAAAGGAGCCAATTGTAGACAGGAGAAGCAGGCAAAGTCCTTCCTCCGCTCGGGCACCGCCAGAGGAGCTGGCCGAGCCGAGAGGGGGAAGCGGAAAGGCCCGTTAGAGGCTTGGGGGCAGTTGAGAATTCGGCAAACCTTCCCCTCGAGCGCCACGCAGAGGAGCTGGCCCGAGGGGGGAGGAAAGAGCAGGAAAATTAGCATTACGGAGCGTCGAGAGGCGTGAGGGCCTTTCCTGCCTTGGTTCATCGCCCCCCTTTGTCTGCTGTCCCCTACCAAGCCTGGTGCGAGGCGATCCCGGCCATAAACCTACAAGTAAGGAGGGGAATTACAGAGGGAAGCGGCGCTAACATCTCCAGTGAAGTGAATTAAGCACTGGTCATTTCCCTTCCTGATTAATCTAGGCTGGGGAGCAGCATAAAGAAACCTGATGTTTAAATGAGAGTTTAAGCCCAATACAAAGCTTACTGTTTGATAACTAAGCTAAGGGATAATCTGGAGTTCATTACTGAAGTCAGATTTGGTCAATCTTGAACTGACTAGATATATTCTTATTACTAAACATTGAGATAAGTTAATATTCCTGAAAAATAGAACTACTGTTTACATGACTTTTGAATGTACTGAAAGATACTGTTAATGTGGATTCCTAATGCCAGTGACTCTGCTAGAAAGAATGCTAATACTGTGATGATATTTGCTTTTGCTTATAGTGAGTCGTAGTTCTCTCCCAAGATTCTAGCGGAGTAATATCTAGCCTGATTGATTCTAAAGTACAGTATATCCTAATGCAAAAGTGTGATAGGAGTTCAAGAATATAGTAACTACTTTAAAGACAAAGTGATAATCTGCTAGTAATTTAAAAAGTGTAACTGCTGATCCTAAAAGTGACCTGAAATGTTTTGAGCTATTTATATGTGAGTTATTTATATTTTACAACAAAGAGAATATTATTTTTATATAAAGCAGTACGTATTTTCCCACTTTTTTGATGTAGTGTTTTCTTTCTGAGTGCTATTGCGTGGAATTACTTTTGGGTGGTCTGCAACCTTTACACTGTGCCTCTGATATGCTAGTCTTGCCCTAGGCCAGGCTACCTAATTCCAACACCCACAAAACAAACGAACGGTTTAGGCTAGCACACCGAAAACGCGTACACCCACTAAACTCGTCATTTGCGGTTCATAGATACCAGACTCGACCATATTCGTGCGAGTCGAAAACACCACTTACGATCGTCACAGGACCTCAGACGCTCCTTTTGCCCTCATGTAGGCAAGCACTAGTCGGAATCATATTCGATATTCATCAGACCATCTAGATGTTGCTGCAACATAATTCTATCCATCAGAGTTCCTTTGGTAACAGGCGGCTGTCTTATACACGTCGTAGCGCAGAGGCCACATAAGGCAGGACCACACTGCACACAAAGGCAACACGTGAACAGGAATGCTACAACAACCCCGATGATCATCAGAATTTTCCAACCCCAAGTCGACATCAGGCCCCAAAACCACCCAAGTAGCGTCCAATCCCCTACGTCCACGTGTATGGACTCAGAGATCTTATGCAACTTTGAGATGGCTTGATAGACAGTCGGAGAGTTATCTGGAATGAAAATACAGCAGCTCGAATGGATCACCTTACATACTCCACCTCGATCTGCTAAAACAACGTCTAAAACCATACAGTTTTGTAACGTCATAAGCCTATCCGCCTGAAGCTCTGCTGTAATATTACCAAGGGCACTGGCAGTGATATTAGCTGTCGATTCCACCACTCGGGTCAACTGTCTCAGGTTCCTACTATTGACCATAGGTCCCCAAAACGGAAAGAAACCCTTGAAAAAGTCTCCTGCCTCTTGACCGGCAGTGTCCTCTTCGCTAATCACGCCCCTCACAATTCGAGTCTTGTGGTAATCGGAGGCGACTGTAAAAGTCGGCGGCAACAAATTTGCAATATAACATGTGCCCGCAAAGTCAGAGGGCAACCACGTATACGCACGATCATGACAGACAAAGTACGTACCCTTGGCAGTCAGCAACACAGGGGAAGAGAGCATCGGTAAGACATACGTCTCGGAGCAAGCACTCTCTCCAAGATGAGCTCTCGGGCGTCGGCCACAACCTTTTAGACAGAAATTACCAAGGTGGGGTACGATCCATATTGGAGACGAGCTTTTAAGCTGTCTTTCACCCACGAGCGCACTATACTCAGCCTCACTCAGATCCCTATAGGCTCGCACCTCTTCCTCTGGGATGAGCGACGGCTCATAGATATCCCTATCTAAATCAGCGATCGCTATAGCCAAAGGCTTGTGGTACGGACCGGGACCAAAGTGCGGAGGACGTGGCTCTCGATTGGGGTAGGAATCTAGTGCACTTCGAAACATTGTTTGGAATGCTCGAGCTGAGCCCTGGGAACTATAAGGAAGGACCAAGTACGGAATTCCCTTATCTGTGGTATGTGGCATTAACCCACACACCCAACAATTGGTAGTGTTAACCACCAACTGATGTTGATGAAGGAGCTGAATGAAGGAATTATTCATAAATTCCGCACGTCTGACCTGCTCGTGTTGGGGTAAGATGTGGAAGGAATGAGGAGAAACAGTGGATGTAGTTTTAGGTTCAGGAGAAAGGGTAGGTGAGGCAGAAGGCAAGAACGTCAATATCAGGTAATACACCCCACCCACCAATAGCGAAGAAACAGTTAAGAACAGAAGGAACACTTGAATCATGAAGCATTTTGTACGAGTAATTTGCTGCAACTTGAATCTTTGGGCCTGAGCTTTTTCCAAATCCACCAGCTTAGAGAACGGCATCCTCTAAAACCGCCCGCAACGTTTCTTGACGCACTTCGTTCTGTGTAGCAGTAGTCAATCCGCAGGAGTTCCCAGGAACCGACGGCCTTCGACCTAGTGTCAAGACCTACTAACCAGAAGGAAGTACACGCGCGGCCCTACGGTCCACCCGGATGTAAGGTATTTTTATTTACAAATATATACAAAATCTCCTAGCTGTGGAAGCAAAAACATATATGGAAACAAACTCACAATATTTACAAAAACCAACATTATACAAGTGTGTTCAGACTGAATGGTGTCAATGGGGTAATGTGGATGTCAAGGGAGAAAGCAAAAGCTTTTTATTAGTCCTTGGTATTGGATCGCAGAAAGTATCGGCTTCTCCCAGGACGTGTCTGTTCATCAAACAACTGATCCGATGGTGGGACAGAGTTCTGCTGATCAGTCAATTGTTCAGATCTTGAGTTTTTCGATGGTAAGTGTTCAACAATGTCGTTCTGCTGCACTGAGGGCTCTCCAACAGGCTGAGCGTCGCTAAAAGGGACAAAGGTCTGCGCAGTTTCTGTTTCGGACGAAGCAATGCCTTTCCTCACCCACGAGTCTGCTGGTAAAGGTATCGGTACCTTTTTAGTATGAGTGGCATGCACCCAATTCTTGCGTCCTTCCAAACGAACAGCAGTCCTCGTGGCAAGAAGTACTTGGTAGGGTCCAGTAAAGCGTGGTTCAAGGTTGCGTTTTCGTCCGAAGTTCCGCGTTACCACCCAGTCTCCAGGCTGGAGCTGGTGGCCTGGACCCTCCGTCTGCGTCGGCAGTGCTTCAAAGATCTGTTGGTGAATTAACCTCAGTTTAGCAGTCAGATCATGCAGATAATCGATCAACATTGGGTACTCAAGATCAGAGAACACACTCGGTCTAGGGACCCCCCAAACATTTGCAGGGCGGCCGAACACAATCTCGTAGGGGCTAAGCCCTACTCGGGAGTGTACAGTCGCCCTAGTGGACAGAAGGGCTAGAGGTAAAGCGTCAGGCCACGCGAGACCAGTCGTAGCCTGAATCTTCGCCAACTTCAATTTAACGGTGCCTCTATACCCTTCAACCAAACCTGCTGACTGGGGATGATTGGCGCTGTGGAATTTCTGGGTAATTCCAAGGCCCTTACACACACTCTTCATCACACTCCCCACAAACTCACTTCCGTTATCAGACCATACAATTCGTGGCATTCCATACCGAGGAAAGTATTCCTTCAGTAAGATTTTCGCAGTGGACAGAGCAGTGTTATCTTTGAGAGGGTAGGCTTCGATCCATCGGGAGAACACACAAACCACAACTAAAACGTACTTCAGGTTATTGCATCGCTCCATATGGATGAAGTCTAGCTGAATCACTTCAAAAGGACATGAAGGGGGAGCAAAATGGCCAGGAGGTGTTGGGGTTCCCTTTCCAGGATTGTACATCATACATATCATACAATTCTTAACCAATCTCTCAGCACACTTCGTGAAACCATCATTCTTCCATACAGGGGACAACAACTTACAGATACCTTTCGCGCTAATATGTGCCAAGCCGTGTGCCATCGTCACAACAGCTAGCACATACGCATCCGGCAACATCCACCTCTTATTCTCTGACAAATCAATCCAACAGCCATTCGCATCCAACTTTCCCGTACTCTCCTTCCACTTCATCTTTTCAGACTCAGTGGCCTCGTTCTGAATCATTTTCACACTCTCGATGGTGTCCTCACACATACCAGTCTCTGTAGGCCACCTAACCGAACTCGCCACATACATTCTAGTACTAAGATTCCGCGCAGTCTCCTTAGCAATTTCATCAGCGAACGCATTGCCACGACCAACATCATCCGTCACCTTACGGTGCGCACTACATTTAATAATTGCCACCTGCTTGGGCAATGTAAGTGCATCCAAAAGATCATTCACGAGCTGTCCGTGTTGGATCTTCGTACCATGCGATGTCATAAAACCTCTCTCTCTCCACAAACGTCCAAAGCTATGTGCCACGCCAAATGCGTATTGGCTGTCGGTAAACACATTCACCCGTTTCCCTTTCGACAACGCACACGCTCTAGTCAAAGCAATCAGCTCTGCCGCCTTAGCAGAATTCTGATTCAATCTCGCAGTCTCCACAACAGTATTCAATGTCACCACAGCATACGCAGTCGTTACATCGCCATTCGGCAACTTAAAACATGAACCATCCACATACAAGGTCCCATCGGGATCTTCTAATGGAGTATTTTTCAGGTCCACACGACCTTTTGTTTACTCTTCCGTTCGCAAGTAGCAATCATGAGGTGCTACTTCATCTGATTCCATACTGATTAGCAACAAAGTCGCCGGGTTCAGGACGTTGCAACGTTTTATTTGAATGTGACTTGCCAAAAGCGTCAACTCATAACCAGACAACCTTGCACTAGTCAGGTGCTGAGTTTTCGTACGATTCAAGAGAGTGTCAACTGCATGCGGAACCATCACCGTAAGCATATTATCCATGACCAATCCTGCAGATTGTCGGATGGACACCGCAGCTGCCGCTGTTGCTCTCAAACAACTCGGCAATGCTCTAGCTACTGGGTCCAAGGTCGAGGAAAAATATGCACATGGACGTTGCATACCGCCGAATTGTTGCGTCAAAACACTCAGCGCACAACCTTCTCTCTCGTGAACGTATAGTGTAAACGGTTTACTGTAGTCAGGAGTCCCTAACACAGGAGCCGAACACAACGCGTCACGCAGTTCAGAAAAACTTTTCTGACATTCATCCGTCCATGGTAAAGGAGTTGGAACATCCTTGCACGTAAGAGCTACCAATGGTTTCCCTAGCAATGAAAAATTAGGAATCCATTGCCTGCAGTATGACGTGATACCTAAAAAGGCACGCACATCTCTCTGAGTTGTTGGCACAGTCATTCGAGCAATCGCCGCAATTCTCTCTGGGGTCAATCTTCTTCCCTCCTTTGACAATAAGTGACCTAGATAGGTTACTTCTTGACAACAATATTGCAGTTTAGAAGGTGACACCTTGTGATGTAAGTCACAGAGATGCTGCAACAACGACACCGTTGCAAGTTTGCAAATGTCCTGAGTATCTGCAGCCACCAATAAGTCGTCGACATATTGGATCAAGGCCGCATCGGCCAGCAACACAAACGCATCAAGTTGGCCCTTCAAGGCTTGACTGTATATCGATGGACTCTCACAGTAGCCCTGAGGAGCACGTTTAAACCGGAAGCTGCGGCCACCAAGAGAGAAACCGAAAAGGTCTCTACTTTCCTCAGCAATCGGAATGCTGAAGAAAGCATTCCTCAGATCGATCACTGAGAACCAAGATGCAGAGGCTGGAATCAGAGTTAGTAGAGCCGTAATGTCAGGCACCACAGGGAACTGAGGAATCACAATTTTATTCACCTCCCGTAAATCGATAACAAAACGATAAACAGGTGGTTTTGATGGATCAGTGCGCTTCAAAATGGGCGGTACAGGGCTATTGCACACGTTTCCCCGAGTCTCTTCGATAACATCTTTCTCAATCAAATCGTAGATGATAGCTAACAATGCTCGTTCACCATCAAGGGAGATACGATACTGGGGAATACGTGGCAATCGCACATTAGATTTCAAGTGAACAACATAAGGGGAGATGTCAAGCAGGCCCACGTCATTGGGACCTGTTGCCCACAAAGATGCAGGAAGGGAACTCAATTCCGGTGGAAGCTTATCGATGGATAAGTACATAGGAGAGACAACTCTCTCACCTAACGTAAGCTTTACTCCCGCAGGAGAACAATACAAAGTCGCATACAGACGTTTAAGCAAATCCAGGCCCAAAAGATTTTCACCACAACCAGTGGTCAAAATCAACGGAGGTTTCAGCTCACGAGGCCCAATTGTAAGAGGCAAAGGGCACGAAACCGGATTGCTAATAGGGGCGCCAGAGAATCCAACGGAAACATTTGTTAAGCCAGACAAAGGTGCGCCAGGGAGTTTCGAATGTATGATGGAACTTTTCGCTGCACCAGTGTCCAACAGAAAAGGCTCAACGATGCCCGAGGTGGCAACTGCGACGTAAGGCCCTCTCTGATCAACCGGAACTGATACTACTCCCTCTCCTTGTCTATGGCTGTCCTAGTAATTACCGTCGTCAGCATCCTGATCGACATAATAATTGTCCACATTGTACTGAGCAGAGCGCCCTTGCGACGATCCACGCTGATCGAAACAATTATTAGAGTCAGAAGTATTGTTGGACCGATCATTTTGAGCACCGCGACCTCTACCACGTGATGTCTGTTGAGGGCCGCTGCGACCTCCTCCAGATGAATTACCACTATTGCGATCACGCAAAACTGGACAATCAAATTTCAAATGACCCTCACCCCTACAATAGGTACATTGATTGTACCCTAACGAAGATCTCTGCGAAGAGGAGTCATTTCGTGATTGCGACCTATTCGACTGAGATTGTGATCTGTTCCGTTGTTGCGAATCATTCTGATTCGAACGTGGAGGATAAGCTTGCTGCAACAACACTTTAGTTTTGAGTTCTTTCGTCTTCTTATCGGCACGATCATTCTCCTCTTTCTCTCTATTCTCGTAGTATTGGGCCGTGGCCAATATTTGAGCAGAAGTAGAAACAGCCCATGCACTTTTGGAATTGCGCAATTTGTTGCTTAAGTCAGGCAGCAAATTTGAGACAAACTTATCCACAAACAATCGTTGACCTCCTTCAGTACCCATATCCTGACCACTATGATCAATGAATGCCTCCTCAAATCTCGTGAAGAAATCGGAGACACTCTCATCCCTCTTTTGCTTGCAAGCGGACAGTTTGTCCCAATTCACCTTCATAGCTGGCATAAGCGTTTTCATCAGAGCGATAATTCTCTGGGGCAAAGCCGTGATTAATTGATCAGGCTTGGCCCCACCGACTTGCAAAGCGTCAGCAGCCCGCAATGCATTCCAATCACCGCCTAGTTCTCCCGCATGATCTTCCTGACGAATCTTTGCCCATACCGGTTGTGGTACGACATTGCCAAACAACATATCGATATCGGCAAGATTCATTATCGTAGCATCCACAAGCTGCGATAATTCCTTATAATACCCTGCAGGATTTTTGCGAGGGTCAGGCAAAGATTGCTTTACCTGCAAAACTTCCGATCGTTTCCATGGAAGATGTATCCACACTCTCTGAAAGTGTGGCAAGATCGGTGGATTTTGAGCAGCATCACCTGGCATCCACACTGGTGGAACTTCGCGCATGGGATACTGACCAGGCGCTGCAAGTGGTCCCTCAATGTCTTCTAAAAACAATGCCGAGGCATTATAGAAGGACGAAAAGACAACAACTGCTCGACAGCACGTCGAACATTGGTGCCCACCAACATTCCGCTCGAAAACTGAAGCTGAAGATCAGTCAAGGCAGTCAAAACCTCGTCAGATGCATCGGCCGATATTTGGTCACGTAGAGCCTTACACATTTCTTCAAAAACAAACCTTTGTGTCGGCATATTGAATTGACAAAACGTATCTAACACCACACGGGGAGGATTTCTAAGGGGGTATTTCATCCAGTTCATCGCCATATTATACAGTGTGTCACGTTCCCGACTACCGGGAAGTTGACTACGTCTTTGAAGACCGTCCGAACCAGCGGACTCAAGAATAGGGCCAAGAGAATTGAAAAAGTTAGCAGCAACAGAAGGGGTACGACGTCGAACAGATGGAGGAGAAGAGTAACACAACGGGGGTAACAAGAGAAGTATCAGAAGCAGAAGAGACAGCAGGAGTAACCAGAACAGCAGGAGCAGCGGGAGCAGGAGTATGAGGAAGTACAAACGGAGGAGCAGTCGGGACGGAAGTTGGTAGAGGAGCAGGAACGGGTTGAGGGACAGGTTGTGGAACAGGAGCAGGAGGAACAGGTGCAGGAGGAACCACAGGAGGTACAGTACCCTGTGCGTACGGAGGTGGTGACTTCAAAAGATAAGACAGTAAAGTGTCCTCTACTGATTCCTCCTTCTTATCCGTACCCGTCGGTAAAACGGGGTAACACTTGTCTACAGACATACGCTGCAATCTATCGAAAACTTCCTTTTCCTTTTCCTCCTTATCTCGCTGAAACTGCTCTGCATTTCTTACCGTGGTAACAACTCCTTCTCTCTTATTACGTTTAATCTGTTGGATTTCTCTCTGTTTGGCTTCTTTACGCCACAACCGAAAGGAATCAAACATGGCCGGCCTTGATTTTCTCTGAAACAATTTGGCTTCAAGATTGTCTAAAATCGGGGTCTCAAAACTACCATGAGGTGGCCAACTAAGAACACCATCCTTTTTAGTATAGCGAATCCAACACTCATTGAATGTAATTGGACCTAACCCGTGTTTGCTATACAGCTCATAAGTTGGAGTTCCAACCGGAGGTATCGGACACGAGTCCTCCAGTCGGGAATCCGCACCACAACGTCTAAAACAACTGAACAAAGTACTACGGCCAGGCATCTTGCACACTAACCGAGTTTCACAAACGTCAAGGGTTATAGGATTAACAATGTCCCTGCAAAGAGCAAAAACCCTCGGTTTTTGGCGACTGCAGACGTCAAATATCACAACAAAGAACCAAGTACTAAGAACCACAAATGCAATGGAACCATGCAACAACTAAGCACCCACAACTAAGGACTCTGGGAGCGACCCACAAATACTTAACTCAAAGATCGATGGCGTCACCAGGAAGGCCCGTCAATCGTCTCGCTGTACCAGGATCTACGCCAGGCGCCAAAACAGGTCTACAGTCAGGGCAGCAGTCCGTCGCAGCCGTCAGGAGGCGGGGATCTTCGCGGGAAAAGTCGTCGGGCCACTTGTTTCGACAACAGGATCGATGAAGCGGGGTGCACCTTCCCTCTGAGATTTCACACGAAGTTCCTCACGATCGTCGGGCTTGGACCGGTACCACTGATGCAGCCCCACGAGGGGCGCCAACTGAAGGACTGGGTTTTCTTAAGACCCAGTGGTGCCAGGGATAACACCTGAAACCTTCGTGGGTAGCCTGTTCCGGCGTACAAATGACAGAGACACGGGACACTTCCTTAGGCGTCAAAGATTCGAGGTTTATTACTGCAGGGAACACAGCAGTCACAGGAAGTACAACATGTGTAGGTTCGAGGAGTCTGATTCGACTTGCCTCTGTGGATCGCTCCTTTTATACAGTTCTAATGCATTGAATATCATAGTACACAAAGGTTTACAACTCGGTTCCCATCGTAAAGACCATAAGGGGTTGCTTTCATGTATTCAAGGCCTGGAACATAAGTACAGAAACGTTTGGTGGTTCCCAACTGTAAAAACCCATCTTCCCACCATTAGTACATTCCAATCAGCAGTAAACAGATCGAGGAAGGGACAGAAACAGGTGCAGAGGAAGACAGAAACAGTGGGGAGATCGGAAAGGGTGTAAAAGGGGTGGTATCGGGAAACACGAGCTGCAGGCATCAAAGGGGACGTGCCTAATGAATGCACGACTAAGACAATAGACCGGCACGGCAAGATGAGCCTCGAGCGGGACCATCTGCCTTACAGTGCCGTCCCCCTCATCATAAAGACACTTTCAAAGGAAACGTGTCTGCCGCAAGAGTTTGGGAATTCCAGGGTCGCGAAGCGGACAGCGTCCGTTCGCTGGCTACTTGAGGGCAAGAGACAAAATGGATGCCGCATCTAAGATGGAACCCGTGGGCTCGGATGTAGAAACCCACGAAACAAACGAACGGTTTAGGCTAGCACAGCGAAAACGCGTACACCCACTAAACTCGTCATTTGCGGTTCATAGATACCAGACTCGACCATATTCGTGCGAGTCGAAAACACCACTTACGATCGTCACGGAACCTCACTAGTTCTTTATGTGTAATTACATTGGTACACGCCTTAGGGGTGGACACCTAGTTACCTCCTGGTGAACCTATCCTCTATTTTTTGAAGGGTGTCCACATTGGTTATACCCCAAATGGCCGCCCCGTATGTGGCCACCGCAACAGTGTTTGCCAAGTAGATTTTAACCATCTCTGGTATTGGTTTGTTGGCCACGTTCAATGCAAAACTAAAGATTGCTGCTATGCTTTTATTCATCTGTGTAGCCCTCGAGGACAGCATTATTTTCCAGTCTAAGTTATTATCAAAGGTAATGCCTAGATATAAGAAATTAGCTACAATATCCACTTTTCTCTGTGCAATAGCATGATTTCCTTACTTTTTGCTTTTCCCAATACACATAATATAAGACTTCGCATTGCTCACATCTAAATCAAGATTTTCCATAAAAGAAACATAATGGTTGAGGCAATTTTGTAGGGCTAAGGGTGTTCGTGCCAAGAAGACTGCATCCTCTGCGTACAGCAGGATGGGGAATCGGGTTGTACTTGCGATCGGAATGTCTATTATCTTTTCAACCAAATATTCATTTAGTTTATTGGTGTACAATGAAAACAGGTAGGGCGCAAGTACGCAACCCTGCCTTACACCATTTGTTATGTTATAAGATCTAGTGCATTCACCCTGCCTACCGCGGCGAACCTTTGCTGTAGCCCCTGCAAACAGTTGCCTTATAAAACAGATTATTACTGCCTCTACCCACATTTGCTCCATGACCTGTCACAAAATAAACGGTTTCTTGTAGTTTAGCATTATCTAAGCATGTAGTTTCTATTATATTGGTTTATGACACCTCTACTAGAAATGTTGTTCCCTTAAATTTGTTGTAACAATATTTGCAAACAGTTTAATCTTTGGGCTAAATTATATGTTCCTTGAGCCGCAATATGTTAAGGAAATTGATGCACTTTTCATTATGTTCATTCTTGCTCTGGACTTGAAAAGAATATATACAAATATGTCTCGGAAATTCGGATGATGTATGTATTCAAATATTCATTTAGTTGCAATTTTTTCTGTTTGAAAAAAATAGAATTGGGTTAATTGGAATTTTTTATGCCCTTCACTACATTTTCCGTGCCTTTAATTAATGCAATAGTTTATTAAAGCTAATAAAGTTGGTCTTTTGACTGAGTACATTTCTTGTATTTATTTTCTTTTTTCTTTATATTGAGCTCCAGCTGTACAGATGTGATATAAAATACTTTTGTGTTTCAGATTTTTAAAACAAGCGACAGAGGGGGAGATTTACTAAGATTTTGCGCTGTGTTTGCATCACAAAAGTGACGCTAAACTACGCAAAATCTTTTTTTCCTAATTTACTTTCCAGCGCTAACCTTGTTTAGCACCGGAAATAACTTAAAAGTAAAGCAAAGCAGCAGATAGCGCTGCTTTGCATGCCATGGGGGCGTACCAAGGGTGGTGCATGGGCGCTCCCATGCAACCATCCAATGTTTCTCACGCTAAACCCAATTTACTAAATACAATAGATTGAGTTTAGCATGAGAAAACTGCGCCCTTTCATACTAGGAGCAAGGAAGGAGAAATGCTTTAATTTCTCCTTTTTTCAACTTTGCATGCGTCCTGCACTGTGCAGCATGCATACACAGAGGGAAAAACTTTCACTTGTGTCTAGGCATAGTATTTTGTACAGGAAGGGTAGCCTTCCTGTACAAAACCTATGATAGACTTACACACACACACACGCACCCTAGCTCTATGGCGCTAAGGTGGTGTGTGGCACACAGCAGCTTTAAATATGACGCTTTTCTGCTCCTTCCCTTTCGCGCAACAAAGCACAGCCTTGCGGGAGGCTACGCTGCGTTGCGTGGAGATTTGGTCAATCTCTCCCAGAGTGTCCTTTTACGTTTTTAGATTCCAAATTGGACATTAATCCATATTTTAAAGTATTTTAATTATTTGTATATGTTTTGATTTGTATTGTTTAATAAATATGTTCAATTTCAAATGTAATATTTTGTGAATATTAGATAAGTAGATTCATTCCCAATGTAGTACTTTCCTCCTTTAATGTGATATTAATTCTTGCTCATTAGTTTGTTTTTTCTCTAAAACGTCTTCAATAATTTTCAAGATTATAGTAAATCCAGATTTAATTTTTTAAGCAGTATTTCTGAATGGTTCAATGTTTCCTCTGCAAAAAGAATTCTGTTATTGGATGTTACCTTTGTCCTTCAGAGTTTTTAGGAAATTTGCTAAATATATGTCCTTTTATTTTTAATTGTTTGTACTGCTTACCTGAGTTAAAGTTTAATTATTTATTCTTTTGCATCTGTATACCTGTCTTTCTACACATACAGCATTAGCTATGATTTGCTTGTTGGTATTTATGTTTTTGAAATGTTTAGTATAAAAAATGGAATATTTTAAAATGTGCTGTCAGTTTGTTGCAGAAAATGTTTTTTCTTAAAAATCTTTGTAGCCATACTTGAAGTTACTTGTGATTCTATATTCAGGATTCTTTGGTATTGTAGGCTTACAGTTCCAAACCATTGGTGGGTTATTGTTAGTTTTTCTTATGTGTGAATTTTTTACTGTATTTGCCCACTTGGTTTAGTGTTGCAGATATTTGTATTGATTTCAAATTTAAAGGTATATTTTTTTAAAAACTTTTTGGGAACATATAGAATAATATGGCTTCCAATTAGAAGCAATACTTTGAGTTGCTGAACATGCATACTCATCTTTTTTTCCTTGTAATAGATGTTTTGAGGTTATATGTGCAGTGTTGTTATTGTGTATCTATGGTAATAGCTATTCTATGATATAATGCCAGTCTTTTTTTATTCCTGCAAAGATCAGTTATGTGGCTGATTGTTTATTGAGATAATTATTGCCAGAAAGCTATATCTTGATCCAGAAAGCGTGCCTTTTGTGCTTTAACATAAACCCATTAAGTAGTTTTGGATAAATTAAGGCTCCAAATTTATCAGCGATGGATCTTTGAAATCATGAGCTCTATAAAGTGTTGTGATTAGCTGGACACAACCTGAATGAAAGATGCAGCTGCCATCTTAGGACTCAGGCCCCAGTTGTAAAGCACAAGGAAGAGAACATATAAAGGGGCAGGGTAGTGGGACTCTGACCCCTGGACTTTGTGAGAGGATCTCAGACCACCCCCCCACACACGGCAACAAATAAAACAAGCACTGGCGTTGCCAATAGGTCTCGCAGTAGGAAAGTTGGAGCTATTGGTTTTGTAAATGACAAAGCCCTTTATGTATTTAAAATGATAACCAAAGTGAAAGGCATTGTTATTTGCAATTGTAATGGCTCCAACTTTCGTACTGCGAGACCTATTGGCAACGTGAGTGGTTTTTCGTGTGTGAGTGGCGTTGTGTGTGTGAGTGGTGTTGTGTGTGTGAGTGGCGTTGCCTGTGTGAGTGGCGTTGCCTGTGTGAGTGGCGTTGCGTAGTTGAGTGGCGTTGTGTAGTTGAGTGGCGTTGCGTAGTTGAGTGGCGTTGCTTGTGTGAGTGGCCTTGCGTAGTTGAGTGGCGTTGTGTAGTTGAGTGGCGTTGCGTAGTTGAGTGGCGTTGCGTAGTTGAGTGGCGTTGCGTAGTTGAGTGGCGTTGCGTAGTTGAGTGGCGTTGCATGTGTGAGTGGCGTTGCATGTGTGAGTGGCGTTGCGTAGTTGAGTGGCGTTGCGTAGTTGAGTGGCGTTGCGTAGTTGAGTGGCGTTGCATGTGTGAGTGGCGTTGCATGTGTGAGTGGCGTTGCGTAGTTGAGTGGCGTTGCGTAGTTGAGTGGCGTTGCGTAGTTGAGTGGCGTTGCGTAGTTGAGTGGCGTTGCGTAGTTGAGTGGCGTTGCGTAGTTGAGTGGCGTTGCGTAGTTGAGTGGCGTTGCATGTGTGAGTGGTGTTGCGTAGTTGAGTGGCGTTGCGTAGTTGAGTGGCGTTGCGTAGTTGAGTGGCATTGCGTAGTTGAGTGGCGTTGCGTAGTTGAGTGGCGTTGCGTAGTTGAGTGGCGTTGCATGTGTGAGTGGCGTTGCATGTGTGAGTGGCGTTGCATGTGTGAGTGGCGTTGCATGTGTGAGTGGCGTTGCATGTGTGAGTGGCGTTGCATGTGTGAGTGGCCTTGCGTAGTTGAGTGGCCTTGCGTAGTTGAGTGGGGTTGCGTAGTTGAGTGGCGTTGCGTAGTTGAGTGGCGTTGCGTAGTTGAGTGGCGTTGCGTAGTTGAGTGGCTTTGCGTAGTTGAGTGGCCTTGCGTAGTTGAGTGGCCTTGCGTAGTTGAGTGGCGTTGCGTAGTTGAGTGGCGTTGCGTAGTTGAGTGGCGTTGCGTAGTTGAGTGGCGTTGCATGTGTGAGTGGCGTTGCATGTGTGAGTGGCGTTGCATGTGTAAGTGGCCTTGCGTAGTTGAGTGGCCTTGCGTAGTTGAGTGGCGTTGCGTAGTTGAGTGGCGTTGCGTAGTTGAGTGGCGTTGCATGTGTGAGTGGCGTTGCATGTGTGAGTGGCCTTGCGTAGTTGAGTGGCCTTGCGTAGTTGAGTGGCCTTGCATAGTTGAGTGGCGTTGCGTAGTTGAGTGGCGTTGCGTAGTTGATTGCGTAGTTGAGTGGCCTTGCATAGTTGAGTGGCGTTGCGTAGTTGAGTGGCGTTGCGTAGTTGAGTGGCGTTGCGTAGTTGAGTGGCGTTGCGTAGTTGAGTGGCGTTACATGTGTGAGTGGCGTTGCATGTGTGAGTGGCGTTGCATGTGTGAGTGGCGTTGCATGTGTGAGTGGCGTTGCATGTGTGAGTGGCGTTGCATGTGTGAGTGGCCTTGCGTAGTTGAGTGGCCTTGCGTAGTTGAGTGGGGTTGCGTAGTTGAGTGGCGTTGCGTAGTTGAGTGGCGTTGCATGTGTGAGTGGCGTTGCATGTGTGAGTGGCGTTGCGTGGTTGAGTGGAGTTGCATGTGTGAGTTGCGTTGCGTGGTTGAGTGGCGTTGCGTGGTTGAGTGGCGTTGCGTGGTTGAGTGGCGTTGGGTTGTTGAGTGGCGTTGCGTGGTTGAGTGGCGTTGCATGGTTGAGTGGCGTTGCGTGGTTGAGTGGCGTTGCGTGGTTGAGTGGCGTTGCGTGGTTGAGTGGCGTTGCGTGGTTGAGTGGCGTTGCGTGGTTAAGTGGCGTTGCGTGGCGTTGCGTGGTTGAGTGGCGTTGCGTGGTTGAGTGGCGTTGCGTGGTTGAGTGGCGTTGCGTGGTTGAGTGGCGTTGGGTTGTTGAGTGGCGTTGGGTTGTTGAGTGGCGTTGTGTTGTTAAGTGGCATTGCGTAGTTGAGTGGTGTTGCGTATTTGAGTGGCGTTGCATGTGTGAGTGGCGTTGCATGTGTGAGTGGTGTTGCGTAGTTGAGTGGCGTTGCGTAGTTGAGTGGCGTTGCCTGTGTGAGTGGCGTTGCGTAGTTGAGTGGCGTTGCGTAGTTGAGTGGCCTTGCGTAGTTGAGTGGCGTTGCGTAGTTGAGTGGCGTTGCGTAGTTGAGTGGCGTTGCGTAGTTGAGTGGCGTTGCGTAGTTGAGTGGCCTTGCGTAGTTGAGTGGCCTTGCGTAGTTGAGTGGCGTTGCGTAGTTGAGTGGCGTTGCGTAGTTGAGTGGCGTTGCGTAGTTGAGTGGCGTTGCATGTGTGAGTGGCGTTGCATGTGTGAGTGGCGTTGCATGTGTGAGTGGCGTTGCATGTGTGAGTGGCCTTGCGTAGTTGAGTGGCCTTGCGTAGTTGAGTGGCGTTGCGTAGTTGAGTGGCGTTGCGTAGTTGAGTGGCGTTGCATGTGTGAGTGGCGTTGCGTAGTTGAGTGGCGTTGCGTAGTTGAGTGGCCTTGCGTAGTTGAGTGGCGTTGCGTAGTTGAGTGGCGTTGCGTAGTTGAGTGGCGTTGCGTAGTTGAGTGGCCTTGCGTAGTTGAGTGGCGTTGCGTAGTTGAGTGGCGTTGCGTAGTTGAGTGGCGTTGCGTAGTTGAGTGGCGTTGCATGTGTGAGTGGCGTTGCGTAGTTGAGTGGCGTTGCGTAGTTGAGTGGCCTTGCGTAGTTGAGTGGCGTTGCGTAGTTGAGTGGCGTTGCGTAGTTGAGTGGCGTTGCGTAGTTGAGTGGCCTTGCGTAGTTGAGTGGCGTTGCGTAGTTGAGTGGCGTTGCGTAGTTGAGTGGCGTTGCGTAGTTCAGTGGCGTTGCGTAGTTCAGTGGTGTTGCATGTGTGAGTGGCGTTGCATGTGTGAGTGGCCTTGCGTAGTTGAGTGGCCTTGCGTAGTTGAGTGGCGTTGTGTAGTTGAGTGGCGTTGCGTAGTTGAGTGGTGTTGCGTAGTTGAGTGGTGTTGCATGTGTGAGTGGTGTTGCATGTGTGAGTGGCGTTGCATGTGTGAGTGGCGTTGCATGTGTGAGTGGCGTTGCGTAGTTGAGTGGCGTTGCGTAGTTGAGTGGCGTTGTGTAGTTGAGTGGCGTTGCGTAGTTGAGTGGCATTGCGTAGTTGAGTGGCGTTGCGTAGTTGAGTGGCGTTGTGTAGTTGAGTGGCCTTGCGTAGTTGAGTGGCCTTGCATAGTTGAGTGGCGTTGCGTAGTTGAGTGGCATTGCGTAGTTGAGTGGCGTTGCGTAGTTGAGTGGCGTTGCGTAGTTGAGTGGCCTTGCGTAGTTGAGTGGGGTTGCGTAGTTGAGTGACGTTGCATGTGTGAGTGGCGTTGCATGTGTGAGTGGCGTTGCGTGGTTGAGTGGAGTTGCATGTGTGAGTGGCGTTGCATGTGTGAGTGGCCTTGCGTAGTTGAGTGGCCTTGCGTAGTTGAGTGGCCTTGCATAGTTGAGTGGCGTTGCGTAGTTGAGTGGCGTTGCGTAGTTGAGTGGCGTTGCGTAGTTGAGTGGCGTTGCGTAGTTGAGTGGCGTTGCATGTGTGAGTGGCCTTGCGTAGTTGAGTGGCCTTGCGTAGTTGAGTGGCGTTGCGTAGTTGAGTGGCGTTGCGCAGTTGAGTGGCATTGCGTAGTTGAGTGGCGTTGCGTAGTTGAGTGGCGTTGCGTAGTTGAGTGGCGTTGCATGTGTGAGTGGCATTGCGTAGTTGAGTGGCGTTGCGTAGTTGAGTGGCGTTGCGTAGTTGAGTGGCGTTGCGTAGTTGAGTGGCGTTGCATGTGTGAGTGGCGTTGCATGTGTGAGTGGCGTTGCATGTGTGAGTGGCGTTGCATGTGTGAGTGGCCTTGCGTAGTTGAGTGGTCTTGCGTAGTTGAGTGGCGTTGCGTAGTTGAGTGGGGTTGCGTAGTTGAGTGGCGTTGCGTAGTTGAGTGGCGTTGCATGTGTGAGTGGGGTTGCATGTGTGAGTGGCGTTGCGTGGTTGAGTGGAGTTGCATGTGTGAGTTGCGTTGCGTGGTTGAGTGGCATTGCGTGGTTGAGTGGCGTTGCGTGGTTGAGTGGCGTTGCGTGGTTGAGTGGCGTTGCGTGGTTGAGTGGCGTTGCGTGGTTGAGTGGCGTTGCGTGGTTGAGTGGCGTTGCGTGGTTGAGTGGCGTTGGGTTGTTGAGTGGCGTTGGGTTGTTGAGTGGCGTTGGGTTGTTGAGTGGCGTTGCGTGTGTGAGTGGCGTTGCGTAGTGTGAGTGGCTGCAAGTACAGAAGGACCAGCTTTGCTTGTTTAAAACTCAGAGGCAAAAGAAGAGGACATATGTACTTATGACATATGCTCTCCCACTTCAGGCAGATGAGTGTAATGTGTAAAGCGTCTTGTGGAGCAACCATGTCACATGAGCAGATCGTGGAGTCTGAGAATGGCAGCCAAAGCAAATACAAACAAGAGGAATGACTGTGAGGCGCATTGGTGTGAAGCACATCAAAGGGCTTCTCCTCCCCTAATTAGGTGAGGAGAAGCCGTGGGGAAACTGAAAGTACGGCCGGCCGCAATAATTAGGGGAGGAGAAGCCCTTTGTTGTGCTGGGCTGGCTGGCCCTGAATGCGCGTGCATGTTATCACGTGGTTCACGTGAACAGCATGAAAACCGCGGGGCTGAAAGCCCTTTGGTTTGAAGAGAAAATAGCCGACTTGAATTCTCCCCATTTCCCATTCCTGCGGAATGGTAAAGGCGAGACCTAAAAACAAATGGTTGGGGGTGGGGGTCGTGCTCTCTTCATGCACTGCTTCTACCCTCTTATATTACATTACTCATGGCATGTTAACTGATTTCATTGATAACGTTCCTAATGACATCTGAAATTAGATCATTGATAACAACACTCCATGGTGAGAGTCCGATTTAGAGTTACTTTAGGACGCAAGTTATAGTAACTTGTTATAACTATAACTGATGCATTTCAGTGGTTTTGTTAGTTTAAAATATATGGGGCCATGTTTATCATTATTTCACGCAAAGTAATGCAGCAAGATAACTTTCTGCGCTGCATGTAAGGGAGGGGGCAGGAATACGCCATATCTCTCAAGATATGGTGAATTCATGCTCTCTGCCTTTGCTGGTGCACAAACGGCTGCCTAGTGAAAACACAGGCACCCTTGCACCATTCATTTACAGGCAGGGTTGGTTATGTTCAGGAAGGGACACCTTCCTGCACAAAAACATTCCTCCGAGACTTTTTCCTTTTTCTACAGAATGCAGCACACATAGAAGGAGGAAAAAACAGGGAGAAGTAAAGAAATGTGTCCTTATTACGCCTCCCCTGAGAAGGCAAAGCATTCGGATGCTTTCCCAGATCTACCACTATTGGTAAATCTGGGAATTTTTCTGAATCCATGGGTGGATGCGTGGGAGCACCCACAATCCACTCATGGACGCCTCCCTGGGGCAGAATAAGAAATAAAGTTACTTACCTGTAAACTATGATTCTCCAGTATTGGTGTCTTTCATAGATTCACATGCTTGAATAATTCCCCGTCGTCGAAGTGGGAATTCCACGGTACATAAAATAGTAGTAATATACATATATATATATAATAAAACATCATAAATATACATATACATATAAATATAATATATAAATAGTCATAAAGAAAAATTTAAAAGTACCATAGAACAACATAGACCCATATAGGCCCAAATGGAGAATACACTTTAGTAACATATCCATATCATTATAATAGTCCACATTCCAGCCAATCAGGCTGCAACACCCTCTAGAATCTTCTCCTCAGAAGCTCAAGCCCTCAGATTTTCGTAGCACCAAAGTGACCAAGAGTGCATGAGGAGAAGAGAGCCTCTGAGGGGAGGAAGGGTGGGTCGCATGTGAATCTATGAAAGACACCAATACTGGAGAACCACAGTTTACAGGTAAGTAACTTTTGTTCTTCTCCAGTATTTGGGTGTATTTCATAGATTAACATGCTTGAATAAGAATAGAAAGCAGTACACCAACACATGAGAGTCATAAAAGGCAATAAGAACAAATGCAAGCAAAGAAATGCACATATGAACATTGCATATATATGAAATAACCTTTTATGACAGTATGCGGGAAGCAACAGAGGCTCACCTTCATCTGAAGAGATTTCGTAGCACCGCTTGACCCACAGCAGTGTCGGCAGCGTCAGCTGTCTCCAGACAGTAGTGCCTCGTGAACGTGTGCCTGCTTGACCAAGTTTTTGTTTGAATATGTTTTATTGGTATTCAGGCATGCATAATCAATACATAATTATGCGATGAGTAAAAGAATGCAACACACATATCCTGCATGGTGACATAGCGACAGTACAATAGCAGGACATAGCAGGGTAATCAACAGGTATCACAGATCTCCCATTAGAAGAGGTGAAACACTATGTATCGTTGCAGGGTCGATGATAGTGTGATGTCGCTTTGTACCGACAGTAATTTTGTCTGGGGTGTTAAGATGAGATTTGGCGTGGGCCAGCATGTTTCAATGGTTACACGCCTTTCCCTGGTCTCTCCTTACATCTAATGTGTGACATGTCACCCAGTACTTTGTTGGATCAGGAGTGTTGAATGCCAGTTGTTTATCGTCAACCAATACAATATATATAACTTCGTGGCAGATGTGCCGGCAGGAATTTACCATGACATCTCAACGTAACCAGTGGGGGAGTAACAAAATAAAACAAAACAGGGAGAGGAAAAAACCCTCTCCAACACCATGAGATAATAAGGGGGAGATCGGAAAAAAGGAAGAGTGGAAAAGTGATGTTATGCGAAGAGTGTGATGAGGTGGAAGGTCGATCGTGTCGTGAAGAATGTCAATATGTGGCTCTGGAGATAAATCTCCGGGTTCGTTAAGAGTGGAGGGGAAAGGTAGTCCAGCAGTGTCCAGCAGACACCAGGGTGTCAGTGTTAGGGACATGGGGGCCTCAGGCGACCGCCGCAGCGTGGCGCTGCAGCACTATTTTTAGAGCAGGCATATGTCGCTTCTGGCACTGCGTCCAAAAGGGGGGATTACCAGAGTGAATGCAGGGTTGTCCATCACATCCTCCTTCCAGGGGCGGCTCGGAAAAGGGGGCTGTGACTAGGTAATTCCCTGGTCCAAACACGCCTCTTGGAAGGATGTCAGGGTGTCGTCCCACGGCTGTGCAATGGGGAACTTCCTCAGGCCCGCTATCTTTTCCCGATGGAGCGTGGCGCTCTCCGCTCTTGCCCAGTTAGTAAAGGAGGTGTACCAGTATTTGGAATGAGTGGGTTCACTTTTCTTCCATCGCTTGGTGAGCAGGCGCTTAGCCGTGATGAATCCCAAGTCCCAGAACCTTGAAATATTTAGCAGGTAGCCCGTCTGGGCCAGGAGACTTGCCATTGGATAGAGCAAAAATGGCAGTGCGCAGCTCCTCGGGCGCAAGTGGCGCTCCAAGGTCTCCCTGTTGCGCGTCGGTCAACCTCGGTACTTGTATGCCCGAGAGGTAATCAGTGATGTCCGCAGCAGGGACTCACAGTTGGGAGCGATACAGGGCTCTGTAATGATTCGTAAAGGCCTCATGTATTTGGTTTTGTGTGTACACCACCCCCTCCTCAGCAGTGCATCTTGCAGACACCGGCTTTGTGCGATCCTCCTGCTTAATAAGCCAGGCCAGCAATTTCCCAGGTTTATCACTAAGGTGATGCGTGCGCGCTGAGTGGGCTGCATAATTGATATGACAGAGCCGCTCCAACAACTGTGCATGCTTCGTGCGAGCCGTGAGCAATGGACCATCCGCCCATCCCATTGCCTCCTGTTCTCGTAGGAGTAGGTCAGTTTCTACCTGTTTAAATTCCTTTTCCAATTGCTTCTGTATATGTCCCTGTGTGCCCAGGCAATGTCCTCTGATCACGACTTTGAAAGCGTCCCACTCTACTTGCGGTGAGGACGCCGTATCGGAATTTTCCTCAAAGTATCGCGCTGTTTGTGCAAGCAGGTAGTCTCGGAAGCGGGCATCCAGGAGTAAGGCAGGCTGTAACCTCCAAGTAGGGATGGGCGGGTGCGGGCGTGCCCATGCTATATCTAGTACGTGCGGGTTATGGTCAGAGTGGGTGTGGCCCATGTATTGTGTATCTATAATGTGGGGTAGGAGTTCAGTGGACACCATGTATCTATCTAACCGGACATGCAGGGTGTGAGCACCCGAATAGTAGGAATACACCCTCGAGGTAGGGTTACGAGCTCGCCAAGCATCTTGTAAGTCCCATTGTGTTGCCCAGCCAGTGCGTGCTTTTATGGCCCCGTGTGCTGGTGTGCCAGTCTGAGGTGGGGAAGAGCGATCCAGCGTCGCGTCCAGAATGCAATTATAACCACCCCCCAGTATCCAAGGGACACCATGCCAGGGTGCCAATTTAGCTGATAAGTGCGTGAGAAAGCTTCCCTGGTCTGTGTTGGGTGAGTTTAGGGAGGCTAGAACTACTAGTTGCCCATCCAGCTGGCCCTGGACAATTACATATCTGCCTTCCGGGTCAGTGTGGGAATGAGTTACTGCTAAGGGGGTTCCAGGCCTCGCCCACAGTAGCGCCCGCTGGCGTAGGAGGAGTATTCCGTGGCATTGAGCGGCCCGCGCCATCTGCGGTGTAGTGCTTGTGCTTCTGTCTTATTTAAATGTGTCTCCTGCAGGAGTGCGATGTGGACCTGATGCGTTTAAGATAGGAGTAGATTTGGTACCTGCGTGACAGTGTGTGCATGCCTCTGATGTTCCAGGTACATATTTTTATCGCGGTCATTTTGTCATTTCAGGCAACCCCTACACACCCCCTCCACCACTCCCCCATCATGGCAGTACCTCCCCGGACCTCCCACGCAACCCCTCCGGCCACCCTCAGAGACACCTTTGCTGACATCAGGATAAAGTCTTCGCAAAAACATAAGAAGCGTGAGTCAAAAAACAGAACAGACCAGAAAGGGTCAAACCAATAAGAAATTCCAAAAGGTCGGTTGCCAAACATGCCACTGTCCAAACTCTCAATCGAGATAAGTAACCTTTCTATTCTAGGGGGTGTTATGTGGTAGGCACAGTTACAGTGTTACAGCAATGTTATCAACTATAGAGTCTTCGTCCCTCCCTGGGTCTCTTCAAGTAGGCTTTGCTCGGCAGGAGCCGTAAAGGACTATCATGTCCTGGTTCACTGGACATGAATCCGTGCGGGGTAAGCCACCATACTGTAAAGCATGCGGAGCTGTACGTCATTGGTGTGGCCGGGTTATCAACAGTCAGGGCCCAGCAGATAGTGGCAGCAGAGGGGCACCGGTGGTGCGGCGCCGCGCCACCGCCCGGGTTACAGGGGTAGTACTCACTGTGTCTCGTGGCCGCCAACCCCCGGCAAGGCAAGGACCCCGCATCAAGCGTCGCTGGGCAGCAGCCCCGCAGAGATGTGTACCAGCTTCATGATCGATATATTGCTGCCCAGGTATTACCCGTGGAAGTCCGACGAGTGTCTTCAGTTGAGCAAATTCGCTGTCTGTGGTGTGACGTCTGGTAGGTCCATGGACATCTGGGAGTCCGACAGTCCATAGATGGCCTCGTCGTCGCTCGGGAATGTCCGGGGGCTGGCGTCCTGGGCAGGGTCGGGGCGGGAGAGTTGCTGATTTCTGTGACTCTGCGGAGGGCATCGTGTTGTTCCTGGAGGATTAGTTCCACAGGTGGGGAATGGTCTGTTGTCTCCTGCGACTGGTGGGTCGCTGGTGATTTCGGCCTGCGGCGCCGCCACGATCCACGCGAGCGTTGCATTGTGGCGGATCCTTGAGCCCGCCTGGGCGCCGTGTCCACGCCATTGTCCAGCCAAGCCTCGGCTTCCTCAGGGCTGGTGAAGAAATGCGTTTTGTCCTGTGCCACCACTCTCAGCCTAGCAGGGAAGAGGAGGGAGTATTTGAGGCCCATGGCGCGCAGTCTTTGTTTTACAGTAAGGAAGGAATGTCTCTGGCGCTGCACCTGGATCGTGTAATCAGGGAAGAACATTATTTTGGCATTGTCGATCTGGACATCTCCGAGTTTTCTGGTTTCACGCAGGATGGAATCTCGGTCACGATAGTTCAGGATCCGGAGGAGCAATGGTCGAGGGTTAGAGCCTGTGGGGAGCGGCCTCGTTGGCACATGGTGTGCACGTTCCACCACGAAGTAGTAGGACCCTCAGCCAGTCTTCCACTCGTTGTGTAGGGTCCTTGCCCTCCCATCTTTCTGGCACCCCCACAAGTCTGATGTTGTTTCTTCGCGCCCTTCCTTACACATCCTCAGCACGATCTTCCAAAAACTCTACTCTATTCAGGAGGTCCTTTACTTGCTTGCCCGTCTGGCTGACTCGGGGTTCGATATCCGTCAGCGCTCGCTCCAGAGATGTAGTGCATTCTGCCAGTTTTTTGTGGTCGGCTCGCAGGTGGGTGAGGTCAATCGCCACACTATCTATTTTCGTTGCTAAAGAGGTGCGGGTCAATGGTAGCGACTCTTCCAGCCGTTCCATAGCAGCAAGTACAGTGTCCAGCTTCTTCGCCACATGGTCGGCGTCCATTGGTTTCGGTGTTTTGTCTACTTTCCCTTTCGGTAGTGCACCTCCAGTGCCGATGCATGTCTTCACCCCTCCAGACATGGAATTGTAGCCAGTTACGGATAAATGTTACGGAGCATTGACCCAGGAAAGGGGAGCTCAGATCGGAGCTCTACTTGTATGCGTCTGCTGCCATTGCGTGCCTAGCCACGCCCCCATGCCTGCTTGACCTCGTTGCCACCCTGCAGATCTGATGTAGAGGCCCTCCAGCAAATAGGGCGGCAGAGGATGCAACTGACCTCGTCGAGTGTGCTCGCACCGGAGCAGAAAAAGGCTTGTCAGCCTGTTGATGGAGGAGAAGGCACAAGAGATCCATCTAGTAATGGATTGTTTAGTGACCGGATGTCCCTTGCGCATTTGTCCATAGGCCACAAAGAGCTGGTCTGATTTACGAAAAGCAGCAGTGCATTGGATGTAGAATTTGAGACAGCGCTTCAAGTCCAAAGAATGAGTAGAGAGCTCAGCGGGAGACTGAGGGTCTGGGAAAAAAGTCTTGAGAATGACAGGTTCATGAGGTGGAAGTCTGAAGGAACCTTAGGAATAAATTTAGGATTCGTACGAAGTGTACCAGCGTCCCTGGAGAATTGAAGAAAAGGAGGCTGAATGGTGAAAGCTTGGATGTTGCTCACTCGCCTGGAGGATGTAAGTGCGAGGAGGAGGGCAACTTTCCAAGTAAGGAATTTTAATTCCGCTGAATGAATGGGCTCAAAAGGAGGTCGGAGAAGCTGTGATAAGACCAGATTCAAACGCCAAACAGGTGGTGGACGCCGGATAGGAGGAAACATCCGGAACAGACCCTTAAAGAACTAACGAATGATCAGAGAGGAGTAGAGTGACGTGGAACCATCATGGCGAAGGCGGGAAATCGCGGCCAGGAAGAATTTAAGAGTGGAATGCGAAAGTCCCGACTTTGCCAAAAGAAGCAAAAAAAGGCAGGATTTGCTCAGGTGTGGCGAGCAGAGGATCGATTTTCTCCTTATGGCACCAGACACAAAACAGTTTCCATTTCAGTGTATAGGTCTTAACTGTGGAAGGAGCGCGTGCCTGAGCAAGCACCTCTCTGCACTCTGGAGCAATATTCAGATGTGCAAACTCATTGTGCTCAGGTTACAAGCATGAAGCTGGAGAGACGCCGGATCCGGATGGCAAATATGGCCCTGGCTCATGGTGAGCAGATGAGGCAGAGGACAAAGAAGAATCGGATCGCACTGGGAAAACAGAAGAAGATCCGTGAACCACGGGCGACGCGGCCACCTGGGCGCAATCAATAGGATGTGACACAGCTGAAGTCTCATCTTGTGCAGTAGGCGTGGAATCAGAGGGATCGGCAGAAAAGCGTAAACCAATTTGCTCAACCAGTTGATCGAAAATGCATTCCCGCTCGATACGCTGTGGAGATGCCGACTTGCGAAGCGTAGGCATTTGCGGTTGAGTGGAGTCGCAAACAGATCCAGCTCCGGCTGACCCCACAAGCGAAACACATACTCCAGAGTCGGTTGATGGAGTTCCCACTTGTGATTGTCCTTAGCCGATCTGCTGAGAGCGTCGGCAAGGGCGTTGGAGGCACCCGGTACGTGAACTGCTGTTAGTTGGACACGATGTTGAATCGCCCATTCCCAGATCTGTTTTGCCTGTCTGGATAGCAGAAGAGACCTCGTACCCCCTTGTTTGTTGAGGTAGTGCATACTGGTGGTGTTGTCCGTACGCACCAGCAGCGACTTTCCTTCCATCAGCAGCCGGAAAGATTTTAGGGCGAGGAAGATAGCCAAGAGTTCCAGGCGATTTATGTGCCACATGCATTGATCTGCCGTCCATTTGCCCTTGACTGACAACCCTTCGAGGTGTGCACCTCAGCCCTCCAAGGAGGCGTCCGTCGCGAGGGTAAGTGTGGGGTTCGTGTCCTGGAACGGCCGCCCGGTGGCGATGTTTGGAAGGTGAGCCCACCATTTCAATGCGCCCTGAATGCGGGGGGTCAGGCAGACTTTGTCGTTGAATGAACCTGAGACTTGCCGCCATTGTTTGTCCAACTCCTCGTGAAGGACTCGCATGGGTAGTCTGCAATTGGGGATCAGTTGTATGCAGGATGATGCCATGCCCAGAAAAGATCCGGACAGAAGTAGACCGTCTTCAGCGTAGAAGAGCCACCGTCTTGACTATGCGGTCCTGTCGCTCCTGCGAAACAAACACCTTTGCCAGACGAGAGTCTATCAATGCCCCCAGAAAGATTCTTTGTTGTGCTGGATGGACATGAGATTTCTCGTGGTTGATGGAAAGACCCAAGGTGTGAAAGACAGATAGGCAAGTCTGAGTGTGTTGTCTTGCTGCAGGAAAGGTTTGCAAAAACAACAGTTGATGGACAGAATGCAGAACAATGTCATACATTCACCCCAGTACAGAGATCTGGTCCTAAATCCATAGTTTTTTTGCACTCCACACCACCCCAGTTCAGACATGGCCATATGCAAATCAGCCTTGACCCTGTGCCTCATGGGATCAGTCCAGCCCGAACTGCCAAGCCATGTCTTTCCTGGATCGGAATCAAGAATCCTAGAACCGGTTTCTGGCTTTCAGCCATCTTCAGCCAGGATAGCTTGACTGACTCCAGTGGATTAAACCCAGATCTGTGACTGGGGGTGAATGTTTTGCCATTGTGCAACATTCCGTCCATCATCTTGTGTGTTTTGCAGGAAAGGTTTGAGCCTTTATCAGGCAGTCGTCTAAGTAAGGGTAGAACTGTATGCCCTGTAGGAGAATAAAAGCCGCAACAGGAGCCATGATTTTCGTGAAGACTCTCGGAGTGGAACGAAGGCCGAAAGGTAAAACTTTGAATTGGAAGTGTTTCAATCCTACTGTGAAGCGAAGATACTTTCTGTGTCTGTGATGGATTTGCACATGAAAATATGCATCTTGGAGGTCGATTTTGGAGAGGAGCTCTCTGGGATTAAGGAACTGTAAAATTTCTAGTAAGGTCAGCATCCGAAATGTTTGAGATTTGATGAACTTGTTGAGGGCTCGGAGGTCTAAAATAGGGCGCCACTCTCCTTATTTTTTCCTGATAAGGAAAAAGCGGAATAAAAGCCCTTGCCTTGTTGTAATCGAGGAACCACTTCGACAGCCATTTTCTGTATCATAATTTTGACCTGCACAAACAGTTCCTTCAAATGTGCTGGGGGAGGGCCAGATGGTGGGCGGGTGGGAGGAAATTTGAGAAATTCGAGAGCGTGGCTCTTTAAGATGACATCCAGGACCCAACAATCTGAAGTTATTTTTGACCAATTGCAAAAGTGCTGGGAGATCCGACCTCCAATCTTCAGAGCAGGAGAACACTTGGCCCTGGGAAAGTCACTGTTTTTTAGAGGTAGCACCTCCCCTGTAGGTGCTCTTCCTTTGATAAGGCCTGGAATCGGATTGCCTATTCGAAGTTTGATAGGAGTAGCGCTGCTTGTTTTCACCATAGGAGCGGTACTGGGAGGAGTCCCGAAAATTGGAGGAAGAACCCCGGCCACGTGCTCCACGAAAGGGCCGCTTCCGGTATTGGAGAGATCCCAGAGCACGAGCAGTGTCCGTGTCCTTCTTGATGGACTCTAAGGCATCGTCCACATGCTTGCCGAAGAGTGACTCTCCATCAAAAGGCAAGTCGAGCACCCTCGCCTGTACTTCAGGCCGAAAAGCCGTGGCCTTAAGCCAGCCCTGCCTCCGTAAGACTGCAGCACCTCCGAGCTGTCTGAAGCCCGTCGAAGAAATATCAATGGCACAGTCTATAATTTCAGAGGAGATCTTCTCTCCCTCCTGTACAATCTTATGGGCTTCAGCCCTGGGGGATTCTGGAAGTTGGTCAACCAAGTTGCGATCTCTGACCACATCTGACGGTCATATCGTCCGAGGATCGCCAAGGAGTTTGCCGCCCTGACAGTTGTGACAGTCATAGTGGTGAATTTCTTTCCAATGGTATCCAGGCGGCGACCCTCCTGATCCGGTGGCGAAGTAGTTGCCGGGTTACGCGACCTCTTCTGGGCAGCCTGTGTAATGACCGAGTCAGCCTTAGGTTGTGACACAAGGCATGCCTTTAAATCCGCCGGCGCCTTGTACTTTTTGTCAAGGTGCGGAAGCACGGCCGGGATGGAGTTCGGCTGTTTCATAAGTTTAAGCCTCTCCTGCCATATGAAGTCAATTATCGTTATGGTATGTACTTGCTTCAAAGGTTGATCCTTGAAGTCATGAAGGAAGCAGTCCTGTTGTTTGACATCCATAGGCAAGTGAAAACGTTTCGGGGTCCTCACCATCAAGTTTTGGAAACCCCCAATGTCCACTGGTGGAGAAGCTAGGGGAGAAGCAGGAGGAGGAGATGGTGTCTGGGCCCGATAGTTGTCCCAGTCTGTAAGGACAGCGTTGTTGTCCTGGTCTGTATCATGGTGGTCATCATCATCATCAGTACCAGGATCTGGAAGAACTGGCGATCTTGGCTGAGCAACAGGAATTGGCTCTTGTGCTGGAGGAGGCGGAGCAGGAAAATTCTGTGCTGAAGGTGGGAATCGGCAGTTATAAACGTCTAACATGGGCTGAAGGTTCGATATCAAAGACACCGGTATTTGTGCCATAGGAACCTCATGGTCAACATCCAACTGGTCATCATGTACTTAGAAGAGTGAACCCCTGTCTTTAATGTCCTCATCCTCATAGTCCTGATATTTTATATTGAGTTCTGATGGACTTACTGCAGGGCAAAAGGTGTTATCAACATAAGAACCATCTGAAGATTCCTCCTCTGCAGACGCAAATAGTTGAGCAGGGGGGCGAGAATCACCTTGAAGAGGACTCAAATCCAGCGGAGCGGGACGTTTCACAATAGAAGCCGTAACCAAGGTAAAGGTTGTTGCAGTCGCCAGAGAATAGTGACCCCTTCGACGGTCCAGTCGACGAGCTCGTGGTCGAAACCGTCGTCGATGGATTCGCCAATGTAGAACCAGGCGTCGACGATGAAGCGGAAGCCGTCGACTGAGCCAGAACTTTTACCTTCGATGGTGCAGCTGTCGTCGACGAGGAGGTGGTCGTCGACATTGAACTCGACGTCGACGATGCTGCAGTCAACGAAGGTGGTGCCGTCGACGAAGGTGGTACCATCGACAAAATTGGTATCATCGACAAGCGACTCGTCGACCAAGCCTTTGTCAACAAATGTTTCTTTGGCAAGCCCGTCGACGAGACGGATTTCTTCGCCGTCTACGAGATCTTCACAATGGAGGTTATGGGCCTAACCTCTTGATACGCCGTGGATGATGCGGACGTTGTCGTTGTCTTCGTCGACATAGAGCATGTCGTCGTCATCGTAGGTACAACGTCGAGGGATCTTGTCATCGTCGACGAGCTCGTCGACGAGCTGGCTCTCGGTTTGGACGACGAGGGTACAGCTTGGGACTGTGACGCCAGAGAACCATGCCCCGTAGGCGTAGAGGCAGGCAGATCCCGTGGGGAGACAGACTTTGGAGCGTCCACAAACTTCTTACTTTTTAGGAAAGGAGAAGGCATCTCAGTCTCTTACCCACGCTTAAGAGAGGTCTTGGAATGGCAGGAAGACACACTCTCCACATCAGATATAGGATTATCTGTAGTCTTCAACTTCTGTAGCCACAGAAAGAGACGGGCCTCTCTATCCTTCAGGGTCTTTGAAGAAAAAAGTTCTGCAGAACTTGAGTCCCTTACCTCATGGTCCGGGCAATAGGCAACAGGCAATGGATGCACTTTTTATGAGGGCCCTCATGGAACAGGCGTAGTTTCCCACATGAAGAACAGGGCCTGAATAAAGATTTCTTAGTAGTTGACATTTTTGTAGAAGTTGAAAGGTTTTGAAGATTTGAAGAAAACTGAGCAGAGCTCACGGAGACTCCCTTCACACGACGTGCGGTAGAAAATCTGAGGGCTTGAGCTTCTGAGGAGAAGGTTCTAGAGGGTGCTGCAGCCTGATTGGCTATAATGTGGACTATTATAATGACATGGATATGTTACTTAAGTGTTTTCCCCCTTTGGGCCTATATGGGTCTATGTTGTTCTATGGTACTTTTAAAATTTTCTTTATGACTATTTATATATTATATTTATATGTATATGTATATTTATGATGTTTTATTTTATATATATATATATATATATATATATATATATATATATATATATATACTACTATTTTATGTACCGTGGGACTCCAGTTCGACGACGGGGAATTATTCAAGCATGTGAATCTATGAAAGACACCCTAACACTGGAGAATGCAAGGCAACAACTTGCGCTGTCTTACATTACTCCAGATGTAACAAGGCAAGCAAGGTGGCCTTGTTTAGGTTGGTAAATCTCTTGATAGGTTTTGCGTTCCCCTGCGACCTCTTGCATGATGCAAGGCTGATGCAAAACCTTTCATAAATACCCACCTATGTTTTAATTGACATTTTAGTTTTTTCGCTGAATATGTACATGTATATGTGTGTGTGGCTGGAACAATCTGATTTGCTTAACAGTATTTTACTTCTGTAGATCAAACTTCAGTGCAAAAAAATTTCAAATGAAAATCTCATCACCTATTTCCTGCTTATTTGCATGTTTTTTTTATTTTAACGATTAGTTTCTTTGGGAAAACCTTGGGTGACCTTCATACGACCCTTTGCTGAGTTCAGATCTTTATCTTGTTTCCAGTAATATATAGCTCTTCAAGTTCATCCATGAGTCTCTTACCTCTGTCCCCACATACTGCAAGTAGGTACAAACCACAAAATAGGAACTATTGGGCAGCATTTAGTAAATTGGACTGTGATGAAATGCATTCTAAATGGTTGCTTATTTTTGGCGACTGTGTCCGTAAATCCTATTTGTTCATCTTACTCAGATGGTCTTTTGAAAAATATTCACAGTGTACTGTACACTTTTTCTACGCTTTAGGAAATCGGTATTCCTAATGTATGAAACTTATTGAGTTTCATTTAGGGATTCCTTGTGGGTCGGAAATCGACCTAACACAGGAATATTAATGAGGTAGGTCGCAATTTGCAACCCATTTGGAATCACAGCTATCACAGGGATGGTGGCCTGCTGGGGTCAGCAGACCACCAAGTCTGTGAGTGCTTTTTAATAAATCAACCTTTTTTTGTTTTTTTTTTAAAGTGCTGGTCGTTTTCTTTTAAGAAAATCAGGATGCATTTAAAAAGATTTTTTTTTTAAAGTAGGCAGTGGTCTGTGGGACCTCTGCTTGCCCTTAAAAATAGTATTATTTATATTCTCAAAGGGGAAGGGGTCCTTTAGGGACCGTCTTCTCTTTTGCGAAGTATTACTGTTTTGTGACCGTAATTCGGTCACAAAACAGTAATGCATACCGTACCGTTTTTCTGTATTTGGAAGGGACACCCTATGCACGCCCCTTCCAAATACTGAATCGCAAATAAAAAAAGTGATTTAGTACCAAGTTATTAAATTGCATTTTGTACATTAGCAAAAGCGGTTTCCAGCCAAAAATGGCCCGATTTGTGCGAATCAGCCCGTTTGTGACCGGAATAATGCTTTGACCATCTGGTCCTTAGGGCCAGATGTTCAAAAAAGTCCGTTTTGATTTTCTAATTGCAAACTTTTGCAATTCTCAATTAGAAAATCGCAAACACCCATGTACAAATGTGTCATAGACACAGTCTGCTATTCCCAGTGCGTTGCAAATAGACCTGCCTATTAATATTCATGAGGTAGGTCTCGCTTGGTAACCCATTGGGAATGGCCTACCCTCACAGGGAGCGTGGCCTGCTGGTGTCAACAGACTAACAGGTCTGCAATTGCTTTTTAGATAAAGCAGGTTTTTTTTTGTAATTCAGCCCTTTTTCCTTAAAGGAAAACAGGATGCATTTCAAAAATATAAATGCAAAGCTACCTCTCCATTTTTAAAGAGTACGCAGGGGTCCGTGTGAACACTGCCTGCTGTTAAAAAATGCTGGGGCCCACAATCACAAGGGGGAAGGGGTCCCAATTGCGAATGGGTTGCCACCAATTTGAATTTGGTGGTAACTACAAATGTTTTGCAACCGCATTCCTGGTCGCAAAACATTCCTACATACCAGTGAGACTCGCTATTAGGAAGGGATGCCCTTAACACGCCCCTTCCTACTAGCAACTTTCAAACCCTATTTTGCTAGTCTGTAATATGTTACTGACTTACAAATGGGGCCAAAAAGCATTTTACCGGTCGTAAACGGCCCCATGGGCTGTTTATGACCCGTAAAATGCTTCATACATCTGGCCCATAGAGCCTTAGATCTGCAAAACGGCTCAACAGATGTTCACAAAATCAAGAAAAGGCATCAAATGATTGATACGGAAACGCTGCCATACTATTTAAAAAAATGGTGAATAGCTGTTCAGTCATTTCAGAATTATGCAGTGGCGGCTACTCCACTAAGGCAGAGGAGCGCCACCTCACTACTTTTCGCTGTCTAAAAAAAGGAAAAATAAATGATAACTCAACGTTATTATAATTTATTTTTCCATACTGCTGGAGCTTTGTCTGGGGGAGGAGTGGTTAGTACGCTCTGTAAGTGCGTCTCAATGTTTGGCAGGTCGTCTTGGGCCTGCCAAACAGTCATGCGCACTTTGCATGTTCTCCATCCATGCTGCATTACAGCTTAGGTGGGGAACATGCCCAGGCTCCCATTTCCTGGCTGAGCGCCGAATCCATGCGTCCCTGCTTGCTCGCAAGGTCCTGAGCAGACCATTTCACTTCTCTGTGTCTCATTTCATTTTGCGAACACATCGCGAATTGCTAGAAACCTTACGATTATATAAAACATTCGGCAGTCACATCATCAGTCTGCCCGATCACAGCCCGATATGGTTGATGGATGCAAAGCAACTTACCTTTGGCTTGTTGTGTCCCTGAGTGCCTTTCATCCCATTGGACGCTTGCGGGCATCAGGGCAGTCTCCAGGCAGCCATGGGAAGAAGATGCGTCCCGCGCCAGACCGGAGGAGCCATAAGAACGCAGATGGTCTGTTCTCAATCAGTCATTGTACGGCTAGCCGTGCAATGACTAGTCAATGGCAGCACTTCTGACACAAAGCTCCTGCCAGCATCCCGAAAATGGTGCCGGTCCCACGTGAAGCGCTGGCTGCAAGGCGTGGTCATGTGACTGTGCTCGCCTGCCCTTTCCTTCAGGAGATGCGAGTCACAGGGCTGTTGGTGTAACCCATTGTTCTGACTCTGCTTGTTTAACCGGCACGTGGGGTTAAGACAACTGTCATATCTATTTCTACAACTTTTGGCCACACCCAGACTGTGTTATTTTGTCTCCCGTCTTTTATCTGGGGTTTAAGCATTACTCGATAGCTATATATTTGTCTGTCTTAGTAATGATTTGTAAATTCTTTTTTACCATTTTTAATGTCTGTGTTTTTTATTTAATATTACTACTTTTGAACTTACTTTACGGGTTGATGTGTCTCATTATTTATTCAACCTTGCTTGTTTATTTAAAAAACTTTTTATTCTGTACTGATATGTTTTTCTTTCAAACATGAATACAATGGTATTGATTAAATACAGTGACATGGTGCATACAAAACATAGTGCCAATGTCAGTCAGAACTGCACTTATTGTCCCTGGTTTCAATTGGAAAGATCTCGATGGAACCGTCAACAGGACACTTAGATAAAGTTTTCTGAGGAAGCATAAGAACAACACAGGGTGTGAGTGTGGTGATGAGCATGTTCCACTTAGCCACAGGAGCAAGAACTATCCAGGTAGCTGCTTTGTCATCATTCCAGAGATTTTGTTGCAGTGCTTAATTTGTACTGGAGGTTGTGAGTGGTCTTCACAGGCACCTTTTCTCTCGTTTCTAGGGACTTGGGGCTAGAAGTAGGTAAATAGGTTTTATCGATTCTTAAATACCGAATTTTACCGATTCGGTATTTAAGAATCGGTAAAACCTATGTAGGTAAAAAATCGGTAAAAAATACCGATTCGGTAAGATTCGGTATTTACCGAATCAGTAATTACCGAATCGGTATTTGCCATTGATTCCTATGGGCTTCAAGGCCCATAGGAATCAATGGCAAATACCGATTCGGTAATTACCAAATCGGTAAATTTACCGAATTGACAGGGGGAACAGGGTGTCACTTTGACACCCTATTGCACCCCTGTTTCAGGCTTGTGTGCCATGTGACACACATACATGCCCTTAGGGCATGTCTGTGTGCCACATGGCACAGGTGTACATGCACAGATGTGCATGTACACAGGAATTTGTTATTTACCATGTAATAGTATTACATGGTAAATACCGAATCCTGAATGGCCTGTAGCACTGTTAACATTGCTACCTACATAGCAAATTACAAATTCAGTATTTTTACCGATTCTGTAATTTTACCGATTCGGTAAAATTACCGAATCTGTAAGTTTTTCAAACCGCTACATACCAATGTCCAAATACCGGTCGGAAATGGCCGAAAATCGGTATTTTCGGCCGTTTCCGACCGGTATTTGGACACCTACATCTGGCCCTTAATTTTCTTGAAGGAGCCTTGACCTAGACCAAAAGAGACACAGGCGGAGAAAGAGGGAAGACAAGAACAATAGGCAAACAATGACAGAGAGTAAGCAGGAACCATAGGCAGGATCCTTAGAAAAATGTGGACAATTTCACAAAAGTTTAATATATATCATGCTTGTTTGGACCCCCAAGCCACTGAAAATAAGTGGCGGTGGCACCGTCACTCTGTACTGTTCTGCTTCTTTGTGTGTGGCTGATGCTGCTTAAACCAAGGAGGAATAGATGAGCCCATGGCATGCAGAAGGTCCATCTTGATACAAACCCTCTTTTCAGTATGTGACAGCAAAATCCTCACAGCCTCCTCCCAGTGCTAGAAACCAAAAGGTTGTATTCAGAGAACTCACATTGTCTAAGGAAAAATTTGGGATTATATTGGGTATAAATAATGTTTGTGGAAGTCAGCACCAATTAGTTTGTAGGCAATGGTTCAACTTTTTAATTGAGACAAATTCAAATAAAACTCCTGTATTTCACTGATATATTCATTGAATCTTGGAGTCATGTAAACAAATACACGTAAGAATTACCTCTGAATGATACATAGTTGAGATACAAAACAAGTAAAAGTCGAAAATAAGTTAGATAAAACGATAAAAATAGGTATAAATGGTACAAAATGCATATTTTGAATATTGAAAGAGAATCATCAAATAATAACCAAAACCAGAGTTACTCTAGGATTCAAGTTCAGTTTGACTTTAGTAAGCAGGGAGAACCATGCTTTCTCACCTTACTGAAGCAGTGTTGTGTTAACCGTGAGCAGACATAAAGGCTGGAAGAAGAGTTATGAGGCATTGGAGCTCCTTCTTGAGGATGTCGCGCAGCCAACTTTATGAGAGTCAAATCTCTTAGTATAAAACAACAACAAAGGCTGTCTATGGTTGTAGGGGCTCCAAATGGCATAGAAGTTCTGACAAGGCAGGTTGTAACATCTAGAGGCAACTGACAGTGATGCTCAAAAGTGGACGTAGGTGGCTCAAAGTCTTCAGCTCCAGGTGGTGCTGTCTGGAAGTCCCTGACCACATGCAGGTACCTCTGGTGGCTACAAGCCGATGCTAATCAAGCAAGCTTTAATTGGGCTCTGGTGCTGATTCGACAGGTACACTCTTTGTAGCTTGAAGTTTGTAAATGTAGTGGTAAGTTAAAAAACAAAACCACTGTACCAATTTTATTTACTTCAGGGCTCGTTAAACCCAAACCATGACCCCTTTGTCTAGTAGTTCCCTCTCGGCAAAATGTTCTTCTAGAGCACTGTGGCTCCTCAAAGCAAGTTCCTTCAACATAAATACTATTTTTGGAAAAGAGATCCCAATATCCATGTTCCCCTGAGTCAAGAAACTGATCGTCCGAGTTGTGAAGAAGAGTGCTGGAGGCAAACTTTTAAAGTGGAGCATTAGTAAATTCTCCCACAGACTGATCGATGGGAATAACTGTATACTGCTTGCAGATCAGTGTTCATGACTTTATCTGCTACTTGCAGTGTCTCTCCATGCAGTGGCTCAAATGTAGGTTTTTGGGGCTAATCTTGTTAACCATTGGTAGTGATCCCTAAACCAATGCTAGTAAAATCCCCATGCTGACATTCCTACATTTGTGTTAATATGATACCATTCCTGCCTTGGGAATTTGTTTTGTGGCATTAATTGTGCCTCTGAATTCCATGTGCTTAGAAATCAATGTTAGGACACCTTCACAGCTTTGTAGAATCCTCCTTTACTTCCTAACTTCTCCACTGTCTCTCTCAGGTCAACTGACCACAGCAAAGGGCTCTTATGGGTCTTCCTGCCTGGCCTGCACTTGATAGGGGGAAGAGTGTCGTAGAGTCTACTTCAGGAGCATGTTCCATTAGTAGTCCTAAGTCAACTCTGCAGTCCCATCCTGTACACTGCATGAGAGCCCCTGTGAAGTAGATTCCGGAGCAGAGACCAATTATGTTTAAAGAGTAGGTACTTCCATGTTTGTCACTGATTGTCATATTTTATAGCTGCTACAATTGCAATGGATAAATGTAATCCAACTTCAACACTAAACTGTTCAGCCTAGATTGCCCTCTTGCGGCAAATTTGGTTTCGATGTGATTTTACAATCAAAAGTTACAAATTAATGTCGGTATTTACTAAGGGTTGAGTAGCACTGTGCATGTCGGCTTTTATAATAGCAAAGGTGGCTTTAAGAGATCTAGGAGAGTCATCTGTGGCTGAAGCCAGGGGGCTTCTGTACATTGTACATTGTCTACATTGGTTTAAGAGGGGCTCTTATGTCTGTCTTTTTGCTAGTACGCAGTGTCAAATGAGAACACACCTGTGAATTCAGTAGGGGGATACAATTCTAATATGTAGTACTAGTCAAGAGGCTTTGAGGTTTATTTATTAGAGAATAAAAACCATAGATTATAGTTAATTTAGGGACAGATGCATCAAGGATTCATTTAGCGATTTCCTAATTGTGAATCCTTGCAAAATCACAATTAGAAAATCACAAAACGGAATGCATGAAAGTGTGTTTAACACTTTCTGCAATTCCTAGAGGATCGCAAATGACCTACCTCAGGAATATTATTGAGGTAGGTCGCAATTTGCGACCCACCCTAGAAATCGCAAAAGTCACAAGGATGGTGGCCTGCTGGGATCAGCAGACCACCATGTCTATGATTGCTTTTAAATAAAGATTGTTTTTTAAATAAAGGAAAACAGGATGCGTTTAAAAAAAAAAAAGGGTTTTCTTTTAATTTTTTAAGAGCATTGGGACCACTGCCTGCTCTTAAAAAATGATTTTACTAACACTCACAAGGGGGAAGGGGTTCCTTGGGGACCCCTTCCCATTTGCGAATGGGTTACCACCTACTTGAAGTGGGTGGTAAAATGCAAATGTTTTGCGACCGCATTTTCGGTCGCAAAATATTCATACATACCGATGTGATTCAGTATTAGGAAGAGACTCCCTAATCTATGCCCCTTCCTAATAGGGCATCACAATCCCATTTTGTGATTCAGTAACATGTTACTGAATCGCTAAATATGCTTTTCTACATCGCAAAAGCACTTGTTTACGTTCGCAAATGTCCGATTCGCAGAATTAGCCATTTACGTAGGCAAAAATGGTTTGATACATCTGGCCCTTAGTTTTTCTCTACTATTTTGTTTTCAGTTTGAGAAATATTCAGATTTATTGTGTGTATTTTTCATGCTTCATCTCTTCCTTAAAGTCCCAAACCAAGAAGAGATGATTATGCATGCACAAATGTAAAGAGACTTTCAGAATATATGCTATTGTTGCAGATCAGTTTCCCCAATGGTCATTATGCTGACTTAGTCAACAGACCTTCTTGAGGTTTGCAGGAGCTAAAAGCGATTTTTTCAATCATCCTCAATGGATCAAAAGCCCTCTGAAGTGGGATAGTCGAGGGATACTGGAATGCTGCTATCGAGAGTTCTGTTTAAATTAACAGAGTTTTCCTGATGTATAATACTTAGGGGTATATTTGTTAAATGTTCTTGAAATGCAGGGCAGCAAGCAAAGTTGCTGTGCTTCATTGAATGAATGGGAGAGAGCTGAACAGCACCATATCTACTGAGCCATGGTGCTCTTCAGCGCTATACCTCTGCTGGTGCACTGGAAGGTGCCTAGCACCAACACAGGCACCCTTGCGCCATTCTGCAAGGGTACATGTGTTACTGGCAGGATTGTTTTTGTGCAGGAAGGAACTCCTAAGAGGCAATTTCCTCTTTCTATGCGTGATGCAAAATTCACCACGCACAGAAAGAGCAAGTAACAATGAGAAATAAACATATTTCTCCATGCTATGCCTCCTTGTGGCAGGCGCACAATGTTGGCACCATCCCAGGTTTACTTCCTTTATTAAATCTGGGATTGAGTCAGATTCCAACGCTGGATACATCCCATGGAACGCCTACCACAACAAAATATAAAGAAGTGAAGCACAGCGCACCGCAACCTGCTGCACTGCGTTACATTTCATGACAAAGCCCCACAAGACGGTGTAAATAACCCCTTATGGGGCTTTGTAAAACCCATTTAAGGATTTGCGATACTTTGTGTCGACTTGCGTCACGCAAGCAGCACAAGTCCTTAATTAATCTTGGCCATTGTTTTAGCACACACTAATATAGTATGACATTTTGTAAAAGATCAAGGCCCAAATTTACTAAGATTTTGCGTCTGTGTCGCACCACTTTAGGGAGCAACCCAGGCGTAAAATTCATGTTGGGATCTACAGTCATAAAAATCAAGATTTGCGTGGCTTTTCATGAGATTTTATACCAAAAGTAAAGCAAAGTAGTGCTATGCACTGCCTTACTTTACCTTGCATCTGAGAGGTGTTACATGTGTGGACCATGGGCATTCCCCTTCATTCACGTATGCATTTTGATGCAAACCCATATTTACTAAAGTCAGTAAACATTGGGTTGTGCCAAAATGGTGCACTTACCCAAGACTGGGGTAGCGAGGAGAAATATATTTATTTAATCTTGTTTTTTTTTTTTAAACTGTTTTTTTAAACACCTCTATTTGCCAACTGAAGGTTATACAAAGCTTGCAGCCTACAACCCCAAGGGCCGGCAGCGAAAACATAAATAGCTGGACTGTGGAGCAGCCCGATAGTACACAGCCAAAGTGCCGACATCCCTGGGGTCCGGCGGCGTACACAATCCAGAACCAAAATAATAATTCGACTTGACTATAATCACACTTTAGTACCAACTTGCCATGTTCCTTGGCGTCTAACAAGTCTGCACCATAGAAAATGATCCTAGTATAATAGTGGCAGCGGTGTGTTTTTGGTATTCTGTATCTACCCTCACCTGTGTATATCCCACTAAAACGCCCCCCCGTATGTAAATCCCTGAAACCCCCCCATCAAGGTTAACTTGTTCCCCAGCCTACACACTTCCTACATGTCCCGCCTGCCCTCAGATGCCCTCCCCTTAGTATAGTGCCCCCTCGTAAGGGTCAGCAGTGAGTGTCCTGACCCAAAATGCCCAGTCTGAAAGTGCTAAGAACCACCCAGTGGGTGCCTAGCCCTAGTTACTGACTGCCTGCGGCATATCACAGAGCCCCTGACCAGCATCCTTCACCAACCATCTGGGAATTCACATGTTGTGGGGATATAAGGGTCACCGCCTTCTGTATCACTACTATTCAGTCTCCTCCTGTCTGTCTGTCTGTGTGTCGGGAGCACTCTCCCTAGTGCTCCTAAAGGTTTGATACAGGCTCAAGAAGTTCCTCGGGCGACTCGTGGGAGGGAAAGCTCACTATAGTGCTCAGATTGCGTACAGCAATATAGCATGTCGCGAGCCCACCTCCTCTTGGTTGGTAGCTGGCCCCTCATCCAGCATTGTGCTACTACTCGTCGGGCCCATGTCCGTCAGTCATCTAATCGCCACAGGCAGACCCCTGGAGTGGCCAAGCAGCGCCAGGGCAGGGTCAGCTGGCAGCTCTATTTCCAGTATCTCTCCCATCTCCGCAATCACCTCCTCCCAGAATGTGCGTATTCTCGGGCACCCCCACGCCAAATGAATGAAGTCTGCATTGGGCGCATGACATCTCTCACACTCAGATGACTGTCTAAGGCCATATCTGTGCAGCCGTTCCGGAGTGTGGTACACTCTTTGCAAGAATTTAGTCAATCAGCCGGTATCGACCATTCAATGACAGCCTCTTGGTACTCATGCAGCAGTATTTCCACATAGTGTCATCAATCGTGATCTGCAAATCCCTCTGCCATTCGAGCCTGGATTTTAAAGGTTCCTGACATCTGTGCGGTGCGATTGCTTTGTATAGGTGAGCTATCAATTTTTGTGATGATATTGTTTTAATAACATGGGTAAGTTCCGGTACCTCCGGGGGCTCTTCCAGATCCGGACACTTCCTACATGTCCCGCCTGCCCTCAGATGCCCTCCCCTTAGTATAGTGCCCCCACGTAAGGGTCAGCAGTGAGTGTCCTGACCCAAAATGCCCAGTCTGAAAGTGCTAAGAACCACCCAGTGGGTGCCTAGCCCTAGTTACTGACTGCCTGCGGCATATCACAGAGCCCCTGACCAGCATCCTTCACCAACCATCTGGGAATTCACATGTTGTGGGGATATAAGGGTCACCGCCTTCTGTATCACTACTATTCAGTCTCCTCCTGTCTGTCTGTCTGTCTGTGTGTCGGGAGCACTCTCCCTAGTGCTCCTAAAGGTTTGATACAGGCTCCAGAAGTTCCTCGGGCGACTCGTGGGAGGGAAAGCTCACTATAGTGCTCCGATTGCGTACAGCAATAGAGCATGTCGCGAGCCCACCTCCTCTTGGTTGGTAGCTGGCCCCTCATCCAGCATTGTGCTACTACTCGTCGGGCCCATGTCCGTCAGTCATCTAATCGCCACAGGCAGACCCCTGGAGTGGCCAAGCAGCGCCAGGGCAGGGTCAGCTGCCAGCTCTATTTCCAGTATCTCTCCCATCTCCGCAATCACCTCCTCCCAGAATGTGCGTATTCTCGGGCACCCCCACGCCAAATGAATGAAGTCTGCATTGGGCGCATGACATCTCTCACACTCAGATGACTGTCTAAGGCCATATCTGTGCAGCCGTTCCGGAGTGTAGTACACTCTTTACAAGAATTTAGTCAATCAGCCGGTATCGACCATTCAATGACAGCCTCTTGGTACTCATGCAGCAGTATTTCCACATAGTGTCATCAATCGTGATCTGCAAATCCCTCTGCCATTCGAGCCTGGATTTTAAAGGTTCCTGACATCTGTGCGGTGTGATTGCTTTGTATAGGTGAGCTATCAATTTTTGTGATGATACTGTTTTAATAACATGGGTAAGTTCCGGTACCTCCGGGGGCTCTTCCAGATCCGGACCCAATATATCCATCAGCGCACTGCGGACCCTGTGAAATTGAAAACGCTGTAGCAGCGAAGTCCCGTTCGATGTGAGTCCTATTTGTCCCCAAGTTCTCGCCTTTTCATCCCCAAATAGCTCACCCGCTGTCTTAATGCCCAGCCCATGCAACGCTTGGACTACACCTTTTTCCTCGACTGGCGTTAACCACAACGTCCATTCTACGGCCATCAAAGAGGAGTACAGCAAGGTTCCATCTCTGGCCTGTAGCAACGCATGCCATGCATGTTTTGTAGCAGTGATCGAGTCAAGGACTCCAATGCTTTGGTCCATGGGGGTGCATATCGTGTCCGGCAGCGGGAGAGGCGTCGCGAACAGCCTCTCCATGCGCACATGGGGTATGTTTGCTCCACCGTGTATCCACATGTGCAGATGGGCAGCCTGAGCTACTCTGTAATATCGTTCCATTTCCGGAGCTCCTAGTTCTCCTATTTTGTATGGTAGCGTAAGCGTAGTCCATTGCACTCTTGGTTGCTTCCCACCCCAAGCCAGGCGAACCATAAGCTTCGTCAGGGTTCTGAAGAAAGCTTTCGACAGTACAATGGGTAAATTATTAAATAGAAACAGGAATCGGGGCAGCACCACCATTTTCATAATGGCTATACGGCCCATCAATGATAGCGGGAGTCTGCACCACTTCTCCACATCATCTTCAAGTTTACTGAACGCTACACCGTAGTTATCGCGAAAAAGAACATCGGCATCCGTGTGTATCATAATGCCGAGATATCGCACCGGGTCCGTCGACCAATGCAGTGGGCATTCCATATCAAAACGTTCCGTCACCGGGGTCAGCGGGAACACCACTGATTTAGTCAAATTTATTCTGAGCCCAGAGAGCGCACCAAAACGAACCACTTCTCTCAATACTGAAGTTAGGTTCACCTACGGATTTCGGACATAAAGCAATGTGTCATCCGTGTAGGTCGAGATGACAATTTTATACGTTGGGAAACACCCCCCGGTGCCAGTGATACTCCCTAAGCGCACAAGCCAATGGTTCTGCAACTATTGAATACAGTAAGGGCGATAGCGGGCATCCTTGTCTAGTACCCCTGCTAATCTCGAAGGGGTCGGATACGCGATCACCTATGCGTAGTCTTGCCGTTGGCTTCCAATACAATGCCCCAATCATTTGTAAGAACGGTTAACCTAGGCCCAGCCGACACAGGACCCGCAGCATGAATGGCCACTCCACAGAGTCGAAGGCCTTTTCCATGTCCAGGAAGATGGCAACGGCCTTTGTGTCCTGCCTAACATGTTGTATGGACCCCAGTACAGTGCGAATATTGTAAGTAAGGTTCCTACCTGGCACAAAGCCTGCTTGCTCCGGGGCAACCAGCTCAGGGGCTAATAAAGCCAGCCGTGTAGCAAAAATCTTGGCGTATATTTTCACGTCTACATTTAGTAGAGGCAATGGTCTATACGAACCGCATACATTGAGGGGGCTCGCCAGGTTTAAGAATGGTCACTATTAACGCCTCTCGCATCGACTGTGGCATACTTCCCTCCACGCACACATCATCAAAGAGAGTAGACAGATGAGGGATTAGTTTGTCTTTGAATGCCTTGTAAAACCCCACCGTTAGTCCATCCACCCCAGGAGCACTGTGCGTGCGCATACTGGCTAGTGCGTCCGATATCTCATCTTTTTGTATAGGGAACATCAAGAACTCCCGTTGTGAATTTGTTAAGAAGGGCATTTGTATGTGCTCTAGATAGTCATCCATGTCCGCCTCAAGATTCTCCATCCTGGACGTGTACAGCCCTGAATAGAAGTCTCTAAACTCTTTCAAAATCTCATCATCAGTCGTGACAGTGTCACCAGTAGCCGTTTCTAGTTCAGTTAATTTCAGGGTGCTCTTGCTGTTATGCAGTATTTTAGCTAAGAGAGAACTTGGACGCTCACTCTCCCCATATGTTCTCGCTGTCGAATATTTCCCCATGTGACGTACTTCCCTGTCTGCCTCTTCCTTAAATTCTGCAATAAGGGTCTTGATTTCTTCCGCAATGGAGGGATTGGGGCCGTTCAATTGTTGTTTCTCTAATTCGGCCAGCTGCGTCTCTAAGTATTTCAAACGTTGACGTATTGATTTTAAGACACTTGAGTGTTTTGACATAGCTACTCCGCGTATAAATACCTTGAACGCTTCCCACACTGTTTGGAAGCTTTCTACCGATCCTATATTCGTTTCGAAGAAGGAATCAATCTCTACAGCTAGCTCCCCTCGAAAGGTTTCATCTAGTAACGAGTACGGGGGAAAGCGCCACATGAAAGGGGGAATTCTAACTAGCGAGGTCTCCAGAACCAAGAGGAGCAGCGAGTGATCTGAAAGAGTGCGTGACAGTACCGTACATGTTTGTATGTGTCTACAGACTGAGAAGGAGGCCAGCCAGTAGTCAATCCTAGTATGGATGTCGTGATATGCTGAATAATGTGTGTACCCTCCCTTGCTAGTGTTCCTGTCTCTCCATACATCAACTAGGTCTAACGTTAGGAGCTCCGCTTGGAGTGTCTCAGCCGCCGCAGAGGGTCTACGCAGAGGGCCCGAAGACCTGCCCAAGTCTGGATCCATCACCAGGTTGAAGTCACCCCCCCCAGAGCATTTGCTCCGTGGAATATTCTCGGCAGCACTTCGCCAGATTCTCATAAAAGTCTGGGGAGTCGTAGTTAGGACCATACACATTGACCACAATGAGGTCATGCCCCTTCCCCGTGCATCTCGAAATTAGATACCTGCCCTCTGAGACTGCTTGCAACAAGCACAACGCTAATTTAGATCTAGGATTTATCCATGTCAGGACCCCTCTAGAGTGTGTTGTGAATCCCGCCACTGTGGTGTTACCCGATAGGTCCCTACATAGAAGCATTTTGCTCGTAAGTGGGAGGTGCGTTTCCTGAATGAGAGCTAAGTCAATGTGGTGCCTCTGCAAATAATTTAACACTTTCCTGAGTTTCCGATGATCGTTCAATCCCCTCACATTCCAAGTTAGAGCTCTCAGGGTCTCCCTAGCACCTTCAACATGCACTTCTGTAATACTGGTCATCTGTGCTGTGGGGATGGACAATAGTAACAAAGCGGATTTATTTCATCTTGTTGCTTCCCCTTTGCATGTGTGCTTCATTCTGCAGCACACATGCAAAGAGTAACAAGCCTCTAAGAATATTTTTTGTACAGGAAGGTATGCCTTCAGCACAAAAGCTATTCTGACCACAACTGAAGTGGCCTTGCGTCATTGCGCAAGGGTGAATGCTTTGGCGTTAGGCAGCCAGTAGTGCACCGGTGCTACGAGAGATCAAAACTGCACATATCTGCACTCTCCTTTTGACACAGTGCAGCATAGCAACTCCCCTTGCTGCGAAGAGTTGTGTCAAAGTTTAATAAATCTGGGCTCCAGTGTAGTCGTTGAAACATTCGCTTGCAAACATGATGAAAAGCAAAACACCAAGCACCTGAAGCTTAAAATACCTTTTCGAACCTCTGTACTACTAATTTCTCAGGGTGTGCTAGAATAGATCCAATTACACTTGGAAACCACTGTATTTGAATGACTCATTGTAGTCATTCATGTACTTAGTGAAAAAAAAAACCTCACAATTGGCACAACAGCATTCATGTGCTATGGTAGGACTTGGGTATAGGGTTCAGTGTAAGAAACCCACTGCCACAATTAACTTGTAAGAAAGTTCGAAACTGACATAGTTGTCCTAGCTTATTTTGACATAAAAGTGGCAGCACCTGAATCCATGATCATTCACCCAATTTGAGTAACTGTCTAAATCCTAGGAACTCAAGAGCACCATGAGCCCACTAAAACATTGTCCACCTCCACTCCTGGAAGAAGGAAAGGAGCTTTGAGCAGCAGGTCCCCTGATACCCGCGGGCACGATGATCCCACTGCACAGATTGCCCACTTCCACTCCTGGAAGAAGGAAAGGAGCTTTTAACAGCCGGTCTCTTGACACTGTGGCACCACGAGCCCACTGCACAGGTTGCCCACCTCCACTCCTGGATGAAGGGAAGGAGCTTTGACCAGCCGATCCCCTGATGCTCGCGGGCACGATGAGCCCACGGCACAGATTGCCCACATCCACTCCTGGAAGGAAAGGAGCTTTGAGCAGCATTCCCCTGATGCCCGAAGGCACCATGAGCCCACTGCACAGATAGCTCTTTTCCTACTTCCAGGAGTGGAGGTGGGCAATGAGCAGGTACCCTAATGGCAGGTAAGAAGGAGAGGAGCTTTGAGCATAAGGCCGCTGATGCCTATGGGCACCATGAGCCCATGTCAGAGATTGTCCCACCTCCACTCCTGGAAGAAGCAGAGTAGTGATGTAAAATAGAAGCAGGATCCACAGGCACAGGTAAGCTTTAAATGAGCTTTATTGCAGCACAGAGATAGTAGGTCAGCTCCAAGTCCAACCAGGGCTCCAACTGCCAAGAAGGCAGGGGAAGCGCTCCAGAATGCAGAACACAAGAAGAGATCTAGAGTGCAGGCTCAAGGGAGAGCAAAGCACTGTACAACATATCTCCTCTCCTTGCAATTAAAAGAAAAGACAAGAGCAACAGGAAAGGAAATGCTAATGTACATAGTCATCCAAATACATAGGTGGGCGTCGGGAGCGAGGGCTCCTCAAGCAGACATCAGATAAAGAAGAGGAAGGAGGAGCAGGAGTACAAGGTACGGAAGGAGAAACAGGAGTAGTAGAACTGAAATCAAGTACAGACCTATTGTGGTAGGTACACGAGGAAGTGGAAGCATCACCACCACCCACTTCCCCCCGACTAGCTGACAGTGGCAAGGGAGAAGCAGGACAACCAGAAGACAATAAGTAGCCATTACAACCATCTACATTGGCAGGAGGCAGGTCATCAGAAGAAGAAGCTTTACGTTTCTGGTAGAGAGCTACTCTCCGGTAATTCCAGCTCTCACCATTGGATAGAACAATGAAGTTGGGAAAAACTTTCCTAACCTTGTAAGGACCTCTAAATTTACTAAGGCCCTTAGCGAGTCTGCCCGGTTTAACTTTGACCAAGTCACCCACGGAAATGGGCGAGGAGGCACTGTCACGGACCAAAGGAATTTCACTGCTAGAACTCAGCCAAGAAGGGGTCAATTTGCTTGCTGGTGAGCGACCCCGCATTAGCTCAAAAGGAGACTTCTCACCAGACTTGTGGGGTGTGGAGCGGTAAGCCCAAACCAATTCCTGGACACGCTCATTTGAAAAAGAGCCAGACTGCACAAACATCTGAATCACGCCCTTAATCAGGCGATTCACCCTTTCGCAAAGGCCATTGCCCTGTGGGTTGTAAAGACTCGTTTTCTGATGCCTGATGCCACAATCATTAACAAAAGAAGTCATCTTAGAGGACGTGAGTTGCGTCCCGTTATCAGAAATGAGAACAGAAGGATACCCCTCGTTGTTAAAAACACCCTTCAAAAACTTAATGGTAGCATCTGTAGTGATTTCCCTTACAAACTGTACACACAACCATTTTGAAAAACAGTCGATAAGGACAATTGCAAACCGGTGATCGGTAGGAAGCTCACACATGGGGCCTATGAAGTCAATGCATACACTATGCCAAGGAGTATTAGCAAAAGAAATCTTGTGAGTGGAATGGGAGCCTAAAACTTTGAGGCGCTTCTCACCCTCCTTACAGAAACTGCATTTCAATACACAATCCACAGCGTCATTATCAATAGAGGGCCACCAGAAGTTCAATTTGACACGACGTTGCGTGAGACTTTGACCCAGGTGTCCCTCATGGGCCAAGTCTAGAATTCTCTTTCTCAACAAAACAGGGGGAACAAAACGATCACCCCTCATGAGAATATCTTTACCTTCTAAGGACAGTTCATCCAAAATTTTTAAAAAGGGTCTGACAGAAGGACTTACCGCACTTTCTCTCCTGGGACCATTAGAAATGAGACTGATGACGGCCTTCAAGGTCAGATCATCCTCCATACCTTTGGACCAGTCATCACGAGTAAATGTGCCAGCACACACAGACAAGACATCCTCTATTACAGCAACAGCGAGGTCGTCAGACTTGGTCCCAGAACTACAGTCAGTGGAAGGCATAGGGAGTCTAGACAGACAATCCGCTTGGATGTTTTTCCACCCATGAATGAATTCAACCTCACACTGGAAGTCCTGTAGCCGAGAAGCTAGTCTCGCCAACCTGGGAGAACCTTTACCAGCTCCACCAGGAGCAAGGATGTTGACAAGGGGTTTGTGGTCGGTACGTAAAACAAATTTATAACCCCATAAGTATGTTCGAAAGTAACTTGTACCCCAGACCGCAGCAAGAGCTTCGCGCTCTATTACCGAGTAGTTAGACTCAGAAGAGGACAAGGGTCTAGAAGCGAATGCGATTGTCTTTTCGACACCGCCATGTTTCTGTAGAAGAACAGCGCCCAACCCAATGGCACTTGCGTCTACCATCAAGATGGAGGACCGAGTAGTGTCAAAAGGGGTGAGGACATTGGCAGATTTGAGTTCCTTCTTAATCAAATTGAAACAGGATTCGTGATCAGCGGTCCAGGTAAACTTGACACCCTTTTTGAGCAAGGATCTAAGAGAAGCTGTTTTAGAGGCAAAATCTCTTACGAATTTCGAGTAGAACTCGATTAGGCCCATAAAGGACCGAAGTTGATCCTTATCGACCGGGGAGGGTGCAAGCTCAATAGCCTCAATCAAATTCTTTTTGGGTTTAATGCCATCTTCTGACAAACAAAAACCAAGGTATTCTATTTCCTTCAAGAGAAAAGCACACTTCTCTTTCCTTAAAGTCAACCCAGCCTCATCTACTCTATGTAAGACATCCTGTAAAATTTTATTGTGTTCCTGTAAAGAACTACCATAAATCAAAATATCGTCTTGAAAAAATAGCACTTTGTCAAGACCCTTAAAAACTTCAGAGACAAGTCTCTGGAACACGCTAGCAGCTGAGACTAGCCCAAAAGGTAGTCTAGTAAATTGGAAAGTGCCCTCACTAGTGATAAAAGCAGTTAAATGCTTTGAGCTATCGTCCAGACAAATTTGGTGGTAGGCGTGCTTAAGGTCCAACTTACTAAAGAACCTTGCACCTCTAAGGGTTGACACCAATTCGCCAATGTTGGGAAGGGGAAACACGTCAGCTACCACAAACTTATTGAGGGAACGAAGATCCACACAGAACCTGATTTTGTTGTCCGGTTTCTGCGAGATCACAACAGGCGAAATCCAAGGAGATGCTTCAATGGGCTCAATAATCCCCCCTTGGAGCATTTCCTCTAGAGTAGCCTTAACCTCATCTCTCAAAGCAAAGGGCACTCTTCTAACCTTGTGCTGTACGGGCAAACTGCCCTCTTTAAGAATTATGCGATGAGAGTATCCAATAAGTTCACCTAACTGGTCTCTAAAAACATTTTTAAATCTGGCCAAAATGTCTTCCACAGATGAAGTCTCAACTATGGAAACTGGGTTGTCTGACCTGGGATCAACTACTATATGGAGATCGTATTGGTGATGACGGCCCAAGATTGCTGGACCATCAGCTGATATGTAAATTTTTCCATAGGCTGATCTGCCTTTGAATACAATTTCAGCTTCAAAGAAACCCAGCATGTCTATTCTCTCCCCCTGGTAACCAGACGGGAAGATGTCACACACTTTCAAAGCTCTCTTCCCCCAAACATTTTCCAACAGGGAAAAGGGAATTATGGTCCACTTCGACCCTGTATCAACCATGAGCGTAACAGTTTTGCCATCAATTATGAAATCATCTTTGAAAGGATTGCCCCTCTGGTTATCACACGCACACACAGTGTCAGTCAGAACTAAAATTTTGTTCACATCACGTCTTAAAACATCGCATTCATCAACAACCGTAACTTTAGAGTAATTCCTATTCTTACACATTTTAGCAAAGTGTCCCGTTTTACCACACTTTAGACACTCTTTGTTATTTGCATAACAAAACTTCCCATCTAAAGGATGAGAAGTACCACATCTCGAACACATTTTCTGATTATTCTTGTTGAGAGATGTTGCTTGCACATTCTTTCTTTGAAGAATGTATCCTTTTTTTCTGACGATTGCGATGGCGGCAGATTCATCATCGCTATTATCACTTACAATATTTTTATGAGAAACTTCAGTCACCTTGGACTCTAAGCCACTTTTTTGCAGTTCTCTCATGCATTTTTCACTTTCCTCTACAACTTTGGCCAGTTCTATTGCGTCTTTCAATGTTGGGTTCTTAGCTGCCCACAGACGTTCTTGCACCTTCCTATTGTTGGCTTGCACAACCAATTGATCTCTAATTAGCTCGTCTGCCATCTGCCCAAAGTTACATTTAATAGATAATTCACGCAGTCTTGCTACGAATTCGTCAATGCTTTCTTCAGCCAATTGCTTATTTTTATAAAATTTATATCTCTGAAGAATGAGATTCTCTTCCTTGCCAAAACGAGTTTCAAGTCTTGTGACAGCCTCTTTAAATTCGTCAAAATCGGCTTGTGAACCTGCAGGTAGTACTTGTGGTAGGCATCTGAACAACCGCTGCCCCTCTTTACCCAACGTGGTCATCAACAGTGCTTTTTTGCGTTTAGGCGAATAATCCTCACCATCTAGAGCCTCAATATAGTTATGGAACATAACTATCCAGTCCTCCCATGCTATAGGAGGATTGCCTGGCTCTGATAAGAATTGAGGAGGAAGGGCAACATTGATTGATTGTGACATGACTTTTAGTAAATGTCAGTAGGTACAAGGAACAAAGTACACCCAACAGTGGAGCAAACAAGAGTATGAAGCAAATGCTTACTGTTAATGCAGCTGATGGTCTGATTGCTGCTTTGTCACACTCGTTTCATGCGCTTTGAAACGCTCGTTTCCAACAATTCCTACGAGTAAGGAATTGTACACATCAACCTTCGTAGCGTTAAGTGCGTTAAAGCGGAGCTGGGAGGCACTTGCACTGGTTGAAGATTTCGCGTTGAACGCGAAGGTCTTGTGCACCTCGGCGCGTTACTTCGGCGCGTTACCAAGGCAACGGTAATGCCGTCCAAAATGGCCGACAACGTCGTGGCGTCGTGCGTGAGCGTCACGCGTCAGACGCCGACGTTACAAGTCAATAGCTCACGCGCCCTTGACGAACGCGCTCAGAGGCAAAGCGTTGCTTAGCAACTCACCAACAAAGGAAGTTGGTTCGGGTGGCGTCGCTGCTTGTGAAGATCGCGTTGCCAGGATACGCGTTGCAGCAGAGTAGACGTTGATGAAGATGACGTCAACGCTGTGTGGGAAGCAGGAAATGGGCAAAAATACCACAAGTGGATCACCACGAAGTCGCTGTCGCCGAAGAAACGAAGGCCACTCTTCTTCACCAACGCTGAATCACACGCGCAGATTCTTGATGGAGTTGAGACACTACTTCTCTGTAAAACGGGCTCAGGCTGCAGCGGACACAGGAGACAGTGGTCGGACCTCACACCAACTCAAGTCGCCAAATGATGTAAAATAGAAGCAGGATCCACAGGCACAGGTAAGCTTTAAATGAGCTTTATTGCAGCACAGAGATAGTAGGTCAGCTCCAAGTCCAACCAGGGCTCCAACTGCCAAGAAGGCAGGGGAAGCGCTCCAGAATGCAGAACACAAGAAGAGATCTAGAGTGCAGGCTCAAGGGAGAGCAAAGCACTGTACAACAAGTAGCTTTTAGCAAGCTGGTCCCTTCATGCCCATGGCACCATGCTCCCACTGCTCAGATTGCCCATTTCAAGCCCTGGAAGTATGAAAGGATCTTTGAGCAGTCGGTCTCCTGATGCCCACGGGCACGATAAGCCCACAGCACAGATTGCCCAGCTCCACTCCTGGATGAAGAAAAGGAGCTTTGAGCAGCATTCCCCCGATGCCCGATGGCACCATGATCCCACTGCACAGATTGCCCACCTCCACTCCTGGAAGAAGGGAAGGAGCTTTGAGCAGCCGGTCCCCTGATGCCCGCGGGCACGATGAGCCCACTGCACAGATTGCCTACCGCCACGCCTGAAAGAAGGAAAGGAGCTTTGAGAAGCCGATACCTTGATACTGTGGCACAATGAGCCCACTGCACAGATTGCCCACCGCCACGCCTGAAAGAAGGAAAGGAGCTTTGAGAAGCCGATACCTTGATACTGTGGCACAATGAGCCTACTGCACAGATTGCCCACCGCCACGCCTGAAAGAAGGAAAGGAGCTTTGAGAAGCCGATACCTTGATACTGTGGCACAATGAGCCTACTGCACAGATTGCCCACCGCCACGCCTGAAAGAAGGAAAGGAGCTTTGAGAAGCCGATACCTTGATACTGTGGCACAATGAGCCCACTGCACAGATTGCCCACCGCCACGCCTGAAAGAAGGAAAGGAGCTATGAGAAGCCGATACCTTGATACTGTGGCACAATGAGCCCACTGCACAGATTGCCCACCTCCACGCCTGAAAGAAGGAAAGGAGCTTTGAGAAGCCGATACCTTGATACTGTGGCACAATGAGCCCACTGCACAGATTGCCCAACGCCATGCCTGAAAGAAGGAAAGGAGCTTTGAGAAGCCGATACCTTGATACTGTGGCACAATGAGCCCACTGCACAGATTGCCCACCTCCACGCCTGAAAGAAGGAAAGGAGCTTTGAGAAGCCGATACCTTGATACTGTGGCACAATGAGCCCACTGCACAGATTGCCCACCGCCACGCCTGAAAGAAGGAAAGGAGCTTTGAGCAGCCGGTCCCCTGATGCCTGGGCACCATGAGTCACCGCACAGATTGCCCACCTCAGCTCCTGGAAGAAGGAGAGGAGCTCCTATGATCTAAAGAAACGTTTCCGGGAAATTAAACCTTTTCTCCATCTTGCCTGCAAGGGGGATGCCATGCACTGTCCAGAGTTTGTGCCATGAGGTGAAGAGCTCCGTCTAACAGGACAACTTCAGTGGCCCTGTAACAATCAAAGACTTGTAAAACCTCTGCTGACCCACATCACTCAGTGCTGGTAGAAGGCGGGTCCATACCCAGGGAAACTTCAAGCCAAAGTGGTAGATGCAGAGCATCGTGGACCTGGTGAAAGGGCTGGCCCTGCAGCCCCTGAGAATGTGGGACTTATGTGAGGAGCCACTCAGATGTTTCTACAAGCATGCTGAGAGGCCCATCTGCAGGTCATGCAGTGTCGAACTTCGTTCGGGGCAGGCCACATGGAAGGCAGAGGGTACTTGACCACAACGTGAGGGTTGGGGTAATTTGCCACTGATGTCCGTGGCCCATCCTACTATTGTATTGTAATTGCATTTATATAGCGCTTACTACCCCTGAAGAGGCGTCAAAGCGCTTTTTCGGCGAGTAGCAAGCTACTCCGGGACCCATAGAGGATTAGTTTTGAATTAGTATAGTGAAACATGTAAGTACATTTTAAGTGATGGATAGGTTAGTCACTTATTTGGATTTGGAATGATAGAAGAAGGATAGAGGAGGACCATGTTTTGGGTAAGGCTGTACTAAGGCTATCTGAAATCCACAGGGACAGCAATATTAACCATTAAGCGTTATGCAAGGCATATAGTTTCCACTGTACAGGGCAGGGCATGAACTTGGAAGGTGATAACCGACGCAATGCATGATTTGCAGCTTATGCAGTGTGGCTCAGGGCAGTAGACGTTACGTGTTGGCTGTTTCTGGCTACACACACACACACAAGAGCTGCCCTGACATCACTTCTGGGCCTCATCCAGCCCACATCCACATCACCTAACTTACTGCAACACGGTAGAGGCACAAAAGGGTGGATGAATGAAAAGAGTTCCTATCAGTATTGGGAGGTAGGGGGAATTCATCTGTCCTCAGTATTTATCATCTTCTCATTAAACACAGGACTTGTTAAATGACAATCACAGTGTTCTCAACTTCACAAGTCTTTGGAGATTAATTAAAAATAAAATGACGAATTTCAAAAAAAGCGTATTTCTAATACAGTAATTTGCCTGTGGTGTAGCATATTTGCAGCGCTGATTTGAATTGTGAACACACATGTCTCAATGAGTGGATAGTAAATAACAGGATAATAATGGAGCTGACAAAAGCACATTGCATTTGCATCACATAACAGCAAGCCACATTTTTCCGATGCAATCCTCTTTAGAAAGATGCTTTGAAGTCTTATGTTTTATTACATTATACATGTTTTATTTATTCATATACAATACATTTTTTAAGTGCTTATAGCATTGACACTGTGAACTGAGTTGTCTGTACATGCGATCAGAAGCAGAGCAGGAGGAAGGAGGAGCTCAGGGAGAAGAAGAATACTTACATATAGGTTTTTAGGAAGCGGCTTTTAGAGATTATGGGCTAGCACAGAGAAGTGTCTGTCTGCACAACCTGCAAATTAATAGACTTGGAAGGAAAGGAGGCACAGTTTGGTAGAATTAAGGGGTCTGTTTAATATATTATCTGTAGGTAGGTGCCTTACCCAAACTTTTGAAGGTGGGGTACGAGTAAACATACTATTCTTGTTCTAATGGGGAGTCGGTGCAGTGTCGCGTTAGCACACTGGATCTCCTTTTGAAGTCCATGCCTCAAGCAGAACAACTTGAAGTATTCTGAACCCAATGGATATGACTCATTTGTTAATTGGGGTCAAAGACTAGCCTGATCAATTTTTGTACTGACCAGGGTGCTAATGTCAATAGCAATATGTGGGCTGCATGACATGGTTCAACCTCCATAGTGGAAGCTTTTAATTTTGATCATGTATTTGCTTAAGTTTGAAGGAAGAGACGGAAGGCTATAAGACAATATGGGAAAGTGATATCATGACGGTTCATATTTGAGACATATCGCTGGATGGTTGATATTCAGGTCTCAGGATGTTTTTTCAAAAATGCCATGAAGCACAGGGATTAGATCTTTAGGCCATCTGGGTAGATGTTGAATATTTAATTTGCTGGATTATTTGCTCATCCAAAGAGTTTGTGGTAGTGTCTCATGCATCTCTCATAGCGGACCTTGCCCTGTTCCCGTCAGTAGTTGCACAGATAAACTGTCAAAGCACAGACAAGTAATTCCTGTGGCATCTCTAGGGCACACATGAGAACCTACTGATTACCTCAAGGCGACAGTGCAGAATGCCTGTTTGGTTTATGCAATAATGATTAGTTGTGAGATATTTACTGTAGTCTTTGAAAGGTTTAGAGATTAGTCAATGCTTTGTGTGATCCATTTTCTGAAGACTGGAGTTAATGAATTTGGTTATATCAATAGGTTTGGTTGGAATTTGCTTTTTGTTTACATATAATTGTGGCCAAGGGAGAGAAAGCATCCTTCGGGTTAGGAGATACTAAGGGTGTTGATTTGAGGTTATTTCTAAAAGAAGACAGCAATTGAGTAGATAGGTTTTCGAAGAGGTCTGTTGAGCAAGGTATTGGTGGCATATGGGGAGTATTTGGAAAACAGCATCCTTGATTTTGAAGTTATATTTGTTTTATCTATATCTACTTTAGGATAAATGTAGTGGCTACTCCATAGTCACTTTTGTGGATAAGCTAGTATGGATAAACTCAATGTTACTCTTTTTTTGTTACACTCCATTTCCCATTGGCCCACAGCAGGACAAAGTTAAGGTGCGAGTCCTTCTGTGAGCCACAGATAGGCTGGGGCTGTACTCCATACCCAACAGTCCAGTCTGGTGCTGTTTTTATTTTTACCTGAGCAGAGGTATTTCCTTTTCTAGTAACAAAATAAAGATGTATTCTGTAATATTGAGTTTGTGATACCATAATATCATAACCATTATATCGAAAGGTAAGTGCATACAGGGAAGAAAAGATTTACTATCTATAACTTCACATGTACATACCTTGAAGATGTATATTTCAAGGTACATATATGTGGTGTAGTTAGGTATAGAAAGTCTGTACTTACTAATCTGTCGCTATTTTGGTTATAATATTAAGGTATAACAATATTCGCTATTCAATACGTGCACCCACGTCCCCAAACACAGGATGAGTATGGTTTTTTAGGTGAGTCCAACATCCTGGCATTCTTTCAGTTAGTGACTGGTGTAGATGCACCAGTGATTCAATTGCAGCCCAATCCTCCCACAGCCGAGGGTGATGGAGTCAGGATCTAAAGAGAGGCGAGGTAATATTGTTTGTTGTTAACCAGTATGTGGACAAGGGAGTAAGTCATACTTATAGAGACATGATAAGAGAAAAGCAGATTTGCAACTTTCAGAGTCTTATCACCTTAGGTGCGGCGCAAATATCCCTCCCCAGTGCTGCGCTGTCCATTGGAACTAGTGCTGAATTGACGTCCAATGTTCGCGCGCAGCACTGGGGAGGTAGTGCTGCCGTCGGCCAACGCCACGACGCAGCACTTAAGAGGTTAAAGAAGAAGTCACTTGGTGATTTAAAAACAAAAAAGTTACTTTTGCGGGTCAGCTGGGTGAAAATTCATCAGGATGTTGGGTTTCATTGGCTTAGTGGCGAATACTAAGGTACTATGCAGAGAAAGAGGCAGAACACTCAGCTGTTGGACAAACCACAGGTAGGTAAAACCTTTCAAGTTTACCATAAAGTGGTGTTGTGGCATTGACGGAGTGAATGTTGAATGGAGTGAAAGGTCCTTCATGTGATTGGTGGGATTGGATCAGTGATGCCAAAGAGGAGTATGTTTAACTGGTGTCCTGCTGGGGGAGAGTTCCTTTGTTGTGGTTGAGTTTGAGAAGATAGTTTGTAACTTTGGGTGACTCGTGAGGTTGAAACTGAATTGCTGTAGGAGAATAGATGGTGGTTGGGATACCATATAAAGTGCATGTAAGATTACAGACTGTAAAATATACATGTTGCAAATCAGTAAATACAATTTATTTTTGTATTTGGTGAATTCAATTGTGCACGATTCCAGACTGCTCTCCCACCTCTTCTGACTCCATCCGCACATATATACCATATTTTCGATAATAGCATTTGTCAGTTATCTGAAGATCTGTGCTGAAGATGCTCTTGGAATAAAAGTCTGGGATTTGAACAATCAGGAGAAAGTTTTCCCCCTTGTAGACAGGAATGGTCAGTCGTGTCGTCTGAAGCGCTGTTCTTTTGAGTCCTGTAACATCAGATGTCAGAGCCCAGCTCTGCACATTGCTTGTCTGATATATGACTGGCTAAGGACTCAATGATGTCAAGCAGCAAGGGCTGACTCAGGAACCGCAGATTCGGCAACTTGGAGACCTTGAAAGGAAGAGGGAGGAGAAACAAAAAAGAGGGACAAATGATAAAGGATTCAACAAAAGATGGGGAAATGTCAGGTGGAAAAACACTGCAGCGGCCGTGAGGGACTAGAAAAATAGATAGCTATAAACCCGGTGTTAAACATTTTGCCTTCCTAAAACCTAATCTTGGACACCTTCTTTCTCCCCGGGGTGCTCACTAAAGTAAGACTTACCCCAGCCCCTCAGTGAGTTTTAATGTATATTATACGTTTTTAAAATATTTAAATGTGTTTGTGGTAAGAGCACACACTGCAATAAATTGTCCAATAACAGCAACATAGTTATTGCTTTAAACATAAAATGGTTCAAATGTTTGTGCAGAAGTCAATGTTACTCACCTGAATGTTTTTTCCATTACACTCTAGTAAGCTGTCAACTCTTGGGACCACTGCTACCTAGTCACTGGACCGTGAATTTCCAAAGCAATTAAAAAGACAGGAAGACATGGGGAGCACAACACAACTAACCACTCAGATCAGATACAGGAAAGGATCATGGCTACTAACCGAGACTGTGTTGGCTTATCCTCAATTCAATGCCTTTACTATTCCCAACTTGTGACAGATTTCAAAATAAGAAATATTTTGAAGCTGCATAATAGACCTCTGCTACAGTAGGCTATTCGGCTATTAGAATATTCTCCTCCTATATCAAGAGGTTTAAAAATCCCAAAGTTTCTCCCTCCTCTCTTTCACTGCTCCTGGTGTCCATGTTTCAGTACTGACACAATTGTCTCAATGTGTAAGGCAGAAGAGAGGCAGAGGGTGTGGAGGCTTCCCTCTCCCATGAGGCTAGTTCCGGCTAATACCACTGTACGCCACAGAAAGTGAGAGGGGGATTTTCAGCTTATTTTCCTCCCTCACTGCTTCCTTCTCCCTCAACCCCCTTGCACAATACCACATCCTGAGGAGCAGTAGAATAAGAGGTTACAGATTAGGTATCGAAATAGTGAGGAGCGTGGTCCTATTCAGAAGTTTATAGAACGCAGTCACTCAACTGTGTTCAATAAAAAATCTCAACATTCTGTTGTAATCGTTTTTATTTTCTCCTCATAGTTCACAAACATACCCTCCTCTCGCTTCGTGCTTCTTTATCTAATGTACACCTTACGAGTCTTGAAGTGCTGGAATCCTATTAGTTACAGAATCTTTGAGGGGGGGTGGGGGGTGTAGCTGTAATATATTCTGGTTCTTTTAATGTTATGTTTTGTGTTGCAGTATTTGTAAAGGCTGATCTGCATCACAGTTTTTAGGTCTATGTAGAGCGACAGTCACCTTATTGACTGGTAGAGTAGCGCTCTATAAAAATGCAAAATAAAATATTAAATAGCACACTTATACAAACAACAGGTGACTTAAGGAATACCATAGGTGCACCTCTGAATCTGGGTGAAAAGAATACAACACAGGCATAGGTGTTGGTAGTCTTATGGATCTACAACTCAAAGTGGCAGGCAGTCTTAAACTATAAAGGTGGTTGCACAGGCATGCCCAAAGCAATGCTAATATCCCATTGAGGATGTGGTTTGCTTAATGAGCAATCAATGAGTTAGAAAGATACAGAAACTAATCAGTATTATTTCTATTCAATCGACTAACTGAGACTGATAGGGTTCTCATCAGGACCCATCAGCACAACCTAAACAGTTTTCTGTGGCATTGCGATGATAGTCTTGTTGGAAGGAGACAAGTGCATAATACCTACTTTAGGAACTAGAGTTTCCTCAAACAGAAATGTGGGTCCTGTAGTCAGAAAGGAAAATTATCCATCCTGCCAAGATGAGGGTAAAGTCTCATGTCTGCTTCAATTTCTGGATTGTTCAGCGTCCGTTCATGTTTCAAACTTCTGACAATTGCTGTAGATATTTGTAGATCAATGGTGGGCTGTGGTGTCTAGTTTCCACTTTTGAAAAATTGTTGGCTTCCTCCACATTCATCACTGGCCTAAACTGCAAAGCCACAGACTCCGAGAGCGTATTTACAATCTGTGTGTTTGAATGAAAAGTGTTGCACTATTAAGAGTGCATACCACGACTTTCTTTCCTTGGACCAATAGCAAAAGGAATATCAGGAAAGAATGCTCCACTGTCAACATCCCAATGTGTGGTTATCATAGGGTGCACAGTAAAAGTCTGAGCTGAATGGGGTGGGTCAGTTGTAACAGAGGCTTTACGGGATTGTGCGTAGAACACTAGTTACATGAAAGGGTTCCTCCTGGGTCTACCAAAGTAAAGTCGGGAGTGGGGTTAGTGAAATCTGCAGCTCTATATACCAAGGATTCTCTTTCTGGACCCATTAAGTGGGGAGCGGTAACTATTCCTCCAGCAACACTTGACTTGAATACTGCCCTATGGAAGCAAAAGGAATTCCACTACCAAGTCCCCTTCTAACTACCTAAATATATAAAATATGCCTTTTCTCATGGAAGAGATGGATGTACATGTCTTGGTTGGAAGCGGGGCATCTTCTTAAACTACTGGCTGAACTAGTAGCCCGAGGTCGAACACCTACCAGTACAGTCACGCTATCTGGGTTTCATGCCACGAGCAGCTGTGCTTTATAGCACCATTCTGATCGAGCAATGGTTGTTCAGAAGTTCTTCTGCATGTTGCTCAAAGTGCCCTAATGGGAGTGAATTTTCTGCCTCAGCACCCAATGAGCATTTATTACTAGAGAGAGAAATGCCATAACAAGATAGCGCCCAGGATTTTGAGCCCATAACAATCAATGTTGGGTACATGATGTTACATGTCTAAAGAAATGCCACTACCCTGAGCATACACATGATGCCAGGACTGGTCTTTATATCCCCCCCGCCCCCCCCCCCCCCAAGAGCATAACTTTCTTATGTACAGTCCTAAACCACACACCCATGTCTCAAGAATATGCAGATGTTGTTTGTCCCAACCTTCTGTTACTTAGAGCTGAACTAAACATAAAGCAGTCCGCAGTTTCCAGTCTGCTACACAACTCAAGCTCTCAAACTTAAGGCAAGAAGCATAAACGACCAAATCTGCTGCACTACAGAGCCAATAAGACCCACAGTCCCACCCTCCTAGCAAGGAGGCATGGAAGGTGAAAGAGGGAGGGCTGTGACCAGTAATAGTGTATGCACAATCAATTCTTCTTTGTTGCTTGGTAGAATAGGTCTCTAATCATAGTGTCTGTAACTCTTCAAACCGAGTGTGTGTATTACAACAATCATATCAGTCACAGTGCATTTTAACCACTAATATTTTTAAGTTGACCTTAAATATGATGTTTTTTTGGGGCAGACATGTTCTGTAAATATTAGTTAATCCTTATTTCACCATAGTACACAATATCATCGACAGAATAAACATAGAGGTAACCTCTAGTCTATTATGTTAATATTCTGCCCCTCTCTTAAAGAAAAATAGAAAAATTAAAGCAAATTGGTCCAAAATAACAAAATATTCCCTACACTATTTATTCCTGGTTCTTTCCTAAACTCTTGATGAATGCAGTGTCAATAATTTCACGAACAAGTTTTATTCCAATAGATTAAAAGTATACTCTGCAAAAGAAAAGGCAGACATAAAAAAATAGAGTGGATACCAAATAATACTTTTCAATAGGTACGTATCAGTTGCTGGAATAATACACATGTAAAGAATGGTAGTTTGTTGGGTGTCATACTCGGATGGCTGGGGTGATGCAAGTCAGGCCTAAGATACAGTGGTAGAACTGAGGGAATAGGAGTAGTGAGAAGCAGTTGTCAGACATTAAAATAAGGTCACATGTACAAAGTATTTTAGTGGATAAAAGAAGCCCAGAAACAGTGTTCATGAGTACCTGTAAAATTCTATAGTTGTGCAGTATTTGCAAAATATAAGCCAACAGTGCTAGATTGAGGTGTGCTGGTCAAGTTGCGCAATTCAAAACACTTTATTAGAAGAGGCAGTGCATGTCAGAAATGAGCTGCTTGGGTGTCAATCATAGTGCTGGAATAGGAGAGGAAAAGCAAATTGGGATTCAGAAACAGAGGCAGTGTTGCACATTCCTCCGTAACTGATAAGCTAGGGGGGTGAATATTAAGTGTATGGGGGCACACTGGCAAATTTCGAACTTTTGGAATATTCAGGAGATTGACCATCTACCCTGCAGATGAAGAGACAATTTCTCTCTTGGGGACAGTTCACTAGGACTTTCTGGCTTCTTAAAGTTGGGATAAAAGTGCTCTGGAAGCACACCTTTCAGGTATTGAACCCCTCATCCCACTCGACGAGCAGGTCCGAATGACGAAGCATTCCAGCTCGGTGGGTGAGGGACACTGTATCCTAAAAATAATGCCCACTTATTAGGGAACATCCCTGGGTCATTATCTGCCAGTAGTCTAGTAAACAATTGGCAGCAATACTGTTACAAACGTGGTACTTTTGTTACAGATTTCATGATTTGGCGGGGGACTTGATGCCGACAGGAATGGGAACCTTCTGGTGAGGCTCCATGGCGGCTCGGGAGAGTTGTACTCCTTTCTACCGGACATGCTCCACCGGCACCGCCGTGCTTACCTCCATGCAGCCATGAAATTGCCTGCAGTTGTTTGCGGAACCTGAAATTCCTCTGTACTGAGCGGTGAGCCGTGTTTTTTCTTCACAACTGGCTGGCGCGTTTTCTCACAGGACTCTCACCCACCATTTTGTTTTCACTGCTTTCATGATTTCCTCATTTAAATAAGCAGTGGAGGTGTTTTTGAGCACGCAAGATTGTTTTTTTAACATATTTTTCTGCTGCCAATTATATCAGGAACCTGTCATTTTGTGCACAAAACAGCAGTTTCATCTTTATTTGATCTTTTTATTTAGTTCCTCCTCAGTGACATTTTCAATGATTCTTTTTCTTCCTGTGTGAGTTCATTGAGGTCATGATGCATTAACTTTCAAACACATTTGTGACCCTTACAGCAGTCCTACTTTGAGTGTTGTTTCTATGATATTCTGCCTTTTTTCAAGATACATCTCTTTAATATAAAGTGCTTGCTGTTTCCTTGACTTTTTGTGCATGGGGAGGACAAGGCCTGTTCGTCGTGTTGTCAACACCTTTCCTTCTCCTCTGTCTGTGGTGGATTATAAGCCTTACAGTGCTCTTCAGGAGACTATGGCTGAGTCAGAGAAAGGTGTGGTATCGCTTTCAATAAATGCAACGTACTCAAATATTCCACTTCCTACTTGTGAGAATTGGGGGTCTCTTGTTGAGGCACTTTTGACTAAATAGGGACCCTTGCTTCTAGTCAGGGTAAAGGGGTACACACTGTTGATAACCCCTGCTCACCCCCTTGGTAGCTTGGCACGAGCAGACAGGCTTATCCCCACGGCAATATGTAAAGTACTTGCACCACCACCCACAATAACACTGTGAAACACCACACAGGGACACCATACAGGTAATTATGAAAAATAGATTCTTTATATAGAAATTAGGCAAGATCAAAAGCAAGGCCAACATACACACTGATCTCTTGTAGCCAAAAAAAAAAATGTCTTGTAGTGTTCTCTTGATTTATAGTTCAATTGTCAAAAAGCGCAATCCCACAAGGGGGGACTCAATTAAAAATAATTCAGGCAGTCTGGGTGTCCCGGTACTGCCGCGAATATCTGGCAATGTGGCTTAAATAGAAAAATGGGACTCTGACCTTTACTTAAGCCCCGCTGCCCCCAATTATCGGATACAGCTGCCAATCTCAGTCAGGCAACCAGCACCCCACACAGCGCACCGGCAGTGCACTCAGTAAGCACTGCGGTAGGCGCGAACTCCCGCAAGGGGCCGGAGCCAGTTACCTGAAAGGCATGCGCTGGGCAGTCCGGGCGGCTCAATGGGGCTTCCCTGCGAGGCAGGCTCCTTCTTCTTGGCACTCCCCGGCCTCCGGCGCAGCTCTCTTTGTTCCGGCCGAAGCGTAGGGAAGCCCTCAAGGCAAGATTAGTTTTCTTTCCGTCTCCCGCCGTAGGCTTAGCTCTCTTCTCTTCCGGCAGGACGTGGGGGAAGCCCTCGGGTTGGGACCAAAAGGAGCGTGGCACGCCGATGATGCTGCTGAACTCCCAGGTGGCTGGAGGAGGAAATCTCTGGTAGCTGGGGCCAATCCCAGCGCGGCACAGCGGTGAAGCGTTACTGCAGCTCTTCTCTCCACGGCGAACCCGGCCTCTGGCTATTTAGCTCGAGATGCAACGGTGAAGACAAAAGGGGAGATTGCACAGCACGCTTGGCAAACGGGGGCTGGTGGTGAAAAGATACCGGCCCCCTCAGTCCGTACTTCTCCTCACGGGTGCTTTCCTTGTGTGCAGACTGCACACCGAAGGACAGACCACCCACCGGCACCGACTGCACCCCAACACGCACTCAGCTTGCAAGTAAAAGTTGTTTCTGGGAATCTTGATATCCCTGTGTTTCCAACAGGAGGCCAGCTCTTCTCAGGCCCTTGGCGACTCTAGTCAGACACAGCAAAGTCTTGGTTTCAAGCAGGTGGGGGGAATCACAGCACACAGCAAAGTCCCCTTTTTCTCTCCTTTAGTTGAATCAATAAAACAGCAGGTCAGCCCCAGAGCACACAGCAAGGGTAATCTTCCTTCTTAGTTTCTCCAGCTGTTCTTCTTCCGGCAGAGGTTCCTCTTGATTGTAGAAGTCTAATTTTCAAGGGGTCTCAGTCCTACTTTTATTCCCCTGAAGTCATTGTTCTTCATGTGTTGGGGGTTCGGGACCCAGTTCAAACCAGTCCTGGGGGCACTCTGCCAGTGCACAACTTCTTCCTTTGAGAAAGGGGGCCAGGGTCCTCAGACGCCCAGCAGGAGGTGGAACCATTCCTTCGTGGAGGCAGGCACAGCCCCACTCAGCTACAGGGATCTCCCCACCAACCTCTCTAAATGCAGATTGGCCTATTCAGCCTAGGGCTGACGAACTCAGACTCCTGGAGCTAAGACGCTTCACCAGCGCCTGTCACTCCCCAAAGCCAGACAGTCAATCCACAACCAGGCAGAGGCACACAGGAAGGTTTGAACAGAAAAATAGCAACTTTCTAAAAGTGCTATTTATAAGTGCAGGATTTAACAAGCATTTACAATGCAATGGTCTCGCATTATTAAAGGTAGAGCTATTGGCATTGCTCATGACATTTTTTTTCATAAAACATAAATAAATGGTATTGTCATTTACAATGGCAATAGGTGAGCATTAGAGAGTAGTAGAGAGTATTCGTGGACACAGAGCCACACACATACAGAGAGCCCCCCACACACACACAGCGAGCCACACACACACACACACACACACAGCAATCCCCACCACACACACAGCGAGCCCCACACACACACACAGCGAGCCCCACACACACACACAGCGAGCCACACACACACACAGCAAGCCACACACACACACACAGCGAGCCACACACACACACAGCGAACCACACACACACACACAGCGAGCCACACACACACACACACACAGAGCGCCACACACACACAGAGCCACCCACACAGAGCCAACCACACAGAGCCACCCACACAAAGCCACCCACACACACAGAGCCACCCACACAGTCATTCACATAGAGCCACCCACACACACACACACACACAGAGCCACCCTCACACAGACCCACCTACACACACACAGAGCCACCCTCACACAGACCCACCTACACACACAGAGCCACACACACACACACATACACACAAGCCACACTCATGCATACACACAGACCCTCCTACACACGATGCATACAGTCCAGAACGAGGCATGCAAAGACTTGCTGTAAACAGTCAGCATCTCGACCCAACTAACTCGCTACAGATTTAGACATGTCCTCAAAATGGCTAGAACCCAGTGCCAAACTAGCTTAGACATGACTGGGTGAATTCAAGCTACAATTCTATAATGCGATATGGTCAACTCAAGATGTCAGCCTGTATTTTTGAAAATGTGTTTTATTTTTTTAAAGTCTTTGTTACATGAACAATTCAGAAAGTGTTTGTCGTCAAGGGAGTGTTACTGTTCACGCCCACGTGTTATATACAATGCGAGCGAGCGCGAATGAGCCTAAATATTTACATCCAGTAAAATGAATCAGTGCCGGGGGTAGTAAGTGCTATATGAATACAATTGCAATGTTCTCACAATTTTAACATGCAACTAGATTTCTGGTCCAGGCTTTATTGCGTGCCTTCTAGGTAGTTTTTGCTTCTCATTATGCACGCAGCACTACAGTTCCCACAATGCAATGTGCAAAGCAGACATGGATACTCTAGTCATGCCTGACACGCAATTACCTGAGATTTGTTTCCCATTACAAGTAGGGCCTCGAGTATCGCGGGGCTGACTGAGCGTGCCAGACAGACACACGCCGTTTAATAACACCAGGCAGTCTAGGCAGATTGTTCGTCCTCTGGCTCTGTAGCTATTCAACCAACAGAAACGCTTGGCTTCTTTTTGCTGTAATAAGTGATCCAGATTTACATTTTAACCTGGGGTGCTCTGTTTTTTCTGGAACAGAACCTATCGCAAGACCCCGATTTATTTTATTTGCAAACGCCAAACTCATTTTTTTTTCTTTTTGATATATCATCTGATTTGGTATGTGCACACTGGAAGGAATCGCAGATGTTTACGTTAGCTTGTTGTGTTCCTGCGCAGACTTCCCCCCGCCCGCGCTCCCAGCTCAGGTAATTCAGTCAGATAATACATACCTTGTTCAGCAGATTGTTACCATGACTGATAGCGCGCGGTGTTTCCTGTTCCACAAATGCATACTTAAAGCAGTAATGAATTTGAAGAGAACCAGATGCCCCCGGCAAGCACAACAATTCCGAAGCCGTAAAAATGTGAAAACCAATCAGGCTGCACAAGTGTCCCTGATTTGCTAGTTTAAAGGCTTTCGCGCGGGGGCTATGCACCTGACGGAATGTGGCTCACAATGGGCTTCTGTGTGCTAGGGAGAGTTGTAAAATTACATGCATTGAACAGTTTGTAAGAATTTCTTGTCTGCACCGTGTGCCAACTCGTCTGACGGGTTAGGGGGGTCACGTGAGGAGCGTAATCTGCTACAAAGGATTCAGAAATGGGGGCGTTGTGGAAAGTCTGGGAATTCGACACGCAATAGGCGTTATCTAGTGAAAGTAATAATGCTATGATATACAGTGCCGCACGCCGGGCTGTTTTTTCCACTTCTTAACGCTGTAAACAAGAGGTGATACCTCCGGGTTGAGTTTACCCTCTTAAGTGCTTCGAACGTTCGGCGGCCGACGGCACCACTACCTCAGGAGTGCTGCCGTCGGCCATTGAACGTTCGAACCTCATAGCTGCAATGGAACGTCCAGCACTGGAGCTGGACGTTCCATAGCAGTTATGAGGTTAGGCAATATAAAACAGCAAAAAAAGGCTGAGCCGATGTTGTTGGGAATCGAACCGTACTTATTTGTCCTCAAACATCGACATGTGACCCTCATTCCTGTCAGTGTTAAAAGAGCCAGTCTGTGTGACCAGTGCGGAGTTCACGTCCCGTGCCATGTTATTCGTGGATAATACGCGTGCTCTTGTAAGTCTGGATGGGTGGCCTGCTTGGAACGAAGCTGGACGCATACCAAAGGTCTGGCGGGGACATGCATGGAGTCTACTGGATACAAATCCGCTGCTCCTGTTCGTGTGTATAAAACCTGGATGCCAGGAAAGGGTGACTTCTGGTGCGCAGTAGCGCGAGTGCCTGAGTGGTCAGGCCACTTTTAGATAAATGCTCCTATAGGTGACAGAAGGCACGTGTGTAAAGCCACCCCTCCCCCGAAGACTTTGAAGTCTTGCACAGTCTTTCTCGACACCCAAGCCATTGTGTGATCCTCTGCTTTTTTTTTCTTAAACGGAAAAGCACTAAACAAATTGTTTACCTTTTAGAGATGTTTTCGTGACTACGCAAATAGATTCTAAAAGGTATGCCTATTTGTTTCATCTCATGCCAGCATCCGCCATGATTATGCTAACAAGAAAAAAATAAAAACTTACCTGGAATGGCAGCGGGGCTGTTCCTGATGACAACAACAACAACAAAAAATGGCTGCTGCAAAGGTCTGAAATTTTCGGAATCGGGGGCGTGTTTTTTGCGGAGTGACGGATAACGTCACAGATAGAAAGAACGCACCCCCCCCTGACCCACCCCCCCCCCCGATTCTGAAAAAGACGGGGCTTGAACCGAGTGACGCCTCTCTCCTCCAATGGCTGGCCAGCATTTACTAGGCCAGCCAATGGAGAAGAGGGGCGGGTTCCAAGCCCCCTCTAAGAAACATAAAATCTTCGGCTCTGCCCACTGCTACGCAGTGCGACGGTCCTCGACCTAAAAACCATCTTCACTAAAAGATGTGTTATTACATTCTGAATTCAAGGGTACCAGACTCCATGTCTCCATCTTGTTCCTATGGGAAGATAGGCTGGTAAAAAGGTACACAGCCTTCCCCATTCTGCCCTATGGGCAAGAGGGTCTTTCAATAGTGAAAAACGAAGTTGGCTGTATTTCACTATTAGGACATGTTACACACATCAGTACATGTCCTACCTTTCACATACACTGAACCCTGCCCAGGGGGGTACCTTGGGCCTACTATACGGGTGTCCTATGTGCACAGAACAGGAAGGGTAGGGCCTGGCAAGTGTGGGCACTTGCCAGCGTGACATGGCAGTTGAACAAACTGCTTGCAGGCACTGCAATGGCAGGCCTGAGACTTCCTTTAGGGCTACTCATGTGGTTGGCACAATCAGTGCTGCAGGCCCACTAGTAGCATTTGAATTGCCAGCCCTGGCACACTCAGTGCCCTTGACTAGGGACTTTACAGGTAAAACAAATATGCCAATCATGGATAACCAATCACAGTAATAATTTACAGGGAGAGCATATGCACGTTAGCACTGATCAGCAGTGGTAAAGTGCTCATAGTCCTATTGCTAACAACCACAGGTCAGGAGGAAGAAGCAAAAAGTTTGGGGATAACCCTGCAAAAAGGGCCATTTCCAACACTACTTCTAAACTTCCAACTGATCTGGCTGTTACTTTGGCGCTTTCATCAGGAAGAAGGGGTAAAAAAAAGATCCACCTTAGCCAACTAAAGCACCTCCACCAATTTCCATGGAATGAATTCTTGAGGAAATATGAGCGCTCAGACCATATATGGGAGAGACTAATATAGGTCTTCAAAATTTGGGAGATAAATGGTCTAATATTAAGAGTAAAGTCACTCAAATAGAGAGAAGAGTGGACTATTTTCAATCTGCTGTGAGTCAAGTTCCATCCATGTAAATCTCACATCTTCAAAAACAGGTTGAGAATCTTGAAAATCATAACAGATGCAATAATTTGCATATTTTTGGATTAGCAGAGGGACTTGAAGGCTCTAACCCTCTCTCCTTTTTTCAATCTCTTCTTCCAAAGATTCTTTGTCTTCCTGATACACCAGCACTAAATATTCAAAGAGCTTATCGATTAGGTCACAGTTCACAAACTGCGTCTTCATCTATCAGGCCAAGAGGTGTCATTCTGTATTTCTTAGAATACATGGATCTGTTGAAAGCTGTACACGCAGTCAAAGTCATAGTCAAAATCTCATGGCCAGGATCCATGCTTTTCTTTTCCCAAGACTGCTGAATCAATAGCAGATAGAAGGAAGAAGTTTTTGGACATGAGACCTGCGCTTCGTAGCATTAATGCCAGATTTGGTTTTATGCATCCTTGCCTTTTCTAAGTTACTTATAAAAATAAAACTATGACCTATGACAATGCTAATATACTACAACGTTTTCTGGACAGTTGTAGACAGAAGGAGATAGAAGTTACCAGATCTGCTTTGATTTTACGACTAATTTGATATTATGTTCTACATATTGAGTATATTTCTTGTTGCTTGCAATGGTATTGTTTTGTGTTGAATTTTTTCTAACATTTTTTCTTTTGTTAGGTGCTATTTTTCATAGTTACTTAATGTGACTCCTCTTTCGGCTGGATGGTGTGTTTCTCTCCCGCACCCCCTCCACTATTTCCGGTTGGTTGTGTCGTTACCTCATGTGGCTTCATCACCGTCGACTTTTGTGTTTGTATCTTGGTATGTCAATGTTTCTATTTTTATTTTGTATACGTCATTTGTCTTTTTCTTCCTTATTCTTTTTCTTATTCGTCGTTCTCTTTTCTCCTGTCTTTAATCTCAGTATTTTCTTATTATATATTATCTCATTCTTATTTTATATCTACTTTTTTCCCCATCCTGCTTTCTTGTTAGTTTTATTATTTCTTCTTCTTTTTCTACAACTCCATTTTGTTTCTCATATATGATCTATTTTTCTCTGTTATTACAATCTCCTGGTTATATCTCATCATATTTATGTTGTTTTTGCATTTTAATAGTTATTGCTTGTTTTAAAATGTTGAATGTATTACTGTATTGTAGATGGCGTTAAGATTTATTTAATGGAATGTTAAAGGTTTAGGCTCCGCTATAAAACGTCAAATTATTTTATTGCATATTTCTCATTTAAAGGGCGATATTGTTTTGTTACAGGAAATACATAGATCAGACAAAGAGGTGACTAAGCTCAAAAGACAATGGGTCGGTACTATTTTTGCATCTCCTGGTTAAGGGAAACATAATGGGGTTACTTTTTTAGGTCATTAGCGTCTAGATATATGAATTATCGCTCAGAATACTGATGAGGGTAGATGGGTTTCAGTTTCCTTACTTGTTGATAAAATTCCTTTAACCCCTCCCACGCTCATGACTAGCTCAGCTCGTCATGAGCCACAGTTCTCGCGTGCTCATGACGAGCTGAGCTCGTCATGACCGTTAGAACGCTCACACGCGGGGCTAATTCCCCTGCTGTGCTGGGCGTTCTAAGGAACGGGCGTGGTCATGACGAGCTCAACTCGTCATGAGTACATGAGAACCGTGGCTCATGATGAGCTGAGATCGTCATGAGCATGGGGGCGCTGTGCGCGCCCCCTCCCTCCCAGCACAGCGGGGGAATCGGCCCCGCAGTGAAGGGGTTACCTGTTGTTAACCTATGTGTACCTACTAATCCAGATAAGTCTTTTTGGCCGCAGGTATTATCTAAATTGATGATTTATAACAAGAATTATTTACTAGTAGGTGGGGATTGTAACATGGTTTTTGATCCAATTATAGACAGACGTTCTAAAGCTCAATGTATACCTTCACATGTACATTCCCTGTTTCAAAGATGCTTCAAAGATGGCTTATTGATGCTGAGAGATTATCAAACCTGACTCTCCAAGAGTATACTTTCTTTTACCCAGCTCACTTTTCTCAATCTCAACTAGTCTATCTGTTTATTTCTAAAGTACTTGCTCAACATCTCATACACTCAGATATAGGATCCATATTCACTTCGGATCATGCCCCAGTCACTCTGGATTTAGATCTCCTTCCATCCACTCCAGGCACTAGAAGTTACAGATTGAATAACTCTATTCCTTTAGATCCCAAGTTCATGCTAGGTTTTGAACAAATTGCCAATAAATGTTTTCTGGAGAATGAAGCTCCTGGTATTTCCTCTCAAACTATTTGGGACACTTTTAAAGCTGCGTTCAGAGATTTGATTATTTCCTTTGTGGCCCAGAAATGGAAATCTTCCTTGAATAATTAAAAATTACTCAATTCCCGTATTAAACAATTAGAACATTCATTTTATTATACCAACTCTAAAACTGATCTCGATGAATTAGTTATTGTTAAATTTGCGTTTAATAAGCTTTCCACAGAAATTGCTAATTCATGTTTTCTTGAATCCAGTGCCAAGGATTATGGCAGTCAGAATAAAGCAGGAAAACTTCCTACTAAATATTTTAAGATTGGAAAAGAGCGTACTAAAATTGATTCTCTTTTAACGTCTACCAATCGTACTGTACATAAAAATTAAGATATACTTTTGGAATTTACTCAGTTTTTTCAGACTCTTTATACTTCGGAATCTCAATCTAGTCACCAAGATTCTCTTCAGTATTTATTGTCTATTTCTCCTCCTTCCACTGCTAACATAGATTTCTCCTCATTGGATGCTGATATTCAAATTCAGGATATTTTCTTATGCTATTTGCTCCATTAAATGTGGTAAAGCGCCAGGACCCGATGGTTTCACTATAGAGTTCTATTAATATTTTTCCAAATTTCTCACTACTAAATTATACCAACTTTTTCTCTACTTTATATTCACTCAAACATCATGTGGTTCTTTTCAAGAAGGTGTAATATTTCTCCTCCCCAAAAACAACAAGGATCATACATTGTGTAAAAATGATCATCCGATTTCTCTAATTAATTTAGATTATAAACATTTTGCTAAAATACTTGCTCTTCGCCTAGATACTTTCTAACCTCAGCTAATTGAGAAGGAACAATGTTGTTTCATTAGGTGTAGGAATCTTTCAGACCACACTAGATTCTTGTTTAATGTTCTTAGTAAGTCGAAATTATACAAATGTCCTTTAGCAGCGGTGTCTTAAGATGCGGAAAACACATTTGATAGAGTCAGCTGGCCTTTTATTTTTTTTCTACACTTTCCTGGTTCGGTTTTGGTTCTAAATTTATTTATTACGTCTCTTTGTTGTGTTCTCCCCCCAAATCCTCTATTTTAGCCAATATCATGTCCCCATTTCCCCCCTTTTACAGGGGTGTTTGGCAAGGTTGTCCTTCCTCTCCTCTATTGTTTATCCTTGCTTTATAACATTTTTTAATAAAAATGTGTTCAAACCCAGAGACTAAAGGATTTATTTATCGTGATAAACAGCTAAAACTTGATGTTTATGCTGATATTTTACTTTTGATTTATTCATCCACAGACATCTTTCCCATTTTTTTTGGTTGAGCCTAGCGTTGCAGTGCATGCGCTGCTAGCTTTGCGAGGCATGCAGTATACAGTATAGCTTGGAAGCTTCGTGGAAGCTCCACCCACTCTCCCCCATCTTTTGGATTAGCTTAGGTCCTAAATGCTGCCTTGTGATTGGTTTTAGGCCAGTTAGTCCCTCCTTATGACGAGCATGCCGTCATTTGTACCCTTCCATGGCTACTGGCTCCTTTACTTTTAACACTACTTTCTTCCTGTGCTGCCCCCCTCCCCTCCCGCAGTCTATGACTTCTGCCACCCCCTCTCGTTCGTGCCGTTTTGCCAGCCCACTCGCAGTCCCGTTTCCAATGAAATAGGTCTCACGTAAATGCGAGTCCTATTGTATTGCAAATGCTTGTTAGGAATCGGCATCTGAGAAGTGACTGGGCGGCGCTGCTCTTCACAAGAACTGTAGTATCTGCAGGGGCACAGGGGTGCGGCAGAGGAGCTAGCTGCAGTATTGATGTGGCATTGTAAACTGAAGTGCCTTCCTTTACAAAATTTGGCCGTCGTTGCAAGGAAAATTGGGCCATCCACACAATGTACTGCAAAGGCAGGGAAGCACGCATGCAGCTAGACACCGATAGCAGGCTCCATGACAGCTCACATGACCAGCGGCTTTACACGTGCGCTGTAGCTTGTAGCAGTCTGTTGCCTGAATGCCTGTTCTACGCGACGACTCACATGATGGAAGGTCTTCTATGAGCGTTGTGGCCTACAGCTGCGCATTGCCTGGATACCAGTGGCAGCAGCTGCATGCTACACTGTCGCCAAACTTTGCGTTGCTGGCTTTGTGTTCACCACACTTGATTCTTTGAGTATGCTGTTTTCCAGGCAGCTCTAATACTAACTTTGCCTTCTATGTGTAAGCATAATAGGTAGGAATACGGAGGATGCCACTAACCATACCTACAGTTTTGCAAACCCAGGCTTGCGTACGAGCAGGAGATAGGAAGTCTACAATTAAACCTATTTAAGGAAAATTGTGAAAACTTTGGTAGGCCAACCGAATATAGGCTCTACATAAGCAGTCACCTAGGCAACCTCGGTTGAGTTTAACTTAGCAACGAACTGCCCATATCTGGCTCAGCATTGCTTGTTTTGTTTTTGTATTCTGCTTGCACATATCACTAGTCTCTCCCTTGGACAGACATGCTGTTCGGTGTATTTCATGATAACACGACCGCCCAGTCTAACTTCAGATCAAGAGGCCCGTCCTATCCAACTCCTTTTATTACACCCAGCAGTAGTATTTTTTAACAGCACTGAACAGATCAATTTTATTCCATTGCAGGATTGTTGTAGAAAGGCACCCAATGTTGTGTGTACTGTAGTGATGAACAACAATATATATGAGCTTGGGTCAACAAATAATTTAACTAGGGTGGTCGACCTCAAATGGAGAGGAGTTGGCCTAAGGGCTAGGGTGGGCGACCTCAAATCTGGGGAACTGGGTTCGAGTCTCGGCAATGACGCTGAACATCCTGTGATTCTGGGCAAATGACTTAATCTCCCCGTGCCTAACAAAAATTAATGTGTCCTCATGTAATGCAACTGGTGCTATGTAAAGCGCTCCGATACCCGATTCGGGTCAAGTTTGTGCTATATAAAACATCGTTAAAAAAAACTACCAAAAAAACGAGTTCACAATCCTCATCACACGTAATATTTTTGATAAAAGAAAAATATAAAGCTCTTGATTTTTCAACCTGTTTTCTATAGAACTTGCAAAACACTATTTCGAACGAAATCTTCGGGTCACAGAAGTGCACCACAAGCCGGCTACAATGAAGCTGCGCCAGATAGTAGTCCATTTTCTATTTTTCTGGTCATCCAGGTTACTCCATCGTAGGACGAATAGAGCGTCATATTGTGTATTGGCATTAGACTTGTCTATGTAAGCAGCATTACATCTTTTTGGTGTTTCGAAATGCGGTTTCATTTACAAATAAATGTAGTTTCCTTTTGTAAACAAAATCTCTAAATATTAGCGCTACTAATTCAAAATATAGACTGACATGCATCCATCACATTATAGAGAAAACATGAATATTGTTTTAGGATAGTGTGTAGTGATTAAATTAGAAAAGATTATTTTCGAAAATGATGTACAATGCGTGTTAGATGGCTCAAACTAACATGCTCTCAATAAGAACCTGTATCCTTTCAAGATGTCTGCTTTCTTTGCCAGGTCTGTGCACTGAATCCTCATGTTTATTGTTAATAATTATATTAGTCATGGCGGTTTGATGAACATTGAGATATAGTTGTGAAATTGTGAAGTGCAACCTCGCCAAGTAGCCCAAGCTGGATGGTGACAGGTACCAGGTGCGGTTGGCTCGAAGGGTGGAGCTTAAGGAACAAAAAGGCTCGTTGATTATGAATATGTACATCAGTACCCCTAACTTTGCCATTCTGCATGGCGAGTACAAACGGTGTCAAGCAGTGTTTCAGTATGTGGGAGTGCAGCGCTCAGATGTTACACAAACCCTTGTGAGAAACGCATCGCATCCTGATATGTCACTGCATGCTGCGTTTTGTAATCCTGTTTAATACATTATAAAACAATAAGTGTAAGTTCCAGAATTCTAAGAAAGTAACTGAACTGAATGATGATTTCATCGAGCATGGAACTGGTAGACTTGAGAGCCCTCGAAGTATTGACATAAACAGAACTGTCTACTTGTCCTTTCTTTGTGTTTTCATAACTACCATATGGGGTCAAACGGTGTTTCAGTATGTGGGAGTGCAGCGCTCAGATGTTACACAAACCCTTGAGAGAAACGCATCACATCCTGATATGTCACTGCATGCTGGCTTTTGTAGTCCTGTTTAATACATTATAAAACAATAAGTGTAAGTCCCAGAATTTCAAGAAAGTCCTTTCTTTGCGTTTTCATAACAACCATATATCCATATCTGTAAAAAGAAATGTATTACTCTTTTAGCCATTCTAGATGCCATCAGCATTCTCAATGTCTGGTGTTAAACTAGACTTTGGCTAAAAGACAAGGCTTCGTAGAAGTTGTCAGAATAGACACAGGGCCACTTGCAGGATGTAGTGTGACATATACAGGGATCCCAGGTCTATCTGTGTCAGGCAAGAATAATCACGTTTCCTTTATATCTTTGCTTTCTGGGATTTGTAGTTCTGCTTTGTAATGGGGCCAGCTAAACTGCAAGAGCCAAATTTCAAAGAATACATCCAGGACTACATAAGTTATGCATTCAGAGCTGACGTGAAACAATTTGCTAACTTTACACTTTCACTTAGTTTTTTTAGCAAACAGCACTGTAGATTGTGAAACTTGTAAGTTGTCATTTCTTCTAAGTAAGGACCTATAGTTAGCAATATGCTGAAAGTTGTTAGTTTAAAAAGAAGCTGATTGTACACTCAAATTATAGAGCGAAAGGTGTTTGAGCGCTTTGTCAGCGTTTATAGCTCGGATCATATGTAACTCTCACTTCACACTTTGTGTTATGTTATGTTGTGTTATATTTAATTTGTAAAGCGCACGGCTACTTGGAAGTGTCTCGGCCCTAGCTTCCGAAAGAAAGAAATGCCTCCTCAACTGATTAAAAAAGCAACGTTTTTAGTTTCTTCTTGAACAGCAATGAGTCTTGAATGCTCCGCAGGGCTAAGGGCAACAGATTCCAGGCCAAACCAGCCCTGCGCACAAAGGAATTGCCACCCAGACACTGGCGCTTGAACTTCGCGGTCTGCATCAGCAATTGAGCAGAGGACCGAAGCGGTCTCCTTGGCACATAGAAGGTGAATCTCTTTTGCAGGTAAATAGGGCCGGTGCCATAGAGGGCCCGATGAGCAATGGTCAGCATTTTAAATTTCAGGCGTGATTCAACTGGGAGCCAGTGCAGGGCACGCAAATGTGACCGAACACTGTCCCCAGGAGACAAACCAGCGAGAAGTCTAACCGCAGAGTTTTGCACCACTTGCAATTTTTTTTACAAGGGACCCCGGACAGCCGACCAAAAGGTCATTGGCGTAGTCCAAACGGGACAGAATTATCACACGAACCAAAGTTTCTCTAGAAGTGCTAGGCAAAAAAGGGAGAAGCTTCCTCAAACTCTTAAGCCTGCCAAAGCAGGTGCCGGACAATTTCTTCACTTGCGTCGCAAAGTTCAGATTTTCATCGAACCAGACGCCAAGGTTTTTTACGGCTCCTATTCTTTCTGTGTAATTTACAACACTTACACAACTTCTTCACTGCACTATTCATCACTACTTTGAAGACGTCGGAGGCCGGTCCCTTCCTCTGATATTTGCAATCTTACAAGCGGTCAAGTAGGCCCTTTATTGTAATGCAATAGGTCTTGCATTTGCAAGAGTTTAAGCTATTAGTATTGTAAATGACAATGCCTTTTATTTATGTTTTAAAACCCAAAACATAAATAAAAGGCATTATCATTTACAACGCCAATAGCTCAAACTCGCATGAATGCGAGACCTACTGCATTGCAAATGCTTGTTCTACTAGGAGTGGACAACTTTGCATCTGTTTCAAGTTATAAATTAAATGCTAGCAAGTGCGAAATTCTTTCCCTAAATAGATTGTTTTCATGCAGATTTAGCTTCTTCCTCTTTTCATTTTAATCTGGATAAAATTAAATATCTTGGATTGTGGTTTACTGATTCCATTAAAGATACTATATCTTTAACGCTGAAAAGATTGCAAATAGCGTTAAATTCATTTTCATCTCATTGGTATCCTCTATGGTGGGGATCGTCTGGATACTATAAAAATAATGTTAGTTCCTATAATATTATTTTATTTTTCGAATAGGCCTGTAAATATTCCTCCTCCCCAATATAAAAAATTGTTCTCCATCCTATCTAGATTCTTATGAAATAACAAAAAGCCTTGGATGTTTCTTCGAAAACTCAAAAGACCTAAACAAATCGGGGGGGGTTCCATATCATTTATCTTTTTCCCTTAACCAAACTTCTTTTCTGTTGCAAGAAAGAGACTCTTTAAACTCTACCTTATGGACTGATCTTGAAAAGTCCTTTCTTCATCCTTTTTCTTTTATGGAATTTTTATTGTTTACCATTTACATCTAGACCTTCATCACTATCTCTCCTGAGGAGATAAACATAGGTATTTCAACGTATGTTTATCTCCTATAGAAATCTTAAAGACCGATTTTCGCAGTCATCCCTTTGCACAATACTTCTATTAAATTACGTAATAAAACCATTTTTTGGGAAAGATTGGTATGTTAAGGGTTTCAAGTGGCTTTTATCAGCTCTTTCAGAATGATGTTTGCATTCCTTTTTCGGTAGCTCAATCACTTTTTGCCCTTTTACTCTCATATCAAACCAAATACATATCCTTAATTTCTGCTGTTCAATTCTCATACAAGAATTTTCTTCTTAATCCCACTATCCCTTCCGCATTATCCAGCATAAACAAGATTTTATATACATCCTATTCTGCATCTCAATTATATAAACATCTCATAGCTTCTTCAGATACTAGAGACAAAACAGATGTGGAAAGTTTTTGGGAAATTGATTTAAAAATACATTTTCAATTCCAATTTGGAAAAACATTTGGAATAAAATAAGAAACTCTTCTAGAGCAGCCAATGCCACCCAAACTTTCTTTTTTATGTACGTTTGATCACTCCTGCTACATTGCATAAGATAGATCATACTATCCCATTCATGTGCTGGTCCTGTTCCACTGCCCCAGCAGATCTTAAACACATGATATTTGAGTGTCCCCCATTTATGAATTTTGTTCTCTCTTTTCTCGCTCTTCCCCTCTTTCTTCTCATTTTACTTTTTTACTTTTTGCATTTAACATTTAGTTATATACGTAATGAGTCTGTTGTATCTTTTCCAATGTAATCGCATATCTTTTCAATAAATGTTACTTTCAAATGTTAAAAATTAGATTTCATGATTTGCGAGGCTGTATGATGGACCAACATCTCTTCAATTCCTGATAAAAATGTATGCAGAACCAGCTAGAGTCCACTTCAAAGGTTGTGTCTGGAAGCAATGACTGCATGTGGCTAGACTCTCCGTAGGGTGTTCAGATAGAACACATGCTTTTCATCCTGTATTGACTTCATTTGTTCAGTCTAAATCTAAATCAATGATTAATCTCAATCTGATTTTGAAGACAACAGGTGCCTAATGATCTTCGAGATGGCTCAGTATCAATACCTCGACATTCCCCTCTACAGTAGGAACCTTCGGCTTGGTTCTATTCAGCTTCCGATGGTTTTCCTCTATGATGGGCTACGTGGGTATCTTCTGAGTTAGCTTAACAATTAAAAACTCACAAAGTAATAGGACATTGTGTGGGTGCACATACGCATTTAATAAAGCTGATACCATGCAAGGTCTCGACCGGACTCCAAAGGCAATCTTGACCAGATTAATGAAATACAGATGTTCAGGTCGCATTTGGAGAGAAAAGACTGGGCACAATACAGACTAAGACACTCTTAGAGGCAGCATGCCAACAAAAATGACACTGTGAACCACAAAAAATGAAAGTAATAAGCAAGTCTACTAATGACAGTGCTCTAGCACTACCTGTATCCATTGGCTAAGGTAAAGCAGGAGGGCAACCATCAATGATCCAGTCCCCCAAACAGGAGCGGAGTCTGCTAGGTAGGAGACAAGGAGTTGCTGTGACTCAAGAACCTGACGGGCGATTGGGGGTGAAAGTGACAGGAGATTTGTGATGGTTTACTGCTCCTACAGGCCTGCCAAAAACCTTTTAACTGGAAAACTCATATTAGTGATGAGACAAAACATCAGAAGGAAGGTCAGGGTGGAGATGCACTGGGGTAGTGGTGTTACTCCAGTACTTTATAGAAGAGGCAGTTAGTCAAGTATTGTGGTGAGTTGGAAAAGAAGCACAGGTTCCTCAAATTCACTTAAGAACTCACTGTTAAAATAATTAGTTAATAATGCAGTCTTTCTCTATGACTCGGTTATTTAATCTATTTTCTGTGTGTTAATTCTACCAGAATCTCGTCCTCGTAAATGGACACTGCTTTATTACCATTGAGTCTGTTCTTTACAACAGCTTTAATAATCACATGAATAACACTGGACCAGGAGTAGCAATGCAGGTTGGGGTATATTGCATAATGTGGGGTTTAATTATTTGATGAGATGAGGGACATTTGTTGGGATTCAAGTACATTTACCTAGTTTTGGAGGGATTTTGAGTTTGGGAATTCTGGGGTACAAAAGGTCACTGTAGACTGCATCGTCAAAGCTACAGAGGGAGATAACGAACTAGAGTAGCAAGGATTAGGGTTGGTAGTGGTTGAGATGCTGCGGGAGAATGGTGGGTGATGGTTCTGATGGTGGAGTTGCAGACCAAATAGGAAGCTTTAGCACGGATGTGAGGTGATAGAAATGAAATTTGCTGGGTTAAAGACTACATCAGATGTGTGCAAACACAAATATAAATGCTGCCAAAGGAGGATACAGAAATATGCACAGACATAACACCAACATACTCACCCAGGCACACAAAACCTATCACAGAATGACAAGCTTCAAATCCAGAGCAGCGGCATTCCTGGTAAGGCCAGACTGTGTTCCTACTCAAAATACCACTATCGAAAACACAAAATGTATTTACTTCAATCCTAATGTCCATATGTACAAAACAGTTTTATTTGCTCTGTCTTTTACTTGTCATACCATTGTCACAGGACAGATGCACAAAACAGAGACATATTGTACTTGTGTTCTTAATAATAGTCCAGACCAATTGAAGCATTGGTTGTGCAAAGGCAGACCACCTTTTCCCAACTATAAAGAGGAAAGATGGCCAAGTCAACCACAATATTACCTCTGCATTGTTCAGATATGCAACGTCAGTTTTATTTCTGTCCTAGCTGTCATTACCTCAACAAGCAGGCATTAGGCAGCACATTCAAGTTTCTCAATGCCCAGTTCTTCGCCATTAGCCTATGTGTACTTGAAAAGCAGGTCCCTTCCCTATCAGCATGCCCACTTCCTGAACGAAGGGGCTCCTATGGCCAAAAAAGGAGTCTGGCCTCTTAGTGAGACTGCCTCTTCCATTAACTGTGTTGAGGAAAAAAGCCATTCTCAATAGAAAGCTTACTTTTTCTAAAGACATTTTCTCCTTCAGACTGCCTATATTTCAAGGAAAAACCCACTTCAAAAACGCATGGACCACAGGCTTCAGACTGCTTATTTTATGTCAGAAGGTCCTTTAGAATGCAAGAAGGCCTCCACATCAGGCTGCCTATATTCTGAATGCCGAATCCCCCACCCAGCAGCCTATTTCCTGGCAACAGGAATGCACATGGACAGACTACTTATTTTCTTCAAAAAGAGGGCCGGCCTCCCCATCAGATGACCTACACTTGCTAACATTTCGAAAGAGGGAGAAAGTGAAAATCGGGGGAATGTATTTTCCCCATTGACTATCATTTAAACAGTGTCAAATTTAGGCCGAACACAGCTCCAATAAAGCCATTTGCAGCTTAAAAATTCTAGAGACTCCCGTCTGAACCGAACCTGTTGGTATGTATGATAAAGGGAGACGAGTCGTATATTGGAGTATCTGTTTTCTAAAAGCAGCTTCCCTATCCGACTACCTAAGGTTTTTTGGAGAGCCACAGTGGCGGCTGGTAGGGAATGGGGGTGGCAAGGCAGGGGGTTGAAAAATATATATTTTTTTAATCACTTAGCTTTTTTCTGCGTTTCTCCTCGTCCTCTCTGCTTCTCTTCCTGACTCCAAGTCTGAAGGAAGCAGGAAGCACACAGGCTCCCCTAAGACAATCACAATGCTGCAATGCAGTGTTGTGATTGGTCCATGCGCTATGGTTTGGCGCTTAGGCGGGGACAGGGAGCATGTTTGTGCAAAATGTGCTTAACTGTTTGGCTGGCCCAAGACGGCCCGCAAAACCCTCATATGCACATAAGTGCACAAACCACTCCTCCTACCTGGGCCACCAGGCCTGCCCTAACCCAGCAGCATTGACAAATACAATGATAATATCATTGTTATTATTTTATTTTTCCTTTTCCTCTGCTCTGAGAGCAGTGGGGTTAAGCTCCTCCACCTTAGCACAGAAGTCACCCCTGGCAGAGCCAACTCCACCATCAGTTTGCCTAAATGCTGAAAGCACTGACGTCCCTCACTAAATTGTTTGTTTTCATACAATAGACCTTAAAAATGAACAAATGCAATATTTTATTTAAGTAGTGTTTGCACCGATTCCTAAAGATTCACTTCTTGTTCTGCAAGCTGGACTTTTGAAAGAGAGTAGTATTGCCAACTGAGGGAAGAAAGCAAACGCGCAGAAATATTCTCTCTTTGCCCACTGCAACTTTGGAGAGAACATTTAAGTGACCAACCGTGGCCCTCCTGCCACATCGTACTGCCTATTTTCGAAAAGGTTCCTCCCTCACACTGCCTATTTTCATAAAAACCAAAGGACATCCTCACATCGTATAATTCATTTGTCTAAAACGGGTAATGGACAAAGGTTTTCTACCACTTATGTTTTAAAGAAGCTATAGGACTTCCCTTTGGTTGAAGGAAAGGAACAATAATTGCGCAAGCGCTCAACATTTATAATTTCCAATCTCCACTCCAGAAACACAGGTCAATCACAGCCTGCACCATAATTATAAAACCTCAACTGACTTGTTTGTGTTACTTTCTTTATTGTTAGACACTCAAGGTCATTGGTAGAGTGAGGTCTAAAACAGAAAACCACAATAGTGTCCTGTTGCTACTGCAGAAATTTGCAGCACCGGCTGAGGAATACTACAGGAAGCTAAGCAAGAGGAGATGGGCATCCGGTACGGAGGACCCAGCGATGAGCTTGTTTTAGCCATGGCAGTACTAGAGGGCAGCAGATTCCTAGAGCCAGAGAAAAGATCCCACCAACCTTGGTGAACTGGTGCACGATGATGTGTAGGCAGTGCTTCTTCATGTCCAATGCCTGCGTCTTGTCAGCGGCTTCCAGAATCTGGCGAGTTAAGAAGAAGGCTCCGTTAGTGAACATATATGTCATATCTACGTAGACTGTTTATTGCTCTCCCACAAAAGTCTTATGAAACAATAACACAAAACATCATCCTTGTATTAGCAGATTGCTTCAGTTCCACAAATACTGAATATGGATCTGAGGCTGGTTTAATGTCCAAGTGACACCAAATTATAGAAAGATGGCAAAGTCAGATGCAGAATGGAAAAATAGTGGTGATTCTGAACTATAGGCGTCAGTCATTAGACATGTGTCAAAACACAAGAGGTGATGTTCCCAGGGATCCAACACGCACTGAACTTTATCCTTTTACGAAATGGGCATTTGAATACCATTACTTGACATCTTTAAACAATTCCCTATTGAAAATAGAGTCTGAATCCCTTCACTGGTCATGTTCACACCATTTCCAATGGCACTGACTGAACATGAACCTCCCCCACTCCTCCACCCCAAGTGTCTCAATGTAGCAAGGAGTTTCTTTGTACAGTAGAAAAAGCATTTGCTGGGAACTGGATATGAAAGGTTACCTGTATGCTTTTAGAGGCAACTGCAGCATCAGCGCTGTGTGTAAAATTACAAGCACATGCAGCGGCAAAGTGAAGAGTGGCACTTTCATTGAATGGCATCTGAAAACGGGAACTAGAGTGGCAAATCGCAGAGGTTCAAGCTCTATGATTAACAGGGAAGAGTTTTAAAGTTGGGTACAAGGCCTAAAGAAGATCAAGCTGTTTAAAAAAAATATGCAGGCTGTTTCAGGGTATCTTCCCTTCTTAGTTATTGAGGGGCTGCGCCTTAAATTAAGTATTTGAGCCAGAAGTATCAACGGCTAAAGAGGAATACAGTAAAGGATGGTGCACATCTATTGGTACACAGATTGTAGAACCATGGTCTTCATTATCCATTATTCGTGCAGCCTGTATGTATGTGTGTGCTATTTACATTGCACAAACCCAGCTAAAACAGAGCGGAGAGCTGAACACATCACTTTGTGTAGGACATTCTTTAGTGCGCTATATAAATGCCTATACATACATACATACATACATACATACATACATACATAATGCTCCGAATAAAGCCTTATCAATTGAATTGTGTAGGTGGTCAAGAGCTGACCCCTGAAAGTTTTGTATTTTTAATACAATCCTTCATGCCCTTCCTCTGAGGGTAATCCAGGCACATCAGCCAGCACCTGTGTTCCAAACAGCTTAGTATTCTCTAGTACAGTTATCCATTGGAAGGCTGGTCTGCAACTCAACTGTATTATAAGGAAAGGATTTGCTTTATGTCTGACTTACTTTTTCTTGGGAATTATTTGGATCAGCTTGTGGCCTACATGAGTGAACTTGAAGAACACACACGCATTTTAAACGTTTGATGCAGGGTAATTTGTGTGCAGGGGAAGCATCTAAACAAACAATTCACAAAACGAGATAGGAAGCCTGCTGCTTTAGTATCTCTAGTCATTTTATTTAAACAACACTACGTAGTGTCTCTGGAGCACTCTGTTGGAAAAGAGAATGGCCTACCAGAAATATCATTACCAAACTTTTTCTTTTGATGGCTACTTATTTCTGCAGACTCCTCACCTTATGAACCATTCCAAAATCAATACGTCTATGGGAGGTGAACCTGAGTAGTGCAGATTAACCAAGGAAGTCATGCAAAACAGCCCTAGCAAAATACTGTCACTGTGTATCCGAGCTGTGAGGCATGTACGTTTGCAAAAGTATGTAGATATGATCATGTGGCTCCCTGACAGATGTCAGCTATCGTAACATCTCTGGAAAAAGCCATTGACCTAATGGAAAGTGCATGAATGCCATCTGGAGTGTCTTTCTTGGCCAAGGTGTAGCAGATCTTGAGGCAGAAGATGACCTAATGAAAATGGTGCGTTGTTCACCACTTGTCCTTTTTCCTCTTACAAAGCCCATAAACTCCTGATTATCTACTCTGTCCTGTCTAATGCAACCACTAAAAAAGGGCAGGGTACCTCTGGATTCCAGTTATGTATGGGGTAGGGGGTATAAGACTGGCTCACATGAAAGGCTGACACCACCCTGGGATTGAAGGCTAGTACGAACGACCAGGTACATGAACTGAGAGGGCCTGAAATTCGCCAACCCTAACGACTGAAGTTATTTCTACTAACGTCTTTAGAGTGAAAAACAGATATGGACAACATATTTCCACTTGGAATAATGAGCAGAGTGAAGAGAAGAAGTAAAGTAAACATCTTGGAAAAGGCAGCAAAAATGGAATGGCTGGTAAGGAAGACAAAAATGAGCCATGGATAGACAAATGGACCTCCACTGTGTCTGCTGCGCAAGGGACAATGCAAATCATACATCATCAGAAAAGGCTGGCTTTAAAAAGATTTGGGCAAGGCCCTTCAACTCGTACCACTAAACAGATTTGTTCCAGCAAGCTGCGCAGATGGATTTTGTAGAAGGTTTCTTGGCCGTCTAGATTTATCTATCAGTTTATAAGATAGGTTAAAGGACTCTAGCTTGCACTGTTCAACCTCCATGCATACAGCCACTGCATTTGAGGCTTGAATTGAAGGACCTGACCATCCTTCTGCAAGATCCACCATGAGCAGGCGAGGAAGAGGAAATAGTAAGATCTTGTGCCCCTTTCCCCCAAATCACCACTTCTGTGGACCATTTGTTCAATAGAACAAGGACTTCCACCTCACAAATTGAGGTATGTAAGACAGCATGTCAGCCCCACTCCCTCTGCACCATGACTTTTCTGTCCAGGGTACTTATCATTGACTTGGCAATTTGACTCTAATAAAAGTGAAGGAAGGATAGTAACCTTCTACAGAGGACCAGCACAAAGCTTTACATCTCCCGAAAGGAACACTTGAGGGATCCTTAGGTACAGACCCTTACTAGATTGCCATTCTGTTACCATAGGCCGAAGCATATGATTCCCAAGAAGCCTGGCAACATATTCAGGGGAACAATCCTCTATTTCCCTGGTAAACAAATGGAATTCTGCCCACTTGACAATGTACCTAATGCAGCTATAGCAGTTATGTAAAAATATTTTCTTATCCCAAGATATGATGGGTTCAAGCTTGTTTTTATCACATTACTATATTTTTTCCTTCACTGCTTAAGAGCAAATTGCTAAATGCAACTAAACCCGATCTTACCCAAGTGCTCTGTCTCTATAACTAACCTTTACAGATTAATAAAGTCAGATTTCCATCATTTATTCACACCGACCACAGAGGTGATGGTGTGCCTAAATATCAATGCGAAGACAAAATGCCTGCTGCGCAAATAAAATGCCTTAACTTCATAATAATGATATTGATATCTCTGTCCATTAGCGTCTACTGTTTGCAAATCTGTAACGTTCCCCCACGATAGCTTCGCATCTGTACTATGAATAATATGAGGTCATTGCCTTTCAGGATGGTGGAATGACAACTGTCAGGAAGCTATCAGGGGTCCATCAAGGTTCTGTCATGATTAGAGATGGGTACTTGATGGTACTGAAGGTCATCGGGATCTGCAAATCTGGTCCAGGTTCAGCTATGTTTCAGTGGCGTTTTCATCTTTGTTTCCAACTCAGTACTGTCAAGTGTGCATGAAAAGATTTGTGTTCAATGCTCAGTTTTTGTTGTGCAGCCCCGTAAAATGATATTATCCAAGTGCTTAGAAAAGAGGCTGATGCTATTCTTGTGCCAACAAGAAGAAAGTAGGTAGCTAGAACTCATAATAAATGTTTTAATATTACAATAGCGGTTGGGAACTAAATGGCGTAACTTCTGGTGGAAGTTCTACAATTATAACCGTTACTCGTTTGAGTTATACAATTTAGACCGTGTTACTAAATAATCTTTCATAGCAAGCCTGGAACATTGTACTCTGGCTTTGTTTAAGGGCAGTGATGTCACAGTTCTGTGCTGGGAGGAAGCAATTGGGTTGAGAACGTTATCTTATCTACAGGATCAGTTGATAGTCTGTGTGAAGTGTCTATAGGGAAGTATGGGTGTTTCTGAGGCAGGGTAGACCTTATGTTCTTGCTGTTCAGTACATGGATAATAATTCTTGAGGGAGAATGGGGTAAGTAGTGACTGCATGGGAATATGGGTTAGTATCCTGGAAGATGGATGCGGTTAACTGCTGTGTTGAGTGGCTGCTACTGTTGTTGTACTTGAATGGTGGTGTGCACGGCATATCCCATTACACACTTCCCCATGACCACAACAGTGGTCTCCAATACTCCTCCTGAAAAGAGTTAATTCAGGATGGACACAAACGAGTATGGAGGCAGTTACCTGAAGCACATTCTCCACAGTCACATTCATTTCGAGGTTCTGCTTACAGTACGCCTGAAGTCGATTGTTGAAGAAGCCATAATAGTATGGAGCTGAAAACAGGTATCTGGAGCAAGAGTTAGGGATAAAACGTTCAGAATTCTTAGAAGCACTTTATTCAAAGGTTATTTAGTGCAAATAGAGTGCAGCATATTGTCCTCTATAAACACAAAGACGTTTTGTCCCAGCATTTGCAACAGCTGATGTGTGTGTGTGTGGGGGTCTTAGGTGACATAGTCCCTACGCTGTCCATAACAGAGGGAAAAGTCAATTTTCCATCAAGCCTTTGTTGGACTTGGCCCTTCTGGCAGGTTCACCCCTAAACTTTTTGCTTTTTAAATGTGAATTGGAGGTAGTGATTTTTGGTTTCTGCGCACTTTCACTGTGTCCCAGTGGAAAGTGTGTGCGCACTCAGTGTGTGGAGTAAGGTTGGCCTGCCCTCCCATAGGAATGCATGGGGAATGTCTGTGCCCCTGGTAGTTCCTGATGTGTGAGGTGTGCATGCTCGAGTTTGGTATGTGCAAACTCGTGTGATTGAATGCTTCGCAATGATGTATGTGGCATGATTGTGTCTTGTGCGGAAGTGCCACTTCTAGGAGTTGGCATATTAGTGTAAAATATGCCTGGCGTGTGATTGGCTGGAGCTGGCTGGTGAGCCTGGCTCCAGGAAGTCTGGATGGTTCTGCCCGGTGGTGAGTGTGAGATTAGCATGCTGATGGCTGGGGAGGGCTGCACCTGGTTCCTGAATGAGCTGGGCGTTCCCCACACAATGCTGGCTCCGCCCCCTGTGGTGCGTCTAATGACCCTAGCCCTGCCAGTGAATGAAAAGGGTGGTTGAGCACATCAAGGGTGCTCCAAAACCAGCTGCGACTGGTTTCTCCCCCACTCTGCACCCACAGACAAAGGGAAAAGGTGTATAAAAGAGGGGCTGTGATCCCATGTAAATGTTCTTGTTCTTGTTCCCAACTTGAATCTTACCAGGGGCATGCTGCTGCTGGGGCCCAGGGGAAGGCTTGCCTCCCTGGGCCCTGCCCAGCCCCTGGACTGCTGATGCCCTGGATGACTTGCTTTACTGGAAGTTACGTGCTCCCTTTCTTTGCCCTAGAAACCCTGGACTTCATTTACTTTGGTCCTGGGAGGGCTGCCTCCCTTTAAAAAGCCTATAGCTCCTTTGGCAGCAGGGGAACGCTGTTCTGCCTGTCTTCTAATTCCCCCCACTGGTGTCTGCAGGAGGAGTGGGGGTAATTGGCTGCTCTTCCCAGCTCGTGGCCGTGAGGAGACTGGGGAAGCTCGTGCCCTGATCACCGCCGCCGCAACGGCGTTTCTGTTCTGCTTATGGGGCTATTGCTGAGCAGGTGCCACCCTGCTTATGCCCCGATGTCCGCAGGTGCCTACCCTGCATTATGCCCACGTGAATAGTGCTAATAGCGGGTGTCCACCCCGCTTCTACTTTTGTTTGTTTTCCACCGAGGGAGCCTACCCCTCTGCCGCCCTGCCGCCGCGAACCGCGGCCCGCCTGACTGTGGGTGGGGCCAGCGGGAAGGAAGCAGGAGGAAGAATGCGGCCGGAAGTTGACACAAGACAGAGGAGGTCGGGAGCCCACTCCGCCTCCTCGAGCACCAGAGAGAAGAGGAGAAAGTCTTCCCGCGGCCGGGGGCTCCTGTGAGCTGTGGAGAGCCCCGGGGCCGCCAGTGCAGAGGAAAAGCAATTGTCCCGCCTTTTTCCGGTCTCCCGTGTGGAGAGGGAGACCGGAGATTACCCGGAAGTGAAGCTCCGCCCCTCCCCTTGTGCCGCGACAAGACTGCCACCGAGAGGAGCCATGGCTGAGATGTCCCGCACCGCCGCCCGGAAGAGCCCCGGCACCGAAAGGAGACACGCGAGGCCCCCCCCCACGCCCCCCCCCCCCCCCCCCCCCCGAGTCCCCGGTGAGTGAAGGAGGGGGGCGGAAGACCTGGTCGTTGGTTCCTTTCTAGGGCAGCCCCGCTCGACAGAGGGCTGCCCCAACGGTTGTCCCCTGCAGAGCCCCTAGTGAAGGGGGCCCTATGTTGTTAGTGCCCCCCCATCTCATGCACTGAGCGGCCCCCGATGGCAGCGGGCCACTCCCACATTTTGGGCATCAGTATTTAGAGCCTCGAGAGCCTCCGTGGCTCCAATGTGTTGGGACATTGTATTTACTTGCAGAGCCTGAGGGCTCCCATGCTGGGCAGTAGTGTTTCCTGAGCCTAGATGGCTCCAACCAGGGGCATATTTGTTTTCAGAGCCAGAGGGCTCCAACCTATTGCGCAGTTTGGATTCAGTTTTGATTCCTGAGGGGCTGGCGAGAGCCCCAGCCGCAGTTTTATCCCAGCTGCCCAGCAAGTAGTGGGCAGCTGCACCGTTTAGGTTTTCCTTCCTAGGGACATGTGTTCTATGGACTTAGGAGTGAGACGCACTCCTTCATCCCTGGCCTTTCCCCAGCTGCGCAGCACTTAGTGCCAGCTGCAGCGTTTAGGCCCCCTGTTCTGTCCCTCAGCTGCCCAGCAAGTAGTGGGCAGCTGCTACGTTTAGGTTTTGGCGCATTGGCGCAACCTGGACCCTGGACTTTTGATGTAAGTTCTGTGTTAATGTGATTTCTGCAAAGTGTTCTTTGCTACACCTCTGAATGTGTGTTTATGCATCATGTGTTCTCCTGTGCTGCACCTCTGAATGTGTTGTAGATGCATCATGTGCCTTGTTCCTTACACCGCTGAATGTAGGTTCTGCATCATGTGTTTTCCTTCCCTGCACCGCTGAATGTGTTGTGATGCATCATGTGTAATGTGCCTATACCCCTACTTGTATTGTGATACTTAGGTGGTTGTTCTTGCTAGTACAGGTGGTGCTAGTGAGGTCCTGGTTCCCTGCATGACCTGTTCCTAAGGTGGTTAGGATTGCGTAGGGGGTACTTACCGGTTACCAGTAGTTACTGGTTGTGTGCTACATGATTATTTGGTGTTTAACTATCTCCAAGGGCTTGATACTGAGCTTGCCCCCTGACCAGAGTCCCAGGACCAGTGGACTCTATTGTGCCTTCCCTGACAAATTGCTGGGACTGGTCTGATCTCCTTGGGCCACTGGGGCCTCGCTGAAGTGTGCCTCGCTCACTCACCTCTGCAGCTCCTGCCCGGCCGCCCGTCCAAGCCTCGAGCCGCGTAGCTCTCCCCCGAGCCGCGCCGCTTCGCTGGGTCGCCCGCATCCTGCCTCCCCCTCCTTCTCTGAGCCGCACACATTGGTCGCCCCAGACAGACGCTTGTAGCTAGCCGGCCGCCCGCTCAAGCCTACTAAGGAGATCACTCGCATTATCCTGCGCAACCAGGACGGAAGGTACTGTCCGATAGGCTCTATGTTCTAAGTTCTAGGCCTACAAGTATTGTATTCTAAGTTCTAAAAGTGCTGATTCCTGACAGTGGTCCAGGTGGCCCTGTCTTGTACATATCCCCTGTAAATTCTGCCAGTGCCTGTTGGCACATTGTAAAGTGTGTGTTTTTATCTAATGTGTTTTGGTGTAATACAAAAGGCTATTTTTATATACAACCTTGTGTGGAGTTTCCTTTGTGGTGTGCCTTGGGTGTTGTTGCTGGGGTGCGTGCGCAAATACTTAACTCACATCGCCTCCAAGTTTAGCCTTGCTGCTCGCGCCACGTTACCTAGAGGGTGAGCAGGGGTTATCTTGGCGTGTAACTTCCTTGCCCTGACTTAGGAGTGGTGGTCTCTGACTGACTTTGGCGCAAGCCCTGGCCAGCCAGGGATCCCATTTCTAACAGCCTTTAAATATACCTGCAGAACAGAACGAAAGTCAAAGGCATGTAAGGAGTAACCCAACATGTCACATACTCTGCCCGGTTTGCTCCATTTTCTATCAGGCAAGCTGCAAAAGGGGTGCAGAGTGCAACTGCAATGTTTTGCACTGATGCAAAGTTTGCACTATTTGACGGGTAGTCATGAAAACCTTTGTCAGCAATGGAAAATACTGTGCTATTAAAAACCTCCTCTTCCAGCTGGCTGCTTGGAAGGAAATACATGATTTGAAGAAACTCTAGGCACAGTTATATTTTAAGTCAGTAGAACATGAAGGAAAAGGATACAGGGAATCTTCTGGCGGCATGTTCACTTCTCCATAGTAAATGTAGCGCAGCATGGACTCGAAAGCTTGTTTGCTGGGGACCATTTCACCAATTGAGATGTTCACCTGCCCATCCACAGGCATGAAGGAGCGGAACATTGCTTCAAAGTAACTGCCAACAAAACATTCACATATAAATAACACATCGTGGACAGACGACAAAATCCACGTGAGTGTACTTGACTAATCTGAACCTTGATCAAGCAACATCCTCAATTTTTACGGGTTTCTGAATTGAAACAAATATATTAACGTGGAAAATGGAGATAAAGAGTCACATCACATATATATATATTGTTATTATTTTTATGTTTTTTACCGTTCTATTGCATTGACTTTTGTAAGCTATTGCATAATGCTTACAGTGTGAGTTTTTCTTTCCGATTCTGATAAAAATGAACAGTGGGAGAGCAGTTTACAAACGATAACAAGCACTGGCAAAGCCAAAAGAACTGACTTATGAATGAAAGTGCCTTTTGAGTCACTTATAGGTGTAAACACTCAATCAGTCATCATACAGGCACCCTGTCGCTCATCTGTGCACTTATGTATCTATTCATCATTCCATGGACTCATACTTTCATTCATGCTCAGATGCAACCGCAATAAAACACATACAAAGTGACGCCATTTGAGAGATAAATGAAAGGAATACAAGTAGAAAAAAGAAAACAAGCTGCCTTCTAAACACAGCGGGCATATATTTGCAATAAAAGAAACTAAGCATAGCAACTGGTGTTAGAGGAAGTGGCTACGTGGAATATGGCACATTGCAGATTAAATGAGTGGTAAGCTTGGAACCTGTCAGCACTGTACGGAGTACTATCCTCTGAAGAAACAATAAAATAACAAGCATTTACAATGCAACGGTTTCACCTTTGTAAAAGTTAGAGCTATTGGCATTGTAAATGACAAATTTTTCATTTATGTGTTGGTTTTGAAAACAGATAAATAAATGGCATTGCCATTTACAATGCCAAGAGCTTAATCTCTCCCAAACAGTAAAAATGATTAATAATAACTAACCTCCTTCTTATCAAAGGACCAAAAACCCTGCCTTAAGTTGCAGTCATTAAAGAGCTTGCAGACAATTAGGAGCTCTCTGAGTGATGGTGTGTGTTTTGTAGGTGTGTGTGTGTGTGTGTGTGTGCACGTGTGTATTGCTGACATGCAATGCTCACATTCAACTAGGAGCTCCCTGAGTGATGGTGTGTGTGTTTGTAGGTGTGTGTGCACATGTGAGCATGCACATGTGCACGGGTGTGTGTGCATGATCATTGTGTGAATGAACGTTCACGAGTGTGTATTAATGTGCGCATGTGAGTGAGTGTGCATATGCATGGATCCACAAGGCATGAAAATGTATGTGCCGATACTAAGTAACTGAGTACCGGCCCATTTAAAGCACTGAATAAACGTGTTACCAATGTTTCCCTGCATGTTCCATTTATTCCTTGTATGCAACAAAGAGTAGAAAGGAAACAGAAAACAAAGAACGTGGAGACATTAACATTAAGTTGAAACTTAAAAGAAGCTTTTTTTTTGCACGAGACTCCACAACCAACATTAAAGTGAACAAATTAAACCCAAGCTATCAGAATTACATGCATTTAAAACATACAACGGAAAGAACACGAGATATTAAAAATAAAGTAATGCTTATAAATGCACAATAATATTACTGCAATATGCGAACATGAAATCGCAGATACATTGTTGACACAATCACGAACTCACAACAATACAGAAGTCACAAAAGAGTACTGCAATTAATTTATTATAGCATCTTCTAGGCTACACCTTTACTGCCCAACCATCCACCCTCTGTCGAGTGTCTGGGATGTGGGGCGAAAGTAAGCTGCCTTCTTACTGTAAGTAGTATATTGGGATTGAAAGAGGAATGGTATCACTCTTGTTTATCATTGTGGGGGCGAGGCAAGTTTTTTTTCATTTTAAATTGTCCTCTACCTTCATTTGCAAAGTTTCACATACAGAATACTAATTTAAAGTGTCGGAAACATCAAGGGAGGGGGGGGGTATTTGCTTTCGAATCGAGTTAAAGAAAGCGAGCAGAGACAACTAAAACTGTACTGATTTATAAAAATACCATGGAAAGATTTATACCGAAGCCACATGTATAACTAAGCTCATCTTCTACAACCGCTATATGTAATATGCATAGATACATGAAAACACATTCTGCATTCCTATGAGGGCGCAGCATGCGGTAGATGTAGGGTCAACGCACTGTAATATGATGCATGTTGTCCAAGATCACACCTTAAAGTCAAGCAAAGTTCAGAGGGTCTCACAATCTAGACCACTCAACAGCTCTCCCCCAAAATAATTAGATTATACGTGACAAATGTCATTTTCTTGGCCTTTGCAACAGGGGGTTAGAGGTATTCTCAATGAGAACTGTCTTTCACTTTTTGAATTTCTTCAAATAACATATTCCATTGACCGCAGATTACATTTGAAACACATATCTCGTATGCACACACGGACCAGACCATTATCTGTGATGCACAAAACGTGAAAGAGATATCTGTATTTTTACTTCGACTCTTGGAATATCGGTTTGTGCCTTGAGTACTAACAGTCCCCTATACATTCGTGCAACATCCGCTGACACGTGCTTATGTCCCACTGTAGAGCATCCACAGCCTCATGTTTGTCGACCCTTTGAACTAAATTTCAATGCATCGGTGGCTTTAAATTATGGCCCACTAATTTTGCTGCGTAAAAGAAAAGCACCCGGAGAAAATTCCTTTTAGAAAACCATGCATGCTCAGCACTTCACAGTGCATGCTAGAGACAGGGCTGTTTATCACTAGAACATGAGTGATGGAATTATTTTACCATATTTTGTGTTTTATAGTCTTGGTGCACTGCACACGTCATTGTAACTTCCCTATTCATCGAATGAGAAGATGTGTCAGGAAGTAGCTGCCATGTGCAAACAACATACTGTAGTCCTAAGAAATATTAGCTATGTGCTGAAGAGCTGAGTCTCAGGTGCTTTGAACAATCGCTGAGCACCTTGGGATTAGTGGTATTTTATTTCCAGCAGTAAACAACTTCACCAGAGTCACGTGCCCCTTTGCCGAATCAGTGTGAGGGCTCCGGGAAATCCTGCTATTATTCCACCCACTCTATGTGTGGTATCCCCTGAGCACAGAACTTCAACTTACAGACCCAAATATTACATTACAATGGCCTGGACAACTATCTTAGGCTCGCTTCATCGTGCACAAGCTCGGTCTTTGTGAAGCAGTGGCAACGACAGCACGTGCTAGCACCGTCTTCATGGAAAATATAAGCACTCCTGGGCTCTTGCTGCTTGTTACATAATAGGAACCCTGTCTGTGCGTCACTCAAGCGGGGGACTCCCTCGGTCTTTTCCCTATCGTGGAAAACTCCATTAGAGAAGGAAACACGTATCTGATGATCACAGGTAACCCTGAGTTTGGCCTCCTCCCTCGGCGACGCCCCAGGAGACGCGCGTGACTCATTAGGACGTCAGTGGAACAGAAGTGCATAACAAGCACCTACGTGCACACGGACAGCGGGGGGGGGGGGGCAGACACGGACAGGGGGTGGCGGGAACAGCACACGGTCAGCGGGAGGGGGGGCGGGAACGGGCCCTCACCTGGACTTCTTCCGGCGGCCGTGGTCGGCATGGAATGACGAAAACAAACACCTAAAAAAAACAAAAAACAAAACTCTGCCCACGCCCGACGACGATGCAAAAAGGGCAGAGAGGGAAAAAATCTCGGGAATGCCCCCGAATCTGGTCCGGCCTTGACGGACAGATTCGGCTTCCAATGGCTAGCCTCCATTTATGGAGCTAGCCAATGGAAGCAGAGGCGGGACTAAGCCCCACACTGTAGGGACATAAGATTTCTCTCTGGGCGGAGCTAGGAGCTCCGACCCCAGGCGAAACCTAAAAGGAGGTGAAGCAAAGAAATGTAAGGGAAACTATAAAAGAAGACAATTAAAAACTAAACTGGCCGACCAGCCATGATACTGAAGCACACTCGTTTTGAGGTGAATGTGCACACCTGATCAGAAAATGCCATTATTCACAGCCAATGACTGATGCAGACTGAAACATTACCCCATGCAGTTCTCTGTCGTGGATAGAAGCAGAGTAAATTATATTCAGGCAGACCAATGGTAGAATAGAGTGGACTCCATGGCCCTCTATGTAGCTATATGGATATATATTTATATATATATATATATGGATGTATGTATCATTTAATGATTGTTTTATTCCAAGCTCCTGGCAGTCATCTAATAAAAGAATGTAACACACATTGTTACTGTACAAATCTTCTGCCCCCAGAGTTTGTCAGAGGCAGTAACAAACAACAAAGTCATTCCCTACAAAGGTCATTGATATGTTGTGTAACAAAATACCATCTGTAAGCTTTGATAGAGAGAAATAACAATCCACCCTTATATCCTGTGGATTTTAACATGTACTCATCACAATCAATATGTTAAGCCAAATGTGCTAATTATAACGTTTCATAATAAACAGATCACACCAATGACAACAGAAATATTTTTTCCTAGTGAACCAATCTGGCCTGTAGCTGTTATCATTGGCTTATCACAATAACAGACGGATGCCTCCTGTACAGCGCATATGCTTTTTCACGAGGCAACCATCAGGCATACAGCCACAAAATTACATAGAATACAAAATTACAGTCCGAGAAGCAAAATACCATCTCTCCTAAGATGGCACAGCAAGGGTTTGGATAGTACAAATCACCTTTTTCCACGTTTTGTCAAAAGGAGTAACCAGCATCAAAATGCTTGCATACTATGCTAATCTGTGGAATTTCATAGCATCCTGAACAACGACTCCAGAATAACGAGTTCCGAAGTTGTGCAAGCCAAACAACGACTTGCCCGAACGACGACTTAGCCTTAACCACGTATGTGCGCAGTTAAGGATAAGTCGGTCCAGTTTTTGGATGGGCGGAGTTGAAAAGAGCGTCGGACAGGAACAGGACAGGTAAGAAGGGATCGGGGGTGGGTGGAGGGGTTCATGTTGGTTTTTAGGGGGTGTCAGAGGTTCGGGGTAGTTTCTAGGGGTGGGGGGTTGTGTGTCAGTTTTTAGGGGGTTGGAGGGGTTCATGTCAGTTTTTCGGGGGTGGTAGGGGTTAGGGTTAGTTTTTAGGGGGTGGGGGTCGTGTTAGTTTTTAGGGGGTGGGGGCTTCGGGTAGTTTTAAGGGAGTCACAGGGGTTTGGGGTAGTTTCTAGGAGGTTGAGGGTGTATTTAGGCCTGAGAAAGAGGGGGGTGGTAAGCTTAGCCATGGATAGGCATTTACCAAAGCATGGTTTTACTACGAAAAAACTGTGGTAAAGGGATGCTTGGTGAAGCCACTCGTGGTTATGACGCGGTCGTTGTAGAGACCGAGTTGTTAAGTTGTTAAGGGAGTTGAGGAACTCGTTCCATCACACAACCGATTCCATATGACAAACTAACTAATGTAGATCTTAATTTAGAGTAATACCTTTCCACCCTTGAATGCCAATTGACTTCAATACAAGCTTTCCAAAATCAATATGTCAGACATTTCATTACAAACAATCAAGCCCTTAATAAACCTTATCATTGGCTTGTCACCATAAGCAACTCAGCCCTGCTATGTTAGTACATAAGCCTTTCCACAAAGCAACCATCAGGTATATTTTAAAAATATGTAGAAAATCCAATAAGTACAAAATACAATTGTCAAAATAATACAAAATCCCTACTGAAAGAATCGATTAATAATTACCATAGTGTGAACAGTCTAGCCCCGGGATTTGTTTAGGTGCGTTACCAGCACCAAAACCCTTGCCTACTACAGTAATCTGCAAGATGCAATGTAATAAAATGCCTTCCTACAGGCTCTTGCACAGTAACTAACCACCGTTAAAAGCTCAGGGCCTTTTTGCAAATACTTTTCACAATACATAAGCCATCCCTACTTGCTTTGTCATTACCTTTTGTTGGACTTGGCCCGCAGGGCAGGTTCACCCCTAGACTTTTTGCCTTATTTGTGACCCTGTGTTAGTGATTTTTGGGTCTCTGCGCACTTTCCCCTGAGTCCCAGAGTGAAAGCGCGTGCGTGTAGTATGGCTGGCCTGCCCTCCCATAGGAATGCATGGGGAATGTGTGTATCCCTGGTAGTTCCTGATGCGTGGGGAGTGCAGGCTCGGGGTTGGTATGCCTGAACTCGTGAGAGTGAATGCTGCAAGATGGTGTCTGCGGCATGTATGTGTCTAGTTGGGAAGTGCTACTTCTGGACATTGAGATATGTGTGCAGTGAGGGTGCTGGAGCGTGATTGGCTGGAGCTGGCTGGCATGCCAGGCTCCGGGAAGTCTGGATGGGTCTGCCCGGTGGTGAGTGGGAGATTAGCATGAGTGATGTGTGGGAGGAGTGTACCTGTGTCCTGGATGGGCTGGGTTTTCCCCACACAATGCTGGCTCCGCCCCCCTGTGGTGTGTCTAATGACCCTAGCCTCCCCAGTGAATGACATGGGTGGTTGGGCCATCAAGAGTGCTCCAGAACCAGCTGCGACTGGTTTTCCCCCCACCCTGCACATTGTAACAAAGGAATTTACAGTATAAGAAGGGGCTGTGTCCCCTTGGAAGATGTTCTACTTTGGAATCCTGCCAGAGGGGGCTTTTGCCGCTGCTGGGGCCAGAAGGACCGCCACTTGGGGAGTCTCCCTGCCTGGAGACCCAGTGTGCTGGCTCTAGCCCAGCCTTGCCCCCCTGCCTGCCTCCAGCCCTGCTGGAGCCCTGTCCTGTCCTCCAGTGCTGGGGAGCACTGAGGACTCCTTGCCTGCAGCCTGAGAGCGCTGCTCTCTGCCCTTCAGCGCTGGGAGCGCGGAAATCGCCTGCCTAGCGCTTGGAGAGCGCTGGATTTTACCTCTAGCGCTTGGAGAGCGCTTTTGTCTGCTGTTTAGCGCTTACGAGCGCTTTATGGTGCCTGCAGCGCTTGGGAGCGCTGTGGTCTGCAAAGGCCGGTGCCCACCCGGCATCCGATCGCCCCGTGTGGCGAGTTGACGGCGTGGGTGCCACCCCGCTTATTGCCGTAGTGTTTTGCCCGGTTTTGATTGATCTACGAGGGAGCCCACTCCTCGGATCATCTGGGAGCCCGCCTGCCTGCCTAAAGCGAGCCGCCGCGCTGCCCGCGGCGACCCGGAAGTGAAGGGATTGCCGTCCAATCACCGCGCGGCCCGGGAGAGTCAACCCGGAAGTCCCGCCTTCTCCACCGAGCCGCGAGAGAGCCTGCCGAGGCTCCCCGAGAGGAAAGGAGAGCCCCGGGACCAGCGGGAGAGACCCGCCGTCGCTGGAAAGCCCAGCGCGAACCCGGTGAGTGCAGGTGCCTGCAGAGGAGGGGGGGAGCGTCGGGACACATTGCCGGTGTCCGCCCCGCCCCCTCTCTGTAGCGCGACCTCGCGCCTTTGTGTTTTGAGCCTGAGGGCTCGGGGGCATTGTGTGTTGAAGAGCCCCGGAGAGGCCCCAACGACCAGCGCATTTCTTGTCTGGCGAGCCAGAGAGGCTCGCGAGCACATTTACTAAGAGCCCAGAGAGGCTCTGAGGGGCATTTCGTCCGTGAGCCTGCGAGGCTCTTGAGGAGCATTTGTCTATAATCCGGGTCCCCAGAGCGAGGGACCCCCCGGCCCAGCGAGGCTGCACCTTTTGTTGCTGGAGCCCTGAGAGGCTCAGCAGCCCCCCCCCCTTACTGGTGAGAGAGCCTAAGAGAGGCTCACCAGTGCCACAGTGGTGGTTCTTTGAGCCCAGAGAGGCTCCAACTTTGCGCTAACTTTCCCTGCTCCAGATGCCCAGCACTTTGTGGGCAACTGCCACGTTTAGGCCCTGACATTGGGACACCGGGACAGTCACAGGTGGTGACTGGTGAGTTTGGGGAAATTGTTATTGATTCTGCACCTCTGAATGTATTGATTATGCGTCATGTGCCTTTACACCTCTGAATGTTACGGCATCATGTGTTTTGCTTACACCTCTGAATGGGTAGATTATTCATCATGTGTTCTCTTTGTCCTTTTACACCTCTGAATGTTACGACATCATGTGTGTTGCTTTTGCCCCCCTACAGGTAGTGTGACGTGTAGGTGGTTGTTTTCTCCCTAGTACAGGTGGTGCTAGTGAGGCCCTGTTACCAGTAATTACTGGTTGTATGCTATTACTGAAAGTATTGCTATTACTGAAAGTATTGCTTTATTACTGAAGGTATTGCTAAAGTGCTATTACTGAAAGTATTGCTTTATTACTGAAGGTATTGCTGAAGTGCTATTACTGAAAGTATTGCTTTATTACTGAAGGTATTGCTAAAGTGCTATTACTGAACGTATTGCTTTATTACTGAAGGTATTGCTGAAGTGCTATTACTGAAAGTATTGCTTTATTACTGAAGGTATTGCTAAGGTGCTATTACTGAAAGTATTGCTTTATTACTGAAGGTATTGCTTTATTACTGAAAGTATTGCTGCTAAAAGTGTTGATACCCTTGACAGTGGTTCAAGTGGCCCTGTCCTGTACAAATATCCCTTGTAAATTCTGCCCGTGCCTGTTGGCACAGTGTAATAAGATGTGTGTTTTATCTGATGTATATTTATTATAATACAAAGGCTATTTTTATATAACCTTGTGTGGAGTGTTTCTTTGTGGTGGGCCTTGGGTGTTGTTGCTGGGGTGCATGCGCAAATACTTAACTTACATCGCCTCCAAGTTTAGCCTTGACTGCTCGCGCCACGTTACCTAGAGGGCGAGTGAGGGGTTATCTTGGCGTGTAACTCCCTTGCCCTGACACCTAGAACTGGCGATCCCTGACTGACCTCGACGCGAGTCTTGGCCGGCCAGGGTCCCGGTTCTAACACCTTTCATTATAAACAGATCACACCTACGGAATCTGACATAACATTTATAAGTGAACAGATAAGGCCTCTACCCCTCTACCAATGGCTTGACACTATATACAACCCAGGACTCCAGAAGTGCCCAGGAGCTGGCAACCATCAGGCATTCATTTATAAAATTACAAACATATGCAAAGTAACATGCCACAACAGTAAACAGCCCCTCTTAATAGGGCCTAACAAGAATCAGCACTGTGAAATTCTACTCTCAGGGCTTGTTAGAGTGGGTAACCTACATATTAACGCTTGCCTTCGATCAAATGTCTGAGATTACATGTAACCAAATACCTTTCTATGGCCTGTAACATAATGTGACGACAATGCACTGCTAGAGGCCCACTGGATTGCCATATGCTTTTCACAATAAATAAGCCAGACCTACTTTTCTAATAACTTTTCATAATAAACAGGCCAGACTTATGGCATCAGCTATAACATTTTCATGCACATCTATCAGGCCTGCAGCGGTTATCACTGGCTTGTCACCTTAACCAACTCAGGTATATTGTACTGAGCATAAGCCTTCCCATAATAACCATCAGGCATACAATTGAAAATGTATACTAAATTACAGTTGCAAAACAAAATAGTATCTCTCCTAAAATGGCTTAACAAGGATCCTCACAGTACACATCTTCTATACTCCTGGTTTGCCACAAGAGGGTAATCAACACCAAAGCTTTTGCCTACAAAGGAAACCTATGAGATCCCGAGCAACAAAAAAATATCTGTAGCTTTCATTCAAAGTAATAACTTTCCACCTTTAAATGCCTATTGACTAACATATAATTTCACAATCAATATGGCCAGCGTACTTCCTTTATCGTACCTTTTCATAATAAAAAAATCAGACATATAGCCTTTATCATTAGCTTGTCACTATAACCAACTTAAGCCCATTGTATTGAGTGTAAGCTTTCCACAAGGCAACCTTCTGGCATACAGTCATAAAAGTACAAAATGTATACATAACTTGAGTTGGCAAAGCAAAATACAGTCTCTCCTAAGCAAGCCTAATAAGGTTTATTGTAGGGCATATCTTCTATCCCCACAGTCTGTTTGTGTAAATCACCAATACCCTTGTCTACTATAGTAATCTCTGAAATGAACCAAAATACTTGCCTACCGGATTTAGCACAGTGTAATACAATCCATCTTTAAAGCCTATTGTCTAACATATGTTTTTCACAGTAAGTATGTCAGGCCTACTACTGGCTTTGTCATATTGTTCCATAATAAACAAATCAATCTATGAAATCTCACATGCTTTTCACAATAAACTGATGACGCCATTACTCTTTAACATTGGCTTTACCCAACACAGGCCTATTAAAGTCCACATAAACGGGCAACCACATCTAGAACAAGCATTGGTAAATTCATTACGTTTTCCTCTACGGGATTAATAACAAGTTAAGAGGTGTGGGAGCAGTGTATGAGTGCAGGTAGAATGGTATGAGGGCTGTATGTGCAGGGTAAGTGGTGCATGAATGAAGGTTAATAAGTGTCTGAGTGCAGGGTAAAAGTGCCCTAATGCATGGTGATTGCTGTGTGTTAAATGCAGAATGAGAATTGTGTGAGTGTACAAGGTGACCCTGTACAGGGTAAGTGGTGTGAGTGTATAGGGTGAGCAGTATGTCAATAAGTGCAGGATGAGTGGTTTGAGTTCAGGGTGAGAGGTGAGGGTGGAAGGTGAGAAGTATGTGAGTGTGGGTTAGAGGTATGTCAATGGTATGTGAGTGCAGAGTCAGCACTGTGTAAGTTGTGGGTAAGCAGTATCCGACATCAATGAGATGCACTTTGAACCCAAAGAGGTCAGTGCATTCCCACTACACCTAGGTGTCCTTAAGTAGCCGGAATATGCTCAGAGGTGGGGTCAAAAAGTGGTATGCCACTGGGCTAAAGCTGCACCAGGTCTGTGTTTCTATTCAGCGGGGAAGTAGCCTAACACTTTGAATAGGAGTATCCTTTATGGGGCAGAAGCATGACTGACTTGCATGTGTCTGGTCTCGGTAATGGCACAGACAAGAGAAAATCAGAGAAACTGGATGAGTCTTAGAACGGCTACAATTGGGTGAGATCAACTCAAGCATTATTGTGCTGTTAGTGCTTGATATTACAGTGCTAACCATTGATCTGTGGTCTGTACTTTGTAAAAAGCTGTTGTAAGAACCAGTAACTCATTTACAGCAGCAACTGGGGAATTGATTTTTTTTCCTTCAAGCATTCAACGACCAGGTGGGCCCACTGTGACTAGAGCTACCAGAGGTGCCCATGAGATGGACCAGTTGGATTTGGGGAAGGGGGAAAGGGGGACTGCGAGTTGTTAATTTCAGAGTGCAACGTGTTAAGATTTCCTTGGATAAGACTGGATGCACTGGCCTCGAGCATTGTTCATACACAATGTAGTAAACTGCTTGTTGATGTTTTGAAAAGGATAATAACCAATACATTTTTTATATCATTCAACAACCAGGATGTGAAGGTCAGCCTTCTCTTCAACTTTTATGATATCTATCTGGTATCGCCATGTTTTCTTATTCTATTTTGTCACCCTCACTTGTTACTTAATTCTTAGGTGGAGGCTCCACTCAACAACAAGTTGCTCGGCAAACACTATAAAATTGAAATATAAATGTAAAAATTGTGAGTTGACTTGCTGGTCATTAGAATAGGCCAATTATTCTGTAACTGTATAGTAGTAATCAAAAGAAGACAAAAGTGTCTCTAAGGAGCCGAACAGTGAGTTTATACTTCAATCACCTATAGATTGAAGTGATTGCAGTGTTTGTGCTGATCCAGTAAGAAGTGTTAACGCCTTGACAGAATTGAGAATGCACTTATAAACTCAGCATGAGAAAATAGTTTTTTTGTCTGCGCAAAAAAGAATTTATATAAAAACAGTCAATGACAGCATGTTACATTTCTCCCTGTTAGACCTTTCACAAACCCACCAGCATTATTTACTCTGTATATCCTTTCCTAAAATAGGTATCTTAAGACGCATTGACCCCTCACGCTAGGTAGACATGCACAGCTTGCAAGACTTACCAGACCACCGTCACCATGATACTATGGACATACCATATGAGATTGCGTTACATTAAGTGGAGCACTGCTACCAAATGGAAGGAGAGGGAGAGAAAAAGAGAGAGATGTGCCTCTTTGTGTCAGGCAAAGCCAGAAGAGAGAAAGATGTTCAATTTCAGCTGTTAAAGTTGGAATAAAAACGCCAGAAGATAAACTGGAAAAATTAGATCTTAATAACGAACTGTTGAAAGCCTAAAAAAGGGTGTTGGGTGGAATACGGGCTTCAAACAAACAAATGCATATGTTTCATCAACCACAGAAACCACGCTTGACATTTTATGTCTTCTGCGTACCATCTGCAACTAAGATACCTCAGCCAAGAGTGCTGCGAGCCACTCAAGCTGGGGTTGATATCTTGTGGCGCGAAGGAAGCTCAAAGAGTGCGTTTGTCACAGGGGTGTGGGCGGGTGAACACAACCAAATACAAGCACTGGTAGAGTCAACATGTCTAGGTTTAAGGCGCTGATGACTTGAAAATTAAATGGAAAGTATGTCAGGATGATGGGGTTAAGCAACGCAGAGGGCACGGATGAGAAGTGCCTCTGCCCTGGAAGAAACATCTCCGCAGCTCCAACAGATGAGAGTGACACGATGGTCAGTATTCTAATTAGTCCTGTATGTCAGTGTGTCTTGGGGGAGACATGGGCAAACAAACACCCTTGAAATGCGTGCAGCCCCAGGGTGGAGGACAAAAAAATTGTTTGACAGCGGATGAATAGGAGTACTTGAGCAACTGATAAGAAAAACACAGGAAGAACAACAGTAAAGGGCCAGCAACAACCAATAGAAATGGAGGAAAAGTATGTGGTAAGCACACAAACTAATGAAAAGTGAGGGCAGGATGTAGGCCCATTTTAAGATTTATATTAAAGACTATAGATTTTATAAGCACAACAAGTGCTGTGCAGGTGAAAACTAAAAATACAGCTTTCAAAACATTATATAATCATTCTTAACAGTGCCTAACAAGAATCATCACAGTGAAACCCCGTCTGGTGTGTCAGACAAGGGCAGCCAATGTTGATACCCTTGCCTACTACAGTAATCTGTGACATTTCATATAATAAAATGCCTATTTGTCTGCTTTATTATAGAGTAATAAGAGGTCACACCTAAAAGTCTACCAAATTTAACATATGTTAATCACAAGAAATATGTCGGGCCTAGTACTTTCCTAGAAACATTTCATAATTAACAGATAAGGTCTATGGCCGTGATTATTGGCCTGCCACCATAACAAACTCAGGCCTGCTGTATCTAGTATAAACCTTGCCACAAGCCAAAAAGAGCAACACATGCAGACTTTTTAGTTGAAGCACACAAATTCAGCCCTATCAAATCCTGTTACAAGGAGGACTAACGTGGGTGGAGCCCACGCACCTCTCTCAGTAAGACTCTGATAGTTCCTTTTCATTGATCACAGAATATGACTTAAGGTCGGAGGCACAGTTGGACTGCCAAGTCATTGCCTAAAAATCCATCCAAGAATGAAGAAGGAAAGGAAAAATTATGCAGCACGCTGTTTTCAAGCTATGCAGCACTCACTTGGCCACACAGTTTGGAGGTTAATTACTTGTGCACCCTAAAGTTCAACTGTGACTTCTATACCTCACTCGTCTTCAAATCGGCATCTGCCCCATAATTGGCAGGCATAGCCTTCCTTGATGCTACCGGTAGGAAAACAACTGAATCCCACTCCATCTGTTACTTCCCAAGGATAAAGTAAATGCATCTTCACATGCCCCTTCTTACACCCTTCGAGTACAAAACCATTTTCCCCGACCACGGATCTTCCACCCATCTGAACATTTTATCATCAGCTCCCTCCATCTCTATTAACCACTAAAGCCATTGTGATCACTCCTCATCCATAGCAATGTTTTTTTAGCATGAGCTCTATTACATATTCACACGTTCTGCATACATCGGTCATCTAGTGGTTAGATTGGAAGTAACTTTTTTTCTCTGACGTTTCCGTAATGACATATTCCTGGATATCACCCACAAAACCCAACACATCTACGGTGTGTGTAATGCTAGTTAAGGGAACATCAGTTTCTTCGGAAGTTTGTAAACCAACATTATATTGCACAAGAAAGGTTAAAAGGTAAGTAACCTGTTGCACCGCAAATTTGTTAGAAATTCAAATAATGTGAGTAGATTAGAAAGTAGCTTCATTCTTTATCGGAGATTAAACCGTCTTTAATCGATTCTTAAGTACTGTCTGCCCCACTTATATTTCTGCTCTTGAGTTGAAATGAAAAGAGTATGTTTCAGTGAAAGTGTCTGCAGAATGTAAAGTTGGTGCCTTGCACGTCTTATAAAAGAAGTTATGATAGACTTTGCCTGCAAGTGGCTGTTTAAGGCTTGTGTGCAAAAAATTTATACATAATTTTTCCTTATATCTTCCTAGATTCTTATTTTTTTGGCCAAATACAACATATAACTGCTTCATCTTTCGAAAGGCCTTTGTCTTCTCCAAACTATAATACTAACCCTCTCGTGAGATCCTGTCTGTGGAGCCCACTCACTATCAGCTGCTTGATTTTTGAATACTGTAAAGGATGCGATTACCCAAGAAAAGGGTGTCCTAGGGCAATCAGTAGAGGTGCTGATTAAGGTGAGAATAAATGAGTTTTCAGTTGTTCACGAAAATTAGCTAGGCAGCTGATTCTGTATATACATATATAATGCTCCATGGGGTTGTCCAAGTAGCGGGTTACACTCGAGCCTGCGTGCGCCTTCCCCCAAGCGTTAGTTGGTATGGACAGTTGCTTGTTTGAAATAGGCCCGACCCGTTTCGGAAATTTATTTTCCTCATCAGGGGCCAGCAGTAAAGTGCACGAAATATATATATATATATCGTAACTAGGTTCTTAGTTTTACTAGTATTTTTCTCTGGCAGGGGTGTAATGAATTCTCCAATTAAAATAATATTTATCGTGACCTGTATTCTCTAAACATGATTGTTGTACTTCAGATTTTAGAAACATTGTTTAAGATCTGCACTATTATTTTCAAAAAATCATTTAAAGGTTTTGATATTGTGATTTGCTGCTTAGCTATATATTCGCATCCGCTCATTTGATTTTAACTTGAAATTTTGGACAAGTATTAGGATTATTTCTGTACTTAGTCATCACACTTTGGGTGTACCTTATTGTTGGCTCTTTTTCTCCCTCGAAGAAATTCTATAAAATGAGAGAAAGGTACTTGCTGCTATTCATGGTTAATATGGGCACTAGCCCCGGATTTAACATTGTAAATAATGAATGCAGATAATGTAATATATGATATATTGTGTGTTATTATTTTTTTAGCACTTTATTTGTATAGTCTGCTCTCTATTTCTATGTATTGTTGGGAGTGTTTCCAATGGAGCCATGTGGTATTTAAGGGCGTGGGCTCTCTAAGCATGTCATGTGATCAAGGCCGGGGCAACCTGGTTGAAACGCGTCATGTTGGAGGAAAATAAAATTGCACTTTAAAGAAAATTACCTTTTGTTGCGGTCCGTTCCTGGTTTCGAGGCGCTGGGTGGAGTTTTGCCCTACTGTTGTGCTTCTCAAGGACTTGGTTGATATATATATATATATATATATAAAAAGGTTGCCACCTAGGTGGGAACGCACTTACAGGTAGGAATTAATGCCAGCGCAAGGGCGCGAGCTGCGAACAGAGTCCCTTTCCTGCCAGACGCGTTTCGGGCCAACGCCCTCTTCAGTGGCAGCACATGTGACATGACGGCAGCTGCAGGCACCAGTAAATACCCTCAGTGATTATGCACAGGTGTGAAACCTGAAGCAATGCTTTCTGGGACTGGTGGTTCGATAAAACCCAAGTGGGTCGCCGCCGCCATTCGCATGCAAAAAAAGTTTTAAAGGGATTGCCAATGTCCCCGCAAGCACCCCGCAAGTAAAGGCACCTCCTGTACCACAAAAAGCTGCCCAAATGAGGGGACATTGGCAATCCCTTTAAAACTTTTTTTGCATGCGAATGGCGGCGGCGACCCACTGAGGGTATTTACTGGTGCCTGCAGCTGCCGTCATGTCACATGTGCTGCCACTGAAGAGGGCGTTGGCCCGAAACGCGTCTGGCAGGAAAGGGACTCTGTTCGCAGCTCGCGCCCTTGCGCTGGCATTAATTCCTACCTGTAAGTGCGTTCCCACCTAGGTGGCAACCATTATATATATATATATATATATATATATATATATATATATATATATATATATAGGGTTGTCTTATTATTTAATTGATGCAGTCTCTCCAAACAGACGCGGAGGAGACAGAGAAAGTAAACTATGCAAGTTGGAGACCAGATAGATCTTGTTACTTGATTCTAAACACCCACAGGGATTGAACTTAACGGAGGACCTGTACACTTGTTTAGAGTAAATATCCAACTAGAATGCGCTAACAGATATTCCATTTGCATGGCCCAAGAAGATGCACTGAGAGGAGAAATATATATTTGTCTATAACATCAATATTTCCTAAAAAATAGATATCTTGTAAATAAATGAATTTTAAAGTCAGAATATTGAGGATTTATTTTATGCATGAATATTTTTAAATATTTTTGGATGTTTTAACAAATATTTTTAAATATTTTAAAATATTTTAAGATTTGTATTTTACACATGTTGGACATTGATGTCATCAAATGAGATAGGATGTATCGATGCCGAGGATGTTTAAGGCGAACATGTTTCTAGTGTTAGGATAAGGCAGCACTATAAACCCTCTCAGATTAGAAACCCTGAAATTATCTTTGATTGGTCAGCCAGGATGTAAACTTTAAGTATCCAGCACAAAAGGATAAATGTAAAAAGTTGATGATAAAGTGATGTAAGAAATGAATAGTAAATAATCCAATATGGCAATAATGTTAACAGCTGCAATTGCACATTAGGTTCATGAAAATTACCAAATGTTATACACTGGTTTTAATTCTATCTTCACTAGCACATTAGACACTTTTTTATTAGTTATCTCTAAGGAAGGTGATATAAATTTTCAACAAGATATACGTGTATGTATTTTACAAAAATATCTAGAGACGAAATTAACAACAAAGCAATTTATAAAAGTTAACTTGCAAGGGGCGCGCCAAATCAATATTTGACAAATGTATAAACTATTTAAGTTTTACAAACAGCATCGGAAAAGTTAAAGTAAGAGCATTTTAAAGTGTCTTTTCGGTGCGAGGCAGCCTATTAGAGTTCTAATAATGCTTCTGTATTTTACTGGTCTATATGTATTTACTTATTAATGTATATATTTATACTTGTATTGCGTCTTTTTCAATCAATCAATCAATCAATCATCGCATTTATATAGCGCACTACTTACCCAGAGGGTCTCAAGGCGCTGGGGAAGGGGGATCTGCTACTGCTCGAACAACCAGGTCTTGAGTTGCTTCCTGAAGGCGAGGTGGTCCTGGGTCAGGCGGAGGTGGGTGGGGAGGGAGTTCCATGTCTTGGCGGCGAGGTAGGAGAAGGACCGTCTCCCTGTGGTGGCTCTACGGATGCGGGGGACGGCGGCGAGGGCGTGGCTGGTCGATCGAAACTGGCGTTTGGGAGCGTAGAAGTTGAGGCGGCTGTTGAGGTATCCTGGGCCTTGGCTGTGTAGGGCTTTGTGTGCATGGGTGAGGAGACGGAAGGTGATTCTCTTGTTGACCAGGAGCCAGTGCAGATCTCTCAGGTGTCCGGAGATGTGGCTGCGACGGGGGATGCCCAGGATGAGTCGTGCTGAGGCGTTCTGGATCCGCTGGAGTCTCTTCTGGAGTTTGGCGGTGGTTCCGGCGTAGAGGGTGTTGCCGTAGTCCAGACGGCTGGTGACGAGGGCCTGGGTGACCGTCTTCCTGGTCTCGGTGGGGATCCACCGGAAGATCTTACGTAGCATGCGCAGGATGTTGAAGCACGACGAGGAGACGGCGTTGACTTGTCTGGTCATGGAGAGGGAGGAGCCCAGGATGAAGCCCAGGTTGCGTGCGTGGTCTGTTGGTTTGGGTGCGCTGCCTAGGGCGGGGGGCCACCAGGAGTCGTCCCAAGCGGCGGGTGAGGATCCCAGGATGAGGACTTCCGTCTTATCTGAGTTCAGTTTCAGGCGGCTGTTCTTCATCCATTCGACTACCTCTTTCATCCCTTCGTGAAGGTTGGCTCTGGCGGTGGCGGGGTCGTTGGTAAGGGAGAGGATCAGCTGGGTGTCGTCGGCGTAGGAGATAATGTTGAGGTTGTGCTGGCGTGCGATGTCTGCGAGGGGGCTCATGTAGATGTTGAAGAGGGTTGGACTGAGCGAGGAGCCTTGAGGGACGCCGCAGATGACTTCCGTGTCTTCAGATCTGAACGGAGGGAGGCGGACTCTCTGTGTCCTTCCGGCGAGGAAGGAGATGATCCACTCCAGTGCCTTCTCCTGGACTCCGACGTTGCTGAGGCGTTGTACTAGGGTACGATGGCAGACAGTGTCGAAGGCCGCGGAGAGGTCGAGGAGGATGAGGGCCGCTGTTTCTCCGTTGTCGAGCAGCGCTCGGATGTCATCGGTGACTGCGATCAGGGCGGTCTCGGTGCTGTGGTTGGCCCGGAAGCCAGACTGCGATTGTTCGAGGGATCCGTTCGTCTCGAGGAAGGCGGCCAGCTGCTTGTTGAAGGTCTCCTCGATGACTTTTGCAGGAAACGGGAGCAGCGAGATGGGGCGGTAGTTTTTGAGGTCGGTGGGGTCAGCCGATGGTTTCTTGAGTAGAGCGCTGAGTTCGGCGTGCTTCCAGCTCTCCGGGCACACAAATCAATATCTTAAAGTTGAAAAATAATGCGCATTCAGCATTGTGAACAAGCGCGAAAGAGTATGTTTTCCATTTCCATAGTGATTGTAAACCACGTGATTCACAGAAATTATGCACTGCCACTTTAAAAATGCTTCCCAAGTCCAAGATATTTGTCGAGTGAACAAGCGGCGTTAACGCTGCGAAACGCGTCTCTGACTTTTGGGAAATAAACAACTAAAGCAATGATACCGGGTCTGTGTCCTGTTTGCTGGCGGCGGCGTGTGATTTAAGACGTGGCAGCTATCCTTACAGTATTACGCGATATATATATATATATATATATATATCGTGCACTTTACTGCTGGCCCCTGATGAGGAATATATATATATATATATATATATATATATATATATATATATATAAAACTAGAACTAGAGTGGAGAACCTAGGTTGCTTTTAGCAGGTAAAATGAGAACTCATGTAGTTGGTAAAAGGGGCACTAAGAACCCCATAAGTAAATGGGTACTTCTGCCATCCGTAGCCTCCTATCTGGAAGCATGTAGATCAGTCAAGAGTTTTCACAGCATGTTGTATGTCCAATGCTCATTGGTGTTAGTGAAAAACAATAATGCACAGTGGATGCAGTGTAGTAATTTAGAGGGCATGGTGCCAGGTCTTCGCTCCTTACTTAAATTTCAATGAATTAAACTGTTAGTTATATCCATTGAAAGAAGCCCCAAAGACGAGATGGCTTCAACATAAAAGGTTATGCCACCACCCGCGATATCTTATGCTATTAGTAGCCACAGAAAATCTGTAGAACTTATAAGTAGGTCAAGCTGATACAGCTTAAAAACCAGTCAGCCAGAAATGAAATTCCCCCTCTTTAAGTGGCTTTATGGGTCAAACCAAAAGAATGGTTTTTGATACAAGACCTATTCAGCTTTAACCAACTCCTGGCTGTAGCATTCTGAATGAACTGCAGTTTTCAAATTGCTACCTTGTGTTCACCATGATAGAGTTACAACAGTCAAGATGTAAGGAGGCAGACACATTAAAGGTAGTCACTCTAAGCAGCATATATAAAAGAATCACAATTTTTTTTTTTTAGACTGAAAGGATGGATGAGGTAAGCCAGGGGACAGACACTGTCTTAAGGGGGGTAAAATTACTCTTAAAGAAATAGAGCAGTTTATAATGTTCCAAACATCTGTCCGGTATCTGACAGAGGGCTTTTGGAAAGGTGTGTGGGAATCAGAACTTACTAGACTTGATCACAAAATGCAATCTGGTCTACAGGATAAAATTAATTTACTGGTTAGCAGCCAGCATTAAACACCCACTATATAAAAATAATGAAGTTTGATGAGAATTCATGTATTTATTCGCAGAGACACAAGGGCTCAGCTACACAGATGATTCAATTACAGCTTTTTCCAAGGAAGATAGAAGGTCTGATAGTATAGAGTATAATTCTTTGGCTAACAGAGAGCTTAATGTCTTATTGTTGTGGTAGGTGGATTTTGCAGCCTTTATTACTCGGTTGTTCAATCTTATGTTTCTGCTAAGCCATTTTAGCATCAACTCTGTAAACTCTTCCGCAAAACCTTTTGAGATTGTGCAAGATATTTTGTGCACAAGAAAGGTATGTAAATACATTTTTTAAATAATGCCATACCAGAGAGTTGCCTCCACTGTGAAGTCTACAATGCACAAGTACAATATAAAAGGCCAAATTAATAGAACTGAACAAGACTCTCTTCCATGCACTTGCTTCGGAAGCCACACGATTCAGTGCTGTTCTTACAGTGCAAGTGGTTCACCTACTGGGATCAGTGCAATATCTGTGACAAATTCAGTTTTTAAAAGTAGGATTAGTGCGAGGTAAGCAGAGGGGTAAGTGACTGTCTGTACCTGGAGCGAGCTGCCAGGATGGCCTTGTGTGCAGGTCTTGGGTGACCATCTAACAGTAGAGTAATGTCGCAGAACTCTGTCCCGGAGCCCTCCAGGCATGCCTTCATATCCTGCACCAGTGAGGTACCTGAAACAAGTCAAACACAGGGAAAAAGACATAGAATGGAGGTGATTAGTGGGCAAAGAAATCCGATGCAATGATAACCCTGCTCACCAAATATTTCAACCTTGGCCAGGCCATGCGCAAGACTTTGTACCACAAACCACACATACCTGGGCTTTGACCATGTACTGTGGCCTCTAAGCATGTGATTTGGCTTATGGCCAGGTCCTGAGAAAGCCCAGACGTCGACAGTGCTCACAGTGTATGGTCTTTGCTATGATTGGATGCACAATGAATTGTTTTAACTTATTTTGCCAGGGTTTGCTCAATTATAAAAAAAGCTGTAATTTTCTAAAAAGAAATTCAGGTTCACAGATCTGAATTTGGACCTGTGAATCCCGCATGAAAAACTGCCATTTTTAAAATAGTTTCTGTACCCTACTTGGGGCCAGGGAATACTCCCCCAGCATCCCTTAAACCATCTTTGTCAGACTTTAGTGCATGGTATCCTGCAATGGGAATTTGATTATATTATTTAGCATCTCGTTCCAATGGTGCTGAGGATAAGGATGAAAAGACCCTCACCCACCTAAGTGGCATGCTTCACCAATAGGCTTAGTTCCACGCTAAGCAGGCGGTGTAAAACCCAGCAGGCCTCCCTTTCAGGGGCACTTTGGTTGAGGTCTTTAATATGCCCTGTTTGAGTGAGATAGAGGAGATAGTGGGTGTCATTGCCTATACAGAACACAGTGTATTTCCTTTTTTTATTTTATTTTATACTGTTCTATGACCAGATAAAAAAAAAAAAAAATTAACATTAGTTGTTCCTTGAACCAGTCTATCTGTGAAGGTCACTTGGCGTTTCTTCAGAACCAGAAATCGAATGATCTACTATTTAGGTAAGTGATATTGGTATTAATTGTCCTGAAACTAAATCACGAGGCTATAGGTGCAACAGACCCACAAGTGAAGGGAACTCGGGTGTAGGAAGGTAGATACCTGACTATGGTTACCCCCGACTTTTTGCCTGGTGTTTTGCTGGCTTTCCGACTTAGTTGACCTGGGGCCCTGCCAATCAGGACCCCAGGCCTACTGCTCTCTCTAAAATGGATTCCATGTGCCTTAGGTACATTTCCAATTGGTACTGGGCCACCTTATCAGACCCTGTAACTCAGGGCATCGGTGTACCCAGGGCCTACCAGGGGCTGAAGCATGTATTATGCCACCCCTGGATGGCCATCTAAATCTGACACAACTGGCTGCACGACAGCTGGGGCAAGCTGGTGTAATCGCCCTTTGCTTTAGATATAGTATACCTATATCTAACCCTAGAATGGACACCCAAATTCCTATCAGTCACTCCTATGGCAGGCCTTGACAATCCTGAAGGCAGAGTGCGTGGAATCGTGTGAATTGGCGCTCTGGCACGAGCCGAGCCCGGTTGCAGCTTGCGGAACCAAGACCCAATGGCTGTTCCATGATAACGCATACCATATCGCTAACTTCGGTATCGCGTTATCAAGACATGTCGAGTAAGATGTCATACGAATCGGGATACTGACCCCTCACCAATGCTGGCGACGGGGTTAGCATTCCGCCCTTCTAGAGGGACACGACATGTACGTAACTGTGAACCCCGGTTAAAGTTAACTGAAGCCTCAGCTCCACAAAATGGATGCTGCCACCACAGACACGAGTCTGACCTCCTGCTGCTGGGAGTCCTTCCAGTGAGGAGAGCTTGGACAAAGGGTTTCCTGTCCGGGGTGGTGCTCGCACCATCCCAGACAGGGTTTTGTGTATCCTGGGTAGGCAGGGCTTTACAGGAAGGTGACTGCTGAGTGGCACCCCGGTGCTCACTACGCATCTGCCGGCTAGAACCAGTTCCAGGGGCACACCAGCCCCTGGCCTGGGGAAAGTCCGGCATGGGAGAGGGGTGTAACCACCCCCCTTCCTGGTCCCACCCCTAGGGCAGGACTAGTCACGTACCCACCCCTTTCTTTAGGATAAAGGCAGGAGCGGGGACCCTTCCAGATTAGATCATCTTTGAATCAAGAATACTTTCTACAAAAGGAACTCTCGACTTCTTCTCAAGATTTCTCCCTTGTGGCTAAGGAGTAGTCACCCTGCATCCGCAGGCACCATCTAAAAACTCTGCGGTTTGCTGCAAGTCGTTCCTCAGGAATCCGACTGCCCAGCTCGACGAGAACCGGCTTCCCTGGCACCTCTGACCTCTACCCACATCGTCAGCTCAGCTGAGATCTGTGGGTGCGACGAGACCTCGAGGGACCGGCCATCATCAAAACCTGCACGCTTTCTTAAACCAGCACGACCACTGAGGGATCCTCTGGTGAGTGCTCTGGGGTCCGAGAAGCCCCGACCCTGAGCAGCTCTAGCACCGAAGTGCAGCTTCCCAGCATCTCCACGATCTGCGTGGGGCCCTTCTGCTCTTTGCTGTTCAGCACGTTGTCTGGTTACTAGCCGCTGGCTTGTGACCTTCTTGACGACATCCGACAACCAACGATGCTGGTCTGGTTGCTCCAGACTGGCCTTTGCTCCCTTCTGAGAGAGGAGTACCCCGGACCCTCTTGGTCCATTCAAGACGCCATTTTAGGCCCACCACGTGGCCCTGAAATTTGCCAAGGCTTGTTGCCCCAATCCTGGGCCCAGCGACGCCGACAGCATCAACCTTCGTGGGACAGCTCGCACCTCCATCCTGGTCGCCGACAACGCCTCCTGGTCCGTGAGACTGCAGAGCCTAGCGTCGCCCACTCACCTAGTCGAGGTGACGATCATCCGGTGCCCTCCTGGTACCCTCGGACTACTGGCTAGTAGTACGAACTTGGTCCCCTCTGCTTTCAGGTGTCATCCATCTCTGATCCAGGCTTGGATCTCTACGAACTATTTTCACTGGTCGCCGGCCAGCAACTCCTTCCTTCCGGCTCCTGGCTCGTCAGCGAAGACTCCCGACGTCTGTAAAGACTTGTGCAGCCGCAGCCCTTGGGGCTAGGTAACTTCGGCATTTCGGTGCCCGCCTAGCCTCCTTATTTAAGGGTCCCGAGTCTCTATCGCTTCCGACTTGCCTTATCAGGTCCGCCCGAGACCACTAAACTTTCCGTGCCCTCGGGCACTTGTATTGATTGTGCACTTGAAGTATTTCCTAAGAGTTTCGTTGTGTGCTTAGTACCCTGTCCTCATAAAGAGTACAGGGCTGTTGTGATTCTAATAAATACACTGTTTATTTTCATAACACTTGTGTGGTGTCCTTTCACTTGGTGTTCAAGGGGTATGTGGTGGTATAACAGCTGGCTTAACACGCCCTCTAGAGTTTAGCCCGAAGACTGCTCGTATCCACGCTACTAGGATAGCTGGTCTAAGGTTGACTTACAACCAATCACCATAAGGGTCGTTTGGACTGATGCATAGTGATCACTAGAATAGTGAGCACTGCATATCAGGCCAACTTCTCACATCGGGTAATCCTGTCTTTTTGTACCACTTATGTAATGCTATGAGGACCCCTCAGGATACATGAACTCATCACCCGTCCAGTTAAATAATGGTGTGTTCGCGTTCCACACCTGCCCCTGTCACCACTATCTCCTCTATCTCACTCAAACTAGGCTTATTAAATATCTCCACCAAAGTGCCCCCACAAGAAGGGCACACTGGGAATTGCACCTCCTGCCCAGCTTTGATCTATGCCCAAGATGGAGCATGCCACCTTGATGGTTGAGGGCTTTCGCATCCTGAAATTAATATGTCTGGCACCGTTGGACCAAGATACAAAACAATGTGATCAAATACGCAACGTCACATATTTGGTTTTAGGAGCATGTAACGTCCACCTTTACAAAAAAATTATACAGCTGCCTGCCAATCACAGTGCTCGCATCCGCAACTCCTTCAACAACCCACAAATCCTGCATTGTATGAAAGTAAACAACACTCCCTCTTCCAATGTAATCAATTTATTTTACCACCGTTTTATTCTCGGAGGACTTAAAGATCCAGATGCATTAATTATCTGTGGATTAACGATTCATATAATAGTCCTGTACTGATTAACCCTTTGAAACACACCTTCAGCTTTTTGTAATGCAAATGTATAAAAATTGCACAGAGGATTTACACTAAACTACAGAAAGGCACTGCTCCAAGTACAATTCTAGTTTCAGGCCATGTGTGGTGTAATTCGGTTCCATTGGGTTTATCCTGAATCACTCAGCGTCCAATATGTACTTGCGCAAACTTAACATGAAGAATATGTGTCACTTGAGCTATATGATTGGGAGGTTTATGCAGATTTGTGAAATTGATCCAAAGTTTCAATCAAAGAAAAAACATCCAGAAACGGAGTCTTATCCAGAAGTACACAGTGAATGCTGCAGACTGCGTAATTAAAGTACGTGAACATACACACAACCCTCACACCCTGTCACAAACACCATTTCCCTCCTACAGCTCTTGGTATTGTCGGTGTGGTACATACACACTCAAGATTAAGCAGCAGGTCTTGGCAACAGAGAAAGAACTAAGGGCCAGATGTACGTAGCAGCGTTCGCAAACTACTGGTCATATTTAAACAGTATTCTGCACAAAAGAAACTATGGATGTAGGTTTTCTGCTCAAAATTTCTCACAATTAAGTCTCACTGAGCAATAATGCCCAATTGATGTCCCCTACTACTTGATGGCTTTTTAGGCGTCAGATGAAAAAGTCATTACGATAGGACACTTCTGTAGGCTGTAGATGGGAACAGATTGATCTGATACACCCCCATCTAGCCAAAGAGCTATGTCATCATCATCAATAAGTAATGCCTGCTCTTCTTCCATGTTACCCAATCTTTTCATTACAGCACAGGAGTCTTTTCATCGTCTGGAAGCAAAATGGGTGTGATAAGCTGATATAAATATATAAAATTGCAGTTATTAGTTTGCTCTAATTTAATTTCTACACAGTTCCACACTGGGGAATCTTCATGGATGCCAGCCTTGGAGATTGCCCACACAGATGGCTAACATTCTCTGTTGAAGGAAATAGAAAGTAATTACAACTGGTTGGTCCTCACTAAAATCATATGCAAACAATTTCCAATATATAAAAAAGGGTAGGTATAGATATGTGTCCCTCACCAATTCTATAATAGATTACTCATTGTGGCACATTGAACAGAGGAGCAGTTGATAGGCTCAATCTCAGCAGTGTGGTACTCTTTACAGCACATTAAAAAAGGAGGACATGGGGCAGCAGAAACCAATCTCTTCTTGTATTAAGTACCTACTAAACAGGTAGATAGGCAATATGTGTCATGTGTGAAATTAAACATTAATAGGGCTAGACTCACGCACTCCAAGTTTGTAGTGAATAGTATGCCGATTGCTATCCCGTTATTGTTAGTTGTTGGCGTGCAGGAAGGTATGGCTTTCTGATCAAAAGCGTGTCTAAATACTTGAGTAGCGCTTCCCTGGGGAGTGTCCTTTTCATGCACTGCCGAATTCCAACAGGAGGACAATATTCACATTATTTGTAATAACCAACTTTGTTCAGTTTCTAAATGTCTGAACTTTTTCTTCCATCTTGAATGTACTCATTCATGTATTTATTCAAAATACATCCAATATGAATCACTTCTTGTGAATAAATCAATGACGTATGTACGTAACAGGATTGATCATCACTCTTTGTAAATCATCCCAATGCATTTCGGACTTGCATTAGCCCTTCATCAGGGGATACATTCCTGAATGAACAAGTAACGCAAAATAAGAACTACTGCTATGGTGTTGAAGTGGACATCACCATCTGTTCAGTGCCCTGTGACTTTTAGTGGTATACATCGTATCAAATAATTAGAACAAGATGGCCGCTGCTGCTTTACAGTAGCGCGTTTTACGCCTGTTTTTCTTATAAAAACGAAGTTTCCTGTCAGCATTTATCAACAAAGTGGATGGAGAGCCTTATGAATGCCTACCTGCAATAACTGGCGATTTTCCGCGATTTTGGTGCACTGGAGGTCCTTCTTTCGGCGGTGTGGTTCCTGGTCCCAGTCCAGCTTCTGAGGTACTGCAGGGCTTTCTGTCAGAAGGGCGGAATGCAGTTCTAGGAAAGGGCCTGGCTAGGGCCTAGCCACGCCCACAGCTCATTTTAGCTGCTCCACCAGTGATTTTTGCTGCATTCTCACAACTTTTACAGTTTTTTGGGCTACTTTCTTATATTTCTACTGTTTTCTCCTTATTTTTTGACGACATGGAGAATAAAGCTGTGGTTAATAATAAAAGGAGGCAGCAAATTTCCCCTCCTCCTATTAAATCTAAAGTTGTGGAATCTTCAGAGCCTTCCTTATCTTTAATATTAGAAGAAATTCAAGCTTTAAGAGTCAACACTGATTCCATTGCGTCTGAAATTAAACATTTTCGCAAGGAGATGGCTAGTCTATCCATGAAAAGTTCAGATAGTTCAATTAAAATTCAGGATAATAAGGCTAGAATTGACTCTTTCGCTCCTCTGGTGACAAAAATTTCACCTTTGTGTTCTCAGTTGCTGGATTTGGAAAATCGCAATAGGCAATACAATCTTCACAAATTTAATTTACCTGAAGATGTTGACGGGGCTAGCTGCAGATTATACTTGGAAAATTTGCTCCCTGGTCTTTTGCAAATCAAATTTCCTGAAAAATTTGAATTAGATAAGGCTCACCGAATTCCTTCACATCGAAATCCTCACCACACCAAACCACGACAAATGATCTTTAAGGTTCTGCGTCACCACCACTTGGTCTTAATTAAAAAGGCAGCCCGAGAAATTCCTTCGCTGATGGTTTATGGAAATAAGATTTTTATTCACCAGGATTTTGCCAAAGAAACTGTCGCAATACGCAAATAATTTTCTACTTTCCGTCCTCATCTTCAACGTCTTGGTTTCAAGTATGGACTTTTTGACCCATCGACTATGTGTGTCTGGAAGGATAATTGTTCCAAATCTTTTCAACGTCCTGATGACTTGAGACATTTTCTTGATCAGCAGTCTCATCATTCAATGGATACTAATGATTCCAATACTTGAGTTATGATAATTCTGCCTTTTTTGACAGGATGCTGAGATTTTCTTCTGTAGGGCTCCAGCATTCTTGTAACCGTGTGTGCGTTTCACATTTATGTCTCTCGTTTGTCGTTTTTTTCATGTTTCTTTCTCTCCTTCTATCCTTTGATCTGTTTTGGAGCTACCTTTTTCTTCTTTTTATTTTAGGATGATTTTTTCTTTGCTTTTCTTTCTCTTATGCCTGTCTTCTGGATCTCATTTCTTACCATTTTCTACTATGGCTAATACTCATAATTTGACTCCACCTCCATCACAATCCCTCTGGCTAGTTTTTTGTTCGGCAAAGTTAATGATATCTATTCCGCCTTTGCCACTAAAGCCAAAAGTCCCTCCAACATATTGCTCGATATACATACCGGACCCACTCTCACTCAATTTGCAGGAATGTCCAATTCACAGGCCATGGATATAATATCCACCATCAGATCGGGCTCAGCACTTGATCCATGCCCTTTCAAAGTTCTAATGCCAGTTATATATGTGGTTATTCCGGTTATATCTTCCATATGCAATACTATGTTTAGTACAGGTATTTACCCTGAAAGTCTAAAAAAAAACCTTATAAAACCTCTTTTAAAGAAACCACATCTTGATATGGAAGAAACTAAGAGCTACCGGCCCATCGCCAATCTACCAGTCCTGGCTAAAATAGCCGAAAAAGCTATGAACAAACAGCTCTCCGCTTTCCTAGAGCAACATCATTTACTTGATGAAACCCAGTTTGGCTTTCGCCAATTTCATGGGACAGAGACGGCCTTGCTCAAAGCAGCGGATGACATTAGACTCATCCGTGACTCTGGGGGCACAGCGGTTTTGATACTGCTTGATTTATCTGCAGCTTTCGACACGGTCCATCATACTACTCTGATTGACCGTGTCGAAGGCCTGGGTGTTCAAGGGACTGCCAGTAAACTTCTGGCCTCCTTTCTGGCTGATAGAACCCAGGTAGTCACAATGGAACCATTTCACTCGTCCACCTTGTCTCTGCCATGCGGAGTACCTTAAGGCTCATCCCTAAGTCCGACACTCTTTAACATCTATATGTCGGACTTAGCCAATGTCATTCGGGCTTATGGGATGAGCCTTACTTCCTATGCAGATGACACCCAGTTGGTCCTAGCCATCAAGAACAATGGCTATAAAGTAGCGGACGATTTGAAATCAGGCATGGTAGCTATAGGGAGCTGGATGGCCTTCAATTGTTTAAAGTTAAACTCCGATAAGACGGAAGTAGTCATCTTCGGACCGCTAACACCTGAGTGGTCATCCAATTGGTGGCCTTCCTCTTTAGGCCCCCCTCCTGAGCCTGTTAGCAAAGTGAGGAATCTGGGTGTCATTTTTGATGATCGACTCACGTTTCACCCACATGCTAACCAGATCACCTCCTCAGCCTTTTTCAAACTGAAAATCATTAAAAAAATTCTCCCTTTTCTCCCAGACAAAGCCGGTAAAACTTTGGTCACTTCCCTTGTGTTGTCCACTTTGGATTATTGCAATGCTTTGTTCCTCAACGCACAAGAATGAGTCTTAAACAAACTGCAAATCATACAAAATTCAGCTGCAAGGCTTCTGGGAAATATTCCCAAATATCACTCTGCCTCTAACACCATCAAAGAGCTGCATTGGCTATCCATTAAAAACAGGATAAAGTTTAAGACTCTATGCATCGTGTATAAGGCTTTGCATAATCTAGGACCAGCACATCTCATCCACAATCTGACTCCCTACCGTCCGCCCAGAACACTTGTTCAGGCGATCTTGTGGTACCCCGTACAAAAACGGTTTCATGGGGTGACAGAAGATTCCTGGTGTCTGCTCCAAAATTGTGGAATACTCTGCCCCACGTGATTAAAGCCAGTCCATCTTTATGGTCTTTTCGCAAGCAACTTAAGACCTGGCTTTTTAACCAATAGTTCCTGCTCCTTCCTCCCAGGGTAAATAATTCAGATACTTAGCGCCGAGACGCCCATGGGCCTTTGTTTGCGCTTTAGAAATATAATAAATAAATAAATAAATAAATAAATTGAATGTAGTGTCATTAAATGTTAAAGGATTGCGCCATCCAGTTAAGTGTACGAAAATATTAGATTATTTAGGAAGGTATAATGCTGATATTTGTTTTATTCAAGAGACTCATATTGATGACATTTTAGATTATATGAAAAAGAAATGGGTTGATAGCATTGTGTCTCCTCCTGCTTCTGGCAAGAAAAATGGAGTGGCGATTTTGTTTGCAAAAAGATTACATTGTTAAGCATTTTAAGCAAACACTCTTATGCTAATGGTAGATATATACTAGCAAAAATTAAAGTTCATGATACATTCTTATTTTTATTGAATGTTTATGGTCCTACTGCTGACGATCCTACTTTCTGCTCCACTCTTGCTACAGAGGTCTTATAAGTTGGAAATGTTCCTTTAATTGTTGGTGGGGATTTTAATATAATTTATGACCCCTTACTGGATAGAATTTCTCGAGCCAAATTCCACCCTTCTAAAGTGTATTTGACATTCAAAGCTTTTCTTCAAACCACTAAGTTAGTTGATATATGGAGATTACACTTTCCCACAGAAAAAAGTTTGACTTTTTTTCTCCAATCCTCGTAACTCCCATTCCCGAATTAATTGTTTATTAATTTCTAGACACTTAATCAATTCGGTTTCAAATCCCCGAATTGGTAATATCGATGTCTCTGACCATGCCTTGGTTTCTTTATTTTTAAATTTACAGTCAACATACACTAAACAATCTAGGTGGCGAATGAATACTGATATTGTATTGAACGAGAAACATAAACCAAAACTTTTAACAGCCATAACTGAGTATTTTTCATTTAATCACGAAAGTTCTACCTCTTTAATTAACAGATGGGATGCATTTAAAGCTTATATTAGGGGGACTACAATTTCAATTATGGCACATGAAAATAAAACCTTCAATGCATCCATTTTAGATTTACAAAAACAAATTGCGAAAAATGAAAGATTCTTTATAACTTCTAATGATCCCCAATATAGGTTTACGCTTCAAAAATTACGATATAAATGTAACTCCATTCTTAGTAAGAGAGCAGGCATTAAAATTTCTAATGCCAAAGCCAGATTTAATTTTAATACTAATCGCTCTGGCCGACTGTTAGCCAATTATTTACGCATTAAAAAAGACAAAACTCAAATCAATTCTATTCACAGCTCTCATGGTAAAATTGCTTTTTCTCAAAATGATATAGTCAAGGAACTTTTGAAGTTTTATTCTACATTATATAACAAACCTGATCTTCATGATGAATCTTTAATTGACTCCTTTTTATCTTCCTGTGATTTACCTAAGATTTCCCAATCTGATAAAATTGGTCTTGACTCACCCATTACTAAAGATCAAATTTTACTTGCCATTAAATTCCTTAAGAAAAATAAGTCTCCTGGTCCAGATGGGTTGCCAGCAGAATATTATAAATAATTTCAAATACAATTGCTACCCTTTTTATATCAACTTTTTACTTTTTTTGGATCCAATGGTACAACCGCTGGTTCATTCATAGAAGTATTAATAATTGTACTCCCAAAGCCTGATAAAGATCCCACTCTTGTTTCTAATTACGGCCCTATTTCTTTGATTAATCAAGACTGTAAATTATATGCAAAAATACTCGCGTCTAGATTAGCACCTATTTTGGATTCAGTTATTTCTCCCGACCAATCTGGTTTTATGAAAAATAGAGTTTCTGCTAATAACACCAGAACTCTACTTCACGTTACTGAACAAAGTTCTGCTCTATCATACCCCTCAGGTATATTAGCCTTAGATACTGAGAAAGCCTTTGATAAGATTAATTGGCAATTCTTATTTCATACATTATCCTTTTTTAATTTTGGAAATTCCTTTATTCGTATGGGTTCTGCCTTATATTCTGCACCGACTGCTCGTTTATTCATAAATGGATCCATTTCTCATCAGTTTTCTCTTTTCAGAGGTACAAGGCAAGGTTGTTCGCTTTCTCCTCTTTTATTTTTAATTGGCATTGAGCCTTTTCTTTCTTCAATTAGAAAATGAGATTAAAAGGTATCAGTATTAAAGGTGTTCTTGTTAAAACCTTTGCATATGCTGATGATGTGCTTTTATTTTTAAGTGATCCTGTGTCCACTTTCCCACCTTAAATGCATATTATAACACATTACTCTACAATTTCTTGTTATACTTTAAATACAAATAAAACAGAATTTTCCCTTTGAATGTATATTGTACCCCTGATACGCTTTCCTTGAATGGTTTAATTTGGCAAAAAAATAAACTGAAATACCGTGGGATTTTATTTTCTACATCCATAAAGTCAACCATTACGTTAAATTGTTATTTTCTTTTAACTTATATTAAGGACAACATTTACAAATGGTCATCACTACATCTTACATGGTGGGGCAGATTAGATTCTATAAAAATGACTTCAGCGCCTAAAATTTTTTATACACTTGCAATGCTTCCAATTCAATTTCATTTGAAGTTTTATAAAGATGTTGATAAAGTTTTGTCTAAATTCTTATGGAATAACAAGTTACCTCGTATTAGTTATAAATGACTAAAAATTCCCACACGTAATGCCGGTTTTGGCATTCCTGATTTTTTTCTTTATCATAAAGCCTTTATTTTAAAACAAAATTCTCTTTGGTTTAATCACTCTTTATTAATTACTCCACTTGCTTGATTATCTATTGAGAAATCATTAGTAAATCCTCACCCACTTTCATCTCTATTAACAATGTCTAATACCACAGCATTTTTCCATAAATCAACCATTATTAAATCTACCACAATGATGTTTAATGATTTAGACCACATTTTTCTTTCCCCCATGAACACTACTGGAGATATTTCCCTTTGGTAAAGCACTGTTATCAAATTAAATAGGGATGTTACTTTTTGGTCCTCATGGATTAAAGCAGGTATTTTTTATCTTAAAGATGTGTATACCAATAATAATTTCATTTAGTTCGAACATTTACAATCTTGATTTGGTTTACCTCGATCCCATGTTATCAATTACCAATACTTATGTAATTCAATTTTAGATTCTTTTCCAGATGCTATTCCCTCTAACATTGACGTTCATTTGGCTCGCATTCAAACGGTTTCTTCTTCTTCTCATGGTGTTTCTATTTTATATAAAAAGTTATCAGGCACTCTTGGTAATAATATTGATACGCTGTCAATCTTCTGGAATAATGAGCTATCACTTTCTTTATCTAATGACAATTGGAGAGAAATATGGTATAATGGTATATCTGGCTGGCTCCCTGTTTCTCTCTTTCAAACAAACTCTTATATTTTACTTAATAGATTGTGGACCCCTTACCGTTTATTTCATGCTAAACTTCTCCCTTCTCCTGACTGCTGGCATTGTAAAGTTGAATCTGGTACATTTCAACATAGGTTATTTGATTGCCTTTCTATTTTCAAGTTTTGGTCTGATGTTTGGGTCGTTATAACTAAGATTTTAAATATTCAAGAAGATATTTCTTATAAATTGTTGATTTGTAAATCGCATACGTTATTACAGAATTTAAATGTTTTAGAATGTAAACTTTTTAATTTTCTTATTTCAGCATCATTGAAATCCATTACTTATTGTTGGAAAGACTGTTCTTCTTTATCTGTTCATGCATGGTGGTCTTGGGTTCTTTTTACAACAAGAGGTGCTCAATTATCTTTGAAGGGGCTTGTTCATAATTTGCTTTCTTTTCAATCATTCTGGTTACCTGTTGATTTATATTTAGATATAAAGTAATGTATGAATATTTGTTTTATCTTGGTGGCATCCATTTTCACTTAATGTTTGTTCTCTCTTTATTACAGTAGCTCCTTTCAATTTATTCTTATCCTAATCATATATTTTCCCTTCCCTTTACCCTTTTAATTTCCTTTAAATAATGTTTTATCTTTACCTTTTGCCATCGTATAATGTATTGTTTGCTAGTTTTGATAATGTTTTAAGGTATTTTTGCCATTTAGTAATATTTTTTGTATTGTCTTTCTGTTTCACCTGCATATAAAAATTTCAATAAAATATTTTGAAATCAAAATAACTAGTTATATGTGTTAGGAGGGAGGATACACTGGAGCTATGATAGTTCCTGCTCTCGGACAGCTGGAACACAATTCTTGAAGAACAGAATACAATGTAGAATTGATACGTATATGTATGACAAGGAGTTCACTGAATGTAATCAGTGGATGTATTATGTCTTCCTGTCAATCTTGCGCGAAGATGCCTTATGAACAAGTACCATGCACCCGGTAGAAATTACTGTATTATTTTGTATTTCTGTTAGAAATTACAATAAACAGATCAAACAAAAAAATGAAGGTTGTGCTCCCTCGTAATCAAATTGTACAATCCTTCATCGTCCTGTACCCTGCTTCCATGAAGTCTTCCTGAGACTTAATAGCACTGTCTACAAAATCCACCCAGTCCTGGGCCTGTGCTTTCTGGGTGTTTCTGAACTTAATCCTGTATTGTTCAGTGGTTAAGCCAAACCCATCTATGAGAGCACTCTTCAATACTGAGTAATGGTCAGCATCCTCTTCTCTAACAGCGAGGAGCTTATCTCCATCTTTGTTATCAAAGGAGAGCCACAGGATAGCTGCCCACTGCTCTTGAGGGACCCTCTGAACTGGACACGCCCCCTCCAAAGCAGTGGTCCATTTATGGATGTCATCCCCCTCCTGGGAAGGAGGGACTATCCTGCTCAGGTTCCTTTTATCAAAATAAGTTTCCCTCATTCTAGGGACACTGTTGCTGCAACCTTGGGACTCTAACCCAATTTCATCCTAGCCTTCTGGATTTCTAGGGACTCTTTGTCAAGGGCTAACTGATCTCTCCTGATCGTAAGCCTTGCTTTCTCAAGTTCAAGCAGTTGGTATTCCCTCTCAAAAGAACTGTCCCTCTTACTAGATATGGAGGTCCCTAAAGAATGTCCTGAAGCATTGGATTCTCTAGAGGAGGATCTAGACCTCCTCAGTCTACTCTGGACCCTCCCAGGAGAAACAAAGGGTGTCTCCTCTGTTCCTTTTGCACTGTACTATCTTCAATAAGGAGCTATAGGGGTTCTATAACAGCCAGGTCAGTCCCCCACTAAATAATTCAAAACACTATATGACCCGACACCTTTTCATGAACAGATTCCCTTGGATTTCAATCTCGGACAGTTGGAACTGTATTGGTACATAAATCTATAAACCTACAGTTGAGAAGGAGTGGATATGATACAGCTTAAATGAATACTCCCTCAGAGATTAGGAGGAGCGTTCTATTGTGTTCTTGATGGTGAATCATGCCTACAGACAGATGGGATAAAGGATACATATCAGCAATCTGATTATATGAGCACTGCCGGCCATTTTATAAGCTTGGTCTCCCTCTCTTTTTTGATCAGATATGTGAAATAAATTTATTGACAACCCCAGGTTGCAGGGGATATTACATTAAGCCTATAACAAATAAAGTTAATGCAATGAAATAAAATGAATTAATAAATTACATACTTAATGGGCTGTCCGCAATAGGAATCATCAGATAGGGCAGGTAACAAGATATTGGCGCTATAGACCTGCCCATGAGAAAAGTAAATACTATGGCAGCACACACGAAGCTTCGCAAAGGTATAAAACTAAAGAGCTGTTTACACGCCAGTGCAAATCCATATGCATTCTTGACACACACTTATGAAAACTATGCATTGTTGTACTTTGACACACCTTTTAAATACAGTAAAGTCCTGGTGTATCAGAGAATAAAGGACACTGAAGGGGTTCCAAGATGGCACCCATAGGAGAACGTCAATCCCGGGGCGTGGACAAGTTGGAAACCACAGGAGTAGTCACCGCAAGAGGTCAGAGGCGGCACTGATCTCGGCGCGGAGAAGATGGTCTTTAAAAGGCAGGAGATCTTTTATGTAGTTGAGCGGACGAGTTACAAGAGAGCGCGCTTGCGAATGCGGTAAGGCGTAAGGGGCGGGGATCCTTACGAGTAAAATTTGTGAAGTTATTTACATTTCATACTGGTGACCCGTTCTCCTCGCCGGCTTTTAAATAAATCCGGGTGAGACGAGAACGCTAGCGTGCATGTACTTATTCCGTGATCTGAGTTGTGAAAGCAACCACGCAAATCTTCACACTACGGGGTCACCACCTTTAAAAACACAGGGACAAAACCCTTTGGGTGGACTTTATTATCAGGGTAACATATTAGATTATCAGGGTAACATGTTCATTTTTTTTGCAGGATGACAGAAAGCAGCATATGGATTGCACCGCCAGAGTGACAAAGAAGCGGGTCACCGGTATGCCACAGTCAAGCATTTAAGCGGTAAACAAACATGTCAGGACGGCCTATGTGGTAAATGAGTAATGGCAAGGAATTGCATGTCCCTAGAGATTGCACTCACAATGTGTTGTCTGTTTTAAACTCTGTTCCCCAGGTTACCAATACGTGAAATAAATGCAGTGTGATGAATACAGACCCTCGCCCTGACGAATCTGCATAAATATATTTTGAGGCAATGAAACATGTTGGCCCTCTACGGAGATAGAAGGCAACAGAGTGTCTTTTAATGTGAGCAACCTCACGGCATAGAATAAAAAGGTAAAGCGAGTGTAAGTATAGCTCGTTTTAAATTCCAAATAACGTGGTCTAAAGCTTCAAGGTCCATCTTATTTTGGGTCAGTTCTTACATGCACCAGGGAGATACCTCCTAGTACTTTCAGCACCTGCATCTTCACTATTGGTGCATTATTTCTTTCACTATACTTGCACATTATCTTATTTTGTTCTTGTTTTTGATATGGTAGTGCTAATGATGAGAACCTTAGACCACTGGTGAGAACCTACCAGTGGAGTCCCATTGTGTTACATCCGTGAGGCACTCAATATCTTTTCACACATTTTTCTGGTGTTTTTTAATTCATGCATTGCACTACACACTAGGGTGCACAAGGAGGGAACAGAATATTAAACTGAAAAGGGATTCATGGTGGGGGACAGTATATGTATTAACTGCCCATATAGCACACAAAACTGTGGGAGCTATTAGATACATTGAAATCCAAGGGAACCTTTTGCACTGTACCCTGAGGGATCAGAGCTGGGTGGGTTGAATCATTTGAATCCTCCTGGAAGGGTTCCTAAATCACCCACTTCAGGAGTATCCCCACCCATATTTTCCTGTTCTTCTGCCCTCACAAGATGAAGATCATCCTTGTGTAACAGCTCTAAGAGCAGCTTAATGGTGGGGTTGAAACCAGTAGTTATTTTTCTAAGACTACACTGGATCCTTAATTCCTGGAACTTTAGACCACTGTACTAAGCAGACTGGGGTACACCGGCATCCCCAACTAAAGATATGACTCTAGGTGTAGTGAAGTGTTGCACCTACCTAACCTAGTGAAAACGAAACTCTCTGAGGTTGGAGATAGGGTTGTGCTAGACCCTTAACTACCCAACCCTACGTTCAGTAGAACTTACTTATTCTAATCTGTAGTATATGTGCCTAGGATTAATGATTTTTTTTTCAATTAATCCACATCAAGATTATCTGGTAAAACAATTCAGGCTTGAATCCCAAACGCGGCACAACAATGTGTTAAGCTAGCTTAGTATATGGTGTACACTTCTGTAAGTGGGCACCCTGCACAAATCCAGACAACCCTTATGGTGATTTTAGTGGTGTTAGACAACCTTAGAAAGCTCTCTAAGTGGTAGCTGTAGAGGGCAGCCTTCAGGCTTAGTCCAGAAGAAGTGTAAAGCAGATTGTTTTACAAGAACATAATTATAGATTAAGTGAAAAAGAACCACACAGTGTATTTATTATATAACACTCACTAACACATACAGGTATCTCCTAGCCGGTGATGCACACAAGGCACACAATGCTTTTCAATAGAAACAGGTAAGTAGCACGTAATACACAATGGTCACCAGGAGGGGACCAAACCATATTCTAAAAATTGTGGAATGCGAACGATGACTCGAGTCAAGACTATATCTAGAAGATGTAGAAGTGCCCGGGACCCAAGGAACCCCACAAGGTAAGTAGCTAGGAACCCCATGGACGCCGCGTGCAGAGTGGGAACACGGCCGCGATATCAATGAGTAAGTCGCGGTTGCAATTTTAATGAAGAAGGACCCTTATAGCCAATATTTTAGTCAAAAAGACCAAATCCCATGTCATCATCTGATCCTTCGGACTCTTCCTCCTTTTCTTCTTTCTTCTTCTCCTCCACGGGAGCAGCAGCACCTCCAGCTGGGGCAGCAGAACCAGTACCTGCTGACGCCGCCACAGCTCCGCCAACGGGCATGTTTGCAAGTTTACCATAGCCCTGAGCAATGACTTCCTCAAGATTTTTGCCGTTCAGTTCTGTGATAACCTTGTTGGCGTGTTCCTTGTCTACTTCGATTCCAACGCTTTCAAGAATTTTTGAGAGGTCTTTTGAGTTGGGATTTTCATTGCCTCTAAGGGCAGCCAAAAGGTAGGCAGCAACGTAACACATTTTTAAGCGGTTCCTAAGGAGCAGCTAACGAGCGGAGCGTGCGTCCACTACAGCGGCCTGCTGGTAAAGAAGAAGGACCCATCCCAGTGGAGCCTGAAAAAACCCCGCGGAAAACAGAAGATTGGGGTTCCACCCCACCCGTGTATACCTTAGGAACCAGGATACCTGCCCCAGGGGAGCCGGTGCATAGGTGTGAAGTGGCATCTGAAACCGCTGTTTAACCCAATGGAGGACTTCCGGAAGGGGCGGCTGCTGGAGAGGGAGAAAGTGTCCGGTGGAAACCAAAGGTGGATTCAAGTCAAGAAGTACCTGAAAGCATAGAGGACAGAGTCTATGCCACTTGGAAGTGACCAGGAGATACGGAAGACGAATGGCCACTAATGTCGGGCGCTGCAGGAGAGTTCACAATGACCTTGGAGCTGCAGCTGTGAGGACCAGGCGAAGCTGTGGAAGACCAGGAGCCATTCAGGAGATGTCCTACGTCGGATGTCGAGGGTCGGTGTCTGTCGGGAGCACCAACATGCTTAGGCAACTGCAAACAATGGGGGAAATTGAACAGGGTGCAGTATCGGGACCAGCAAGGTCCAGGTGATTCAACACAAGCAGGGGAGTCAGGGCAGGCCCGAGCAATCAGGGGAAACCAAAGAATACGAAGATGACTCATGAGGACCCACAGGCCAGAGGCACCGGAGTCGCAAGAGGACCTTGAGCAGCTCATTAATGACAGAAGCCCGCAAAGCAAGTAGATGTGGGTAGGATGAATATCTTCGTCACTGGAGATGCTTGAGGTTGGGGATTCTTGGAGCCCGAAGATCTTGGTGGAAGGAAGCCAACAAGCCATTGCAACTGCAAGTCGACGCAGTGCACATGGGGCTCAGTTCCTGCAGCTCCCACAAGGGATACTGGCCTCAAACTAGGGGAGAGGACAGGGCAGGCATCAAAGGATGTGAATAACCACCACCTGTGTTGCTGAGCCTTTCGGAGTCTGTGGGAGCTCAGGATCAGAAGACCGGTCAGCTTAGTTGTGGCGCCTGCAGATGCAGGGAAGTGACTCCTTCACTTCAAGGGAGATTCCTTCAGGTGTCTTGGATGCCCACAGGCCTTGGAAGGTTCCTTTATGGTGCACAGGCACTGACGTTGCAGCAGACGAGCAGGGCAAAGAGATCAGGAGCAGCAGAAGTCTTCCCGGCTGCAGCCTTGATGTCCAGAGGGAAGTCAGAGTGCCCAGACGGTGGAAGAAATGGTGTCCGAATTGTATCTTGGCCCATGACGAATCTAGGGACCCACCTTGAGGTAAGCCCTTAGGTATCTTAAGGTAAGGGTTGGAACGATACAGGGGTACCTCCCTAAGGGGGGGGGGCTGGACAAGGGGGGCGGATACTCCCCAGTCTTTGTCCCGGTTCGCACTAGAGTGGGAGCCAACTGTTCCCTGAACTGGAATATGCATGGAGGGCACCAAGTGTGCATTGCACGCAGACAATGTGGCGCGGGCAAGATCTCCCACCTTACTCCAATACACTAAATCATGTCTGGGTGTTGGTCACACCTCCCTGTGACAGGATACCTATTGTTCTGCCTTTGCCTGCCCGAGCTTGGCTCAGCAGCAGGAGGGCAGAAACGTGTCTCTGGCCGGCAGCAGCCCTAGCATGCTGCCCGGGTCTAGAAGATTAGTACCAGGAGCACTGAGGGCCTCCCAGAGGAGCTTTACGGTGCTGGAATCATACCTCTCACACGGTTTACAGTGTGAGGGTATGATTCCAACATGTTTGATACCAAACATGATAAGATTAGTTGCAGCCAGTTTCGAGAGGGTCACTGCGTAATGACGCGGTGACCCCCTATACGTCACTTACAACCCAGGAGAATGTACTCCATGGGCTGTAGGGGTGTCCTGATCATGCAGGGCACCCTCCCACTTTAGAATCAAACACCCTGCATTCAGGGGTGTAAGAATTGCCTTAGGGGTGACAAACGTTTTAAGTGTAGTGACCCTAGATATAGGTTAGCCTATATCTTTCGTAAGTGGTGCTAGCACCAGCTTACGTAGGCTGCAATGGCAGGCCTGTAGTTGCAAATTGAGTGGACTCCCATGGGTGGCTTAATGCATGCTTCAGCCCATGGGGACCCCTGATATACTTATGCCATGGGTACCATAGTACCATATACTAGGGACTGATAAGTGTACACCAGTGTCCAATCTGGGATGTACCCAAGTACTTACACACCAATTTTGGGAAGAAGGCACAGAGACTGGGGTCCTGATTAGCAGATCCCAGTCAGACTAGTCAGAAACCGCATTACAAGAAGCAAAAAGTGGGAGTAACCATGAAAGCAGTTCCAACTTTCCTACAGGTAGTGAGATTAAACTCTGCATGGCATGCTCATAAGCGAAGTCTCTAACATCGCATGGGTGTCGGGTTACGACTACCCCCGATATGACAGATACATTTGTGCCTGGTTGTGACAAAGGTGAGCTACAGTGCTGACATTAAATGTCACGTTGCATGCTGTGCATAGATAACGGCTCGTAAGCGGATCCTACATTGATAATAAAAATAGCACGATTTACGAGGAGACGTGTTTTCAAGAAACCGCGTCCTGTGGATGGCCATTATTCATCTGCATGCGTTCTCGGTGGTTAAATATGTACAATTTAGCAGCAGAATTTAAATATGCTTCCTACTGTATCGTTAGGCATTAATTGCCATTACCCCAGCACACCTAATGCACAACCCGCCTCACATCACTGGAGGTATTAATAATAGTGGTATATGCACCCTTTCCACTGTTTAACACCAGTTAATTGAAGCAATACTAGTTAAATGATAACAACAAGTTTAATTAACACATATAATATGTTATTTGATGTAATGCATACCACACAAAGTCACAGAGCACTAACAGCTGGTGATGGGCCACTTCCACACCATAGCAGTCGTTCTTATTTCACGTGACTTGTTCTTTCAGGAATGTCTCCCCTGATGAAGGGCTAATACCAGCCCGAAATGCATTGGGATGATTTACAAAGAATGATGATCAATCCTGTTACGAACATACAACACTGATGTATTCACAAGAAGTAATTCATATTGGATGTATTCTGAATGCATACATGAATGAGTAAATTCAAGATGGAAGAATAAACTTAGGAAATTTCAAAACTGAACAAAGTTGGTTATTAAAAATAATGTGAATATCGTCCTCCATTTGGAATTCGGTAGTGCACAAAAGGGACGCTCCCCCATGAGAAAAGCGCTCCTCTCAATGAAATTAAACATTGTCAGTTCGAGAATGCTAAGCAGAAGTGAAGGGCACAATTGTTTTTATTTTCGTATATGTATTTTTTACTTTTACATGGCCTTTTTCAAAAGCTATTTTAATATTTTAGAGCCTGGGTATATCTGAAATATAGTCTTCTTGTCAAGCACGAAAAGAGTAGCATGTCATGTGATTATGTGCAAATAATAGGCCAATCTACATTTCTTAAGCATTTCCCTGCAGTCAATTACTATCAAAACTTCGGACAACAGCATGCAAGAACAACACCTTGCTCTCTTTCCTGTACATAGACTACTTCGAATTGCAAAATGCAATTTTCTTACAGCATAAACATCTTTTTATTAATATTTATGATAAATGCCTGAGGACCTATGAGGACCTGAAAGCATGCAACTTTAACAATGTTTTAGCCTTATCAAGATTTAATCCTTGAATGAAAGTCTACTTTTTTTTGTCAATGACCTGCTAGTGGAAGATTCCATCTCCTACCATACAAATTAACAGACTTATCTGAAATTGTAACAATAGCAGACAATACTTCTTGCCATACTAAACATTTGACAACAAACAATGTTGCTCTCTGGGCACCAATGGGTTTTCTCCAGATTTATGGATACCTACGAAGGTGGTGTAAGGGGGCTTGTATCCTCAAATGTACTATAAAAACCATCAAACGTCACATTCTCTACTTCATGCAACAAATATTGTTTAGAGATAATAAAATAGAGAAATACCTATGTCCACTGGCTGGTCAGAGTGCACCCGCACTGGGGGCTGCTGCTTCCGACGGACAATTTCCACAATCAGAGGTGCAGACAGACTCTCAAACTCCTTCATCATAATAACCTGATTATAGTGGGACTCCCTCACCACAAAATTCAAGCAGTGCTCCTGGCATGAAAAAACAAAAAAAGGGGTCAAGTCAGATCACAATTGAGTCAACTCCCAATTATAGGAAATAAAATATACATCATGACTGCAGAGATGGCCTGAATGTCCTTTAAGGTTGCTGCTGTATCACATGTATTCCTAAATGACACAAAATAAATAAAGCTACTGTTATTGTAACTCTCTTGCTCAGAGTAAAACATTTAATAAGATACTAAGGAGAGTGATAGAGCAACCGTGTATTATAAGGAATAAAATAACCCATACTGTGTGTTAAAAGGATAGATCAACTCACCTTGGGGTGCTGTGACCTTATTAAGGAGCTTTGCATTCAGGCTTTTAGCCTAATATACAGCTATGGAACCTCACACTGATTTTTTGTTGGTGGACATGGGGTGGGGTAAATTAGCTCATATGTCGATCACCACACACCAGGTCGTGTGACATGAGAGACAATATTGGAAGCTTTAAGAAATTCACATTGTCTAACATACGAAGCTAAACATTTAGTGGCCTGCTGCTTACAGATGAACGTTTACAAATCAGTATTTCAGTGATGCTCAACAAGCACATTTAAACTTTAAAACATTAAACTAAAGAGCAAACAATTCTTTCTGTGTGTACTGAATTCACTTAACATATGAAAACTATCACAAAATACATTATTGTTTCCTTTCTAGAACCTGAAGATTTGCTTATTCTCCTTTTAGAACCCAAGGAGACTCACTTCATGACACTAATTGCCTCTGCATTTTTAGGTTTCGACTGCAAAAAGCTGCGCAAGTAGCTTTTGCGCAGGAGAAATCTAATGATTACAGTATGTTGCTCGGGAATCCGCCCTCTGTTCCATTGGCTAGCTCCATAAATGGAGGCTAGCCATTGGAACAGAGAGGCGTCCGTCATGGACGGACCAGATTCGGGGGCGTTCCCGAGAATTTTTGGCTTTTGGCTACGTCATGCTACGTCAGCCAAAAGCCGGGAACGCCCCCCGAATCTGGTCCGGCCGGGCCGCAAGCAAGCCTGAAGTCCCGCCGCCGCTTGTTCTTTGCCAGGGGAAAAGTGCCCGGGAGAAAGGAGTGCGGCCGCCAGCGAGGCCCCGGTGCAGGAGAGCCCCGCCCGCGGCACCTGAGAAGAGAGCCCAGGCCCCGGCAGAGGAAGGACACCGCAAGCGCCCCCGCCGCCTCCTGGGAGCAGTCCGGTGAGTTTTGAAGTTCTCCGTGTCCCTCCTCCCGCCGTCCCCCCTCCCGCTCTCCCCCCTCCCGCTCTCCCCCCTCCCGCTCTCCGTGTGGTCCTGCCTTTCTCCGTGTCCCCCCTCCCGCCGTCCCCCCTCCCCCCCTCCGTGTGCCCGTCCCCCTCCCGCTCTCCGTGAGCCCGGGGCACATTCTTGTTGTAATATCTGTATATGTGCATCACGTTGCTGCTCAGATTGCTCCATAATGCCTATAATGAGGAGCAGTGAGAGCTAGGTAAAATGTACCCCACCCTTCTGTGTTGGTGACCCCCAGATGTGCAAAGCATGATTTTGAAGGAAGACTTGCATAGTATTAAATGTAACGGCCCACCATAGTAGAAAATCTGTGCCGGTTTATACTAGAGGCCTGAACGTCGCCAGTTTGAACCCCATCAAACTCGCGACATTAGCCAATCAAATGATGATTGTTATTTGCCTGGATACACAGAATACTGGTTATTAACGGGGCTATGAAGGCCTCGACGTGTGATATGAAGCGCTATATCAAAAAGCAAGTTATCATAATTAGCCCTTATATCGCCCTTTTGGAATATCGTTAGCCGTTAATCGGCTTCCGGAAAAACATTTTTAGCTGTAATTTTCAGTTCGCACATGTTTCCGTAGCACTATGTATTTTTTCCGTTATGACAAAGCACAGCATTTTTCATGAACTGTAACTGAGAATAGGATAAAAATTATCGAGAAGGGCTCATGTTTACCTGCATTACAGATTTCCCCACATATGCAAGTTGGCCTTCTAGATCAGTGGTCACACCTGACGATATATAGGGTGACCAGGTGTCCCGGATTTTCCCGGACAGTCCCGCATTTTCGCCAGCTGTCCCGGCAAATGATGGCAATTTTGGCTTGTGTCCTGGTTTTTAGAGGGACTCGACTGAATCCATTGAGGGGCAGTTATTGAATGTTCTATAGTGTGCTACTAAGCAGCTGTTACAAGTGAGCAATTAAATTAACAAGTATGATGCTGGTTTTAGAAATTTCATTTTATTTATTTATTTTTTTTTTTTTTGGGGGGAAAACCTTTATTGGTAAATCAAAGCACACAGCTATTCAGCCTTACATCCCTGAGGCTAGGCAGCATTATAAAAGCAGAGGAAAGGTGTGCACAAAACAATCAGAGGAGCATTCAGGTTTAATTTTATAATATAAATATGAACCTAAGGAACAAGGTAAAAACCTAAGAGGAAAAGGAGAAGAAGAAAGAGGGAGAGGAAAGGGAAAAAGGTGGCAAGGCAAAACATAAGAGCAGTGAGCACAAATCCAGGGGGCGAGTGGGACCTGTCGGCATATTGAACGAAACATACCGAGAAGAGCATACAAGTGTGGGGGGAAGAAAGAACAGGATTACGGTAAAGTGAAACATTGAGTGGAAGGAACGGCTAGGGTGAGAGACGAGTCTCCAGCGGACCCGCATCAGGGGGCACACAAATATCGCCCCTGTAAGCATTCCATGCCCCCCAGACCATCCCCCACATCTTGGGCTTACCCCTAGCTAGGTACACAGTTTTCTCACGGAGCATGCACCAGTCCATATTGGTTTTCCAGAGACTCACAGAGGGGGGGGTCGGGGCGCCCCACTTTTGAGCAATATCGCGCTTGGCCACCATGTTCCCTAGCGTGACCCAACGAGTTTGTGCATTATTGTAATCGGTCGGACCCCACACATTCAACAAACAACGTCGAGCTTCCGCAGACAAATCAACAGCAGTCACATCTCTCATAACCGCATGCACCCGTTCCCAATAGGAGGCAATGGCCTGGCATTCCCAAATGGTATGCATAAAAGTGGCCAGCGCACCGCATCCTCGCCTGCAAATGCCATCCTGAGAAAGCCCCATGCGAATTAACCTGGGGCCAGTAACGTAAACCCTGTGGAGAATTTTAAGCTGAACTAAGCGCAGCCTGGCCGAAATCGCTACTTCCTTGGGAGAGGACACCGCACACTGCCAATCTTCATCATCCAACTCAATCCCATCACTCACCCGCTGGTCACGCACTTTCAACAACAGGTCCGTCCGAACGTTTATTAGCTTCTTATAAGTCAGGGAAATGGCGCTATCCGGCATATGGCCGTCCAGCACCCTATCCTCCAGCGGGGACGACTCCGGGACCTTCTCACCCACAGGCAGAGTAGACGTAAGGGCATGTCTCAACTGTGCATATCTAAAATATTCCGTGGCACCCAGTTGGAATTCAGTCTGCAGAGTCTCAAAAGATGTAATTTCTCCTCTGGCCATCACATCAGCTACCTTGGAAATACCAATGAGGTCCCACCGGTCAAACCCCTTCGAGTGCCACAACCTACCCAACAAGTCAGAGTCATAGAGGGGAGTGGCCATAGTGAGCCTACCCTTCCAACCCAGTGCCTTCGTAATGGTCCTCCATATCTGTACAGCAGTCTTGGTGGGACCAGTCAATCTTCCGTCCAGAGATCTAGAATACAACGCCCTGTAATACATCCCGTCATTCATGAGCCAGCGATCCATGGCGTACCCCGGGCTTTCCGCCGGGCCATAAAAGCCATGATTAAGAGCAGCCAATTGGGAGGCCCAGTAGTACCGGCGGACATCAGGCAAGGCAATACCGCCGTCATACCACGGAATGGTCAGCTTAACTACGGCTATACGCGGCCGACCCTCCCACAAAAGGGCCCGCTGTAGACCTTCAATTTCCCTGAAATACTTCGAAGGGACGGGGTCCAGCGTATTTTGAAGCGCGTACAAGAATCTCGGCAGGGACATCATCTTGAATAATGCAGCGCGGCCCAACAGGGACAGCGGCAATCTTTTCCAGCCCTCCACGTCGCGCCTAAGGCGCGCAAGAGGGGGAAGCAAGTTGTTGGCGTATCGCACCCGGGCATCCTTTGACACGTAGATACCCAGGTACTTGAAGCCCTGCTGCGAGACCTGTATCGCACAGCCCCAGGGAAGACGTGGAGTGTCTCCGTTAAGCACATAGAGGTAAGATTTGGACCAGTTAATGACCAGGCCCGAGTACCCACCAAAGGTGCACAGTACGTCAAACATGACAATCAAAGACCGACAGGGGGAGGTAAGGTAGAGCAGAATATCGTCCGCATACAGCGAGACTCGATCCTCAAAGCCAGGCGACCGCTTGATCCCACAGATGTCAGGGTGAGTGCGGATCCAGGCAGCCAGTGGTTCAAGCGCCAGGGCAAAAAAGAGCGGCGATAGCGGACAACCCTGTCTAGTACCCCTGCGCAAGGCAAAGGAAGCAGACAGCCGACCGTTGACCGCTACATTGGCCAACGGGGAGGCATAGAGAAGCCGGACCCAACTTATGAAGTCGGGGCCGAACCCAAACTTGGACAGCACCGCCCAGAGATAATTCCATTCGAGGGAATCAAACGCCATCGTTGCGTCCAGGGAAGCCAGGACCGTCGGCTCGCAAAGCTTGTGCACCCGCGCCATGACAGCGTGAAGCCTCCGAAAGTTAAGGGCAGTATTGCGGTGAGGTATAAAGCCCGACTGGTCTGGATGGACAAAGTCCGCGATCACACCCACGAGTCGATTAGCCAGCAACTTAGCCAGGATCTTGGGTTCGGCATTCAACAGAGAAATCGGGCGATACGACCCACAAAGGTCTCTGGGCTTTCCTTCCTTATGAATGACCACAATGGTGGCCAGGCGCTGATCCAGAGGGAGCTCACCAACCTCCCGGGCCTCAGGAACATGCGCCGCAGGGGCACTGCGACTGCATCAGCTTTAATCTTATAGAGTTCCACCGGAAGACCATTAGGACCGGGAGCCTTACCAGACCGCAGGGACCGAATCGCAAGCGCCACTTCGTCTGCAGTAATACCCCGGTCCATGTCGTCGCGCTCGGTGTCCGACAGGCAAGGAAGCTCAACCCCTTCTAGGAAAGAGGCCGAGTCCGACTCGTTCAAGGTGGAGACTGAGGTGTAAACCCTCTCGAAGTGGTCGGCAAAGGCCGAGGCGATAGCACTGGGGTCAGTAACAATCACCCCGTCTTTGCCCAAGATCTCAGGCACCACACGGGAAGCCAACTCCCTCCTATCCAACCAGGCAAGGAGCTTGCCCGCCTTGTCCCCCGCATCGTAAATCCTCCCTTGCTGTTCCCCGCTCATCACCTTGGCAGCGTCAGTGGCAGTGGCTCGATATTCCGACTGCTTTAGGGAAAGAGCGTGCAGCAGTTCGGGCGTCGGGTCTAGCGCCAACTGGGAATCCAGGCCCGCAATGTCCAATTCCAACCGCACCATGTCTTCATCCCTTCGTCTGCGCACCTCGGCTATCAGGGAGAAAGCTTCTCCTCTCAGGACAGTCTTAAAGGCCTCCCAGCGGGATAAGGCCGAAGTTACCGTACCCGTATTTTCAGTGAAATACAGGTCGATGGTGTAGGAGAGTAGGGTCTGCAATCCTATGATCACCCAGATTTTTTGCTTTTGTTTCACTGGTTTACGACTTTCTCTGGCTGTGGGCCTGCTAATCAGACCCACAGCCTGGCTGTTCTCTTTCTAAATTACGAGATGTACCCTAGGTGCATTTACCAATTGGTACTGGGCCACCTTGTCAGACCCCGTAACGCAGGGCATAGGGGTACCCAGGGCCGCCAGGGGCTGAAGCACGTATTATGCCACCCCTGGCTGGCCTCCTAAATTTGACACAACTGGCTGCACGACAGCTGGGGCGAAGCCGTGTAACCACCCTTCGCTTTGGGTATAGTAGCTCTATATCTAACCATACAATGGACACCCGAGTTCCTATCAGTCACTCCTATGGCAGGCCTTAACAATCCTGAAGGCAGAGTGCGTGGGCTCGTGTGAGCTAGGTTCAGGCCCGAGCCGAGCCCGGTTGCAGCTTGCGGAATCAAGACCCAATAGCTGTTCCATGATAACGCGTACCATATCGGTAACTCCGGTGTCGCGTTATCAAGGCATGTCGAGTAAGGTGTCATACGAATCGGGGTGCTGCCCTCTCACCAATTCTGGCGATGAGGTTAGCCCCCCACCCTTCTAGAGGGACACGACATGTACGTAACTGTGAACCCCGGTTAAAGTTAACTGAAGCCTCAGCTCCACAAAATGGATGCTGCCACCACAGACACGAGTCTGACCTCCTGCTGCTGGGAGTCCTTCCAGCGAGGAGCACTTGGACAAAGGGTTTCCTGTCGAGGGCGCTGTTCGCACCGTCCCAGACAGGGTTTGTGTATTCTGGGTAGGTAGGGCTTTGGCGAGAAGGTGACTGCGAAGTGGCACCCCGGCGCTCACTACGCATCTGCCGGTTAGAACCAGTTCCAGGGGCGACAGCCCTGGCCTGGGGAAAGTCCGGCAGGGGAGAGGGGTGTAACTACCCCCCTTCCTGGTCCCACCCTTAGGGCAGGACCTAGTCATGTACCCACCCCTTTCTTTAGAATAAAGACCGGAGCGGGGACCCTTCCAAATTAGATCATCTTTGATTCAAGAACTACTTTCTACGAAAGGACATTCAAGACTCTTCTCAAGATTTCTCCCTTGTGACTAAGGAGTAGTCACCCTGCATCAGCGGGCACCAACTAAGAACTCTGCGGTTTGCTGTAAGTCCTTCCTCAAGGAATCCGACGGCCCAGCTCGACGAGAACCGGCTTCCCTGGCACCTCTGACCTCTACCCACATCATCAGCTCAGCTGTGATCCGTGGGTGCGACGAGACCTCGAGGGACCGGCCATCATCAGAACCTGCACGCTCTTAAAAACCAGCACGACCATCGAGGTAACTCTCTGGTGAGTGCTCTGGGGTCCGAGAAGCCCCGACCCTGAGCCGCTCCAGCACCGAAGTGCAGTCTCCCAGCATCTCCACGATCTGCGTGGGGCCCTTCTGCTCGCTGCTCAGCACGTTGTCTGGTCACTAGCCGCTGGCTTGTGCCCTCCTGTGACGACATCCGAGAATCATCACTGCTGGTCTGGTTGCTCCAGACTGGCCCTTGCTTCCATCTTTGCGAGAAGCACCCCGGACCCTCCTGGTCCACTCAAGACGCCCTCTTAGGCCCACCACGTGGCCCTGAGAACTGCCAAGGCTTGTTGCCCCATCCTGGGCCCAGCGACGCCGACAGCATCATCCTTCGTGGGACAGCTCGCACCTCCACCATGGTCGCCGACAACGCCTCCTGGTCCGTGAGACTGCAGAGCCTAGCGTCGCCCACTCACCTGGTCGAGGTGACGGCCAACCGGTGCCTTCCTGGTACCCTCTGACTACTGGCTAGTAGTACGAACTTGGTCCCCTCTGCTTTCAGGTTTCTTCAATCTCCGATCCAGGCTTGGATCTCTACGAACTATTCAGCACTGGTCGCCGGCCAGCAACTCTTTTTCTTCCGGCTCCTGGCTCGTCAGCGAAGACCCCGACGCCTGTAAGACTTGTGCAGCCGCAGCCCTCGTGGCTAGGTAACTCGGCATTTCGGTGCCTGCATAGCCTCCTTACTCTAGGGTCCCGAGTCCCTCGCTTCCGACTTGCCTTATCGGGTCCGCCCGAGACCTTAATCTTTCCGTGTCCTCGGACACTTGCTTCTAAATTGTGCACTTGAAGTATTTGCTAAAGGGATTTGGTTTGTGCTTAGTACCCTGTCCTCATAAAGAGTACAGGGCTGTTGTGATTCTTAATAAATATACTGTTTATTTTCATAACACTTGTGTGGTGTCCTTTCACTGGGTGTTCAAGGGGTACATGTGTGGTAAACAGCTGGCTTAACACGCCCTCTCGAGTCTTTAGCCTTAGACTGCTCGTATCCACGCTACTAGGATAGCTGGTCTATAGGTTGACTTACAACCAAACACCATAAGGGTCGTTGGAACGATACATAGCGGTCGCTAGAATAGCGAACGTTGCATATCGGGCCAACTTCTCACAGATGGCTTTAGCAAGGAGGTCTCGAGTCTTGGGGTTGCGGAAGTACCATGGATTGACCGGCGCCACCCTGGTCGTCGCCGCAATACCAAAGTCAAAGGACACCCAGACAGGGGAGTGGTCCGATATGCCTCTGGCCATAAGGCGGGCTCCAGAGACGGTCGATGCCTGGACCGCCGGAGTCAAGATGTAGTCAATTCTGGAAAGGCTACCGTGTGCGCCCGAGTGAAAGGTGTACTGTCGCTGGGCAGGGTGCAAGAGCCGCCAGCAGTCAATAAGGCCCATAGTACTCATGAAATTAGGGAGCCATGATTGCGCACTGCGAAGATCTCTGGACGGAAAACGGTCAAGGGTCCCCGAAACCACTGAATTGAAATCCCCACCAAGGACAAGCAGTCCCTCCGGGAGGCCCAAAATGGCGCCTCCGAGATCATGAAAGGTAGTCGTCTGCAAACCCGGGGGGACGTAAACTGAAACCAAAAGCAGGGTGCGCCCCTCCCACCTGCCCACCACAACAACATATCGGCCCCTATCATCAATAACAGTGGACTCCACCTCCAACGGGAGAGACATGCCAACCATGATTCCAACCCCTCGGGACCCCGAAGAGAACCCGGAGTGAGCCACTATTTTAAACCCCTTTCTGTTAAGTGCATGACAAGTATTTCCAATAAGATGCGTCTCCTGCAGGAAGATAACATCGGGTACACAACGCTTAAACATTTGTAACACAACCCCACGTTTAATGCGATCCCCCAGCCCATTCACGTTCCAACTCAGAACATTTAAGGTCCTACCTCCCATCATCAAAAATGCACCGTCCCACCCACCACCCCCAGAAAACAGCCACTGCAACGTTGCAACCAGAACAATAGTAGCCTTGCCATAGTAAAAGAGAAAAAGGAAAAGCAAAGGAGAAACACACAAACCAACCACCCCCCACCCTGCACCCCTGCATTAGACTAAAAAGCCCCCCCAAATAGCAGCGTGCCTGTCGCCCCTAGTAAACTACGTACGAAAAGCCCCCAGAGGAGAAAGGAGACATCCCATCACCCCCCGTTACCCTCCAAAGTTGAAAAACTGCAAAAATGAGAAAAGAAAACAAAAGTCAGTAACTGCTCGCATCCGCAGGGTCCTCCACCGAAAGAGATCCGGAAAAGCACAGTTCATTCCTGAGAGCCAGGACCACCCGACGCCTCTTCCGACTGGTCCTCAGGGGTAGTCCGATGTTGAGGCAAAGTGTCCAGCCAGTCCCCAGCTGCCTCTGGAAAGTCAAAAAACACAGTTCGAGCACCATGCTCTATACGAAGCCTCGCTGGGTAAAGCATGGAGTACTTCAGCCCCATCTCCCTCAGTCTCCGCTTAACACCCATGAAGCTCTGTCGACGCTTCTGTACCGCTTGAGTAAAATCAGGGAAGAAGTTCACATCAGCGTTTTGAAATTTCAACGGGCCTCCTCTCCTTGATGCCTGCAAGATCGCATCACGGTCTCTGTAGTTAAAAAGTCTGGCAATGATGGGGCGCGGAGACGCTCCTAATTTCGGCTGGCCTCCAGGCAGTCTATGCGCCCGCTCCACCGAGAAAAACTTACTCAGGCCACTCGGTGCCAAGTGCGTCACCACCAAATCCTCAACAAATAAGTCGGCAGCGTCTTCTTCCGCACCCTCCGGTACACCAGTAATGCGAACGTTCTGGCGCTGTGCCCGTCCCTCAAAATCATCGAGCCGGTGGGCAAGCATCGAATTGGCGGCCTTCAAGTCCCGAACCTCCGACTGCACATCAGATATGTCTGTAGTCAAGCTCGACGTCTTGATGTCGAGCAACTTGACCCTGTCATTCGTTTTCCCGAGGTCGGCTCTGATTAGGTTGAGTTCAATCGTGAGGGTATCGACCTTGTGCGACAACACTTCGTGCTGCTTATGCATTTCAGCCTTAACGCCCGCAATGGCTCCCATCACGTCCCGGAGGGTGGGTTCAACATCTTCCGGAGACACATCTCGGTGTGAGTCCTTGGTGCGGCCCGAAGCACCAGGCGAGCCCTTAGGGAGGGAGAAGCGCTCAGAAATGGTGGTCTGCGAGAGGGAAGGTTTCCTGCTGACTCTCGGGGGCTTCCCCTTGTCCGGGTCTCCTCTGCCCGCCATGATGGGCGACGGGGATCGTGCGACCCAAGGCGGGGTCAAGCCAACACCACCACCACCAGACGGTCGAAGTCAGCAATCACCTCCACCGTCCCAATAAAGCTTCAGGCCGCCAGACAGGCCAGTCAGGTCTCCGGTGCTGGGCAAGGCAGCCGACACACTCTCGAACTGCCACCGTGTAGAAGCACCGCCGTCCCCCCACAATGCCAGATCAATATGGCGTTGTCGTCACCAAACTTCACGACGGTGTAACTCGGCACAGGAAGCCCGGATCTTCATTCGGAGAACGGGCCCCGCATCTGCAACAGCACCGCAACTGATTCCCACCACCGTGGGACAGGATAGATAACAGGATCAATGCGGAGGATCGGAGGGTCTTCGGAGCTCCGAGCTCACGCGGCCATCTTGGTTGCCCGTGAAGCTCCTCCCCCTTTATTTTATTAATGCTTCTTCTGTGTTCCTATGTTGATATTAGTTGTCATTCTGCGCAGCACCGTTGATGTAAAATTGTAGTCCTTCTATTTTTGCAGTGTCCCTGTTTTTGGTTGTCCGGATCTGGTCACCCTAAGTAGGTAGAAATTGTGATCCGCAGCCATGAGGGTGTTTGGTGGTTTACAGCCAAAGTACCTCTTGGGAGCTTGCAAAGCACAGTCTGGCATTAAATGGGTCTATACATTGAGTTTCTTGTGATCCCTGATGCATTGAATGATGCTATACATTACGTTTCTTGTGAGCCCTAATAAGCTTTCGAGATAGGTTCGAGCTTTTACTGGATTTTTTTGTGTAAATGAGATTCTGTGCTTGTGGTATTATGTTAGTAATTTCACAACATCTTATCTAAACATATTCCATTGTGATTATTCGGAGCCCCTCCTGTAATTTAGGCAACAGGCAGAAAACGAGGCGTCGGGGACCACCCAGCGGGGCCGTCCGGAGCCTGGTAATGAAAGCCTACGAGGTTGTGAAATGAGGCCCATGAATCTGCTACGATATCATGTGAATCTGTCCGGGTGAACTAGCAGAGAACAAGCTGCTCGCATGTACAGACGGAGGACGCCAGGTGGCCTTTATGGAGATGGCGTTTTAATGAAATGTGCAAAATTATAATCGCGCGTGCCCTGAGTTATGTCGGACCGCAATGAAGCGCAGCCTGTGGGACAGGCAGCCGTGAGCGCAGTGTACTTGGTAACGCATTTGCATTTGCTTATCACCCAAAGCGCTAACCTTCTGCAGAGCAGCTCTTTGTGGCCGTGGCTGTGCTTAAATTACTGCCGTCATTATAGACTCTGTTGGTGGTACATGCGACATCGGATGGATCCTGTGTTTATCGTTCCTGCTGCTCTTTCGGGTATAAAACGAGCACTGGTCTGGCTTTACCGTGCGAACGTCGGTTTGGACAGATGTACACAGACTATTGTGGAGTCTCTGTTTGCAACTTACTTCGTTCTGTGCCTCGTACCTCTGTGCTCTTTGTTTTAATCATTTCCCAAGTTTGCAGTGCTGCACATGTATTTGAAAACGTTGAGAAATCCACACCTATTAGCTTTACCAGTGCTTGTTGCCTGTGCTTGCGCATGTTCTGTCAGGGATTCCTGGAGTGCTTTAGTTCCCCATCTAAGAATGAAGTAAGCAACGCGAGGTGTTAACATGGAAAAGATGCTGCTCAGAGTGACGTGATATTCCATCCTCCAATCCCAGCGTGGTGCTTCTTTCTGTCAGTACAGCCCGGAATCACCACCTCCGAAGCGCTAATACCTCCTGCGTTTAAAAGCAGCACCACTAGAACTAGAGTGACTTACGCAGAAGCGAGGCTGAATACAACCGGACTTCAACAATAAGAAGCATAGACAAAGCCAGTAGGCCTCACTATTTTAAGAATGTCCACCATTTATAGAAACCGTTACTAACATTCTGCCAATACAGGCACTTCATTGTTTTTGTGAGTGCTAGAGTGCTTGGTTGCCTCATTAAAATAGGTTTGCTTTATTAAGCGAATTTTTACTATGCACCTCTATTTATATTAGAAAAGTGTGTTTCCTACTTGGTGTGCTTCAGTAGTGATGGGTGTGAGTGTTGCCGGTAATGTTATTACTAATCTGTGTGGGGTGTGAAGGTAATGTGTGACTGCTAATGTGTAAAAGTACTCCTGGTAGCGTGTGGATGCTAGCCGGTGAGGGGAGTGAATATGCTTCCAGTTGTGTGTGACTGCTAGTCTGTGGTGGATGGGGGGGCTTTTAGTTGCATGTGACTACAACATTCGGAGGGTTGTTAGCCCTGCTGGTAGTGTGTTGTGCTAGTCTGTGAGGGGTGTGACTGCTACTCTCGGAGGGCTGTTAGCGCTGCTGGTAGTGTGTGGTGCTAGTCTGTGAGGGGTGTGAGTGCTTGTGATAGTGTGACTGCTACTCTCGGAGGGCTGTTAGCGCTGCTGGTAGTGTGTGGTGCTAGTCTGCGAGGGATATGTGAGTGCTTGTGATAGTGTGACTGCTACTCTCGGAGGGCTGTTAGCGCTGCTGGTAGTGTGTGGTGCTAGTCTGTGAGGGGTGTGAGTGCTTGTGATAGTGTGACTGCTACTCTCGGAGGGTGGTTTGCGCTTCTGGTAGTGTGTGATGCTAGTCTGTGAGGGGTGTGAGTGCTTGTGATAGTGTGACTGCTACTCTCGGAGGGTTAGCGCTGCTGGTACTGTGTGGTGCTAGTCTGTGAGGGGTGTGAGTGCTTGTGATAGTGTGACTGCTACTCTCGGAGGGCTGTTAGCGCTGCTGGTAGTGTGTGGTGCTAGTCTGTGAGTGCTTGTGATAGTGTGACTGCTACTCTCGGAGGGTGGTTTGCGCTTCTGGTAGTGTGTGGTGCTAGTCTGTGAGTGCTTGTGATAGTGTGACTGCTACTCTCGGAGGGTTAGCGCTGCTGGTACTGTGTGGTGCTAGTCTGTGAGGGGTGTGAGTGCTTGTGATAGTGTGACTGCTACTCTCAGAGGGTTATTAGCGCTGCTGGTAGTGTGTGGTGCTAGTCTGTGAGGGGTGTGACTGCTACTCTCGGAGGGTTGTTAGCGCTGCTGGTAGTGTGTGGTGCTTGTCTGTGAGTGCTTGTGATATTGTGACTGCTACTCTGTTAGACTTTTAGTAGAGTAGGGTTGCTGGTCTTTGAGAGGTGGGAAAGTGCTATTGGTAGAGTAGAGAGAGTGCAGAGTAGAGAGAGTGCAGAGTAGAGAGAGTGCAGAGTAGAGAGAGTGCAGAGTAGAGAGAGTGCAGAGTAGAGAGAGTGCAGAGTAGAGAGAGTGCAGAGTGACTAGGGAGTGCTAGGGACTGCAGAGTGACTAGGGAGTGCTAGGGACTGCAGAGTGACTAGGGAGTGCTAGGGACTGCAGAGTGACTAGGGAGTGCTAGGGAGTGCAGAGTGACTAGGGAGTGCAGAGTGACTGCTAGAGATTAAGCTAATGGCAATGTAAATGACAATGCCATTTATTTATCTGTTTTCAAAACCAACACATAAATACAAATTTTGCCCTTTACAATGCCAATAGCTCTAACTTTTCCAAAGGCGAAACCATTGCATTGTAAATGCTTGTTGTTTCATAGGTAGAGATTTCAATGGCACAACAGTTAACTTTGACCCACCTCACGAGATGCTACAACAATCGTTGAATATTCTCATATTTAAAAAAAATCCTCAGTGGCTATCTCAAATTGGGTCTTGACACTGTAAACCACTACCGCTTGTATTTACTGTTTCCAATATGCCATGACCTTTGGATTCATCATTTCAAAATAATATTTATTCAATGTCACTAAAACCTGTAACTTTAAGATACTCTACAAAACCTAATTTCCATAGATGTATTCTGCAAAACATGGCATTGAAGAAAACCAGTTACTAACCTGTAACTTTGGTTCTCCAGTATTGGAAACTTTCATAGATTATCATTCCCCGTCGGAATGAAAGTCCTCGGTACACATAAAATAGGAATAGAAACCCTTACCAAAACAGAAACTAGGCCTATTCTTGTTTTGCAACCTATCCACCTCTTTTTGTAAAAGAGACCAAATAAAGTGAACAATCAATCAGATTACCCCACCCCTTAGCACTCTCCTGAGAGAAGCTCAGAACCTCAGATTTTCGAAGCCGTTGTGTAAGCCCACCCCTGAAGGTACTAGAGGCAGAGCTTTCCCAGGGGAGGAGGGCGGGTCGCATGGGAATCTATGAAAGTTTCCAATACTGGGGAACCAAAGTTACATGTAACTTGTTTTCTTACTCCAGTATTGGAACTTTCATAGATTCCCATGCTTGTATCGGAGTAGCTACCAGTTATCAGCACATTTTTGGAACCAAGATAGTTATAAAATCAAGAACAAAGCAATAGCACATGTATCATAATGGCAATTTCAATGGTCAAACAACATTCTTAGAAACCATAGAAAATATAGACATGAGGTACAAAAATGTGCAAGAGCTGAAAAAACAGTAACATGGGAGGGATGAAAGGGAAAGCTCACCGCTACTAAAAGAGGTTCCTCAGGACTGCCTGGCCCACTTCTGTGTCAATCTTCACTGCAAAATCCAGGCAGGAATGCCTTGCAAATGTAGGAGTACTGCTCCAGGTCGCTGCCCTGCAGATCTCCCGGATAGGAACTCCAGCAAAGAGGGATGCCAAAGAAGAAATCGCCCTCGTGGAGTGAGCACTGACCGGCCCTTCCAGGGGCTTACCCACTGCTCTGTGACAATACCGGATAGCTCTGGTATTCCAACGAGCAATCCCCTGCTTGGAAAGGGGAAACCCCTTACAAGGACCACAAAAGCCACAAATAGTTGAGGAGACTTCCTGAAGTCCTTAGTACGTTTGAGATAGAATTTCAAGCACCTCTGAATGTCCAGTGAGTGGAGTGCCGGAGTAGTAGGGTGAGGGAAAAAAGTTTTGAGCAAGACCGGCTCATTCAAATGAAAGTCTGAAGACACTTTCGGTATGAACTTTGGGTTGGAATGCAGAATCACTGTACCCTTTTTAAACTGCAGAAAAGGTTCCTGAATGGTGAGAGATTACAATTCAGCCACTCTACTAGCCGAAGTCAAGGCCAGTAGAAGAGCTACCTTCCAGGAGAGAAATTTCAAACCCACCCAGTGAATAGGTTCAAAGGGATGCTTTGTGAGCTGGGCGAGAACCAAGTTTCGGTGCCAAAGAGGAGGTAGAGGCTTGACAGGCTGGAAGACTCCGAAAAGGCCCTTGAGAAATTGTTTAATTATTCTTGCCGACCAGAGGGAAGGACCTGAAGGGAGAGATGGCAGCAAGATGCACCTTGATGGAAGAGTGAGCCAGCCCCGATGTAGCTAATGAAAGAATATATGGAAGAACTTCATGTGGCTCAGAAGAAAAAGGATGGACACCCTTTTGCTGCCACCAAATGCAGAAACACTTCCACTTCAACTTGTAAGTCTAGTGAGTACTTGGGTTCGTGCCTGAGAGAGCACTTCCCTACATTTTGTGAAAAGGGTCAAACAAAGAAATTCTCGCTGCTCAGGAGCCATGCCGACAACTGCAGAGATTTCGGATCCTGATGCCAGACTTGGCCCTGGGACATGGTCAGTAGCAATGAATCAGCTGCAGCGGAAGTACAAGGTCCAGGGAGAGAAGATGCAGCCCTCAAACCAAAACTGTCGGGGCCACGCAGGAGCTATCAAAATCATCTTGGACGGTTCTGCTTTGAGCTTCCTGAGAAGCCTAGGGATCAGAGGAATGGGGGGAAAGCATAAACAAATGCGCCTGACCAGGCCATCGAAAGCGCATTCCCCAATGACCCCCGATGGTGAAGCCTGCTTGCGTAATATCAGCATTTCTTGTTCTCTGGCGATGCAAAGAGGTCTATGGAAGACCTGCCCCATAGGCGAAAACCCTCTTCCAGGGTGGGCTGGTCCAGTTCCCATTTGTGGCTGACCGATTTCAATCTGCTTAGTGTGTCTGCTGTCTGGCTGAGAATGCCTGGAAGGTGCTCCGCTTTGAGCGATATCCCCTGCTGGATCGCCCATTCCCAAATTGTCTGAGCCTCTTGTGACAAGAGACGAGATCTGGTGCCACCGTCCTTGTTTATATAATGCATAGTCGTCATGTTGTCTGTTCGTATAAGAACTGTTGTATTTGTGGAAGAAACACCTGTAAGGCTAAGCGAATCGCTCTGAGCTCCAGCAGATTGATATGTAGAAGACGATGTTGGGGCAGCCAACGGCCGCTTACATGAAGGTCTTTCTAGATTTCTCCCCAGCCCTCTAGTGAGGTGTCTGTAGTAATTATTTTAGGACCAGAAGTGATCCTGAAGTAGAGACCCTGAGAAATGTTTTCCTCATTCGTCCACCATGATGCAGCATCTCTCATGGGCACAACAACAAAGACTTTGTTTTCGAAGGATCCATCAACTTGGCACCACTGCAAGTCCAACACCTCCTGGAGAGGACGCATCCGCAACCTGCAGTGAGGAATCAGAGGAATGCAGGAGGAAATGGACCATAGGAGAGACTTGTAGAGGCGTACTGAAAGTGACTGTCTTTTTAACAGCAGAAGGGCCATAGCCATCAGCTTTTCCTGCCTCTCCCAGGTGGGAAAAGCCTAGTCAATGGACCTGTCCAGAATGGCTCCCAGAAATCTGGCTGTTCTGGATGGACAGAGGGTCGAATTCTCCAAGTTGAGAGTCAGCCCGAGATTGTCGAAAAGGCATGTGCATGCCACGACTGATTGTTTTGCTGCCTGTTTTGTAGAAGCTTTCAGCAACCAGTCATCCAGGTAAGGGTAGACCTGATGGTGTTGTTTTCCTAGAAAAGCTGCCACCGGAGCTAATACCTTTGTAAAGATCCACTGAGCAGACCGGAGTCCAAAAGGTAGGACCTTGAACTGAAAGTTGCTCTTGGCTACTGTGAAGCGAAGGAACCTCCTGTGGGCAGGATGAATGGGTACGTGAAAGTAAGCGTCCTCTAGATCCAATGTGGGCGAGTAATCCCCTGAATTGAGAAGACGAAGAATATCCTGCAGAGAAACCAAGCAAAATAATTGTTTGATGAGATAGGTGTTGAGCTCCCTCAGGTCTAGAATAGGGCGCCACTTTTCTATAGTCTTCCGGACCAGGAAGAACCAGGAGTAGAAACCTTCTCCCCGCTGAGAAAGAGGGACCGGTTCTATCGCTTCTCTGAGGAGCATTTGATGGGCTTCCAACCGTAGAAGACGTAGATGTTTTGATGCAGTAGCGCGAGGGGGCTTGGAAGGTAGTGTTTGGACAAATTCCTAAGTATGGCCGCATAGAATGATCTTCAGCACCCAACGGTCCGATGTGATTTGCTGCCAATTGTGGAGGTAATTGGAAATTCTGCCTCCCACTGAGGTCAGGAGGAGAAAGGACAGTAGTCAGAGCCAGCAAGCCGCTATTGACGCTTAGATGCGTCCCTCCCCTGGCGTCCTTGTAGTCCTCTGTTGTTCGATCCAGAGAAAGAGGAGCATTGATTTTGCTGCTGGTTGTAGTTCGGTTGGTAGGATTGTGACTGTGAACCATACGAGGAATACCGCTGCTGTTGGTATCCTCCTCTGTATGTGGTGTTACCTCTCCCTCTGGCTCCTCGGAAGAGAATCTTGCGGTACTGCAGAGTCCCTAAGAATTTTGCGGTTTCCGTGTCCTTTTTAATATCCTGGAGTGCATCATCCACATGCTTCCCAAAGAGCGCTACCCCATCAACAGGAAGATTCAAGATCTTGTTTTGGACCTCAGAACTGAACCATGTAGCCCACAGCCAGCCTTGCCGACGAAGGACAGCAGCGTCAGCCAGGGACCGGAAAGCAGCTGTTGCAATGTCCATTGCACAGTCAATTACTTCTGTAGAGGTTACCTCGCCCTCTTGAAGAATCTTTTTTGCTTCCCTCTTCCAGCAACTGGTTCAGATAGGGGGAAACGTCGCACCACATTTGGAGATCATAGTGACCAAGTATAGCTAAGACGTTCGCAGCCCTGATCAACAGGCTGGACATGGAGGAAAATCTCTTGCCCGCGTTATCAAGGCGTCAGCCCTCTTTGTCCAGAGGAGTCCTGAGGGGAGCAGAAGGATTCCTGGACTTCCTCTGGGCAGCTTGAGAGATGACCGAGTCCGGTTTAGGCTGGCTGACCAAACAGGCCGGGCTATCATCTGGAGCCTTATAGTTTTTCTCCAGGCGAGGTAGTACCGGAATGACCGTGGCTGGATTTTGCATCACTTTTAACCTAAAGTCATAAAGGAAACACTCCGACTGCATTGAGGGCATGGGCAGTTGGAATCTCTTAACTTCTCTCCATCAAATTATGGAAACCCTCTATGTTCACAGGAGGGGAATCAATAGGTGCTGGTGAAGGAGAAGCCGGATCAGGAATGACATTGTCATCCTATTCTGTGTCTGGATCTGGTATGTCTACGTTGCCCTGGTCCTCATCAGAGGTGGTGCATCCTGGGCCACAGGTATCAGCAGAGGCTTTGGCAATTGAGGGGTAGCAGGCAGAGGAGGAGGAACTGAAGAAAGTGGCACCGCAACTGAAGCTGCGTTGCAAATCTCTTCCTATAGTCCAGAAGCATAGACTGCAAGTCCGCTAGTTGGGAGGAAGGCATAGAAACCATCTCTTATTGGTAGTTGTTTTGAAAGTCTGAGAAAGGATCATTGTGAAAACAGGATTTGTTTACACAATATTTTCGCCAATAAGATGGAATCTACTACTCGGGATACGTTTGTGCGTTTACATACAAAGGTTGGTAAACATTGCTATAGATGAAAGTAGTTCTCTCATTGAAAACACTCATATTTTTACTCTTGTGAAGGGAAGGAGTCAATGTGTTTGCAGGGCAGCTATTGTGAGGGACTTCCCACAAAATTAATGGTGTTGTGAGCCAAGAGCTTCTACACAGGGATACTTACTTTAATGAAGGATGAAAAAAATGCTGTTTTTATTCATTTGTGTGTGTGGACCCGGGTACTTGTAAATTTCAGTACACAAATTTTTACATTTAATTATCCTGAACAATCTGCAATATTTATAGATTCACAGGAAGTTTAACATGATTCCTAAAAAGCGAGAAATTTGCTCTAAACATAGCAGTAACCCTACAGGAGCAAATATAAGTTGATAAATACTCTATTTCTCAGATTTTAGGAGTATTGCAAAGAACAAAGCAATTTTCCTCAGTCTTAATCTACAGGCCATGTGATACATGACATTGGACTTACCTTCAGTTGGTCCAGCTGTAGCTTGTTGGCATTTTCACACACAATGAGGACATTTTGAAGGTCAACAGAGGCCTCAATGTACTGGAGGCAGAGCTGCTCCAATCGGGAGAGTTGAAAGTGCAACGCCAGCTTGTAAACATCCATGATAAGGAGAACATCCTGAACGTGGCCTAGAGGACCAGTAAGCACAGCTTAAAAACACATATCTGGGGAAATCTTTTTACTGACAGGGTATAGCCTCTATGGGCATCAACAATTCAATTAATCAATGACTGATCTTGTTATTTGTTGCTCTGGATAGATCAAAAAATCCAATTGAGTCTCAAACAACATAATAGATGTTTGGAATATAAAACAATAAATAATGATATTATCCAGAAGTATCAGAGACCAAATAGAATGTAGCAGCAATTGTTTACTTTCTAAGAATTCTTCGCCGGACTTGAGCATCAGACCTCTTGGTTCTCTAACACTTTATTCCCTCTGCTAAGTTTGTTCTCATGAACTTTAAATAAGAAATAGTCATTTGACCACAATATTCTGTATTTCTCAGATACAAGTGCAGTGTTCTGCAATCACATCCCAACCAGAATCACAGTAATAGCCTTCAGTTTCCCTAGACATACCAAATTTAACAGTTACAATTTTTACTGAACTTACTTACATTACGCTCCTACATAATTTAAAAGCAATCCCGAGCGGGATACAAAAAAATACCGCTCGGGATCAACAACGCCTGACATTTGACAACGTTCTATGGCCAACCCCTTAGGGCTTTTTCTTCAGAACATACTTGCCTGATGATCTGAACAAAAACTGGTATGCAGGATCTTAGTTGTATAAGGAAGTGTTTTGCCAAATTCTGTGCAAATCTGACCTTAGAGTCATAAATTATAGGTAATTATAAAATGCTTTTTCAATTATAAGTGTGGCTGAACCATAATTAAACAGTGAAGTATACGTAGACATATTATTTAAGTAACATACAACTCAGAATTGGTCCAAAACACTACATTTGTGTGTACACATGAACCAAATTTGGTCAACGCAATTTGGTTATGAATTGCTAATTGTCAATAACATTAAGCAGCAGTGATTTGCTCAGTATGCTTGATAAAAACCAGTCATGGAGTGTTTACTGGACATAATGACAATGGGAGATGATGTGCTAATTAGGTGTAATGTTAACTGATCACAAGGGTCTAAATGGGAACCGATCATGATCATTCTGCCTATACTCGGCATCGCTAAAAATGTGCTAAGTGGCCATAGTGGAAAGTGATTTTCAAGTGTTCTGGGGGCATAATTAAACTTGGGGAACATTAGCTAACTTTACACAATGGATTTTGTGAATAAAGTACTAACTGGGCATAATGGTACCTGGTCATTATGTACCAGCTACACTTCAGTGGCCTCATTGGTTAAGCTTCTGTTCGCCTACTTGTCTGTGAATTGTTATTGGATGGAGATAGTTAAGAGACTGCATGTACAAAGCCCCATACTGAGAGTGAAGGTAGATGGAGGAACCTCAGGGTTCTGGGAACTGCAAAGTGGCACAAGGAGTGGCTGTCAATTGCCTACCCTGCTTTTATGCTCACTGGGACAGAACACCTGTTTCTTACCAGGGTGATCTATCTTACAAGCCGGAACCACTAAACAAATCTTCACTGTACTTGAACGAATTCATAGATTTGGCTTGGTCTCGTTATAGATAAAATCAATACGGTCATTGTCTTTCATGCTGCCCGGTCGAGGTTGAGCAAGATGACCGGCCTTGGCCTGGTCCGTGTCACTGTTCATGTGTTTGGGTGTTTTAAGTCCACCACAGAGAAAGACTAGTACTGAAAGAAAAATAGTGTGTGCACCTTTCTAAACCTTCACAAATTTGGTGGCATTCTGGTTAAGGCTATCTTGGTTAATTAAGGGCAACGCAAATTTGGGGAAATGGCTGTCCTAATGAAGGGTACTACTCTATTTAAAAGCAGCTCGTTTTAAAAGTGCGGTTAAGAAAAAGGTAATTAAACTGCAACTTCAATACTTAATTTGTGATGTATTTGTAAGATTACATTCTTGAATTACTATGAATCATATAGTAGTGATGTAACCCATCTGCCTTTTTGTTAGGCTTGCACTGTAGCCAATCAGCTCGATTGACGTAGAAAACCACTCCTTCTAGAGTTCATCATACATAAGCTGTTCATAACACAAATGTGTATATAAGTAATGACAAGAATTTGCAATGCAATAGGTCTCGCATTATTAAAGTTTGAGCTATTAGCATTGTAAATGACAGTGGCTTTTATTTATGTTTTGAAAACCTGAAAGTGGTGCCTAAACATGCACTTTTCACTTATAATCGTTGCTTAAGAGAAGCAAGGCTGGCAGTAACTGCGCCTCTTTCACTGCCAGCCTTGCTTCTCGTAAGCAACGATTATAACTTATAGTACAAAGTGCGTGTTTAGGCACCGCTTGCAGGTTTTCAAAACATAATAAAAGGCACAGTCATTTACAATGCCAATAGCTCAAACTTTCGCAAATGAGAGACCTATTGCACTGCAAATGCTTTTTAGGTCGAAGCCTGCATTGCAGGGCATGGCCCTGCTGCAGGCAAAGACTTATTGTGAACAGGGGAATTTCAGTACTGCGTGAAACCACGCCCCCCTTTTCCATTGGCAGGCCTCTGGAAACGGAGGCCTGTCATTGGAAAAAGCTCCTGTTTAGCAGATTTGTCTGCTCTGGATCCCTCCTCTCGAGGACTCCATGACCTGCTTTACGGTAGCAGGACAATATTTTTAGAAATATTGCCTTGGCAACCACGAGGCAGGTCAGGAAGTCCTGAAGGGGCGGGATTCAGTATCCTGTTCCCGCCCCTTTTTTTTATTTTCTGTGCCTGTGCTTTTCGTCATTGTTGCATTGCAGTGGATGGACCCTCCTTGTTATCGGTTATTCTCTTGTACTTTTTACACTTCCTGCCGGGGACAACAACCTAAAGAGCATTCAGCAGCACCCTGTGCACTAGATTTGGGTGGTATGGTAGCACCTGCCCTTCCTGTCTTGCAATGAGCGACCCCGGAGTGGGTGCGGGGGGCTGAGTGTTGTAACTGCGTCCCCGCCTCGTCCGCCTAGTTTTCATTTGTGCAGTCATTTCAGCCCCTCACTCGTGGTTGCACTGCGAGGGACAGCCAAGCTCCGAGGGACAGGCTGTTGGCGATGCATGAATCACAAGGGCCGACCTAGGGCTGCCAGAGCCGAGAGACGAGGTAAGGAGAGAAACTGAGGCATGGAAGGGGGGGGTGGGGGGGTGGAGGTGTGAAGACTGAGGGAGGGGCCGGGAGAGCGGGGGTGGGGAGGGCTCATTGAAATCATTTAAGGGGCAAGAAGAGTGCAGATCACACCTGGAGCAGCAAGAGACATCAGGCGAGGGGAGAAGAGAAGCATGGAGTGGAGAAGAGAAGCATGGAAGTGTGAGGCCAGAGGGAGGGGCGGGGCTGATGAAAAGAAATGAAGGGAGAGGACGAAACCGTACGGGAATGAAAGGAGAAAGGGAAACGGTGTGAAGAAGGAACATGGGGGAGGAGAGGTCGTACAAAAAAAATAGAGCAGGATTGCGAAGTGAAAATAAGTCTGGGGGAGGACGGAGGACCGAGAGGAGGAAAGTAATGGAGAACAAGAAGGGGGAGGGAAGGAGGAGGGGTGTAAAAAGAATAACACCGCCCGACGCGGAGAAATGGAACAAGTGGGGGAACAACAGAGCCATGGACTGAGAGGAAGGAAAGGAACGGAAAAGAAGGGAGCGGGGATGAACGTGAGGAGGAGGTAAAGAGAGGTGAAAAGATGAGTAAAGGAGGGTCTGGGGAGGGCGAAGCGCATGTACGAGGGTCACTCCATGATGCACGCACTTCCACTAGTATGTAACCGTCGAAAGCATTGGAAACAGGAGGGGGAGGGTACAGCTACCCAACGGAAGGCCACGCTGTATCGACACCGAAAGGATGAGGGGCTGAGCCGACCCTGCTGGGATTCAAAGTATTCGGCTTCAGACTCGACCCAGAAACGAGAAGTAAGCGGCAGTGGCTGAAGGGAAATGATTGAGACTAAGGGGTGGGGATGATGAGAGATGGGGGCAGAGGTGCTGTGGGGGTGCACAAGTGAAGGGATGAAAGCAGACGTGCCAATAGACCCGATTCAGCCGGGAGACTCCAGATTTTTCGAGCCCAAATGGCTTCCTTTTAACTATCTCCCGCCTGAAATTGCATCTTGTTCAATAGAAGTCAATGGGGGAATTACATTCTCCCTATTTCAATTTCACAATCTTCCACTTCCCTGTCCTAAAATGTTGGCATGTATCTGAAAGGGAGGACCCAGAAGGGAAAGACAGAAGTGCCGAAGCAAGGAGAGTGAAGAAAGGGGGAGTGGAGGGGGTGAAGGAGTTCCGAGGAATTGACAGAAAGATGGGCAGATGAGGAGACGTGGGGGGCTGAGGAGGAGAGCAGGGGTGTGACGGAATGAAAGGCCTGGGGGGGGAGTAGCAGGGCGCGGTAAGGCATGGGCGCCCCCCCCCCTTTCCAAAAGGCCCCATCTGTATCGACTCTCTTTATTTCTGTTTGCAAACGTCTCTTCTCTCAGCCGCCCGCTACACCCTTCTCTGCCTATCGGGCACAGCTTAAGGAGTTGGGGGGCCGGGGCAAATGCATTTTTTCCCCTATAACGATGTAATATTGTTTTTTAATGTATTGGCAAAACCAAGGGTAAGCATCATCATTCTAATATAGGCAATATATATTTCAACTGGTTTTAAGTCACCTCCGTTCCCGACAATTTGGTTGCATTGTACTGGTCGGAATTAGCAGAAAATAAGTAACAAACGTCCCCTTCTCGGGGCTACACGACGGGATTTCTATGTTTACCTCATCATAAGACACTTCCATTTATTTACCGTGAAAATATATTTATTGGCTCTTTATTAACGCTGTATATGGTGATATTTAACACAACGCGCCATCCCTGTCAAAATGTTAACCCAGTCCAAGTGTTTTCTTTGTATTCTGGGATATGTACAAGTCCCGGAATTCAAATACAGAAACGTAGACTGACACAGACATCACACAGGAGCAGGGAAACGCAAAATTCTGTATTTCAATCATGGGTGTTTATAATATAGCATTAGCTCACCCCATGTCAGAATTGTTTGGTGCTTGGGTGTAATAATTGGGTCTCCTGGCTGGAAAATAATACGAGTTTCCCATGATAATTTCCCGCAAAAAAATACATAATTTGTGCCATTTTTAACTCCTTTTTAGGTCTGGACTCCAGATGGTGCGCATGCGCTGCCTCGAACCGATGCTGCCTGTGAATCTGGGCAAATCACTTAAACACCCCGTGCCTAACAAAAATGAATGTGTGCTCATGTAACGCATGTATGTACCCACCACCATCACCACCACGCTACCCACCACCCTACCCACCACCACCATCACCACCCTACTCGCCACCCCTACCCACCACCGCTAAGCATCACCACCACCACCCTACCCACCACCACCATGCCCACCACCTCCACCCTACCCACCACCCTCAAACCCACCCCCTACCCACCCCCCTACCCACCACCCCTACCCACTGCCACCCTACCCACCATCACCCTACCCACCACCACCCTATCAACCACCCCTACCCACCACCATCACCACCCTACCCATCACCACCCTACCCATCATCACCCTACCCACCACCACCACACCCACCCCTACCACCACCACACCCACCCGTACCACCACCACACCCACTACCACTACCCTACCACCATACCCACCACCATCCCTACCCACTACCACCCTTACCCACCGCCACCCTCCACCCTTACCCACCGCCACCCTCCACCCCAACTCACCGCCACCCTACCCACTGCCACTATACCCACCAGCACCCTACCCACCACCACCAGTAGTAGGTGGTGGAGTAGGAGTAGTAGTAGGTGGTGGAGTAGGAGGAGTAGTAGGTGGTGGAGTAGTAGGTGGTGGAGTAGTAGGCGGTGGAGTAGTAGGCGGTGGAGTAGTAGGCGGTGGAGTAGTAGGTGGTGGAGTAGTAGGTGGTGGAGTAGTAGGTGGTGGAGTAGGAGTAGTTGGAGTAGGAGTAGTTGGAGTAGTTGGTGGTGGAGTAGTAGGAGTAGTAATAGTAGTAGGTGGTGGAGTAGGTGGTGGTGGAGTAGTAGTAGTAGTAGGAGTAGTAGTAGGTTGTGGAGTAGTAGTAGTAGTAGGTGGTGGAGTAGTAGTAGTAGTAATAGAAGGTGGTGGAGTAGGAGTAGCAGTAGTAGGAGTAGCAGTAGTAGGAGTAGGAGTAGTAGGAGTAGGTGCTGGAGTAGGAGTAGGTGCAGGAGTAGTAGTAGTAGGTGCTGGAGTAGGAGTAGTAGGTGGTGTAGGAGTAGTAGGTGGTGGAGTAGTAGCAGTAGTAGTGGGTGGTGGAGTAGTAGGAGTAGGTGGTGTAGGAGTAGTAGTAGGTGGTGGAGGAGTAGTAGTAGTAGTAGGAGTAGTAGTAGGTGGAGGAGTAGTAGTAGGTGGTGGAGTAGTAGTAGGTGGTGGAGTAGTAGTAGTAGTAGTAGTAGGTGGTGGAGTAGTAGTAGGTGGAGTATTAGTAGTAGGTGGTGGAGTAGTAGTAGGTGGTGGAGTAGTAGTAGGTGGTGGAGTAGTAGTAGGTGGTAGAGTAGTAGTATTAGGTGGTGGAGTAATAGTAGTAGTAGGTGTTGGAGTATGAGTAGTAGGTGGTAGAGTAGGAGTAGTAGGTGGTGGAGTAGGAGGATTAGTAGGAGTAGGTGGTGGAGTAGTAGGTGGTGGAGTAGTAGTAGGAGGAGGTATAGTAGTAGGTGGTGGAGTATAAGTAGTAGGTGGTGGAGTAGTAGCAGGTGGTGGACTAGGAGTAGTAGATGGTGGAGTAGTAGTAGTAGTAGTAGGAGTGGGTGGTGGAGTAGTAGGTGGTGGAGTAGGAGTAGTAGTAGGTGGTGGAGTAGTAGTAGGTGGTGGAGTAGTAGTAGGTGGTGGAGTAGTAGTAGGTGGAGTAGTAGGTGGAGTATTACTAGGTGTAGTAGGTGGAGTAGTAGTAGGTGGAGTAGGAGACGTAGTAGTAGGTGGTGGTGAAGTAGTAGGTGGTGGTGGAGGAGTAGGAGTAGTAGGTGGTGGAGTAGGTGTAGTAGGAGTAGTAGGTGGTGGAGTAGGAATAGTAGATGGTGGATTATGAGTAGGAGTAGTAGGAGTAGTGGTAGTAGATGGTGTAGTAGGACTAGTATGTGGTGTAGTAGTAGGGGGTGGAGTAGGAGTAGGTGGTGGTGGAGTAGTAGGTGGTGGTAGATTAGTAGGTGGTGGTGGAGTAAGAGTAGTAGGTGGTAGAGTAGTAGGTGGAGTAGGAGTAGGTGGTAGAGGAGGAGGCGTAGGTGGTGGAGGCGGAGTAGTAGTAGTAGGTGGTGGATTAGGAGTAGTAGGTGATGGGAGTAGTAGTAGGTGATGGGAGTAGTAGTAGGTGGTGGAGTAGTAGTAGGTGGAGTAGTAGGTGGAGTATTACTAGGTGTAGTAGGTGGAGTATTACTAGGTGGAGTATTACTAGGTGTAGTAGGTGGAGTAGTAGTAGGTGGAGTAGGAGAAGTAGTAGTAGGAGTAGTAGGTGGTGGTGAAGTAGTAGGAGTAGTAGGTGGTGGAGTAGGTATAGTAGGAGTAGTAGGTGGTGGAGTAGGAATAGTAGGTGGTGTAGTAGGAGTAGTGGTAGTAGATGGTGTAGTAGGACTAGTATGTGGTGTAGTAGGAGTAGTAGGGGGTGGGGTAGGAGTAGGTGGTGGTGGAGTAGTAGGTGGTGGTGGAGTAGGAGTAGTAGGTGGTAGAGTAGTAGTAGGAGTAGTAGTTGGTGGAGTAGGAGTAGTAGGTGGTGGAGGAGTAGCAGTAGGAGTAGTAGTAGTAGGTGGTGTAGTAAGAGTAGCAGGTGGTGGAGTAGGAATAGTAGGTGGTGGAATAGGAGTAGTAGGTGGAGTAGGAGTAGTAGGTGGTGGAGGAGTAGTAGTAGTAGGACTAGTAGTAGGTGGTGGAGTAGGAATAGTAGGTGGTGGGGTAGTAGGAGTAGTAGGTGGTGGGGTAGTAGGAGTAGAAGGTGGTGGAGTAGGAGTAGTAATTAGCATTTCTTACAAAGCCCTTGGACTATACCATTTCCTGCTGAAAGGCAATATTTTTCTCCATGTGTTCCTATACCTGGCGTGTCACGCAGTTTGGTGCTTGCTAACCCTCTATGTTAAACAAGCATTTGCAATGCAATAGGTCTCGCAGTTACGCAAGTTTGAGCTATTGGCATTGTAAATGTATATGCATTTTATTTATATATGTAAAACAAAACCCAAAATAAAAGGCCTAGCCATTTGCAATACTACCCTAATTCCCTTACCTTTTATCTGCATATCTTCCCCTTCATTCTAATCTAAATACTCCATCAGTACAACACATCTTACTCACAAACATATACAATATATGTTGCCCTCTACCAAACACATGTAGTTTACAGTTAGACACAATAAGTCTTTATATATCACATTAGGCCATTTAGTACTATCTTTTTACTTTTATTTAAAATTACAATTCATTTTCATTATGTTTTACAAAATAAAAACACACAAAAAACAATGTCATTTACAATATCAATAGCTCTAAATAATGTCACTGCGAGACCTATTGCACTGCAAATGCTTTTTTTTTTTAGACCCGAGTCTAACACGGAGGGATCAGTGAGCATGGAAGTCTCCTTAATAACATAAAGCTGCAGTCTTTGCTAAGGTGTATGGTGAACGCTGTGGGTGAAGTGTAATAACATCTGCAGGCTTGTGTTCTGGTAATATGATTTAAATAAACAAGAACAGGGGAAAGAGGTAGGGGTGATATTGAGGAGCCGAGAGAGAGAGCCCACGACATGTAAAGGAGTATTGGGGGATAGGGAATCAACCTTGGGACCGGCTTAAGACCTGGGGTTTAGTGCTTCAGACACAGATCCTGTAATTATGATCCAATCCCTACAACTCCCTAACTTTTAATGCGCAGAGCAGTAGTTCTGTCACTTTAAGAGGGTAGGTAGAAGCCAGCAGACTACTTTCAGCCAAACACACACAAAAACCATTAGGCAAAAAACAAAACAATTACACTGGGCATTAAGATACAGCCATTGCTTTTCGTTGCTTTCTTTGCTCTGGCACAAGCCTCCGCCCTATTTGTTACAACTTACTCCAAATACATAGGTACAAATACACAGGGTATCAGAGCGCTTTACACGAACAGCAGTTGCATTACACAATCAATCAATCAATCAATGACACTTATAGAGCGCGCTACATACCCGTAGGGTCTCAAGGCGCAGGTCGGTCGGGAGGGAGTTCCAGGTCTTGGCGGCCAGGTAGGAGAAGGACCTTCCTCCTGTAGTCGCTCTTCGGATGCGGGGGACGGCGGCGAGGGCGTGGTTGGCTGATCGGAGGTGGCGTTTGGGAGCGTAGAAGTTGATCCGGCTGTTGAGGTAGCTCGGGCCTTGGTCGTGTAGGGCTTTGTGTGCGTGGGTGAGGAGGCGGAAGGTGATTCTTTTGTTGACGGGGAGCCAGTGAAGGTCTCTCAGGTGTCCGGTGATGTGGCTGGTTCGTGGGATGTCGAGGATGAGTCTGGCTGAGGCATTCTGGATCCGCTGGAGTCTCTTCTGGACCTTGGCGGTGGTACCGGCGTAGAGGGCGTTGCCGTAGTCCAGTCGGCTGGTGACGAGGGCCTGGGTTACGGTCTTCCTGGTCTCGGTGGGGATCCACCAGAAGATCTTCCGTAGCATGCGTAGGATGTTGAAGCACGCCGAGGAGACGTTGTTGACTTGCCTGGTCATGGAGAGGGAGGAGTCCAGGATGAAGCCCAGGTTGCGTGCATGGTCTGTCGGTTAGGGTGCGGCGCCCAGGGCGGGAGGCCACCAGGAGTTGTCCCAGGCGGAGGGTGAAGAGCCCAGGATGAGGACCTCCGTCTTGTCAGAGTTCAGTTTCAGGCGGCTGGTCGCCATCCACTCGGCTACCTCTTTCATCCCTTCGTGCAGGTTGGCTCTGGCGGAGGCGGGGTCGTTGGTCAGGGAGAGGATCAGCTGGGTGTCGTCGGCGTAGGAGATTATGCTGAGGTTGTGTTTGCGTACGATGGCCGCGAGGGGGCTCATGTAGACGTTGAAGAGGGTGGGGCTCAGAGATGATCCTTGAGGGACGCCGCAGATGACTTCGGAGGCCTCTGACTTGTACGGTGGTAGGCGGACTCTGTGTTCTTCCGTCGAGGAAGGAGATGATCCATTCCAGCGCCTTGTCCTGGATTCCGATGTTGCTGAGGCGCTGTACTAGGGTGCGGTGGCAGACCGTGTCGAATGCCGCGGAGAGGTCTAGGAGGATGAGGGCCGCTGTTTCTCCATTGTCCATCAGGGCTCGGATGTCATCGGTGGCGGCGATGAGGGCGGTCTCGGTGCTGTGATTGGCTCGGAAGCCGGACTGTGAGGGGTCGAGGGATCCGTTCGTCTCGAGGAAGGCGGCCATCTGCTTGTTGACGGTCTTCTCGATGACTTTCGCAGGAAACGGGAGGAGCGAGATGGGGCGGTAGTTCTTGAGTTCGGTGGGGTCCGCTGTTGGTTTCTTGAGCAGAGCGCTGAGTTCGGCGTGTTTCCAGCTCTCAGGGAAGGTGGCGGTGTCGAAGGATGTGTTGATGATGTCTCGCAGGTGGGGTGCGATGACAGCGTCGGCCTTGTTGAAGACGTGGTGAGGGCAGGGGTCGGTCGGTGATCCGGAGTGGATGGAGTTCATCGTGCGGATGGTGTCTTCGGTGCTGATCGGGGTCCAGGCGTGGAGGGTGGTGGTGGGGGGTGGTTGTTCGGTCATGGTGTGCGTTGGTTGGTTGTTGAAGCTGTTGTGTATGTCCGCGATCTTGTTGTGGAAGTATGAAGCGAGGGAGTTACAGAGGTCTTGCGATGGGGTGATGTCGTTGTTTCCTGTGCTGGGGTTGGAAAGCTCTTTCACGATGTTGAAGAGTTCCTTGCAGTTGTGTGCGTTGTTGTCCAACCGGTCCTTGAATGCTGTTTTCTTGGCGGCGCGGATCAGCTGGTGGTGCTTCCGGGTGGCAAGCTTGAAGGAGGTCCTGTTGTCCGGTGTAGGTTCCCTTCTCCAGACTTTCTCGAGGGCTCGGCAGTTCTTCTTGAAGCTCTTGAGTTCGTCGGTGAACCACGGGGCTTTCTTGCTGCCGGGTCTGCTGGGCGGGGTCCTCAGAGGGGCGAGTTCGTCCGCGCAGTTGCTGATCCACTTCGTGAGGTTGTCGGCGGCCTGGCTGGGCTTCGCTGAGCTGGCAGGAGGGTGCTGGCTCAGGGAGGTGGCGAGCTGGTCTGCTGTGATCTTGTTCCAGCTTCTGCGGGCGGCCTGTTGCTGGTGGTGGTGGGTCGTCGTTCTCTTGAAGGCACATTCGCCTTTTTTAAGCACGGGGAGATGAAGTGATTTGCCCAGAATCACAGGATGTTTGAGTGTCCCGCCAGACTTAAACCTGGCTCCACAGCTTCCCCCAGGTTCTGAGCCTTGGGCTCAATAGAAGGCGGTGCTGTTGAGCAACGAGCAGACAGCTCAAAAGGCGAGCCGACACAGCATGCTTCCACACTGGTAAACACCGGAGCGTTTATGGTGGTGTTTAAAAGTACCCACGAATCGTTCATCTACGGACTAAACCACTACTTTCTAGAAATCAAACAGGTATATATAGATCTTCAAATAGTGGAGCTACTCATCCCAAGGAATGAGTTCTGACCCTCGATCGCAGCTGCCAACACTGCAAGTTACGTCTCTGAGAAAAACATGCCCGGTCTTAATCAGAAAACTGATGTGAAAATCTGCAGCTGGACATAAGTTCTTAAAAATACAGTGTGCAACTGATAATCGTTTCCAAAGTGTGGTCTCCCAGAAAACTCCCACCTTTGTGCAATAAAAAGCTACCCTTTTTGATGAGCAATCATTAACACAACGGATTTCAACCGCACTAACTTTCACATTAATGTCCGATACATAAGCAAATATAGCAATGACCGACAATCACTATTTGGAGGTGTCATACTACAGGGTAGATAAGGGCATTTAAGACTGTCCGCATGACACAGTATGAGAAAGCCTGAGTGTGCAAACATGAACTGTGTCGTAATTTCAGATATTAACTACTACAATTTCAGATATTAACCAATACGACCAGTGCCAAGCTCTCACTGAATCCCGTACCCAGCAGATACCAATTTGACGGGCAGAACCCGACAAACTCACCAATTCTTCTGGAAAGGCCTGAGAACAATATCCGGTGTCCATGCTTTCATCTTTTTCAGTGCGTTGGGAAAATAGGATGGATAGGGGAGGAGGGGGGGAGGGCGGGGGAGGAAGAATGAAAGCTGTCAGCTGTCGCCGATCAATCTCCACACATGGAGGTGGAGGCTGGACAGGTTCTGTGGAGGACCGTCCCCTGCTGCTGTGACAGAAGGTCGTCCCGAAGAGGCAGTCGGATCCGGGGATCGATCGCCATGCTGAGTAGCTCGGGATACCATTATCTTCGTGCCCAATCCGGACCGCAATTCCACTTGCGGCGAAAAGCCTCGCCGAGCGAGTGCCGCCTTGGAAATTCCAACGAGCAGAATTGATGACATTTTGCGTTCTCTTTGGTGGCGAATAGATCTAACCAAGGATCTCCCACTGCAGAAAGAGACCTTGTGCCACGTCTGAGTTCAGACACCATTCGTGATCCATCAAGCACCGGCAGCTGAGTACGGCCGCCCTGCCAGGTGTTGAACCACCAAGGTAATGCCTTGATGTTCCAGCTATGTCCAGAGGCGCTGAGCCATTGTTTGTTGCAATACCACATGGCGGTGGTGTTGTCCGTGAACACCTGCACTACCCTTCCCAGGACAGAGGGAAGGAATGCCTTCAGTGCAAGGCGGATCGCCCGAAGCTCCAAAAGGTTGATATGGAGCCAGGACTCCGCCGGAGATGAGAGGCCTCTGATCTCTGCCTCTGCCAAGTGGCCGACCCAGCCCAGGAGGGACGCATCTGTCACCACTGTGTGCTCAGTTTGGGAGAGGGAGAGGGATCTGCCACTGACCCAATCACGATTAGTGAGCCACCACTGCAATTGACGTGCAGTGCCCTCCGAGATCTGGATGTGATCGGACAGGTTGCCCGGATGCTGTGCCCATTGGAACTTCAGGTCCCACTGCAGAGCCCACATATGCCATCTGGCATGTTGCACTAGAAAGATGCAGGAGGCCATCAGGCCCTGGAATAGAGGCTGAAAGATCGGAATCATAGCTGGACTATCCCGGACTCGCTGCTCGAGAGGATAAACCCGAAACTGCGTTGAATCCAGAACCGCGCCGATGAAAGGGAGCTTCTGGGAGGGACCCAGGTGTGACTTCGGCACGTTGATGGAGAACCCCAGCAAATACAGGAGGTTGGCTATATTCTGAAGGCGGGTGATGACTGCCTGGGGCGAGCCGCCTTCAACAACCAGTCGTCGAGGTAGGGGAAAACTGAAACCCCTGACCTGCGCAGATGAGCTGCGACCACAGCAAGCACTTTCGTGAACACCCAAGGGGCGCTGGTAAGGCCAAAGGGGAGCACAGCAAACTGAAAATGCTCCTGGCCTACCGTGAACCGCAGGTAACTCTGGTGGGCCGGCAGGACGGGGATGTGAAAATATGCGTCCTGCAAGTCCAATGCTACAATCCAGTCTCCAGGGTCGAGGACAGCCAAGACCTGAGTCGCAGTCAACATCTTGAACTTCTACTTCCGGAGGAAGCGATTGACGTTCTTGAGGTCCAAGAAGGGGCGCAAAGTAGTGGGAATAACAACCACGTCTTACTTCTGGCCCAGGAACGCACTCAATGGCCCCCTTGGCCAGGAGGGCCGTGACTTCCTGTTGGTGAAGCGCAAAGTGATCCCCCGACATGCAAAGAAACGGAGGTGGCATGGCTGGGGGGGAGAAGACTCGTAGGGGAGGGAGTAATCCCTTAGGCCGATTTTCAGCACCCACCTGTCCGAAGTGACAGAACGCCAGTGGGGGAGGTGGTGTTCAATCCTGCCGCCCACCGGCGTGGCGTGCACCCCAAAGCTCAGACTAGGCAGGCTTTAAGGCGGATGCTGCAGGAGCGGAGGTAGACTGACCCGCACGCTGGCCCCTTGTGCCGCAACGGCGGTCTCCACGTCTGCGGCCGTGCTGAGGTTGGTTCTGCGCAGGGTTTCTGGCTGAACGAACGAGCAGGATCGCCTCTTCCGTGGCCACAAAAGGAACGAAAGGTAGACGTGGCTGGGCGGGTGGTGGAGAGACCCAAGGACTTGGCTGTAGCCTGAGAGTCCTTGAAACACTCCAGCGCACTGTCTGCCTTATCGCCAAACAGGCGAGTACCACACAGCGTGAAAGTAGTGGCCCAAGAGGCATGCAGTGTGGACTAACCGCAGCCCCAAGCTGGCAGAGGAAAATAACTTCCTGACAAACTGCTCCAGCTTCTTCGATTCCTTATTCGGCGGGGCGGTAGGGAATGCACTTTGGGAAGTGGAGGCCTGAATGACCAGTCTCTCCGGAGTTGGATGATTTGTTAAAAAGGTAGGGTCACCTGGTGCTGGGCGATGACGCCTGGCCACGTTTTTATCCACAGGAACCCCTGTGGCTGGTCTAGACCAGGTGCTCATCAAAACATCCGTCAAGGCCTCATTGAAGGGGAGCAGAGGTTCCATAGAACTTGACGCCAGCTGAAGCACTTCAGTAAGGAGGTTCGTCTTGAGAGTGACAGTAGGCAGATCAAGGTCAAGCACCTGAGCTGCTCTACAGAGCACCACGGTATATGACAGCGGGAGGAGACATAAATCCAGGCTCAGAGGAACTGTCAAGGCCACCTGCATCCTCCAAGTCCTCCGCACACTCATGTTCGGACTCGCACTGCCGTGCAAGATAGTCCTCCGACCCCTCCCCGCCATCCCCCTCCTCCACGGCCCGAGGCACAGGCTGTGGAGGCGGGGGAAGCATAGGGGAATACAAATGCTCCAACGCCGGGAAAGGCGCCGGCCGGCGCTGATCCGGCTCCATGTCCCAGTTAGGGTCCCAAGCCGGAGCAAAATTGTCCAGAAACCCGGGCAAGGGTGGAGGTGGAACGAACGGGACCCATTGCGGCGCCAGGAATGGAGCCGTAGGGGGTGCCGGGGCAGGAGCCGCCGGCGGAGGACCCTGCGGCGCCGGGGCAGGAGCCGCCGGCGGAGGACCCTGCGGCGCTGGGACGGAGCCAAGCAAGGGCCCTTGATAGGGACACTGGGCTGGAAGGCGCGCCGGAGGGAGCCCTAGGCCTGAAAAGTCGGTCCATGGCGGCAAGAAAATCTTGCACCTGGGCCGGAGTCGCCAATGAACACGGATAAGTTGGGTAGGCCGCGGGACACCCAGGCTCCAACAGAGCTGTGGGGAAGAACCCCTGACCCCATCGTCCATGTCCGGAGACCGACAGGGGGACGTCGGAGAGCGTAAAAGCTTCTTTGACTTTTTCTTGTGACAACTCTTTCCCGATTCTGAGGGTGAAGACTTCGACCCTGAGGAGCGATGATGATGGCTCTGCGGTCGGTCCCTCGAGCGATCCCTGGACCTCGAACGGCGCAGAGACGACTGCCGGGCCGCTAGCAGCTTTCGGGACCGCCCCCGCAAAGCCTTCGGAGCCATGGCCAGGAGCATGACCGGGAGTCATGATCGCGCTCCAGACAGTAAAGACTAACGCCGTGTGGATCGGCCACTGACATCGTACGGTGGCAGGCCCCGCAGGATTGAAACCCAGGCATCCCTACGTGGCACCAGGAGTCAAGACTCAAAGAAGTAGAGACAAAAGTCTCAAAAAAGTTAGTCACAAAGTGACTAAGGTATGTGCTCTAACTGGATCTGTGCTTGCTGGCGTGGAAAAAGAAAGAACAGACTTCAGCGCGCATGGGTGGCACCTAAGTAGTCTCTGTGACGTCATCTCGGCACTTACGACGCCAGGGACCGACGTGGAGCTGCACGTGGACGCGCAGGGGTACTGCTGATGAAAAACTTTCCAGATCCAGTCTGATGCCTGGGGATATTCGAAGGTAAGGAATATTTCACTAACGTGTCTCTTTTAGACAAGCACTTGCAAAGCAATAGGTCTCGCATTATTAAAGTTTGAGCTATTGGAATTACTAAATAATGCAACACCAATAGCTCAAACTTTAATAATGCGAGACCTATTGCATTTCAAATGCTTTTTTTTTGAGGGGGCCTCGAAACTGGTCTCTATCAGGTTCTGTTTATTGTCCTGGCACAGGGACAGCAGGCACATACATGTGCGCGTGGTGAACATTGTAGTGGAAGGGAAATCCTTTAAAGTGTACTTTTCTCTCTATATTTCTCTTCTCTTTTTGAAACTCAGGAGCAGCAACATTGTTGTGGTGTCAATAGGGCTTTATGTGGATTTTTTTTCAATATTATATACAAGCCATAGTTGCTGCTTATTTATCTTATGCAACTAACAACCACCGACAAAGCCAGTAGTCCTAAATTGTAGGTATGATGTGCGTTGTTGTATCATATATCTGGACGCAATGATAGGAACAGCAAAATACAAGTCGAGCGGCACACTGTCCTAAACACAGATTTTTAGCTTACGTGTTTAAGCTACGCCCTTAATTACATTGACCACGTCCCTTTGAGAGATCCCCCAGTTTTTTTCATCCCACTTAAAGCCCTGCGCAGATTATAGTTGAGACCATGAGCTATATTGTACTCATGCACTTGAATAACATGTGATACAAATATCCAACCTAATGGCATTTATCAACTTTTGAAGGATGAAAGGCTAAGTCAGCCCTGCCACATATGAACATATGATCTCTTATCAGGCGTTTAGCACATAGCAATCTTAGCTGCACTAGCATAACAGCAGCAGACATAACAAAGCTGTATTTAATTGAGCATTAAGAAAATACAGGGCGAAATTAGTAAATGGCACAAGCTAAAAACTGCCGGCAGCATTTTTCTCAATAAAAGACTAATAACATTAAACGGTGTACTTATTTTATTTTGATTAATTCAATATATAAATATAACCCATAAAATAGCAGGTCAAAGGTCAAAATGTTGAGTCCATTCACTGCAGCACTGATGCCTTATGTTCGCACCTGACTCCCTGGTGCGATCTTTGACGACCTAGCCTGGATCTGCAGCTCATACTCGGTCCACTCCTCCAGGTGAAATCCCGCTCCAGCCTGTCGTTGATCACCTGTGTAAGCGGCGGTCTCTGCAAGTCGGGCCGCCAGTACTTCACCGGGTAGCCCACGGACTCCGGGTTGCCGTTGTACTACAAAGCTGTGCTTGGAAACCTGTGTACATGACACAGTGGGTATACAGACATGCAGCGTGACGTGAGGGGAATGTAGGCCTTAAAACACCAGGAAGGCCTATATTGAAATCTAACTCCACTCGTGTAAGGTGAAAAATAAATACTCCATTTGGCCGACAAGCAGCAACCTTTGGTGAACCTTGACCTTCCCTTCCGGCCGGGGGGGTCATATACCTGTTTTACTTGGTAACTGAGGGGGCTGAAAAGAGGCGTTCTGCCTGTGATTGGCCGCGTTGCTATGGGATTGTTTGTCTAGCCCAAGGCGTTGCCGAATGATAAAGCGGAACGCATTGTGATGACGGAAAAAACAAGTACCGGTCCTCAACCTCCAGCTCAAATGAAGCACCGAGTCACAGGCGCTGGGACTCTGGATTCCAGCCTCAGAGAGGGCAGTGCAGCCTCAGCTGATCTCCGGCCCCACGGGGCTGAGTCACTCACCCCTCCCACCTCTGCACACAGCGCAGGTTTCTCTTTCCAGAGAAACAAAACTCAAAATGCCGTAGTTTCGTTTTTAGAGCCGAGCCCCCTCCGGGAAGGAGCCCTCCTGGTTGATTGCGGTCACTGTGCAAGCTGACTGTGTGCGCAGCTCTTGTACCGAGAGCTTATGAAAATTACACACTTCTGTCACACCCTCACGTGCCTATCGATACATAACCTTTGATCTCTGATGACGTCATGAAGCTGTACTTCTAAAATAGGTAAGTGTTGCCAAAACAAACGTAAAAGAGCATATATACCCGATCACGATCAAACAAAGGTTCGTATATTTTACACTCCAATAACGTATATACAGAATGAAACCAGCCATAGTTTTTTAAATCCAAATAAAGGTGCAGGTACGTAATGTGGCGTAATCTCAGACATTCCGTGTGTAACCATAATAATGCGAAATGCCGGGAATTATGTGAGGTTACTGCAGCGTGAATGACAATTCACCCAGACATGTGGGAATATGTGACTGACGAGAAACACCGCAGAGGCATGCGTCAGGATCTAAACGTATGAGCTAGATGCTACAATGTCTTATTAAAAAATGGAAACCTAAACACAGTGCACTCCAATCAACTGTCCAACACGAGCTGCAAGCAGGAAGGGCTGTGTAGTAGCTACTTGAGGGCATCCCTCGAAGAGATTACCCACAAGTCATCGCGTCTTAAACCCTACCAAAAAAAGGTACATTATTTTAAAGAAGCCGTTGACGAATAACATTTATAAATGTATTTGCAAAGCAGCTTTAACAATCACTGCTTAAATATAAACGCTGTTGCTATGCTGTTTTCGTGTAATTTATTTGCAATGACAGCTGGTGGAAATAATTACAAAAAAACAGTGGTGCGCGCGCACCACAGAGGAGCGGGGGGAGGAAGGGCGGCAGCGAGGCAAACGCGAGCTGCTGCATGTGCTAGCCACAGTCGGGAATCGGTGGAGCAAAGGCAGGACATGCGCCTGCCTTTATCCAATGCGTGCTGGCTTTTTTTGTTAAATAAGCACGCGAAAGCCAATGGCAGCTGCGGAAAGCTGCTCACACACACGAGCGTGTGAGCAGCTTTCAAAACCCCATACACAAAAGGGCTCTCGCTGCGTTAGCAATGCTGTGCACTGCAAAGCAGGCACGAGCCCCAATAAAGGCCTTGCCGGGGTGGGTCATTTGCATACTTTTTTTTTAGACCGCAATATGCACAGAATAAAAAGAAATTATGGACTGTTCCCACAAGGCACAGGGTCAGACTGATTTGCATATGGCCATGTCTGAACGGAGGTGGCAGAGTGGGCTAAAGAACGGTGATGGATTAAACCCAGTTCTTTTGACTGGGTGCGAGTGTTTGGTTCAGATGCTCCGTCCATAACCACCCTCTTTTGTACCGCTTTGCCTCGGATGGAATCACTGGGAAAAGGAAAGTTTTCCCCCAGTTCATTCTCAGTCCTGAGATCCCGCCAAACTCCCAGAATAAGTATGTTGCTCCTTCCAGGGCCTCCTCTGTATTAGCCAGGAAAATTAGTAAATCGTCTGCATATAATCATATGTGCTGCATATCCCCCGCGTAGGTCTAGTCCCTGATAACGCCGTCCTAGTCCGGCATGTGCGGCCAACAGGTTAATAGCCAACGCAAACAGCAGCGACAATAGCGGGCATCCCTGCCGCGTCCCTCGACCACTGAGCAGGAGGAAGAAACCACCATCCCCGTCGGCACTCGTGCCGTCACTGAGCTATAAATTATCCCCGTCCATCCCACAAAAGCTTTCCCAAGACCAAATGCGCGCATAACCTGAAATAGGTATGGCCACTCCAGACTTTCAAACGTCTTTTCTATGTCTACCGAGAGTACCGCAGCAGCTGTATTCTCTCTGTGATCGTCGTCCAGTATGCGGAGTAGACGTCGTATATTAGTGGCCATATTTCGGGTTGGGATGAATCCCGCTTCATCATGATCGACCAACTGCTAAATACATGGGAGGAGCAGAGTCGCGAGAATCCTCCTCAATATTTTATAGTCTGATGTTAACATAGATAATGGGCGGTAAACCGATCTGGATAATAATTGCCACTCACGTGGAGGCCAGCAGCCACCACACCGTCTGCGCTTCCCTATATACCGCCAGGAGCCTAGGGGCCAACAAATCTATACAGCTTGAGTAAAACTCTATAGGTAGTCCATCCGTGCCCGGAATTTTGTTACACACCATCTGTTTAATTGCGCATCGTATTTCCCCCAAAGTTATCTCCTGACCTAATAAGTCCGCGGTAAGGTTATGTCTGACAAAAAATCCTCCATGGCGTCGACAGTAACTCGCAGCTTGCTCCTATATAATTTGTCATAATATTCTAGAAACATCCCTTTGATCCCCCGCTGGGTATACACCGCTGAGCCTACCGAAGAAGTCAACGCTAAAATAGACGTACCCCTAGGAGCTGGGTTGGCCAGCCAAGCCAGCAGTGTGATCGCTTTATCTCGTTGCACATGCGCCCGCGCTAGGTAAGCTCTGGGGTCAAAACAACATAGCCTCTCTACGTGGGCTGCCACCCCCTCGCTAGCCTTTGATACTTCCTCCTGCTCTCCCGGGTTCTTAGGGCGAGCCCTCTCCGCTGTTCTCAATCTGTGCACTGTTAATTCTGTGTCTTGTATTAGCGTCTTCCGTACTCCCGGCATTTTAGTAATACACAGTACCCGTACTACCACCTTAAAAGTGTCCCACTCTAGTGTTAGATTCGATGCCGTGCCTTCATTTTCAATGAAGTATTGCGCAATTCCCGCTTCAATTTCTGTGCGAAAGACTGGGTTTTCCTGCACTTCAGGTTGCAATCCCCATGTGGGTATCACAGGGCTCTTTTGGAACCATTGTATCATCAACAGTAACAGATTATGATCTGTAACGCAGCCGATCTCTCCTTTTCCGCCTGGGACCCCGTAGGTTTCTGAGTGCCTGAATGGCGCCTTCTAGAGTGCCGCGATCGGGGAGGGTGCAGCGCGTCCCAATTGGCCCCAGGTTGCAACCAGCCTCGCCCCTTCCCGCTATATAGGATTACGGCCAGTCCCATGCCTCCTCAGGGCTATTGTGGAAGAAAGTTTTACCGCCCATGGCCACCTTCAAGCATGCTGGAAACATCAATGAATACTGTATTCCTTCAGTGCGGATTGCCTTCTTGACTTCCAAGAATGAGGCTCGATGGCGCTGCACCTCGAACGTGTAATCAGGGAATAATGTCACGTTGTTATTTTCTACCTTAAAGGGGCCCATGGTGTGAGCCTTATTCAGAAGCAGGTCTCTGTCTTTGTAGTGGAGTAGGGGTGCCACCACTGGTCTGGGTGGCCTCCCGGGCGCCAGCAGTCGGGCCAACAGCCTATGCGCTTTCTCTCCAAAGTGTAGAAGGGGGTCAAAGATTCAGGGGTAACTGCAGTCCTTAGCCAGGTCTCTAGGTAGTCCACCATACTGGTCCCTCCACACCTTCAGGGAGACCTACCACCCGCACATTATTTCTCCTATTTCGCCCTTCAGCATCTTCAGCCCATCGTTCCAAGGCTTGTAAGCGACGATTAACATTCTGCATCTGAGCCTCGAGCACCCTCTGAGCGGGTTCCAGGACCTCAAACGTGGTTTCTGCTTGTTTCACACAATCTGCGAGTTTTGCATGATCCGCCCGGGGGAGGCCCAGACCTAGTGTCACCTGCACTATATCCTGCTGGGGGGCGTTTCTGGTGTCCGTTATGGCTTTGAGTATAACCTCCACCAATTGTTGCAGCATCCCCTCCGGTTGCTACTCTATCAAATCTTGCTTCCGTGGATCGGTCGCTTCTTCTGCCGGCTCCGGGGGCGCTCCCCCTGCTTGCCCCAGGAGCCCCTCCAACCTCGCCAGTGCCGCTCTCAGTATAAGTGCCTTTGGGGATCGTTTAGGAAGCGTTCTCGACTGAGGCGCCAGCAAGAAAGAGCGCCGATGGCCCCTCAATCTCACTGTTCGGCGTGTCCTTCAAAATGGCCGCCAGAGGCACTGGTCAATCCCCCAGCTAGTTCCTCAATCCTGGGCACCAGATGGGAAAGGCCCCAGCAAAGTCTTAGCGGGTCCTCATCCGCAATATTCGCTGCTAATCACCTCGCTGCCCATCCGCCTCCTCAGCACCTGCCACGACGTCCAGGTGCTCCCGGGGGCAGATCGGCTCCCTCAGTCCCCGCCACCCGTGTTCACCATGTCTGCTGTTCGTGGCTGTCCACCCCTGGACCGGCAACGCTGGACTCCCGCCGCTCTCTAGGGGGTCTTCCGCTCTAAAATTCCACCGTCCCAGCCCCGCTCACCACGTCAGCTAAGACTCTCAGCTGTTACTCTCGGCACCATCTTTGCTCTGCTCAAGCCGAGCTCAGCCGTCCGCTCAGCCCCGGCCCTCGGCGATGCCATTGCCTCGCCTAAGATTATCTATAGCAGCTCTCCGTACCATCGTTCTCGCTCCTGGGCAGCTTGAGGAGCATTACTGGCTCCCCAACCAGGATAAATGACGGGCTCGGCGCGGAGCTCTCAGCTCACACGAGCATCCACATCGGCACCGAAGCCATGGCCCCCTGAAACCTGCCTGATGAAAGTCAAGAAAGTGAGAGTGTTCAATGAAGGAGCTGAGGCAGTTTGCTACATGAGCCTCAAGGATTTTGCCAAAGTAGGGCAGCAAGGAGATGGGAGGATAGTTGCTGAGTACCAGAGGCTCAGAGTTAGGTTTCTTAAAAGCTTGTCTGTCAGTGTTATATGTTGATAAATTATGTGCTAGCTACATGTAATGAAAACTGGCAATGATCTGCAGGGTGGGCTTTAGTGAAAGTTACTGGAATGTGTAGCTAAGCAGAACGAAAATTTGCCATCTTGTGTTAACTGGATAAAACGGAAACTATCACTGAGAAAAGGTCATGTTTTTGGACATTTCTGCAAGTGAATAGCCAATATAGGATCTGCTGAATGAGAGGCCCTTTGGGAGCCAAGCTGTTATAAGTTTACCTATTGGACTGGTAAACAATGAGTGACTTTGGTATGAAGCTCTAGAAAACAAGTACCCCAAATATAACAGTGAAATACAGTTTTGAAAACAGTAATAAAATCTATTCACACAAACGTTTGTTGTCTTATGGACAGATAATTGAACTTTCATTTGAAATTAATAGAATCATGGCCTTTACCTAATTGCGATATGCAGAAAAGCAAATTGTTTTTCAAGAGAATCTCGTGTTGTGAATCCGTAAAACCCCGACACCCAAAAACAGTGATAGAAACAATATATGTCATAGCCCATGTTAATATTTTTGGAGAAACAAAACACATGAGTATTATTTAGGCATTAGAACCTGTCCGATCTAGTTAAAAAATAATAATGAGCTTAAAGGAACACATATATATGGTGTTTAAACATAGTAACTGATTTTGAATGGACCACTATCTGTTCTCCCTAGAAGGGTGACAATATGTTCCTCTATTCTGGGACTAACCAGCCAAAAGGCCTTTTACCCAATAAAATTCATCACTGAACGCATTAACTTATTGAGAGAATGCTCTGTAATAAGAGACTCTGTTAAAGAAGAAATTTAGCTGCAGGAAAGTCCCTCACGCTGTACACTTGCACCTCTGATTTGCCCAGGAGAGAAGCATGATTTCTCCTAAAGGTCTACAAATGCACAAACGCATCCGCTCTAGATGAAGCTGGACCAGCAGACTGTTTTAATAAAGTTGGAGCGCTCACCTTTGCGTGGGTATTTGATTTTGTCCGTGTACAGGAACTGCATAAGGACTTCAAATGGTTGCGCTTCTGCATCACGTATTACCACTTCGAGCATGGGTTGCACCCCGGAAATCTTAACATTACTTCCTGCTGACTCCTGCTTCTGAGACGGATTGAGGCTCTCGTCTTCCAACTCCTGTTTTAATTTCTAAATGGATAATTTTAGAAAAAGATCCAATCGTTCATTTCCTTGCCCACTTCTTGACATAAAAAAAACATTCCAGCATTACCGTTCAATGCATGCAATTAGGGCACATTTCTGAGAACAAAGGTAGGTCTTTGCAAAAAAAAAAAAAAAAAAAAAAAGCATAGCTCAATTTATGTGCTCACAACCTACAAGAAGCTAACAGGATAGTGTTCTACAGTCCAGCTGTAGGGGCATTCCTGCCCCACAATGGATATCAGAGCGCTTTACATGGACCACATCAAATGAGAAATGGGTGCCAGAAGCATCATGGAAAATAATAATTTGTGTAAATTAAGAAAAGAGGGTCAGGGAGAGAGAAGGTAGTTAAAAAAAGGGATGAGATTGGTACAAAAACATAGTTAATTAAGAAAGCATTTGATGAATTCAGTGAAGATTAAAGAAGGAGCAAAGTTGATAAACGCTCTACTCTGAAGCTTTCTTTTATATTTCATAGCACTTTATAAAGGCAAACACATGATACACTTACTTGCTTTAGTCTCTCCCTCGCCTGCATTATTTTTCTCCGGAGCCAGCTACATCGTGCTGTGACAAGGGCTATGTGTCCTTTAACCCGCTCTTCCTTCTGCAATTGAGAGACAGGGAGGAGAAATGGCCATATTTAAGAGGTTTACACTCCTGCGTTCTGCAGTGGGTACCACAATGGTGTTGGTGGAAGATAAAGGCGTGCAGTGCAGTGGGTAACTCTTTCTCAGCAAGTACTCTGAGCTATTGTATGCATCAAAGAGTACAAAGCCATTTTAAATTTTACAATAAAGATAAACAAATTCTAGGATGAGGTGCCTAGTCTTTGAGCATCATTATCAAACATTTTCTTGGGCAACGCTAAAATTTAGAAAATGACTTACTGAACAGTGCCTTCCTAGTAATGTCATTCCACGTAAACGTGCAAAGAGAATTTACTGGTAACGATGATCCTTGTGACTTAAAATACGTTGCTTCACAACCTGGTCTTCACTAGGATGTGAGAACTAAGTGTAGAAGCAACAAAATGTACAGACTTTAAATAACACAAGGTTCCATTTGCACATACCGGATACTTTGTAATCACAACACAATGACAAATCAGTCAGAAAACTTTGGACTAAACGTTAGTCGAAGTTCACTTACTTCGCCTAGAATAAACTCTAAATCACAGAACTGACGATTTTCCCATAGCCGTCCATAATCGTCATGTAAAGTGCATTTTGGGTAACAAGAAAACTGGAAGAAAATACAAATAAGAAAACAGTTATAAGTTGCGTTGTACAAGGAGAACCATTGTAAATCAGTATAGTATGTAGGAAATTCCACATCTTTGGGATAAAATGTGATTAAATAAAATGTGTGCTTTAACTGGTCAAAGTCAAGAATGAATATGATGAGTGTGAAGAAAAATAGATTTCTTAAATCTTGAAGATGGACCTTTCTTGAAAGTTTTCAGAATGGTGTAAAGCCTTGTCCATACCACAAGGTAATTTTAGAAATTATAGGTGGCATCTTCATAGCATGTAATTCTGTTGTAGTTGTGAACAAAGTAGATCTTGGAATTACACAGACTACAGATTTGCTTACTAACTGTAGCATTCTTTATGCATACAAATGCCAATAGCTGTTATGAAGAAAGCTTCCTTACTCGTCTCCAACCCCACCCTTCAGACCTATCCTTCCACTTCTTCCTCTCCTAGTTTAGTTTGTGCTTCTCTGCTGCTTTAGCTGGAGATACTCAGTTGTCGTACACTTAATAAGCTCTAGATTGACTAGGTCTCCTAGAAGGTCAGTGGGTTGAGCTTATTAACCATGTGAACCTGCAAACCAAAATGTTTCACACAACTTAACCAAAGCCCCATCAAGAGACAGGCGAGGCAGCATGCTGCAAAAGACTACTAATTAAAGCATGCTGTCACATGAAATTGGTTGCTTCAATTATTGTTGGTTCGCATTTTCAAAATTAGATTTTTCAAGCCAGGCTCACAAATTAAGAGTAGCACAAGGGAACATGGTAACTGTTTGTTTTTAAATTTGATTTTGTACTACATAAGCAGCAAAATGCTTTTTAGGGAGCAATTCTTAACTGTTGAACATGCACACATACTCACACATACATTATATGTCTTTAGCTGTTTCAACCACACACACTCCAAAGGTTTAAACCCAGAATTTACAAACATACTACAATACCTGCAACCTTTCAATAATTCAAGGAAATTGTACAAATTTTGTGAATTTACCTCAAGTTCCATACACAACATCAATACCACGAATTATGGATCATTACCAGATGGAAGCTTGGAAAATTAGTTCCTCACTCTAACGTCATTCTCACTGGTCAACTGCCTCTAGCCATGAGCCTTTAAAACGTAAAAAACTCAAATCATACTTGTTCATTTAAATCTCAGCTTTTGTACTGTAAACCAAACCTATACATCCTTTGCAACCCGTTATCCAATGTTAAAGTAATATTGCGAAGAACAGCGGTTTAAAAATAACTTCGCCCCAGAAAACAAAATGCGGTCATTCAATGAAAGCTGTATCCACACATCAATACTGTAGGGTTATCTTGATATGGTGAGAGTTAAAACGTATAAGTCGATTAATGACATTTTTCAATGATTTAAGAATGTGCAAGATCTAAATGCTTTTGAATTGTGCATGAACTTATGAACTTCAAGTGCGGTAAATGCACGCCTTTGATCAGTCCAATACTGGCTTTTGTCTAGGTCTTCTCAACCTACTGTACACCATCAATAGGTGCAAATTAAAAACATATCCAATTGTCAATGCTTGGATTTAAACTATTTTTATCATGCAAAGGTTTATCCTTTGACTAATTTATTTTCAAGTTCTGTTAAAAGGGCTGCACACTTTTAAATATCACACCTAACCTTATTCAACTAGGTTTAACATATTTTACTTTCTGGTGGAAGGGCCAGACTGTACAATAGTTATATACCATTTTTAGAGGTTTTTTTTATCACATCAACAACAAACTAAAAACTGCCATTACATACAATGGTATTTGGCTAGAGTCCTGTGCTACTCACCAAGCTCACTGTGTGTTCAGGGCCTGATTTTGTGAAAGCGGTCCCATGTGGCTCTATATTTCCTGGGGCGGTAATAATAGTAGGAGCACCTACTAGTACCATGTACTGTTCGCTGGGTTTTATTTAATCCCAAAACCCTATTCTTATATAAAAATAAACAAGGCTAGACAAATGTTCATACTGTCATTATATTCAGTTTGTTCAAAAAATTAATCAGTACAAGTCATATGGTAACATTCATAATGCAGAAACAATATTTCTGTGATTAGTAATGCATAGCATTAATTTCTCTTAATGATGCAAAAACATGATATATAATCTTTGAAAATTTCGAGAATGTAGTAGTACAGCTCTTCATCTGTATTTAGTGTGCGGCCCAACGCATTTCGGGACAAAAAGTCCCTTCCTCAGGGGCAAACCTATAATAAATATCCTGAAGTTACTCACAATGTCAAAATATTATTAGTGGAATCTATTAACTCAACAGCATATAGCAGAATATAAATTGTTGATAAAACACAAACCTTATACACCATAGGGTCAGAATAAATATAGAGCAGAGAGAACACCGAAAGAAGTGCTAGAATGAAAAGTAAATGGGATCATGTGAATTAGCAAACTGCTGAAATAAATCCGATACATGGAGTGTGTCATGTACTCGTGCTGAGAAAAGATCCCCATCACTCGTTATCTCAAATGAGGTGCAAAGGGGAAGATACAGGAAACACTCACCATGGCACGTAACGCAATCGGCATATAATGTGTTGCGCTTTCAAAATAGAAGCGGTATGACTGTAAACAAGAACAAGGTCCATGAAACTCAAAAGAACCCAGAAAGTGTGCCGGTATGCCAAGATGATGAGCGTTCATGAAGGCTTACCTAAATATCAACTGTATCTAGCATGCGTTGCGAGTAAAGGAAGGTACGGAGGATACAAACAATCAGGATCCTGATAATAAACCGAATTTCAGTATAAAAACATGGAGTTACACGTTGTAACGAGTGACATAAAATAGTAAAAAGGTCCTCAGATATTACAGTGAGAATGTATCAAGTTTGAGTATGATCTTCGAGGATTTAAGACTCGGAAAGCAATCTGCAGTTAGCGAGTACTGGTATGCAGAAGGACGACGTTTTGAAACCAGGGAATGGGGCGGAAGGTGACAATGTCACGTGGTACTTGTAAAAACAAACTATGGACACTTCGTAGTTCCATATGATATGTGGAAACTACTGGTACAAATGCAACGGAATAGCAACACACAAACCTCAAAATAAATGATGGAAAGATCAGAAAAACTGAGTGTAATCTGACAATTGGGAAAAAATGCTGATCATGAAATTGAATAACGGAAAACCCTAAGGGGGCGGAGGGTGACAATGTCACATGGAGCAAGTACAAAACAAACTGGCAGGCATTCCATGATTCAGAATAATCCTATTTTTATGTATAATTCTTGAATAAGGTTTTATGGATAGTGTCCCAACAGCCTGAATTACTGGGCATTAGTAGATAACGTTTGCTTAGCATCTATAGTTTATCTGACATATAATAGACACTGTGAAAGAATTTGAATTGGATTAACTGGAGGCGAGCAGAGATCATCAGTGTACAGGAGCCCATTTTGGCTTCCGTCCATTCAATTTCCGCAGGGATGCCAATTCTGACTCATAATGTCCTAATATATATCGTAGTTCTATATATATTTGTAGAACTGTGAGTTCTGAAGCTCAGAGTTTTCTTGCAATATTTCCAATGATATAATGTGATTGCTATTCCATATGTAAAGTAGCTTGGAGGTCTTGTTAAGATCCGATGTTCTAAAGCTCTCTAATGCCGCCTCCTGGGACTGCAATCTACCGCATACAAAGGGGGTTCATGAGTTAGCTTGCACAGTCTATCCTCCTATGGGCATTTTTCCAGTGTGTCAAACTCAAATTGGTAACAGAGTGGAGAACCGGTGGATTTGGAGGTCAATATAGGAGCCCTTCAACAGGTCACGTTCCAGATGTAAGGCCAAATTATCCGTTTTGTTAGGAGCCAAGTGTTAATCATTGAGAGGTAGGATTCGCAAATATAAAGCTGGAAGTTGCCCATGTCCAGTTCACCCAACCATCATATGGTAATTGGATACAAAGAAAATTCTTTGTGTGCTACCTCTTAAGGAGAATTCATGGGTGTATGTAGCATTTTCGTGAGCACAACCATTTTGAAGAGGTATACTCAACTCATCAATCATCAAGATTGTCCTGCTTACTATTCAGGAGGGGTGCCTTATTAAAGGTCTCAGATTAATACCACAAATGGTACCTACAGGGAAGTGTAGAACTTGACTTGCAAGGCAATAGTTTCTTAAGAAACCAGTCTTAAAAATAAGGTTTTCTTATACATTTAATGTATTTATTCTCATTTCAACACATTATTATTCCAAACAAAGTAATATCAAATACTAAACTGAGGTGCTCCTATTTGGTTATGCCTCAGTGAAGTAATGTGGTGAATAAATAGTGCACTATTGTTATATACAATACTATATACATGTGACTGACAGGGATAGTACAATGCTATTTAAGATATTCGTGTTAAGGGTGTTGCGCTCCACCATCAAATTAAAGACAGTCTACATTTGAAAAATTGTTGAAGTTTCGACCCACAATGCCAAATGAATCAGAAAGGGGTCATCATCAGGACAGAAGATTTGAAGGAGACACCAGTCTAATTGTGGAAACAGTCCCACAATCTTAGGGAATGTCTAACCCAATGGGTATATCATCAGGCTTAATCTTAAAAACGACAAGCTAAAGAGGTAAAGGTCTGGCTCAAAAGGTCTAGAAAAAGAAGTGAGTTGAGTTCATGTAGCGCTGGAATATTGATATATTGTCTTATTGAAAAATGCTGGTGTGATTCAGTTTTCTTTTATTATTAAAACCGCAACGTAATTTCTATTACTGTCGTCGATCCATTATGGCTGTCGGGGAAACAAGTGGCCCTCGAGCAGGTCAATCTGATATTTGGGTAAATTCCATCACAAGGATCGGTATTGTTATTCAGAGTGCACACCTTACAGGAATGATTCTGAAGCTGCTTCTCAGCCCTTATGTTTGTCTAATGCAAGTTAGGTAGGAGTTTTACTATTCCCAGGAGAAACATTGAGAAGTCATCATTCTAGAGACACAAGACATTCACTTGCACTATACCTCCGAACTTCCCCAGCTCAGGCATGTTCATAGCTCCAACGTGGGGTGATCTGCCAGACGTCTCTACAGAATCTCGATTTCTGTTAGCCAAGCCAAATCAAAAGAGTAGTGGAAAAAATAATCCAAGAGGGAAATGCAAGCATCACTGTTTCACATATTCCCATACGAGTAGGATATCAGATCTATGGCAGTAGGTGCCTGGGAACCTCCTGTGTCCAGGTTCTTGTCCATAATTGCAGGGAATTCTGTCCCTATGATCATCTTTACTCGAGGGTGTCAGCCTAGCAGGCCTATAATGACCTGGGTGTTTCAGAAAACAATGAAATGTAACATACACGCTAAGAAAGGTCCAATGCTTCCCTTCCAGTGTGCCTGTCAACACAACATATCTCACCCAAACCATTTGTCAACAATTTAGAGATTACAAGGGGAGATGACCCGAGTATGAGAACGACAACCCTTCCCCAGTAACCCTCAGTAAATCTGAAGTGCAATACACATGTGAACCTGTGCTGCCCCAGGAACGTTCAATTAGTACCTAACAAGTGAGTTTCTTGGAGCAATAAGAACAAGGAAGTTGCTTAGAAAACAATAGGATGGTTCCCTATAAAACCAGTCATTAAAGCGGATGACAATCCCGATTAGGATGCTATTGGTCACTGGCCATTTACATATTCCATGGATGCCTTACGTAATGACAACATAATTTGACACAGCCCTGTATACTATGACACTCTAAAGGACCAAGTAATAACAAACTACCTACCACCCACCCAATCAAGTCTTCCCCTCTCAAACATCTGCCCCACAAGCATTTGTTGCCCAATTTCTGCATCATTTTATCTTAGGAAAGAGTGTTAGCCCTATGAACAAAAAGACTAGAAGCAGGAAGCTCCAATGTGGCTTCTTCCACCCCTGCCAAAACCAACAGTAGTCACAACTGGCAAGCCCCCGGCTGCAAAGTAAAGCTTGTCAACATTATAACCATCAAGCAGTAAACCTTTGGAAACATTGAATGAAAGTAAAACCATACTCATCTTTTCCTAAACCCCAAAGGGAAGAGGAGAGAGAGTACACGTTCTGAATAAGCAGCTCAGTCACATGCATTTAGTGTTCCAGTCTAAATCTGCAGCAACTGATCCCAAGTCTTTGCTGACAAGTGGAACATTGTGAGGCACCACTGACTATCTGCCTCTCCCTTGTGGGAACTGGAAGACTGTATGTGATAAGGCTGCAGCCGCCGGTGAGCCGCTCAAGTCCTTTCTCCTTTCCACCTCGGCCTGTACTGTGGGGGGACTCAAATAAGTGTGCTTTGTTCTTGTGGATCGCCTTCAACTAGGCTGATGCAGAAGCATGTAGTTTATGGCTCTGAGCATTTGCTTTCCATCCTAGAAGGGTTTACAGTTCTGTTGCACCTTCCTCGTGTATCAGGGCAAGCTGAAACTCTCAGGGAGTTACAGAGCCCCTTAAGACAGGTTGTTCTTAAGAGGTTGTTCCTGTCCATGAAGTAGAGGATTCTTACAATAAGGTGCCTAGATGGGACTCTGGGTGGCAGTGTAGCACAGGAGTCCGATCATCTCTGCTTACATACTGGCCATACCTTTTGTTTTTGATAGGTAAGTTAGAAGGATGTACAGCTGGCTGCACAGATGAATTGTCTCTTGCTCTTTTTATGTTTGTTTACTAGCCATGACCTTCCAGAGTAGCATGTTCATGCTCAACAGTGCTTTTCTATTGTATTATTCTTTAAGGACATTGAAGCTGCTGAAACTGGTATATTGTGAGTAATTCTTGGCTCAATACGCACTCATGATAAAACACTGGCAAGCTTATGGATTCTTCACATAAGGGGCACCTATGGCAAATGCTGGTGCTAGCACCGGTAGTAATTCTTCCTGTACGGGAGAACAACTGTGGCATATGTGGGGTACAACCATGGCAGATTTTGGCACTGACATACCACAGGTAATCTTTGACATATAGGTCACCCATAGGATATAGATCCCGTTGATAGCAAAATTCTGCCACTGGCCGATTACATGTAATTCTTAGTATAAATGGGGGGTTTATCGGGGTGTGGTCTGGTGTCAGCCAAGATGGCGGCGTAATCTTCTCGCTCCGTCCCGGCTCTCGCCTTCACCCACAAGATCAGACATTGATCCAGCTGCTGGAAGGGAGAGATGACCGGCGTTATGTTCCTGTACTCATCCTGAGGTGGGGGAGGCATCTACGACCCCGGACGGTGCAGCGAGTCTTGAGTGGAGTCGCAAGGCTTTTCCGGCGGTTGCGGAGAGGCTCGGGATGGCAAGGGGCGAAGTCGCGCTTGAGCGCTAGCTGCCTGTGGAACGTTCGGCCCGGGATCTCTGCCATGCGAGATCCACTGCCTGAGGCCTGCAACCATTACACCGACCAAATCCCTGCTAATCGGAGTGCAGTACCTTAGTAAATACTGACTCCAGTTGCAGTGGCTATCCCCAATCCACGGGACTTCACAACTGCCAAGCGGCACACCGCGACGGAACATCCCGGAGTCTGTGCTGTCGGTGGGCTACTGGCATAGAGCTCCCCAGGGTCTGCCATCTGCCTAGGTGAGCAACCGGTGGCTCCTAAGCTACGCTGGTGTGGCCCGCATTTGTGGACAGAGCATTGGTGAACAGCGAGGGGGCCACCCTTCGTGATTCACCAGGACTGCGATGGCGTTTGAGAGGGCCTCCCTTCCCCCTGTTTCTCCTGACAACGTTGGGAGAGGATGGATCGGCATTCAGGGGGTGTAATCCGGGACTTCTACTACGGCAGCCTGAAAAGTGGGGCCGCAGGTGGCCAATACGTGTGGGGCGTGGCTCCCTGGAAAGTGTACTATTAGAGGTGGAGACCCCACGTCGTGCCGCTGCTGACTGCTGGTGCGTGCTGCTTTGTCTATGCCATGACAAATAATTGAGGTGAGGCCTGCCTAGCGGGAGAAACGGAGGGTCTACCCTTGACTTTCGAAGAGTCCTTGCCAGCCTTGTACATCGCAGGCGACAACGAGGCATCAGCGCTTGGGAGAAATAGTGATAATAACTGGGCTACAGTGTGTGGATGGTGATGGGTCCTGAGAGACAACGATCTGTCGGGTGTGCCGCCATGCGGCTCTTCCACCAGAGTGTCCCCTTTGCAAATCCCAGCGTGAGCATACTGTGGAGCCCACCTGCACCGCTGGCCAGTTGTGTGGAGTGTATCGATGCCAGATACACAGGAGTGATTGCGTCTGACAGACGGGCCTAAGACGCTTCGGGGTTGGCACGCAGCTGGCTGGTGTGGTGGGGAGGTCCTTGTTCCCTGATAGCGTGCAGTTGATCATGACCAAGCCGAAGCGGGCCCCTGCTGCTGTGCAGACGAATAAGTTGGACAAGTATGCTGTTCCACGCCAGCTAGCACATGAGGAAGGCGCAACTGGGGAAAAAATGGCTGGGGAAGAGACGTTTAGGAAAACAGGGGGAAGAGACGTCCCTTGGCTCAATTATGTCGGCAATTCAGTCATTGGGGGAAACCTTAGAGACCAAAATTGATAAGGTCACCATTGAAATTAACTTAATGAGGGCGGATATTCTGAAAACCTCGGTGAGAGTCACAGCGATGGAAGAAAATGCAGGGGAGCTCTAATCTGGGACGCGTAAGCTGGAGGAACGAGTACGGAAACTGGCGCATCAACACAAGCCAATGGCAGTGAGGCTGGATGACCAAGAAGGGAGGGCCCGCAGCAACAACATCAGGGTAGTGGGAGCGCCAGTGGAGGCGGAGGGCTCATCCATGGATCTTTTTATTGAAGATCTTATCCTGAACCACCTTAAGCCTAAGAGACTGTCTACCTTCTTCACTGTGGAGAGAGCGCACAGTGCCAGATCCGAAAGCCAAAAACCTGGGGCTCCTCCTCGGACGATCATTGTGCGCGTCCTCAATTTTAGAGACCAGGATGCCATTCTGCAGACGGCAAGAGTGTGTGGAGACCTACCCTTTGAGACTTGACAGCACGAGCGGCATATGTTCGATGGGATGAAATGAGCCCTTCGAGAGAAAGGGATAAAATATAGGAGTTTTTTCCCAGCCAAGCCTAAAGTCGTTGACAGTGACAAATTGTTGTTCTTCACATCACCTACGTAGGTTACACAATGGCTGGATGGGGGCTCCCATCGTTCGTCCAATCGTCGCACTGAAGGGGACTGGCGCAGAAGTCGCTTTCGCACTTTTGAATCTCCACCTAGACGCAGAGAAGAAGAAATGTCTGTATCCTGATCCAGGAGCTCCTGGTCTGGAAACCCTGTGAACGACGCTCGATCTCCGGGGTAGTAAGAGTCTGGACTCACTGTTGATTACAGTTGTATACCTTAAGGACCCTGGGTGCTTGTCCTTCATGCCTTCTATTGGATTTTATGATCCTGGGTGGCAGTAGACTGAGGCACGTCAGTATGGGACAATGTATTATATGTTCCAGCGACACGAGGTGTGGGTGGGTGGGGCAGGAGGCCCGGGAGGGGGTATTGTCTAGTGGGTGTCAGACAGCCCTACTTTACTTTACTGGTTACTGGGGCAACAGGTGCTCTGCTAGAGGGGATGCGGGTAGTTTCAGACCTACAGTGCAGGGTTGCAGGGTGGGGGACATTGTTAGGGGTGTTTCTATTTTGAGCATGGTTCACTGTTTGATTTCTGCTTCAGATGTAATGCTGTATTGTCTGTGTCAGATGACAATTTTCTACGGGGTAGGTCCTGCTGCGAGTAGGGGGGTCTCTCTTGCCTGGGTGGAGGGGAGGGTGTGTGTTACCTGACCACATGGCCACAAGACCTAACAAGACACTGACTATCCTCTCCTGGAACGGCAATGGCCTGGGGGACAAAATTAAATGTACAATGGTTCTTCAGTATTTTCGCAGGCACTCCCCAGATTTATTTGTCTTCCTCCAGGAGACGCACCTTCGGGGGAATAAGTACTTGACTCTTAATAGGCATGGTTACACACTCCAGGCCCACGCTGGCTTTACGTCAGGGTCCAGGGGCACGGCGATAATCAATAAAAATATGAGCTCTCTTGTGAAAGAGCGCACATGGTGCAACCAATTGGGTCGTTATGCGGCCCCGTCAGGAACTTGGGAGGGCCAGGTGGTGAATATATGTTCAGTGTACATTCCTCTGCGACAGCACAACATCACACTCCCTGCTCTAAGCCAGCTTCTGCTGGATTTCCCATCCGGAGTATTGCTCTTGGGGGGAGGGGGGACATGAATGATACTCTTGTACCTGAAATAGATAGGGAAAATCTCACCTCTGGGGTAAAGGGCCAGTCCACTGTCTTCCTTTAAATGGGCCATGGGACTAGTGGATCTCTGGAGAAGCCACAACCTCAGATCCTGACATTATACTAATATTTTGGCGGCCCATGGCAGCAGGCTCGATTGGATTATATTATTTTCACACACACTATCGCTGCGGGTCTCTTTCAGGGTGGGTGCCACAAGGCACAGGGTATCTCCGACCACTAACCGGTAGAGGTACAACTCCACGGGACAGTTTGTGATGGGTCTCTTCTGCCAAGGTTAGACCCCTTTATGTTTCGGGACCAGAAATTCCGGGAGCGTTTTGAGGTACGCACGGAGCTGTACTTTACTGAAAATGTTGGTTCCATTGGCACCGCCGGTGTCCTTTGAGGTTGTGAGGGATTTTGTGCAGGCATCGTGCGGTGCTCAACGCAAAGAAAACCATCGTCAGTGTGAGGAACTCGAACAGGAAATACTTGCCCTGGAGCTCAGCATAATTGAAGTGTGGGGAGTTTGGGGGGGCTTAAGCACTCCCTTAACATTAAAAAACGATCCCTACGAGATCTCCCGGAAGACCCGGCCCCGGAACATGGAATCGCCACACAGCGCAGAGTGTACGGTCTGGGCGACAAAGCCAATAAACTGATTGCTTGGCTGGAACGAAGGGAATGGAGTCATAATTGGGGGTTCGAGATTCGGTCTGAAGAGGGGACGCAGGGTGGCACGGGGGCTGCCTTAACGGAAGTTTTCACCAATTATTATGAAAATATTTACCAATCCCAATCTGCACAGGCGGAGCCAGAATGCACTGAATTTCTTAGTGACATTTTTCTTCCAACTCCAGGCTCGGAGGACCGGGAAGCGCTCGATTCTGATTTCCACCTGGAGGAAGTTGAGAATGCCATGAGAGACTTGCAATCGGCGGGCCTGAACGGGCTCCCCACAAAAATGTTTAAATGTGTGGCAGCAATTTGGCTCCATACATGCTCGACATGTTTCAGGAAGCATCCGAAGTGGGGCAACTTCTGGAGGATTTGAAAATGGCAATTATAGTCATTCTTCCGAAAAAAGAAAAGCCGCACGACCTCTGTAGCTCCTACAGACCCTTATCCCGCTTAGATTTCAAAGCTAAGGTCTTAGCCAAAATTATTGCGAAACGGTTGGGCCCAGTTTTTCAATCCTTATTCACCCGGATCAATCGGGCTTTATGCCTAATAGGAGCACAAGGTTAAAACGGAGACGTTTATATGGAGTCATGTACATGACTCAAAGGCAACCAGATGTCCTAGCCACCCTCCTCTCACTAGAAGCGTGGATGGTGTTCGACAGCATTGAATGGACGTACTTTTTTGTTGTTTTGGGAAAGGTGGGCACAGGCCCATGATTGCAACAATGGATCAGATTGTTATAAACTGCCCTGATGGTCAGAGTGCGAGTTAATGGGGTAATCTCCAGAGCCTTTGCATTGCACAGAGGGACACGTCAGGGGTGCCCATTGTCCCCAATGCTTCTTGCGCTGGCACTCGAGCCTTTGGCAGCATGGTTTAGACAGGAAGGGGATCGATCTAGGGGGAGGTTGGAAGAGCGTATTTCGCTTTAAGGGGATGATATCCTTTACGCACACCGACCTCGTCATAGCCATAGGATTTTTGAATGGGTAAAGGCTCCAGGCCCGGACATGATTCCGGGGGACTTATATAGATCGGAATTTGCTGTTTGGGTGCCCTAAATCAATTTATTAGCAAAACTATCCTCGATAGGACTGATTTACCAGATACCTGCTAATCTACAAAAAGGGAGGACCAGGGTGTCCCTGGGAATAATAGGCCTTAAAAACCTTCTTGAAAATGTTTCAGAAAAACTTTAAAAAGTAACTTCTGGACAAACTCCATGACTGGTAGATAGTGCCCAGAATGTATCCCCTTTTCAGGATGGCTCCCATGCCAAAACTAGCAGTATTGACCAAGTTTTTCATTTCTCACTTGTAACATGGAAATATATTACTCTGTAAAAAGACCATTTGTGCTTAGCCTTGGTTGATCAAAGGGCCGTCTTTGACTTGGTCCCTCCCCAAAAAATATGACAGGCCCTTGGTTTAATGGGAGTTTGATCGCATTTACTACATATTTTAATTAGACTACATCATTTCAACTATGCTCCGGTTAGAAGGGGCAAGATGAGCGAGGTAATTATCCCCATCCCAATTCATAGACGGGTCAGCTAGGTGTGCGTCCTGGCACCCACATTGTTTTTCCTCTATATCAACAGTGTTTGAACAATTGTGTTAACAACTCCCTTGAACTTAATGGAAAAAAAGATCCTTCACTCCTATTCACAGATGACACCCTTCTATTTTCCAGAATTCCCCTGTGTTGCAATCTCTTTTAAATAAGTTTGATGCATTCTGTAACCTTGGAGGGCTGTAAATTAACACAAAAAGACTATCTATATAGTATTCATACCTACAAAGGCCATAGGGGAAAACTGAGACTGGGAAATGTGGCTCTTGAAAATGTAAAAACCTTTGATTATCCATGAATTGGGGTGACCAGTTCAATATCATAGGGTCCTCAAATTTTAAAAAGTAGCCTTCTAGTCCAGCATAGAGCAGCAGCGATTTTGAAACTACACAGGGGCACACATACTAGACCTGTCTCATCTGCCCTCCAAGTGTACAAGATGAAGGCTCAATCTATGGCAATATATGTAGGGGAGACCTGGGTAAATGCTGATGTGGGTTATTTGTGCTCAAAGGAGATTAATTTAGTGAAATCATTATTAGCCTCCCCAGAGCTCACAAACTTTACCCCTGATATTTGCTATTGGGATGAAGACCATTAAACATTTTGCTGTCTAGAGGTCTTGTATCCTCTGGATATGGTTGTGGCTTCATCACAAGTTGGAATCGTACAAAAGAGAATTGGTCAAAGTATTGCACCTTAACATTAATCTAAAAATATTATGGTTCCAAAATGTAAAAGTCAGTTTTTTTTAGAATAGGAATGCAGTTGATGTGGCTTGATCCCTCGACCATCAAAAAGGTAAAACCCAATATCCTCGTACAGAGCTATTGGGGCTTTATTACGGCTCAGCAGTATCAATCAACCAAGAGAGGGAATCACATTGATCAGTTTTGGACCCATAACTCTATCCCTAAGTTTGAATGGTTTCTTGATGAGATTCAACCCCCATTTTCAAAAAGCCTTTAGGTTAAGTTCAGGCTTGGTATTCTACCTGTGAAAGCTTTCTCCTCCCCATGCATCATGCAAGGGCTGCGAGATATAGAGGGCCACAAAAAAATGGGACTTGGGATGATAGCATTCAAGGAGCTGCAAAAGCAGTCTGAACTGACAAGGAGTCAGCTTCTTTGATACCAACAAGTAACCCATTTGCAGCAAAGTCATGCAAACCTCTTGAGTGAGGCTCCAGATGAGTCACCACTAGGATCCCCATGGACTCAAAACATGCTGTGTCCCAGATTTACTCTGCATTCTGCACTTCTGCACAACAGCCTCCTCCCGCTGGATAGCCTTAGAGACAAATAAGAACGGTATCTCAGCAGACTGAAGGACGATGACTGGAGTGGGGCATACCAAGGAAGGGGGCCATGTGGGCAGGGTTCCAGCTAATTCAGCCTAAGCTTTTACATAGGGCGTACAGGACAATGACCTGGCTGTACTGTATGGGAAAGTCTGACAATTATTTCTGCCAAAAAGGCAGCCAGCAGCGGGGTATTCTGATCAACAAGCCTTGGGGGTGCCCCAAGTTCCACTGTTTTTGAGGGGGGTCATCGGATATCATCAGTTTTCGGCTTTACCATAAAACTTGCACATCAGCTGGTGGTCCAGGGCATTTGGGGAAACAAACATTGGATAGTTGCACACTTTTATTCTGTAATATCGCTATCATAGTTGACTGGTGAGATGTGATCAGATCCTGGGGGCGAGACAGGATCCCATCCCTGAGGGCCTGGGAAGCAAATAGATTGGTGCATGAAGGTTGCTAAATTGGTATACCAAGCACGGAGGTGCCAACAGAATTTTGAAAAGTTATGGGGCCCCATTAGGGACACAGGGGCCTTAGATCCTTGAGGACGGGACTGGGGTCTGGGTAATGTCCGGCAAGAGGTGAGGGAGGTCACCCTGAGAGAGGCAGGAAGTTGATGAATGTGTAACAAGGGCAGGGAAACCCCTGGGAGGCCAATTTGTTGGAGCTATAACTGGGGGCACTGTGATATTGCTGTGTCTGATCTTGTATTCCTCGGCCACCTGGATATAGGTAATAGTTGTTAAATGTTGTGCTATGTTTGGTATAGAAAATTCTATAAATAAAGTTAATTAAGAGTAAAAAAACTTTCTCCTCCAAATTGCATGCTCAAATCGAGTGATGTTGCTACTTGCAATTATTGTGCTCACACCATGGAGTCCATTGAACATTTAGTGTAATGTATTTATTTATACACAAAACACTTTTACAACTGTTCCCACGGTTGATGAATTGTTTGTGTGCACTGTGGTCTGGGGTAATCATAGATCATAGGAATCTTGAGGAACTGTGATATTTCGAGTGAGCCTTATCGGGAGGGACAATTAGACAATGGCATTTGTTATTACTGTGAAGATACATTTGTATCTGCTCTGAACCTTTTATGTATAATAAATTTTATTTTTTTGTGGGTTTTATGGGCTTGTGCCCTGAAAAAACGTTTTTTGATTAATAGAAGTTAGTGTGTTTTGGGGCTCAATTTCAACTTTTGAATACTTTCATGCAGAAGGTTTAATAAATTAATGAGTCAATATTTTCCAACCATTCAATGCATAATTCAACAGCATGAAGTCACAGGTCTATTTGAAATGTCACTGTCAATTATAAACAGACTTACTATTGAATCATTAAAACTGGGAAAATCCACTGCATTCTCTTGACTACATTATGTTAGTACCTACAGTATGACAAAAAATATGCTGTGCATCATCTACTTAAATGTGAAAACTTAAATCCTCATGCCTGCAACTAATCTTGGAGGGGCATAATATGAACAGATTTAATTGAGTGCCCTTGAGACCCTTGCTTTAAATTTCAGAGGCTCTTTACTAAGTATTTGGGATGGTTTAGATCATTCCTTGCAAATAGACATTAGAAATGAGGTTGAGTCTCTGTGCCTAGAAGGTGGTGATAATGAGCCAATCATGATTGGCTGTGAATTTTTTGTACTTAATTTGCACCAATGATACTTCAGTATTTGTGTTTTGCTCTGGCCCATAAAGTTAGTTATACTTCAGATATAAGTAGGAACAACACCACTCTGGTTGGCAAGTAAGCCCTGCCTTCATATATCAATAACTTTGTTGTATTGCTCATCTGTACGCATGAAGGAAGACAGTTGTATGCAGTCCAGGTGTCAATGATTATTAACATGACCACTCCTCCTCCTTCTCTCAATTTAACGGAGACTTACCAGGATGGAATTCATATCTATGGTATACTGGTATTTAAACTGTATCTGAGCGATCACCTGAACACAGATATTATAATGCTGTATGAACACCTACAAATCATACGTGTGAGGGTGTAGCATAAAACAGGTGCCTGCAGGCCCATACCAGAGGTACATCTTCAGTAATAGAAAGGTTGACTATCTGAGAGAACTGATTAGCATTCCTCAGAAGAACCCCTTCAGCCCATAAAGCCTATAGAGGACCCATTTTTAAGTTCAAGGTCTTTACACTTCCTCTTGCCTTAAATTCATTCTATACTTCTTCTACAAAGCCTGTGAATTGGGAACCTCTTGAGTGCCATTTGAACAAAAAGTTATCTTATAAAATCTACATTGACGTCCTGTAGTATATGTTTCAGGGGAAAGGTGTGTGCAAAGTTGTTGACCAAATGAGCTACCATACATTGCTCAGAGACTTCAGCAGTTGATACCTGCAGGGGTAATCATTGCCTTGTGCCAAACAAATCTATGTGATGCTGTCCACAGTATATAGAGATATGATCACCCCATTACTTCACGGAGTTTCCAGTTGTGTCTGTCGCATGACTGTCTGCCAAGTCAGTTAAATCGAGGTTGTGTTCTTAAAGCAAATGCTGGACTGTCATGCACTGTTCTTGGCTGGCCTGTACCAAACAACTTATGGGAAGCTATATTAACTAAGCACCTCCATTTTTGTTGAGGTAAACCATCAGTAGTGTTCTCTTGAGGAACTCCAACATCTCACACCAAATGACAGTTTGGAAGTATTGGTATGGTACAGTTTGCATCCTTTAAGTTGATTGTAGCTAGAAAGTACCCTGCTTTGAGTGGTCATGTGATCTCTTGCATAGTAGTAATCTTGAACTTTGTTTTCATATTAATGGACTAACAGCACATACATCTGAGAATTGGTCTTAAAACACTATTTCTTCGGGCTAAAAAGATGTCGCTTACTCGCGCAGGGGACCGTACGCTCTTTGTTTAAGGTATCTTTTGCCTTGATGTTCTATCTTTAAGAGACATTGTAAACTTTGTTTTTTAGGCAAAGTAAAAAAAAAAACCCTCAAGGATCAGAACTTAGTGGGTCTGCAATTTGGAAGTCTGTATCCTGTTTCTCACCTGAAGTCTCCTGTGTGAATATGGCCTCTTGAACATCTGCAATTTCAATAGAATCCTGTGAAGCCTGCTCCATAAGCTGTACAGCATTCAATACCAGCGCTCACACCATCACATAAAAAAGCCCAATGTTTCTATTTGTGTTTTAAAGGTGTTCAGCTGTAAAGCTGTAAAGGTTTGACACCAGGTCTAGTCATGGTCCCGCGGCACACAAACAGAAAAAGTCTGCTCATAGATATAGAGGGCAATACCTCTATTCTAACCATCCTTGAAATTGCCCAATAAAGCATAGCAACAACTAATTTGGGAGTAATTTTATACCACCCACAGCAAGAGCTATTATTTAAGTCTGCAGCACCCACTGAAGCCAAAGCTTCTAATAGTGAGATGTCACTCTGTCAGGTGTTGTCAGTGTAATATACTCTAAAGCAGTTACAAGCTAATTTGATTCGCAGACATATATTTATGAACCAGATAGCAGAAAATAAAATCTGAAGAGGACAGATGAGTGGGGGGGTCATTATACTTTCAATACAAAGTTTTTGGAGCCAATCAATGGCAAGCTGGAATAATCTACATCATGTGAATGTAAGATCATTTAAAGTTGCAAAATGTAAGAGACCCCACATAAAGCGTTTGTAACCAAGTCCATCTCAGACAACACATCCCCTACTCCATGCACAAAGAAGATTGAATCAGAACAAAGATTATGTTCTTTCTGCCTCTTGATTTCTAAAGATGCACACAGATGGGAGATTTAGTGTCTCACTAACACCCAATTAATAAATCATCTGTTATGAAGATTTCTAAATCATTTGACAAACAAGTGGAAGGTGGGGAGGTACACAGATAAGCACCCATCAATTGAATTCAGATTCTGAAATTCCTGAAAAGGAAAATGCTACTTACCAGTATGCATCTGTTCTTGGCATGTAGTGCCAATGGAGGAGGTGGAATTGGCACATGTGGCTTTTTCGGTGCCAAAGCACCGGAAGGCGTAGTCTTTTTCCTCGGAGCCGAGCCCGAAGGCGGGGCGTCTGAGGGTAAATTTCGGTCTCGACTGGGCCCCATGGGCGGAGTGCCGACCGCTGCCTTTGTCTTGGGTAGTGTATGTTGTGCAGGGGCAGGGGTACTCACGGGTTGTCGAGATGGAATCGAATCATCTGCTCCCGATATGATCTGGATATGATCTGGAGATCAGGCGAGTCTTCCTCGGCGACGAGTGGAGCCTCGTCCTCGGAGACATCTTCGAGTGGATCTTCTTCTCCGGAGTCGTCCTCTTGGCCGATCTCCCCCTCAAACATGGCCTCCGGTGCGGGCGCTGATTTCCTCATTTTGTGTCAACGGGCCCTCTGATCCCGAATGGTCTTTTTCGATCGGAAGGAGGCACAGGCTGTGCAGGTCTACTCATCGCGTTCCGGCGATAGACAGAGGTTGCAAACCTCGTGATGGTCGCTATGAGGGAATTTCGCTTGACATACCGGGCATCTCTTGAATGGAGTTCTTTCCATGAGGCGTAGGCCTAATGGCGCCGATAGGCCCAACGGCCCGCGTCAACGCACAGGAAAGTAGCTGGTGATGTCGAAAAGTCTATTCGATGTCGAAAATTGTTTTTACGAAGTTGCTGAAAAAGTCTTTTCTAGCCGGAGTGGAAAACTTTCATCCGAACCCAGTGGCGGAAAAAAAACAATCCGAGGATGGAGTCGATGACCATGCGCAGTATTGTCCAAGGGAGGAGTCACCTATCTCGTGACTACAAAGACTTCTTCCAAGAAGACAACAACCTGCAATCATCCGAGCCCAACACCAGGTGGCGATCTATTGCTAAGTGTACGATCTGCAGCTCATATGCCTCGAACACAAAGTTTATACATAATGGGGTGAGATAGAGTACCTGAAACCTGTACATCTCTCCGCTTCGTACGTTATTGTCCACTGTGCCACCAAAGATGTACATAGCATCAGCAATGACAGCTGCAGCATGGAAGAGTCGTCCGCTGGGCAACTGTAAAAAGAGATCACATGATTAGGTGCTTTAGAAAAATATAAATTCCAAATCACCTATCAACAAAAAAGCAGAAATCTAACAGTAATGAGCAAGGGCATTCTTCAAACTAAGAAATCCAAAACACCATAGGTTTGCAGATACAAAAGAATTATCTTTAAACTTGATGCTCATCTCTCCAACTCTTCTAGGTAAAAAAGGAACCGAACTCCAGTAAACTGACAAAAGGTCATAAGTGCATATTACACAAACATTTAAATCAGATTAATGCCACACAGAATGTTTCAAAGTGGAACCCAGTACATACATCATTCAGGTCCGCTGCGTTACATCCCATTAGCTTGCAAAACTATGTAGTATGTGAAGTACAGAAATGTATCATGTGGAATGCAGCAAGGGGTTGGGAAGAATGACCATTACATTCTAGATGCTGCTGCGTGGATCGCTGCCATACGTGTAGCTCATCCAGCTTTACTTGCCATCACATGTTCAAATGGGTATATGCCTCATAAACACCACTTCAAACAGAAAGTGTTACCCAGCTTATGTAGTAAGTTGAAATGTTTGGCTGAGCACTCGTTTTACAGCTTGATTCATGTGTTGCACACTGCAGCAACCTAGCAATTCCACCCAGAACTGTTCAAAAGGTTAATCCCAACTCACTGACAGAACCCCAGAAAACCCTCTGCTACCACAAACGGTCAGATCCCCTTCGGGTGGCCACAAGGCAGATAGTCTATTGTCCTTAACCATGTTGGTTGAGGTAATTTGCCATTGTTAAACTGGGCCCGTCTGCTGTGTCTCTGCAAACCAGCCCAAATAGAAGCCTTTCCACACTTGACTGTAAGAGCAGTGAGGGTGAGAAGTCACAGGCTTCTCAGGCAGGTATTTTGGTGGTAAAGAGCTCAAAGCTCAACAATTGTTAACAGTGTAACATCCAGCCAATTGCGTATTAATATGAAAAAAGAAAGTAATTGAAATAACAGTAGAACTACTTACAATACAATTAATAGAAGAGACACATAGGATTAAAAACTATGTTGCGGTAGACAGTGAGGTGCTAAGCCTTCTACTCCTTGGTAATTTCCAAATATCCTCCCTTCTAATCCGGCTAAGGTCAATACACTAAGGATGGCAGGCATCACTTAGGCACATGTGCAGATAGTTCAATTCCTCTCACATATGAATTGCTAAACTTCAGTTCAATGTTACTCCCTCTTAGCAAAAAATCGAAGTGAGTGTGGCAGAACTGTCTATGCATGATCAGTCTTTAGTCCCCTGGGCAGGCTTGGCCCCAAGCTTTTACCTGGTAGCTTCTTTAGCAGTTTAGGAAGGTAAGTGGGAGCAGTCCAACTCCAGCCTTCATTCCTGCTGTTGTTCTCAGAGCAGAGGATTGCTCACACAACAGATTCAAAAACACAATTAGCTGCCACCTACCCCGTATGTGATATACCTAGGACATGGATAATAAATAGTTCACTACCTACTAAGGAGCTACACTTGGTGCACCCCTCTTTTTCACAGCACAGGTGCTATGCCTTATATTTATAGAGAATACGCCAAACTCCAGGGCCAAAACATAATCAGAACATGAATTTCATATGCAGTCGCGTATTCAGTACTTAAGAACACACCCACTTACAATACAGGGGGCATTCAAGTCCCAAGAGCATCACTTTAAAAAGTTAAACTAAGAACCTGAGTCAGAGTTTGGCTTTCAAAATGTAGTGGATAGTCAATCTTCCTTACTACAAGCGCATTAAGATATAATGCACTTGTAATAAGGCGGACAGAGTATTTGTCAAGTTGTGACAGAATAACCTGAGCACTAAACTCGAAACAAACAAAAGGCAAATTTACTAAGAATGTTATCCAGTTATAAACTTATTGTATCTTTCAGAAAACGTCATGTTCCACTCTCCTCTCACAACTGAGCTCATTGGACTAGAAAGGTAATGCAACAAGCCAACATGGATATAAAAAGCTCTGGCTTCCGAAGGTTGCTGGGCTGAAGATTGACTGAAGGGCATTCTTAGAGTAGTAGGACTGATCTTTGCTTTCAGACCATTATAGTTAGCCCGCTGAACAATCCCAAGAGTGTATTAGAAGGGACAGAAATCATATGCTAATGTTTTAAGGATAGAACTGTACTAGAAGTAGACTAAGAAGGTAAAAGAACATTTTTTTAATGCTTAAACACAAACGGGCCGAGAAGTGTACTTTGAAAGGACAAAAACAATATTGAAAAGCAAATAATACAAGCTACCCACTACTTTTAAAGGTCATAAATTATGTCTCACCAAATAATCAGCAGGTCACTCCATGATGGCCCTCAAAAAAATTAACTTTCACCCAATGCTGGATAAAGTGGTCCCTCGGGATAATAACATAGAACAAACCAATGGAGTGATTTAGAAGGGATAGGTTCTTTTTAATGTTTTTTATGGAGGAAAATGTTTTGAAGGATGTCAACAGATCTCCTTTTGCTCATCACTATTATTGTCACTTTATTGGGGACACTGGAGATGGGTGGCATGGTTTTGTGAGAGCATGAATGAGAACTTTCACAATCTAGTCTAACTGGCACTCAACAGTTCAATGTAGGAGGTTGCCTACCTCGCTGTCCGTGCTTGGTTGTATGACCTCCCAGGACTGGGAGTCCACATCATAGCAATGAAGCTCGTTAGGCAGAGTGTTGTCAGCGGCGCCTCCAAACACATAAAGGTGACGATCAAATGCCACCATGGTGTGCCCATAACGTCTCTGAGGAGGAGGAGGGGAGCCCCGCAACAAGTGCTCAGTTGGAATGCGAGTCCAGCTAGGAAAGAGAGAGAATGAGAGTTCAAATAAGGAACAGTATACTTTAATGTATTGGTGCTGGGGGTGTTAAGGGAGTAATAAACCCAAATCATTGAGGATGTATTTCTTGCTATGGATTGATACCTGTTGGAGCTTGAATGACCAGGATTTTGAAGTCTGGAAGATAGCTATGCAGTGCATTACTAGCAACCACTGAAAATGTACTGGAGATGGACCATGACAAATTTCAGAGAAAAAGGTTGAAGGACTTTCCCTAAAACAGCACAACCCACTGCAAACAGGTCTGTAAAGAGCACACGCTTCTGCATGGACTCCTGTATACCAAACTGTTCAGCAGGGGATTTCTATGCAGTTGAACTCACTTTGGTTATTGACCTCAAAAACTAACTTTAAACATCCAGCATCTGAGAAAGAAACCTAGTATGAAGGATGCCCTCTGAGCACGTTTCTTCTATCCTAGAAGAGCTAAACTACAAGCATGCAACAGATAGGGATAAGATAAAGCACTACATAGAATTTTTGGAAGGAAGAGCACGCACTCTTGTACAAAGATCTGCGTGATTAGTCTCTTTTCCCAATATTTTTTTGCATTTTTTTGGAGGACTTTTGTAGGAGTTCGGGAGATCCCATGGCAATGAAATGTTCTACTCTTGTGAAGGCAGGCTTTGATGTAGAAAGTCCATGTGACACTTATTGGCTTACAGGGCTTAAATTAATACCCCAAAGGATCTCTTTGTGGTAGTGTGGAAGAGCAGTTTAGGGTTATCAGAGGGTAGTGTTAAGCATTTTTTGCACACACAGAGTCAATAAATGAGAAACACACTCAAGAAGGAACTTGAGATCAATTCTGAAAAATAATATTTTTTTTATATAATTTTAGACACCAAGTTTATCAGAAACAGGTAAGTACTTTAGATGTTATGACATTTTATAGTAAAAACAGTAAAAAATTACAGCTGTCAGATTTGAGGCATGAACCTTGAATGCAATAAAGTTATCTTGTGGGAGAAACCTACACGGCAAAGGTACACTTGCAGACAACTTACAGGACTGTTCTTCTGGATTTAAAGTAATTTGGGGCTGTAGGAAGCTGGCTCTCTATATAGTGGCCCGAAACGAGGTACACTGTGTAGTGAGTCCAGGCATCCCTTATTGGTTTACAGAGGCAAAAATGATAACACTAAATGCTTTCTTTAGTGGTGGTGTGGACGAGCAGTTTAGACTTATCAGAGGATAGTGCTATTTATCTGCTGTACTCACAGAGGCAATAAATGACACACTCAAAAATAAATCAGAGATAAATTTAGAAAAATAAGTAGGGTTTTATGTAAATTTTGACACAAAGAAATTCATTATCAAGTAAGTACTTTTTTAAATATCGATTTTTACAGGTAGGTAAAATGTTCACTTAAAAGAGTGTTTACCCAGCAATGGTTTCCTATGGAGAAAATGGCATATGTTGCATACAGCTATTTATGGTCGGTTTCTGGGGTCTCCTTCTAGAATTAGGGCTGTAGGGGACCAAGGTACAAAGTACCATCAGCAGTTACTCGTTACCTGCTCTGAGGCGTCTGGGTGCACAGGTGCCGGTCGGGTTGGTAGCTCTGCGTGCTATGATAGTGGAAAGAAGTGGAACCACCTAAAAACAGGCTACAGATGGTGTCCGGGAGCTCTCAATGGGGGGCTCGGAACACAGAGGTCCTGGGAGCAAGAGGGCACAGTCTGTTTTTGGGTAACCTGACTGGAATGCTTGGGTGCAGAGTAGATAGATCGGCTGGACTCTGTGCTTCAATGGCCCTCGCAGTTGGTGGTCTCGCCAGTTTAGGGTGCAAAATCAGGACAGCTGGGCCACTTTAGAAGTGGTTGTCTGCAGTCACGAAGTTCCTCAAAGACTGCTTAGTCTCTGTGCTTTTAAGAGTCCTGACTGGACACGGAGCTCAACCATGCCATTGTAAAGGACTGCCTTACATCTGTGTCGCTCTTTAATCCCCTGGGTTAAGTCTGTCAAACATTTTTTGTCAGACATCGGCCATCCCGAGTATTTTGACCACACAGAGATTTTGAATAGTATTTCTAGAAAAGCATTAAAGCTGGATTGCAATTCATTACTTGAGGAACTGTGGTTGTCTTCTAAGATTACTAAACCTTCTGTTCTGAACAACCAACTGATTCCGCCTACTCATGGTAAGCAACTTTATTTAGAAAAAGTACACAACACTCAGCATAGATTTGTTCAGAGACGATTCCAGTTGGACCTTTTCAACTGCCTAACCAGCTTTCCCAACACAAATAACTTGTCACATGAACTAGTGAAATGCCCTTGTGACAATGTATCTATGCAGAGTACCATGCACATCTTATTTTTCTGTAAGTACTACTCAGATTTGGGGAATTGCCTAATTATGGCCCTTTTAAAGCCTGTAAGATTTGTGCAATGTCGACCAGCTTTTATCTATTTGAAATCTTTTCCAAATCTGGACACGTGTTGTTGCATTTCAATTTTTATTGGCTGTTATTAGGCAGAGGAAGTGGTTATGGAAATTTTATTGACCAAAGGAATATGTGCATGTCTGTTTATCTATATGGTACTTGTTTTTATTCTATTTTTTTAGTTTTTAACTTAATACTGTTATATAGTTATTTGTATGCTTTTATGATTCACAATGTGATCTCGAATAAAGCTTATTTTTGATTTGACTTAAACAGGCCTTGGCTGCTGCAAGGGGTCGGGTACCCTAGGTATTGGTGTTGTGAGACTCCGGTTGGTCCTGGAGTCCTTGCATTCGGATGGGGGACGGATATGACCTTTGGAGTACCTCTTACTAAGGGTGCTGCTGCATCAGGCTGGCCTGATAGCAGCAACACGGTGAACCGGACTCTGCTTCTTCAGTGCCCATGGTCTGCAGAGGAGAAGCTCCTCTACTCCAAGGGAGATCGCTGGCAATTTGCGAAGGGCTGGAAATCTACTGGGGTTCTTGGCGAGTGCTCAGCTGCAGGACGTGTCACTTAGTACTGATTGTTGAGACTGGTGCAGGCAGGCAGGGTTTGGCACCAACAGTCCACAGTAGTCTTCAGTTCTCATTTTCTCGCGGCTCGTCTTTGTCCTCTTTTTCTGGGTACGTCGAATCTGAGAAGATCCTGGCATCAGGGGTGCCTTCTCAATACTCAATTTTGGGGCATTAAGGGGAGTGACAGGTAGTAGCCAATGGGCTTCTGATCTTTAGGGTGACTACACCCCTCTACATGACCTCTTCTTGTAGGGAATGGGCATAACCCTGACCTGGTGAACCTAATTCCACCAAAAACCAAGATGGCGGAATTCTTGTTTTTGTGTTCACATCAGGAAGCCCACTTTAGAAGTTGTACTAGCCTTATAGGGAACATGCCTCCTGACTAGCTAATTTTCCTACCTGTCCTGGTGCTAAATGGGCCTCAGGGCAGGGGGTGGCATCTCCCAGTCTGGGGGAAGCCGCGGTCGCATATCAAAGGGAGCAGAGGCCTCGAAGTCTCCTGCCTTGATATGGTGATTACTTAGCCATCCTGCTTGGAGGAGTGGACAACACCTCCGGCCAGAGCAAGCACTGTTTCTGCCCTTGGAGAGCGTGGCTCTCACCAGCAAGGGGTCAAAAACCTACCTGTCTGTGGTGGCAGGCTGTTTTACAACAGCGGGTACCTCTAAGGTGCCATCTGAGTGCATGTCATAATAAATTGAGAAGTGGCAATAGTACAGATTATTAAGACAAGGTGTTTACGACCAAACACCACATTTTTCAGGTAAGCCATCATGTAGCTGGGGAATTTGTAATGACCAGTGCCCAGTACATATACTTAAGATGGCTTCCCTGTTCACTTGTACCATCTAATAATTGATCTAGATGCACAGGGGCATAGCTGCTCATGCAGCTATGCCCTCACATGCAATAAAATGCAACCTGTCTTAGGGCTACAAGGCCTGCTATAGGGGTGACTTACATATATCACATGTAGTTACTTTGGCGTGGCACACAGTGAGTGTGCCATATCGTGTTTTCCCTCATGGTTTGCATGATGACATGCACTCTGCAATCGCAGTCTGCATGAATTTGTATTGGGGTCCCTTAGGGTGGCATAATATATGCCGCAGCATTTAGAGACCCTCTTTAGTACCCATGCCCTAGGTACCAATTACTAGGGACTTACAGAGGTGCTAGATTGTGTCCCTATTGTGTTACAATTCGACCCTTTACCTTGTGTTTAGGGAAATAGCACTGGCACTGGAGCCTGGTCAGCAGGGATCCTAGTGCACATCAGTTGAAAAGCATCAGTACCAGTGGCAGAAAGTAGGGGTGACCACAACAAAATGGGGCACTTCCCTACATTTGGGCTCCAGGGGAGAACAATGATTTGTATGTCCTCTATTTTTAAATCGAAGGAGGTGCCATTGATAGCAGATCTTTTTGGTAGTTGGAATTCATCAGTCTAACCAGAGTTTATGTTTGTTTATGCTAGGTTTTTATCCATCAAAGATGCAAGCAATGGTTTAGCTTCTTAATGAATGTCACAAAAAAAACAAAATCTGAATTCTAGCCCAATGGTAAATACAAAGTATTATATCAAGTAAAAGTGCATAGCAAAAAAAAGACAAGCGTTTGTAATTATGGGCTTGTAGGTATACAAAGGCATCACGTTTGATTATGTGGGTAACTTCTATTTGTGACAGAGTGATTCCACTAATTGTACACTGTGAAAATGTAAGACAAAGTAAAAAGATATTCTGTAACAAATAGTGTTAATTTTGCTTTACTGCTTTCCAATGTCAAAAGGGATGCCCATGCCAAGTTTATGAAGTAGGACATGTTATTGTGCTTTTTTTGTCCAAGTTAACATTAACTACCCATTTCAGCAAAAACAAGATGTCTGTCTACTCCAAGGCCAACATTTTCATAAGGCAGAGAGACAATGGCTTCCCAATATAACAAGTTTGATCTGGTCTTTTATAGTGTCACATGGCTGCACATTTAATTCCTATGCTACATTGTAAATTGCGGCAGTGTAATTCCTTTTCAAGTATAGCTCTGACTGAAGGATGAGCAAAGTAAAAAAGTACAGAAAAACTATAACCCAAATACAGTTCAGTTTTGTCCCTTACTTCTTCACAGCCATCGGATGTAAACCAGATAATTTGCTTTTTGAAGAAAAGTCTTGACGATAGAAGTATACAAAAGAAAACGATATATTTCATACAAACTGGATTTAGTTATTTAAAAAAAAAAAGCTTGCAAATGCTGCCTCAAGAGAATAGTTTTCTCTTCATGAAATTAAACATAAACATGAGAAACATCCTGCATCTTGGATTTGTGCTGTCAAGCACAGAACACAACAGTTAAAACTTAAAATGCAGAGATAGGCACTGTTGCTTTAGAAACGGTGTCTTACTTGGCCGAGTGACATGAATTTGAGGGTGAGCTGTACATTGGCAGAGATGGCCGAGAGGACTTCTACAGTCTTGAAGCAGTCTGCAAGGAGAACCTAGCTGGTGCATTTGCCTCAATTAATTTAGCTATATGACAACTTAGGTTTACAAGCATTGGCAAAGCCAATTGGTTTCACCTATGCAAAACCTAATTGATTTTTCAATTTATTTTACATGCTGCAAAGCAGTTGACCGGCAGTGCAACAGATCTAACAAATAATAATAAGAAAAAACGCTATGACGTGGCCAGCTAATACAACAGCATGCCTTTTTTTATTTTTTACTTTAAGCCGAGTTGCACAGCAATATGTTGTCGGAGTCAACCAATGGAAGTAAAGGTAAGTAATTGGCGAGCTCTAAGCCTGTTTTTAGTTTTTGTTTTTCTCATTTACATGGGATTTCGCAAGCACAGCGCAAGCACAGCGCAAGCACGGTGCAGGCAAAACCTAAAAATGCTATACATTTCGACAAAGAAAATAGGTTGGTACGGAGTAGAAGTCAGTGAGGCTGAATCTACATTCATTATTAAAATTCTTCATCAAAATCTTAATTCTAGCTCCTTATTTTCCTTTTTAGGACAGTGACCATCTGAAAGCCCTGTTTGGACATGATCCATATTGGTGATATGCCCTGTGGCAGACCTTGCACTGAGTTACAAGAGCAAGTGTGATCTGTGTAGAGACACTGGAATGTTCCAGTCTACCAGTCATTATGCAAGCATACATATTGCCTTGCCAAGGATAATCTTCACATACTTAATTAAGAGAAAAGTAACATGCCTTAAAATCATTGTTAAGGCTATCCTGGATTTGAGGATACAAGGGGCCCCTTGTATCCTCGTACTGTGTTTCGGAACTGTGTTTCGGAACCCAGAAAGCTAATTGATTACTACTCACAGTCAGTATTGAGGTGCCCTAAAAGGCAGAGACAGAACCAGGCCACATACAAAATATAAATGAAAGCGTATGCCCCAAAACATACATTACTATGAGAACCCAATATGTGTGTTTATTTGCAAGCCTCTTTTACAAATGACTTTAGACTCCGTGGCATGTTTAGATCCTGAGATATTAATTTCTGCCAACCTGTGTGTGCTCAGAGTGTGAAACGTACTATCCATTTTGCAAAGGAAATGTGGTTTGAAACAGGATCATATTTATTTTTAATACTCTCAGCATTTTTCAGATCTGAACAAAAGTTGGTTGTTCACAGCCCAGCCCATTAAAGGGACTGACTCCTATGAAAAAAGAATGTTAAAAGACATAAACAGAGAGACAATGGAAACCGCTTCTATCACACCAACATACTTTTTCATTCCTTACATGCTCTCTATCACCACAACAAAAGGACACTGATAAGGAAAAAGGACTTTTGCCTGTAATAGAATTCCTGCATGCAACAGAACACATTTATACCAGACTCTAAAACAGGCTGAAGAAAAAACACAGCAGAACTTTCTCAAACAATGGCAGCTTCTAGATGCAAAGCAGGTAATTTAAAAGTGCACACTTAAGCACACTGCTGATTGGGAAGGCCCGCAATTGAAACCGGTACTGGGAAGTCACCATTATTCACTCCACTTTCCTGTGCTTTTGTCTTCAACCTGGGATCTTCATTCGAAACATTTTCCTGTTTCTCACACCGGTTCTGAAAAAAGAGAGCAGGCAGGGGCTGGCGCAGCAGCTGCCAAAGCCCCTGTATCCATCCTGAAGTTTTGGATTTGGTGTCTCTGGGGCAGTATTTATAAAGTCTGGAATTTGAGGACCCAATAAATCCAGTCTTGGTGACAAAATAAAGCTTGTAGTTGGCCAGAGCGGTATCCCTCCGGAGATATCTCTCTAGGGCAACTCCTAATGAGGGCCCGACTCTTCTTGGTAAATGACTGTTTGATCATAGTGCAATAAAAGTGTACCCTTTCCACTTTGAAGTCTTTTTTTGTTTGTACTATCAGTGGTTGTTTCACAGTGCTGCGATAATCTGTACCATGCCACAGGTCAATCTTAGGTTAGTATGCACCCCAGCCCTAACTACATCACCCCATGCGAGACAAAGCACAGGATCATTAGCCTGACAATGACATAGAATAAGAAGCCCTTAAAGTAACTCCGGATTTTCAAATATCCAGTGAGTAGCACTTACACTTTCTCCTGAAATTCAAACTGGAAGAGATTGTTGGTGATCTTGGCTCCACTCTGCCCTGAAAAGACAAACATTTTGTCTCTGCAGACAGCCACAGGAAAGTTACAACAGGAAGGTGGGATCTCGCCGCTCTGCTCCATCTAGTCAGAGAGAAAGGTGCAGTTCAACAAAAGGCCTATCACAAGCAGATTGCCAATACATTCGCCTAGACAGTGAAGACAAAAGGCAGCCAACAATACTTGGTGGCAAACTGATTGCAGTTATTTTCTTAGAATATATTTTTATTGACATTTAATCCATTAAATTGCCTGAATGAAAGATGTTTATAGCTGGCATTTAGATTGAAATTATTTATAGTATTTATTAGCTACACACCACCAGAATAGGGGCCTCAGAGTACATACAACATGAATCTGTATAAAACCAAACAAGGCCCGATGTGGCATGGGCCAAGCCAAATTAAAGATAGTATCAAAAAGATGCCCAAAGTTGATAAAGCCTTGAGGGTGGTAGTCAAGCCCAGGTGTACGGACAGACTGATCTTAGGTGCCTGACCAACTGCCCAAAGGATAGGATTTGTATGCAGTCACAAGAAGTGTGGAATTATGCAAATGCCATCTACCAAAGGTGGGTTTTAGGGATTTTCTGAATCTTGAGTGATTCAATTCCAAACTAATTTGGTTAGGCAAGAAGTTTGAGGGAAAGGTGCCTAGATGGAGTTGCAGCCAAATCTTTTATATCTGAACATTTGAATGGTGAATAGTTGTTGGTTAGCAGATAAAGCACATTTGGAAACGTGTGTGATCGTGGACACAATTATCACTAAATTATTTGTGTAACATGTTATATGGTTGCTTATTTATCTACTCAGGTAAAAGAAATCAATTAGCATTGTAACCATACTTCAGGACTGGGTTCCAAAAGATAACAGATTTTAGTTGCTCTTGTACTTGTTACAATTAGTTTATAGGAGGCATTCTGTAGTTAGAACATCATTTAGAGGGCCTCGTTCTGAGTTACCAATTATCTCTATCAGGAGATACCGGGGCTTGATTTAACAATGCTAGCCATCCTCTTCACATGAGTCAATACAGATTACAATTTTTTCCCCCAGAATGGGGAACAAGATGCAGACCCCAAAACACATAGTCCAATTATGCACAGTTCCTCCCATCCGAGTTGTTTGACAGGGAATGAAAATTTTAGATATATAGTTTGAAGCATTTTTATTTATTGCCTTATGGACAAGACAGTGTTGAACTCTGATCTTTCCAACAAAGAGAGTCATTGGAGAGATTTGAGAGCCACAGAGACATGATCATGTTGTTTGAAATTGTACATTAGTCTGGCGGCATAGCTTTGCACTGGTTTACATTTGTTGGGGGAGGATATGGGGAGGTCTGCGTAGAGCTCACTGCAGTAATCTAGGAGGTTAATGACCACAGCTCGGATTAATTCCTTTTCTGAGTGATTTAGCAAAAATGGGATCCTCTTCAGATTGTGAAGATGGAAGAATGCATGTTTAAACACCACATTTATGTATGAGAAAAATGCTAGATAACTGTTGAGGATCATCCCCGGATTTTGAGCTTGAGACACAGGGTTGGAGGGAGCAACCAGTACTCAGACAATCTTTTCAGTGAATACAATAGACAAAGTCTGAAAAATAGCATCCAGCGACTGTCTTACTCCCTATGTCCTTAAACTTCAGAGATCAATTTCTAGAGATGTGGATTTAAACTAAATGCTCTTCAACCTTCCTGCCCTCTTCTTAGTTGGTATTTTCACCATCCCTTTCCCTCTTTAACAGTAGGGCCCATCACCATTGCATACTATTAAAGCTCCTTATCCTAAAAATGTCTTATCAATGAATACCAGCACAGCCACAAAAAGACTGCACACACAACCAGCTGAAGCAAATGGTCCCACACATTACGCCTCATTGGCAGATTCAGCTTGGCCCCACCTGAATTCTCTTAACAGGGAACTGTCCCAATCTGCAAACCACAACATCTATAGTTTCCTTCAATGTACTGTCCTAATTTTTGCAGGAAACAAAAACCTTGCATGCAGTACTGTGGCTAAAACCACCTCCACGTGTTCATGGCCCTTTCTGTTTTTTTCTTTGGCACCACTGTTTTCAGGCATAAAGTGAGACCTGGGAGCCCTAATACAAAATCTTCTCCTTCCTTCTTACTCCTTTCTGGAACCAAACTCTGGCTAGCTCATTTCTCAGCTGGACATTAATTGAAGACACCACTTGTTCCTTTCACTGATGAATCCTATATCATGGCAATTCACAATCTCCAGCTAAAACACATCTTGTATCATGCGAAAACATTCCTCTTAATTTCATAGAAGCTCTTAAGAAGCAATACCTCCTCGTCTACCACAAACCCAATGCTCTACAAACAACATGCCATTATATGCCTTCCACTTCTGATCACAGTTCAATTTATTTAACCTGTCATTGTCTTGCATTGCCCTTTATCTTGTTAATACTTGTTTCCTGCTTTGAAATAGTGCCACTCAGCCTCCCAGGATCCATTGTGGTTCTCTTAATTATGTGGACAATTCAAGAATGATCCGTTCAGAAGATGACAAAGCCTATGGGGAACCATCAGTAGAGTTAGTTCCTGTATTTTGCCCTGTGCTCAATTTCAAAATAAAAAAAGAAGAGCTCACCTTAAATCCAGCGTGCTTTCCTAAGTATCACAACTACCCAGCAATTGATGTCTTTGAAAAAGTGGGCAGTGTGTGTTGACAGCAGTTACAGATTCTCTGCAGCCTTTACTTCATTGTCCTCATTCTCTTTGTGTTCCATCAGTTGTAAAAACACAACAGTTCCTAACACAAACTGGGGGAAGCTATTCAGTTGACTTCCTAAGCTGGCTCAGTAAGGCGACAAAGGATCCAAGTGTTTTGCCACTCTAAAGGCTCTGCTTTGGTGCATCTGGAGCTGTTCAACCATACAGCACAATGCTGTGGTATAACTTCAGTCACATGGTTGGTAGGCTGCACTCTGATGCGGCAGGCACTGGGCCATCAAGGAATCGGAACACTAGTTTCTCTACCATGCCCCTATTATTCCTATAGTCCCTGAACCTACAGCTGGAGTCTGACTCTTCCCGTCCCACAGATGTGAGCTCGGCTCCATGCACAATACACTCCATTACCTCAACAGCTCTGTAGGGGCAAAGCTATCAACACTTTCTCCACTAAGGTGTGAGGTTTCACACAAAAAATATTAATCTTAAACAGACCCAAACTGGGTTTAACCCCTAGAACAGTTTTCCATAAATACAAATTTCATGATTATCTCATTAATGTTGGTATCAGTAAGACTAGTTGGCTCAATTGAAGGCCATGGTATACAAATGTTAGTTCCTCCTTTATATCCATCCATTTTGGGGGCAGCAAATTGTTTTTCTGTGGTCATTTTAAAAATACATTTCTGGGATCTAACCAGGTCCCACTGGATCACAATTCAGCAGACATGAGTTAAATGTGAAACAAGACGTCTGTGCAGATAAACTAATAACTTCTATGAATGACCAGAATCAACCCTTTTGCTCTCTAAGAAGCTCTTTTAAGAGTAGGGGTAATGTGCTATGATTGAAAGCATTATTAGTCCTTTGCTGATATTGTATGGATTACTAACCTCTCACTTAGAGTGAACTTAAAAATAGTATGGCTGACTGAAAGTTTGAGGACAAACTGTAGCAAGAAAACCCTAAAACAGAGTCAATTAGGAAAGCGACAAACGTTCCTGCTTGGTAAAGAATGGGTTGATCTGTATTAATTCCTACCTACCTCTTCCCAAGTCGTGAGGTCACGGTCCTGCAGTGCAATGGTCCACATGTCATTTAGCCTGCATTGTATGACAAGAGAAAACGCATTAAAAACTCACTTCTGGTCCACACTAGCATGCTTAGAATACAGAACATTAAATATGAGAAGCAAATGGCAAGCAAGAGGATCAGAATCCATATTTCTTCAAGCTGTCTCTACAGATCTGCTCTGCAAATCTAAAAATAATAGGGAATTGAGAAGGGGCAGAAGGATGTCTGTGCCTAAAAACAGCAATTCAAAAGAGTAAAAATAGATTTATACGCAAAGGGGAATAACCTGCACCTGGAGTGAGGCTACAGCTATTAAATTCCAAATACTCAAACAACACTAAATGTAGCAGGGATATAAAAGGGTTTAAAAATGCCTCCTTCATAAAAACACAGTTAATCAGAAACTGGTCTGTGACGTAAGAACCCATTAATTTTTTTCTGTTAGACCACCAGTCAGTGTAGACTGGCCAAGCACAATGGGGATTCTGGAGAAGAAAAAACAAATGGCCAAGTACATGTTACAGGAGTTTGCAATTGTAGTGCATAGGCTCATCTGGTTAAAAGAGTACAAAATTAAGGCTGCCATTGTAAAATCAATGACAACAGTTTAATTGTCCGAAAGAGCTGTAATATACCGTTACAGTCTCACTGATTTTACTGTGCAGATTGATTGAGTGACGGAGATCACTCCAGTACGCAATGTCGTGCACAAGGCATATGCTTTTTTTCTTGATCAAACTCAACATTGTAAAAAGGTGAGTGAAAGTGATGTGCCTGTCCCACTTACACCAAGTCTGTATTGTTCATTCTACCTCGCAAGGTCACACTGTCCAAAATTCAAAAGCCTAAAGGAGGCACATTTCTTCAGGAGTTCCTAAACTAACGTGAAAGGGTTATGTACACAACTACGGTTTGTTTCATGTGTGTAAAGATTTAAAATTTTGTTTATGACTTGGAGATCATTTCTATTTGTGTGTGAAATCTGACCTTTCGCTTATCGTTTAATTGTAGCTGATAATGTGCCTGTGCTTGGCTGCATAGAAATTGACCAAACTTCAGATGATCCTTATTTCTTGCTTTGACCTTAACAATTTTAAATAGCTTTTACCATCACCTACCGTGCATTACCATCATAGCCAGCAAAGATCCATAGTTTGTCATTGTAAACTGTTGCTCCATGCGCTGATCTTGCAACAGGCATTCTATGAGAGAAAAATAGACACAATTTCATTTATTGGAGAGACGAGAAAGATTTCAGAACAATGCTCTACCTTAACTGTGAAATAAAAAAAATTAAAAAATAGTATATCTGTTACTTTAAGCTAGCAGTATGGCTCAGAGACTTATGTACACACTACTGGCAAGTGGTGTAACCTACAGGCCTTACATCTAAACTCACCTTTCATCCTTTTGCGGACAATGCACTGAGTAACAAATAATTGGGCAATAGTGACACCTGTTTTGTAGCGTGTATCTTTTTTCTAGGTTCACATGCTGTGCATTATTCTGTCATCTAGTGGCTGGGACTGGAATTCTCCTCTTTGTAGCATTTTTTTGTTTTTGTGGGCAACAACGAGCACTATAAGGTGGCATGTCGTTCCCTGCGTGACATCAGGCTTACACCCTTGAAGCCCCTGTGCATGGTTGCCATCTTCAGATTCCGGCACATCTTTGGGTATGAAAGCAAAACGGATGAGCTCCAGAAGGACTGGAGAGTTTGCTCAATGGATTGTTGAAAATAAGTTTGAAAAACCGAGCAAAATGTATCAGAGCATCGAAGGATATTGAAGACTTACAGTATAATGCTGCTGTATGTGCATTTCTCCAAGGAAACCCCACCAGAGAGCCGATCATGCAGTTGAAGAATTTGCAACTAGGTATGTAAGAAATCATGGAAGATGGATAGTTCTTCCTTAGGATTTTGTCCAAGGTGCCATCACAATTTTTAGCAAATGGATTCCCACAAAGTCTGCAACCGTTGCCGAGGGTTGTGAACACTTTGCAAAGTTCCAGCCAAAAACACTGAAAGTCAGAGTGAAACAGAGGTGAGCACAATGTGTGATTTTAAGACGCTGGCTCCTTACAGAGTATACTACAAAGAAGTATACTGTACAAAGAGTCCAGGTACCTCTTATAAGGGTACGGCTGACATGAGAGAGACGCTCCGCGTCTTCCGAGTAAGTTGTAGAAGTTCACTGCCGCTGCGATACACGCTTTACTTTTACACTAGCACTCATACTTGGATAGAACTATAGGCACCCATTGTTGTGTGTTCTTTTGTGAGGTTTGTTAATAACATTATCGTGACACCTACCATGAACAGCGACATGTGAGTTTTAATTAACTTTTCACTTTGCGCACTGCACACTTGGGCTTATTCACTGGTTTGCATGTTATTCCCACGTTCACATTGTCGACAGAGCATGAATTTTGTCAGTATACTTGCCTTATTTCGTATTTAGCATATGTTTATTTGATACTGAATATGCCATTATTTTGCCTTGTTTCTAGCCTTGTGGTCCCCGAAGAAGGGCTTTTCAGCCCGAAATGCATTGGACTAAGGAATTTGTTGTTCATCAATTTAACATAAACATAAAGAAAGTATCACTGTGATATATAAATGGACTTATGAATAAAATAAGACCGTCATGATGAAATGTTCTTTGTGATATCTTACTTCTATTGAGAAATTCTGGTTCAATCCAGAAGATCAGAGTGGAGTGCCAAGGGATGCTTCCAATGACCCATTGGAATCACAACAGAGAGTTCTTCAATAGACGTCACTGACAAGAGACGCCACCCGGGCGGCACCCTCAAATTTTGATTAACTTTATGAACTTTTTTTGATTAGCTTTTTTGACTAGCTTTTCACAACTTAACCCAAAAGGCTGTGCACTTCTACTTCCTTTGGTTATATACCTCTTATAAGTGGACAGGGGCTTGCTCTAGAAATCTAAAAAAAAATGCTCCCTTATGGAGTACTGTGGTCGAGCAGCCTTAGGCTAGTCAGAGAGGAGGGCTAGACATCTGCAATACACACACACACAATCAAGAAATGGTACACACGACTCAATAAGACAAACATTGGCATAGCCAATAGGCCTCGCCTTTGGGACCTTCTACGTGTTTAGACACGCAACAATTGATGTTGTTGCACCAAGGATATTGTACTGCATAACTAAATACTTATAAGGTTCCAAAGGCGAGACCTATTGGCTATGCCAATGCTTGTATCGTTGGACGTAAATGATAGGCTTTTTTTAATTAAAAAGTAAATGAATGCAGAAAAGATTTTCCTCAACATGTATGCAACGTGTAGTTTATTTTTTACTGAAGGGTACACAGTTGCAATGCATTGTACATTTTAATTGGAAATCTGGCAAACTAAAAAGTCTGTTTTAATCTATTTCCCTTTTTTAAATGCATCTTGCCACTGTTAGCTGTTTTGCGGCGCTCTGCCAGGGAAGGATGCGAAGTGGAAGGTGGTTGCACACAGGCGCTCATGGCACACCTCGGTATTCCTAAGGATACTTCTGTACAACCTCCTTGAGGTCTTCCTACAAGTGGTAGAGGGCAGGTAGTGGTTGGTGGGCCGGGTTGCGCTAGTGGTGGGGGAATCAAGTGGCTGGACCTTTAACAGGAACGGCAGAGTGACGGGTGACCATAATTACATGCGTCTGACAGGCAGAAACAATGATGGAACGAACGGTACCAATATATATTAGCCTTACAGATTGAATGTGTCCTTGTGTAACATACCAGTGCTCATGTAAAGCCCTCAAATACCTTCGGGTCGAGTTGGTACTATATAAATCTGCAAATAAAATATTTGAGGCTCAGCATCCTGTGATTCTGGGCAATCACTTAATCTCCCCATGCCTACCAAAAATGAATGTGTCCTCGTGTAAGGTAAATGGTGTTCATGTGTACATGTAACTGGTGCTCATGTAAAGAGCTCAATACCTTCGGGTCGAGTTTGCGCTATATAAATCTGCAACAACAAAAAAAGCCAAAAAGTGAGGTCACTTGGTTTTGCCAATGTTTGTTTGGTTGCAATTTCGCCTCTGCAAGTGGGGGTTAGCAAACAATTTATTGTACTATTGTTTGGAAACTCAAAAATATAGATACGCCAAATTTAAAAGCTTATCTTTTAGTATTCTCAAATATTTACTTGATTTTTAGAAACATTTAAAACACATGATACCTTAACTGTTTAAGAATAGCACACGTTTAGAGAATCACTTTTGAATTGGACCTTGATATTTATCGAAATATTTAAAAAACATGATCTCCTGAACTTTTGAATTTGACCTCCTTATACTCTGTCTCGATAAATTTCTGAAACCATCACCCTTTCAAGATGGCAGCGACGGGCAAAGTAAGCAGTCTTCCGTGCCCTATATTTACACACATCCCATGGCAAGAGGATAGAAACTATGCTGTGGGTGAGGTTTAGCTCTCAGCTAGAGAACCAAGCGCAAGTGTCCGGTGTCGGAAGCAGTGAGTGTTGTGATGGATTTCGTAAGGTACCTTTGGCATCACTGTTTTTGCCATGGCCAAAGGACCATGTTTGGTGCTGCTCTGCAGCGGGAAGAGAAAGAGTGGCAAGGACTATGTGACGGAGCGCCTGCAAAACAGGTAGATACGCAACATGGAGGGAGGGGAACAGTAAATGGAAACGGTCAAGTGGGTTCATGCTGGAAGATTACGAGAGAAAATGGAAAGGGGGAATGAGGGATTTCGCGACAAACAGCCCAGATCAATATGTAGCATGTAACTATAAAGCCTTACACTCAGTAAAAAAAAACAAGTGATGCCACACGTAAGCAGCATTGCGATCGGCGGTCTTCACTTCTCAAGCACTGCACTCATGCTTGTGGCGGCATCCATCCTGCGGGAGCGAGCAGCGGCCATATGTTTGTAATTAACGTGGACGCGCCGCTGCTCGCTCCCGCAAGGTGAATGCCGCCACAAGCACGAGTGCAGTGCTTGAAAAGTGAAGACCGATGGCTAAAGGCCCTCCTACAGCAGCATATGCGCGCTGCCTAGGCGAGACCTAAAGATCCTCAACAATTTATAAAAATAACATATCTTTATAAATATTTAGGCACCAGAATCAACAATATCAGGCAAGTACATTTCTAGATAAAAATATATGCAGTTATTAAAAGTTAACAGTGCATTCTTCAGAGGTAGCAATGTTATCCTATGGAAAAAAACAAATACTGCATACACGTTCTTCACAGCGACTTACAAGACCAATCTTGTGGACTTAAGTTGCAAGGTCCAAGGCAGCACCAACAGGTCACCTTTGGCAGCAGGCTGCAGAGGTGCAATACAGCGTCTGGTGCCCCACTGAAATCAATGGGGATCAGTCTAGTCACAAAGAGGCTGCAGGTTTGGACTGGAGGGCCAGTACAGTTGAACAAACAGGGGGCCTCAGGTCTCATGATGCTCAGAGACGTGGGGACAACTTTGATCCACTTCAGGCCAGGGTGGCTCAGTGCAGAGGTATCCTAAGGCGTCAGTTTTAGTCACCGGATACACTTACGGTAGAGGGGGCCTGCACAAAGAGGCTGCAGGTGGCGTGAGAAAGTCCACAGGGCTGTGTGCCATGATGGGTCTTCACTTTTTGTCTGCACCAAGACACGCAGCATGCAATGGCAGTCTGCATGAGTGAGATGAGGGGTCCCTTAGGCAGGCAAAATACATGCTGCAGTCCCTAGGGACCTCTTTGGTACCCATGACCTAGGTACCTGTGGTACCATTTACTAGGGACTTACAGGGGTGCCAAAGGTTTTCGAAAATAGATCTGCCACTGGGGAAATGGATAGCAGGAACCAAATGACATTGAATATAAGGAAAAATGTGGGGGTGACCATGTCAAATAAGGGGCACTTTCCTTCAGTGATGAGGCAGTTGTGGCAGAAGACAGCTTCTCTGATGGACATGTCTGTCCAGGGACGAGGAGGAAAACACAAAGGAAACATAGTTGGTGCAGGGTGAGCAGTCTGATCCTGAAGAAACAGTCATCGGCTGGGAGCACGGACGTAGGTCGTGAAGTAGGCCTTCCCCATGAAAGAGCAGCCGGTAAGAACACACTTGCAGTGGGGCGGAGTCAAAAACATTAGACTCTTAAGACCCCTTAGCAACGAAGCACACAAAGATCGAGCCACTGCAGAAGAAAAAACGTACCATGGGTTCAAGACCAAGGAAACTGCAGGTGTCGAAGGATAGGGAGCCACGCACAAAAGGTGCCTGATTAAAAGAAATGTCGAAAAGCCAAAATCGTGGCTCTTTTGCAAAACTTTGATGAGTCAAAGGAGTTTTGAATCTGTACAAGACCAGCAAAGTCAAAAGCAGTAACAGAAAAGTACGCTGAGCTCGAGCTTCCGACTACGCCTGACCCACACAATGAGCGACAGTAGGAGTTCTTTCATGAGGAAGAGGACAGCTTCAAAGATCTCACCAGAACAGGGTGCATTTGAGGAGGACAGGCAAGTCCTCGGAACCAACTCTCCACCAGAGGAAGCTGATCATTAGAGACTGCTTTCTTCTCCAAACCCTCATGCCATCCCTGGCATTTGTACCTCTTCATGCTCCCAAGCATACTTGATTTTTTGACAGCTGAATCCTCGAAGGTAATGATGCCTTGAATTGAAATGATGTACAAACAATCCTCTCAAGATGCCGTGTTCACCAGGGCCAATTCAGTAGCTGACTCAATCATCATGGCTAAAACTAGGAAGAGAGGTAACCCAGCCACTCAATGGAGAATTGCAAACTCTAGTGTACCCCTCAACTGCTATGGTACCCAACGGTGGGATGATACTAAAGTACTAATGCAACACTTGATCTAAAAGTACAGAAAGAGGGCAAAATCAATCATCCAGGAGGGAGAGGTCTTGGTCATTTCACACCTGTTACGCCCTGCTGTAGATGAGATGCTGAATCAGATAAAAAACAGCACAATGAAACAGTAAAGGCAATGGGAGTATTGTTGTTTTGGAGGGGCTTTTAACAGAGGCACAGCACTGACCAGAAGACAATCAGGGAGGGGAGATTTTTAGCTAAGCAACTCCCAGGCAACCGCACTCAACCCTAATGGCAGTACCCCTCAACATCATTGTAGCCCCTTTGGGGCAGAGCAAGGGGAAAAAGGACAGATTCCGAAGAGCACTGGGTCTGCAGCAAAATGACTCCCTAGAGCTATGCTTTCAACACACATCCATGGGGCCCAAAATAGAGGGTTTCCTTCACAAGCGGGATTCTGAACAATATAGAACATGGATACTGCACTAAATTGCTCCAAAAAACAAAAAACACCAACAGAGCAAAAAAGAGCAAAGAGTCACACCAAGGAAGGAATATCTAGTCTGCAGCGGGGAGTAAAAGAACTGCTGTTAAAGCAAGCCAAACAAAAGGTCCTGAAAATAGAACAATCAGGGGATATACTGCGGGTACTTCCAAATACCAAAACCATTCAACTTTCATGAAAGAACTTGCTCTCTCTCAAAAGGACTTAAAGATGTATTGAAATTCCCAGCGAGGAAACCTATGAAAAGCTTGTTGCGCAAGAGAGTTCATACGCCAAAGTAAGGACAAAAGATTTAACAAAATGTAATTCATTCCTAAATCTCCCAAATATGCTGTACTGGGGAGACTACACTCAAGTCACATCTGCAGAAATACTTACAAAAGATTAAAAAAACAAAGCCACAGTTAAACATGATCTCCTTTATAACTTTATTACCAACACATCTACAATGATTGAGGCTGCCCTATCTAAAACATTTTCGGGATTCAATATTTTCTTACTGATTAACAACATGTACATATTCACCGCCAACAACTACTACCTGGCAAGAGGGTCATTTCTAAAAACAGTGTCAACCAAGAATATCCACCCCTTCCTTGGACTGCTGTACACAGTCAAAAGTCTCTTTCCGCCCTGCCAAACTTATTTGTGTCACACTATTCCCCAATGAGTTTCAATATTGCTAAGTGTTACACGAGAAGGACGCACTGGGATATGTATGAAATATACAATAAAGGGTGCCAATCCACCATATAGATTTACTGATGTCTCTCAAGGGATATCGAAAGTCTCTCCAATCCTAGTATCTCCCAAAGCTTACCTCTTCAATGATGGAATTTCTTGGTTGCTGCACATAGCACCAATGCCTACTTTTAAGAGGATGTAGTGTGCAAATTTGGTCATTAGGCAGATCCAGAATAACATATGTTGGGAATCTCAAGATAAAAGTATGAAACATGTCATGCATGGAATGTAGTACTAAAGCCCAATTTAGGTAATTACCATTTTTTATCTGCTATATCATCGTTGGTTCAGCAATCCCTCCAATAGCAATTGGAATGCTGCTTATCCCACTCATGCAATTAGCTGGGTTTTAGAACAAGAGGAGAGTCACCTTGATCATAGCTTCTATACTTGATGTATTTCCGGTTGAGATACACACCCTTGTATGTATAACTTCCCATTTTTCCTCTGAAAAGAAGTGCCATAACACTCTCAACCCATTTTTTTGTTTCGCTGTTTTCATTACCCTTTTGGTTTGTTGAAAGAGGTTGTACATTGCAGAAATTATCTTCCAATCATAACTCTTCTTTGTAACAAGCCATATCTCAAATTTGAATATTTTAGGAAGTACGTTGTTGGTGGTTGTTGGACGAAGAGCACCAGCTGTTCTTCTTTTGAACTTCAGATTGTATCCCGGTAGTTTGAACCCTTAAATCATAGGGATTAGTTGGTGTTAAATAAATTTAAAATAGAAGACAAGTTTGAGCATGGCTATAATTTTGGAGAATAAGTGGATTTAACATAGTAATTCACAAGTCTAATACCTGCAGAGTGTGGTATCCAACCTGGAGATCAGGGGATCATAGTGTATTAAAGTGTAAAGAAACAAGTCAACCCACTATAAAGCCACCAGTGTTGACTTAAGCAATACTGCCAGACTCATCCTCGACATCACACGACACAGCCACATCTCCGGACATCTGAGAGACCTGCATTGGCTCCCCGTCAACAAAAGAATCACCTTCCGTCTCCTCACCCACGCACACAAAGCCCTACACGATCAAGGCCCGAGCTACCTCAACAACCGCATCAACTTCTACGCTCCCAAACGCCATCTCCGATCAGCCAGTCACGCCCTCGCCGCCGTCCCCCGCATCCGAAGAACGACAACAGGAGGAAGGTCCTTCTCCTACCTGGCCGCCAAGACCTGGAACTCCCTCTCGACCGACCTGCGCCTGACCCAAGACCACCTCTCCTTCAGGAAGAAGCTCAAGACCTGGCTGTTCGAGCAGTAGCAGCACCCCCCTTCCCCCCTCCCCCCCCCCCCCAAGCGCCTTGAGACCCTCCGGGTAAGTAGTGCGCTCTACAAATGTCTTTGATTGATTGATTGATACTAGGGCTTCACTGTTTAACTGAGAAGATTACATGAGCCAGATGGCATGTCTACACCTGAAAGCAAGGCAGAAACCTGAGACAGAAACATACACTGTATTTGGCCTACTTGCATTGAGCACAGAACTTCACAAAAACTTATCTTCTATAATCGACATGCCAGGAGAGCCCAATATATTAAATTAGGAGTTCTGCAAGCTTCAAACATGAAGACAAAAAATCTAATGTCTTCTCCTCTAAGTCTCTGTACCTCAATGTTTATTAGAATTCTTCAGGTGCTTCATAAACACCAAGGTGGTAGCCTCATGTTAGAATGCTCTAATTGGGTAAATTGCAATGAATGCTATATAAAAAAGTAGGATAGTTCTCATAAGCACCAAAACATGTGCCAGGCAGCTGTGTGCTATGGTTTAGTCAGCTGCAGTTTTAATACCTGGATCTGCTGTACCTGAAATGCAGCACGATGAGCTCACCTGCCTTCAACCTTCCACTCTGTCCATTGGCCAGTAGCAAACTTGTATTCAAACAGATCATTCTTGTTCTTCAGATTGGAGTTTGAATAAATGTCTCCTGTGTAACCACCTGTGGAAAAAATGGGCGTATCAAATCAATGTGACATACCAATGAGACAGGGTTACGTGTGTGTGGGGCTGAAAAGCAGATGGTTGGACAGTGTATCGTATCCTTGGATCTGAAGTGGGCAGGGGAAGAGTGATGGTGGGGGCAAGGTGGGAGGATGGCTGGGAAAGTCAGAAAGTATTACAAAAAATGTAAACCCATTCATGGGCACTCGCATCAGGGTAAGTTTAAGGGTAAACAAAATGAAGTTGTTTTATGAAGATTTCCATAATATTCACTGTTCCATAAAACTCATCTTTGAACACTCCCCCAGTGCAAAACGACATATTGACAACTGTATTTCTAAAGCAAGTTGGATACATAATAATTTCCCTTTACACGAAACACAAATATGTATGCAGATATGCAACAAGCAACAGTTACGAAAAATCGCACACAGAAATGTGCGATCTTCATCACACAAACATGTGACTTGTCCTCAGATAAAACAGACTCAGTTTAGAAACACACATCCTCGACTCCAGCGTCTTTATCCTACTCGGCTAACTTAACAACCACCTGGAGGAGCACGGACAAACTGCTGGAGATCTAACAAGCCTTGGACTCGCCCAGCAAGTAGAAGGCCCTAACCATGCCGCTGGACACCTACTGGACATCATCTTAACCAGCTTCAGCTAAATCAAAGTGGACAAGCACACATCCATCACCTGGTCCGATCACGCCCATGTCCATTTCAACATGCCCATCCCTTCCCACCACAGAAATGCCATCTCCAAACCCTTTATGCAGGATTGGAATAAAGTCTCAGAGGATTCTTGGAGATCTTACTCCACAACACCTCAACAAATGGCCTCCCCAGACCCATCTCCAACTTCAACGCCTGGATCACCTCCCACACAGACATAATGGCTCCAACCAAGACTACCAAAGCCAGACCACAAGCAAGCAGAAACACAGAAGAGCTCAAACCCACCAAGGGCCACTGCCAGCAGCTTTAGGCTGATGGAGACAAAGCCAGGACAACACTAAAAAGAGCTACTACAGATCAGCCTACAGACAATACCACCAACAAATCAGACACACCAAATGTTCCGCCCTCACAGAGTGCATGAAAAGCAGCACCAATAACACCACGGAAATCTTAGCTATGGTGGAAGATTTCTTCACTCTGTCAGCAACCTCCCCCAGCATCACTCACTCACAAAAACTCTGAACTCAGCAAGATCGCCAATATCTCCAACAACTTTGAGCCTTATCCGAACCTCCATTCTTGCAGCCGCCTTACCCATTACTTCCAATGCCCAGAGGACCACCCTGAGCACCTGGCCCACCATCACCAGTCCGGAAACTGTAGCAACCATGTGAACCATACACTCCAGAATACCATCAGACCCCTGCCCTCATCAACTATTTGCTAAAGAACGTGACAGCACACATGAAAACATGCCACAGTTAAGACTTCAGCAAACCCTAAAATACTAGTCAACTAACGACCCATCTCCCTGCTACACTTTCAGGTAATCATCAGAGATGATCATGAATAAAAATGTAGCTGCCCATTTTAATGACAACTTTCTTTACACCACCCAATTTGGCTTCAGACCTAACTATAGCACTGAAGCTGCTCTCATCGCAGCCATGGATGACATCTGACTGATCATGAATAGAGGAGACACCACTGCCCTCATCCTTCTGGATCATTCTGCCGCCTTTGATACCGTCTCCTACACCCATCTTCATTCAACACCTACAAAATGCTAAAATGTAGGACCAGCATTCTGTTCACAGGCCGCACCTAATCGGTCAGCTTGACTGCCTTCACCTTAGCTGCAGCCAAAGTAATCTGCAGAGTACCACAAAGATCCTCGCTCAGTCTCAAGCTTTTCAACATGGCTCCCCTCAACAGCTTCATTCGCGCACACAGATCAATGCAGGTGATACCCACTTTGCCCTGTCCCTCTCTGACAAAACACTGAACGCCTAAACCATCTTCTCTGTCAGCATGTCCCAAGTCGTCAGATAGATTATAACCAACTGCCCCAAGCTAAACACAGACAAGGCAGAAGTAGTCATATTCGGTTAAGACGCCTTGCTATGTGACTCCACCTGGTGGCATGCCGATATCGGGCCCACACCCAACCAAACCATGAAAAGAATCTCAGAATAATAGTCAACAACCAGCTAGATATGACAGGATAAATAAAAGCAGTCACCGCCTCCTGTTTCCACACACACAAGATGCACAAGAAGATTTTCAAGTCACTTACCTTCAATACCTGTAGAACCATCATCCAGGCCCGCACCACCAGAACGCTGGACAGCAGTAAAGCAAAGCAGTCTACGCAAAAATCAATGCGCAACTGAGTAGAAGATTCTAGACTATACAGAATTCAACTGCCTGACTCAGTCAAACTTCCCTTACCTTCACACATACTACCCTGCACCTCAAAGACCTCCTCACTCACGATCCACAAACAGGAACTCTTCAAAATAATCAGGCACACCTACCAAGCCAAGCACAACGGCCCCACCTACCTGAATCCCAATAACTAGCACACAGCTCCAATCTGTCGAACTCCAACTCGCACACATCCATCACATATACAGAACTAGATCTGGCGGACGGGCTTTTCTCCGATCACGCTCCCAAAGCCTGGAATTGACCTCTCCCTACACATCAGAGCTCCTCAGTTCTTGAATTTTGCAAGAAACTGAAAACATGGCTCTTCACCTACTCTTGGTCCACGCCGCTCCTACTTTACAGCACCAGGATACCCTCCTGTATGAGTCGTGCACTCCACACATACCCATGACAATACATAACCTGCCAAGTGAAAATTATAACACTTTCAATTTCTTTTCTTAACCATCTCATAATGACTGAGGGCTCAATAATTTCTGGGCAGACTGCTATACCACAGAAGGTTTTTATTCATTTTCATAAAAATAGTTCAACCCAGAAATAAACAAAAATGCAACAAAAAAAGAACAGTGCACCCTTAACACTTCAAGACAGCAACTTCGCATCGACTTACACCTCTGCCTCGTGTGAAAATGTAATATTGTATTACTCTGAATGAATGAATGAAAGAAAAGCAATTTATAGGGTGCAACTTAGCCCAAGGGCATCAAGGCGCCAGACAAAGCAAATATCAGGATAACAGTCTTGGGTCACCGGGTCCATGACTATAGATAGGCCTGGCAGCACTTGTGCGTTCCCTAGTATCTGCTAAAATGTGCACGGAAAGGGCTGTAGTCTCTCTTCACAAAATACACAACCTCACAAACCTTGATAGTATAAACTGCTAATATTTACTATTTCATTTCATACCTGTCAGTACCTGACAGTTTATGCAGATGTCTGCAACATTGATTTATTACTGGGCTGATGCAATAAAATGTACCACCACCTTTCTAGAATCTTCAAGAGGAATCATTTGAAGTCATAAACATGTAAGAAAATGTACTGATAAAGAGCCATAAATACACTTGAATATATTAAGAGCATTTAACCTGTGGGGTGTTGAACTTTTTTAGGGAGATTTCTGTGTTGTGACAGCTACAGTCAAGCAGAAATTGCATCAATTTGTAACAATTAATATGTTTCTGTATATTTTACCAAGCACTGGCAGAGCCAATAAGTTTCACCTTTTGGACCATTAGCTTTGCAATGCCTCTTTGTGATGCAAACCGCATCAGGAAAAAAGCAAAATCATTTTCCTGATGCTGTGGAGCATTGCTAAAAAACACAATTGAAAACCAAAGAGGACACAACCACTGCTGGCAGTTATTTCTAGCGGGGCACATGAAGCAGAGAACTGGAAAACACATGCACTCTCATGGTGTAGGTAACGCCCCCTCCACCCACCACCCCAAAAAAAAAGTTCCCTAAAAGTGAGCAGAGGATGGATACAAGTTATCCAGTCAAAAGTAAAGCAAATAGGTTATGATCCATGGAAGGGACTGCTACAGGAGGGACGAGGAAAACCATCAAATAAGCAAGCACATGAAAGCGACAACAAAGCCAAGCAATGGAAAGCATTGGTAGGCTGTAGGCCCCTGTAAATTCCTGGTAATCCCACAACCAGTCTTTTCAAGCCGGACAGATTGTGCTGTCTTGAAGGAGAGACCTAAAAATGCCATAACGTTTTAAAGAAAATGCCATGTAATTGGTGTGCTTCAGTCCTGAAATAAGAAGGGCAAACAAATCTATGTACTTTGGAGTTCAGTGAGACAACAATTGTGATGTAGAGAACACTCTCATAATTGGAGTCAACTAACATAGTTCTCAAAGTATCGCAAACTTACCAAATACAAACATGCTGCTCCCGTAGACAACTGCTGAATGGTGGTATCTCGGTGCTGGAGGGCTCCCTGTAGTAAAGGCCCTGTGCAGTGAAATAGCAAATAGATTTTTTTCTCAACATCTGCTGTGAATATATAAATCATACAGAGTAATAATGCTCAACAATTGTGTTTCCCTAAACACACCCTTCTTTCAACTTCCTGCTCACTGGTCTATTATAATAGGTCTGACGGATGAACAAGAGCCCTCCTAAATCAGCACTGACCGAGTCACAAGAGCAATGTGGAATGTATCACCCAGGCATTATGACAGGCACCAAAATACAGTCAAATACAGCTTTAGGGACTTACTCAGATGGTATGGGCACTCCAACACAAGTCTTCTACAAGCTTGAAACAAAATTCATTAACATTCACAACCCTTCAGTAATGGGAATCTGTGAAGGTGGAATAACATGCAACTGCATCCTTAGAATGTATAAGCCTGTCACAATACAGGGAGCTGGTGAAGCTGAAGTAAATGTCTGTGTATGAAGCTAGAAGAGATCAAATGTAGTAGTAAGAGTACAGAGCAAAAGAGGGGTATGGAAAAGAGAAGCACAGACTAACAAGAGAAAAGGAACAAAAAGAGCAGCCTTGGCTGCCGAACACTAAAGTGATCCACTACAACGGTGAAACAATGTGTGAGAGGGTTAGAAAGCTCAAAGGAAAGGAGAAGCTCTATATAAAGGAAAGTGTTCCCAGAGAAGACATGAACGACGTGAAGCCAGAAATTTGCATGTGGAGAAGCAGTTATGAAAGCATAGAGGAAATAAACTCAAAGTAATCACAGGACAACTAAAACTTTCCATCAGATATAGTACAGAGAGAAGCAATCTGAGAGGGACTTCCAGATCAAGGAATCTTCGACTGCCTTGGTGGAGAAAAAGATTGTACTAGAGAAGAAGGAAGCTGCATTGGGGGAGAAGGACAAGCTGGAGCTGAAGTCCAAAGGAAAAGGTGGCAGCAAAAGTGAGGTGCCTATTGGGAAGTCTGTACTCCCTAGATTGCCTTTACCTAGCCTTGGGGTGGGGGGAGGGCTGTCAGCAAATGATTTACTTCTTATGAGGGGGCATTGATCTGCATGAGACAGATTACACTCCAGCCGACATACCCGAGTGGTGCTCCACGCGCTACTTCTACCGACAGCTAGAATACCGACCGGTACCCCCACGCTCCTACGCACTGCGCATGCATACTGGAAAAAATCCACTCATTACACGTGGAGTTGCCCACCATACTCTGATAACTTACCACTCCTCGGAATCCCTACCCCCACTTGCCTACTCACCAAGCGGCGTCTTCTTGCCTGGGCTGAGGGAGGTGTCACCAAAGTGGGTGCTTTGTTAGACGATGGCACCCTCATGGATCATGGTAATTTCGTCAGATGCCATGGGGTCTCAGACGCACTATCTCACACATGCTCTAGTCCTACAATATGTGAAGCAGCACTGGGGGGGGGGGGGGGGGGGGAAGTGGTGTGGTGTGGCTCAGTGGTTAGAGGCGGCAGACCCGGAAGCAGAGAACGGCCTGGGACCAGGGTTCAATTCCCGACGCGGCAGGGTTGTGGACCAGGGTCAACGGACTCGATAATTCTCGCCTCGGTGCCTACTCTAACCAGGGATCACACTCGGCAACTCTGGGCATTAAGCTTGCCTCATCTCTACAACGGCCCCCCACAGACGCCGGGGATGCCTGGTTTCACCTTGGAGATACCCAGAAGGGACCATCTCACAGGGAAAGCCAGGACGGGTTCCCCAGCGGTCTTCAGCGCCAGGACACCCCGAGATGGGGTAACAGTGCGCTTTACAAGTATCATCATTACATTACATTACATTACTGGGGCCCACACAGGGAGGCACACGCACAACAGGAGCTGGTACACATGACCTACTAGATGGGAGAAGGCCGCCACCTTACTAAATGGCTATATAATGGTATTACAGCACACACCAGGATACGTTATTCATTCAATTTATGGTCCTACACAGGGCATACCTCACCCACACTGGCTACAGCGCATATACCCAGCCATGCAAAATCATTGCCCCAGATGTAAGTTGAGAGATGCCGATTTATTTCGCATGCTCTGGGTGTGTGCCCGGTGCTCACATCGTACTGTTCGGAAGTGGTCACAATGGTCAGATCCACGGTCTTGTCCCAGATACGCCTGCTGTCTGCCTGCTGGGGTTGTCTCGACGTGCCAAGGCACAGAGGGTACAGTCTTGCTTTATAGACCTAGCATTACTCCTGGCCAAACGCTCCATTACGATGAGGTGGAATTCAGTCACACCCCCATCACTCTATAGCTAGCACAGGGAGGTGGGGCAGCGCCGAAAGTGCTGCAATCTGACTGGAAGAAGACCGTGGACTGGAGTACCATAATAGAAGCTTTCAAGGCCCTTGTACCACAGCCAGTCCCTGCAGCGCAGGTGTAGTAGAAGCTTAACTACCCAGGCCCTGTCCAGCCTACAATGTTAACGCTTTATAAGTCCTGTTGACCCAACACTGTACAAAATGTATATTGGAATGTTTGCAGTCGGAGTGGGGGTAGCTAACGGTGCAGTCCGATACAAAGTTGAGGTGGAGACGGGCCAGACAAAGTTAGGGAAGGGGGAGGGGGGGGGGGGATAGTTTACTTAACTCATTATATGAATCTTCTTACCATACGATAATACCACTGCAGTACAGTGAGAAATGGACGACTTAAAGAACCAGCTGAACACCATAGTATAACAAGCTCCGACGTAACAGGAAATGTAATGCTGCTGTATACACTCGGGGCTACCACTGTAACCTTAGCAGCCTCTCTAACCCAGACTGTACTGCGTATATTCATGTACCTAATATGATTGTTTACTACTTGGTAATGGATGTTGATTGCTGAGGAAAAAGAAAAGAAACAAATAAAATAGGTTATAAAAAATTGAGGGGGCATTGAGAATACACAGGGTGCACAAGTAGCAGAGAGCAGCATTGCTATGCATGTGTGTGGGAGGGATGAGCAGGGAAGTAGTGTGCTTATGTATGTGAAGGATAGCTAGTAAAATCAAAAGCTTGACTTTACATTTACCTTGACAATGAAACATTTACATATCTTGAGCAGAAAAATGTTTTATTTGTGTAGGACAAATTGTGAAAGATAATTATTACTGAAAGCATTTCTATTCAGTAGGACAAAATGATATGAACTTGGCCTATTAATAGTGGTGTCAAAATGCATTTATATTTCAAATGATAACAATGAACTTTAAAGACAGTGCTTTATTCTGATAGAATGAAAAAATGCAGCTTCAAATTAGCTGGCACTGCTGAAGGCATCCTATGTAGTAATGCATAGAAATACTCTTTTGCATCAGAGAGATTGCGATCTCTGTGGCTAAACCAGCAGAAGGTACTGAAGAAACCGAGCAACAATACAGAGGAGGCTGAATGTCTGTATAATGCATCTCTATTATTGAGCAATATGAACTATACGAAACTCATGAAAGCTGAAAGTATTCAATATACTACAGTGACTGGAAACCGTGGGTAAAAATGATAATACGGTCTTCAGGCAGATGGTGATTCATGAGCCAGCCTCTTTCGTTTGGAACAGAGAAAGACTGAAGGTTGTGATAAAAAAGTGTGTTGGCGTTGAAAAAGACCGTTAATAGCGGCGCTCTTCAGTGTTGGATACCTGGACCTTACTTTGCATAAAGCTTGTATCAGGATGATCAGAAGCTTTTCCCAGGGAGTGAAGTGATACATGACACTACATATAACAATATCAGACAAGCAATGGGGGAAACAAGACTGCCCATTCAAAACTAATATGGAAATTCCCCGGATTGTTCTCTTCGCCCATCCTCTTTCTACTGTATGTCACTCATGCAACCAAGCTCTGGAAAACCATGTACGACTCTTACTTTATATGCAGATGAATGACATCAATTTTCTCAACACAAAATTGGCATCATAGACTGCTGCTAATGCCGACACTACTTTCACTAGCTTTAGCGAAGACTAAGAATCACAAAAACGAAAGAACTGCTCCTTGGTATTTAGACCAATAAATAACAATCAATTAGCAATATAATATAAGAATATTAATACATTACACATTAGGTTAATAAAAATTGTATGTATTAGCTAACAATAAATTTAGCACATATTACATCACTAATGCCATATGAAATCTACAGCACTACAAGTCAGACTTTGCTCATTTACATAGACCTGGTGAATTTCAGTGTTTGAATTTAAAATGCTCTTTAAGAAAAATGATTAGCAGACCTTTGTATAACTCCACTTTAACCTTTGTTAATCTGAATGTCAGATCAAGTGTGTACCCTCAAGCATGCTGGTTTTGTTTTTAAGTGCAAACCTAGGGCGATACATACTATTAAAAAAAACCTCATAGCTTTATAAATGTAAGATATTGTCTTCACTACTTTATAGAAGAGAGATCTGGCACAAAGCTCCTGCATTGAAAATATTTCAAAATAGTTTTTTGCGGCTGATGCTGGAAGATCCTGATTACACATCCAACATTACTCTCACTCAAGGAGGGGTTAGATCACTGGCCTCCAAAATCAATGTTGCACCCTCTGCACTGTCCTGCAACGGTGGACTGTTCCAGTCATTCCGTACTTGTAATATCTTGAAGGTTTGGAACTGATCAGAAGTCCTACAGAAGAATGGATGTTTGGGGTCATATAAATCATTTCTAACATGTAAATATGTGATCACCTTTTGCCACAACTGGGCAATAGCACATTATCAACACTGGCTTTGAGCAATGCATACAAGGTTTATTTTTATTTTTTCAATAGAGAGCAATCTTGATCTTGTTCCGATTATTTATATTCTGGGCATACTGTACACCTGAGATCCACTGCTATCTCACTTGGAACTAGAGCTTGAAAAACGAGGCAACCAGCAGAACTATACTTAAAAATAATTGCAAGCTTGATAGAACGGAGGATCAAACACATTTTCTTCTGTTATGTTGGTATAATGGCGATATAATCTTTGTAGTCTGGGGGTTGGGGGTAGGGTGGATTGCACGGGAAGATGGTGGACGCATTTTTGTGAAGCTCCACATCCAGACCCATGACTTGAGCACAATCACCGCATGACGGTGGCCAAGCCCCCAGCTTAGCTGAGCGGAGACCTGTACCTGTTGATGGCCCTGCCTGGTAAGGCGCACAGCCCTGTTGCTCCCTCATGTTGCATATGTGTGGGCCAGCGGCGGGGGCAAGGGAGGGTAATTCTGCTCTACCAGCGGGATTGGGAGGAGAGAGAGAGCCAAACTCTGGGCCTCGGCAGAGGCGGCAAACCACTGTGAGCAGGCCAGTGTGCTGGGCATGATTCCGGCCAGCCAAAGGGTGAAGGATCGGACCCCCTGAATGTCCCTGAGGTTTACTTTAGTCCTGATGTGGGCTGCCTGCATTGTCAGTGCTCTGTGCTGTGAACTTGGGAGCCTGTGGTGGTACGGGCGAGGAGCCATGTCACGCAGCCCAGACACGAAAGCCTGAAGGTGAGACGTGAATTCTGACGACAAGCACATGACTGAGGGGTGCGGATTTCAGGCTGAAGTAGTGGCACCTCTGTAGCATGGCCCAGCCAGCCCCACTGCATACCTTGGAGTCCCCGCCACGTGTGGTTGCTGGTCGGAGAGGCAGATACCCCATGGGAAATGTCTGAAGGGGGATTCCTCCCACTCTATGGAGAGAAGTAAGGACAAAAGCCAGGAGCATACTAAGACCAGCTCGGTACCTGGGGGCGATATAGAGAGCGGACAGCCAGAGGCGCTGCCCTATGGGAGACCCTACCACACTGCCATATACCCTGGGTAAAACACTTAGATGCCCACAAAGGCCACCGCTTCAACTGCAGAGCCGCTTCCCAGCCATGGAGTGAGAGAGGCTTTTTGCTGGTGTGGCAGTGCCCGGTAGCCAGGATATCACGAACACCTCTGTTTGTCTGCACCATATCCCCTCCCCCCTCTCGGGAAGAGAGCTCTACTAGGCAGGAGAGGCCGCACTGCTATTGCTTCCCTAGAGGCCCACCACAAGGGTGAAAGAACGGTGTGGTGGATCCAGGTGCAGATGGAGGTCTGCAGTGTTCTCCTATGCTTTGGGAAAGGCTGCGCCATTGCCATGGAAGTTGTGTGAGGAGCACGACTGACAAAGATTGCTTACAGACATGGGAGGCTCCAACATAGACAACATGTGCCGCCCCAGTACCTACCTTCCCGAGGTTCTTCAAGGGCCTGGCAGGTCTTGTATGGTAGTGAACGTGGACGTTAAGGGCCCGCTTCTGCAGAGGGGTCTTCCTTCCCCCTGGTGAGGGACCTGCGGAAAGCGTGAGTCCATACGCCTCATGGGGCGACAAGGGGGTGCAGGCCCTCATTCCTGGAGCACCCGAACGGAAAACCCAAGGACCAACCGGATAAATCTCCCACTCAAGAAGACTCCAAAAAGCTATGGAGGAGAAACTCACCAAGATCCTGGAAGCAATTGCACTCTTGACAGGAACTCCGTGGTCGGGTTGACACTGTCGCCGTTAACGTGGGACTGATCAGTGGAGACTAGAAGAAGCTTAAGGCCAGAGTTGATGGTGCGGAATATGCCATAACAGATAAAGACCATGCATCAGGGACTTGGAAAGCAAAGTCCTATCTCTTACCGCCAAAGTCCAAGAACTCGAAGGCAGGGCGGAGAACTCAAGGAGCAATCTTGCCGCAACAACCTCAGCATAGTGAGCTTTTCGGAAGGGGCGGAGGAGTACAACCACATACAATTTTTAGGACTGGCTGCGGAAGACAGTGGCACCTGTGAAACTGTTGCCTCGCTTTCTGGTTGAGTGTGTCCATCAGGTTCCAGCCCATAAACCTCAAATGGGAGCCATCCTACAGGCGACTCGATCCATTGGTCCAATCCTCTATGAAAAAACAAGCATTAATCTCTTTCCAGGCTACACAGTGGTAGTGAAGCGCCGCAGAGTCTCCTTCATGGGTAGGAAGTGAAAGCTTCGACAAATTGGCCTTAGGTGCTCTCTTCTATTCTCAGCCAAGCTTAAAGTCATAGCCCACACAACCAGCTACTTTTTTAAGGAACCCACAGATGTCTGGGACTGGGTGGAATAGCATAGTTATTACACGGGCACTCAAACCTCAACATCTGAAAAATCCTGAACCTGAAGGCCCCGGGAGGTGAACCAGGCAAAGTAGCAGAGAGCAAAGGGCTGCGCATATCACAGGGCTCACAGCACTATATCCACGGGGACCTCCTGGTGAATATTGGGGAGCTCCCTGACACCTAGTCAACTGAAGGACGGCCTCTCTGAACCAGACTCACACACTTCCCATACCTCTGTTGCAGTGCGGACTCCCAGGTTCCCACTTACGTTATGCCACTGATGGCTGATCCATTGATCTAAACACATGGATGCTACCCAATGCCATCGTATATGGTGGTTGCAGGATCCTGGTCGCCATGACCAGTGGCTGGGGAGGATGGTCAAACCACACTGCGAGATCATCTCCTTTTTGAGCAGCGTAACTCAAAGCCTACTGCAATGTAGAAATGGGTTGGAATTGCCACTTCTAAAGTTGCCTCGGTTTCTTTAGTTTGGTTTACTCTTACAACTCTCACCTGGGGTGACGTGTTGTTGCATGACACTAACATACAGAATCCCCCGTCTTCATGCCAATGGTAACTTAAGGATATTTAAGAGTGACTCAGAGTCACCTCATTATGGGCTTTTTGGTTAACTGCTTGGGCGGCCACATGTTTGGGGTTTGCCCTTGGTTTGGCATTGTGGTGTTTTCTTTTGGTAACACAATACGGATCACACGGTGGGAGGGACACTAATAAAAATTCACGGAGCCACTGTGGGAAGTAACCCTCTGTGAACGCAGACTGGCACATCTCCAACATTTTAGGGGCTAACAGGGACTCGTATGCCTTGTAAAACTCCGCAGGCAATCCGTTGAGGCCCAGCATCTTCTGTGTGGCATTGCCTCCAACTGATCCATGGATTTCTTGAAGCATGAGGGGGCATGCAAAGTCTCCCTATCTAGGGGGTCCAAAGACCAGGTCTTCTAACATGGCTGGCTGAAGTCACCACGTGGGTACTGGGAGTCTTGGCATCCCCCACTCAAGATGTACCTGCAGTGGGTTATGGACAGAAAAAGTTTGCCCGAGGTATTCAGTTCTGTTGACTTGCGGAGTGGAGTGATATACCTCACATGCAGTTCATGGGGAGTGGAATAATAAGAACTGTCCAGAGCCCCAGGGTGCATGACCCACCAACAATCAAGGAGCGACCAATGAGTGAGCCACTGTGAAAGGCAATTGGCGCTGTTACCACTAGTGAGGTAGGTTGTAGGGGATGTGATCGGTCCATGTGTGGATCTAGGATGCAGTTAAAATCTCCCCAAAGGATTCAAGGGATGAGAGACCAATGGATAAGAACTAAGGATATATGTGCCAAGAACGAGGACTGGGCTGTATTTGGTGTGTAAATATGCCCCAACAACACTGGCCTCCCATTCAATTGGCCCTCCATCAGCATGTATCGCCCTTCAGAATCGATCTCCTCAGATTGTGCCTAACCCCAACCCCTGGTTTGTACACAGATGAATGCTACTCATACAGACCCAGAGTAAGGGGTGCTAAAGCATTGCCGTAGCCAGTGCTTTTGTAAGTGGCCCTCTTCGTCTTTGGCATCGTGAGTTTCCTGGAGGAGCCCCACCTGTGCCCCCCTTCGCTGTATGCATTGTTGCACAGCAGGTCTTATCCTGGCTGTTCCCATCCCCCTCACATTCTACGTTAGTATGACCACCTTAGCCATGGTCAATCATCATGATGTGAGAAATATCAAGGTTGAAGGGGGGTGGAATAGATCAGCGCACAAGGATAAGAAGGCGTGGCAAAGGATGCAAATCTCATCTATGAGCTGTGTGTTGTTGGGAAGAGCGACCTAGCACAAAACTGGAAGGCACACAACCTCCTGACCTTGAGTCACTGGTGCACAGCAATGCTTAAGTGGGGCAAGGCTGAAGCACTGGCATTGTGGGTGGAGGAGGTCAAGGAGCTGCACAAGATCCCAATAGCCTCCTCCTGGGATGGTCTACTCAATGATTTCCAGACATTCAGAGAATTACTAGTAGATTAGATAGGAGAAGTGTCCCTGCTTCCCTTTCACACATAGGATTGAACGCTGCCCTCTGGGTCACCTTGCCTGGGAGGTCTACAGGTCTTCCACTACACAAACTAGGGTCCCACTTCCAGGGGAACATTAATCGGTGTTCAGTCATGAGTGGTGTGGTGTGATGTGAAACACACAGCGCAGCACACCATACTCTATACTACTCAACAAAGAGTGTTGTAGAGGCTCACATGTATTAACATTGGCTAGGAGGACTGCATGATCGTGTGGCATTGTTGTGATCTGTGAGTTTATAATGTTACTGTTTATTCAATAAAAACTTGAACCGGCAGCTACTATGCTACATACTGTCTATGCATAAACAATCTCTGTATGTACATATTGTCATCTACCAAGGTATTGTAGATTATGTATTGCAATGAAAACTAATAAAATTGGTTAAAAAAAGATCTGGGTCTGCACATTTGGAAAAGAGGCTCTACAAAGTCATTTAATAATGTGTTCCAGGAAAAAAGAAGTAATACAATATGTCTTTTTAGGTGTTTGCAAATTATATTTTAAAATGCTTTTTCAAAGGATTTGCATTTTATGTTAGCAAATTTGCACTGTCATATGTGCTTTCTATTTTAATCACGTTTATAAATGTTATTGAGCAAAGCTTTTGGGCAATGAAGATCTTAAATGTTGTAGTTTTTAATTGAGAAACCTATTAAATAAATATATTTACTTACATACTTTAACTACAGACATGGGTCAAGCATATTGATGATTAGGACAAGCTAAATGCTACCTTTCCTCAGGAATCTAGGAATATCTGCGTACCTGCACCAAGAACAGTCCTTTACATCAAACCTCAGCAGGTCATTCAGCATGATCTTTCTGAAAAGGAAAGAGAAGGTTAGATTATTGCATTCATTTGGATACCACCAGGGATTAGGAAATGCCCCCACAGCCACTACAGAAAAAGGTTTTGCCCACTAACTACAAAAGACGCAGGATTGACCCTCGACCAAACCACTTGGGAACAGGGATGACGTCACAATAACCATCACAGAAACACACCAATGTGCCTGCAATAATAATTCTGCATGTCCAAATGTTACAGATTCATCTTGTATAAATAATATGGTTGTGTATTGATACATGTTCAAAAGATGTGAAAGAATCTCCCTGTTGTCAACAACTAAAGGATGTATCTGTAAAAGACCCTCCCATGTTACAGGGTAGGCCCACAACATGTGTCACATTAACACCACCTTTAGATTGTTGTCAAGGCTCTGCAAAATCAGGACAAACTGTCTTTTCTCTTCCACTTTCATAGCAAGCTCAGTGGGGTGCATGTAAATCTATAGCCAGGCAATAAGTTGAAAAGGCATAATTATAGTGACATTTTCTGTTCCACCATACGTCTAATTCATTCATAGAACATGCACAGGGCATCAAGTAATGCAAGTAAGTCAGTAGGTTTGAGGAGGAAACAGTACTTAAGTACGTTTTTTTTTAACAATTCCGGTGCCTCCTGTCTGGCACCCAGGTAGTAGTATTTTGCAAATGTATTGGTGGCATGCTTTCATACGTAAACCACCTTTACTGCCTTTCTGCTAATGGAGTATGCCTAAAGCATTCCCATCAATTGTTTGTCTGCAAAGACTTAGACAAGGCCTTGCCTTTACTGGAATGTGAGAAAGGTGCAAACTTTTTGTGTGCCAGATTGCTGCCTTCTATCCGGAGTGGTATTTTTGAGTCTGTATAGCGTGGACTGTGTGCAGGTATCATTGATCTTCAAAAACAATCTTGTAGTTATACGATCTGGTTCAAATTGGATTCCAGCACATGCTTTGAGTAGTAAGAAAGGGTGCATTCAATAAAATAACCTTATTTTGATGGAAAATTGTAAAGTTTATCCACTGACAATCTTGAAGCTCACTTATTGATGTAATCATCTTGAGAAAAGCAATTTTCAATTATCATGTTTACGCTAGGTTCAAATGGAGGTGCCAACAATTATAAGGAGCACCACCTCGAGCTCCCAACGTTTCAAGTGTTGCATTATTGGTAGGATTTGTGTATTTTTGGGCATACAATCCATTTGTTCTACCATGTGCCTTTCCATAAGGAGTCAGAGGGGCTGAGTATACTCTGATGACATGCAACCTGGGTTACTTTGAGTGCTAGATGCATTAGGTGTGCAACAATGTGCAAGATGATGAAAGGGGTGTGTGGGTAACAAGGTGCTTGTTCGAAACTAGTGAACGAGTGTCTTTATCTTGCAGGAGTAGGGCTAGTAATGGGTGACTGCTCATCTTCCCAGATAATTATTTCTAAGTAGAACAGAAGAAACTGCAGAAGTGTATCATGTTCAATTCTTAAGCAAGTCGGTTAGGTTAAGTATCTCCTTGTTGAGGTATTTTATCTTCTCTTTTCAGTGGCATCAGCAAAGACTTGAAGGGATATTGATGTGTGTGGCCTAGACCTATTTATGCTTTGGGAGAACCACAGATAGTGGACCATAGGGTTAATTAATTACATGATCACATGATAAACAGTAGGTGGAATAAGAGGAGAAGCAGTGATGTGAAGCCCACTTAGTGGCGAAAGTAGGGGTCGTAGATGGGTCCAGATGGGCCTTCTGGAGTAGGGCAACATGCACATGATGTCTCTCTCTCTCTCTCTAGATAACCCAAGATCTGTCTCTTTTCGCGAGGATATTTTAACCCCCGGATATTCCATGTCATGCAGGGTATACTAGATTGCATGTGAGTAGTGGCAAAGATGGGGTCTGGTATCATGGTCTAAATTGATGAAAGGTGTCATATAGGACAAGCATCTGACATATTCACGTGTTGATTTAAACGAAAAAGCAAGGCAAACAATCCCTCCCTCCTCCCACTCAGACTTCCCCAACTTGTCGGGCATGTATTCCCTCCCAGTTACAACTAAGAAATAAGGAAAAAAACAGGTGTGTGATGTGATGCGGAATTTATATAGAGCACTATCACTCCACGGAGCATCTTGGTGCTTTGACTCCACCCAGATGAAGGTGTCCACAGCTGTACTGTCCCCAAAGGAAGATAGATTCACATAAGTGCGTTGCATGCTGGGTCACAGGCTATATATCCAAGTTTTCAGGGATTTCCTAAACCCTTGTTCGGGTGTGATCTCACTAAGCTGGTGGGGTAGTTTATTCCATGCCCTAGCGCCAATCACTGCTAGGGATTTACCTCCCTTTGTCGCCAGTCTAAATTTAGGAACAATGAGCAGGTTGGCTGTAGCGGACCTAAGATTACGAGAGGGGTGGTATCGTGCAAAACTTTTGCTAAGATACATCGGACCCTGCGTGTGAAAGGCCCTATAGGTAATAGTCAGGACTTTAAATAAGATGCGTTTGTGAATTGGGAGCCAATGGAGGGCATCTAGTGCAGCAGAGGCCGAGGACTTTCTAGGCCATCTGAGCACCAATCTAGCTGCTGCATGTTGGACCATCTGAAGTCTGTGCAGGGCCGATTTGTTTGACCCTGCATACAAGCTATTGCAGTAGTCCAGTCTTGATGTAATTAGCGCCATTGCGGCCGTGCGTCTGGCTGCAAGGGGGAGCAGGTCAAAAAGAATTCTGAGGCCCTTTATGATGTTGAAACAGGCGCCTGCTACCTCCCTTGCTTGCTGTTTAAACGAAAGGGTATCATCAAATTTGATCCCTAAGTTTCGTGCTGCCTTGATTGTGTTTGGCGGGGCTACCGCATCCTCTGGCCACCACATCTGAGGAGAGCAGGGGTTGTTAATTCCGAACGGTAGAATTTCCGATTTGGCTGAATTACACTTCAGGTGATTATTTGTCATCCAAGTGAATGTCGCAGATAGGCAGTCTTTCAAGGTCTGTTCAGCATTGGCCAAGTCCTTTTCCAGGACTAGGACTAGCTGTGTATCATTAGCGTAAGCAATAGTGCTGATGTCAAATGAAGAGATTAATGTGATCATGGGGACCATGTAAAGATTAAAAAGTGTGGGGCTCAGACTTGAGCCCTGTGGTACCCCTGTCTTCAATGCCTTTTCCTCAGAACAAAACTGTCCTAACGTAATTACCCGACGCCTATGTGTCAGGAAATTTTTGAGCCACTCTAATATGGTGCCTACTATGTCCGGATTGGCCAGGCGATCTAAAAGGATAGCATGGGACACCGTATCAAACGCTGCAGATAGATCTAAAAGGATCAGGACAGCCTTCTTGCCCCGATCCAGCGCAGCTCGTATGGTCTCCGTTGTGAACAGCAGGGCCGACTCCGTCGAATGATGGGCTCTAAAGCCTGCTTGATTAGAATGAAGAATGTTATTCTCTTCTAGGAATGCCTTAAGCTGCTTATTTACACAAGTTTCTGCCAATTTGCAAAGGGCTGGAAGAAGCGAGATGGGGCGCAAATTGGATAGAGTCGTGGGGTCTTGTAGTGTCTTCTTCTGAAGCGGTCTTACTGCTGCGACTCTCCATTGTGGTGGAATCTCACCAGATTGAAGTGATGAGTTAATAATGGAGTTTATTGCAGGATTGGCCTCCTCTATTATAGCTTTTAACAGAATTGGGGGACAAGGATCAAAAGGAGATCCTGACTTAATTAGAGATATAGCCTGGTGGGTATCCTCCAGGCTAATCGGGGTGACGGTTTCCCAACAAGCCGTGTAAGAATCTATTTTGCCCCTTGACTTTGAATCCACTGGTTCAGCCTGAGGGAAATCTTTGGTGAGATTGTGTATTTTCTGATCAAAATAGTTAGCTATCTCGTCACATAAAATCTGGGACGATGGAATATCCTGTGATAACAATTTAGGATTTCTGAAACTGTTGACAATTTTGAAGATTTCCTTCTGCTTGTTTTTTGTAGCTTCGATCGCGGTCGTGTAAAAGTTGGCTTTCGCACGTTTGATCAAGGTGTGATAGTGACTCCTAGCTGCCTTGTACGCCTCATGTTCTTTACTATCATAATGGCGTCTCCATCTACGTTCTAAAACTCTGACTTCCCCTAATGTTTCTTTTAGTGAACTCGAAAACCAGGGCGCAGATTTCCTCTCTTGCCGGGATCTAGGCCTTGCACCTAGGGGTTTTATCTTATTCCCTATTGCACTGATCATCCCTCGAACCTATGGTTATCTATAGTGGTATTCCCTGACAGGGTGGGTTTGCTCTCCTTCACCCAGTTGGAAAAATCAGGGTGATCTATGATTTTACCCCAGCACGGAGAAAGCCTCCGTGATATTGAAGTTAAGGGGTTACTCCCTTGTGGGTAAAGCTAGGGGCCTACCACATGCCATTATCCTCCAGATATTCCACCCGTCTATCGCCTCACGCTAGCAGACTGGAAACAGTGAGGGGAGGAGGGTAAAGTACCGGGTGGTACATGTCCGTTAGTCATAATAATGGAGTCAATGGTGGCGGACGTCTGTGCAAAGTTCTATGGTGAGCAACCCAGGCCAGACATTGTTCAGAGCCATTAGGGTGGTCAGGCTTAATCTTGTGTCGACAATGGAGACCGGGATCTGGAGTGCACACTATTTGAGGTCTTAGATGGCGACGTCCCCCAGTGGGTTTTGAGGTAGTCCTCGATCTGCTGTGGGATGTGGAACACCTGCTGTTTCCCAGGTGCGAGATGCGGAGCCGCGCTGGGTAGAACATGGAGTAAGGGATGCTTTGGGCCTGTAGTTCCTTATTGACGTTGGTAAATTTCCACCTGGCATCATGCACATTGTGTGTAAAATCGGGGTAGAATGACAAGGTTGTGTTTTCATACTCTACCTTCTTCTTTTCTCGCGCCAGGCGGAGTACCGTATCACGGTCTCGGTAGTTGAGAAATCGGACTATGACTGGGCGTGGAGGCATCCCAGGCGCAGGGCGCACATTCAGGGACCTGTGTGCTCTTTCCACAGTGAGGTGATTGGAGAATGCCTCAGCCCCGAACAGGTTGCTGATGAGAGTTTCAATTCAGTCCTCCATGCAGCCAGTAATTGCTGACTCCGCCAGGCCAAGAATACGGATGTTGTTTCTCCTGGAGCGGACCTCCAGGTCTTCATTTTTTTCTGTAATGATTTTAAGTAACCTATTTGTGAGATGTGCTGTCTACTATTTGTAGCGCCATCCTCCAGTTCAGAAATTCTGTTTTCAGCTTCGTCCAGTCGATGACTGTGGCGTTCGAGCTTGTGTACCACAGAGTCCATACGGGAATTCATTGCGTCATTTTTTGTGTCTATTGATGTGAGGCCGTTTTGCATCATTCCTAAGAGTGCTTTCAGGTCCTCCTCTTGGCCCTCGCCAGGCTTGGACGCAGGGTGTTCACAAGATTGAGACCAGGGTGTTTTGCGGGCTTCGAAGAGTATCTCCGTTTGTTTCAAGTCTGTCCTGCCCATTTCAGGACCTGTGTCGTAGGTCTGTATCTGCAACTGGGGTGCGAATACTCGAGCTCTCTCTGTGACGGTAGCCGTGGAATGGAGTAGCGGTCTGTACAGCTCTGGGGTATGCTGGAAGGGGTAGTGTCTTGATCAGCCAATATTTTAAGTACTGTACAGCCTGCTCAGTTGGGCCCCGTGCAGGATCAGGAATAGCTCAGTCGTCTTCAGAAGGGCCTCTACCTCAGGATGGGGGGGGGGGAGTAGCGTCACCTACCCGGCCTCTGTGCAGTCGCTGATGTCATCCAGGCCTAGCCCTCTCCCGGACAAGGCCTCGTTTCCCAGGGAAGGGTAAGTAGCTGTCAAGGGGCTAGCACAGGACATACAGGCACTTCGGGGACTCGACTTTGCTCTCGAGGTGATGATTCTGCGCCACTGGGAAGGTTCACAGTGTACACGGTAGGCACAGACTTGGATGGCCGCCACTCCCGGATAGGCGGGAAACATTAACATGGATCAGTTCAGGGTCGGGCCATAAATTTGTTAAGGAGTCCCCGCCAGCCCCATGCCACCCGTCCAATGCGGGTATCGCGGGCTATATTGAACCTAGAACCAGGCTAGCGGTGTCTCACGGTGAGAGTGAGAGCCGCCACCACCATCGTCCAGATGTCCGTGGAAGGTCTTGAGTTCAGTCAAGAAATGACGCCAAGAGGGTACTCTAAAGGCCCCGAGTTAATAGGCGGCAATGTTTTTCAGACCTATCAGCTCCCAAAATGAAACAGTCCACACAGGTTGGGAGGGGGCTACTGGGGAGCGCACACAGGACCGTGCAGACTGTGTTGGATCCCTTCCGCGCGCCCGCTCCAAGTGCGTATCTCCCCTGTGCGTGCCCAAACTGCCGTCGCTGCCAAACGGGTGTGCAGCCACAAGTTCCCGGCTGTAGACTCCCACCGACTCCTCACCTCAAGGCTGATGTATGGGTTCGCTGTTGTCGCAGGCAGGGACCAAGGCCGGCAGCGCAGCGTGAGGAATACGAGGATCGAGTCCGTGGCATAGATGTCAGTGGGGAGCCATGGGCTCCGTTAGGAAATGGCGCGGAGCAGACGCTCCAGACATCAAGAAGTAGTCCGCCGGTTTTGGTCTACCCGGGCGTATCTTAGCACCCAGGCTGCTCCAGCATCCAAGAAGCAGCTGCAGCAGGACCACAGGTCATGAAGTAGTCAATACCGCCAAATATTTATGAAAATAGTGACTCAGGATGGTGTTGTCGTTTATTTTGGCACCCGATCGGCAAGAGTCTCACTGGTGTGCGAACATCTTAGTCGCACGCCACCTAGCTCCCCGGAAATATATACATTTTTGGTTTGTAAAGCACAGTTCATTCTGGCACTTTAGAAGTATGAGGATATGAAATTTCGATTATTCAGGTCCATCATAGTCTTAGAACCCCTCTCCTTTATTGGGGCCTTATGTATTAAAAAGAACACCATGTTCAACTTTCCTTCTGCATCCAATTTTTTGTGTTCATAGAGCTATCATGGGTCAAAGTGAGCAGTCCTGCTTTTGTACTGAGAGGTAGGTGGAGTATAACCCTTTTTAGGTCTCGGCGTCAACGCGCGGAAGCGCGTCTCCGCCGGAGATCTTTTGTCAGGGACTGTGCTTCCCAGGAGACAGCCTCTGGCACGCGCATTGCCTCTTCAAGGAGGCGATTTCCGCTGGCCACGCGCTCGCGAACGCGCTCAGCTGCTGTCTCCTGGGAAGCAGCAACACCACACGCGCATGCGCAGAAACAGCGACAGACACACACGAGCGCTCATGCACGCACGCACCCACACATACAGCGAACCCACCCCCGCCGTCGCATGCATACACACACACACACGTGCACCGAGCATCCCCCCCACCCCTCCGTTGTCGCACCCCCCCACCCCTCCCCTCCGCCGTCGCACCCCGCCCCTCCCCTCCGCCGTCGCACACACACACACGCAGACATACAGGCATTCTCTCCCACCCCCGCCCCGCTCACCGGTCAAAGGCCCTCCGGACACGCAGACATACAGGCATTCTCTCCCCCCCCCCCGCCCCGCTCCGCTCACCGGTCAAAGGCCCTTCGGACTTGTGCAGCCTCCGACCGCGGGGCTCTCCCTCGGTGCTCCTCCAGGCACTCCGTGGGCGCGGGCTTCACAAAACGGAAGTCCCGCCCCACGATAGGTTTCGTTTTGTCAGTCCCGCCCCACGATAGGTTTCGCATGCAGCTCGTCTGTCTGCTGATAACGTGAACGCACACGCATTTCAAAGTTCTGAATGGCAAAGACGATATCAGGCAAGGAAGAGTTTCACTGACACAGAGCTCTAAAGTGTTCCCTGATCCATAAGTAAGTATATAATCCTTTCGGGATATTCGCGGTGGACTATGGAGCTTGTAGTTGTTCTCTTTCTCCCACGATAAACTCAAAGCTACGAACACGAGGATATACATATATTAGTAGTAGAAAGCTATATTATATATTAAACTTGACTGGCATTGCCCTGGAAGACTTGAGAGTTCTGCTAATATGCCGATTGCCCATGGGTGAACCGTGCCTTCTCCTCAGGACTTGTTTCCAATTCCTGCCTCCTTCCGATCTCCTCGGTGTTTTGTTATCGGTCCCACTGCTATTCCTGGCCCCCGCCTTTCTATTCTTGGCCCCCTCCTGCCCAGGCATCGGAGCAGCAGCCACCTGGGTATGTATAACCCCTGGAGTACGCCATAGCCTGCGCCGTCACTCACACGGAGTCTGACAGCATACGGGGTTACCTGACAACGTGCACTGTCCTCCCCTTGTAAAACCTGATAGCCTCCACTAGTATTCCCGTGAATACCCGACGGCGCGCACAGTTGCGCACATATAGTGTATGTAAACAATGATTGTTAGCCCCAGGGAGCAAATGACACCATGTATTATTACCTCGGGCAGTACCTCACAGAATACATTGTTGCCCATAGGGAATATGTGCAAGCATGCCACGTTAGCCCTGCACCACCCCCGGAAGTAATAGCATACGGGCTTTAATGCCTAGCCTACATTATTAGTCCCAGGGAGTACATGCAGTATGCTTTGTTGGGCACGGGAATATTTGACAGGATGCACTGTTACCGCTAGAGAGTATCTAACAGCAAGCAATGTTACCGCCCCCCCCCTCCCGATCTGAAAGCATGTAGTTTTATCCCCAGCCTATCTGACGCCTGCATTTTTAATTCCAGGTTGTACATGACAGCATGTAATGTTGGTATCACACAGGGAATATCTGAGTGTGTGCACATTTACAGCATGACGGCATAAACTGTTAGACCGTGGTGGTGTTTGACAGCATGTTTTTTTAGCCTACAACATTTATTGTTATTTGCTCCATTATTATTCCCAGGGAGTATCTGACTGACAGCGTTCACTGTTGCGAACAAAGAGATTCAGTAAACCTCCATTTTTATCCCACAGGGAGTAACTCACACCATGCATTGTTACCCCCAGGAGTAACTCTCAGAATACAATGTCATTTATTTAAGATTTAAAAAAATAAATAAATAATGACCAATGCCAATAGCTCTACCTTTAATGCTGCCGAGACCATTGCATTGTAAATGCTTGTTTTTCTTTTAGTAGTCTTGTGTAATTTTCAAGTAAGCAGACGCTTTCTGAAGGAAAGGGAAAGGGATTCTTATCTTGGAATGGATGAATTTGCAGGGCTTTCAAAGTGGATGCAGTACAAGTATTGATATGTTTTTAACACTTTGGATCTTCTGTGCCATTGGTGATGGAAAGGCTATGCAGGCTGTAGTCTTAGGAGCTTCAGAAGTCTGTCATACCCTCTTCTGGCCTATCTCCTTCCTCTGCTTGCACGTTGTGACCCCAGGACCGTTGTAGGCTATGTAATGGTTCATGTGGAGATGTCTACCAATAGCCTTAGTACTGAGGTTTAGCAGCAGAGTGAGTTCTCTGTAACAACTGGGGGAGAGGTGGAAATGTGAGATGCCTAAAAAATGTAGTTACAGCTGTGGCCGACTAAGATTCAAGGCGGACAGAAAAAAATGGGCACCAATTTTTGCACACAGATCTTTCATGGAGATGGCTTAGTGAATATAGTACAGTTGTTACTCCTTGGTTGATTGTAAATTCTTAGTTACAGACTCATCTTTTACACTTTAACTGTGTGAGCCCTGTTGAGCACAGAGACTTCTGTATTTCCCCAGCAGACAACAGAGTTATTTCAAGTCCGTTTTGATGTTGTCCAGCTGGAAAAAAGCCTGGAACACTCTGGCAAATGTGTCCAGCAGTCTTTGTAGCTTGTTGGTGAGCACTGTTGGAAGCTTGGGAAACTGTATTACAGATGTCCAGCTAAAATATCACAAAGCCTTTTGTCAGTTCCATGATGCCAAGTTTAGAGGAGCTTGGACATTTTTTGAAACAGAACTGCTTTAGCTTGACTGTCTTGACCACTGCACGGAGTAGGGGAACAAATGATAAGCCATTCAGAAACAGGACACTGAGGCTTTCTTATCCAAGCCCTCAGTGTTAACCCTAGACTAGTGAGAAAGTTAAAAGGTAATGGTTCATCTCTAGCAATAACTAGTGTGGCATGCAAAGTTGGAAGATGGGAATTGCACAGCAGGCTTGTATTGTCAATTAAGGTAGCGCTTGTTGTCGAGACTGGGGTGGTGGTAGGTCGTGGTAAGGAGGGTGGGGGTAGTCAAATTAAAGCCTGTTGCATCACTGGAGTTCTCAGTATCCTACATGAGCAAAGGAAGCTGAGGAAGCTCAGGCTTCTACAGAGTTATGCCCATTCAAGATGTGGATCAGTATGAACTCATTCAGAGTGAAGTTACACATTTGGAAAGCATATTGATTACCATCGTGACAACAGATGACTCAAGAAAGGAGCTTCATAAGACTCAATCAAATTGCAGAGGTTTATTCATAGCCCCTACCTTGGGGCGAAGAAATAGATGGAATGTCATAGGTTAAAAAAAATTCTTACCCATTGTCTCCTCCAAAAACATAAATGGCATCTTTGTAAGCAACAACAGTGTGTTTACTGCGTCTGTGGAGAGATCAAAAACAAGTTTTAAAACTCCTGATAAAGGAACACTTCAAGTCCCCCTACAAATAGATTTTATCTGTTAACAACATAAATAGGAGCCAATTTAACTAGTCCGACAGGCGGGGGCGGGTGGACTGTCAACGGTGGTCATGTGCAGTTTATGTGTATTTCTCTATTGATGGCACACATGTTTTCAGAAGGCCTTCCACTGATTAAAACAGTGCATTTTGGAAGCACTGGTCCCAATATGTTGTTGCTTCTAGCATGACTAGGTTGCTCTGGTGGCCTGCTGTGACCTTTGCTTATTGTATTTCTCAGTAAAGACACTCCACTAGTAGTGTATTTTCCCATCCACATGAGAACGGCTTTTGAAGGCATTTCGGGATCATGCTGCCCTCTACCAACCTTATAAAACATAACGCTTTACAGAAGAACAACAATTTTGGTTAGGTAGGTTAGTATGTCTTCCTAATCTTGATTGTCACACAGAAGATTTCTATAACTCTTCATAAAAGTACTAAAGACACCCAACTCAAGAAGCACTAGTGAATTATTTGCAATACAACAACAAATACAAAAGTTACTTTATAACACGAATACAAAGCAACATAATCATATTGTATGGGCAGACCTCTACACGACCCTGTCACCTCAAGTATAAGGAGGTGATTGAACCTAATCCTCAGTAATTTGATTAATTTGACTGGGCATATCAAAGATTTCATACTGTTTAATAGGGGACTGGCACATTAAGTATTCAATAACATAAAAAGCACTCTAGTTGATAAACTTATGATAGCAACTCCATTCATTCTTTTATACACCATAATTAATACATTAAGATTGAGAATATTGGCCGCTAAATTTAAAACATCCATTTTCTTGAAACTAAAATCATAACCTTTTAAAAAGCCTGTAAACGTGAAAACCCAGAGTATCCACTTGGCCTCATGATGAATAAATTAACATGTAAAAGCTATAAATAAGGTGGTGGCCAAACTATACTTGAACCGAAATTCCAGCCACGTTTATCACCAATAATATATAATTGTACAGCCCAAAAATCTTTTCAATATCTGGACCTTTTAACATATCATCAGGAAGTTAAATTCGTAAACAATCAGGGCACAATATTTCAATATTGTGTTTATTTTTATTTCTGATTGAATAGCCCAGGATGTTCCCCTTACTGTCGGAAGATGGGGGAGTGCAGATGAGGACAGATTTTGCAGGATTTTGGGGGTTTACCCTCGGCGGTTAGATGAGCCGACTCAGAGTGCAGCCATTCCTCTTGGCTTCAGGCTACGCACCAGGCAGACGCATTCTTGAACAAAAACTGTAAGTAGAGACCACAAAAGCTGAGACACTGCTGCGAAGGAGGAGCACAACTGACTTAACGACAATGACAAGCCAGCCCGGCTTGGTGAGACACTTGTGATCCTGAAATTCAGAAGTACGCATGTTGGGAGAGAGAATAAGAACTCAGTAATAAGCCATCACTGAGTGGAATGCCACCATGCTGCTGTGGCAGCAGGTAGATCTGGGGTCAGATCAAGTAGATGCTTGCTTTGCGAATATACCAGTTCATAATGGTGTAAGGAAAAAATCAAGGAGGTAGAGAGCTCGCCTCAGTCAGTGAACAGACTGTTATTACCATCAAATACACACTGTGTGACCCACATACTCAACAGGTTGACCCATGGCAAAGTTGCAATTTGAGGGAGAGGAGACTTCTGAGATTGTGGTACATCCAGACTCATGGGGATCGTTCAAGTTCAGTTCATGGCTGACATGTTTAGGTTCAGCGTGGGAGGGGTGTATTCATCTTACTGTTAAGCCAAGTAGTTAAACAACAGCCAGACCATGCTTTACCACTATGGTATAAACTAGATTTATATTTGAGAACCACACTGGAGAGACAAACGGAGGCATCCTAAAGTTAAAATTACGTCATGGAACTTACTGGAGCTTAATAATCACCAGAGGATACGAAACATCGTAGCATGTGACAGTAGACAAAATACTGATATTTTAGTACTACATGAGACCCATTTACGGGATGGAAGGCAGATCACTGTGCCACAAGCTGGTGGAGCCATAGGTACTTTGCAAGTTACTTTAACTATGCTGGTAGAGCAGCCACACTGGTCATAAAAGGTACCAACTATAGACACATTCAATAATTGGTTTAACTGGATGACAGATATGTGATAATACATGATATACTGCAGGTACACACTTTACAATTGTGAACATACACTGCCCAACTCATGACGATCTGGACTTTTTTCCAGAAGGTCATGACAATGCACAGCACTGCACTGCAGGCCTGAACAATTATACGAGGGGTGACCACAATGTCACAGTAACATAGCACATGGGACAGTATCTACACTAGAGACAGATATCCCACCAATGGAAGTGCCACATTGCTAGATATAATGCAACACAATGGTTTCGTAGACTTTTGGAGAGTCAAAAATGTGCAGATGCAGCCCTATAGCTATAACATCACAGTACATGGCAGAATAGATATCTGGCTAGGTACTAAAGATGTGGTGAAACTGGATGGGGGGAGGAGAGAACCTTCCCCGTACATACTCAGACCACACCCCCACACAACTAACAGTGTATTCCAATTGGCACCAGCATGCAGGGTTATGGCAATTTCACCCAACTATTCTATTGGATGCTGTGTTTAGAGAACAGATACAAGCTATACAGTCAAACTCTGAAAGAAATGTTAATTCAGTAAAGAAAGCTGGGACTGTATGGGAAGAGTTCAAATATGTGATTGGGGGGGAACGCATTTCCATGGGTAACTGCATATTGAAGTAAAGAAGGGGCAGACAAGATGGGCTGGAATTTGAAGGCCAGGCCCTTAACGCAAATATGAATGGGACCACAGCCCAGACACAAAGGCACTACTGCACTCTACACTACTAGAATACTGCAAAGAACAGACAGGAACGTTTATTATTTAGATAAACATGCTGTTGCCAGATGATATGGAGAAGGAGAACGGCCTGGAAAAAACTCTGGGGGGACTAATTAAGCCAAAATGGGCATCTGATCACATAGCACAGATACAGATGCCAGATGGGAGTACAGGCCACGAAAATTCTCAATACATTTGTTCAGTTCTTTTTAAACCTCTATGCTTCACACTACGGAAAAAGTTCAGCATATATCAACAAACATCTAGAGAGGGCCACAATGGTATGGGTGGAACAGGCAGATCGGGTGGCCTTGTGTCAACCTAGCACAAGAGAATAAATTAAAATGACTGTACAGGACCAGAGAAATGGGAAGGCGCCGGGCAATGATGGACTGCCTGGGGACTTTATAAGTAATATACAGAGCTGCTGAAACCTTACTTTTAAAATATGTATGGTGAAGCAATCCAAAGCTTTTGTAATAACACTACAGAAGCCAGGAAATGAACAAAGCCTGTGCAACTCGTACAGATTACTATCCCTGATTAAAGCTCATAATAAAATTTAGGCAAAGATAATCGCCACCCGACAGGTGCCACTGATAAAGAAGCTGGTTGTGCCGGACCAGTGGATTCATACTTGGGAGATCAACTGCAGATAATTTGAAACCTTGTTCTCAATGCCCCAGCAGCTCAGTCCAGCTGTCAAGGCAATAGCAGTATTCTTAGATGACACAAAGATATTAAACTTCATTGAATTGCCATATTTATTAACCGTGCTTAATAGTTTTGGTCTGGTCAGGGTAATAATAAAATAGGAGTGTGATCCATATACTAACCCATTAGTCAGACTTAGAAAATTAGAATGAATAACTGACCCTCTGACCCAGTAGCTAAAAAGCGTGCCACATGTCTGCCTGGCACAGGTTAGTTGGTAAGAATGCCTCCTGGGCATGCCCCAATTAATGGGGTAAACGTTCCCAGGAACAACCCTACCCACTGTGGCCATTTTCAGGAGGAGGAAAGTCTTTGGTCACACTATATTTGTGTTTTGAGAGCTTGGTGTGTGCGTGAAGGGGGAGAGTATAGTAATCCTTGTGTCCTCCCATATCTAACACCAAAATCCAGTTTGAGGCAGCCATGGTACCCCCAATTAACCTTGAGGCAGAAGTCTGGTAGAACAAAGTAGGGGTTTCCAGCACCCAGACAGTAGATGCACAATTGTTTTGCATTCTGTTTCCCTTTCCTTTCCTTTCCGCTGTTAGAAACTGGGTTTCTGGTTGGCAGAGGTATGCACCCTGTCCAAGCAGAAACTACAGTCCTAGTCAGGGTAAGTCAGTAACACATTTTAAAATTAACCTGTGCTCACCCTCGGGTAGTTTGGCAGAGAGCAGTGAGGCTTAATTTAAGAGGCAATATTTAAAGTGTTTGTGAAATACTTCAAACAGTAAGGATAGGATAAAACTTGTAAAGCAAGCTAATACCCATAGGTGTCATGGTGCTATAGTGGAACAATAGGACCAGCAAAAGAGAAGAAGCTAATATGTGAAGAGCCAAGTTTTCCGATGTTTTTTAGAGGCCAAGAAAGAGTCTGCAGCTGAAATATAGTTAGGTAGGGATATCCATAGTAACACAGTGAAAACACACAAAAAGACACCACAACAGTTCAGTAAATAGAGAATAATGTTATAAATAAAACAAGACCTCAATGACAAAAATTGAATCAGTAGAAGTTGAGATAAGAATTTTTCAAGATTAAAACTTAGAAGCAGTAAGAGCTTAAAGAGTTAACTGGTCGTGCTGGACAAGGACAAAGTCAAGAGTTTAGGCCGACCACAATAGAGTGCGGGTCAGATACAGGAGCCACGCAGGGCCCGCTAAGCAAAAGTGCCTTCACCCTGTTTACAAACAATGAGATGCGTCAGTGATCCCCATGCAGTTGGGATGATGTGCCAGATTTCTCCACGCAACGGTACGTTGTTTCTGTGAGCAATGTGTTATGTTATGTTATGTTAATTAAAAATTTATAAAGCGCACATACGCCCAGGAGCTTCTTGGCGCTGAAGAGAGATAAAAAACATAACGAAGGATGTACCAACAAGAGTCGCTATTTCAAATAGGCCTGTGTGAAAAGGTGGGTCTTGAATGCCTTTCTAAAAGCAAGGAGATCCTTGCTCTGTCTGAGGGCCAAAGGTAAAGAATTCCACAAGGTGGCTGCTAAAAAATGAAAACAGCTGCCTCCCTGTCGTTTTTTCTTGAACCGTGGTACCTCAAGTAAATCTTTATGGGCTGATCTCAAGCTGCGTGAGGGGATGTATCTTCCAATCAACTGCCTGATGAACAGGGGGCCCTTACCTTGCAATGCCTTGAAGATGATGCACCCGGCTTTGAATGCGGCTCTTTGAGCCACCGGTAGCCAGTGCAGATTCTCTAGACCTGATTTTATCGATTCCCATTTGGGTACTTTACAGATCAGTCTAGCAGCTTGATTCTGCAGGTATTGCAATCTTCTAAGTTGACCTACAGGTAGGCCGAGGTAGAGGCTGTTTGAAAAATCAATGTGGGAAAGGACTAGAGCCACGACCACCTGAGTTAGGGCAGTGTGAGTAAGGAGATGTGCAATTTTTCTAATTTTTCTTAATTGAAAAAAGCCAGAAGAAACTACAGTTCCGATCTGGGATTTTAAAGTAAGGTCCTCATTGATGGTCACTCCCAAACTTTTTACTGTTAGCGATTTTTTGGGGGGGAGGCCCATATCAGAAGGCCAGAAATTAGGGCTCCAGCTAATTTCACTGTTCCCGGGCAAGATCAGCTCGGTTTTCCCCGGGTTTAATTTGAGGTGATTTAAACACATCCAGCTCTGAATTAAGGTCATGGTTGCCTGAAAATCCTCCACAGCATTAGGTGAGTTGAGTACAAAGACTAACTGCAAGTCATCTGCATAATTATATACAGTGACTTTGTGCTCTCTTAAAGAAAATAGAAGGGGCCGCATATACAAATTAAATAATAAAGGAGACAAAGAAGAGCCTTGAGGGACCCCACAAAAAGAATTAATTTTAGGAGCTGAGAAAGACCCTAGACAGACGGACTGGGTGTGTTCAGATATGAACGATTTCAGCCAGGCCAAGGCAGAATCTCTGAGGCCGGCCTGTTCGATGTGCTGATTACAAGGTTCGGCGATTCCAAATGTGATGAACTGGGTTTCTCCACGTTGTAGAGGTGATGCGTTGATCTTCTCCATGCAGTGGCGGTGATGTGGAGGTTCCGGAGGTGATGCGGGCTTCCAGGTGAGATGCGTTGATCTGGTTCACGCAACTGCTCGGATGCATCGGGTCCTCATGTCGATACGTGTGTTCTGGCAATGCAGCAATTTGTACTCACTTCCAAGGGCCCAAGACTACATTGGCACCACTTGGCAGAACAGGACTCACAGCAGTTAGAGTCCAGGTGTTGTCTGCAGTTCGAAGTGAAAAGTCTTTGATATCCCTGAGACTTCAAAAAACAGGAGGCAAGTCAACAAGCCCTTGGAGACACTCTAGTTCTGGGATGCAGAGCTGCAGATGCAGCCCTTCTCACTCCCAGGCAAGAGAAAAGCAGGTCATCAAAGTGGCTGTCCCACAAGGAGCACAGCAGTCTTTCCAGGTAAAAAGTCCCAAGTTCCAGAAGTGTTCTGAGGTGGTGTCAGAGATCCAGAAACTATACCCAGTTGGGACTTTGAAGTGGGGGAGATTTCAAAGAGATGCGTTGAAGTGCTCAGAGTGTCTCTCTTTCCTGCCCTGGCTCCAGACTCACTAAAGGGGGGGTATGCAACCCTGTGTGTGGAGACAGGACACAGCCCTTTCAGGTGTGTCAGCTCCTCCCTCTTATCCTACTGCAGGATGACCCATCAGCCTGCAGATGGCTACTCAGTCACACAAACCCTTCCTTTGATTGTGGCTGTTTAGAAGGAATTCAGGAAGCCAGCCTTCACCCAGCCCAGATATGTTTCAGAAATAGGCAGAAGGTCATTTTCATAATTTCAATTTAAAAGTCAATTTCATCATAAGTTGTGTTTTTAAATTGTGATTCCAGAGATACCAAATGTGGGGATCCCATCTTTTCCCAATTGGAAATTACACTTATGAAATGTAATAAGACAATCCCAATGTTAGCCTATGGGAGAGACAGGCCTTGCAAAAGTGAAAATCGAATTTAAGAGTGTTTCACTACCAGGATATATCAAACTTAATAGTAAATGTCCTACTTTTTTTAATATACTGTGCCCTGCCCATGGGCTGTCTAGGGCCTAACTTATGGGTAACCTAGATGTAATACAAAGGCAGGTTTGAGCCTGGCAAGTAGATTAACTGGTCAGGTTGACATAGCAATTTAAAACTGCATACACAGGCTCTGCAGTGGCAGGACTGAGACAGGTTTAAAGGGCTTCTTAAGTCGGTGGCACAATCAGTGCTGCAAGCCCACCAGTAGCATTTGATTTCCAGGCCTTGGACACATGTAGTGCACTTCTACTAGGGACTTATACGTAAATCAAATATGCTAGTTGTGGATAACCCAATGTTATCATGTTTTAAGTAAAAAGCACAGACACTTTAGCATTGATTAGCAGTGGTAAAGTGCCCCAAGTCCTCAAGCCAACTAAAATTAGGCCAGAAAAAATGGAGGAGGAAGGCAAAAGGCTTAAGAATGACCCTGCAGAAAGGGTCATTTTGAACATGTGCCACAAGAGTTATATGTAAAAATCAAGAAACAGACATCTAATAGGACAAATCAGGGTATATCAGCAACGAGACAGTGGATACTCCAGAATTGTCTTGCCACCCTGTTCTCCTTCTTTCAAAGATTGCCCCAAAGTGTTATATGTAAACCTAGCAGACCTTTCAAGCAGCATTTGACATTTAAGGATGCTCACATGTCCCACCCTGCATATTCTGGGAGGTTCAAAGGGGTCACATGTGTCCATTCAGGTCATCCGACTGTTTTCAGCTGGGAAGCATTTCTTACTTTTTTCCACAGCTATTTAAATACTAATTATGATTGGCAAAAGTGGGACAGCAAATGCAAATTTTGTCTCCATGAACTTCAGGTTGAAAATACGTATCTTTCTAAACTTTCTAGTAGAATTTAACCTCCAGTCCCTGGGTCCATCTTTTACCATCTACTAGGTAGGGCAGCGAAAGAATTACTTGAAACGCATCTGTTGAGTTACACCTTTCACGTTATCAGAAAGGGATTCATCTTCAAATTGAAAATAGTTTTTCTATAGGAGAGAAACAGCTAACCAAAGGAAGACGCAAGGTGAAGTGCATCAGGTTAACATGCTATCAAAGACCACAAAGCAGATTTCCATCCTCGCCTGTCAACAGAAAATACCAAATAAGGCAAGTAAGTGACACATCAAAGTGTGGTGGTATGGGCTGGCACATGCTGGATTCTGGGCATCTTAACACTTTAACACCGCCACGTGAAACAGTGGCCAATAGTACCATCAAATGGCAAAATATTCCGATAAGTGAAAGTGGGAAAGAGAATGACGAGAGCCAAACGAAGAGTACATTTTTGGTTGCTGATGAGAATGAATGGATAAATACATCCATGAAGTAACTGCAAATAAGTGAACCTTCTCTGGACAATAATAAATAAGGATCAGATTCAATGTAGTAGTCTGAACCGAAACAAAGAGGCTAAGGATACCCACAAGGAACTATGGACAAGGTGGTCGGGTATTGACAGTTACTACATCGTTTAAATTAGCTTTAGAAACGTGAGACTAATTAGATTACAAAAATACATAACAGAAAGGTCCTCTAAGAAAGAAATGAATAAATGAGAACGTGAAATAAAGGATAAGTCCCTGAAATAAGTATCCACAACCTGCAACTACCGCTACAAATTAAGCAATGTGTATCTGTGTTATTTTTTCCAGGAATAAGACTTACCTTGCACCCACAAATTCATCACAGGGTGGCAGTCTCCTCCAGTGATGCACAGTCTCAAATGGGCCGAAGTTCAGAGTCAGGTACTCAACGCTGTCTGAGCAGCTGTGATCAAAGTCAACACTGGGTGCTACTTTCGACTTACACGCCATGGAGACGTGAGGACATGTAAGAGAGAAGCCAGAACGCAAACAGGGTCCCGGAAAGATGAGCCTCAATTCTTCTAGCTCACCATAACAGGCCTGTCTGGGGAAAGTCTCTCAACCATGATAAAGAGGAGACCCCGTGCCTCTACTTGTCAGAGGCTGGGGCCTCTCTCCCCTGGGGTGGTTGCTGTCTCCTGCATGGTATTGGTGCTCGCTCCACTTCTAACAGCTTTTGGCTCTCGCTGTCTTCTCCTGAGTGCCGTTCTGCGTCGGAGAACCCAATGCTCCGCAAACACTTCTCTATGCTACAAGACCCCGCAAACCAGAGTAACTTGTTTTTGTTGGTGGGCCCGATACCATCAATACAGGCTGCAAAAGACAAGAAAAAGCGGAAGTGTCAAAAACACACCAATGGAGGAGACTAGCCTTAGAGGCATAGACATAGAAAATGGACTACCTAGAGAGCACAGAATGGACATACATACAGGAAAGCAACAGGAATATACACAGGGAACAGACAATTCGTGGGGAGCGGAATGGGCATTAGAAAATGAGCTCGTGTTCACACAAATAATATCATTAAAAACAATGATGGAATACATGAAACAATCTTAGTTTTATATTTATAATCACAATAGCAAAACAACAAAATCTAAAGGAAAATAGGACTGGGTACAACATTGTAACATTTTTTTGTCCAACTTTGTGGATAAGGCCAGTTTTACTCGTAAGGAACAGCGTGTTGATTCAGCATGGACAAAATCGTATTCTAATGTACCTTATTTTCCAGAAAATAAAATGTGCGATAGGTTAAAATGGTGGCATGACCGCTTCCGCTATCATAGTCCCCCTTCTCTTTCCATTGTCTGTAGCCCGGTAACGTGAGTGCAAGCGTGGGCAGCGGTTTCCTATGTCTATCTGTTTTCTAGCAAGCTCCGCCTCTAGGAGGCACTGACTTCATCACAAGCCCCGCCTCCCCGCCCTCTAGTAGGCTGTACAACGCGAACGCACCACTCTGATTGTAGTGCTTTTCCAGGCTGGGCAGGGCTCCGCCTTTACATAGATGTCGTAGCTTGGTTCTATGAAATCCTCGCGGGCCTTACCTATTTCTAACATTTTAAGGCCTCCATTCCTATAAAAATAGTACTACTGCCAGTGTGTCTTTCATTGTCTCTACCCTGGCCAACTATGGCTGGGTTTCCGGGCGTGTATGAGGAGCCAGCGGATCTGGCGCTGCAGCAAGAGCGGCACTACCAGCTCCTCTCCGAATTACAGGGCTTGGTAAAGGATCTGCCCAGGTGAGGGCTGCCTCCTTACAGTAGAAACCGTTCTCTCTCACCCCACAGTGTTAGCCTCTTTACAGATACACATATCCTCCAAAAGAACTACAGTCCTAGCCCTCACCTCTCCCGTACATAAAAAGTTTGTATGGCTTTATTGTACTTATTTATATGACTGCATGGTACTTTGTTATGACAATCCAGACATGTGATGTTATTGTAGCTGTTGTGTTTGCTACTTTATTAGGTCAAAAATACTTCTGGACAATATCAAAACTTACAGTGGGCTTTGGGGCAAACTTGCTTATCATTTTGTTGCCTTTTTTGTCAGTCTCATTTGCATACTTATTAAATGGCTTTCATTCCACTTCTTGTGTTTGTGTTTCCCCTGGAGCATAGCTTCTTTACCAAACGTTCAATTGTTAGGTCGAAAAGATCGATTGTGGACAATGTCAAAACTTACAGCAGGCTTTTGGCCAACCCGTTACTAACAGTTTGTTGGCTTAATTGTCAGTCTCATTTGGTTGTTTCCTATTGCTTTTGTTATTTATTTAGAAACTTTTATAGAGCGCGAACAAGACCCAAGGGGGTATCAGAGCGCTGTACAGCGTTGTAGTCCGCAATTATACAGAATATAAGGAAGGTATTACATTAGTATCGTTGGTGCAATTTAGCTCTACGAATAAAACAAATCTTACAATCATCAGTTGATGCAGTTAAAGGGGCTATCTAGGATTATAACAAAAAGAAGGGAAAATAATATGTCATAGAACATCAGTGAGAAATATTTCAAGATTTTGGTTATTAACAGAAGGCACTAACATGATCAGCTCGCTAACATTCGTTCATTAGTACTCTTTTAACCAGTTTTTTAAAGGAAGTAGTGGAAGGATTTAATCTGATCTCTGTTGGCAAGGAGTTCCAAATTCTTGGAGCAAGACCGGAGAAAGCACGCTTGTACGATCTTTTCTTTTTGAATCTTGGAGGTTTCAGGAGAAAGGTGGACGTACTTCTGAGGTTCCTGTTGGAGCCCGATATTCAAGCTTATTAGCTTGATAGTATGGGGTATTGTAGTGTATGGCTTTGAGTCAGACCGGCTATCTTGAGTTGTATTCTTGCTTCAATAGCCAGTTTAGCTGCAAAAGGGCGGGTGAAATGTGATCAAATTTCCTAGAACCCACTAAAAGCCTGGCCGATGCTTTCAGTGTAGCTCGGAGAAGGGCTAGGCTAGCTTTGCGAAGTCCTGCGAGGGTCACCAGCCCGTATTCCAATCTTGGGATAGTCAGGGATTGATCCACCGGTCTGAGATCTTCGGGGGGGAGGAATGGTTTGATATATATATATATGGTTTTTTTTAGTGTGTCTCGTTGGAAATTGGCTCCCCTAGTAGTCGCACTGATGCGTGCCTGCATGTTTAGGTGTTTATCCAAGGTGATGCCTAAATATTTGGCAGAGTCTACAACATGAGGAGTGCAGTTCAGAGTATTTAGGTGTTTAATCCAGTCTAGGGTAGGAGCTGAGTGATTAGGTGGGGTGATCAACAGAAATTCAGTTTTGAGAGTATTTAGTAGGAGATGGTTCTGAGCTAGCCATTGTTGAGTTTGGGTATGGTGTTTACATTTTTATATCCTCTTGCGAGGAGATCTTCAGGTACAATTGTGTATCGTACGCATACATGTGGTATTGGATGTTGGCTCTGTTCAAAATGACCGCAAGAGGTTCAATAAATAGGTTGGAAAGAGTGGGCGAGAGCATAGAACCTTGAGGGACTCCAATAAGGACAGGGGAACTGGAAGCGAGGGCATGATTAACTTTGATCCTTTGCGTGCGGTTGTGAAGGAAGGAGAAAAACCAGTTTAGGACCGGGCCTAACTATCCCATCCTATGTTGTAGGGGATCAATCAAGTTTTTGTGTTTGATGGTATTGAAGGCTGAGGACCGGTCTAGAAGGATCAGGAGAGAAGGGACATTTTGGTTGAGGGCTCTGACAGCGTCATCAACAATGTGAGTTAGTGCCATTTCGGTGCTGTGCCCTGCTCTAAATCCTGACTGATGGGAATCCACGAGTTGATATTTCTCAATATGTTTGCATAGCTGCGAGTGAACGCATTTTTCAAGCAATTGCTGCTGGTGATAGGTCGAAAGTTGTTTGGCTCTGATAAGTCCGCATTGGCCTTCTTGGGGATGGGAGTAACTTATGTTACATGTTACACTTCTTGTGTTTGACCTTCCAGTGGAGCACACACAGCAGCCAAGTTTTCAGTTTATTTATGTGCGACATTTCCATATTTTCAACTAACATATGTGTGATATTCTGGTGATTTATGTGTGACAATTTGAGAGACACTATTGCAAGTGGAACAAAGCAATTAAGTATGTGAATTTATTGTTGGCAGTCAGAGCTGCTGAGGCAGGCCTACCAACGAAAACAAAAGTTTTACAGTGAGGAGGGGGTGGGGCTTCGAGCCGAGAAGTACCTATGTGGCAACTTTGTCGCTGCTCTCACCCCAACCCTCTCCTCCAAAAAAATAAGAAAAAAAGCTTGCTGGTGCCAATGCCCTGGGCTATTTTTACACCTCTTAATGGATGTTGGAAGTTTAATCCCTCCCTAAACAAGCTTGAAATGAGCTGATAACTGCGTTTTTCAGTTTGTTTTCCCTCCCACTGTGTGATATCGGCTCCTCAGCAGGTGGCTGTGTGAAAGAAGCCGATATTGTGTGGCTCACAGTGGCACTGTGTGAGTTGACGAGTCTGTGATGTCTACCACGCAGCTTGGTCACAGCTACCCCCAGGTTTAGACTGAGTCAGAATCTGTCAACATTTCTTCATTCTGTGTGTCTGTAGCAGGTGAGGTGGGCTAGTCCTACTGCTGCTACGCAGTGCACGTGGGGCGGTAAAAGGCCTTTAACCTTTTTAGGGAAAATAAGAGGCTCAGAGAAGGTCCGTTCAGCCCTCCAAGGCCAATAACACAGAAAAACTACTACTGCAGTGCTTATCTGTTTTTTTAATTGTATTTTAAAGATTGAAACCTTATTTTTTTTAAATTAAAATACCTAAAAACGTATTTTTAAAACTGAATTACATTTTTAGGTCTCGGCTAGTGTAGGCTGCGCATGCGCAGTCTCGCTGGCGAGATCTTTTGTCTCAGAGTAGCGAGGCTTAAACCCGTCCCTCTTCTCCATTGGCTGGCCTCCTAAACGGCGAGAAGAGGTCTCTGTGACGATCTCTTTTCGCTGTAAGCCCATCCTTTTCAGATTGAGTGGCGTATTTTTTTCCGTTTCTTTCTCTAAAGAAAAAAACACGCCCCCCCCCAATCCGAAAAGGACGGGGCTTAGAGAAAAAAAATGGCGAGCGATTGTTTTTTTTTTTGTTGTTGTTAGTTTTCGGGACGCATATCCCTGCTGGTTGTAGAGTGCCACTAAACATCTTGTAGTGACCTCAAGGCCCTTTGGGCTATAGGTACAAGTGAGAGTGAATGACGAGTGGTGGGGAACCAATATCGGTAACGTGGAGATTGCTAATCTAACCAACTGGACAACCAGACCTAGCCTGAGCAGTAGACCTGAGAGTTTTATGAAGAAACCTAGTAGGCCTTCAACACATGCTTCTATTTTAAGGAAATCTGAGCACTATACGTGTCCGCCATGCTCGACTGCTGGGGGTGTTGCTGGGCATTAGTGTAGCTGAATTAGGAGAGAGGGTTCCAGTGGCCTAGGCTCCGCCCACTGCATGCAGGCCCGCCCCTTTCCCCAGGACTGCAGATTTGGTCCCAGGCCGACGGGCTGAAGTCGGAAACACGATTCCGTTGTGAAGTGTAATGTGAGCCTGAATATAGACCCTAAGCCGCTTGGCTAGTCATCACCGTCCGAGCCAGTGGTCCAGCGTGCACGGCGCAATCATCGTCGCCAAACTCCAACGCTGATATCAGATGCTAACACTATCCAGGTGAGGTTTCACTAGCACAAACATTTGACCCACCCACTGCAGTCACTGCACGTTTCCCCACGTTGCACCTTGGTATGGCGTTATGTGCACGTGAGCACGTTTCTGAAACCCACGTTCAGCCAGTAGACATTCGCCTAACCAGATCGGTCCCACGCAAAGCCCACGATTAAAAAAAAAAAGCACGAGTGACGAGACACATAAAATGCCTAACTGTCAACGTTTAAGCCAATATCGCGTTGTTCTGCAAAGAGTTTCAACCTTGAGAGTGAGTGGGAATGAATGGTATGAATGCGTCGCCCTCACACAAGGAGCTTCCTGTTAACAAACCCCTTTGGCCTGGCACTTCCGTCTGCAGGATAACGTAACCTTGTGCACTACTTTAGCAGCCCAACACCAAGGCATCCTCGCCGATCACCACTGGGTCATTTCCGCCTGAATATCACACTCAGGGCTGCACTTGGATCCTGCATGTGCTGTTAAAATGCAACCAATTAACGCACAGATTAACACAGTTGCTTTGCAGACGTTGTTTAGCGCAAACTGATCCCATTTGTACAGAAACACACATTATGTAGCGTGTCACGTCTGCAAAACAAAATGACAGCTGGCGCAAGGTGTGCTGGCTATTAGTGCGCACAGTTGCGCATGTGAAACCTATTCTAGTAGTTTCTGCGTGCGCTGTTACACTAAAGAGGGACGGTTTTCTCAGAGGTGACTGGATTAGTACTCTCGGACATGCCGCAGTTCTTTTTACAGTATTAGCAGGCACATGTCTATGTTTCTATGTAGACTCCATGTCATCTGGGCAGGCTGTCGTAGAACATTCAATCGGACATGTATAAGGAAGCGTCTCACGTTTGCGCCTGGTACTTACAAACTAAACGAGTATCTTTGTGGAGAAGATTAAGAACCTCTGTGTTAAAGTGCGTTTAACCCGAAACTCAGCTGGCCACTGCCAATACCTTTTAGTCAACTCTGAGTTCAGCATGTGTGTAAGAGAGCTCCATTATATAAGTGGCAATTACGCTTCTGCTTGAGGTAAGCACAAGATGACCCGTGGTATCAATCACAAATTTTCACACATCAGACAGTCGACGTTAACCCGTGGGGGCTGTGGGGCGCGTAAAAATACAATGACTAATTCCTTCTCTCTGGCTGAGAGCTCGAGCCTCCAAGAATACCATTTTCAAGTGTCTCTCGCCCACAGACTGTGATACAAAGGCAGTCACAGGCCGGATGTGGGTCTTCTCAGAGGAATCTGTGTGTGGGGATCTGTGTGTGTGTGTGGCTCTGTCTGTGTGTGTGGCTGTGTGTGGCTCTGTCTGTGTGTGTGTTGGGCTCTGTCTGTGTGTGTGTTGGGCTCTGTCTGTGTGTGTGTTGGGCTCTGTCTGTTGGGTTCTGTGTGTGTGTCGGGGTCTGTGTGTCAGGCTCTGTGTGTGTGTCGGGCTCTGTGTGTGTGTGTGTGTGTTGGGCTCTGTGTGTGAGTTGGGCTCTGTGTGTGTGGCTCTATATGGGTAGCTTTTTTTGTAGGTGGCTCTGTGTGAGGGTGGCTCTGTGTGTGTGTGTGTGTAGGTGGGTCTCTGTGAGGGTGCTCTGTGTGTGTGTAGGTGGCTCTGTGTAGGTGGCTCTGTGTGTGTGTGGGTGGCTCTATGTTAATGACTGTGTGGGTGGCTTTTGTGTGTGTGGCTCTGTGTGTGGGTGCAAATGCAATAGGTCTGGCATTTGCGAGGGATTAAGCTATTGGCATTGTAAATGACAATGCCATTTATTTATATGTTTTAAAAACATAAACGTAAATAAAAATGTCATGAGCAATGCCAATAGCTCTAACTTTAACAATGCCGAGACCATTGCATTGTAAATACTTGTTTTTTCTGTTGCCGCATTTGCACTTTTTCCGCTGCATTGAAAGATGCTTGATGCATCTAGGGGCCATTGATCGATTACCAGGGAACCAATCAGACATAAGGGGGCACAGCCTGTAAGAGCTCGCTCCCCTTCAAATATTGGCTACCGCGCTGACGCACCAGCCATAGCTACCTATGCTGCTCTGAGGTTTTTTATTGTATTTTAAAGAAAACCCCCACTTTAATTTTTAAAAACTGAAATACCTGAAACGTTCTTATTAAAACCGAATTACATTCTTTTGTTCTGTTGCCGCCTTTGCATTTTTCCCTCTGCCTTGAAAGACGCTAGCCGCCTCTAGGGCAGCATTAATTGATCACCAGACGTAAGGGGGAGGAGCCTGTTAAAGCATGTTCCTCTACAGATGGTGGCTACGGCGCAGACACACACCAAAGGCGAGCCCTTCTACTCCCGGACCCCTTGTCTTGCCTGCCCAGAAAGGCCCCCAGCTTCTACCTATTCTCGAGAACAACAACTGATGATATGATGAGTTGGTAAGCCTCTCTCATGCACATAATTCGGATTTGCAGACATGTATGATCTAAGATCCTGCATGTGTGATACATTTGGCTTTAGGACTATTCCCTTGTAATGCCAGCTCCCCGCAAAAGTCCTGTAACAGCACAAAAATAGCAATGCCCTCTAAGGAACCAGTTGGGTGAGATGTAAAACGTAAGGCTTCTTAACCAAAACAAGGTCACTGATTAAAGAGAAGTCTGAATTTGCTAAATTTAAATCTACTCAAGACCTGGACTGGGTATTTATCACAGAGTTGTGGGCGAATGATGCCACAGGCCCTGATCTAGGGGATGCTATCCAATCGATTATTCAATCCTCAGACTTGACAGAGTATGCTGGCCATGAGGAGGACTGGCTAGTCTATATAATGTACAGTATCAAGGTCAACTGGAGTCAAATGTATGCAGTAGCTCCTGTGAAACTCTATACTTTAAAACCAAAATCTCCCCTACTATCTCATATGGGGGAAATACTAAGTTACAGACTCCCAGGATACAGAATGCCTGTCCTTACCGAAATATCCAATTTTACAGAGCACCACTTTGCAAATAGTAACATCACCATCTTGGGTATTTCAGTTTTCACATGGAGGACAGTACCAATAGAGACACTGTTATTTAGAAGACTTTGGCCTGCCATGGGCATGTACAGTTGTTCACGACCCCCAAACATTTGGCAGGACACACCCAGGTGAGATTTCTTCCAGTGACCGCTGGTTGTCCTTCCAGAAGGTGGTCCAGCTTAGCTGGTCGGATCATAATGAAGTCACCTTCTCACTTAAATTTGCCACTTGCACAAAGCAGGGTTACGCTCATTATTAGTAAGATCTTCAGAAGGGACTGGAAGGCTGTGTCAACAGAATCCTTTGATATTACTCTTGGAAGAAAGACTTTTAGTGGCCAGGAGGATGTGGACAGAGAGGCGGAGGACTTGCTCAACCTGGTTGTGTCCAGGAACAGACAAGGTAGTACCTATATAGGAAGTCAAACCCAGCAGTAAACTGCCTACAGCCCCCTGGTTTACAAAAAGACTAAGGCGTCTCAGGCAGCTCTGCTGCTGTCAGGAACGTGCTTGGAATGTAATGTAATGTATGTGTTCTTGTAAAGGGACGAAAATAACAAGGACCCCCTGTTTATGTAACAGAATATGTTATACAGGGAAATTAGACAGTATGAAAAAAGGCATCAAAATTGATATCACCAGGGAGAGAACAACATGTGGAAGGCACAACAATCAATTAAAAAGTACAAAATTTTGTTTTTTTATTAAGTATATATACTCCGAATAAAAACATTCAAATACAAAAACAAATACATTCAACCTATTCTAATCATAAAAAACAATAATTGACACACAAGGTAAAATTGTCAATAACACAATTAATTGTAAGTTCATAAAACAGTGGCAAACAAATGTAATCTTCGACGCGCGTTTCGGCGTATTAACAAGAACGCCTTCTTCAGGAGCCACATATAAAATCAAAAAGTTGAAAATACTACGTAGTTCCAAATGATGGCTGGAACACAGGAGAACGCTCCGTTCCTAATCGTGTGGACGGATGTGGGGTTTAGTTCCTTTTGGTTATACTAAACCATCCAACCAAAATACTAATGTTGGTCAATTCAGTGTATGAAGGAAAATGTTTAAAACGGCAACCAATCGATATCAGTGCTAAAGCATACAACCACTTATAAAGCAGAACGGCTCTTCATTGATATGGCGCTCGTCGCTTTTGAGAATTTCTTTAAAACGAAAAGTAGTCGGCTTGGTTGGTAAATGTACACGGGAACGCGGTCAATACAGCTGCTCCCAAGACAGCTTTCGCTTTAAAGATACCGCTGAGGGAGCAGCTTTATTGACCGCGTTCCCGTGTACATTTACCAACCAAGCCGACTACTTTTCGTTTTAAAGAAATTCTCAAAAGCGACGAGCGCCATATCAATGAAGAGCCGTTCTGCTTTATAAGTGGTTGTATGCTTTAGCACTGATATCGATTGGTTGCCGTTTTAAACATTTTCCTTCATACACTGAATTGACCAACATTAGTATTTTGGTTGGATGGTTTAGTATAACCAAAAGGAACTAAACCCCACATCCGTCCACACGATTAGGAACGGAGCGTTCTCCTGTGTTCCAGCCATCATTTGGAACTACGTAGTATTTTCAACTTTTTGATTTTATATGTGGCTCCTGAAGAAGGCGTTCTTGTTAATACGCCGAAACGCGCGTCGAAGATTACATTTGTTTGCCACTGTTTTATGAACTTACAATTAATTGTGTTATTGACAATTTTACCTTGTGTGTCAATTATTGTTTTTTATGATTAGAATAGGTTGAATGTATTTGTTTTTGTATTTGAATGTTTTTATTCGGAGTATATATACTTAATAAAAAAACAAAATTTTGTACTTTTTAATTGATTGTTGTGCCTTCCACATGTTGTTCTCTCCCTGGTGATATCAATTTTGATGCCTTTTTTCATACTGTGTTCTTGTAAAGCGCACTGCTGCCCTGAGGCGTCGTGGCGCTGTAGACCGCTGGGGAACTCATCCTGGCTATCCCTGTGAGATGGTTCCTACTGGGTATCTCCAAGGTGAAACCAGGCATCCCCGGCGAATGTGGGGGGCCGTTGTAGAGATGAGGCAAGCTAATGCCCAGAGTTGCAGAGTGTGATTCCTGGTTAGAGTAGGCACCGAGGCGAGAATTATCGAGTCCGCTGACCCTGGTCCACGACCCTGCCGCGTCGGGAATTGAACCCTGGTCCCGGGCCGTTCTCTGCTTCCGGGTCTGCCGCCTCTAACCAGTGAGCCACACCACTCCAAGAAGCATTGTGAGATGCAGGAAAGTTTGGCATATAATATATTGATCAGGGACTACAAATTAGTTGTTTACAACAAGTGGAAGGGTTAGTTTCATAGGGCGATTGCCACTCATAGGGAGTGGTAGGTCCAGTCTCAGAGTTTGCCCTGAGGTTGTAATACAAAAAGGGCTGATCTGGTTCTCAAACTAATGAATGTACGTATCACGTTGGTGTTTGTGGATGTTGTGGGTCTCATGGGTCCTACACGTGGGCATCCATTATGTTGGATGTAATGCCCTCACACACCCTTTCAGGTGTCATGTTTCATCATCTGGGCTGCTCCTCAATGGGTCGGCGGTGCAATACCCAACGGGCGACACCTCAAAGAGGGGCACTTTGGCGGAGATCTTCTATCCAACTGCCGTCAGGTGAAGTGGGGGTGTGGGGCCAGAATAGCCTAGACGTGTTATGCAAGTTAAAATAAAGCTAAGGGTACCAGGATCAGGTTTATTCTGGGGGTCCCCTGCTTTAATTAAAAGGAATTACTAACTGGTACTCGCTGGAATATTATGCTTCCTGTTACGAGTCTCAGTTTAGTGTGTGCTCTGAATGGTCGACATGTTTCTCGCGTTTGTCCAATGACTTGCGATTCTTTAGGACCTTAATGAAGATTTTCTAAGGGGAGCAACTGTCTACGTCAGTGTGATCTACCTGAGTATCTAGTGTTTAAATTTAATAGAGACAATTATATAGTCCACAAGAAAAAATGCTCCATGTGTTATACCTGTGTTGCGCTGCATCTACCTGTATTTGGAGATAAAAGAGCAATTCACAACAGGTTTATCATCAAACAAAAAAACACAAGGGTGACTTTGTACATTCCAAAATGTCATGCTAGAAAAAGTACAACTAGCATGTGGGTTAAAAACAATGACAATTGTGTTGTCAGTAAGCCAAGTAGTGAGCATGCCCCTGTGGAAAAACGTAATTAAAAACATACGTAGCAACAGCAATTAAATCAGTGGTGAGAACTCATCACTCACCTAATGGTTTAGAGTGTGTAAGCAACAACAGTACCCGGCGGACTGTACATAGGTTTGAGACATCCAGAATTTGGCTGGTTTAAGGAGGAAATGTGTGGTTAGGAAGATGATTGTCTAAAAACTGCTAAACTATGCTGAAGTGTAGGCTACGTAGGTATAGGGTATCAGCCAATGCTCTGTGTTGTATTCTAATATTAGGAATACAGCTATCTAGCAAAGCTTACATCAAGTGCGGGTGTGTATCTGAGTAACCACACTGTGTGCTGTATTGCTATCGCCAACTTTTGAGGCAATCACTCAGTAGAAATATGGGCAACATCAGTGTGTTGACTGTCATATGTGTACCGTGCGGACAGTGCGTATAGGTGGTCCTGGTGCCCATGTCCGGTAACTACCTTGATCATTACCATCTGGCTGTATACGCATAGATCTGTGTTGCGGACCCGTCTAAGTTATGTGTGGACCGGCGTAAAGTACCCCATTGTGGTGCTTGCGTCTGTCGTGTGTTAACGTCACTAGATCTAATAATCAGGGCGACTGTGGTGGCCGTTAACCCCATGTAAGTATTTATGTGAGCCTCTCGATGTCTAATTAAACATTCGAGAAGCGCCCGGGAGAGCGTTGGTGTTCGTTATACCGCCCAGCATTGTACATGCAAGCCCCATTGTCGCGAGCCTCTTGGTGTCTCATTACAAGTTCGTGAGGCGCCGCCTGGCAAAAAATACCCAGTTTAAGGGCTTGCGTCTGTCGTATGCTAACCTCAGTAGATCTACTAAACGGGTCGGCTGTGGTGGCCTTTAACCCCATGTGAATACAGAGGCCAATGTATTGTCGCTAGTCTCTCGATGTCTACTCAAACGTTTGAGAAGTGTCCGGGTAAATCGTTTGTGTTCGTTATACCGCCCAGCATAGTATATACGAACCCCATTGTCGCGAGCCTCTCAGTGTCCCATTACAAGTTCGAGAGGCGCCGCCCGACAGTGTATATATAAACCCCATTGTCGCGAGCCTCTGGATGTCCCATTACAAAGTCGATTGGCGCCCGGGTTTAAACGCTTGCGTATGGGGCATAAAAGGCAGTATGTTGGGTGGAATGGGATCGTGACCACATAATTACTTTAAACCTATCCCATCAAATGCTGGATCGCGGCCATCCCACGTATCTGATGGTTATGGGACCCCCCGCACTTTAAAAGACTACGTCCATGATTTTTACTTACTTGTAGTCGCCCGCGTCGTCAGTATGACCTACCCCACGCCGCCGGGTCCGGCAGGTAACTGGAAACCCTGCGGCTATAAATTAAAGTTTTTCGGTCATGTCATGTGACCGCGGGGTGAAGGTTCACTGAAGGTGTGTGACTGGGCAAATATTGAAGGTCATGTGATATTGGTGGTGCGGTAGGCGTCCATGACAGAGTGGTGTTGTTAGGCCGTGGAGATGCCGTTTTCAAGTGTGTTACACTTTCGTCGGGTTTAAATGAACTTATGGATTGTGTAGTAATGTAATGTAATGTAAGATCACACTTATATAGCGCTACTACCGCTCCAGGGAGCATCTTGGCGCTCAACACCCAACCCCGCTGGAAAAGGTTGGTGGACTGAAGGCAACTTCGAACGCATTACAAGCTTTACACCAGTGCCCTACAGGCTGCATCAGTGAGGGAGAAGATCCATGTCTTCAAAGATTTCCTGAAATAACTCTCCTTAGCTATGAGCCGAAGCTGAGGTGGCAATTTGTTCCAAGCTCTAGAGCCTAATACAAAGAAATATTTCCCCCCTTTAGTGGCCACCCCTGAGGAGTTTAAGAGTTTACCAGAACTTCTGGAAGATGTAATAGAATCACCCATGAGGAAGTCAATAGTTTACCGGCTGGGTGACCCAGTGCGTACTATCCAGAGGTGTTCAACTACATTAAGAACCGGGAAGGAGTGCCGCATTAATAAATTAATTGTTCGGGTAGGGCCTATGTTTTGGCATGGGTCTTAGTTGTCTTAATCTGGGTTGGCTCAGTCTGGCATGTATATTGACAGTGCACTTAAAGATAGCAGTTTATTTAAGTGTGTTACACTCTCAACAGGACTAAACGAACATAAGGATTGAGTTTTTTTGGGTCACCCCTGAGGAATTTAATGTTTTACCAGAACTTCTGGAAGTTGTAAGAGTCACCCATGAGAAGGTCAGAAGTTTGACGGTGAGTGGCCCAGTGCGTACCATACAGAGGTGTCCAACTAAATTGTGTGTTGGAGAACTAGGTGCGAGAGCCTCATAAATTCTTTTGATGTTCGGGTAGGACCTGTGTATTGGCATGGGTCACACTTGAAGATTTCAGTATACATATAGAGTTTACCAATCAGAAGAGTCTATGGTGTGTTCTATATGGTGGAGTCATTTAGAGGGCGGTATTTCCTCATTCAGGCCTGAGCTGTCAGTGGATAAGCGGTGTATCCACCTTTGTTCTTTAAAGAACAGACTCTGTTTGGATGTTCTGGGATTGGCCTCCAAGACTAGCCATTTGAGAGAATCAGCCGTGTGGTTTTGTTCCATATAGTGTTTGCACATTTTAGTGTTACTCTTTTTACAACGGAAGTTACTCCGTTGCTCGGAGATGCGTATTTTGATCGGGCGGGTCGTCATCCCCACATAGTATAAACCACATGGGCAGGTCAAAAGGTAAATGCAGTTTGTGCTATTGCAATTTGTATGGCCCCTTAACTCCCAGGTGAAGGAGTCGTTCAGCGTTATTACTGCACATTCCGCAGGGATAATGTCCCTTGACTGCGGGTAATTGCCAAAGGGTGGTCTCTGGTCCTGTCAGTTTTTTCTTTGGTCTAGTCTGGACTAGGATATGTTTGATGTTTTTGAACCTTTTGAATGCGAACCGGGGTGGTTGGAGTTCAAGGATTCCTGTGTTGAGTATCTGCCAGTGTCGTTTAAGGATCTTTTCTACTTCATCGGATGCTGGTGTGAATGTTGTCACACAAGTCATTGGTTGATTCTCAACCGGATCCTTCAACCTACGTTCAAGTAGACTTTCCCTGTGGTTGTGCTGCGCTCTTTTCCTGGCTTTTGGATATTTCCCTTGAAGGGTAACCTCGGTCTGTCAGGTTTCTGGAGAGGATTGTCGACTCTATTTTGTAGTTCTCTATATTTCTACAGTTCCTCCTGACCCTTAAGAACTGACCGAAGGGTAAGTTGATTCTCAGTGCTCTGGGGTGGTGATGTTGTTGGATCTGTTCGCAGTCTTCAATACCGTCTCCCCATCCCAGTTGATGTAATGATGACTGGAATTGGGTATCACAGATTTAGCTCTGAAACTGCTGTCTTCATTCCTTGAGGATAGATCTCAAAGGGTGGCTGTGAATCAGTTCCAATCTGACCCATTCTCCCTGCCATGTGGGGTGCCGCATGGCTCATCCTTGAGCCCCACAATGTTTAATCTCTACATCTCCCCACTGGCCAGGCTCATACACTTTGTTGGGCTACAAGTAGGGTCGTATGCCAACGACACCCAGATAATCATGTAGATTTCTAAATACTTTAATGCTACCACAGCCAACTTAAACAGCTGTATGACGGCAGTAGCTGGGTGGATGGAAAAAAACGATCTGAAGCTTAATGGGGAGAAGACTGAGGTGATTTTCTTCACAACACAAGCCTCTATGTGGAATAATAACTCGTGGCCTGATATGCTGGGTACCTCACCAGCTCCTAGAGACATAGCCAAGAACCTGAGGAACATTCTGGACAGTGAACTTTCACTTGACAGCTGGTCAGTCACACTACGACTACTTGTTTCTGGATTATCAGAATGTTAAAGAAAATTGTTACATTCATTCCCATTTCTGCATGGAAACTAGTGGCTTTGGCGTTGGTCTCCTCTAGAGTCGATTATTGCAATGCGCTTTTACCTTTAGACCAACAATAACACTCAAGCCAAACTGCAATTAGTGCAGAATGCGCTGGCAGGTCCACCTTAGATATTCTGAAATGGCACTCTGTGTTCAAGGGACTCCATGACCTGCACTGGCTCCCAATGAAAAGCGTATAATGTTTAGGGCACTCTGCATTGTACATAAGGCCGTCTACCATGTTAGTCCGGAAGGAATGAAAGCTATATTTCATTGGTATAACCCATGGAGAAATCTCTGTTCATCTCACTACAACTTGGTATCTGTGCCCGGAGCCTGGAAGAAAAGATGGGAAGGCTAATCTTTATTGGTCGCGGCTGCAAGGCTCTGGAACTCGTTTTTGTCAACTGACTTGTATTAAATTGCTCTCTCTCTTTAGAAAAACCTTAAAGAACTGTTGCTTCATCCTGTTGGGACAGTTAGTTTGTCTGATTGTTAGAACTGGGGGTCTCTAGTTGGCAGAGGTAGGTACCACTGTCCAAATAGGGACCCTTGCTTCTAGTCAGGATAAGGTGGAACCCTCTGAGATAACCCCTGCTCACCCTCTAGGTAGCTTGGCAAGAGCAGTCAAGGCTAATCAGAAGGCAACGTGTAAAGTATTTGTACCAACAGTCACAGTAACACAGTGAAAACACCACAAACTGACTACACAACAGTTTAGAAAAATAAAGGTATTTAATCTAAACTACACAAGACCAAAACGACAAAAATCCAACATACCCGGTCCAAGAATATGGTTGCAAAAGAGTTCTTAAGGTTGCGATAAAAATAATCCTCAGTTGCGTGAAAAGTTCACAGTTGCGCCACGTTTAGCCAACAGTACCTTTAGTTGCGGTAGAAAACAAGCGAGGCGTTGCTCCTGAGACCTTGGGGAGGCGATGCAACAACCCAGCTGCAGCACGGGCGTGTTGCGACGAATCCGGTCTGTATGGAGAGGAAGGCCACTTGTATGGATTCCGGTGCGTAGGTTCCGCAGGAAGTTTGTTCTCGCAAAGGCACGATGCGTCGATCTCGTATGGGCTGCGATGATCTCCAGGGCAACGATGCGCGATCCAGCGGCGATCTCTCTCGCAGCTCCTCGATGCGATGGCTCTGCGACTATGTTCGCAGCGCCGTGATGCGGTCCGCAAGCAAGCGGTGCGGCGATCTCACTCAGCGACGACAGGCTCTGCGATGACACTTGCAGCTATGGTAATCTTCCCGCACCGGTCTGATGCGTCCTGAAAATGAAGGATGCAACGGCTCTGGCAGCGGCAACAGATCTCAGCCTTCGTAGCGGCGGGAATTTCCTTGCACTGTCGGGGATGCGCTCCACAGCGAGCAATGCAATAACTTTTCTGTAGCAAAGTCTTTAAAGCAGAATTTCCAGCTTCCCAGCACAGGTACAACTTCCAGAGGCACCACACATGGGCCACGCACTCCAGGAACAACAGAACTCTCTCAGTAGAACTCAGGGGGACCTGGGGTGAAGTCCTTTTGTTCCTGGGAATTCAAAACAGGGAGCCAGCTCTTCTCAGGCCCTTGGAGATTCCTTCAAGCAAGGGGACACAGCCCAAAGCAAAGGCCCTCCCCCCCCCCCCTTGGCAGCAAAGCAACAGCAGGGCAATCCAGCAGAGCAACAGCTGGACAATCTTCCTTCTTCAGTTTCAGCTTTCTCCTTGGCAGAGGTTCCTTCTTGATTCCAGGGTGATCTATTTTTCTGTAGTCAGGGGTCCTATACTTATACCCCTAAAAGTCTTTGTTCTCTTTGTGCAAGTGGGCCCTGAGCCCGGTTTGAACCAGTTCTGGGTGTTCCTTGAGCACTTTGTTTTCATGGCTTCTCCTTTCCTTTCAGAGTGAGGGGCAGGGTCGTCAGCCACCCAGCAGGAGGTGGAGCCAGCATTGTGGAAGGCAGGCACAGCCCTATTCAGGCCCAGATGCTATCTCCTCCCACCACTAAAGTTGCAATGCAGTCATTCAGCCTAGGGCTGACTCAGCCAGCCTCCTGGGGAATCCCCAGCCCCTGTCACTCTCAAACCAGATAGTCAATACAGAAACAGGCCAAGGCACACAGAAAGGGCAGACAAGAGAACAGCAACTTTCTAAAAGTGCTGTTCTCAAACACAGGATTCAAAAACAACCTTTTCAAAAAGGTGTGTTATTAAATTCTGAGTTCAGGGATACTAGACGTTTATGTCCTATCATGTTCCTATGGGAAGATATGCTGGTAGCCACTGTAGCCAGCATCCCACATGATAACCTATGGAGCAAGATAGCCTTGCAGCAGTGAAAAACGAAAATGGCTGTAATTCACTACCAGAGCATGTCACCTGCACCAGTACATGCTCTACCTTTCACATACACTGCACCCTGCCCAAGGGGATACCTTGGGCCTTCCATAGGGGTGACCAATGTGCACAAAAAGGGAAGGGTTAGGCCTGATCAGTGGGGACACTGACCAGGAGGACATGGCAGTTCACAGACTGCACACAGGCACTGCGGTGGCAGGTCTGAGACACCATTTTGGGGCTACTCCTGTGGGTTGCACAAGCAGTGCTGCGGGCCCACTAGTAGCATTTGTATCACCAGCCCTGGCACACTCAATGCACTTTACTAGGGACTTCTTGGTGATACAAATATGCCAATTATGTGTATCCAATCACAATAACAATTTATACAGAGAGCATATGCACTTTAGCACAGATCAGCAGTGGTAAAGTGCGCAGAGTCCTATTGCCAACAGGCACAGGTCAGGAAAAATAAGGGAGGAAGAAGCAAAAAGTTTGAGGATAACCCTGCAAGAAGGGCCAGTTCCAACACTGGTATATCTATTAAACCAGAGGCACGGCTGAGCGGTTCTCTGAAGCTGGAGCACCTTGACATCTACAGGCATTTGCTGCGCTTCATAAAGTTTGATCATCTCATATCAAAGAGGATTACCAAGCCAAATTGACACAACTCTATTTATATCCTGGGATCATCTGCACATATAATATTGGCTTCAGACAGTGATGTACAGCCAATTTACACTGCTTGAACCGGGCTGTACATCAGTGCGAGGGACCTCTATTGGACTGCATGTTTTTTCTTACTTTCTCCCCTCCTTAGTGTCCCTGTGTGCTGTTTACATTTTATGGAAACCGGATCACAGACGGCTTGTAACATTTGCACTTTTTTAAAATGAATTGTTTGTATAAACATTCTTGGGTTTCCTTGATTGTTGTTTTCGCCAAGTCTCCCCACTCCTTCCCATCCCTTATTGGATCTCACTCACATAGTCTGTGTTACTACCCTCCCTCCCCGAGCCTCTTTTGCTTTTCATCAACTTTCTTTTGTCTACCATCCCTTTAGGGTTGTTTTTATCCGAAACTGTGGGCCCTTCGATGGCACTCTTTTATTTTCTCTAAAGACTTTGCATTGCTCCTTATGAGCCTTTATCAGTTTACAACATTTTTGCACTTGCCCGTATACTGCCCGAGATTATGTGAAAAACATCTTTTTCAGCTAATATTTAAATTATAAGTGCTGTACTCCTATTGCATTCCCTCACCATTGCCCATTTTAACCTCTACAGTTTGCATGTTGCTCTCGCCTGGGCTTAGAGCGATAAATTGCATGATGTGATAGCGGTCTCTTTCTTTCAGTTCCATCTGGGCCCAACACTAATGTCTCACTTAAAGGGCCACCATCCCTCTCTTTAGGGCTCGCCTGCTGATGCGCTCACTCATAGCTGGCGAAGCTCTATTGTGGTTTATCCAGAGTTTAACCACCACTGGCGATTCCACTGGCGATTCCTTGCAGCGCATGTGCTTTTTAGGTCATTGTGCAAGCGTAAGCCCTAAAAAGCGCGTGCACAATGCCACCAGCCGCCTGCCTGCCTGCCTCGCATTACCACATCAAAGGCAGCCCTCCCAGCGCATTTCTCACCCCTGATTATACACGGCCGGCCGTACTTTCAGTTTCACGGCCGCCAGGCCGTGTCTCCTTTTATGCTCTCCGATGCCGTGTCTCGCGTTTCTCCTCCCCCCAGTGTACTTTTTTAAAACTTGTGTAATATGAGCAGTCTGATTTTAAGCCTAACGAACACACAGCACAGATAAATGTTTGCAGCTTGTGTGCTTCATACGACAAACTGTAATCCTATGATCAGACAGGTAAGTCCCTTTATCATTTATGTGTGCATTCCCCCGTGATCGCTCTTACCGGCACTGTGGCCTCCCATTACGAGTGCAGTCGCTATACTGGAAACGCGTAGTTCGTAAACCCTGATACGAATGTAAAACGGATGCCTTTAAAGTGTGTGTTATACACAGTTTCTCGGACACCATGGAGCACCTTGAAATACCATAAAACTGCCTGGGGCACTTCAGCCGAGACTGGCAAGGTTGCAAGGTATTTCATTGCTGACGTCATCAGCAAGAACTTATTTTCACTTAACTTATGTGCTACTCCAAGTGTACCGGCCACACTGTTGACTAGATACAAACAAATAGGAGCCATATAGTTTATATAAATAAAGCATGCTTCAGTTGACCGCATAATTTCACTTTCGTTTTGACATGTGCGGAGGGGAGGCTTTCCAGATTCACTTCTGCTCGTTCTTGCTAAACAATGCACAGGTTTAGTCCGTTGCTGCATCACGCTGTTTACAAGGCACATTGAGTATTTCAAAGTACCACATTTTTCACGTTATTTGTGTGGTGTCTGTACCTGGCAGTTTTTGCTTCGCGTTTGTGACTTATTTGTGCATTATGAATTTGCATCTTTTGCATCTGATTTGTCATGTGTAGGTGGCCTTTAATTAAGCAGTGTATTTTAAAGTGCATTTTAAGTGCAGCACACACATTAAAAGTGTTGCTTGTTGAATCTTGGCATCCACCAATACCGCCTGTGTTTTAAAAAAAATGTTGACTTTCTACCATTATAAATGGTTAAGTGGCATTAAATACATTCATTAGTGTTGTTTTTTTTTTCACTTCAAGCTTCCCAATCAGTACTGGTATATGTCAAGTTTTTTTGAGTCAAGTTTGTCAGAACTGACATACTGACTTGTCTCAATGCATTTATATACAGCACGGACTGTACCTTATTAGGGTCTCAAAGTACTGTCTTCCGGAATTTACTCCTCTTATATCTGTAAAGAATGCCTCTATTCTGTGGCCAGAGGAGAACTTTGAGGAGGACCGAGGACCAGGAATCATGGAATGAGGACACACTGAATTCCACTGTGGCAGCTGAATTAGTGTGTTCTTTTTATCCTCGGTCCCCTTTTTTTAGGTTTCTGTGTTTTGTGCTTGCACTTTTCATGGTGAACATATTGTATTCTACACCTTAAGGGGGTTGGGGTCTATCTCTCTAAGCTCGGGACTTCTTTGCTTTCGTACCTTCAGCCATTGGCTTGCTGATATTGTCATTCACCCATTGGTTTAGACTGAGGAATATTTTGTCATCAGTGTTTTTCTATTGGTTGCATAGGTGTGCCTTACGTTCCATCAGAGTTCGTGAGCAACTAATTTACAGTCCACAAGCAGTCCTGTAAAACTGGGAGTGAACATTGAGTGCAGCGCCTGCTTCAGGGACGCAGGGCTTTATATTTTAGCATTCTTTTGCCTATTCCTTTGCTCCGATCGAGCGTGCACTTTACAGTGCCCCAGGACACAAGTAGGGACCGACTAAAGTGCTCCCGTAGCAACACGCACTCTATGGTCTCCCCGGGGGCAAAAGCAGGCATCCACTCTAGTGGCCTTTTTTTCAGTGTGCGTGCTGTATATATAGCAAGCAATAGAACAAAACAAATACCAATGCTGAGAGATTCACTTTACCACTAAACAATTCACATAAGTAGCTGTTTTGAATTAAGCACAAACAACTTGCTTAAAGTATAGCAACATACACATTTTAATCTTTCTTTTTTGATTTCTTCACCTTTTATAACACTATTTTTTGGTGCATGGAAATACAAGCAGTTTTATATACAATATATACAACAATTATGTAAATAACACAATAACATTTGCATACCTCATACATTCTTGGCCATTCAGTCATACAAAACACATTCACACAAAATGACTAAACAAAAATAACAATAGGTCACCGTATCTGATAGACTGTTGTTATAAATTAATGGAAAGAATCCTTTTGTGCTTTTACAGTTTATAAAGTCTTAACAGAACGCAAATCGGGAAGAGTGTCCACATCTCTTGCTAATGGTTAAGAAATCGCTGTGAAACAATGAGTATGGACCAGATACGGGACTGGGCTGGTCGACGCGTTTCGAACCCCTATTAATGGCGGGGTTCTCCTCAGGACCAAAAAGGGTTCTGTAACAATAACAAAAGACATAACTACTTTAGGATTGCAATCCAGAGAGCCAAATGAGACTAAGCCCCTATATAAAACACCAGCCGCCCCCTACCTTAAATCACTTGGTCAATGATCCAAACGTAACAGGATAGTATTTCCAAACCAGAAAAAGGTGGTATTTCCACAATGAAGTGCACGCGGGGGCTGCAGAAGGGACAAACACAAAGGCGCGCTACATTAAGTCACAGCAATCACTCTCATGTGAACCCCCTCACGGACCCTGTTCCGAGGGCGAAACTTACCCGCTAGGGCGATGGCGTCTAACTCGCCATGGATTCCATGACTTTCCTTGTTGCTATGGAGGAGGGCTTGGGTTGTTCACCGCTGTAAGAAAATCGGAGTGAAAGTGTGAGTCTGTCGGTAGCGTAGAGCCGGCTGTCAATTCCTCGCGGCTGTTAGCTCGGCGGAGCACGTACCGGTTGAGGGAAACTTCGGCACTTCACACAGACGGGCGGAATGAGTCACCTTCGCTTGCTGCATGACCGCGGCTACAACTTCCTGGTTAAAAGCCGTCCCGGGTGCTTCTGGGACATGTAGTTTGATGCATGAACTGGCGGGTGGAACGAGCTGGTAGCTGAATCAAAGCAAGGGGGTGGGTCGTGTGTTGTGATCCAAGTTTAGACAGATTAGTACGACCCCCTGCAAAAGTGTATAATGTAAAATGCTGTGACCACGGAGCCAGGAAGCAAAATTGGAGGGAGTTCAGCTGTTAGGCTTATAAATTTCATTAAGGCCCCTCAATGCTGTATTAAATTTCATTATCAACATCGCTTCACGCTGGGATAGTTTAGCGTCCAAGTCACCGCCACGTGGGTCCCTTTCGATTTTGGAAAGGACTGTCCATTTTAGATCCGTTTGCTCATGTTTTAAATTAGTCCAATGATTTACCAATGGGGCATTTTCGACCCCTCTGCGAATCCGGGATTTATGTTGCGTAATCCGATTCCTGACTTCTTGTGTGGTCTTCCCGATGTAAACCAAAAGACATGGACAGACAATGGCATAAACCACATTTTTGGTTTTGCAGTTCGTGAAGGTATAATGCTTCCAATAGATGTTCTCAAAAGTGAAAACAGAGTCCTCAATTGTTTCATTACAACAGGTACACGTCCCGCACTTATGATGTCCTTTGGTTGGGGGTAGTCCAAACAAGCTTTTCAATGTTGGAGCTTTGACGATCGGAAGAGCAGCTCTCACAATATGGTTAGCCACGCTTTTCTCTTTTTTGTACGCAAATAGTGGGGGTAAGGTGAAATCTTCATGTTGATCTTTCAATAAATGCCAATTGGACATTATGAGTTTTTTGTGTTGGTTTACTGCTGGGCGAAACGTGGTGACACAGACCAACCTTTTCAACTCTGGTTTGATTTTCTTTTCAAGTAAGGTCTCTCGTGGGGTCCACCATGCTCGTTTGAGGGAGTTTTTTAACAGTTTTTTAGGATATCCTCTTTGAATGAGACGGTCTTTTAAGTGGCCAGCGTGTTTGAAATACTCCTCTTTCCTTGCACAATTTCGACGGATCCTAAGAAATTGGCCGAATGGTCAGGAATCGGATTATGCAACATAAATCCCGGATTCGCAGAGGGGTCGAAAATGCCCCATTGGTAAATCATTGGACTAATTTAAAACATGAGCAAACCGATCCAAAATGGACAGTCCTTTCCAAAATCGAAAGGGACCCACGTGGCGGTGACTTGGACGCTAAACTATCCCAGAGTGAAGCGATGTTGATAATGAAATTTAATACAGCATTGAGGGGCCTTAATGCAATTTCTGAAATTTATAAGCCTAACAGCTGAACTCCCTCCAATTTTGCTTCCTGGCTCCGTGGTCACAGCATTTTACATCATACACTTTTGCAGGGGGTCGTACTAATCTGTCTAAACTTGGATCACAACACACGACCCACCCCCTTGCTTTGATTCAGCTACCAGCTCGTTCCACCCGCCAGTTCATGCATCAAACTACATGTCCCAGAAGCACCCGGGACGGCTTTTAACTAGGAAGTTGTAGCCGCGGTCACGCAGCAAGCGAAGGTGACTCATTCTGCCAGTCTGTGTGAAGTGCCGAAGTTCCCCTCAACCGGTACGTACTCCGCCGAGCTAACAGCCGCGAGGAATTGACAGCCGGCTCTACGCTACCGACAGACTCACACTTTCTCTCCGATTTTCTTACAGCGGTGAACAACCCAAGCCCTCCTCCATAGCAACAAGGAAAGTCATGGAATCCATGGCGAGTTAGACGCCATCGCCCTAGCGGGTAAGTTTCGCCCTCGGAACAGGGTCCGTGAGGGGGTTCACATGAGAGTGATTGCTGTGACTTAATGTAGCGCGCCTTTGTGTTTGTCCCTTCTGCAGCCCCCGCGTGCACTTCATTGTGGAAATACCACCTTTTTCTGGTTTGGAAATACTATCCTGTTACGTTTGGATCATTGACCAAGTGATTTAAGGTAGGGAGCGGCTGGTGTTTTATATAGGGGCTTAGTCTCATTTGGCTCTCTGGATTGCAATCCTAAAGTAGTTATGTCTTTTGTTATTGTTACAGAACCCTTTTTGGTCCTGAGGAGAACCCCGCCATTAATAGGGGTTCGAAACGCGTCGACCAGCCCAGTCCCGTATCTGGTCCATACTCATTGTTTCACAGCGATTTCTTAACCATTAGCAAGAGATGTGGACACTCTTCCCGATTTGCGTTCTGTTAAGACTTTATAAACTGTAAAAGCACAAAAGGATTCTTTCCATTAATTTATCACAACAGTCTATCAGATACGGTGACCTATTGTTATTTTCGTTTAGTCATTTTGTGTGAATGTGTTTTGTATGACTGAATGGCCAAGAATGTATGAGGTATGCAAATGTTATTGTGTTATTTACATAATTGTTGTATATATTGTATATAAAACTGCTTGTATTTCCATGCACCAAAAAATAGTGTTATAAAAGGTGAAGAAATCAAAAAAGAAAGATAAAAATTTGTATGTTGCTATACTTTAAGCAAGTTGTTTGTGCTTAATTCAAAACAGCTACTTATGTGAATTGTTTAGTGGTAAAGTGAATCTCTCAGCATTGGTATTTGTTTTGTTATATTGTTCTGGTTTGACTCAGCCGTGCTGAGTTAGGAGTCAAGACCCTAGTGTGATTTTTGGTATACATAGCAAGCAGCATGGAACATGAGGAAAATCTGTGCCTGGCTGCTGGTGCTAGCCTTTTTTCTGCAACCTTTTCAAAATGCTGCTCTCCTCTTTCGTTAGTAAATTGGGATGGGGAGCTACTACGCCGAAAGTCTTATGGTGTGGGGACTGTGTTTTGCTTCTTGTGGCTTTTCCCTTTTGTTGGACCTGGGGTCTCCAAGTCACATAAGGTAGCTTGGCACTAAATGGCAAGGCTTAACTCCAAAGTACATGTGCAAAGTTTGCGTCACACCCACTCAGTAACTCAATGCCCATACAAGTAGAAAAGCTTTATCCTTTCTTGAATTAGTTTTGTAGTTGCATACAATTCTTTAAATCAACATCTGGATTGTTTCTCTGTAGTACCTGTATTTGTAAACATTTATGAAGGCATTGGCACACAGATCAAGAACAATTCTTCCCTTGCACTTTTTAGATTGTCAAGACAGAAAATTCTTCATAAGCTCATTTAATTTACTAGTAGAAAGTAAATAGCTGTATTGAAAATTTGAGGAAGGATTCAAGTAGTTATCAGCCAGTAGGTTAATTGCAAGACAACATGAACCCTCCAATTCTTTCCTTACATTCAGCTCACAGTTATCGTTCAAAACACAGTTCAGGAACCTCCTGAGAATTGGCTTTGAGCTATTAGGAAGGCTTCTCCTTCTATGAGGGCAGATTCTTAAGTTTACCCAATCATTAAAGGGACAGGCGCTGCACTATCAAGATTCCTCGCCTCCTATCTAAAATAGTACAGTCTGCGCTTTCTTTAAGTTATCTTCTGTACTTCCACCTTCCGATTGGCCCAAGTCTAGATAAAATGACACCTGAGCAAATACACCTTCCCCACTCGCTGGTGCCAGCTCACAGTACAGTTAGTCTTCCTCCGGGGACTCTTCCCACCTGGTTCCTCTGCCTACTGACTGAGCCCAACCTAGCTCGAGTGACCAAAGGCTCTTTACGATCGCCCAGCCTCCCCCTTCTCACTTACTTTGCACCTCGTTGGGGAACAAGCGGGTCTGGGTGCTTTGGCCGATCGGAGAATCCAGACTCCACCCTGCGCTGCCCTCCCTGGACAACACAGGCCTCCAGCGGCTGTCTCCAGAGGAAAGGGAAGATCTCCGCCCACACTCGCCGGTGCTTGCTCCTCCCGCCGGCCGACTCACCCACAAGACCTGCGCAGAAAGGAGACACTGCCGCGCCTCTGTCAGGCGCCTCCTCACGAACCGCCCACACGCTGGGACACTTTCTCGTAGGGCCGCGCCTCCAGCCATGCGCAGGAGTCAGACGCCGCCTCTCACCCACGAGTCGCCTCCTCCAGACTCCGCGCCACTGAGCCTGCGCGAAAGACAGGCGCGGCTCTGCTCACTCCCCTCAGCAGCCGATCCAGCGACGACACTACCTCAGGACTTCCCCTGAGCCCTGGTGCCTCACAGCCTGACGTGGGCCTCGTGGCTCACCAGAACTCGAGCCACCACATCTCTGGTCAGCAAACAATCAGCTGATGAGCCGTGCACACAGCACAGGTGAGAGAACCACCTTCAGCAACCGCTGGTCTGGTGATCACGATCGGGGTACTGAGACAGGGGGGGAGAACCCAGCGTCCTGTTGTTCCTTTCTTCCGGTAACCCCTGAGCAGCAATCCGTTATTGATATTACAAATGACAATGGTTTAATTTTTTAAAATATTTAATACTTAAATAAAAGTTATTGTAATTTATAATGGCAATAGCTTAAAGTTTTGTAAATAACTTTTGTGAAGATTATGTTCAGTGTATTTTATTGTGACGAAAACCCAAGAACAGAAGTGAAATATTAACAATTTTTTGTAACATTTGTAATAACGATTGAAACTTTGAGAGAACATATTTGAACCAGGTGTTGTTGATTGGTTGCATAGATTGATGCTGTGGTGGCGCTGAGTGATGTGATGGCGAATGAGTGATGCTGTGGCATTCAGTGATGCTGTGGTAGCGCATAGTAATGTTGTGGTGCCCCTGAGTGATGCTGTGGTGGTGCGGAGTGATGCTGTTTGCTATGTTTTGTTTTGGTATCCTATGTTATGTTTTGCTATCCTATGCTTTGAATTGTTATGCTATGAGGGGGTGTGAGGGTGAGGGGTGTGAGGGGGAGTGAGGAGGAGTGAGGGGGTGTGAGGGTGAGGGGGTGTGAGGAGGTGAGGGTGACGGTGTTGAGGGTGACGGTGTTGAGGGTGACGGTGTTGAGGGTGACGGTGTTGAGGGTGACGGTGTTGAGGGTGACGGTGTTGAGGGTGACGGTGTTGAGGGTGACGGTGTTGAGGGTGACGGTGTTGAGGGTGACAGTGTTGAGGGTGACAGTGTTGAGGGTGACGGGGTGAGGGTGACGGGGTGAGGGCGACGGGGTGAGGGCGACGGGGTGAGGGTGACGGGGTGAGGGTGACGGGGTGAGGGTGACGGGGTGAGGGTGACGGGGTGAGGGTGACGGGGTGAGGGTGACGGGGTGAGGGTGACGGGGTGAGGGTGACGGGGTGAGGGTGACTAGGGTGAGGGTGACGGGGGTGACGTGACTGGGGTGAGGGTGACAGGGGTGAGGGTGACGGGGGTGAGGGTGACGGGGTGAGGGTGACGGGGGTGGGGGTGAGGGTGACGGGGTGAGGGTGACGGGTTGAGGGTGACGGGTTGAGGGTGACGGGGTGAGGGTGGGGGTAAGGGGGGTGAGGGTGATGGGTGTGAGGGTGATGGGTGTGAGGGTGAGGGGGGTGAGGTGAGGGTGAGGGGGTGCTGGTGAGGGGGTGAGGGTAACGGTGTGAGGGTGACAGGTGTGAGGGTGACAGGTGTGAGGGTGACAGGTGTGAGGGTGACAGGTGTGAGGGTGACAAGTGTGAGGGTGACGGGTGAGGGGGCGTGTGGGGGTGTGAGGGTGAGAGGGTGTGAGGGTGCTTTGTTTAGTTTTAACTAATTAGTTACGGATCATTAAAGCAGATTTAGACCACATTTTATGGGTGCGGTGTTCTGGGCGGCTCTCGGAAGGGGGGGGCACACACTGCTTTTCAGAGCGCGTGGCCGTCATGTGCCCGTCGCATAATGACGCGCTTTCCAAAAATGTGTCATCCATGGCAAAGCTGGACGCTAGGGTGGGCCACAGCCGCTACGAAAGTAGAGAGGCCACCACGGGACACACAGCCCATCGTCGATACAAAGGTGGCACAGAAACCCCCTCCGGAGGGAAGGGTGGTCCACAGCCCCCCCTCATGTGACGCATAGTAAGGAACCCAGACCAGCTGGTATCAAGAGGGGTGTGTGGACCACAGACCAGCTGCAAGCAAGAGACTCACAGACCAGCTGGGCTCAAAAGGGGGGAGGGGGCACCGAACAGCTATGCTCAAAGGGGGGGGCAGATACCAGCTGAGTGGAAAGGGGGGCTATAGGCCAGCTGTGAGCAAGGAAGCTTACAGATCAGTTGGAGTCAAATAGGGGGCCCACAGACCAAGCTGGACTCAAAGGGGGACCCACATGCCCACCATTATTACCTTATGTACTCTACAAGAGTTGCATTTACAATGCTGCGTATTTACGTTATTATGAAATCTCGAAACGCAAAACCGGCCACCAGCAATGGACAATTCTGGCAAAGTGCCCTGCTGCCATCCCTTGACCCATCACCTGGCACTGCCCACACAGGCTGCCGGTCACTGACCCAGTGTCCCAAGGGAGGCTACAAGTGTAGAAATATTGAAACCCTCCAAGTAAAGTACACAATATCGCGGCACTGAGCGGACGCGACTATGGCTCTCCGCAATGAGAACTATTTCAACTCTAATTAGCCAATACCTCCATTTCACTCCTTGAACGAGCCCGCTTGAGGAATTCACCCCTAGAACATTCTACATAAGCATTTCTCTTCGCGTCTTAAAAAAATATCCAATGTAAACATGCAGATATGTGTATATAGAGTCATTGCTTCTCTGTTCTCAGCTCATTCTCTGCGGTAAGTGGTATATATGATGACCTTTCAGACCGTACGCCACATTCTGCTTCTGCGATATAAAGCGCTCCGGCGTCCACTCGATGTAGTCGGCGCTATGCAACATTCCCTACAAATGGATTGAACGGTGGCAGAGCAGGGGGCACGAGTATCGGCCTAGGTATGCACCTCCACTACAAAGGGTCTAGAGGTGTAGAATCTGCTGGGGTCCCAGTCTCAGGTGGTAAAGAGTGTGTGAAACAACAACCTGCCTAAGAGAGGCACCAGGGACTGGCGGGCACTGCACGGAAACGCCCGGGGTATCTCACATGTGGGCAGCCCCTGGGGCTCTCACGCGCAGCCCCTGGGGTCCACACGCGCAATCTAAGTGTTTGGGCGATCGGTGCCCGGCCACGTGACCAGCAAATGAACGAGCCCGCTTGAGGAATTCACCCCTAGAACATTCTACATAAGCATTTTTTTCTCGTCTTAAAAAATATCCAATGTAAACATGCAGATATGTGTATATAGAGTCATTGCTTCTCTGTTCTCAGCTCATTGTCGGCGGTAAGTGGTATATATGATGACCTTTCAGACCGTACGCCACATTCTGCTTCTGCGATATAAAGCGCTCCGGCGTCCACTCGATGTAGTCGGCGCTATGCAACATTCCCTACAAATGGATTGAACGGTGGCAGAGCAGGGGGCACGAGTATTTATTAACATTATAATAACCGCATTTCAAACAAGGCGGAAGAGACGCGAGACCCGCGGCGACCCGGAAGCTCTTTGCCGGCCGGCCAATCCGCTCGCGGCCGACCAGATGTCCAGCCTCCTGAGGTCCGTGAGACGCCGGCGCATGGAGCGCCCTGCCGGTCCTGGGAGAAGGAGGAGTGTGGCGCCTGTTGCGGGGCTCCTCTGACCTGAGGGAGCCCCGATTAAGAAGAGGAGACGAGACGCGCCACGCCGTGAGGAGCGGAGCACGAGAGGAGCCCCTCCGGAAGAGCGCAGTCGGTGAGTGGGGCCCAGGGCTAATGTGAAGCCCGTGCGTGCCTGTGGGGTGGGGGAGGGAAGGGGGCGGGAGTGTGTGCGCGCGTGCGTGTGTGCGTGTGTGTGTGTGTGCATGTGTGTGCGCATGCGTGACTGTGTGTGATTGAGAGAATGCGAGGCAGGGGATAGTGTACCTGCGTGTGCATGCGCGCGCCTGTGTGTGTGTGCGTGCGTGCATGCAGAGGGGTGGGGGCTGCCTGTGTCTGTGTGTGAGCGAGGGCTTGCGCCTGTGTGTGTGCGTGCGTGCATGCAGAGGGGTGGGGGCTTCCTGTGTCTGTGTGAGAGCCAGGGCTTGCACCGCGCATGCGCAGCTATCAGACGCACGCTCCCGAGGTGATTTCTGACAATGGGAAAGCGTGCGTCTGATTGCTGTCCACTCTCCTAAATACGGGCAGCATAAGTTGTCGAGCTGATGCATTCATGCTTCGCATGAATGCCACATCAGCTCGACCTAAAAAGGGTTTTGAGGGCAAAAAGGGGACAAAATAAATAATTAATTAGGAGGGACTACCAAAAGGCTGACAGGTCTAACACGCGTCCCCCCCCCCCAGCTGAAAGTGGGGAGAGCTACCCAACCCCTTGGGAGTCCTCATCACTAAGGCGGAAATACCTAGAGAGACCGTCTGCATTGGCGTGGTCCACTCCAGGCCGATGTTCCACCCGGAAGTCCATTCCCTGTAGGGAGATGGACCATCTCAACAACTTGGGATTTTCCCCCTTCATTTGCATCAGCCAACGGAGGGGTCGGTGGTCAGAATGAACCAGGAAGTGCGAGCCAAACAGGTATGCCCGCAGCTTCTTCAGAGCCCACACCACCGCAAAAGCTTCCCGCTCAATTGCACTCCACTTCTGTTCCCGGGGAAGCAGTCTCCTGGACAGGAAGACTACAGGTTGATCCAGACCCTCTTCATTGAGTTGCGATAACACTGCCCCAATGTCATGCTCTGATGCGTCTGTCTGGACAATGAACTCCTTGGAGAAGTCTGGGGCCCTCAGGACCGGTGCTGCACACATTGCCTGTTTCAATTTCTCGAAGGCTTGCTGACAAGCCCCTGTCCAGACTACCCGTCGAGGTTGTTTCTTGGATGTGAGCTCTGTGAGGGCCGCTACAATAATGCCATACCCCTTCACAAAGCGACGGTAGTAACCTGTGAGGCCCAGGAAAGCTCTGACCTCAGTCTGGGTCTTGGGGGGGGTTCCCAGGCCATGATTGCCTAAATCTTGCCCTGGAGGGGCTGCACTGTTCCCCTACCCACCAAGTGACCTAGGTACACAACCGACCCCTCCCCAATCTGACATTTGCTGGCCTTGATTGTCAAGCCAGCTTGTTTCAGGGCCTGGAGAGCTGCTTGCAAGTGATGCAAATGGTCCTCCCAACTGCTGCTGAAGACGGCAATGTCATCCAGGTAATCAGCGGAGAAAGCCTCCATTCCGGAGAGGACCTGGTTCACCAGCCGCTGAAAAGTGGCAGGGGCATTCTTGAGCCCAAAGGGCATCACGCAGAATTGGAAGTGTCCCTCAGGCGTGGAGAAAGCTGACCTTTCCTTTGCTCCATCTGTAAGGGAGATCTGCCAGTACCCTGAAGTAAGGTCAAAGGTACTCGGGTATTGGGCAGCTCCCAGCCGGTCAATCAATTCATCCGCCCTAGGGATCGGATGACCATCAGTCTTGGTTACTGAGTTCAGTCTCCGGTAATCCACACAGAACCTCAGTTCTGGAGTGGTGCCTGGTGGAGCAGCTTTTGGCACTAGAACCACCGGACTGAACCAGGGGCTGCTTGAAGGTTCAATAACTCCTAGCTCCAGCATCTTGGTAACCTCACCGTGGATGCTGGCCTTCACCTTGTCTGGCAGCCGGTAGGTCTTTGACTTCACTGTTGGGCTGTCTCCTGTGTCCACATCATGGGTACACAGGTGGGTCCTTCCCAGGACAAGGGAGAACAACGTAGAGTACTGCTCCAATATCTGGCGGCAGTCCTCCCGCTGCTCAGGAGTTAGGGATGGGGGGAGAATCACTCCCTCCACCGACCCATCCTTTTCCTGAGACGAAAGCAGGTCTGGGAGAGGCTCGCTTTCCGCTTCCTCTCCTCCGTCAGTCACCATCATCAAGATGACCTCGGGCCTCTCATGGTGGGGTTTGAGGCGATTAGCATGCAGCATCCGTAGGGGCTGTCGAGGGGTCTTAAGGTCCACCAGGTATGTGGCCTTACCCTTCTTCTCTAACACCTCGAAGGGGCCTGTCCAGCGATCCTGGAGGGCACTTGGCTCTCCAGGCTCCATCACCCACACTTTCTGGCCAGGCTCCAACTCCACCAGGTAAGCGTTGTGGTCATACCACTCCTTCATTACTGCTTGGCTGGCTTCCAAGTTGTCAGAAGCTTGCTTCCACAACTTTGCAATTTGGCTGCGAAAGGCCAGCATGTAGCTCACCACATCCTGGGGAGGCTTTCTGGGAGACTTTTCCCATCCATCCTTCACCAGGCTGAGAGGTCCACGTACAGGGTGCCCATACAGAAGCTCAAAGGGGCTGAAGCCCACTCCCTTCTGTGGCACTTCCCTGTAGGAGAATAGCAAACCGGGTAGGAGGACGTCCCATTTCCTCCTCAGGCTCTCAGGCAGACTTCTGATCATACCTTTCAAGGTCTTGTTGAACCTTTCTACCAGTCCATTTGACTGGGAGTGGTATGGAGTGGTGAACCGATAGGTCACTCCACACTCCTTCCACATTGCCTGCATATATGCTGACATGAAGTTGGTCCCCCTGTCGGACACAACTTCCTTGGGGAAACCCACTCGGGTAAAGATCCCCATCAGGGCCCTAGCCACAACAGGCGCAGTGACAGTCCTCAGAGGAATTGCCTCTGGGTACCGCGTGGCGTGATCCACCAGAATCAGGATAATCCTGTGACCAGCTGTTGTTGGTGGATCCAATGGCCCCACAATGTCGATGCCCACGCTTTCAAAAGGGGTGCTAACGACAGGTAGTGGTTCCAGGGGAGCTTTCAGCATCACCCCTGTCTTCCCACTGGCTTGACAGGATACACATGTCCGACAATAAGTGTCAGATGCCACTTTCATCTGAGGCCAGTAAAAGTGGGGGACAAGCCGGGCAAAGGTCTTGTCCTGACCTAAGTGTCCTGCCAAGGGAATCTCGTGAGCCAGTTCTAACAGGCTCGGTATCGTTGAGGGACTACCAAGGCCCTTGATGAACCGGGTAAAGGTACCTTGGGTTCACTGTAGAGGAGTCCGTCCTCCCAGTAAATGTGGTAGTGCCCTGTAACGTTCCCTGCTGCCTGGGCTTCGGCTTGTCGCCTCAGTCCCTCAAGGGTAGGGCACTCCTTCTGGCCCGTACAGAACTCCTCCCTGGTAGGCCCTCCCTCCACATGCCACTCAGCAGGGATGGGTAGGTCCTCCAGGGAGACTACTTCCCCCTCCACGGACTCCTGGCTCACCACCGCAGGTGGCCGATCTGTCACATTGGGTGTGGAAGCCGAAGCAGGCTTCTCCTGTCTTCGGGTCTGTCCCTTTTTGGCAGCGGGCTGGGCCATTGTTCCAGGCTCCAACCCAGGCGAACTCCCTCTCTGGGCAGTCGCAGACCTTGTGCTTACACAGGCCCAGTCAGGTGTACCCAGCATCTCCGAATGAGTCCGGTATTCCACCTCTCTCCAAGCATTGTGCTCCATATCATTCCCCAGCAGACAATCGACTGGCACGGCAGGGCTTACGGCAACTCGAAGTGAGCCTGCAATCCCTTCCCACTCAAAGGGAACCTCGGCCACAGGGTAGTGGCCCATTCTGCCGTCAGCCATCGCGGCAGGGTGGAGTACATTGGGAATCACCTGCTCTGGAGACACCAGTTGACGCCTTACCATAGTCATACTGGCTCCTGTATCTTTCAGACCTTCTCCTCTCTGGCCATTGATGGTGATCCATTGCCCATACTTGGTAGTATTTGGGGGCACCTGGATCTTAGGAACCATCTCCCGGTCTCCCAGGGACACTAAGGTGACACCCGCCCACTCACCCCCCTTATCTAAGGGCAACTCCTCCCCGAGCGCTACACCAGCTACTCCTGGGGCTTTTCCTCCGGTGGGAGGGGGTGGTCTTTTTGGGCACTTGACATCTCCCTTATAATGTCCAACACCACCACACTCAAAGCAGTGGACAACCCTTGGCTGCTGGCTTTGGCCAGGATGAGGGTTTCTGGGCGGGTTAGCCTTAGGGGTGAATCCTGTTCCCTTCCCCTGGAAACTGTTTTGGGGACCTTTTGAGAACTCCCGCTTTTTATCTCCCCCCTCCTTCTTCTGAGGGGGGCCCTGTCCGGTCCTTTGGGAATCCCCTCCAGTCCCCTTTGAGGACACCCGGGTACTTGCCCAGATGTCCGCCTCCTCTGCAAGCTTCCGGGGGTTGGTCAGCTTGCTGTCCACCAGGTGTTGACGCAGCTCGGGAAAACATTTCTCGAGTAGATGCTCTTTGAGAAAAAGGTCGTACAGCCCCTCATAGTCCCTCACCTCGCTGCCTTGTATCCAGCCCTCCAATGCCTTTCTTGCATAGTCCAGGAAATCCACCCAGTTTTGGGTGCTTAATTTGTGACTCCCCTGAACTTTTGGCGATACTTCTCTGGGGTCAGCCCAAACTTTTTAAGTAACGCCACTTTCATGGTGGGGTAGTGGGTCTGCTCTTCCTGTTCCAGGGCCAATAATGTGTCCCGACCGGTAGGAGGCATATACTTGTATAAACCACCCCCCAGTCTTTCTCCTGGATCCCATGGGCTCTTAAGGAGACCTCATAGGCAGCCAGCCACTTGGCGATGTCACCCCTTGGCTGTAGCTAGCAACTATGTCTTTAGGTAGGTAGGGTCTAGATTCCCTGGTTAATTCTTTGGTTTCCCTGCCACCATTCGGAGAATTGGAGGGTCCTAACTGTAGGGCCTTGAGCTCTAGCTCCCTAAGTTTTATCTCATGAGCCATCCTCTGTTCCTCCCTCTCCTCTTCCAACCTGGCTAACTCCCACTTCAGCTGCCTTTATTCCCTCCTGTCCATTAGTTCAGCTTCGGTCAAGCTTCCTCCGGAGACACTACTGCCCCTCCTTGAGTAGGTCATCGGTCCTGGAAGTAGGTTTCCCATCTCTGGATGGAACAACCCCTCTACCCCTATGACTGTGTCCCGGTCCGTCCCCTCTTCCTCCTCCTTCCCTCCTCCATGTGCTGCCACCCAAGCCCTCAAACTGGTCTGGAGTTCCCCCTTCTTGGCACCACGCTTAAAAAACACTCCCATCTTATGGCAAAAGTCTCTAAGCTGGGCTGCAGAATAAGTTTCCAGTTCTTCCAGAGCAAATTCAATTTTGCTGATGAGCAATGTAGGGCCAGCTACACAGAAAGAATGGATTCACAAGGGGCAATTTGAAGCTACCTCCACCCACCACCAGGAGTAAATTTAGAAAAAGCAAAAGTATTAATTGGAAAGTCCGCCAGGAGTAAACTCCAGGTGTAAGCCTATGGAGTACACTTAGTTACTAAAGAGTGGACGCAAACACAGTTCTCATCCCACCGCTAGACACCAATTATGTTGGACCTGTGGTCTCGATGTCACATAAGGTAGCTTGGCACTAAATGGCAAGGCTTAACTCTAAAGTACATGTGCAAAGTTTGCGTCACACCCACTCAGTAACTCAATGCCCATCCATCCAAAAATGACACTACACCTTACTTTTTATAAAAGTAGAAAAGCTTTATCCTTTCTTGAATTAGTTTTGTAGTTGCATACAATTCTTTAAATCAACATCTGGATTGTTTCTCTGTAGTACCTGTATTTGTAAACATTTATGAAGGCATTGGCACACAGTTCAAGAACAATTCTTCCCTGGCACTTTTTAGATTGTCAAGACAGAAAATTCTTCATAAGCTCATTTCATTTACTAGTAGAAAGTAAATGGCTGTATTGAAAATTTGAGGAAGGATTCAAGATGTTATCAGCCAGTAGGTTAATTGCAAGACAACATGAATCCTCCAATTCTTTCCTTACATTCAGCTCACAGTTATCGTTCAAAACACTGTTCAGGAATCTCCTGAGAATTGGCTTTGAGCTATTAGGAAGGCTTCTCCTTCTATTTTTTTTTTTTTAAACAATTTTTATTGCAGAGTTAAACACTTCACGCATCATTTCACTTATAATTAAGGCTTCTCCTTCTATGAGGACAGATTCTTAAGTTTACCCAATCATTAAAGGGCAGGCGCTGCACTATCAAGATTCCTCGCCTCCTATCTAAAATAGTACAGTCTGCGCTTTCTTTAAGTTATCTTCTGTACTTCCACCTTCCGATTGGCCCAAGTCTAGATAAAATGACACCTGAGCAAATACACCTTCCCCACTCGCTGGTGCCAGCTCACAGTACAGTTAGTCTACCTCCGGGGACTCTTCCCACCTGGTTCCTCTGCCTGCTGACTGAGCCCAACCTAGCTCGAGTGACCAAAGGCTCTTTACGATCGCCCAGCCTCCCCCTTCCCGCTTACTTTGCACTTCGTTGAGGAACAAGCGGGTCTGGGGATTTGGCCGATCGGAGAATCCAGTCTCCACCCTGCGCTGCCCTCCCTGGACAACACAGGCCTCCAGCGGCTGTCTCCCGAGGAAAGGGAAGATCTCCGCCCACACTCGCCGGTGCTTGCTCCTCCCGCCGGCCGACTCACCCACAAGACCTGCGCAGAAAGGAGACACTGCCGCGCCTCTGTCAGGCGCCTCCTCACGAACCGCCCACACGCTGGGACACTTTCTCGTAGGGCCGCGCCTCCGGCCCTGCGCAGGAGTCAGACGCCACCTCTCACCCACAACGAGTCGCCTCCTCCAGACTCCGCACCACTGAGCCTGCGCGAAAGACAGACGCGGCTCCGCTCACTCCACTCAGCAGCCGATCCAGCGGCGACACTACCTCAGGACTTCCCCTGAGCCCTGGTGCCTCACAGCCTGACGTGGGCCTCACGGCTCACCAGAACTCGAGCCACCACATCCCTGGTCAGCAAACAATCAGCTGATGAGCCGTGCACACAGCACATGTGAGGGAACCACCTTCAGCAACCGCTGGTCTGGTGATCACAATCAGGGTACTGAGACAGGGGGGGAGAACCCAGCGTCCTGTTGTACCTTTCTTCCGGTAACCCCTGAGCAGCAATCAGTTACAGAGGGTCTAAGCAGGGTCAGATCCACACGCAGGGGAAGTATCAACAGCAAGGGGATAGCAGCCCCCAGGGACCATCAACCCGCCCTCAGTGCACTGTTCTCCCTGACCAGTGGTCTGGACTCCTAGCTGGACTCTCTTGCTTCTCTCACTTCTAAAATGGCTGCCCTAGCGTGGACCCTTTTTATAGGCTAGCCCTAGGCTTCCAGAACCAGCTGGAAGGTTCTAGAGCATCCCTATATTGTCCTATGGGTCTGTCCTCTGAGGAAAACAGTTATGGCAGTTTATGTCCACCATTTTGTGTATCCCCTACTTTCTAGTCAGAAAAGGCATCTAGGTCTCAGGAAAAAGGACTATGCGGGCCAGAGAGCATCTAACCCCTAGTCAACACCACAAAAATCCGGTAGACACAAAAAGATAACAAGCATTTGCAATGCAATAGGTCTCACATTAGGAAAGTTTGAGCTATTGGTATTGTAAATGACAATTTTTTTATTTATATTTTGTTTTTGAAAATAACTAAATTAATAGCTTTGTCATTTACAATGCCAATAGTTATAACTTTCGCAAATGTGATACCTATAGCATTTGTAATGCAATATGTGTTGTATTTACGTGACTTACATGTATTAATATTACAAATAACAATGGCTTTTAATTTTTTTTCAATAGTTAATAATTAAATAAAAGTTATTGTAATTTATAATGGCAATAGCTTAAAGTTTTGTAAATAACTTTTGTGAAGATTATGTTCAGTGTATTTTATTGTGACGAAATTCCAAGAACAGAAGTCAAATATTAACATGTTTTTGTTACATTTGTAATAAAGCTTCAAACATTGAGAGAGCATATTTGAACCAAGTGTTGTTGAATGGTCGCAGAGATTGATGATGTGGTGGCGCTGAGTGATGTTGTGATGGCAAACGAGTGATGCTGTGGCGTTCAGTGATGCTGTGGTAGCACATAGTGATTTTGTGAGGGTGAGGGGGTGTGAGGGTGAGGGGGAGTGAGGGGGTGTGAAGGTGAGAGGGGGTGAGGGTGTGTGTGAGGGTGAGGGGGTGTGAGGGTGAGGGGGTGAGAGGGTGAGGGGGTGTGAGGTTGAGTGAGGGGGTGTGAGGGTGAGAGGGGGTGAGGGGGTGTGAGGGTGAGGGGGTGTGAGGGTGAGTGAGGGGGTGTGAGGGTGTGTGAGGGTGAGGGTAAGGGTGTGTGAGGGTGGGGGGTGAGGGTGTGTGAGGGTGAGGTTGTGTGAGGGTGAGGGGGTGTGAGGGTGAGGGGGGTGTGAGGGTGAGAGGGGGTGAGGGTGTGTGAGGGTGAGGGGGTGAGAGGGGGTGAGGGAGGGTGAGGGGGGGTGAGGGTGAGGGGGAGTGAGGGTGAGGGTGTGTGAGGGTGAGGGTGTGTGAGGGTGAGGATGTGTGAGGGTGAGGGTGTGTGGGGGTGAGGGTGGGTGAGGGGTGCAAGGGTGTGAGGGGGAGGGTGTGGGGTTGTGAGGGTATGGGGTGGTGAGGGTGTGGGGTTGTGAGGGTGAGAGGGTGAGGGGGGTGACAGGGGTGACGGGGGTGAGGGTGAATGATGATGCGGGTGTGTGAGGGTGAGGGTGTGTGAGGGTGAGGTGGGCGCGAGTGTGTGAGGGTGAGAGGGTGTGTGAGGATGTGTGTGAGGGTGAGAGGGTGTGTGCGAGGGTGAGAGGGTGTGTGCGGATGTGTGTGAGGATGTGTGTGAGGGTGAGAGGGTGTGTGCGGATGTGTGTGAGGGTGGAGGTGAGGGTGAGTGAGGGTGAGAAGGTGAGTGAGGGTTTGTGAGGGTGAGGGGGTGTGAGGGTGAGGGTGTGTTGGGGTGAGGGTGTGTGAGGGTGGGTGAGGGTGAGGGTGTGTGAGGGTGAGGGCGTGTGAGGGTGAGGGCGTGTGAGGGTGAGGGGGTGTGAGGGTGAGGGGGTGTGAGGGTGAGGGGGTGTGAGGGTGAGGGGGTGTGAGAGTGAGGGGGTGTGAGAGTGAGAGTGAGGGGGTGAGGGTGTGTGAGGGTAAGGGGGTGTGAGGGTGGGTGGGTGAGGGTGGGTGAGAGGGAGGGTGAGGGTGAGAGGGTGTGTGAGGGTGAAAGGGTGTGTGAGGGTGGGTGGGAGGGTGAGGGTGAGGGTGAGGGTGAGGGTGTGGGTGAGGGGGTGTGAGGGTGAGGGGGTGTGAGGGTGAGGGGATGTGAGGGTGAGGGGATGTGAGGGTGAGGGGGTGGCGACTAGGGAGGAATGGACAGCAACATCCAATCTATATTTACTGAAAGGTCTTCCCATACACTGTTACCTATTTGAAGATCCTTAACCCACTCACAAATTGCAATTTCTGGAATTGCTCTGAAAGCAGGCTTAATAAGGTATGTAGAACCAGAGCGGTAGACACACATTGCTCCACGATAGGGTAACTTGCCTTGAAGCAGAATTAATTAAATTAAGCCATGAATGTTTTATATGCTAAAACAAATTAGCTACGTTATCTGCATCAACATTAGTTGAGAGGCCAAAGAACAGTGTAAGAAAAATAGGCCCCAGAGGTTTTATTTGTGTGACTTCACTGCATAACAAGATAAGACCCCTGTTATAACCTATTTTAAGGCACTGTGGGAGGAAGCGGGCCGTATATATAATTATACTTCAAAACTAATACAGATTATGTAAAAAGCGTTTTCATATGAAGAGTTATGAATAGTAAAAAAAAAGTATAACTACGTGAGTTAATGGATGCCCAACGCTTCAGCAATTTAATTAGCAGGCTTGAAATCCAAAAATAAATCCACGGGCTGCTTCATAGTTCAATAAGAGCACAGACCCTGCCCTTGTAGTGATAGGGAGGGTGCCGCCGCGCTGCCCGCTGCGACCCGGAAGTCCCGCCTCCCGAGGTCCGTGAAGAGGCATGCCGGCGCATGGAGCGCCCTGCCGGTCCGGGGTAGCCCGGGTCCCCAGGAGGGGCCGGGGAGAAGGAGGAGTGTGGCGCCTGTTGCGGGGCTCCTCTGACCTGAGGGAGCCCCGATTCAGAAGAGGAGACGAGACGCGCCGCGCCGTGAGGAGCGGAGCACGAGAGGAGCCCCGCCGGAAGAGCGCAGTCGGTGAGTGGGGCCCAGGGCTGATGTGAAGTGCGTGCGTGCCTGTGTGTATGCCTGTGGGGGGGGAGGGGAGGGGAGGGGGGAGTGTGTGCGCGCGTGTGTGCGCGAGGGAATATGTGTGCGCGCATGCGTGACTGTGTGTGATTGAGAGAGAATGCGAGGTAGAGGATAGTGTGCCGTGTGCCTGTATGTGTGCCGTATGCCTGCGTGTGCATGCGCGCGCCTGTGTGTGTGTGCGTGCGTGCGTGCATGCAGAGGGGTGGGGGCTGCCTGTGTCTGTGTGTGAGCAAGGGCTTTGCTCCGCGCAAGCGCAGCTCAGACGCGCGCTCCCGAGGTGAAATCTGACATCGTCAAAGCGCGCGTCTGGTAGCTGTCCACATTCCTAAATATGGGCCACAATAGGTCTGAAGCAGACACCTTCAATGCTCACGCATTGAGGGTAGGTCTGCTCGACCTAAAAAAGAGGGAAAGCGAAGGAAACAGAGAGAGATATTTCATAAGTGAAACGCACAGATTACCTATTCTTAAGTATGATCTTAACAATGCTAACTCAATAATTTTACATTCGCTAACAGACAACAATAAAAATTAAAGTATTACGATTTTAGATGCTAATACTTGAGATCAAAGTACTGCACATAATAACTAATGAAAATGATCTCACCAGCTTCATATTAGCCTCTTGAATTCTTAAACATGATAATTGACGTAATGTAACTGTAAAATGATTTTTAATTTATGAAATGTGAAGTTCTGAAAACATTATTAATGTGGGTATCCAATGGGAGGGCGTGTCTAATGGTGGTTGGTGGGACAAGAAGTGGCAGAGAAAACAGACAAGTTTTGATTGTGAGCCCCTGTTTGGCAGATTTAAGGGGGTGCTCACTCTCGGTGCTTGACGAAGTAGCGTTGGAACTGTGACGACCCTAGTCAATAGACGGCGCCTGTAATAGGCTCCCCCTGGCCTGCAGCAGCAGGGAAAAGGCTTTACATCGGATGACAAGGTCAGCTCCTGCTTCTGAAATAGGAGCCATTAGAAAGGATCCTGCATACGCACCATTATTCTTCTTAACAGAAGCATCTATTTCAAGGTGCAGCAGTATTGGATCAGGGATCTGGGGAATAGGAAAGAATGCAAGTTAAAGTTAAGTGCATTTTTTATTTGAATGGGCCGTGCTTCCTTTTTTGCTTGAATAGGAAAAGAACGACGGCCTTACTCCTCTTTTAAAAACCATGATGTATTGCTTTACCAAGGAACACAGGTGAATTCTCTTTTTAGTGACACCATGGTAGAGGATAGACTCATTCATCTTAATCTAGTCTTTAAGTGCCATACAAAATTGGTTTCCGATTACACGGAAGTATGTACCTTTTATAGAAGCTTCAAAAAGTTTATTTTCTTGAACAGCATCGCAACAGTATAAATGCTACTGGTAGTATTATGATAATGGTTCAGTGAGGTAAACCCACCTAAAAAGTTAAAACTGCAACATTCTGCTGGTTGCATATGGAAGGAAAGCATATTTTGTGGACTTTTAAAATATTGTCTTTCGAAACGGGAAACCTTGAATCGGATGTTGGCCTCTTTTCCTCTTTTAAAACTTTTATTCAAGCGTTTATACAGAACACGGATCACGAATGTTGTCACAATTGTTTATCACCAGACAAAACATGAGAATAAGTAAATAAAACAAATCTGTCTTTAGCAGGCCAGTGCAACAGACAGACAGAAACAAGCCAGCAACAAAACAAAAATATTATAGGGCGCCGCCGCGCTGCCCGCGGCGACCCGGAAGCTCTTGGCCGGCCGGCCAATCCGCTCGCGGCCGACCGGAAGTCCCGCCTCCCGAGGTCCGCGAGCTGCAGGCGCATGGAGCGCCCTGCCGTCCGGGGTAGCCCGGGTCCCCAGGAGGGGGCCGGGGAGAAGGAGGAGTGTGGCGCCTGTTGCGGGGCTCCTCTGACCTGAGGGAGACCCGATTTAGATGAGGAGACGCGCCGCGCCGTGAGGAGCCCCGCCGGAAGAGCGCAGTCGGTGAGTGGGGCCCAGGGCTGATGTGAAGTGCGTGCGTGCCTGTGTGTATGCCTGGGGGGAGTGGGGGGGGGTAGAGGGGGGGGAGTGTATGCGCGCGCGTGTGTGTGTGTGTGTGCGCGAGGGAATGTGTGTGCGCATGCGTGACTGTGTGTGATTGAGAGAGAATGCGAGGTAGGGGATAGTGTGCCTGTATGTGTGCCTGTAGCCTGCGTGTGCATGCGCGCGCCTGTGTGTGTGTGTGTGTGTGTGTGCGTGCGTGCATGCAGAGGGGTGGGGGCTGCCTGTGTCTGTGTGTGAGCAAGGGCTTTGCACCGCGCATGCGCAGCTATCAGACGCTCGCTCCCGAGGTGAAATCTGACCTCGTCAAAGGGCGCGTCTGGTAGCTGTCCACATTCCTAAATACGGGCCACAATAGGTCTGAAGCAGACACCTTCAATGCTCACGCATTGAGGGTAGGTCTGCTCGACCTAAAAAGGGTTTTGAGGGCAAAAAGGGGACAAAATAAATAATTAATTAGGAGGGACTACCAAAAGGCTGACAGGTCTAACCTTTGTTGTTTCATCCTATTTGCTTGCAAGCCTGCTTCCGGTTGCAACGCCCAGACCTCTGTTATTTTTTTTATATTATTTTGAAAAACATTGTTTTCAGGCTTGTTGGGTCAATTGTATCAACTGACTCAGAACAACAACAGACTTCAGACTCATCCCCTCTGCTTAACTTGGTTTTAAAAACAAATCCAGCTTGTCAGACAGTGTGCATTTTAGCGGAGATATGAGAACAACATCACTTTCGTGCACTTTCCCCACGTAACGGACCTGGCATGCTGTCCTGCTCCTCTGTACTCTTTCTGCTGTACCATGCTTTTCACACACAACAGCTATTTTCTCACATGACTGCCTGCCGAGCGGTGCCTCTTTACTTTTTAGGTTGCTTCTTTCCATAAATAAGCTCCCTGCCGAGATTCATTGCTGCCTCTGCTACTCCACCCTCCTTCAGTAGGCCATTAAACTTCACATGCAATGTTACCAGGGTAGTGTCCTAAACCCAGCACACTAGCAGATCAACACTTAGTATTTAGATTACTGTGCACTTTGTATGTCTGGGTACTAATCCTATTTCAAGAAACATAGTTTGCATGTTTAAACATTTGAAATGACACACACAACCACACACACAACCACGCACACCACCACAACCACGCACACACACACAACCACACACACACACAACCACACACACACACAACCAACCACACACACACAACCAACCACACACACAACCAACCACACACACAACCAACCACACACACAACCAACCACACACACAACCAACCACACACACACACAATCACACACAACCACACAACCACAAACACAACACACACACAACCACATCCACAACCACACCCAACCACGCACACACAACCACACCCAACCACGCACACACAACCACACAACCACACACACAATCACACACACACAATCACACACACACAATCACACACACACAACCACACACACACACAACCACACACACACACAACCACACACACACACAACCACACACACACACAACCACACACACACAACCACACAACCATACACACACAACCATACACACAACCACACATACAACCACAACCACATACACACACAACCACACAACCACACACAACCACAACCACACATACAACCACACATACAACCACACACACACAACCACACACACACAACCACACACACAACCACACACACACAACCACACACACACAACCACACACACACACCCACACCATCAGTGCACACTTTCACCAGGCACAGACACCATCAGTCATCAGTGCACGCTTTCACTGGGCACAAACACCACCAGCCGTCAGTGCACTCTTCCACCAGCACACACCACCAGACGTCAGTGCACGCTTTCACCAGGCACACACACACCACCAGACATCAGTGCACGCTTTCACCAGGCACACACACACACCACCAGCCGTCTGTGCATGCTTTCACCAGGCACACACACACCACCAGCCGTCAGTGAACGCTTTCACCAGGCACACACATCACAAGCCGTCAGTGCACAATTTTACAGGCACACACACCACCAGCCATCAGTGCACACATCAATTGTTAAAGCATCCACAATTAACTATTCTAGCAATCGCAGTATGGCGCACTTTACTTTTAAACATATTCATCTAAAGCGCAGCATGCCACCAATGCTACAAAAATAAATACACATTTTTTTGGCATACAATTTTAAGACTTCTGTTGCAATTGGTGTTGCACTATTTAGCAATGCCAATAGCTCAAACTTAATTAATGCGAGACCTATTGCATTGCAAATGCTTGTTTTTAAATCCCATCCTAGCTGGGAGCTAGCTCAAACTTAACACTCTGATGCCAAGACTCCCAGAAAACAAAGGCATTTTTGCTCATTACTTCACAAGTTCTCGAACTAAAGTGATTGACGACAGGCTTTTGAGTTTTCCAAGCTCTCTATGTTAACTATGTTTGTGTTGTGAGAGTGTCACACGATTCTATGCATATGATTAATTTGATACTAATAACCATTCATATAGCATTTAGCACTACATTTTTTTTTATAACCTAAAGAACCTTTTTAAAAACCCTAGAATAACGAAAGACTGAATGTTAGACGGACCGGGAGGGTCGGCCGAGGACAAGGGGAGAGGCCTCCGGGGAGAGCCGTCTCCAGCGATCGTACAGACAAGTAACTTCCCCCCCACAGATGTACACCACACAAGGATAAGGTTCAACGTTACTTTATAAGCAATTCTTCAAGTACGGTGCAATGGTACAAGGAGGTCTGGACTCAGGGGTCCCCTCTAGGCTAGTCTCTTAGGTTGGGAAAAGGGTAGCGGGACAGTCTCGTTACCAATCTGGTAGATGAAAGAGCTCACAATCCTCGAGCTCGGCGTTCTAGATGATCGGGCCGCGGCGGAGCCAGCAGGTCCCGGGATGGTTGAAGGTAGCGACGGTCCGCGGCGGAGCCAGCAGGTCCCGATGAAGGTGGTGGTTACAAACGGTCCGCGGCCACGCCAGCAGGTCCCGACGACGATGAAGGTTTCAGAAGGTTGCGGCAGCGCCAGCAGGCAGGTCGATAGTTCACAAGGCAGGGCTACGGCAGCGCCAGTAGTCCGTCAAGGATGAGTTCTTCACTGCGTCTCTCGACTCCAGGATACAACGGCCTTCCTGCTCTGGAGCTGCCCCAGTTATAGGTCTGGCGCCCTTTGATGTCCGGACCCTCGCACTTGGAGGTCGGGAGGTCCAGGATGAGGGAGTCCAGACACCCAGCAGGGGGGGTGGAGCCAGCGCCTCGGGAAGCTGGGGTGATCGGCACCTGGCGGGGGTAGAGCCATCGACACCTCTTTCTCCCATTGACCTGCCAAGTAGTGCGCTCACCTCCTGGGTGGATGGTGGTGCCGGGATGTCGGGGCCTGGCCAGGCCCAGGGTTAGGGTCGATCGGAGGCCACGCGGCCTTGTGGTGCTGTGTCCAAGATGGCGCCCAGGCCGGGCGAGAGGACCGGTAGGAGATGGGCCCATGACGGGGAGATGTCCAGGGGCAGGGGTCCCATATGAGACTGGAAACGGGTGGTGGTTGGGTGTGACACCTGAAGAGCCCGGGTCGGGCCTGGTTGTGCGGGGAGGGAGCAAGCCCTTCACGTGGCCTGTCCAACACTGAGAAAAGCAGTAAGGTTCTACACTTAAGTCTTGCAGTCTGCTTGCAGCTCCTTGATGTTGGTTCGTAATTTACTGTTATATTGCAGGGATTATACAATTTGACCAGCAGGTAACACAAGTATTTCTGCAGCAAAAGCAGTAATCCACTTAGCTTTCTACATAAAACGTTACACATCGTAGCAGAAATGTTAATCATCTATGCTATATTATTTTGAATCAGACCAGTGACTTAGACTGCACACAGATTTCTCAAGCAATTACATTAACCACCAAGATTATATTATTGTCATTATACCCTGGAAATGAATGGGTAAATAAAGATCATTGTAGTAGGCGCCTTAACCTGTAATATATTTGAAGATTAAATTCTCTTGACCTTGTTGCCAATTTATTTGAGGCAGAAATGTTAGAAAATGAACATGTTCTAACTGTCAGGACCGCTCGTCATGGCTCCCTTTCTTATGCCAGCCATTTACCCCCACGTTATGGGAACCCGGAGTATATTTGTTTTCATTTCCTGCTGGGATGCGCCTTTCCTTGTAGGTCAAGTACATGCAGTGCTGCACTGCTTAAAGAACACGCTGGATTTAAAGGCATAGGGCTCAAATAATCTTCCCAAAACTGAGTATCTCGGCGTTGGAAGTAGAAATGATAGAAAGTAAGAAAAGTTGAGGATGCAACAAACAGTAATTACTCACACATACATACGCAGGAGATACAAACCAACTACCCTATGCACAGGCACACAAATAACACTGGTAGTAAACTGTAAAGCAAATAACAAAAGCACAAATTCATGCTAAGTAAAAACAACAGACGTAATGCACACACCATACGTGCACAGCACACACAACACTTGCAAGTCATATAAATGCTGCTTAGTACTAGTGCACCCACGCATCATAATACTTGGGAACAAATTTAGCACACACATACACCACATGCTTATACAGATTGACACATACCCAAAACATGCACATATAGTGACAAACACATACACAATGTATTTAAAATACACATGGTAAGCACACCTTATACACACACTATGCCAGAGATGCAAATGCACAAACTCTCAATACAGTACCATACAGACACAAAACAAGCCAATATGATAAAATATACTCTCAAACTCACACAAACATAAAAGCAAAAATTCACCCATATATACACGGGCAGAAATGCACAGTCCATATACACAGCCCTCTGGCATATGCATACAGTATAAGCAAGCATATACACACAACACATTCACACACCATGTGTAGGAGAGTAGGATCTGCTTCTTAAAGTTACCCCCACTTTTTGCTGATGTTTCGCTGTTTTTCAGCTTTAGTCTGGCTGGGGCCCTGCTATCCAGGACCCCAGCCTAGCTGTTTCCTCTCCAAAATGATTCCATGTACTTTAGGTACACTGCAGTTTGTTACTGGGGTACCCTTATAAGTCCCTACTATATGATGCCCCATGTACCCAGGGCATAGGTACCCCAGAGGCCTACCAGGGGCTGAAGCATGTATTATGCCACCCCTGGGCAGCCTTATAAAATGACACCCCAGGTCGGCTACTGCAGCCTTTGTAAGTTGGTCTATGCACCCCTTACTTAGATATAGGTTCCCTATATCTACCTTATACCACTACACATATAAACCTATCAGTCACCCTATCCAGACCCCCCAGGATATAGCGGCATGGATTGGCAAATTTAGCGGCACAAAAATGAAAATTTAGCGGCACAAAAATGGAAATTTAGCGGCATTTTATTATTTTTTTTTTACAACATACACAGATATCTTATTGTTTGAGTTATTTTAGAACATGGAGCTATGTACATTTTGTTTATTTACAATTCAGCCCATTTGTTTTGGTTAAAAGGCATGTTAATCTTGACCATGTACGTTCAGTTCTTCCGAGCACTCCAAATCTAGACCAGTATTGTGCTGCTGGTTATAATGTAAAAACAATAATGCCCGGATCGATTGCTCTGAAAGGGACCGTCGTCTGGATGAGAGAATAATTTTGTAGATGCTGTTGCTCCTTTCAGCATCTGCAGAACTGGTAACACAGTCTTTGTATACAGCTGCAAGTTGGGAAAGAGTTGGAATGCGGGTAGCCAGCCCACGCCAAAAGAGGTCAGTGTCAATCACTCCAGAAACAGATGCCTGCACTGCTTCTGGGCCTACATTTTCAAAGTAGAGGCAAAGCTCCTGATCGGGAACTTCGCTCAAACCAGGGATGGCTGAATAGGCACTCTTCTCATTAGGCAGGATGCAGAGTCGCGCAGGATTAAAAATGCGCACTTGTTTCAAGAATTGTATGCCTGGCTGGGCCTCCACCATGTATTTGCCCACCTTTTCTAGTGAATGTTCAAAAGCGTCATTAAGCTTGGCGGTTATCCTTTTTTTCTGTGCCAGACTTAATTTTGCCCCTGCAGTGGTCTGTAGAAATGGCTGTAGTGACTCCACAGTGAGGACTGAATTGTTGGTTAGGTTCATGTGGAGGTCCTACAAATAATCATATACCTTCATGGTCACTGGTGTCTGACTCTGGAATAACTCCATCAGGTTTAAAATGGTTTGGCATTTTTCTGCCACAATGTCCATTTGGACTTTAATGCACTCCCTTTGGTCGCTGTGAAAAATCTTCTGTAGATTTTCGAGGGAATCTGGGGGCGACTTGCTGAGTTGCATCTCAGACTCCACAAACCCAGCATAGGCCTCAAAGTGCTTGCAGTGGTACTGGACAGCTGCAAACCAAGAATTCCAGCGGGTACTGCAAGGGTCAGGTGCCACCCGTGCCTTCATTCCATGGTTCTCAGCAAGATGGTGCAGGTACCTTCTCTTTCTGCTACCGGCCATGTAAAAAATGCGGGAGAAGTACAGAAGGAAAGCATTTAGCTCCACAAAAGGCTTCCTAAATGCCTCTCCAACAAGATTCATGATATGTGCCAAGCAGGTGATGTGTATGGAGTTTGTATACAGACTCCTCAACACCGTGTTGTAGGCCTTGAGCATGTATGCCGCGTTGTCAGTGTTAAAGGAAATAACGTTCTGGAAGTCTATGCTGTACTCTGTGAGCACCTTTACAACAGCTTGCGCTACAGTCCCATGGTTGCACTGTGATAGGAAGACTGTGTCCACCAGGTGGGTATGGATCTGACGGGCACCCTGCGGAGAGACTACTGCAACTAGCACATTCAAAACACACCGCCCTTCGACATCTGGTGTTTCATCAAAGATGACACTGATCTTCTGATCTTTCAATAGCTCTTTCAGCTCGTTCTTGGCACTTATATATCTCTTAGGGAGATAACGTTCTTGCAGCTGATGACTCCCAGGTATCGCTCCACCATTCCGTACTCGCTCGTGTAGGAACTTGCGCAACACAGGGAGGTCGGTTTTGCTCTACGGAATGTTCAAAGCGGTGCCGACGTTAACCCACTTACTTATCATTTCATGGTTTGCGGGACCGGCAGCAGTACTCTTTGTGAATAGCGAGTTCACAGTCATCTGGCGCGCACGTTTTGGTGAGGATTGAAGGTCAGGATCATCTGAACAGCGCTTCAAGTGTTTTTGGGACCGCACATGCATATCCACAGTGTGTTTCCGGATGTGGTCCACCGCCACATTGCACACACTGCAAAAGAGCACCCCACCGTCATCGTGCCTCACGGTGCTGTAGTCTCTGGCCCGATCTGCTGCGGTTATCTGGGTGGGCAGATGTGATCTGTGCTTCACACCCTTTGCAGGCTGCAGAAACTTCTCCATTCTGCTTTTCTTCTTGTGGCGCAGTCAGTTAACTCATCTACAAAGATAGTTGGTATTACTAATGCATCTCAAAGGGGGGAAAGGCAATTGTTGAATGGGAAGTTCAGAAAGCGCCGGTGCTCAATGATAAGAAATGCATGCAACCGTGAAGCACAAGTAAAGTGACAAACTTGTTGGGCCATAACTGCAATGGTAAATGCCAGCCCCTGAACGGCGTTGAGCAAACAGACAGACAAATTGGACCAAAACGTGCCCGGTCAGCCACGTGCAAAGAAAGTACAGTGCAGAGAACGCAAAACAATTGCCCAGAACCAAAACAAGCAATTATGAAATTGCCCACAGGTGCCCACAACCCCAAACTTACCAGTGCGCTGCGGCAGCTGGCCCAATTGGCTCTTGCAACAACAGATTCTTCCCTGTGATGCTCTGCAAAAGAACCAAAATAAAGAGTTAGGAAACTCACCAGAGGGGCTCAGAACGCCAAACTTAACAGTTGGCAGCGGCACCTGGCCCAATGGCAAGTAAAAATTCATGCCAAAGGGTCAAGATTCAGGAAAAAAATTCAGTACAGTGACCAGTAAAAATTCATGCCAAAGGGTCAAGATTCAGGACAAAAATTCAGTACAGTGCAGAGGACACAACAATTGCCCACAACCAAAACAAACAGTTATGAAATTCCCCACTGGTGCCCACAACCCCAAACTTACCAGTGCGCTGCGGCAGCTGCCCAATTGGCTCTTGCAACAGCAGATTCTTCCCTGTGATGCTCTGCAAAAGAACCAAAATAAAGAGTTAGGAAACTCACCAGAGGGGCTCAGAACCCCAAACTTACCAGTGCGCAGCGGCACCTGGGCCAATGGCAAGTAAAAATACATGCCAAAGGGTCAAGATTCAAGACAAAAATTCAGTACAGTGAGAGTAAAAATTCAGGCCAAAGGGTCAAGAATCTGGACAAAAATTCAGTACAGTGACAGTAAAAATTCAGGCCAAAGGGTCAAGATTCAGGACAAAAATTCAGTACAATGCAGAGAACACAACAATTGCCCAGAACCAAAACAAACAATTATGAAATTCCCCACAGGTGCCCTACAACCCCAAACTTACCAGTGCGCTGCGGCAGCTGCCCAATTGGCCCTGGCAACAGCAGATTCTTCCCTATGATGCTCTGCAAAAGAACCAAAATAAAGAGTTAGGAAACTCACCAGAGGGGCTCAGAACCCCAAACTTACCAGTGTGCAGCGGCACCTGGCCCAATGGCAAGTAAAAATTCATGCCAAAGGGTCAAGATTCAGGAAAAAAATTCAGTACAGTGACCAGTAAAAATTCATGCCAAAGGGTCAAGAATCAGGACAAAAATTCAGTACAGTGACAGTAAAAATTCAGGCCAAAGGGTCAAGATTCAGGACAAAAATGTTGGCACAGCTTGCCCATCAGTTTACAATACAATTTCTTATGCAGTACCTAGAATATCAAGTCACAGCTAATTTTGCCCGCCTGGGGCCCGCCGCGTGCACCTTGTGCGGCGGGCCCCCACAACAAAGGCAACTAAAAGAATTATGGCCCCCGGGGGTCCGCCTCGTGCCCTTTGTGCGGCGGGCCCCCACAGCAAAGTAAAAAAAAGAAATTTTGCCCGCCCGGGGCCCGCCGCGTGCCCCTTGTGCGGCGGGCCCCCACAACAAAGGCAACTAAATGAATTATGGCCCCCGGGGGTCCGCCTCGTGCCCCTTGTGCGGCGGGCCCCCACAGCAAAGTAAAAAAAAGAAATGTTGCCCGCCCGGGGCCCGCCGCGTGCCCCGTGTGCGGCGGGCCCCCACAACAAAGGCAACTAAAAGAATTATGGCCCCCGGGGGCCCGCCGCGTACCCCTTGTGCGGCGGGCCTCTACAGCAAAGTAAAAAATAAGACATTTTGCCCGCCCGAGGCTCGCCGCGTGCCCCGTTTGCGGCGGGTCCCCACAGTAAAGTAACTAAAAGAATTATGGCCCCCGGGGGCCCGCCGCCTGCCCCGTCTGCTCTGCGGCGGGCGCCCACAGCACAGTAGCAGCCAGCGTGAAAATGAAGGTACCTGGCTCGGGTCGTTGGTTGCTCCCTCCTGCCACCTGTGCTGACCTGCTGATCGGGTTCGTCTCTTGGTCGTCTCCCGTCGTCCCTCCTGTGGTCGGCACCGCGAAATCCTGGATCCTGGAAGCTGCTGGACCTTTGATCGTCGGAACTGAGGAGGGGTGGAGGAGGGCAGCAGGCAATAGTCTAGGAGAGAGAAGAAGAGAAGACGAGATTGGCTGTGTCGTCCAATCGAAAACGGCGGATTTCGCGGCCGGTCTGCAAAAAATCGCGGGATTTGCACAAAGATGCAAATTTCCCGATTTTTTTTTTTTTTAAATTTTTTTTTTTTTGCAAATCGCGAAATCGCGATATCCTGGATGGTCTGCCTATGGCAGGCCTTATGAATCCTGAAGGCAGGGTGCTGGGTTTTGTGTGAGAGGGTGACCATGCATGATCAGGGCCCCTCTGCAGCCTTCAGAATCTATTCTCTTGGGTTGTTCTGTGATACAACCAGACCATATACTCTTGCGGTAAATGCTAACTTTGGATTGGCTGCAAGGAAACGTGTCATGTTTGTTGTCAAACATTTTTTTTATCCTACGCCTCCCTGCCAGTCCTGGCTGCGGGGGTATGATTCCACCCTTCTAAGTGAGAGACATGTACACACTGGTACACCCGGTACCAGTTTAAAAGAATCCTGGCATCACAAAATGGATGCCACAGACACAAGTCTGGTCTCCTGCTGATGGACGAAATTCAGGCAGGGGAGGCCTGGACAATAGGTTTCCTTTTCACAGGGAGGTGTCACCACCTCCCAGACAGGCTTTAGTGTATTGGGGCTGGGTGGGTGCACTCCAAGAGTGCTTCAAAGTCAGCACTGGGGGCACATTTGGTGCCCCTGTGCATAGCCCAGTTCAAACTGGTTGCAGATGCGAAACAGGAAATGGGTGTAGCCACCTCTCTTTCCAAACCCTCCCATGGTGGGTCCCCAGAGTTTGTCCCATCCCTTCCTGGGGTATATGATAGGAACCCCTGGCAACAGGACTTTAGATTACACCTGGACGAAACTCTGATACTGAATCCTGGAACTTTGACGATCTGCACAACGCTGGATGACTGAAGAATTTCCCTTGGAGTAAAGGAGTTACTCCCCTGCGTGGCAGGAACCAATGGCGCATCTGTCCGGTTTGTATCTCCGAAGCTGCCGCCGGACTCTGAAGTATTTGCAACACAGGAGGTGGATTTCCAGACTTCCCTGAGGCGGACCTGAGTCCCCACCAAAGCTGAGACCGGCAGCCCTCGTGGGTACCTTGGAACCGGAACCCCTGGGCACCGTGCACATTTGCAAGTGCGTCAGCTTCTCGACGTTCCTTGAGGCTGTGCATTGGGTTACATGTAGTCCAGACCCCGAGTCCCTTCCACCAAAGATTGCTAGCCTACACTCCACGAGTGTTCCGTGAGCCCGCCCTTTGTGTTTTCGCTCGAGATACCTTCGCAATCCCTGATCCGTTGACTGGTGGGTCCCTGAGAAGGCAATTTTGGCTTTCCTTGGGCTTCCCTGGTTGCTCCAGACGTGCCCTGCCTCTCCACCACTTGGTGAGCCCCCTGGACCTTGCTGGTCCACACCGAAGCGTCGTTTCTCTTCCTGCGTGGGTTGCTGTTGCCAAGACTTGTTGTGTCCAATCCGCGCACCAACGCCGCAGCACTCTACATCCTTCGTGGGACAGCTTGAATCCAGCTCCTGGTCATCGTCGACGCCTCCAGGTCCTCGTGGCTGCAGAGTCAGGCTTCACCTCTTCGCACCTGAAACACCCGACATCGGTGGGCATTTGTCTATCGTGCCCGTGGTCACTAGCAAGTGACCCAGACTCTGTCCCCTCTGCTTTCAAGTTCCTCACATATTTGATCCAGGCTTGGATCACACCGGGCACTTTTCTGCTACACGGCAGCAGCACTGTGCAGCAGATCGCCATTGAAATCAATGAGGATTCAAGACACCAAAAGACACCTATGCACTGTCTGTGTACTGAGAACAACACCAGGATACGGGCCCTGGAGAAGTACTGAGATCCATAGTCTTGGGAGGGCACTTCTTTGGTGGGGACATTAAGGGATCACATTGCATAAACCCTCCTACTTCTCCTATCACTCTTTGACTTTATGCTTGTTCTGGACCTGTGCTGCACTCCCCTGCCTTATGGTTAGGTTTGCACTATAGAAATAACATATACATACATACAAGGGATAAATCCAAAGAGTTTTCAGTGAACTATTCATCCAGGGGAATGGGAAGTAACAAGCTACCCCTAGCATCCAATAAAACAACTGCCAGTATGCAACTTCCACTCGGAAATACATATCTGCATTGGCGCAGAAAAATTGATTCACTCAAATAATGGATCCGCACAAGGTCGGGTATCTAGTATTGTCTTACTCCACTTATGACACATAGGCATATACATTAGATGCCCCACTAAGCGCAGTAGGGACCACTGCTTCACCTGACCATCCCAACTCACCACATCATACTTTTTAGCAAATAAAACAAAAGCACAGAGACGGACTATATCACAGGAAACAACACTGCTCCCTTCTTACGTTACCAAATGATACTGCAGGATACTATTGAGAAGCAAAACAAGATATATCCACAAGACATTCCAGCACACGACTTAGATACGTTACACAAAACACAACAGTAATTTAAGAGTAAGTCCCACAAGACTTTGTATCCCTTAAGTAGCCAAATTAGGGATGCTAAAATATTGAGTTGATGTATGGAATTATTGCTGTTGTGTGATTGGGGTCCCTATACACAATGAAGAAAATGTGGGTACATGAGATGGAAAATGCCACTGTTTATGGTAGCAAGATTGCTAGTCCATGATGCAATAAGGTAGAAAGGAAGGTCAATAAACTCTTAACGGACTTGGTAAGCACTTGTTGGTCAATTTTTAAATTCTGTGTTTTCTTATTTCTTGGTTATATTTCGTATGCCATTAAGATACTGTATTTTCGTGGGAGTTCGAAATATAAACAAGAAATAAGAAAACAATGAATAAAAAAATGCCTCACCTCTCGCTTATTGGACCTGAAAGAGAAGTATCTTAATGGAGGACAAAATATATGCAAGAAATAAGAAAATAAAGGGCATAGAAAAATGAATCGCACATGCGCTTATTGAACCTGTAAAGTCTATGGCGATCTTTCCTTCTACATTATTGTGTAATAATCTAGCAATCTTGACGCCATTTTATTTTGTTTATGCATGTATCCTCATAACACAGTGGCACCTTCTTGTGCACCTTTTGAGTACACATAAATAAAATATAGTGAACATTGCACACAGGGACCTGGCACACCAGCACACAGAAGGCCAGTCATATAAAATTCCCCCATTATTGTGATGGAAATGGGACACTTTACCTCACACACCTTTTGCTCCACATGCCATTACCCTGCAGTTTTCGCACTGCAAAATCTTTTACAATGCAGGGCTTTACAAGGCAATCAATTACATCCCATTCCCCAATACAATCTAATTTACTATTCTAACTCAAGGCAGCGTTACTTTGGGAAATACGTTGTAATAGTTTGTGGTGTAAAGCCCTGCATTGCAAAATATTTTGCAGTGTAAAAAATGTGGGGTAGTAAGTAGCATGCGAGGACCCGCATGCGGGGTAAATGATCTTTCCCTTACGACGGTTGTCACTACAATTCAAGGAAAATACACTACCTAATCCCCTTCAGGATCCCTCGCTACTATCCAGTAGACTATACAGTTCCCTAAATGCTTGGTACGAAACAGTCTCATGCACACCAAGTGAGATGGTGCATGGTTTTTCAAACCACCCAAAGTGGCCAAATTCCTTTCTGATAATGTCTGTTAACTAATCCTGAACTGGAACTCCAGACAACGTACCTCCCTTTGTATTAAGTCCAATCTTCCGGAAAACCAGGACAAATGCTAAATTGACTGAAATACGCTGGGACAGATGGCAAAACTCCAAGATTATCCCTAAAGATCCGGGACGCCTGATATCTTATCGATAAACCAGGGTAATGTTCTTCTCACATGCCTGCCCACACCATGGATGTGGCAGCTCTCCTACAAAGAAAAGTTAGCTGTTTACATCAGTCCTTCCATCAATGGGTTTCTTTCCCCTGGAATGTTGCTCAGCTTATAAGAAAGACTGCATGCATAAACACAAGCCACTCTATTTGGAAATAACCCAAATACCTGTCACAAAAACTCAGCTCTCAAGCAGAAAAAAATGTCAACTTGCCACGCTCTGCTGTAGCTGAATAGTAACAAAATTAGATAGGTCTCCACACTTGGGGCCCGATGTAGGTAGCCAAATACCGGTCGGTAACGTCCAAAAATCGGTAATTTCGGCCTTTACCGACCGGTATAAGAGTATAGAGATGTATGTGTTGAAAAAGTTACCGATTCGGTAAAAAACTGTCGTAAAATACTGAATCGGTATATCTGGAATCGGAATATACCGAATTCTTATTTACCGAATCGCTAAATAAGAAATGGTTATTTTCCGATTCAGAATATACCAAATTCTTATTTACAGAGTCGGTAAATAAGAAATGGTAAAAATGGCTTATCGAGATGTAGGAAACTCAAAAAATACTGAATTCCATGAAATTCGTTATTTAAGAGTCGGTATTTACCATGTATTGAAAGCAGGTGGAAACCAGGTACAGAATATAAAAGAAGGCCCCAAAATGCAACAGTGCAACCACAATGGCGGCTTTCTATCCGGCTACGGATACAGGCAGCAGAAGAGAGGGTCTGGCTAAGGGAGGAGCAGGTGTATAGGCAGAGGATCACCCTCTTCCAACTGACTGAAGCTGCGATCCTGCAAAGGTACAGACTCCACCCCAGAACCATCCGGGACTTGATCAGGGACCTCCACACATATCTGGAACACCCAACGCCAAGAGCACACGCCATCCCATCCCACGTGCAGGTGTTGTGCTGCCTACACCTTCTTGCCTCTGGGAGCTACAAGCATGTGATTGCTGCGGTAGGTGGGGTGTCCCAGAGCTGCCTGTCACGTTTCTTCAGAAAATTCCTTGACGCCATGATGCAGAGGATGGAACACTACATTGAGTTCCCTGACACACCTGCTGAACTAGCAAAGACCAAAACCGATTTCTACCAACTTGCACAGTTCCCGCACATCATAGGCTGTATTGATGGGACGCACATCCCACTATGCCCACCTGCAGCAACAGAACACATATATAGAAACCGGAAATCTACGCATTCTATCAATGTGCAGGTGATCTGCAACGCTGCCAACATAATTACGGACATTGTAGCAAAATTTCCAGGGAGTACACACAACTCCTACATCTTCCAGAATAGTGAGATATACAGACGCCTTGTGGCTGGTGATTTTGGGGATGGATCCCTGCTAGGTAAGTAAGTGTGAGACACCCTGATAGTCAATGCAGAAGGATCAATCATGAGTATGTGACTAATCAACATTTCATTTTCCACCCAGGTAACAGTGCATATGCCCTGCGTTCATTTGTACTCACCCCCTACCTGAATCCATCCACCAGGAGCGAAAGGCGTTACAACGTGGCACACAGAAGAACACGTTGCGTGGTGGAACGCACTTTTGGACTGTTTAAAAGCAGATTTAGGAGCCTTCATAAGAGTGGAGGTGCACAGCAGTACACACCAATGATCTGTTGCAAAATTATTGCGACTTGCGCCATGCTGCACAATCTTGCCACCAAGGAGGGCACAGATGTAGAACTCTCATATCATGAGGACATACATGATGGGACAGAACAAGCCGATCACAATGCAGCAGGAGCAGCGCCAGCAACAGATGGTAGACTGAGACGCGCAGAAATCACAAACAGATATTTCTAATAGAGTGATGAAACACAGGCATGTTTAGTTCTTGAAGCACGCAGTTTAATATGCACTACTGCACTTCACATATTCAAGACCACATGAATCAAATAAAATCCACTTTTCACACTGGGTGGCCAAAGTTCACTTCACTGTGACCTGTCCTGTGTTCTGGATGCTATGTTAATGTTTGTGCTTACGCACGATTTTGTGGGAGCCACGGGGCAGGGGGTCAACTTGCGCAGTGGTGCCAGGGTCATCAGCATGGAGCCTGCTGCTCCGACGAACGTCCTGTACAGGCGTGCTGGATCCACTCCCGCTTGTGGACTCCTCTGTGTCCCCGACACACGTGTTACCAGCAGTGGCTGTCTGCTGTGTCAACAGTACCTCCATAGCAGAGGTCACCCTCCCCACCCCCCTGGACAAGTCACTGCAGCAGTGCACAATGTCAGTCTGCATGTTCACTGACCGGCGGCATAGCAGTGTGGTTGCAGTTGCCAGACTGTTGATGGACTTATTCAGCTGCTTAAGTTCATGCCCCTTCCTGCGCCTTTCTGTCTGGTCACTCTCCAGCCTGTCACAGAGGGAACCCATGCGCACACCCATGTCCCTCACCCCCTCTGCCATGGACTCTATTCCTTTGGCCATGGACTCCATTCCTAGGGCATTGGAGCATATCCCCCGATCAATGTTTGACATCCTGCTGTTCAGGATGCGCACCTGTCTGTGCACTGCCATGATCTCTTTGGCCTGCATGCGCTGGATCCTCACCATAGTGCTTTCCAAACCAGCAAAGACCCCCTGCATATCATGCCCCTCATCACGCTCACGTGCCCTACGACCACGGGCACTTGCACGCCCAGATCCTAATGACCCCTGTTGCCCTGCGTTGCCAGCCAGTGCTGGAGTGCTAGGTGTGTGAACCTCCACCTCTTCCTCATCAGAGCTTTCCAAGATCCTGAGTGGTGGAACGTCCTGCCTCCTTGGCCTCAAATGCACAGAGGACCCTGAGCTTGGTGTTGTGGCACCTGCAGGTGCTGCCGGAGTCTGTGTCTCAAACAGCAGGGGTGACCGTGACTGTGCTGTGGTGTCTTCCTCCATTGCTGTGGGTGCCTGCGTTGTGGGAGTGTCCTCAGGGACAGTGCTGGGTCCTGCTGTGTCTGTGGGCTTCTCCCTCGCAGCCGTTGCTGGTGCACTTGCCTCCCCTCCCTGTGCTGCACTGCGCGATGACTCTTCTGTGGGCAGACATGGACAATGATCACCTGTGTGTTTTCATTAGACAAATTCCTATCACAAAATTTCCTAAGCCTCAACTGCTTGTGTATGGGGAGTGTGGCATGGCATGCAGTATTCTGTGTTGGCTGCTTTGAGTGTTCCTATGACTACCATGATGCATTGCTGGTGAGTACTGACATGTGTTCTGAATTGTGATTGAGTCAGCCACATTGGGGAAGGGGCCAGGGAATGGGTGGGGATTCATGTCCATGCATCTTACCTTTCTTTCTTGCTATTTTGGCTGAGCTGTTAGCATCCCCAATCCCGTGTATGCTTTCAGGCTCCATGGTGGATTCCACAAGCTGCTCCAGTTCAGTGAGGCTTGGTGCACGGCTCTTCCCTCCACCTGTGGTTGAGGATTCTTTCCTCTGGGTTGCAATGTTCTTTGTGGTGGTGATCCTCAGATCATACCACCCTTTTCTTAATGTCTTCTATTTCACAATGTGTGACCCCTAGGGCATTTACTTTGCTCTGGATCGCCAGCCAGGCGTTTCTTTTGACAGACTCTGCTACTTGCAGGGACTGTCTCCCAAAAAGTTGGCTGTAATGCTGCACTACCTCCACCACCACCACCTGGAGCTCAGTTGTGCTGAATTTCAGCTTCCTTTTTATGTCAAGACCATCCTTCTTGCCTTCCTGGGACTCCATGTTGATGCTCTGCTGGGCTCAGTGCAGCCTGCTCTTCTGTCTCCCCTCCAGCTCTCCAAACAGTTCTGTGGCTCTGCACCTGTATGGGTGTGGCCAACTCCAGGTACTGGGTGTGGTACTTGCATCTGATTGCTTGATTTCACAGTTGCTTTGTTGTGGGGTGTGGTGGGTGCCCCTGATTGGTTGACTGGCTCACATGTCTTCCATTCGAATTTTTGAGATCGGATTTTACCGATTCGGTAGGTAAATACCGATTCGGTAATCTCCGATTCGGTATCTCCCATTCATTCCTATAGGCCTGGAGGCCCATAAGGTTGAATGGGTGATACCGATTCGGTGATTACCGATTCGGAGATTACCGAATCAGTATTTATCGAGTCAGGATTCCGACTGTTACCAATTCGGTATTGTTTACAGATTTTTTTTTTTACCTACATACAGTTTTCCGTTTCATAAATACCGATTCGGTATGAGTCGGTATTTATGAACCGGTAAAATGAATTTACCTACATGGGGCCCTTAGTATTTTTGGGGAAATGCACAATGATATGGAGTGCTCTCCTGGTACACATCAGATAGGCCATGTTAGTCTCTGCTTTTAAGAGTGAACTGGATCAGGAGTTTCTTAATGACCTCGTATGAGCTGCTGCATCCAGTGTCTGAACTTGACTATCTCAATGCTGCATATTGAATCTCTCCCACTTGTTATAAATATTTTACAACTGTCCGTAAATTGTTTTATTATAACTAAAGATGAGGTCACCCTCAGGTAGTGTTGATTCCAGCTGCAAGTCAATCATATTTTATCCAGTGGAATGCTTTATATATCACACAACTGATTTTCAAATCGATTCAGGCATGGGGAGGGAACTAATGCATTTCAAGGTAGGAGAAATGCATAGAACTTTCTTTGATTTGTGATTATTCAAGCCACTACACTGAATACATGGCTGTACCTTGTACCATTGAGGATAATGGTTGTACCTTGTCATTGAGAACTAGTTTACGTTTTAATATGTAGTACGTTGAGGGAATGGATTGTGGCTCAAAACTCTGTAGGGGGCAGGAAGAGCCCAGTATAGTATAGCAATTTAAGCTGGAATCATGCTGTGCATGTTTTTTTCTTGGTATGCTTCGTGAAGGACAGTGAGAGGTCAATGTGAATGGGTAGATATATGGTGGAAGATGACAGATGAGTAGAAGCCATCTAGGTTCATATTATTGAGTTTCCCTTGAATGAGGAGCTCAAAAGCTCTTCTTCTTATGAGAAGAAAGTATTTTTGTTGTTGTTGGATTAACTTTTGGTTATACTGTCAACATCGGGCTTGAAGGAGGCATATGAATTTAGCAATGTAGTCCACTAGGGAAACTTTATAATATAGTTGGGTGTCTTCAGTAAATGGCGAATAACTGTTGAGTGAGAAGTACTCTCGGTAGTTCAATGTAAAACTTGGGTATCATGGTAGCCAGTAAAGATCCCTATGGAATTATGCAGGAGAAGGGAATTAGTGGAGATGTAGTGGAATTAATCTGTACAAATTGTTTTCAACCAGATATGTATTCAGTGAACCAATTTTTCATGGTGTAGTTGAAGCTCATGTATAAATGTTGAGTTTTAAGACAGACCGGTCAGTGGATGAAATCAAGTGAGCGGTCCAGTAGATCAGAGCCAATCTGCTGTCAGTATGCACCAAATGGGCATTCCATATATGCTGCCACTCATACCTTGAACCCAGCCCAAACACATTCTTTGTTATTCAAGGATGTAGTGTTACCCCCCACCCCCTTTTGTCGGGCTACATTACCTGTAGGGTTTTAGCTTGTCCAAATTCAGAAACATTTTAGGACCATTCTAAATCTGTGAAAATCTGCCATATAAGTGTGCTGAATGAGGTAGACAGAAAAGTTCAATAGCTTACAGCTTATATTACAGTGATGCTTTAGGCTATGTGTTACTTTAGATGCAATGATTACAAAAAAGCACTCCTGATCGCCTGTTTAGTAGTAAAATACAGCAATAATCTGTGTTCAGTGTGTTTCCTAGACCTTCTGGCCCCTGAACCATTCAAATCATGACCCTAGTGCATTCAAGGACAAGTGAGGAAATCTTTCATATCTATTAATATATGTGTTCCTAAAAAGGCACAGTTGCAGACAGAATATATAATTATTGTGTAGCTATAATCTTATGGTCTTCAGGAAAGCCCCTCAGACTTGGCTGTTTGAGCAAGCTTAGGTACTTTTGTCAACTCCCCTCAGACTTAGCGCCATGAAGCCTACGGGTGTCCGCGCGCTCTATAAGTTGATATTAACAGAACATAACAGATGCTGCCCTTAGAATAGCCCCTTTATATATGATGTCCTGCACTAGATTTGTTTTCTTACTCATGTTAATTCTGTGTTTTCTGCCACCTATACAAGCAGTTGTATTATACATGAACCTTATTTTTCTAAACACTAAAACATTGCCTGCAGGTAAATAGTAGTAAATTCGAACAACTGCTATGAATTCTTTTTCATTGGGTAGTTATTCTGAACGATCCCAGTGCATACGTTTGTTCCAATCCAGGAATGTTGACTCAGGGCATTGTTATTGCCTGCTAACACTTCACTTGTATACCCATAAAGTCAATCTGGACCTATACCCTACTCACGCCTTCTCAACGCATGGAGTGCAGCAATGGCTCTCAAAATAATTTTTTCACATTCTGCCTTTCATTCTTTCACAAACTTTCACTCCCTTTGATTGCCTACATGTCAATTTTTCATGCTCTTCCACTGTTTGTTTCCTCTGTCTGTCTTTCACTGGGAATCATTGTCCTCTCCCTTCTAAGAGTCACAAGATGTAGTTGTAATACCATGTAAAAGCCATCCGCTTTTCTTTGAGTCTAGGTAGCATTGAAAAAATGGTTCTGACTGCTTTAAGTCCTGCTGGCACAAGCGCCTACCCTCCTAACCAAAGTATTTTGCTTCTTTAGCTCATGCCAGCAGCGTTTGTCCTACACGATTCTCAGTGACCTAGCCCTGGCCTTGATCGATGGCACAGTGTTTGAAATTGTACAAGGCCTGCTCGAGATCCAGCACCTAACTGAGAAAAACCTTTATAACCAACGGCTTCAGCTGCACGGCGAGCACCGAGGTGAGGCGTAAGCATCCCCTGTTCACATAAAAACTGAAATAAATCACAGTATAATTAAATCATATATAAAGCATTGCATGGGAAACGTTTGCTGATGTTTTGCCTGCACAGCACTTGCCTGTCTATCGTTTTTAATTAAAACTTAAAAGGGGCTTACATCCCACCCCCTTTCTTTCTTGGCTTTTTATTTGCTCCTGTGCTTGGCACTTACTTTTCCTCCCTTTCTATTGTCTGTAGCATATTTTCTTGCATTACCAATGCTTTTTCCTCGTCTGCTTCTCTTATCAGTTTCCTGTAGCCGAAATAATGTTAACAACTGCTTTGGTGGAACTTTTTTACATAAAGTTTTGCCTTTTTCTGCTTTTTCGTCTTGCAGCAAATTTATATAGCACAATTTGTCACCTGGAGAAATTAAGTGATTTACCCAGAATTACAGGATATTGCGCTGCAGAGATTCGAACTGGGATTCCCAGCTCTCAAGACAATAGTGCTTGGCCACTGCCCACACCCTCTCCGCTGTGATACTTGTAAGGGAGCTCTTTCCTTCGTCGCGGCGGTGATTGATAAAATCAGCGTATTTATCACATAGGCGCATCCGATGCATTACCAATGCTTGTTTTAATATTGGTTTTAAAACATTCACATCAAGCATCAAAGAAAACTCCATCCTAGACACCTCTTAGTCGGGTTTTCACAGCAACCACAGCATCGAGACCGCCCTCCTCGCCGCCACTGACGACATCCGCATGCTACTAGACCGGGGACACACTGCGGCCCTCATCCCTCTAGACCTCTCTGCAGCCTTCGACGTGTCTCATATCCCACGCTCGCAGCCAGACTCCACGACGCCGGGATACAAGGAGCCGCCCTCGACTGGATCCAATCCTTCCTCTCCAGCGGAACCCAGAGGATTCGACACCCTCCCTTCCTCTCTGAACTCACAAAAATCAACTGCGGAGTACCCCAGGGATCATCACTCAGCCCTATGCTCTTCAACATCTACATGGCCCCCTTCGCCGCCATCGTCAGACTGCATGGACTCAGCATCTTATCCTACGCCGACGACACCCCGCTCATCCTCTCACTCCCGAAGAATCCTGACTCTGCTTCCAGGAAGGAGTAAAGAATGTGGCAGCCTGGATGAAAGACAGCTGCTTGAAGCTCAACTCAGAGAAGACTGAGGTCCTCATCCTCGGACCGTGCAGCTGGGACAACACCTGGTGGCCCTCTTCCCTCGGGAACCCACCCACCTCTACAGACCACGCTCGGAACCTTGGCATCATCCTTGATTCCTCCCTCTCCATGATCCACCAGAACAACGCCGTCGCTTCCACTAGTTTCAACTCCCTTTGCATCCTCCGTAAGACCTTCAAATGGATCCCCCTGACTGCAGAAGAACTGTCACCCAGGCACTCATAACCAGCAGACTGGACTACGGCAACACCCTCTACACCGGAATCAACAGGACTCTTCCACACAAACTCCAAACCATCCAGAAAACCGCAGCCAGACTCGTCCTCTGCACACCATGTCACAAGCACATGACCCAACACCTACAAAGCCTCTTGGCCGCACCCCGAGAAGAGGGTCACCTTCAAACTCCTCACCCATGCCTACAAATCCCTCCATAACATTGGACCCAAATACCTCAAGGAGAGAGTATCCTTCCACGTACTTAAGAGGAACCTCCGCTCCGCCGACCTCGCCCTGGCTGAGGTCCCCCGCATGGGAGAGCCTTTTCCTATATCGCAGCCAAGACCTGGAACAAGCTCCCTGTGAACATCAGACACTCCCCGGTACTACTAAGCCTACTGACCGATGAACAGCCACAGCTTACAGTGGACAATGACACAAGCCAATTAAAAATATGGGCGGAGACTGGGCGGGGCTTCAGTCCCTATCTGAATATAGCATGCCTCGCAGAGCAGCGCACGCTCTCCCCAGGCTTGACCTAAAAATCAGTACATTTGCCCCGACTTTGTTGTTGAGGGAATATGAATGACTACAACTGACTGACTTCTTTGTACATTAATTTTGAGCATTTGGTAACACAATAGGTAACCCTGGAATAAATCTACTTCAAATGACTTCTTCAGATTTATAGTAATCCAGCACTTTGTCTATTGTAAAAGGACAGGATCTTAAGAGGACACTTAATTTAGGAACACCTCATTTAAGAACAACTTTAATATCAACAGCAGCACTTGTGATACCAAACCCACTTGAAAACATCCGCCACTCTTTTGGTTCAACGATTTTCAACTGTGTTATAACTGTATGTAGTCATTGAGACTGCTTTAAAGTCCTGCTTGGTTGTGAAGGTTTCTTGATATTATACATGTTAAATGTTTTCTCTTTTCCTTCAGTGCTACTGCGATCTACTCTGATAAGTTACAAGAATGATTTTCTTTTCTAATGCAGGACACTGGTGACTACAGTTTCCACAAAGTCTTGCAAAGGTTTGACACCAGTGTTTTTCATCTGCAATAGAGTATTAATCCACAGGCGGCTGGTGATGTAAATTGTGGAACTAGATTTGAGACTACTTAGGTGACTAGGGGACTGTCAAAATACTCCTTATTGGCCCACCTGACCTTCTCCCTGTGGCAATTAATTGCCCAGTCTGGTACGGAGTAGCCGAAGACAACTCTTTCAAACTTTTCAAAAGTTTACTAACTGTATGGTTACCAGTGTTTGTTTGTGCATTGGACTAAAATGCTGAGATTTACGTTTTACTTAAAAATCTATGTCTCTGGGATTCTCTGATGGGTTTTGCTCATCTTGATGTCTAAAATTTCATAAAATTGGTGTCTGATTTCATGTGTTGCGTGACTTTCTTAGTTCGTTGTTTGGTGCTCCTAAAGGCTTTACACTAGTTCCTTTGTTTAAGCCTTGATGCTCGAAGTCACAGCTACCCAGGGCTGAGCTAGAAGTTCTACAAAGGAGCCTGACTGGGCCCAAGACGGTTTTGTGAGTGTATTTTACGGTAAAGTTGCACAACCATACTATATAATACACCATAATCCTCACAGTATGTATTAAATCTTGTAGGATAAAGCCCAGCGAATTGGAAAAATAAATTAAGTAATAGTGCATTCCATTCCACTTGCCCCTTTCTGCTCCCTTTTTAATGAATAGGGAAACCAATTCAATACCTTTTTAAAAAGGTACTAGTGCTCAGAAAACAACATCTTTACAGTGAAATGTAAAACAATTCCTTAAAAGATATAAAAAAAAGATTTTACCGACACATGAATGTAACACAGTACACATATACTTGAGGTAATAACAAACAATGTGTCAGGGTAGTTTCTGGGACAAAGCTGAACAGACTACACAGCTGTCTAGTTATTTAAAGATATCTTGGGGGCATTCAGAAAGCTTCCCAGGGAATGCGTTCTACCTGTCGCTTTCCATTGGCTTTGTGGTTTGTAACCCACGTTTTCTAGCTTTTTATTTGCTAGCTTTATTTGTCTTATGCTGTCCAGGGCGAGTTTACCCCCCCCCCCCCCCCCCAAAAGGAGCAAAGTCTTTTCACACCAACTCCCCTTGTATTTTTCCACAAGTGATCCTGTCTAAACAGGCCTGTAAATCTTGTTATGTTTTCTCATTTGCCTTTCATATTTGCGGTTCATTCAAAGAGAGAGGTCAAATGCCAGGCTCTCTCTTCCTAGGAAAATTGTTTTTTACTTTTCTTCGCAGGCTTCAAAGTGGATACTGGTGGTGGAAAAAAATGTTTTTCTTCTAGAACACATTTAAATAGACTGCAAGTATTTCAGAATATATCCGAATTATGAACGCACAAATGAAGCACATTTTGTGTTAATTCTAAAGTGTGTTATATGAATACTTTAACATGATCAAAACAATTCAGTACACAAGATGATGCTATTTCCACACATTGTCGTTTCTGCCTGGTTCAATTTTATTAGTAAAACTGTATGTCTCTGCAAAATGTGATCGTCACCTGAATTGAAAATGGGTTGTCTGTAATGTCAGTGTGCTACCACACCATGCATACTCCACTCTACGCTGCACCACTCCGCTGCACTGTACTCTGCACCACTCCACTTTACACCACGCCATGCCACTGCACTCTGCACCACTGCACTCTACTCCACTATGCATAACTCCAAGATATTGCGCTCTACATCACTCTACGTCACTCTACTCTTCGCCACTGCACTCTACACCACTGCACTCTAAAATTCATTAGGAAAGCCAATAGCTGTTGCTTAGGCAAGACCTATTGGCTTTGTCAATGCTTGTTTGGTGAAGCAACTTTTACAATCTGAAGTAAAGCTAGTGAGTAAGCTTTGGTAATGAAACAGTTATTTTAGGGATTAATGTATGCTTATTTTAAGGGCTTAAAATATCTTTTGAAAATCCATAGCACTCAAGCAAGACTTGCTGCGCAGACATAAAGAAGCCATGCAGTCCTGCAAGACGCACAATGTGCAAATTCTCAAAGCAGCCCAGCAGAGGGAACTAGAGGTAAGGCAATTTGAACTTTCAAATGTTTACATGTATTTGGTTAGCTCGGACCAGATAGGTCCTTTGTAAGCAGTTCTAATATTGATGGGGATGTTGTTCTCGGTGCTTCTGCATTGCTAGAGAAGAACTTGCTTTTTTTGTTTAATATTTCTTGAACGGTTAAGTAATTGCGCCTGGTGTTATGCTGGCTACCTGAGGTGGTTGTTTTCTCAGCCAGGTATGCTCAGGGACTTGCAGTTTCTGGTGTCCTTGTAGGTGATACCAGCAAACCCGTGTTCAGGCTTATGGTCTTTCCTCATTCATGGGTATATTTCCTTTTATGGCTTAGATCAAACGATGGAGCCAAATCAACACCAAGCTGTATGGGTAGGAGCTTAATATTTAGTCTGTTGCTCCTAAATTAACAGACCAGGATCAAAAAAGGAAGTAATTGTGCATTATGGAAATAAGATCTTTATGTAAATCTGCAATAGAATGAAGCGACTAAAAAATGTAAGAATTATTTTGCTACCAATAATTTCCCATCTGAGGATAAACCAGGATATATATGATAGAAATGTTTTGCAACATTACTACGTCAAGTTATAATTGCTTAAATTAGTAGGACCGAGAACCATATCAAAGGTAAGAGAAAACGAACACAATGAAATACATTGGTAATCCGTTTAAGAGCTGCCCCTTTAACTGTTGTGAGTGCATGCGGTTGGAGTATCATTTTACATTTTACCATCCACCATAATAGATCCCAACTTTGTAACCTAAGCTATTAAACATTTCCACGCTTATCTGCTTTCGAATGAGTGATTACGGGTTTAGGGTCGTCTCCAAGCTTTAAATTGATCTTCATTTTGAAATATTGTGCAAAGAGGAGGCGTCGTTTTAGCATTAAAAATTCCAAATATAATGATTTCCATAGAATGTGCCTTTAGCGGTAATTTTCATATTTCACTCCAGATTTCAATAAATTATCGTAAGGTAAACTGGCGAAAATGTTGGCGGATAATGTTGCATGACCTTGGCAAAAAACAGAGCCCAGGTCCCACCTGAATTTCTGTGAGCTGGAGGGGCATGAATGACCCCAACCTGCCAGCCATCAGCCTGCCCTGCTTCTGGACACCCTCCCCATCCCATACCACAGGGACCAGACGAGCACAAGCATCCCTTCTCCCATGTGACCTGCTTAAAGCAGGTTGTAAATGGGAGCCTTAAGCCCCATGGATTAGGGAATTTGGTGCTGATAATCTGCGTGGTAAAAATGGCTCTGCATAGTTACTGCCCATTCTATGTGGTTTAAATTATAATGGCATGCTACTGTCAGAGTATTACCGCATGTTACCTGTAATTACAGGTGCAATGTTTGCACCAGTACCATGCAACTCGTAAGCGTGGCCCTTGTGGGTGCAGCTCTTTACTTCTGCATAATAGATGACCCTCTGGCCTAAACATATACAGAAACTGTGTTTCATTACGCTGATCTTCCTGTAGACAGGGGTGTGGAATTTTATAAAATATCTTCTTGTCCAAAGGACAAAATGTTTAAGAAATCTTCTTGTCCTGTAAAAAAATCAACTTGTCCCATTTGGTACCAAACAATGAAGTTTCAATGTATGACCGCATTCTCATGTAAGAGCTTGGATAGCAGCCTTTCTGGTTATGCCAGGGCTCATTTTACTATATTATTAGAGACAACGATCCCTAACATGGGAAATATAAGAACATATCCACAAAACTGCAATCAGCGTTTGGTGTTCTATTGTCCCAATGGAACTTTTTTCATGTATTTACTTCCATACTAATATAATAAAGAGAGAGAACCCAAACCTTTGAGGTGGGTAATCTCAGGAACCACAGTGCCAATCAAAACACCCAATACAGCATTGGAAATGTCAGGGTAGGCAGATGGACATAGGGTATATACCAGCAAAACATATACTTTAGAAGGGCAAAGTACGTTGTTTGACAAAGTAGTCCCTTGGAAGTAGCCCCCTCATTTTTTTTTAAAGTAGTTTTACGTTGATTTGCCTTTATTTTGTTTTTAAAATATTGACATGCACCAAAGCTGATGTATTAAATGATTCCTTAGTGCAATGGTAGTTAATGTTTTCAAACTCTACATTGTAGCTTTCTGCACACTACAACCATTTTTAAGTTGCAAATATTTTGCTCTCTTAATCCCTTTTTCAAGGAGCACATTGTTTGGGGTACATTGTCCGTTTTCAAAATAAAATCTCCAATATTGCTTCCATTCTTCTTTATACACTTGCACATTATAAAGGAGTCTTCTGGAAGCTATACACATAGCCACAACATGTAAATGTTGCAGACAATGCACACTTGCTTTTATTGGATCCCCTGTCAGTAATGCAAGCTGAGATTCCTGCTGACTGTGTTTGAATATATCTGACTTGAATTCTCTGCTCGACCTAACTTTAATGCAATTGACCCATGAACATGTTACACAACTTTGTTTTAAACATTAGCATCCCGACAAGCCGAATAAACTGTGGGCGACCATACATCTAGCAAGCAAATGCAAATTTGTCACTATATTATTTCCCTGAGAAACTACCAATTTGTTTCAGAGTCGATGGGGGGATTTGAGGAAGCCAGCAAGAAAAATGCATCCGTTAGAAAACCCCGAAGACAGGCCATTGAAAAAATATGAAGGTACTATGGTTACAGCAGGCACCGACTTGTCATTGAAGATGTTAAGAAGAAAGGTCATGCCTTCCACAGCAATTTACTTAGTTGCCTCTCCAAGTCATACCATGCAGACTTCATGCAAAGTAAAGCTCAAACTCCACACAGGTAATGTTCTATCTACATAGCTCCTGCACAACCCACGGGCATGACACACCTCATCTCTAGAACAACTTGTATCCTCTGTAGTGCAGCTCATACACTTTACACCTTCTATTTAACAATTCCCTCATGCACTATCCCTTCCCCTTACATGAATCATGCACAGCACTGTTCATACCTATTTTACAGCTCATGTCCTGCACAGGTCACTGTAAAGATAATATGCAGTGTAGCTCAGGTACCATGTGGATCACATGTAAGACATAGTTGAGCCTTGCATTACCATTGTTCCTAGCATCTTCAGTATAGTGCACAAATCAAGGTATGCACAGCCCATGCTTGCACAGCTTATTCCATTTTGACAGGTAGTATCCTCTACATGCTGAGGGATGCGAAGAAAGGGGGGGCTTATTAAAAAGAGGAGATTATGGTGTGTGATTTAGTCATACTCTGCTACTAAGTAAAAGGAACAGCCCTTTGATGGTTTTATTCAAGGGAGTAGCCAGAAAGTTAAAATACCCCCCACTTTGACCAATGCTCTGACAGCACCAAGTAAGTGATGTAAGTGAGCTCATACCTCCTTAAAACTCCTTTGTCACTTCCATCCAAGCATCTGTCTGCTCATGTCCACCATTTCACCTTTACATTCAGTCATTCATTCTATCATTCATTCTTTCTTCCCATTCAATCCATCAGCCATTCCATACATCTACCCATCTGTTCACCCATCCACTATCTATGCACGCACCCAGCCACTATCTATGCACGCATCCATCCACCCATGCATCCATCATTTGACTTACCCTTCAAACAATAACGCCTTTCAACCATCAATTGTTCCTTTTGCCATTCATTTATTCATCCATCCTCTCAGATTTTAATTTACTTTGCCATACATCCATCCTCTCAGATTTTCATTTACTTTGCTGTACACCCATCCTTTCAGATTTTATATTACTAGAAATCCTTTTATCCATTCCAACTTTTATTTACTCTGCCATCATTTTATCCACTGATCGATCGATCCATCCATCGTTTCACACACCCATTCACCCACTCATCCATCCTTTCAGACCAACCATCCATCCATCCTTTTATCCACTCGTCCATCCATCCTTTCATCCACCCATACATTCACCCACTCATCTATCCTTTGCCCCTCTTCCATCCTTCTCTCCCTTTTCTAGCAACCCATCTTCTATTTTCTTTTAGTTAATCATCTCTTATCTGCCAAGTTGTAGATGAGAGGCCCATAAAAAACTCACCTCTGCTGTAGCTGCTATAGGGAGGGGTTCACTATGCCCCAGGTTTTATTGGTGGGGGGCCCTTAATCAGTAGATTTAGCTTTATAACCGCACGAGTTTTCAATTCACTAAAACATTAAAAAGTGTTGTCAAAATCCTATAAAATAATGCACCCTTGGTCACAAACACACGCACAAATAGGGTTAGAGTGGTATTTTATCAGAGTTCAGTCCACTAGGTAAGAGAGGCAGCAACAGCGTGTTAAAAATATAAATATAAATGCTAAAGTTGCATTTGTAAAGATGAATTTTCCATAAACTTAATGTTAGAATATTGTGCAAGGCCCTACATCAAAAAGTGGATTTTGACAACACTTTTTTGATGTGGGGCTGGGCACAATATTTTGTTGCCCGTCATACTTTACAGAAAATTCAACTTTACAAATGCAACTTTATCATTTATATGTTACTACGCTTTTGCCGCCTCTTACCTTGTGGGCTGAGAATGATCTGATAATAGCTCCGATCACAGTAATAGCCACAGTGTTGGGGAGCAGCCGTGATCTCGGCAGCTGGTGGTGATAGGCCGTGTGCTTTACACCAAAGGCACAAGGGCAATGACCTCTGAATGATGGGGCCACGAGGCAGGTTTTGGGGAGTGGAGAGACTTGGAAACACAGGATTATTGTGAAATGAAGTACTTGTGCATTCTGCTTACAAGCAACGGTGACTGGCCTAAATGCTTTCAGCGTGCAGTTGTGAGTTACAGCCTGCACTCTGAATGAAACCGTGTAAGCAGAGAGGTTTTTTCTTTTCCTTTTCCAAAAGCGTATGGCAGGCCTGCCCCGCAACGTTCAAAGAGATGTCAGTGCGTGCCTTGCACTGTAAGCAGAAAGGAGGGAAGCACTTCTGGGTATTGTCAGTGAATCAAAGGATTATTAAATCGTAGAAAGTTATGCCAATAAACGCAGCACGCATTTGGAAGCAGGTTAGAAGGATTTAGCAAGTTCTTTTCTGGGAAAGGTTTCTGCTGCAGGAAGTGGAGCCTACTTGTCCGACGGACAATAAAAACATAATTACTTGTTGTCCCTGTCAGCAAACAATATGTCCTGGGCGTCAGGCGATATGAATTCCCCACCCCTGTGTAGAACACCAAACGTGGGAGCGCTCCTCTGCTGGGATCCCCTGATGCAGTCCCTTCATCAGGCGTTACCTACTGAATCGCTTTGCAGAAAATTCTACTTTCAGGGGTGGGGAATTCATATCGCCCGACGCCCAGGACATATTGTTTGCTGACAGGGACAACAAGTAATTATGTTTTTATTGTCCGTCGGACAAGTAGGCTCCACTTCCTGCAGCAGAAACCTTTCCCAGAAAAGAACTTGCAAAATCCTTCTAACCTGCTTCCAAATGCGTGCTGCGTTTATTGGCATAACTTTCTACGATTTAATAATCCTTTGATTCGGGGAGGAGCTACGCGGGCATCCAAGATGGTCGCGTGAGCAGAGAGCTCCCGAGACCCGCGCCGCCCTTCTTTATCTATCCTACACTTATCCTGATCATTTTGACGGGCCTTTGAAGCACTACCCTTACTGATGCTGACGATCCTTTTTTGGTCGAAATCGGACCTTGGGGACCATTTTTCTGTCGTCTTCAACTTTTTGGCCTGCCCACGGACGCGACCGGGGACTCGGCTGCCTACTGTGGCCGACCCGTAATTCAACAACAACGGCTGCCTGGCATCTGGCCCACCGGAGGTGCACTGCTTTCACTTTCGGTTTCCTGCCTCATTGTCTCTGTCTCCTCCTACTCTGTCTTCGCCTGCTGCCCTCACGGTACACACTTTCCATCATTGGACTGGCAAGGAGGCCGCGATACTCCCTCTTCGAATTGCACGTCGGAGTTTCTGGATTTTTCCTCCGTCTCACTGCTTCTCCTGGCTACTCGGCCGCCATCGAATGCGACATGGCAACAAAACCTGAGGCTGAAAAACGCAGGAAGACTGTAACCCGGGGGGGGGTCGATCCAGTCCAATATGATCGAACGCTACACCCAGCCGAGAGGCTCCCCCGGTGTCACAAGCGTGGGCGCTGAAGGACCTCAAACGGATATGCCCTCTTCTTCGGAAGTATCGCTCCAAGATCTGTTGGCTGCCATCTCTGGACTTAAGGCCGATATGAGTCAGCAATACGAAGCCATCGTGTCCAAGATAGACACGGTGGCTGTGGATGTTACTCTTATTCGGGCCGATCTAGCCAAAACAAATGAAAGGGTGAAGGCACTAGATCTTAAGGCGTCGAGCCTGGTGACGGACATGGCGGAGGCGCAGTCTGAGATTGGGAATCTGCGTGCCTCGCATGATCTGCTGCTCAAGCGTATGGAGGACTATGACAACAGGGCCAGGCGGAACAACATACGCCTAGTCGGAGTGCCGGAATGTGATGGTGCTGCCTCGATCGACTTATTGGTCGAGGAACTTATTGTTGCTAAACTTGCTCCGGTTGGACTCAGTAAGTTCTTTGCCGTAGAGCGCGCCTATCGTTTTCCAGGAGGACAAGTGAAACCAGGAGGCCCGCCGAGGCCTATCATTGCCAGACTATTTCACTATCGAGACAGGGACGCTATCCTCCAGGCCGCCCGTAAACACGGCCCGTTGAAATATGACAATAATTCTGTCTCCATCTATCCTGATTTCACTCCCCAAGTGCAGCGACAACGATCAGGGTTCCTTGGAGTGAAGCGTCGCCTGAGAGATCGGGCACTGAAGTACGCCATGTTGTTTCCAGCCCGACTACGGATTGAATTTAGAGAACGTGCCTACTTTTTTGATCAGCCGGAGCGTGCTGCCGACTGGTTGGACTCGTTGCCGACAGATGACTCTGGGAGCGGAGGCCCTGGTGGTGCGGAAGGTGGTGCAACGGCCCAGGAGTAATATGGGGCCCCGGAGGTCCAGATTGAGACTACGTATTGTACTGAGTAAATTAACTGTGTGCTCTATGGTTCTGCCCGTGGCGGTGCGGGAACGGGTGATTTCTCCCTTCCTCCTCGGGGGGTTCTTTGTGTAGATAAGATGGGGCGACAGGCACACTGCAGTTGGGGGTGGCTTTTTATTCAGCAGGGGTGCAGGGAGGGGGGTGTTGTAACGGGTTTCTGTTTGGGGGTTGGTTCCTGGGGACTTGGTTGTGTTTCGTTTAGTTTGTTATGTCTCTGTTTTCATGGTATTTCACAGTTTGCAATCATTCCGAACTTGGGGTTGTGGAGGGGGATGGGGGTGGAATGTCTTTGTCGCAATGGGGAGGGGGGGGGGGGGTGAAATGCGGGTTCTTTCTTGGAACGTAAACGGGTTGGGTGATAGGATCAAGCGGGGCATTGTGCTACAATTTTTGAGGCGCCATACCCCTGATGTTGTGTTCCTTCAGGAGACCCACTTAATTGGAAATGCTTGTAAAGCCCTCGACCGCCGGGGTTATCGCCTGGTTGCACATGCTGGTTTCACTTCTGGGTCCCGGGGCGTGGGTATCATGGTGAAGTCTTCCCTTGCTCTCGCTATTGACGAGGTTATCCTTGACGACCGTGGGCGGTATGCTGCTGTTTCTGGGAGGTGGGAGGGTAAACAGATCGTGTTGGTTGTTGTCTATATTCCCCCGGGGCTGCAGGCTACCACCTATGCCGATCTTGGCAGGACTCTCCTTGGTCTTCCGGATGGATTGTTAATCCTGGGCGGGGACTTCAATTCTGTTATGTCTGGTGAATGTGATCGACTTCCCCCTAGGGTCCTGCTGCCGTCCCAGATGTGGCTCAATGAGATGGCTGATACTTTTGGCTTAGTGGATGTTTGGCGCTCATTACACCCCACACTCCAGCACTACACTTTTCACTCTGGTGCGCATGGCAACCTCTCCCGTATCGATTATTTCTTTATGTTAGCTTCCACTCTGTCCACCGTTCGGGAGGTACGACATCTTCCCCGGGGTATCTCGGACCATTCCCCCTTGCTGATTAGGATTTCTGTGGGTGGTCTACTTGGCAACAGGGTCCCCCCGATTCCTCCCTGGCATTTCCGAAGCCCCCGGCTCCACTCAGATTTGGTTAAGGCAATTGATTGCTACTTCGACGAGAATGTGGGCTCGGTCACCTCCCCCACTGTTCTTTGGGAGGCCTTCAAGACGGTTATCAGGGGTTCCGCCCTATCACTCATTGCTGCAGAGCGTAGGGTAAAGAGGGAGGCTGTTCTGGCTCTTGAAACTGAGATTACTGCGCTTGAAAGTGAGTTGGGTGGGGATGACACGCCTGCATTGCTGCACACTCTGGAATTAAAACAAGCTGACTATAAAGCTTGTGTCACTGATGCTGCTAAACTGATGCGATCGAATCAACTAGGCCGACTGTATGATGTGGGCGACAAGGCTAGCAAGCTCCTGGCGTGGCTGGATAAGGCGGAGCGAGCGAGTCGTGTTGTGCCTGTCATTGTTCGCGAGTCTGGTGAGAGTGTCTCTGATCCTGGTGAAATTGTTGATTGCTTTGTGGACCACTTCCGGAAGGTTTATACGCCTGTTAGTGATCGGGATGAGGCCGATTCCAGGCTACTATTGCGAGACATTGCCCTGCCTACTGTTTCGGATGAGGATGGTCTTGTCTTGGAGGCCCCTTTCACCGTTGATGAGATTGCCCTTGCTATCCGATCCTTGCGCTCGGGAAAGGCGATGGGCCCAAATGGACTGCCCATTGAACTTTACAAACTTTGTCCGGACAAGATGGCCGCCCACCTGCGCCACATGTTTCTCGAGGCGGTTGAGGCTGGGAGCCTCCCCCTCGAGCAGCGCCTTGCTACCATAGTGGTCATTTATAAGGACAGCAAGCCTCGTGACCGCTGCGCCTCATACCGCCCCATCTCTCTCCTTAACGCGGAACCCAAAATCCTGGCCAAGGTTCTGGCCAATCGGTTGCTTAAGGTTATTTGCGACCTGATCCACCCGGATCAATCCGGTTTCATCCCGCACAGGAACACTGCCCTTAATCTGCGTAGGCTCCACGGTGTTCTCGCGAGAGCTCCAATTCTCGCCGAGCCGGCAGTGGTCGCCTCCTTAGACGCCACAATGGCCTTTGACACTATCGAATGGCCCTACCTCTGGGCGGCTCTCGCTAAATTTGGCTTTGGCCCTAATTTCATCGCATGGGTCAGGCTCCTTTACGAACGGCCATTGGCTCAGGTCGTGGTAAATGGTAGATGCTCTGACCCCTTCCCCTTAGGCCGTGGCACGCGCCAGGGCTGTCCGCTCTCCCCGCTTCTATTCGCATTGGCGCTCGAGCCCCTTGCTGCGTGGCTTCGGTGGGAACCCTCTATTAAGGGGATCAGATGGTCTCCAGACCTTGAGGATCGTGTCTCCTTGTACGCGGATGATATCCTTCTTTATCTCACTTCCCCTCAAAAGTCGCTTAACGTCCTCTTCGACGTTCTCACGTCCTTCGGTAAGAACTCGGGACTAGTCATCAACTGGACTAAGTCCTGTGTTTACGTCATAGCCGGGACTCTGCCGCCTCTACCTCGCAGGTTTCCCATACTGGTAGCGACCGACGGCTTTAAGTATTTGGGGATCTATGTCTCCATGGCCTCTTCGGTCCGCTATGAGCGGAACTTGTATGCTCCGCTCCGTAGACTCAAGCAAGACGTTCGACGGTGGCGTGAATTGCCCTTATCCCCATTGGGCCGAGCGGCACTCTTTAAAATGATGTCGCTCCCCTGATTTCTTTACGCCCTGCAGAATTTTTTCGATCCTGTCCCTGCTCGCTACTTCCGTGAGGTTGAGAGTTTACAGCGACAACTGATTTGGGATGGCCGTGCCCGCATTGCCTTGTCCAAGCTCACCCTCTCATGGTATGATGGTGGTATTGCGTTGCCGGATATTAGACGTTACTACTGGGCCTCGCACCTGAGCGCTATCAACCATGCGACGTACGCTCCGGAACCCGCTCCCGCCTTTGCCTTGGATAAACTATTGTTACCCGGTGGCAACTTTAATAGGGCTCTGTATTCAAAGGCACCCTTTCGACTCCTTACGGGCCCGACGAAATGTGCAGTGCGGGCATGGAAGGATGCCACTGTGGCCACGGGCTGGGGTGGTAGGCTAACACGTATGACGCCATTGTATGATTCGGATCGGTTGGGCAATCTGTGGAAGACGAAAGGATTTGAGAAGTGGGACATGATTGGGATCAGCACGGTGGAGGATCTATGGGCACGGGGCGCGGTTAAATCCTTCGAGTTATTGAAACTGGAATACCGGCTCGATGATAGAGAGCACTTCCGGTATATGCAGGTGAGACATGCCTTGTCCTCCGTCTTTCCATCTGGTACCGACATCCCGCAGTCCTCCCCTTTGGAGGATCGTGCTCTAGACGGCCACGTCCCCGATAGCACTATCTCCTTGATATAGAAAAAGCTTGTCAATAACAGGGCTGACCAACTTGAGAAGCTTCGTGCTTCCTGGACGGCTGACGGGCTCGAACTAGACGACGAGGACTGGCAGTCAGCTGTATCCTCCCCTAAGGAGGTGGCTATTCCGGCTCGGCTTCGCTTTGTCCAGTTGAAGATCCTCCACCGTGTATATCTGACTGGAATGCGTCTGGTGCGAATGGGTTTGGTTTCGGATGGACGATGCAGGCGTGGGTGTGGGATGGATGGTACCTTCCTTCACGTTCTGTGGGAATGCCCGATGATTGCAGCTTATTGGTCCAGAGTGCATGATGTTATGGGTCGTGTCACCGGGATCCCACTCCTTCCCGAAGCACGACGTTGTCTGTTAAATGTGTGGGAACCGTCTGATTGTAATGCTGCCCAGACACTTTGGGTTACTCTGGGCAACATGGTCGCAAAGAGAGATATAGCGCAGCTCTGGGGCTCCCCTAGATTACCATTGCTCAGTGCCTGGAAAGAGAACATGGACTGGTGCATGTTCCGAGAGAAAACTGTGTATGAGGCGCGGGGGCGTCCAAAGAAATGGTCCAGGGTCTGGGCTCAGTGGAATTCGTATCGCGGAGATATTTGCTCTCCTCCGCTGGACTATGAGGTTCCTCTCCCCTCCTCTCCATGATTTACGTTCCTACTCCAATTTCCACTACACGCTTTGTTTTCCTCTCGTGCTCGCCCCCCCCCTCGCCATACGTCTTTCTTTACTTATTAACCTTCTCCCCCCACCTCCAGCGACCCTTGCCACTATGATACCATGTGTTTGTGTGTTGTTGTTCTTTTCGACAAAAACATAAAATTAAACCTTTCTTATCCTATTTATATGGTGCTATGTTCTATCCGATAATGTGGACTCGAGAGATTGCTTTAACAACGTACTGTCTCCTAATTTACTTTTTCATCATCCTGCTTGTGTCATAGCGGCCGGCCCTGCGGGGTTGTAGGCAGACGCTGTGTATTGTGCATTCATAAATAAAGGTTTAAAAAAATAAATAAAAAATAAATAAATAAATAATCCTTTGATTCACTGACAATACCCAGAAGTGCTTCCCTCCTTTCTGCTTACAGTGCAAGGCACGCACTGACATCTCTTTGAACGTTGCGGGGCAGGCCTGCCATACGCTTTTGGAAAAGGAAAAAAAAAAACTCTGCTTACACGGTTTCATTCAGAGTGCAGGCTGTAACTCACAACTGCACGCTGAAAGCATTTAGGCCAGTCACCGTTGCTTGTAAGCAGAATGCACAAGTACTTCATTTCACAATAATCCTGTGTTTCCAAGTCTCTCCACTCCCCAAAACCTGCCTTGTGGCCCCATCATTCAGAGGTCATTGCCCTTGTGCCTTTGGTGTAAAGCACACGGCCTATCACCACCAGCTGCAGAGATCACGGCTGCTCCCCAACACTGTGGCTATTACTGTGATCGGAGCTATTATCAGATCATTCTCAGCCCACAAGGTAAGAGGCGGCAAAAGCGTAGTAACATATAAATGATAAAGTTGCATTTGTAAAGTTGAATTTTCTGTAAAGTATGACGGGCAACAAAATATTGTGCCCAGCCCCACATCAAAAAAGTGTTGTCAAAATCCACTTTTTGATGTAGGGCCTTGCACAATATTCTAACATTAAGTTTATGGAAAATTCATCTTTACAAATGCAACTTTAGCATTTATATTTATATTTTTAACACGCTGTTGCTGCCTCTCTTACCTAGTGGACTGAACTCTGATAAAATACCACTCTAACCCTATTTGTGCGTGTGTTTGTGACCAAGGGTGCATTATTTTATAGGATTTTGACAACACTTTTTAATGTTTTAGTGAATTGAAAACTCGTGCGGTTCTAAAGCTAAATCTACTGATTAAGGGCCCCCCACTAATAAAACCTGGGGCATAGTGAACCCCTCCCTATAGCAGCTACAGCAGAGGTGAGTTTTTTATGGGCCTCTCATCTACAACTTGGCAGATAAGAGATGATTAACTAAAAGAAAATAGAAGATGGGTTGCTAGAAAAGGGAGAGAAGGATGGAAGAGGGGCAAAGGATAGATGAGTGGGTGAATGTATGGGTGGAAAGGATGGATGGACGAGTGGATAAAAGGATGGATGGATGGTTGGGTGAAAGGATGGATGAGTGGGTGAATGGGTGTGTGAAACGATGGATGGATCGATCGATCAGTGGATAAAATGATGGCAGAGTAAATAAAAGTTGGAATGGATAAAAGGATTTCTAGTAATATAAAATCTGAAAGGATGGGTGTACAGCAAAGTAAATGAAAATCTGAGAGGATGGATGTATGGCAAAGTAAATTAAAATCTGAGAGGATGGATGAATAAATGAATGGCAAAAGGAACAATTGATGGTTGAAAGGCGTTATTGTTTGAAGGGTAAGTCAAATGATGGATGCATGGGTGGATGGATGCGTGCATAGATAGTGGCTGGGTGCGTGCATAGATAGTGGATGGGTGAACAGATGGGTAGATGTATGGAATGGCTGATGGATTGAATGGGAAGAAAGAATGAATGATAGAATGAATGACTGAATGTAAAGGTGAAATGGTGGACATGAGCAGACAGATGCTTGGATGGAAGTGACAAAGGAGTTTTAAGGAGGTATGAGCTCACTTACATCACTTACTTGGTGCTGTCAGAGCATTGGTCAAAGTGGGGGGTATTTTAACTTTCTGGCTACTCCCTTGAATAAAACCATCAAAGGGCTGTTCCTTTTACTTAGTAGCAGAGTATGACTAAATCACACACCATAATCTCCTCTTTTTAATAAGAACCCCATCTTCGCATCCCTCAGCACGTAGAGGATACTACCTGTCAAAATGGAATAAGCTGTGCAAGCATGGGCTGTGCATACCTTGATTTGTGCACTAAACTGAAGATGCTAGGAACAATGGTAATGCAAGGCTCAACTATGTCTTACATGTGGTCCACATGGTACCTGAGCTACACTGCATATTATCTTTACAGTGACCTGTGCAGGACATGAGCTGTAAAATAGGTATGAACAGTGCTGTGCATCATTCATGTAAGGGTAAGGATTAGTGCATGAGGGAATTGTTAAATAGAAGGTGTAAAGTGTATGAGCTGCACTACAGAGGATACAAGTTGTTCTAGAGATGAGGTGTGTCATGCCCGTGGGTTGTGCAGGAGCTATGCAGAACATTAGCTGTGTGGAGTTTGAGCTTTACTTTGCATGAAGTCTGCATGGTATGACTTGGAGAGGCAACTAAGTAAATTGCTGTGGAAGGCATGACCTTTCTTCTTAACATCTTCAATGACAAGTCGGTGCCTGCTGTAACCATAGTACCTTAATATTTTTTCAATGGCCTGTCTTCGGGGTTTTCTAACTGATGCATTTTTCTTGCTGGCTTCCTCAAATCCCCCCATCGACTCAGAAACAAATTGGTAGTTTCTCAGGGAAATAATATAGTGACAAATTTGCATTTGCTTGCTAGATGTATGGTCGCCCACAGTTTATTCGGCTTGTCGGGATGCTAATGTTTAAAACAAAGTTGTGTAACATGTTCATGGGTCAATTGCATTAAAGTTAGGTCGAGCAGAGAATTCAAGTCAGATATATTCAAACACAGTCAGCAGGAATCTCAGCTTGCATTACTGACAGGGATCCAATAAAAGCAAGTGTGCATTGTCTGCAACATTTACAAGTTGTGGCTATGTGTATAGCTTCCAGAAGACTCCTTTATAATGTGCAAGTGTATAAAGAAGAATGGAAGCAATATTGGAGATTTTATTTTGAAAACGGACAATGTACCCCAAACAATGTGTTCCTTGAAAAAGGGATTAAGAGAGCAAAATATTTGCAACTTAAAAATGGTTGTAGTGTGCAGAAAGCTACAATGTAGAGTTTGAAAACATTAACTACCATTGCACTAAGGAATCATTTAATACATCAGCTTTGGTGCATGTCAATATTTTAAAAACAAAATAAAGGCAAATCAACGTAAAACTACTTTAAAAAAAAATGAGGGGGCTACTTCCAAGGGACTACTTTGTCAAACAACGTACTTTGCCCTTCTAAAGTATATGTTTTGCTCCTGACATTTCCAATGCTGTATTAGGTGTTTTGATTGGCACTGTGGTTCCTGAGATTACCCGCCTCAAAGGTTTGGGCTCTCTCTCTTTATTATATTAGTATGGAAGTAAATACATGAAAAAAGTTCCATTGGGACAATAGAACACCAAACGCTGATTGCAGTTTTGTGGATATGTTCTTATATTTCCCATGTTAGGGATCGTTGTCTCTAATAATATAGTAAAATGAGCCCTGGCATAACCAGAAAGGCTGCTATCCAAGCTCTTACATGAGAATGCGGTCATACATTGAAACTTCATTGTTTGGTACCAAATGGGACAAGTTGATTTTTTTACAGGACAAGAAGATTTCTTAAACATTTTGTCCTTTGGACAAGAAAATATTTTATAAAATTCCACACCCCTGTACTTTGGAATGCAGTCCTGTTTGACCTCCATAGTCCTTGGCGCTTTGCAGTGCATGCTCCCTCCACGACGCTAGTCTCCCCTCAAAGGCACCTCTTTTAGCATCTGACTGTCCTGCTGTCTCTCACAGTTCTGTGCCCTCACGTTCAAAATGCCTATTGGCACCTATGGCTCGGGTTCAGCAACCCGCTTTAATGCAGCTACAATGCTTGCCTTGCCCTGCTTATCTTTTGCACATCCAGTGACTTCTAATTCTAATCCCAGAAGACATGTATATTTCCTTCAGTTTCCTGCTACCTGGGGTATTATCTTTCTGCGGCCCACAATACCCATGAGTCTTGTCTACTACCTCTTTAATGCCATGGACTTAGAAAAAAAAGGCAGCATTTATAAGTTTCTATAATTTTTGTTATTTCTAGTGGATTTGCCTTTTTATCTATCTCTATTTATTTTAAATGTATAATAGGTTTTCTTCAGAGACAACCTAAAGGTGATGTAAGATAAGAGGAGAATATCTACCATTCCCTTACACAAGAGCAAGAGTATAAGGGTTTACTATCCACCCTTGCAGAGGACCTAAACTATGTTCCCTTGCACTTTAAGTTTAGCAGCAATAGGGACCTAGAGAAATTCAGGTTCCAAAGAATGTCTATTTGGTGGGGCAAGGATGGCATTCATAGTAGGATGGCTTGGCACGTCAAGGTTTGATGTTGGCAGAGGCATATTCTTCTCTTGGATGTAATTGAAGTTACCTACTGACCTCGCAGCCCATGCATATAAAGAGAAGCTGAACATAGAAAATCTGAAGAGAGTTATTGAAGAATAATATCTTTATATCGAAATTGTGGTTTCCTTTAGGCTTTGGAGCAGCGCATTAGGGAAGAACAGCGCATGATGGATGAAAAAATCGTCCTGGAGCTGGATCAGAAGGTGGTGGATCAGCAGAGCACTCTGGAGAAAGCTGGCGTTTCAGGTTTTTACATCACAACCAACCCTCAGGTACAGAGTTGCTATTTAGAATTTCGCACCAAGTTACTAATGTGTCTGTACTCTCATAAATACAAATGCAAAGGGTTTCTGAACCGCAGTAGTAGTAATTAATTTAGTTTTTTTTTAGAAAAAATATATTTGAAAATAATTGCCCTCTAAAGCATATTTACCTTATAGAGTTTCATGGCGGTTAAAATGACCCTGACAATTTACAGAAAAAATAAGCATGCAGGTATGTTTGTATGTGGGGTTTGTATATCACGAGCCATCTCTGAAGGGCGTAGGAGTGCTATGCAGGGTTAAAAGCAAAGATACTGTCTGCACATGCTTGTAGGGATAGCTCGTGGCTGAGAGCAATGATGGTTTGTTACTGGGTTGTGATATAGTACTCTTTAAATAGGTGTGTTTTTAGCTCGTTCCTAACTCGCACTATAGTTCAAGTGATCCTGATCGATATGGGAATGTTGCAGGTGCTACATGTGTCGACGAAGGGCAATTTCTTTGGCTTTTATTTTTGAACTCTCATTTCCAGTCTGATAATGTCTGGGCAGCATGTGTGTGACGAGCCAACTGAGGTGGTGAGCTTTGCTGCTCAAAAGGCAGAGGTGCCGTTCATGATGGATTTTATGTAGCTGGGGTTGACGGTGGTGCACACTAGGAAGGGCAGCCAGTGGAGTGCCATCATAGGAGGCGTTGTGTTCATATTGCGGTCCTTGATGAGGCATTCTGCTGTGTATAGGATTCCCTTGGGCCAATGTGGAGCCTGGGAGGTCACGGAGCGAGGCACTTGCATCCTCCAAATGCGTGAGTTCTAGAGCTTGAATAGCAGTTCTTAAGTCTCTTTTAAGGTGGGAGTGGAGGGGAGAGGGGAGCTGTTGCATATTTGTTTAGTAGAGAGCTGGAACTAGACTATATTAGATATCTTGGCTATGTGTACCTTAAGTGTGAGGTCTGGTGTCCATTGGGCGAATAGCAGGAATTATTGTATGGCGAGGCTAAGCTTCAACTAGGTCCTGCATATCTAGGTCTGGATGAGTTGTAGTCCGTGTTTGAGACTTTCGATGTCTGTAACAGAGGATACTTTCAAGTAGAATTACGCGGCATTGACATATTGTTGAATGTTGAGGCTGTTAAGAGTGAGTAGGGTGCCAATGGACTCCATATAGTGGTTGAGGCTGACTAGAGACAAGATGAAAGCCTAGCGGAACCCATAGTAACTGGAAGCTTCTGGGACCTGGCAGTACCCATGTGACCTAAGTGTTGGATAGGTAAGAGGAGTATTAAGTGAATAATGTTTCCAGTATATCTTATTCCAGACTTTAGGGTATGGATGAGGGTGGGATTGTCCACACAGTTGATGGCAGTTGAAGGGTCCATCAGTATCAGGAGGCAGGGAGTTCGCTTTATATGTGGTAGGAGGCAATATCACACTGCTTCCCTTCACTCAGACAGGTACATCACTCATGCACTCTTTCTGAATACCAGTAGATAGAAGGGAATAGTCAACTGAAATTTGACATGAGCAACTATTCCTGCCTCTGTAAACTTCTCAATCAGTGACGTAGTTGGTCTATAGCCAAGGGGCCGTCAGCTAGGGCAATACAGCAACTGGGCATTGTGGTGCCAGCCTCCAGCCATCTCGCAATAATCAATAAACACAAGAAATGCAAAACAACATTGATAAGACAAGTAAGACTTGCCACTCATGCATATCAAATAATACTTGTTTGTCATCACTATTTATCATTGACACAAATTCCTACAGGTTGTACCAATGTCACCACAAATCATGCAAATGCGTAGGGCTGGCATTCAAATATAAAAGAGATGTGAAACTCAATTAGAAATTGCAAACATTTGCTACAATACAAATGTAACAAACCCTGGCAAGGAAATGTGGGAAAGAACTGCACGTTGTTGATAGTATTCCCTCAACATTATTAAAGTGTCTTAAATGGAAAATTGCTCAGTTTGCAACTTATTTTGCACAATGGTTGACCTGCATGAAGGTGCCTGATGGTTAAGCATGCTAGGTCTCCGCATGATGAAAGCAGCTGAATGGGAGTAATTGCCAAGACTTGACAATGAAACATTAAGAACACTTGTTGGCATTAAAAAACGTACTTTAAGCATTGCAAGTACTGCGAGAGCTAGGCATGTTGACGAATTGTGCCAGAGACCAAATAGTTGCCTATGGTTCTCACTCCAATCATCCTGGTTGGCCTGCCTGGTGTTAGCTAGGTGCCAGGCCACCTACATCACCCGGCAACCAGTTTAGTCAGGCCGCTACTGTCGATATTTGCACCTCATTGCACCGGTCTTTGCTCTTCACTTGCATTTCTTGAAAATGGTCTCAAAATGTTCCCAATATAATGAAATATTGCAGGACATTGTAGGTTGAGCCACACACTGAGTAAATCAAAGGTGAACCCTTTTAAATGGCACTGGGGGAGGTCTGTGTTCTAGCATGAACTGTTAACACAGTGCAGTTATGTAGTGTCTTACATATAAGCAACAAATGTTGAGGAAACCCTCCACATGTTAAAAAAAATGTATGAAAGGGCAATAAGGAAAAACGGTATTGGCGTTTGTATGTCACTTACTACCCGAACGAGGTGCCAAAGCACTTTGTAGGTGGGCAGCACCCTACTCAAAAGAGATCATGATGTCCAGTATTCGTTTTCAGAGTAATGTGTGCTGTTTTCCGTAACTGGGATGGTTTTAACATTATTCTCATCATGTAACTTGTGGTTTTGTGTAAATTCTGCTTAGGCAGCTGATTTAGTACCATACATTTGGATAGGGACTGTTTCAACAACCTGTTTGTAATATTATTCTGTGTATAGTTAATTACTTGTTATGTCTGCGATTTGATTGTGCTGGTGTTGGAATCCAGTTCTTGCCATTTGTCTGGTGTGATTGCTATCTTAGTATATGCATATGGTGGTGATAGTTGGGTACAGTGGATGTGTTAGTAAAGAACTAGAATAGCAGGTATTTAAATATGGAATGAATTATCAGGCTGACAAGAATAATGTGTTTGTTAGGTGGTGAGGGATGCAAATAAAATTCAACACAAAATACAAAACAATTCAAAACATTATTCCACATGACATGAGCTTTACAATATTGAAAATAGCCTTTGAGGTCCTGAAACACATTACCACACTTGTTCGAATAAGAGCAACCTACTGCATGCATGAAATCAATACAACTCTGGTTTCAACACCTTCCTCACTTAGGCAGCATAAAGCCGCCACTTTCATGGCTGTTAAGGCAGCCTTCCTGTGCTGTTACTTCAAATGCACAAATGTCACAGAACTATGAAAATAAAACTCATTCAGGACTTTAGAGTCAAAGCCAGCCCCCTGACAACTATTTGGCAGCTCATTTTAAAAGTGCACCTTCTGAGGCGCTTTCCTTCCGGGTCCTACTCCTTGTCGGTTGCAGTAGCACAACCACCACAAGTCAGCTCCAGCCACTGTGAACCTCTTCCCCTGCTGTCAGGAAAGCACCCACAGGAGCAATGGAAGGAACTGGTGTGTGTGTAGGACTGCGATGACCGGGGTTCTATGCCAAAGTAAAAAACTGAAACTACTAGGGGCAGCATCAGCGGACTGAGAGGACGAGAGAACAAGATAGGGATAGACAATGGGAGTGGAATCAACAGCCTCAGAGAGAGATGGAGAGACAGCAGCAGGACGTATGGCGAGAGACTGAACCGAAGCGAGCGAGAGATAGATGCAGAGTGTGGAGCTTGCACTTGCAAAATAGGTTAAGATGGACCAGTGGGCGGGTTTGGAGATGAGAGACTTTCCCAAAAACATCGAGCCAACATTACGATACATGGAATAAAATAAGGTGCTAGCAATCAAAACATTCATGACAAGTAAAGATAGAAGATAGTAATAGATTTAGTATAAGATAGAGAAGAGAAAAGCAACAGCGATAAAGAGAGAACACAAAGCAGGGAAAGAGAGGGGGAGAGAAAAAGAGAGACTGCATATGTGGTTACCATTGAGGAGTCTACAGTAATAAAGCTGGAGTGACTGCAAATGCAGATGTTACTTGAAGAGACTGTACTAGAAGGGAAGGAGAGAGACTGAGTCCCACAGTAGAAATGAAGAGATACTGGACCAGAAGGAGGTTGGTTAGAGAAATAAGCACTCCCTACAGAAGCAATTGAGAGAGGAGTCACCAGCCTCAGAAGAGTTAGACTGCATCTGAAGAAGAGAGAGGGGCACCGTTAAGTGGCTCTTATGGGAGAGAGGTCTTGCATTTTGCTGAGAATAATTATAGTAATCATACTGAATAATATAAGTGTTGGTGCTTTCTTCTACTTATTTACTACAGGGTCGATTAGACGGATTGAGGTAATTTAAGTACCAAAAGACAAGAGCTCCAGCAAATTAGAAAACCTACATAAAAAAAGATTCGAAGTCCAAACCATGAAAGTTTATTTAAAATTGATTCATTACAGAAAGCTAAAAGCCAATGGGTTAGTCATTTCAAATCAGTATCTTAATTCAAAAGAAAATCGAACTGTAAGAGCAGCAAGTGGACTGACGTTGAAGTTGTCCCCATAAGAAAGGAGCAAAAGGTTTGGCAAGCAAAATATTTTAAGTACAGAGTTGAATTGCAAACCGACAAGAAGTTTACTTGGTATGAAAGCAAGAAAAGATCTAGCATACATCCCAAAAGTATCACATTTTATAAGCTCACATGAGTAGAGAATGAAAAATTTCCTAGCTATTGTAACGGAAAGTTTCAATTCAATAAGGACTCTGGCGAGGATTATGCTATTCTTTCTTCACTTTATTGAATAGCAGCCATTTCGAAGTCAAGTAAAACAAACTACTATTCCCATGAAACATAGGGAATAAACAGCTAAAACAATAGAGAGTGTCCATAGCTAGAGTGTCCCATCTTCTGCACCAATCACCGGTCCCCAGGGTGCTGATAGTCCTCTGTCCCTGTCAACTCCTCTTTTGTTGCTCGGCCAGCCATCAAGGACGCTTCAAGAATCTTGTTTGTTGGAATCGTCTGCAAGGAGCAAAAGCATAGTGTAAACGACAGAAATGATTAAGGATCAACCATGTGGAAAAAGCTTCTCAAGTACAGTCACAAGAACTTGTTAACAGGCCAAAGCAGGTTAAGGCAAAACTTTACTTACTCCAATCCGAGGGAGGGAAAACCAGCAAGTAACTTGTACCCTGGGTGGGATAATCCTCGCCCGAGTCCTGAAAAGAATTGAAATTTTCTGTTACAATAGCTAGGAAATTTTTCATTCTACGTCAGGACCGGAGGCGAGGATTATGTTAGTTAAAAGCTTGCTCGCAACCAGATGAGCCATATCAATAACCAGTCTGCAGCATTCAGAATGTCTTCCAGACGAGCTCCAAGGGTAAATGCTTTGAAGGCCATTGCCCCTCTAGTAGAGTGAGCTCCAAACATACGGAGGTCTATTCCAGCCTCCTGCATCACCCACCTAACCCAACGGGCAATCGTGGGAGAGGACACAGCCTTGTGAGGCTTCCTAAGTGCGATGAGGAGCTGTTGTTCCCCAGGAGGTCTAAATTTCTCAGACGTCTCCTCATATGCCTTGAGGCAAGCCACCACACAACTTTGGGGCATCCAGGAAAGCAGGATAAGATATAGATGTCGTCCCACACTTGGTGCGTCTACGGATTGTAAAGGTAACCCCTGTGGGGGAGAAAATCCTACCAGATACGTCCAGGGCTCTGACATCCTAAACCCATCTGAGGGAGACTAAGTAAAGTAGCATGGTCAACTTTGCGGAGAGTTCCTTCCGAGAGAGGAATCTGTTCGCCTGCCAGGACAGGAATAAGTTCAAAACCCGGTTGACATCACATAGTTGTGAATATCGCGGTTCCGGAGACAAAGAAAGGTGAATGCTGCGAAGGAGACGACAGACCAAAGGGTGTTCCCCGACGGGAGAGCGCCCACAATGGTGTGGCTGGCTGAGATGGCAGAGTGGAAAGGTATTAATGGTTCAGTTGAAGTGTGGCGCAGCGGCCAGGGCGACTGGCGCAGGAACCTGGGGCTCACGGTTCGATCACCGGCGGCAGGTCAGCCCAGCACCATGTGACTCCGTCCGGGCAAAAGCTCGCTTAATCTTCCCGAGGGCCCCCAGCGCCGGGACACCACTTCGGAGGTAGCTGTGCACTTTACAAATACTGGTATTTCATTTAATTTAATTATTTCATTTCTGTAAGCCAAACACTCTTCCGCCAGGGCGGCCTAAAGATTCAGAATGGAAGTCACATCTGCTGCCATGGGATTGATACTCCGTCGCAGACACCAACAGCACCACCATCTCCAAGTGGAACAATATAGTTTGACAGTGCTGTAAGCCCTGGACATTAACTTCTCAGCTGCTCCCGAAAGGCCGGGAACCGCCCATCATCCCCTGTATACCGCCATGCCATCAGAGATAGTGATCCCTGTTCGATCAATGAATGAGGAACTCCGTCTGGACTGAGGAGGAGAGACGGAAAGCAGGGGAGAAGGATTAGAAAATCCCAAGAAAGTTCCAGAAGAACTGGAAACCAAACTTGTAACCTCCAAATCTGCGAAATGAGCACCATGTTCGCTCGCTGCCGTCACACCTGGGCTGAGTCCCGGGTAATAATAGCGAACGGGGGAAAGGCAGAACCAGTTTCCTCCTGCCAGTTCTGCAGAAACGCGTCAGTCTTCTCCGCAAAGGGGATCCGGTTTCCAACTGAAGAACCGGGGGAGCTGGTGATCCAGGTGGGACGCAAAGAGGTCTACTGAGAAGGGGCCCCAGATACCCTGTAGATCTGCAAACACCCGGATGCAGTTTCCAAAGACTCACGTCGTGGAAATGACGGGATTGGAAGTCTGCCACCTGATTGGCTTGACTGGGGAGCTACTCCGCTGAAACAGAGATCTGATGGTCCAGGCAATACTGCCAAAAGTTCGCTGCCAGGTCTGAGTGGGCTTTCGAGTGCGTGCCCCCAACATGGTTTATATATCGGACTGCCGAGATATTGTCCATTTTGAGGAGGACACAGGACCGGATCGAATCTTTGGTCCTGCACTGGATTGCGAACAAGCCAGCTAAAAGCTCCAGACAATTGATGTGTAACTGTTGCTCCTGCGGAGACCACACACCTCCCGTGGTGAAGTTGCCACACCTCACGCCCCAGCTGGATCTGCTCGCGTCGGACTCAATTATAATATCTGGCGCTGAACCGAAAATGGCTCGCCCATTCCAGGCTTCCTTGTTGGAGAGCCACCACTGGAGTTCCTCCCTGGTGTCCGCTGAAAGACCCACCTTGTGGGAATAAGAGAGGCCCCTGCGCAGGTGTGTAGCCTTGAGGCTTTGGAGGGCTCTGTAATGGAGCGGACCCAGGAATATAGGCTGGATTGAGTCTGATAGAAGGCCCACCATGCGAGCAAGTTGCCTGAGCAAGATCTGAGGCTGGGCAAGAGCGCTCCGAATCTCGTGACGGATCTTCATCATCTTGCTGGAGGGAAGGCTGAAGGTGGCTTCCACGGAGTCGATGGAAAAACCAAGAAAAACTACCTTCTGAGAGGGAACCAGAGTGGACTTTGCCTCGTTGATCATGAAGCCGAGGCTCTGGAGGAAAATGACGGCAGTCTGGAGATGACGAGAGAGGGTATCTGGTCCTGTGCCATCAGGAGGATATTGTCTAGGTAGACAATGAGCCTCATGCCCGAGGCCCGAAGGCGCTCGATGATTGGTCAGAAAACCTTGGTGAAACACCAAGGGGTGCAGGACAGGCCGAACGGAAGAGTGGCGAACTGGTATACCCTGTCCTTCCATCAAAACTGTAGAAACCGCTGGTGGGGCTAGAAGACTGGTATTGCAAGGTAGGCGTCCTTGGGGCGAGGCGCGCCATAATCCACATTTAATAATAATCCACATTTGTAAAGTGCGAACAATCGCTGGGGGCCGTCGGGAAGATTAAGCAAGCTATTGCCCAGAGTCACATGGTGCTGGGCTAACCTGCCGCCGGAACCGGGGATCGAACCGTGATCCTCAGATTCCAGCGTCAGTCGCCCTGGCAGAGGCGCCACACCTCTCCATCCAGTTTTTGGGGCGAAGAATATCGCAAAGCAGATGGATACCCTCCATCTTGAAGTGGCAGTAGACCAGCCACTCGTTGAACTCTTGCAAATTGATGACCGGCCTTTGACCCCTGTCCGGTTTGTCCACCAGGAAGAGGTTGCTGAGAAAGCCTCCGGGATGCAGCCGCGATTCTGTAATCGCTTCCTTGTACAGAAGAGACTGAACCTCTTGGTCGACTAAAGCGGCGCCCGCTGTGGAGAAGCAGAGCGGGCGTGGTTGCAGGGGCTGCAATGGTTCCCCATGAAACTTTATGTGAAAAGCACGTACAGTTTGCAAAACCCTGGCGTCCCCCGTGATGGAAGTCCAAACCAGGAAAAAAAGCACCAGATGGCCCCCCAATTTTAGAAGGGAAGACGGGAGAACACTCACCTTGATGAGTTGGAGGCTCCACCACCTCTACGGCCTCTGTTCTTGCCTCGTCGTCCACACGTGGGGTAAAAATTGGCGAAGTGGGCCTGGTCTTGATACTGCCCAGAGGAGCCTTGACCCCTGTGTTGGTTGGGGCGGCTGGACGAGCGGTCCGTCCTCGTCCGGCCCCTCAGAAAACCCGAGGGCGAAACACCTTCCTAATGGAAGATTGAGCCTTGTCGAGGGAGGTAAAGGTGTTGAAAAACCTCCCTAACTCCTTAATAAAAGGATTGCCAAAGAGGCCGCCCTGAGCAATGGCGCCTGCCTCCGAGTCGGCCAGGTCCCTCAACTTGGGGTCGACCTTGATGAGCAGGTACCTGCGCCGCGCTGTGGAAATCGTGCAGTTTGCGTTTCCTAGAAACACCACTACGCGCTGGGTCCAAGAGGAAAGATGGTCAGGAGAAATCGGGGAACCAGAGGCTTTGGCCTCCTCCGCCATGCCCAATATTTTGGTAATTGGGCCCAAGATGTCCAGCAACTTGTCTTGGCAAGCGCACCAAGACTTGTCAATGCTCTTCTTAGGGTCTTTGACAAATTTCTGGAGGAAAGTGGTCATTCTAGGGTCAATGTCTGGAGTGGCGGCTACATTCCCATCAAGGGAGAGACGGGGACACTCCGCCCGAAGACAATTACGGGTGGAAGGTTCAAGGAGCCGGCGGATCCGACTGGCAACATATTGGGCAACCTTGTCGGAGGGGGCCCAGTCGGAGGACTTGGGGTGGAGAATATCGTCCGGGTTTAACATGTCCGCACAGAGGTTTTGTCCATCGGTGGAAGAAACACTCTGCCCATTAGAGTCAGGAGCGGGACGAGAAGAGTCCCAAGGGTGTGAAGGCTCGGTATCCTCGCCATCATCACCCTGGCCTCCATCACCTGTGGTGGCGGACCACATCGGAGAAGCAGTGCAGGCCAGGAAAGCCTGTTTAAGGCAGTCAAATGCATCGTAATCCACCCCAGCGTCTCTAACGCGTTTGACTGGAGGAGGCTGGTGATCCCCTAGCGAGCCACTTGTGGAAGGGACAGCTGGGAGGGACTGGGCGGCCCTAGAGAGCCTGTCACAGGCCTGATCGATTTTGCGAGACAACCTCTCCTCAAAGGGGGGGGTCATAGCCTGTTCCACCGCCTTGTATATGGATGCGTCCACGGCATCGTAAAAATCCTCATCCCACTGAAGGGCAGACAGCGGGTCCGCCTCCAACTGATCGTCTTGATAGACGTCCTCTTGGTACTCCTCCATACTGAGGGAGGTAGGTAACCGGTTAAGTAACTAGTGCAACAGGCAGGGAATTAATGCAACTATCGTAAGTGAGGGTAGGATAGAACCAGGTAGGTAACTAAGAAGAGGTGGAGTGCCTCTGTGAAATGGGGTGCTGGGTGTCAGCCTATAATATGGGCGAGCATTGCTCGCAATAAATGCAGGGCCTGAAACGCGGGACCCAACAGCCCAGGTGCCAAAAATGTAATCTAAAGGGCGGCCTGCACAATTAGGGTCTCAGTAGACGCTATCTGCAATACTGGCTCTGGAGCGTTAGATTGTTCTAAATAACACCTAGTAATCCTGACCCCCAGGGCAGGGAAACTGCCATGCATTGCCTTGCGGCCGAATACAGACCCAAAGATTGGGTGTTTAACGGGGCGTAGTGTGACACACTCTGCCTAATTGCAGGTAAACCAAAGACAGACCCGGGTAAGAGCAGGCAAGTCCATGTACCCTCGGCGATGCGGCTTGGCACTCTGCAGCGCGCTAAATGCGCTGAGTCTGGCACGCACGCAGGTGCGTAATTAGGCGCCCTCTGGTGGTCGACAGGAGTCACCGCAGCCGGCAGCAAGTACACAGCCGCTAGGGAGCTCTGGCGCTCCCACGGCTGGAAGCGAGTCGCTGCAAACTTTCAGTCACAGGAGAAACCTGTCAAGGAAATGTAATGAAATACGTGAAACCAATTTGGAGATTTCGGCGGGCGCGCGTCCTCAAAATACCAAGTGGCGCGCGTGCGCGGCAGACATGCGAGCAGTGAGGGGAACGGCGCTGAGGCAACACACGGGGAATATGATAAACATAAACCCGACCGCGCAGCGCGCCACTTCCAAAACACCGGGGGAACTGCCGTGAATCACAACAAAGCCAGTAAGCAAACCACAAAGCCAGTAAGCCAATAAGCAAACAACAAAGCAATTAAGAGAGAACAAACAAATTAGGACTTATCTTGGCTGCAAGCAGCAAAGAAACAGGAGGGCTTTAGGGACAGAAGACAATTCTGGGGACCTGTGATTGGTGCGGAAGATCAGAAGATGGGACACTCTAGCTATGGACAGGCGCGAAGCACCCATTGGGCTCACGGGGCTTCAGCACACCCCCCCCCCATCGTGTGTGTCAGCCCGGGCTGACACAGCTTCGCGGGCTGGCGACCATCTAAATTGCAGCCGCACCCGAGTACATAACAGGTCTTTAAAGACCATTTACGTGTAAAGGAGGCTTTTGTTGTGTGTTCACCCCTTCTTACAGCCCCTCTGTCTTTGGTTTGAAGAATTAGCCCCCCCTGAAATATTTTTTAGCCCCCCCCCCCCCCGAAATGTGGCTCTAGTTGCCCGCCTGGCTATGGACACTCGCCATTGTTTTATCTGTTTATTCCCTATAGTTCATGGGAATAGTAGTTTGTTTTACTTGACTTCAAAATGGCTGCTATTCAATAAAGTGAAGAAAGAGTAGCATAATCCTCGCCTTCGGTCTTGACATAGAATCAAAAGTCCTTGACATAATGTTACGTTGTAACTCGGGGCCAAACTAATAGTTATGTGACATAAATCAATCCACGAATAAATTGTGTTATGTAAAACTCTAGAAAACCACCTAAAACGAATTAAACAAGTATAATTTTAACCTGCTAAAAAGGCATTGCGCGATTGAACAATGAAAACATGAATAAAAAATACAATTGTGGCTGCAGGCAGCAACAGGCTTCAGTCTAAAGCACAGTTAGAAAAATTGACTGGGTTTCTTCGAAGCACATTAATTGATACAGTGAGAAAAAAAAAACAACATGGAAAATATCACATTTTTTCTATTATATGAAATAGGAAAAACACAGAAAGAGCGAGAAATCATGCAGAAAAACACAGAATGAGAGAGAAGTCATGCACTCAGTGCGACTTTTAAAAACCACGTTTCTTTAGCTGGCAGTGCAGCCAGTCCAAAAGCCCAATAAGCAGCCGCGGTCTGTGCAGGTAACAGCGGTGGGGCCGCGTAAGGGGGGATGTCGAGGGGAAAAAAAATAATCCATTTCCCTCGAAATCCCCCCTTACAACGCCTCACCGCAGATACCTGCACAGACCGCTGCTCCTTATTGGGCTTTTTCTGTTACCTAGCACGGACCGCAACTGCCAATAAGTTAGGTTTGTGGCCTACTCGTGTTAACTTTAACACAAAAAAAACCATGAATCTTTATTAATAAATCTCCTTTAATATAGGGGACAACAAAACAGAATTGCCTCTTGTAAGTGTATCTGGTACAGACTTTAATATCGGAAAGAAGCAAGACTAAGTCCGTGTAACCCAGCAGGTTTGGACTTACTTGGGACTAGCGATGATCTTCATATCATTGCAGCATCGCCCCACTGCTTGCAGCAGTGAAGTAAAGAAAACATGAAATGATAACTTGTTGGTATTATCATTTTATGTTTCCTTGCTGAGGCAGCTTTGTGGGTGGGCGGGGCTGCTCTGTTTACAGAGCTGGGGTGAGGAGGAGTGGTTTGGACTCCCAACCTGCGCATGGGCCGGCCAAACAGTCATGTGCGCTTTCCCTGTTCTCAATGCATGCTGCATTACAGCCTGCATTGTGAACATGCCCAGGCCCCCATTCCCTGGCTGTACGCCGATTCACAGCGCTCGGACCAATCACAATGCTGCATTGCAGCATTGTTATTGGCTCAGGAGAGCCGAGGAGCCGGGTGTTTTCTGCTTCCCTGTTCCGGCTGAAGAGATTACGGAGGGATGGCAGATGAGAGAGGAGGTAATCAGGTGAGGTTTTTTTTTTTTTACCTTTCCTCCCCCTTGCCGGCCACCCCTGCCCTAGGTTCTGGCTCAGGAGAATGAAGTCAGCGAATTGGACCTTAGAGCCTCTGGTGTCTACACCCAACAGCTCGACCTTCTTAGCGTCCATTGAGATGAGACACTAAGAGGTCTGTCTTCTGGAAGCGGAGGGGTAAGAGAGCCCACCAGGGATGCTTCCTGAAGGTCTGAGTTTTTCAAAGGCCTTTTTGCACACTTTACAGCAAGACTGACGCAGCCTGTGGTCGGCCGGAAAAGAGGTTGTGGGGGGGGTTGTGTGTCGGGGGGTGGGGGGGAAGGAAGGTTAAGAGGCTTCTGAGGGAGAGTAAAAGAATCTGAACTGTAGACTTGAGAGCTTCAAAGGCAACCTCTGTAGCCAGCACGAACTGCCATTGGGTAGAACCTGTGGATGAAGAAAAGGTGGGAGGTCTCATGCCGTGCTCGTAGTACAGTATGGCCAACACAGGAAATAGAAGGTAAAGGTGTGCTGCAGCGTCACTGTGTCACTTTGCATCAGTGCTGCAGCCCTCTCCACAAAAAGACCGCCTGAATGTGAATGGAGAGCCATTTTTTATTAAGTGGTGGTGTCTACAAGCCCATTGCATACAGATACAAAATCCTATTGCAGGCATAGACCGCAGGCATGCACAGCTGCTGTTCATGTTGTTACATGGGACTCTACCCACCTGGCGCCGTAAGAAGGAGGACACAATATGTAGAGGATGCAGGTTAGCAACAGAAACAATCTTGCATGTGCTCTGCATCTGCCCGACATTTAATTCCCAACGCAGGTGTCTGCTTAAGCCAGAATGGAACAGGCTGGGGGTTCGGTCCTGTAGGCATGCCATTATTTCTGCTTTGTCTCTAGGTAATATTACTTTAAATATAAATTTGGCCAAATTTATTCAGCAAGCATACCGCAACCTAGATAAAATGGACGCTGCTGAGGTCTCTGCTCATTGTTAAGACTGAATATGCTTTCTAATAGAACTTGCAAAGACCGGGAGGGCTAATCTACAAATTGTAATGTTTTAACTGGCATGCCTACGGCCACATTTTATTGTTTTCTACTCTTTTAATCATTCTTTTATTTCATGGGACTCAGTCAATTGCTTTCACATGTGTGTGTGTGCACTGGCAAATCCTACCTTTGTCATACACATTTCCTTTTGCATGCTACCACTGAATGTAGTAGCCATGTTAGGTGAGTTAATATGACTCAGCAGCCAGTAGGAGCAGCTCGAACACTTTTTTCAGTGTAAGTGCTCATCTGTTGCCTAATCAAGTCCTGTACTCCATGTAACTAACATGTGGGCTGAGTGCAAACCCCTCTCTCGGTAGTGCTTGTTCAAGCTCTTTTTTTTGGTAATCACATGAGTTCTGAGGACAGCTGCATTGCAATAGTAAAGCAATTTAATAGTTGACCAGGAGACATTTCTCCTTTATGGCAGGAAGACAGACGTATTCACTGTCCAACTGAAAAAATAACAGGAGTAACCTGGCATTTACATTTTCTCTAGACGAGCCAGGATAAGTAAGCAATGTTGTACACATTTTCAGCAGTGTCCATACCACACACCTGTTTCCCGCTTGATGACAGAGAAAACAAGCATTGGAAATGCAATAGGTCTCGCATTAGGAAAGTATGAGCTATTGGTCTTATAAATTACATTTTTTTTTATTTATGTGTTTGATAAAATAGCTAAATTAATAGCTTTGTCATTTACAATGCCAATAGTTATAACTTTCGCAAATGTGACACCTATAGCATTTGTAATGCAACATGTTTTTTATTTACGTGACTTAGATGTATTAATATTACAAATAACAATGGCTTTTATTTTTTTTGTTAAATTAATTGTTAAATAATTTATTTAATTTGTAATGGCAATAGCTTAAACTTTTGTAAATAACTTTTGTGAAGATTATATTCAGTGTTTTTTATTGTGATGAAAATCCAAGAACAGAAGTGAAATATTAACATATTTTTTGTGATTTGTAATAAAGCTTGAAAACAGCTTGAAACAGTGTCGCCTGTCGTGAAATGAGGGCTGTAACTCGCTGTGTAATGCACTATGTAAAGGCGACCACAAAATACAGAAACTGTGAATTGAACTTTACAGGAAATGGGAGCCGAACAATGGGGCGAGGGAGGGCGGGATGATTTATGCTTCCAGATTATGAGGTGGAAGTGCTGTGGCAACTACACCGCTCCCTCCCCACAGTTGCAAGTCAAACTTGAGCGAAGAGAAGAACATGCAGTGTTGCAGATCCTGAGCTAACTTTTGTTTACCTTTGTCAGTGGCAGTGTAATCCCTGTCATAAAGATTACATGTTGTTTTGTATTTATTATTTACTTTGTGTTTCAGCCTGCCGCTAGTTGTGTGCGTGTGTGTCTGAGTGGGAGTATTCATGTGAGTGTGAGTGTGTGTGCATGTGAGTGTGTGTGTGTGTGTGTGTGTGTCTGAGTGTGCACGTGGGTGTGTGTACGTGGGTGTGTGTATGTGAGTGCATGCATGTGAGTCTGTTTGCAAGTGCCTGCGTGTGTGTGTCTGTGTGTGTGAAGAATTCTCTCATGCTGTATTTTGAGAAAGTTTTGTGTATGCTGTCTATGTTTGTAAGCGCTCTCTAGATTTAAATCGGTTCTTTATGACAGGCTTTCCAAGGTGACCGAAGATTACCTTAAGGACATTGTCAATGTGTTCACCTGAGGATTACCGTCAGTGCTTAATTTGTGAAAATAATAAGTGCAGGGCTCTCCTCAGGAGGCCACTGCAGCTTTCCCCACCCATTTCTCATACACAGAGCTGCCAATAACAGTACCAACACGCCTACTAACCAACACACACCTAGCAGTGTAACAGGTCAGATTATATTATATTTTTTTTGGGGGGGGGGGGGAAATGTACAAAGTGCTACGGTGTATATTTTATGTATTTTGAAAAATGTTATGTTGGTGCCAAGCAGTTGCAAGCCAAACTTGAGCGAAGACAAGAACGTGCAGTGTCGCAGATCGTGAGCTAACTTTTGTTTACCTTGGTCAGTGGCAGCATATTACCAGTCATAAATATTATCTGCTGATTTTTATTTATTTTGTACTTAGTGTTTTAGCCTGCCACTAGTTCTACTTCCAAAGTGGTGGTGTGTCTGTGTGCGTGCTTGTGTGTGCATGTGTGAGTGGGAGTGTGTGTGTGTTTGCAATTGAATACAAAACCCCAGCACACGTGTATCAAGTGCAGACCATCTTGACATAAAAGTTTGGATACTGAAAGCCAATTTTGCTAATGCTAAGGCGAGCAAATCACTGCCGACGGGACTCATCCATCATTTCAACACACTTCATTATGGGCTGAGCGAATATAAAGACCTGCGCGCGCGCTGCAGCATCTTCTCCTTTTGTAGTATTTTCTTTTTTACAGTATGTTCCTGAAGCAGATGTACTGCTAATTTATTGGAAGCTAGAAACGCAAGGTGAGTAATCCGTAGTTACTCCATCCGAATCAGCCTGACTGATGTAGTATTAATGGATGTAGCAGTGCCCCCTTCCAGAGCATCTTTCTTAATGAAAGCTGATTCTTCGCTCAGAAAAACTATGCGAGGCCATGCAAAGGTGCAGGCTCCTGGCCCCCACCAGATGCCTACCAACGCTCCTGATAGATCTGCCTGGTGAATAGTAGGAAGTTAAGGCCGGGCCCTGCATAGACACTCAAAGTGAGGCATAAGTGGGTTCTCAAGCGCTCTGTTACATGACACGGAGGGTTTCGGTTGGTTACTGAGCGCCTTCCATAGAACAGGTGAAAGTAGGTGTGTGTGTGTGTGTGTGTGTGTGTGTGTGCGTGTGTGCGTGTGTGCGTGTGTGTGTGTGTGTGGTGTTATAAGAGCTCAGGTTAAGGGTAATGAGATGTAGTGAATACTTCAGAGGTATAAATACACTCAGTGGGGTAGCAAGCACGTTGGCCGCCCGTGGCGGTCTCCGTGTTGCCGCCCCTCGGCGGGGGAGGATAGAGGCTGCTGCCCCCAAAACTCGCACCACCCTATTGGGGCCTTTGCTACGCCACTGCATACTCTAGAGAAAGCCAGCATACTCCAACAGAAGGCTGGCTCTAAACTAAGGGAATGACTCATCTTCAGACAAAAAGTGGTAAATGTATGTATGATGATAGTACCCTCTTCCAACAGCAGTAGTGCCCGAATTCAGTAAAGTCTCGGACAGACGAGTATTCCTAATAGGAGAGCAAATAGACGGGAGGGCGGGGATGCGTTGAAGAGAGGCTCAGTGGCGCTTGCTCGGTTATGAATATCCGTATAAATGAGCACCTTTGATTTCACACCAGCTGTGTCTAATGTCGAGCCTCTATTGCGCAGAGCTTCTGATTGTATTCTGACGCTCTTTTCCTCGAACAATAATATTTTAGGGAATACTTTGTTGTTATGTGGTGCCCTCTTGTGGCAGTTTGGGATTGTAGTTGCTTGCCGTGGCTCAATGGAGCACCGGTGAGCCTATTGAAGCCTCCATCTATCTGTCTCTGCACCGCAGCCAAGTTTCACATACGTTCTTACAGGCCCATACTTAAAAATGCCGAGGTGACGGCAAGGCTCTGGAAAAATGCGATTTTCACAGATATTTGGGGACTGGAGTTCGAATCGTATACCCTGTAAATAAAACAAGTTAAAACAAAAGAAGACACGGCCGGCCGTGAAACTGAAAGCCTGGTAAATAAAACAAGTTAAAACAAAAGACACGGCCGGCCGGCCGTGAAACTGAAAGCACGGCCGGCCGGCCGTGAAAGCCTTTGATTCAGACAACGAAAAGCACACAGTGGATTTGCTATGTTTGGTCCGCACATCTGTGAACACGTATTCCCCTTAGTAATGGTTACAATATAATGTATTTAGTACACTCTATTGGAGTGCTCCTCTGGTATCGTGCTTATCCACCTAGAAGCAACAATCTACGATCTCCTACTCACCCAAGGCGAGACGGAATCTCGTACACAAATTAGAAAAAATACCAAGGCACATCCCTCTTAGTTACTATTCTCCAAATAGCATTTAGCCATTACAGCTCTGAAGACAGGCGATTTCACAAGCTCCTCATAGTCCTCAAAAAGACATGTGCAATGTTCAATGTTATTCCAAGTCCATTTATTAACAATTCCTTTCTTTTGCCACACCGTCACAGCCGACGCGCGTTTCGCCCTCCGCGGGCTTTTTCAAGGCTGAAATTTATACATAAAACAGTATGTCACCAAAAGGAATAAAGTAAAAGCCACCTATATGCGTAATCATATTCGCATATTGTACTGTAAATTCATAAACTTTTCTCTTTGTTTTTATACATCCTATTCATATCATAGTAATGCTTGCTTGTCACAATACATACATAAATAACATGAAATACACATGATAATAAAAACACCATCATTGTTATTAGTCCAGTTCATTAATCTCTCCTATGTACACTCCCAATGTGCCGTCTTCACATCCATATTGGATTTACTGGTAATCCCATATTGCATTAAAAAAAACACATCTTAGCATATATAAGCACCACAAACCAATCCCGTGTCCTGCATCTTAAAATTATGCACAATTTTATGGGTAGGTTTAAAAAATATGTCACCGCTCAGAAAAACGATCTATTTCATTGGCAGGTGTGCCACGACCACTTTCTCCAACCAAACCCATCTTTTCAAATGTCATTATTCCCGCGTGACTAACTTAGTAATTTCACTTACCTAACAAATTATGTGGTGAGCATAGAACTTTTGCAGTCAACAAGATATCGTATAGCCTGAAAGTGCATGGGTCCTGTAAGTACGTAGAAATATATAATTAATACTTTTTGTACCAGTGTGTCACTTAAATCAAATGTTGCCAAAGTGACAAGCCAAAGCACGAAGTGCCAGGCTTACCTTTAAGACTTTTGTTTTGTACACCGGGAATTTGACTTATGGAGTATGGAGTCAATCCTTCCGTTCTTTGGTCAGTAACAAGTTATTACACATTTGATGGAGCCATGATAAGTCCCATCTGTAATAGAGTATCATATTATAGATGTTTATTGTGCTATTTAATCAGATGTCAAGTCACTATTTAAATGAAAACATATTGGAGAGACTATATTTTAAAACCACCCAGTATTTGTATCAAGAGTGAAATCACTCGTCGATATTCTTTGTGCACCCATTATGTTTAAAAATGCCATCCGCATTAGTTGCTATGTCTCAGAATGAAAGTTGAAGTGAAGTGAATTTTTTTTTATTGTTTCAGTTAATTAAAACCACAACAATACATTTCAAAAGAGTCGACTAATATGTTTAAAAATTTCTTGATATATAAGTGCGATCTCTGTTGGTATATTCTAGAGCATTCTCAGTCTAATACCAAGTTTGTTATTTAAAATAGAATAACGTGTAATTGAAATACAGTCTATCTAACTTAGTGCAGAAGTTATTGGTTTTTTTCTCTTTCAATGTTCCAGAGAGCTCTCTCTCCGAGCTACCACAGTTATGTTATCCTTTTGTGGACAGGGTGCCCGGGTGTGCTTTAGCGCTTGGGTGTGGGCTGCAAGGAACTTTAGTAGTAGGCAGTTCAATCGTGTGTCTTCTGGGTTCAAGGTTGCCATAATTGCAGATCTGCACGTTCTTATGCCTCGCTCGTTCATTGACTTTTTTAAAAGAGAGCTTCGAGCTTGAGCTAGATTCGGGCAGATACAAACAAGATGGATGAAGTCCTCATTACTCCTCCCGCATAGTCTACAGATTTTGGGTCCGTCATACACCCAGAATGAAAGTTAAAAACGAGAGGACGGTCATATGCGTGTTTATTTCCCCCAAAAGGCACACTCAGTTGTCCCGCACATTATCCGTAATTCATCAATTGCAACTTTTCTGCTAAGCAAAATTATCCTGAGTTAATCTGAACACACTCGATCGATAGAGATCCTATCTGATGTCAAAGGTACTGTTCCATGCGTTACTACATAGTCCAAACGTTATGTTTAAAAGGATCCATAGCGTCTAAATTAAACATTTTTATTCCATAACAGCACGCTCAGCAAGTAGACACGACGTGCCTCTATTCTTCCGTGTGTATTCCACGAAGACTCTACTTTTTTACCCACACCCCCCCCATACCAGTTTGGGAAGATAACGTATGTCTCAAACATTCACTGCATAACAAACTAAACGTTTACGACTACTGCGGTCCAAACCGGTGCCTGTAAGCGTACCGTCACGTTTTAAACACAGCGGACACGCGCAGATTCTACTGATTTAAACTTACCGCCATCGCGTGTTCTCACGTCGTTCATTAAAAAGTAGTTGTATATGTCCTATTAATCATTAGTAGAAATTTAAAAAGGACATTATGTACATCTTATTACTCAATGGTATGCTATTCAATGCAGTTTGATTAAGACCATTGAAAACTACTACACGTATGAATGTATTCACCTAAAACAGGTTATACCATTTACCAATATTTCCTTTCCAACGGCACATTGTAACAGAGAGTTGTAACATAGGTTGAACTTTTAGTTTCCATATCACATATTCTTCGATCATCTCAGCATTCCATTCAGGTATTTGATTCAGAACCATCTTTTTCTACAGAAACTCATACATTTCTTTATCAATATTGGCCCCCTTTTCCACTGCTCTAAGTTAGATTATCCATTTACTCTCTAATTGTCGCAGTTTACGTTCGCGATTACCTCCTTTGTTCCCTGCTGTTGCAACATCAATACCATGGAATCTAATCCTATGTAGCTCATTGGGCTGATGTTTCGTGTTGAAATGTACTGCAAGAGGATATTGCATATTATTGTTACGTATCGCACGAATGTGCTCCTGTATTCTTTCCTTTAAGGGTCTTATTGAGCTACCGATGTATATCCAGTCACATATACATTTGATACAGTACACTGTATGGGTAGTGTTACAATTGATAAATTGATGAATCACATGTAGTTTTTGGCTGTTATATTTGAAACTAGTTGTCTTGTTTAATGCAAAGCAGCAGATGCAGCAGCCGCCACATCTATAAAATCCTTTAGGGGCCCTAGGTAACCAATCCTGTGTTTTTAGGGGCGCAATGTAACTTGGACACAGCTCCTGTCTCAATGTTCTACCTCTGCTGAAAGTAATGGAAGGTTTTAGTCCAACTTTCTCATGCAAACTTTTGTCTTCCATCAGCAGATGCCAATGCTTATTAAGTATCTTCTATAGATCTGTGCTCACTGTGCTATAAGGTGTTATGAATCTTATGTTTCTTTTGTGCTTCGCTGATTTTTGTTGTTTATACTTCAGCAGTGAGTTTCTGTTGATCTTATCAATTCTATTTCTTGCACCAATTACTGTTTCTTTCTTATAGCCTCTAGATAGGAATCTCATTTCTACGGCTCTCAGTTCTGTATCTACTCTATCCTCATCACTGCAATTTCTCTTGGTTCTCACCATTTCCCCGTAGGGGATAGCTTTTATTTGTGAGATAGGATGCGCACTTTGTGCATGTAATAGAGAATTACATGCGGTATCCTTTCTATAAGGAACAGTGTGTAATTTGTTATTTTTGACGATGATAGTGATGTCCAAAAAATTGATTTTTGACACACTTTGCTCTTTTGTGAATTGAAGGTTAAAGGGATTGTCATTTAGATGGTCAAAAAACATCTCCAATTCCTCTCTATTACCAGTCCAGAACATGAGTAGATCATCAATGTATCTGCCTAGATACAAGATGTTTTCAGTTAGGTTTGTTGGACCTTTTCTCCATATATGGGTTAGTTCAAAATGTCCCATGTATAGATTGGCCAATGAGGGCGAAAATTTCGCCCCCATTGCCACACCCTTTATCTGACGGTACCATTCCCCATTATGTAAAAAGATGTTATTCGCAAGTACCAGTTGGATCATTGATATCAGCATATTTGAATGTGCATATGTCTCAATGGGTCTGCTATCTAAGAAGTGACGTACCGCCATTAATCCTTTGTCACAAGGTATGCTCGTATATAACGAGCATACATCCAACGTGACTAGCCAGTGTCCATCCACCCAATCTACATCCCCAATTTTGTTTAAAACATCCCCAGTATCCTTAATATACGTGGGGAGATTCACCACAAGTGGTTGCAGGAAAAGGTCTATGTATTCAGATATTTTTTCAGTGGGCGATCCTATACCTGCTATGATGGGCCTGCCTGGGGGAAAATCGCTTTTTTTATGTACCTTAGGCAGGCAATATATGCAGGGATATGTCGGTGTGTCATTGTACAGATATTTCATTTCTGTTTCAGAAATCAGACACTGTTCCTTCCAAGTTTTGAGATGATCGAAAATGATTGCCTTTGTTTCCTTTATGGGGTTGACTTTCAACTTGGTATATGTATTAGTGTCTGCAAGTTGTTTGTCAATTTCCCCCATGTAATCACTACGGTTCATCAGAACTATATTTCCTCCCTTGTCAGCCTCCCGAATGACAAGGGAGTCTCTCTTTTTTAGATTTGCCACTGCCCTCCGTTCTTCATATGTGATGTTCTGTGTTTTGTACTTGGATGTTTTTAAGAATTTATCCTATAAGAGGTAGATTTCTTGTGCTACATTTTGCTGAAATCTATCTATGTTATTATTTACTTGTAGTTGAGGGGTGAATCTTGATTTCATTCTAAGACCACTGTTGATTTCAGTAAATGTGTCTAGATATAGGTTAGCTGCCACTGATTCTACGCTTTCTGTTCCTTCCTCATCATTGATACTTAAAAGTAAATGGGTGTCTCTCACTTCTCTGATTGTGGGATTGGAGCTATTCATAAATACATTTGCTGCCCCACACTGTGTGCTAGGTTTATCTGCAAAAAAATTTAAACAATTTAATGTTTCTAACAAATTTGAAACAGCTTATATGAAAAGACGTGAAATCCGGAACATTACTAGGACAGAAACCCAATCCTTTGCTCAATATATTTATTTCTGATTCAGTCAACACATGGTCTGAAAGATTCACAATGTCAATGTCATTACAGATTTCAGTGAAAGCCTTTGATGTCGCAGGGGGTGGAGCGGCACCAAGCTGGGCAACAGATGGCTGACGATTTGGTGCTGTGCACGCGCATTTTAGGTCAATGCGCTTGCGCATTGACCTAAAAGAGCACGGGCACAGCACCAAATCGCCAGTTAGTTAAAGTCTGTTTAAAGCCCTATAGTCTCGTGACCTATCAATGCATGCGCATTGATAAAGGTCACGAGACCTAAAAATGTGTGCACTTTGTGCATTATATAGGATTTTGTGATTCCAATTCGCAGTCAGGTGCGTTGACACAGTAGTTGGCTTGCCCCCTCTGAGCACAGCTCTCATATCCGGCAATAGGAGCTATCCAGTGAATAATGCAAAAACATGTCTCAAAACCCAACAAGACCTCATTAAACAAAGGAACATTCAGGAATGCCTTTTGTTGGTGATTGTTAGAGACGTATGACTGGGCAACCAACTGTTTTCTTTTTTTCTCTACACTGGTTGGCCCCTTTAAAGTACAGTGCGATGAGTCCTACTGGCAGGCAAACAGGAAGGGATGCATAGCAATTCTTCAAAGTCTAGTTACTGCTTAACAGTTCCAGTAGCTCAGTTTTTAGGTTTTGCCGACATACAACTTCTGCTGTCGAAAGTCCTAATTTGCACAGTACCAATACGTGTGGGGCTTTGGGTCAATCTGTTGCTCCTGTTTCTTGTTTACCTCATTTGCTTGCTTCTTATTTGATGGCTTCCTGTCCTCTTCTTCTTCTGTTTGCCTGTACCCTGGAGCATGACTGTTTTACAGTATTACTGTGTGGACAAGTTGTATCCTTTCATTGCTTACACTCAGTAAACTACTTTTACTTTGAGCACTTCATGGGAGCGCATATATTTTTAGGTTTCATCTGCGTAATGCTTGCAAAATCTCTTCTAAAAATTTTTTTTAACCTGTGCGTCGCTTTTAAAGAGTGAGCGGGTTCATGACGGCCCCCAGCCGTCATCAGCACATGCCCACCGTAGTGCATGACGGACGGGGGTCATCATCAACATAGAAGGGGTTAAAGGGACTTAAAGACTGCCCATTACGTACTGTTACCTACCGTTGGTTGGCTTCTATGTCACTCCCATTTCCTTGCTTCCTATTAGTCAGTGCCTCCTCGCTTTCGGTTTCCTCTTGGGTCTTCGTCTGTGTCCCTGCTGTGGAGCATGGACCAAGGACAGCTTCTTGTCTGTGGCCAGTGTCCTTCCACTGGCTCCTGTAGGCCTTTTTTTTTTTCTCGCTTTTTCCCACTCTTAGTGCATGTGTCTGCAATCCCTCTCCGTCACCACGCAATCCTCTTGTGCTGTGCGTTGTCTGCCCACCCCGCTGTTCATTGTCTTACCATTCTCCCTCCCTCCTCCCATGTCGTTTTCGGTTGTTTCCCTGTTCTCCTCCTGTGTCTGTTGTTTAAGATGTTGTGGTGGAACAGCGAGTTCCTCAACAACGACTACCTTAACAACAAGGTCTCTACAACGACCGCGTCTTATCCATGATTTTTTTTAACCACGCATTCCTTTGCTACAAATTTTTGTGGTAAAGGCATGCAATCGTAAACTGACATCCTTTGCTAATCTTACGACCACCCTCCCTCTCCCCTTGAGCCCTAATACACCCCCCAACTTCTTAAAAACTGCCCTGATCTCCCCCAAGGTTCTAATAACTATCCCAGACCCCAACCCCCTAAAAACTAAGCCAAACCCCTCCCACCCCCTAAAATCTATCCCATACACCCACCCCCTAAAAATTAACCTGAACCCCTCCCACCCCCTTAAAACTACCCCGTACCCTACCCCCGAAAAACTAACCCAACCCCCTTAAAACTACCCCAAACCACCCCACCCTCTAAAAACTATTCATACCCCTCCCACCTCCTAAAAACTACCCCGAACCTCTCTTACCCGACCTGTTGCTGTTCGACGCTCCTCTGTCACCGCCCATCCCGAACACTAGACCGATTTAGCCTTAACCACGCACCTGCGTAGTTAAGCCTAAGTCGTTGTTTGGGCAAGTCATTGTTTGGCTTGCTTGACTCCGGAACTTGTTGTTACGGTGTCGTCGTTCCGGATGTTTCCCGTTGTTTAATTACCCCTCCCCCCTAAGCCCTTCCCACCCTGCCTTCCGTGTCCATTATTTAATCACTTCCCCACCAGTCCCCGGGTCGGTTCTTTAATTTTTGCTTGTGCTGCAGTGCAACATAAAAAAAATATTTTGACAAAGCCAATAAACCTATGGGTTTTGCCTGTGCTTGTTTGCTCTTTCCCCTAAGGTGCGCTGTTTCCATGTCACAATCCGTCCATAAATCCCCAAACTGCTCGTTTTTATATATATATATATATATATATATATTTATGTATTTATTGTTTTCTGCATCGGCAGCTAATATTGCCATTCACCAAAGTTTGACCCCGTTAAGCGAGCCCGCCACATTGCTACATGGTGCATACGAGATGTAAAATTTGCTACCAGGAGTTAATTAAACTTTAACTTTTTAAAACCAGGTTTTCAAATTGTTTTATAAATGTATAGTAATTTTAGTTAGTTTTAAGGTGAGTTTATTGGCACCACCGCGGCTAGACTTGTGGTATCCATTTTAATAGTATTTACTAAACCCGCATACTTGAGAGCTATTTTCCATGCAAGTACTTCTAATTTACAACATTGTTTTATAATGGGTTGAAATATCTTGTGTACCACTGACATCTAGTGGTTCAGTTTAGAACAGTATCAAATATTTTTGTAAAAACAACCTGGGTTGAAATATCTTGTGTACCACTGACATCTAGTGGTTCAGTTTGGAACAGTATCAAATATTTTTGTAAAAACAACCTTTGGGAACAAGGAATTAGATAGGGAGCCCTCCCTCCATTCACTGGGTTTTATCTTCAAATGACGTACAGCTCTTGCTGGCCTTTTGGCAAGGTTATAGCTATACAAATACCGCTTTCATACATATATATCACTTGTTCATCATTCTTTTCATCTCTGCCTGGGGGATCTTGTAGAAAATGTTTGGGTTGCCAAGCGATAGAAATGCTGTTGTGAAGCAGTAGCTGAAGTAACTTCTGGGTGTTGGGGATTTAATTAAAATGAAAAAAGACGTACCTTACTGGTTCCTGCGCCGCCTCAGCTCCTGGCTGGGTCCCGCCTTTCCCGATAATAAGCAGCCACAGGCAACCTCTCTCCCCTAATAAGCCAATCACAACGTTGCAATGGCAGCGTTGTGATTGGTGAGGTCGGCGCTCATTGATTCTGCCCACTCTGCTAATGTCATCCGGAGATGGCAAGACAAACTAGTTGCTAGAACAACAGCAAACTATTGTGAGTGAATGTAATACAGTGTGGTAGTGAAAGGATCTTGGAAATGCAACATTACTGCATCAAAGTTTTCTTCGAAAATAGCAAAAGCAAATCAGTGGAAAAAACAAATGTGACTGCTTGACTGTGTACCACAGAAATAATGAGCAGTGAACATGCAGGAGGAGACATCCATTTTGAACAAGATGGCATTGAGGCTAGTTAACAGAAGTCAGAAAAACACTCTTTAAGAAGAAATAGCAAATTTGTTCCAAGTGCAAAAGCACCATGTCAATGTATACATGTAAATTTGAAAGTAAATCCACTTTCTACACGTTAATATTACACAAAAATATAAAATTCACAAAAACTCTAAACACATTTAAAGTCAATCCTTCCTTTTGGCACGTTTGTGGACACCCAGTACAGGTATCTAGCTTTAAGCTCGTGAATGCCTCATAAAGTTAACAAATATAAATAGCCAAACTCTCGATCAGGTAAGTCTACTGCCACTAGCCAGACAGCTCTACGATGTTGTATTGAGGCACATGTCTCTTTTGTCCCTGTCCGCAACCGATGAGCTTGCTTTTTACAGATAGCTCCTCCCTCACCTCAAACAGCATGTAATTCCCGAGCTGGGAAGAGTGGCACAAAGTAAACTCTCAGTGGAGCCGCAATAAGGATAACATGCCAACATGTCAGTGTACAAGTAATGAATTTCAAGGGTGATTTTGTTCCTTCCTCTGGGGAACTAAAAAAGCTGCATCAGTTTTCCTTCTTTGGACGTAGAGGGTCTTTCCGCTTCGTTTCTTTGTGTGAGGTTGTTAGCAAGGTCTGGTTCTGCATCATGGGATTCTGCTTATGCTCATAAATTGCAGGGTTATGCAACATATTTTTTAAATATGCGTAAATCCAATTTTTAAAGGATTTTAAAGAGAAAACCAACCTCCTTTAGGCATTTTATCTTGGATATCTTTCTTTTAAAATAGACATTTATGCTAAATCTATCAAATAAGTTACATTAAATTGAAGTCACCAAAAACTGCAGCCTCACAAAAGAAAACGAAAACAAGCAAGAAATAGAACTACCTGCAGAGGCTGGAAAAATAGTAATAAAAACTGACTCTGCATCTTTAATTATCGCCGAAGTTGCACCTGCCACATAATTCATCGCAGTGTCTTTGAGGCAGTTAATTTTTTTTCTGAGCAAAGAACAAGGATTCCCTGAACACAACTACGTAACAAAAGGAAGATTTTGGTATACCATCTCTGTTTTTCATGGCTTGGGGTGGAGGGGATGATGAGGGATTTCTCAATCGATGTATTTGACCTTACCCTACTTCCAACTTTACGTGTAGGAACATTTTTCCACTATTACCTCTGTGGTGTCTTCACTCTTGTTCTCTCTTTTAATCACTCTTTCAGCTGTCTACACATGACTTCCATCTTATGTTGGGAAGATATGTAAGAAGAAAGAGCTTACGTGTGTCTGTTAAATTCCTGTCTCTTACTACATTAAGTCAAGGGTGCTTATAGACAGAAAATGTGTTCGGGACAGAGAGCTACATGGGGGACATAGAGAAATACAGACCTTCGGCTACTTTAGATCCTCTTTTGACAAAGGATGCACAAAGGCTTTTTCCTCCTGTCTTTTTGTTGAGAAAATGGATGCCTCTTCAGTCTAGGTACTTGATGTTGAATATTTTAATGTATTTACCCCTAGATGCATCAACGTTGTCATTTGCGATTCCTTAATTGCGAAAAATAAGGAATCGCAATTAAGGATTCGCAAATGGCAATGCATCATTAAATTCGCAATTTTATTGGAATTCGGTAAAAATCGCAATTTTTACCGAATTCCAATAAAATTGCGAGTTCCAAATAGCGAATCCGATATTCCCATTCATTCCTATGGGCTGAAATGCCCATAGGAATGAATGGGAATTGCGAATTCGCAATTTCAATTCGGAATGCATCAAAGCCTTTCAAGGGTGGAGAGGGGGGTCCAAAGGACCCCCCCCTGCACTCATGAAATGCACTTTTACATGTGAGTTACATACACACATGTCCTAAGGACATGTGTGCCTGTAACGTACACGTTTAAAAAATGCATTTCCATGCGTTTTTAAACATTTTTGTAAATTACCACGAAGTTCAACTTCGTGGTAATTTGCATTTGCAATTTTGGAAATCGCAAATGTTTTGGGGAGGATGCATTGCTGTTAAGGAATCGCAAATGTGCGATTCCTTAACAGCAATCGCATTTTTTGGAACTCGCAAAAAAAGCGATTTCCAAAAAATGCTTGATGCATCCCAGTAACCAATTTAGGAAGTGCAAAAGGCCGATTTATGCGAATCGCACCGTTTGCACTTCCTAAAAAGGTTGATGCATCTGGGCAATAGACTTCACGTCTCAATCTCACTCAACATCAGTAGACTTGCTGTCTGTCAATGTTGTCTGCCCCCTCACTGCCAAGACCACCCTCCAAAACATCAAACCTTAAGTTGAGAAGAAGAATTAAATCCACCACACCTTCTCCAGAGCCATGAAAGCCTTTGCCTGAACAGCTAGCAACAGTCCCAACCTTCAATTGTGGATTGTCTTGATACCGTACCAGGCACTCCTGAGTCAGCGCAACCACCTGCTGATGCACCTGGCACTGCTGCTCCAAAGACAATAGAAGGCAGTCATGAAAAACACCCAGAAACGTCTTGAATTAATGAAAATTCTTCCCTATTGCTGCAATATACTAAGGAATGAGAGCAGAGACAGTGGTGTAGTGATAGAGTATAGGTTGCAAGAAGTTCTTTTCCATTACCTCAAGCTGGATCTGATACTAGAGGATTCCTTTCTGGAAAGGCTGGGGAGCAGAGTTGGGTGAACTGACAACTCAAGGGAAATAGTGGTTAAAGGAGAAAATCTTCCACATGCTGGACCATGAGGGCAGTTTACCGAACTTGAAATTCATATTTCCTGCAATACAGTTGACAGTGATTAATCTGTATGTGTACAATACAACTGCAATGTGTTACCTGAACCAGCAAGGGAGTACTAGATGAAAAGTACCCTGAGAGAATCTCAGGTGATATGGTATTGGCTCCCACTGAGTAATATTCAGTTAACCGCAGTTCATTCCTGGTCTTCAAAACTGAATGGTGAGTGAGCTCAGCACAAGGTCCTCTTACGCCTTTAAGTGAAAAGATTTTATTCATGGTGTCTGGTCATGGTCGTCCACAGGAAAAGGGGGAGGAGGGGGGGGGGGGGCTCTTGCACGGATAACCACCTTAACTTCAGAAAACTACTCAAGAATTGGCTCTTCCCCACATAACCACCATGCGCAAACAGAAATATACAGCATATCCCTCTGTATATAAGCATTTGTTTGTACTTTTGATATGTACTTAGATATGCGTATTACTTTGTGTATATATACATATTACTGACAGTTACATTATTCATGTTTTTAACATGTATAAAACATGTATATAAGTGACTGCATAAATAAGGAAATCTTTTATCATAACTGTATATATAAAATAGCTTAATTATTGATATTGATATGCAAAAGAAAAAATCTATCTATCTATCTATCTATCCCCACAACAAAACCTCTGAGAAAGGAACCTCCGACCCTTCACGGCGGCCTCTGGTGGGCAAGGAGAGCCCGTCACTTCATGCCATATAAGAAAATAAACAGAGGCCCATCACTGGAGACAAGACCATATGAAATACAGTCACGGCAGTTCATATGCCAGCTGGTGCTGAATAATCAACTGTCCCGGTCAAAAGCTCCCGTCCCCAGAGCAATTGGTGGCAGAAATCATCTGCACCAAATCCCTTCCAACGCTGTAATCATTTTGCGCAGTGGCTGTACCTTGATAGGTTGCGAAATACAGCGAGTGGGTCATGTTCCTTAATTTAAATCCACAACAAAACCTCTGAGAACGGAACCTCTCTTCAGGGCGGCCTCTGGCCAACACGGAGAGGCCCGTAACTTCATGCCACATGAGAAAACAAACAGAGGCCCATCACTAGACACAAGATGCTTTATTCCAGGACAATGCAGCACACCTGCTCCCAACCATATACAATTAATTTAAAGTACACAACAACACTTGAAAGCCGGAGTTAATTTAATGTATCTTTAATCTACATATACTACCTTCCAGGGAATTTAGGATCTATATAGTTTTACTTTTCTTCAAACTTAGCAAATCCAATACACTACCCTATTTCTCACCATATACCTCTATCAATATATCCTCTACCTCCACTTCAACCCAAGTACACAATCACTACTATGATTCCCAAAATATCACTTTCTAGACTCTCCCATACTCTACCCCTCCTTGCATCATCTCATACCTCTTTTACTATTCCGATCCCCCAAAATAAGACTTTCTAAACCATTCCCTCCGACTTTTCCCCCTCCACCTCCCTTTTGCTCATCCCAAGCCTCCTCCTACTGCAATGAGCTCCAAAACAAAAATAAATCTAAATCCTTCACTCTTCTATCCCTCCACTATCCTTTTCAATGCAAATAACAAACTAACATAACCACCACTCAAATTACTTTCATATTTCACTATACTAATTCACCACTAATACTTTATGGGTTCCGGAGTAGCTTGCTACTCACCGAAAATGCGCTTCAACACCCTATCAGGGGTAGAAAGCGCTATATAAATACAAACCTTTTTCCCTTTTGGATCCCTCCTCTATCCTTCTCAATCCAAATAACTACCTAACATATACATCATTCATATTACTTTCATATTTCACTATACTAATTCCCACTAATCCTTTATGGGTTCCGGAGTAGCGTGCTACTCTCCAAAAAAGCCCTTTGACTCCCCGTCTGGGGTAGAAAATGCTATATAAATGCAATTGCAACTACAATACAATACAGCCTGGTGATGAGCCAAAGTATTTATTGATCCTCATTTCTTTTTAGAAATGGACATCTTCAAAACTTTTTCAAAATTAAAATTGGATGGTTTAGAATCTGATAAAGCTGCAAGAAATGAATCTAGACATGGTGAGCATGAGGCAGAACAACCAAGCACAAGCAGTTCTACAGGTCAACTTATATCTCCAACAGAATGTAGCCATGTAATTGATGCTCCTATAAATGATATTGGATTGTATATTAATTAATTTAAAAAACCGATCCGATGATTTTAAATACAATCTACTAATAAATAAGTATACCCCATCAGAAAAGTACAACTTCAAGAAGAATTCAGGTGGACCACGCTGTTTCAGTCATGTTTGGATTAATCAATATTCTCTGTGGCTTAGCTATCATCCACAAGTAAAAGGTGCTGAGTAAAATACAGAGGGTAGCAATATAAAAGACCATTAGAATTTTTAGATCAAACTTTGAAGAGATTTTAAAGCAATTAAGCTTGCTGGTTAGTACAGCATCAGGGAAAATATGTCAGGATGCATATCAATTGCAATTTTCCTCAAGCACAGTGAGCTTTCTCTTTTGCTTGTCCATAATTTCAAATTACTCATCAAGATTGGAATCTGTAAACCAAGCTCTCCAAGCTGTTCAGCTTGATATCCTCAAGGTGTGTAATCTCGTGCAAGAACTGTGTTCCGTGATCACAGACAAAAATTAGAAGAGCAATTTAAGGACATTTTTTCATATGTTCAATCAATGGCAGAAAAATTGAACATCGAACTTTGTGTTCCCAGACAGTGTGTCCGGCAAGTATTTTGTTCTAATTTTGGTTCCTCTTCTGTGGGAGAATACTATCGCCAGTCTATGTGCCATACATGGACTCTATCCTCGCATCATTAGAAAGCCAGTTTGGTAACAAGAAAAATATGAGTCTGCTCTCACTTTACCCAAAACACATGGCAAAAAGGACACCTGAGCAATACAAATGGCAGATTGCAAACATCAGAGAAATTTACAACATTGAAAACCTGGAAGCTGAAGCAGGCACATGGTTTGAGATCTGGTCACCGAAGGATGAGCAGTTTGACAATGGATTTCTGGATTTGCTAAACCACACAGATTTATTTCCATCAGTCCAGCAAGTAATCTCATTGCTCTCACATTACCAGTGACCACATGTACAGTGGAAAGGTCTTTCATCACAATGAGAAGAGTGAAAACCTGGTTGAAGTCGACAATGACAGAGGATTGCTTATCGACATGTCTGGCTTTAGACAGTGCGACCAGAGCGTCACTGGGCGCTGTCCTCGGGGTTGAGGGGAGGGGGCTGTGTTTAGCAATAACTTATGATTGCGGAGATGGTGGACACTTTTTCCCTGTGGTAGTGAGAGAATCCAAGGAGGCGGTCATGGGTGTGGGGTTGCCAACAGCGCTAAAGCCGCCCATGCTTATCGGGGTTGTGCATGATGAGCATACATCGAGCAAAAATTGATGAAAGCTAACAATAGCTGATTGAAAAAAGTAACTGAAACATTTGCACAAGACCACATACATTTACAGTTCTTTTTTCGAGATCACTCACCAGTAAACAAAAAATTTATAAAACTACACAGTAAAAATTGTGATTGTTAAATTTGAGCAAGAGTATAGAGGTTCGCAGTTCCTAACCTGCAACAGTTACCTAGTTTAAGTGTATGTTTTTTTTTTCAATTTGGATGAGAGCAGCTGTTATTTTATTTAAGCTAATATATTTAATTTGATTTATTTCAATATATTTGTTAATATATTTTCAAAATAAATATATTTGTCATATATTTTAATTTCATTCATTTGTGCATGTTACCATCAACTACAGATTCTACATGGATTTTTAATAATTCATTTATAGTGCCTTGATTATGTGTGTATGCATAATGTTGTGCATGATAACATAAAAACAGATTAGAAATTGCTAATCAGAAATTGGCAGCTTGATCCCTCTATTAAGCCTTTGCATCAGGTTTCTCAACCCTTTGAATGGCTGCACTGTATGTGATAATGACTATGCCCCTGCCCTTTGAAATTGTCAAAAAAGGTCAGAGGATGGATGACTTTAAAATTATGCCCCCCCCCCTCTTAAAATATTTCTGCAGACGCATCCAATAACCTGCCAGAAAGAAACAGCACAATCTACCAGAATGCCTACCAGTCTTTTCCCCAAATCCGGCCTTTTCTGCAGTGATATCTTTATATACATTCGATGTTTAAAAGGGCTCCATGTTGTTTCATAAAGAAGACGAAAGAGATACATAACGCAAAACAGTTATGGAACTGAATGTCCAGTGTTTTCATAGTCCCAACAAAACATCGACCAATGGGTTGTTTCTTGTCTCATTGCATGTTTCAAGGAAGCAGATAGATCGTTCAGTGGTAGTTCAATCAGTGGCAAAGCAGTCATTGCTGTTCATATGATAAACATCCCAGTAGTTTTAGGGCTGCTTCTTGTAGATTAGTTCACACATTTGTAAAACATTATTGCATTTATTCTGACTACATTGTAAATGCTGTAGTGGGTGGGCTTTCCTGCAGGAATGTCTTTAATTTGGGAGTCTTTTTACTGCTGTGTGGACCTGTTCTATTCCAATGTGTGTGTTAAGCATCTTTTTGATTCTACTGTACAGTGAATCTCCGAGAGAATTTGGTCATGACGAAGCAAAATGTATTTGCTCGTAATCCTAGTTCTCCATCATTATCTCTGAGTTCATGAACTCTCTTTCCAGCTTGGATATCAGGATCTTAGGCAAGGAAGAAGTAATGGTACATTTCACTTAATGTGTTGTTCTAAAACCAACTCTCTCGCGGACCCTTCTGTGTTGCTTCCTACTCACATTAGGGCCTTAGAGATCCATTCATGATTTATTTTTCTTTTGTCAGTCTATTTGTCCTTTGATTTCAAGCAGACTGGACTATGGAAATACCCTCTATGCTGGAATCAACAAATCCCTGCTACACAAACTTCAGAACATCGTGGCCAGACTTGTTCTGGGCATCCCACGACATGAGCCCATCACCCAACACATATGAGACCTCCACTGGCTCCCCGTTGAGAAGAGAGTAACCGTCAGGCTACTCACCCACACCTACAGATCCCTCCACAACACCGGACTACAATACCTCAACAAAAGAGTCTCCTTCCACTTGCCCAAAAGAAACCTCGCCTCCGCCGACCTCGCCCTGGCAAAAACCCCGCGCATCCGCATAACCAGATCCTGCTGAAGAACCTTCTCCTACATCACAGCCAAAGCCTAGAACGAGCTCCCAGTCAACATCAGACGTTCCCCCTACTCTACACATGTTCAGGTAGAGTCTCAAAAGCTGTCTCTTTGGCTGACCGGAGCTGGCCCCCACCTCGTTCCCCCAGCGCCTTTGGACCCTCATGGGTGAGTAGCACACTTTAAACCCCCTGATAGATTGATTTCAGCCAAATACAGTACTTTCGTTGAATTGGCGCTTAGACAGGTTTCCAGTTCATATTCGTTGCCAAAATGAATTGTGAATATATATTCAGGCATTTGTTTGGAGATCATGTACATATTTGTAGATGTTTTGTTGGGCGATTGCTCATTATCTAGACCTGGGAGTATAGTACGTAGCATTTTCTTCCTCATTGTGTCAACATGGCTTCAATCTTAATGCCGCTAATTCCTTTGGCAGTTGAATATCTCATTCCATTAACACTGTGCCTTTCTCAGTATAGCCACAGTGACCATGCTGAAGCACAATAAGAGATCCTACCAACCCACTAAATCTGCAGTTTCTTGCTTGGCCCTGAGACCGAATTCATTGGAAGCTAAAAGCCTCACTAGAGAAATTTAATATATGAGTTTTCCTCACTTCTGATTCTGTGTCCATGTTAGAAATGTGGGTCTCTAGTTGGCAGATATAGCGGTTCTTGCTTCTAGTCAGGATAAGGGGGATACACACACTAGATAATCCCTGCTCACTCCCGGGTAGCTTGGCACGAGCAGACAGGTCCCAAAGGCAATGTGTAAAGTATTTGTACTCAAAACACACAGTAATACAGTAATAACACCACAAATGGACACCACACCAGTTTAGAAGAATAAAGTATCTTTATCTAAACTCAACAAGACCAAATCGACAGAAAATCCAACATATAGGTAATAAGATATGACTTGAGGGCAGTGATTGCAAAATTAAATCTAGCAGAAAACAAATAGCTCCACCTGGGGCTATTACAATGTTGTGACAGCAATAAATCCAATGTACGGCACCGACAGCAAGGAGCACAGCATCTGGCTTGGAGTCACAGGGACCCCAAACAAACAGTACCTTGGAAACGAATTCTATGACCATGCACGGCGTCATGGAGGTGAGGCGTCTGTGCTGAGGTCGAGGCCGGCTCTCTGGTGCCACGAGAGAGGCAAGGCGGTGTGTTCGCCATGAGGCGACGTGTCAAGTCCAAGAAAGGGGAAGTCGGTTTCATCCGCGGTGAGGTGTCGAATCCGGTGACGATGCAAAGTTGGCGAGTTTGTGGAATCACCCTCTGCGGTTGTCAGCGCCGTGATAACAGAATGTAGGCGCTGGTGATGACTGAGCCGGTGCGAATGCTGACGTCCGGCATGGGCGATAATTGCAGGCGTCAATGGGCATCAGACCTGCGGTGCAGGTGGGGGCGGTGCATCTGTGTAGGTTGCTGCGTCGCTGACGGCGTCAGGGACAGGTTTTCCTACTTCTCATGTGTTTCATCTGGCTCCCAACAACAGGAACAACCGCCAGAGGCCCAAACTGGAATAGGCACCTCCTGACAGCTCAGAACTCTCAGTAAAAGAGTTCAGGGAAGCTGGAGGTGAAGTCTTTGTGTCCTTTAGACTTCAGAACAGGGGGCCAGCACACTCAGGCCTTTGGAGATTCTTCTTGAAGCAGATTCACAGAAAAGTTCCAGTCATTGTCCTTTCCTTTGCAGAAGCAGCAACTGCAGGCCAACCGCATACAGCACACAGCAAAGAGGCAGTACTCCGTTTCACAGCTCTCCGGCTCTTCTCCTTGGCAAAGGTTCCTCTTGAGTCCGGAAGTGATCTAAAGTTCTTGGGTTTAAGGTCTACTACTTGTATCCCATGCTGTCTTTGTTCTCTTTGTGCAAGGGTTTCTGAGCCTATTCCAAACCAGGTCTGTCCTCACTGGTGCAGTATGACCACAGGGGATGGAGACTGCTCTGTGCAAGGGAGACGCCCTATTCATGTGCAAGGAAATCTCCTCCCACTACTCAAAATGCAGCCAAGCCCGATTCAGCTCAGCTCTGAGTCATCTAGGAAGGGCCAGACACACCTCAACCCCCCAGTGGCTGTCTACAGTGAATGCACATCCCCAGCCCCTGTCACTCCAAAAACAGACTTTCAATACACAACCAGGCAGAGGCACACCGAATGGTTAAACAAGTAAATGCCTACTGTCTAACATAGCGATGAGGACTACTGTAAAAAAAAAAAAACAGAGGTGATCCCACTAAGGAAATCCAAAAAGAACTTGCTGGAATTATTAAACAGGCATTTAAAGATGGTTTCATTGGACTGCGTGAATGTGATTGTTACTAAAACTAATCCTATAATACCAGTACTATACCTTTTACCAAAACGACATTAAAATCCTATGTCACCACCTGGACGTCCTATTGTTTCTGCGTGCGATTCGGTTTTGGAACAGATTGCCAAATATGTGGATTTTTTTTCCGAAAACCACTCGTGCAACATGTCCCATCTTATCTGCGAGCTACGATGGATTTCATACCAAAAAATTTGAAGATCTTGAATTGAACTCAGATACTGAAAGGCTGGTCACATGTGATGTTACCTCTCTTTATACTCAAATCCCACAAGAGGAGGTTCTTCAGTCAATTGAATTGTTTTTGGAAGAAAGTCCCAGGCCCCATCGCGTCCCTATAAGTTTTATTATCAAACGTGCACAGTAGCAACTAAGTCAAAACTATTTTAAGTTTGGAGATGAGTTTTTTGTGCAAATCAATGGACAGCGATGGGTTGTCCCTTTGCCCTAGAGCTGGCCGTGTTATTCATGACCCAATTTGAGGAGAAGTTTATCTATGACGACAATCCATTTGTGCATCATATCCGACAATGGTTTTGGTTTATTGATGAAATGTTTTGCATTTGGGATGAACAAGATGATACCTTGAATTTATTTACTGAATGGTTGAACGTCAGATCAGTAGATATACAATTTTGTGTGCTTAGTAGTAAGTCATCTATCACATTTTTGGATGTAGTAGTCTTTGGCAACAACGGCCGATTAACAACTACATTGTTTACTAAATCAACGGATAGGAAGAATGCCCTGCATTACACTAGCCATCATCCACACAGTTTACGTGATAAGTGCCATAAGGCCAATTCCTCCGGATAAACCGGAATTGCTCAGAAAAAAGTGATTACTTCTCGAATGCAGAACTTCTTTTGCACAAATTAAAGAAACGCGGATACCCCCCAAAAATTGCTGATAAATACGATGAAACTTGCCTGGTGGACTAAGAAATCCTTTTGGAAAAGAGACCAGCAAAAGATATGATAGAGCACATGGTATGCGTTTCCACATTTTGTTCCAAGACCAATCAGTTAAAAAAAAAATCATCAGACTAAACTGGCATCTGCTTGAACAAATTGATAAACATTTAAGCATCCATTGTTTGCATTAAAGGGAACAAACAATTGGAAGCCAGCTAGTTGGTGCTGTTATAACTTCAGGGCCCACAAGAAGCAATGTATGCACACTTTGGAATTTACCGCCGTTAGAGGGACATTTTAAATGTGGCACATGTTTGTTGCCCTGAAACAATGGAAGGAACTCTGTTTCAGCACAACAATGTTAAATGGCTTCATAAGATTTTTTCGAACTGTAAAACAAAAAATGTAATATATGTGATTCAATGCCTTTGTGGAAAACTGTACATCGGCAAGACCAACCAGGAGATTCGGTAAAAGATCATCCAACATAAATCACGCATTAGGTGGAAAGTTTTATCTGCTCCATTAGTCAACCATTGGATAAACAATCACCATACAGAAGCGGATTTACATTGGACAGTGTTGATAACTATTAAAGGTGATACCCAGGGAGGTGATATTGATAAAAAACTGAGGAGGGCTGTTAGTCCCTATTGCCTGTGAGTATATACTCGTAGAAATCTGGTTTTCAAAGTGGTTACTACAGCTAGTTCTGGTGAAAGTGGCAGAGGAGGCATCTTTTTGATGCACAATTTATCCTTTTCATTTCAGGAACGAAGTCTTCGTTAGTAGAGTGGTGCTAACAAACTCAATCAAATGATGTTTTTGATGTTTTTGATGATAAGCTGGCTGAACCCCCCATTACATTCTACCATTATGATATTGATGTATAAAATTGTTTTTGTGTTTCGTTGTAGAGTGGATGTCAGTTCTTTGTCCTGAGGACTACCCCTGAAAAAGATGATGTAGTGGGTTTGAAACATGTTGACAATCACTCATGCACCTTCTATGTTTTGAAAAATTTGTCGGCATTTGAGAAGAGAGTAACACTGTGTACCAGGGAAACTATCAAGAGTTATTGAGTTCTATATCAATTTAGTAACCTGGCTTCTGAAGCTAAGTTTTTCTAGAGGTGTGCATTGCCATTGTTAATGGAGCAACAAGTATTCATTTAAAGTATTGTGTTTATGATGTTATTTGTCCATCATTCTATGCTCCTGGTCTGGACTAATGAAAAAGAAGAACTGGCAATTTTTCATTTTATTTTTGTATTAATATTTCTGTTTTGTGTGATTTTTCAGCTTTGTTTGTGAATTTCTTTCAGTATCCACTATTGTGTTGTGATTGTTTTGTTGGTGGGTGGGCAAAGCAATATTATTGTGTGTGATTCAATTTTGTATTTGTTTCTCTGTGTACAACATTTAAGAATAGCATTTTGTATGATGACTGTTTTATACCAAAAAATTGAAAATAAATGGTGACCGTCTTTTTTGGTTATAGAGGCCATGACTGAAGCAAACTTTAAAGGAGTAGTCAGTTTTGGCTCAGTTGGTGTTGGTTACTTTCTAAAAGTGGCATTTTCAAACACACAAAATATCTTTACTAAAAAATGTGTTAGTAAATTATGAGTTCAGAGAGCCTTTATTCTTCTATCTTGTCCCCTTGGGAAGTTATACCTGTAAGATGTTACAAATTATACCCCATTCTATCCTGTGGGGCAGATAGCCTTTCAATAGAGAAAAAAACAAAATTGGCTTTATTTCACTATCAGGATATGTCTCACACATACCAGTACATGTCCTGCCTTTTATATACACTGCACCCTGCCCATGGGGGTACCTTGGGCCTACCATAGGGGTGCCTTACATGTATGAAAAGAGAAGGTTAGGGCACCCACTTGCCAGGTCAACATGGCAGTTTAAAACTGTGCACAGACACTGCAGTGGCAGGTCTGAGATACCTTTTCAGGGCTACTCATGTGGGTGGCACAGTCGTGCTGCATGCCCACTAGTACCATTTGATGTACAGGTCATGGCACACTTAGTGCACTTTACTAGGGACTTACCAATACATCAAATATGCCAATCAGGGAGAACCAATTGTAATAACACTTTACACAGGGAGCCCTTGCACTTTGACACTGATTAGCAATCGTAAAGTGCCCAGAGTCCTAAAGCCAACAACAACAGGTCAGGTAAAAATAGGAGGAAGAAACAAAATGTTTGGGGATAACCCTGCAAAAAGGGCCAAGTCCAACAGTCAACATTAGATACCCTCAGCTACCTAGTTGCACCCAACTTTTCTCACATCCTAGAGAAGGTTTAATGCAAACTATACAGTATTTTCTTCTGTCTTCCCTAGAACCATTCTTCAAGGGACAGTTGCCCTTGCTAGTAAGTTTCTGTATCAGCAAGGGAAGCAAAGAAACTGGTTAAGGGCAAGTGACTAGATGGATGTCTTAAGGGGAACCAGAGGTGAGACACAACTTCTAAAAAATCATCAGAGCCTGCCTTCTGTCATGATGTTCATATTTGCATGCAGGCAATGTGAAGTTCAGAGCTTCCTAACAATTTTACAGATGGACTAAGGGCATCCAGCCTATCATTGCCTTGCAATTGCTGGACACACGTGTGAAACTATTATTTCATGATAATTATCATTGCCGAGTATTGGAACTTTCATAGATTCCCATGCTTTGTATCATTCCCCGTCGTCGGACTGGAGTCTCGGTAATAAAAAATACCATAGTAGTAGGTACAAAAGAGAAAGGAAAGGCCTAGGCCTCATTCCCTTTTGTAACATATCAGCCTCTTTTTGTAAAAGAGACCAAACTCTAGGCATCAGCCAATCAGAAGAGCCTCACCCATAGAACCTTCCTGAAGGAACCTCAGAGCCTCAGATTTTCTACCGCACGTTGTGCTAGGGAGTCTCCATTGAGCTCTGCTCTATTTTCAACTCTTTCTAAATCATTTCTACAGTTATTTCTTCAGGATTTTCTTCAGAATTCTTCAGGAAACTCTTTTTTCATCAAGATGTCTGAGGTTGAGAAGAAGAAAGCACTTTTCAAGCCCTGTTCCACCTGTGGGAAGAAAAGGCTTTTTGTGGAGGACAAACACAAGGATTGCGTCTACTGCCTTTATCCAGATCACAAGGCAGAGGACTGTAAGATTTGCCGCACTCTCTCTACCAAGACCTTGAGAGATCGTGCTGGAAGGCTTCTTACATGGTTGCAGAGGCAGAAGGAAAGGAAACATGGAGTTTCCAGTGATGAGGAGGAATTGGCGTCTTTTGCTTCCTCAAGAAGGTCAGTGAAAAGGGGTAGAGGTTCCTCATCTTCCTCTATTGGGCGCCCCTCAAAGGCTTCAAAGAAGACCCCCAGGGAGTCTGATGGCCGGGGTGCAGGAGGTTCCCCCCACCACAGTGGGACGGGCAAGGCAGAACTGATTTCGCCTCCTAGGGGTGAGAAAACAGACCCAGCCTTCAAAAAACCCTCATCACATTCTTCAGAGAGGAGTTCTAAGTCCTCTACGACGAAGACTTCGTCGGCGGTAGCTCCGTCGACGACGAAAATGAAGGCCAAGATCCAATTGGTCCCGTCGACGGGCTCGTCGACGGGAGCGTCGACGACGAAAGCTCCGTCGTCGTCGAAGAAGAGCTCGACGACGGCAGCGTCGACGGGGAGTATGCCGACGACATCGTCGACGAAGACATCGTCGACGAAAAAACCATCATCGTCGACGGCGGTGACGACGACAGCAGTGCCGACAACGACTGTGTCGACGACGGTCATGTCGTCGACGAGTGCATCGACGACGACAACAATTTCTACATCGACGGCGGGCTCGTCGTCGGTGGCGTCGACGACGACATCTGCAATTCCTATCTCGTTTACGAGGATTTCTCCGGCGTCGACGGAACAACCGACGATACTGGCTGCGGAGAGAAGGGTAACGATTTCTCTCACAAGGATCACGCCTGAAATGACATCCCCAAGGAGGGTGACCTCTTTACCTCCCACTATGTTGCTGGACCAAGAGGACTCTGAGGGAGACGGTCAGGATGGGTTTGAATATGCGAATAGCCCATCTGAGCTTCTCATCAAGAGTCAAGAAACCGACTCAGAGGAGGCATATGAACAAGGTGGAGGCGACTATCCACAAACAGACCACTCTAGGGACTATGAACCACAAGACATGGTTTCAGTCCCGACGACATTCCTGCATGACCTACACAAGATGCTGCAGGACTACAAGTCGAAAGCTGAGCGACCAGCACCGAGGAGGTCTGCTCCGTCGACACCAGTGAGGGACCAATCTTCGGTAGTCCCTCCCGTACACCCGACACAGACTCCTCCTCAACCACAGCGGCCAGTGCCTCAGGCTACGTCGGAGCCAGCCGATGATCCAGATGGGGATCATGATAATGATACGGATGTGTCATCCGGTGATAATCAAGACTCAGATCAGGAAGGGGATGAATACAATGACTACATCATCCCAGATCAAGCTTCACCTCACCAAGACTTAGGTGATTCTCCTCCTGCTGACATCGGCATCTTTCATCAGCTGATGGAGCGTGCAGCTGGAAGATTTAAATTGGTGTTGCCTGCTCAAACCACAGACTGTTTCTTATACGATTTTAAAGAAACTCACCGCAAAACTACAAGGTCCGTTCCAATTGTGGAACATCTATGGGAGGAAGGTTTGAAGGCCATGAAAAACCCAGCGACGGTGGTCCCTGTGCTACCACGCCTAGATAAAAAGTATAAAGCGCCAGAGGATGGACCTGCAGCGCTAACAGGACATCTCAAGCCGGACTCTGTTATCTCACAGGCAGCGCAAAGGAAGTCACGGAACCCTTCTGCTCCCTTGACGGCCCCTCCTGACAAGGATGGACGACGGCTTGATAACACGGGCAAGAGGTTTTCATCCATTGCTAGCCTTCTGGTTCGCGCCGCCAATGCTTTGGCAATATTGGGACGATATGATCGCCAGTTATGGTGCGATATAGCTCCTTATTTGGAACAACTTCCACCAGAGTCAGGGCTGGAAGCCAAGAAAAATTTACAAGAAGGTGAAGCGGTCTCCATGGAGATGATAGACTGTGCCATGGACATTGCCACAAGGTCCTTTCGGGCTTTGGCAGGAGCGGCAGTGTTGAGACGCCAAGGGTGGCTAAAGGCGACTTGGTTTAGGCCAGAAATCCAAAACAAGGTCCTTGATACTCTTCAAGAGATCAAAAAAGACACGGAGACAGCTAGATCGCTGGGAACCCTCCAGTTCCGCAAAACTCCTTTTAGAGGCGCAAGAGGCAGAGGAGGTGCTTACAGAGGCGCATACCAACAACAGCGCTATTCTTCAAACAGCTCTGGATACCAGCCTAACCGCCAGTCATACCAACAGAAACAGGGCCAGTCGTCTGGTTACTCACGGCCTTACAACAAAGGCAAGCAGGCTGCCCGTGGACGGGACTCGTCCAAATGCCAATAGCGGCCTTCTGGCTCTGCCTACTGCTCCCTCCTCCAAGAGATCATCAGTTGGAGGCAGGGTGTCAAAATTCCTTCAGAACTGGTCCCAAATTACATCGGACCGTTGGGTGCTCAACATCATCAGACGAGGACATACTTTGGAGTTTATGGAAGTCCCTCCACCCAGACCCCCGACAGTCATTCCATCAAAACATCTGCGTCTCCTAAGACTCGAAGTACAACAAATGCTCCGCAAAGGGGCGATAGAGCCGGTCCCCTCCAACCAACAGGGCCACGATTTCTATTCCAGGTTCTTCCTGGTGAGAAAGACGCAGGAAAAATGGCGCCCCATCCTGGACCTCAGGGAGTTAAATGCCTATCTCATCTCCTTATCCTTTCGGATGGTATCCCTACAGGACGTTTTGAAGATGGTCAACCCGGGGGATTTCATGGCCACGCTCGATCTGGAGGATGCGTACTTCCATGTCCCGATTCACCCAGCACACAGAAGGTTCCTACGCTTCACAGTAGCCAAGAGCCATTTTCAGTTCAGATTTTTGCCGTTCGGCCTTCGCTCTGCTCCAAGAATTTTTACGAAGGTGCTGGCACCTGTAGCAGCATTTCTGCGAAAGAACCACTTCCAGGTCTTCCCTTACCTGGACGATTGGTTACTAAAGGCCCCGACCAGAGCATTAGCGCAGAACGCAGTGCAGGCTTGCACCAATCTGTTCCAAAATCTGGGTCTCACCTTGAACACAGAGAAATCCACGTTGGTGCCATCACGGACAGCGCGGTTCCTGGGAGCGGTGTTAGATTTGCAGCTCTCAAAGGCATTTCCTACTCGAGAGAAACTGAAACTGCAAAGATTAGCACGGGGCCTTAGAGGAAAAAAGTGTCTTTCTGTACGCAGCTACAAGTCGCTGCTGGGGGTGATGTCATCATGTATTCCCCTGATCCCGCACTGCAGGCTCCGGATGCGCCCCCTGCAGGAGCAACTGGACCTCCAGTGGCAGCAAGTGCACGGATCGTTCGACGACAAAGTGATGGTCACTCGAGAGATGAAGGAGGCAGTGCTTTGGTGGTCGCATCAACAATATTCTGAGAGGAGCTCAAACTAGAATGGTAGGAGTCTCATAAGTGATCCTTGCTAATCAACTGTACGCATAATTAGAAGTGAGGTGGGACCTCCCGGAAGTGAATGAGGATATGGAGTATTTTCTGTTCCCCAGTGTTTCATGATTGCTCAAGCATCATGTAGGAAACTGGGTTTTTGTTGCAGTAGTCCCCCCCCCCCTCCCTCACCAACACACACACACACACACACTCTCTTTGCCTGGCATTTGATGCAACTTTGACTTAATTGCATTGGGGTCCTGCTAAACAGGTTCAGAGGGCCAGTGTTCTGTCCTGAAAACAATACAACTGTTCATTTGACCCCTAAGTGACCAGGCCTTTAGCACCTTAGTAAGTTCCTAGTAAGTGGTAGCTCTGGTACCTAGAGCATAGGTACTAAACAGGGTCCCTTAGAGCTGCAACGTTTCTTGTGCCACTTTAAGGGACCCAGCACCAAACCTATAGACTGCCACTGTAGGCTGCATGACGGGTCTTCTACAAAGTGAAAACACAACATGTCCCACACCTGTGTGCCATGTTCCCTAACACTGCATGTAAGAGAGAAACTGGGAAAGGGATGCCGTTAGATGACCTTCACAGCCGATTGCAAAGAGAAGCGATGCGGTCCTTTTCTGTGCGAACTTTAAAGGAAGCAACTCTTTTTACTGATTTGTGAAATTGGTAGCGGCGCAGCGCTGTTCAAGCTATATGTTGAACAGAATGAGAGCTGAAAGGAATCGTTAAAGAAAACATTGCTGGCATGACGTAAATCGTCAAACCAAACTACAACTAGGTTTCCATTTAAACCACAACAAGCATTCTTATACCCTTTGTAAAAGTACCGCCCGTCTGGCGCTTCTCGCCTGCACAATGCAAATTTATTTCTCTATTCAATCATATAAACCAGTCCAGGCCCTGAAGAGAATCCCACAAACCACCTTGGGAATCGAAACGTGTCGTCATTACACAAATTGAGGACTTTAGCTTTTAATCAAGTTTTCCCAAGTAGAAATGTTTTTGAATTGTCTTACTACTGGGCCTAATGTTTCTCCTTTCCCCGTTGGTAGCTGCTCCTTGAATTTGTTACACAATGTGAATGCTAAAGGTTGTCCTAGTAGCTACTCCGTTTGTGAACTAAGACTGGTGTTATAATGTTTAGATAAATGTATCACACTTCATGTATTGTTTGTTACATCATATTGTTTCATCACAAACTTTGTATGTCTTTGTTTTATTTTTTGCCTTAATATGTATAATTTGTTCTTGATTGAAACGTATCCGCACTTACCTGACCCATGATTAAATGTGGAGTAAAGTGCACAGAACAAAGTAGTAAATAAATGCTTATAGTCCATATCAATTGAATTGATGGCCTTTAGTCTGTTAAATTAGTTTAGCAGCATTTGAATGTGATGGCTAGGGCACCCCCCCCCCCCCTCCCACCCCTTCTCTTAGTTTACTACGGCCCCTTCCAGCCGCCTAGGGCCAAACCCCTTGTTGCTATTACACTTTAAGAGACCCAGCACGAAACTCATAGACAGCAACTGTAGGCTGCATGACAAGGTGTTCTAATAAGTGAAAACCCAACATGTCACACACCTGTGTGCCATGTTCGCTAACCCTGCATGTAATATTTATAATTCCCTGTTACACCAGGCCTTACAGTCCTAAGGCAGGGTGCATTGTATTACAAGTAAGGACATATCTGCATGAGCAGATATGCCCCTATGCTGGTCAGTTCAATTGACCAGGGAAGCCATTTTAAGTACATGTGCAGGACACTGGTCACAAACGAGTTCCCCCAACTACATGATGGCTTCACTGAACCTAGAGATGTTGGTATCAAACATCTCGTATTAATAAACCCACGCTGATTCTTGTGATGGCTTTATTAATACATGCGCCTAGAGGGCATCTTGGAGGTACCCCCTGAAACCCTACCAACTACTAGTGTGCTGACTAACTAGCCCTAGCCAGCCTGCCACCACAGATGAGTTTCTTATCCCCAGGGGTGAGGGCCTTTGCTCTCAGGAGGTCAGGACAAAGCCTGCTTGGGCAGAGAGTGTTTACACCCAGTCCGGTAGGACAACCTGTAAATTAGCATTCCAAGGCAGGGAGCTTCAAAGAGCTCACCGCCTTTGGTATGCAAGTCTGGCTTCCCTCAAAGAAGAGCATAGCCGACCGCCTTCACCCCCTCCATCCAGCGCCCATTTGGCACCTGGACTGATGGGAAAATTATTAGTCAGAGAGACGTGTTCACCTTCAGGCTAGTTCCACCCCTAAGCTGGGCTACCTGAAGTGAATAAGAAAATCTGGGACAGGGTTATGCCCATTTCCCACAGGAAGTGGCAAAATAGGGGTCATTGTGACCCCAGGGGTAAGTAGCCCATTGGCTACTACCTTACACTCCCCAAACGCCCCTACATATTGTATTTAGGGGAGCCCCTGGCACAAGGAAATCAACTCCCATCAACCTAAAAGAAGGACTGAAGAACCGCGAAAAGCAAGAACTGTGAAAGGAGCATCTGAGTTGGCACCAACCCTACCGGCCTGTTTGCTGTTCCCAACAATTTGCATCAAATGTCAACTCTCACTGTGACCTGCTGTGCCTCCAAAAGCCTGGGATGACCGCCAGCACTGTTGCCAAGATTCAGGAACTCCCTTGGAGCAGTGGGGCTGCTCCCCTGCGACCTACAGGTACCAAAGAAAGAACTCCGGGGACTCCGGACCACGTACCCGACACCGGCCAGTAACACTGCATCAGCTGCTCCAAGCTCGCCACCTGCAGCCTCTGTGTGCAGCCCGCCCCCGCCCCGACCTCAAGTGACCCCGCTGTGAAAAACCAGACACCACAAGACACCTCTGCACCCGTCGCCCCTGGCAGGAATGGAAGTGGACTAAAGGTGTCCCCACATCCGTGAGCGTTGTGAGACCTCAGCCTCCTTGTTGGTTTAGCCTGACTGGATTCCCAGTCCAAGCCTGCAGCATGTTTTCAACCGAACCGATCCCCATAGGATAACATTGGGCCCCCGACGCTGAAAAGCACCTCTGCACCCGTCTGTCCCACTGCCACCCGAGCTGACCTGTTGGTGCTGCCTTGGCCTTGCCTCATACTTACCTTAAGTCCAGGAGATTTGCCCCATAAGTCGCTGTAAAGTGCCTATATGCAGTAGATGTTTTTCCTCCATAGGATAACAACACTGTGTCGGACATTGTACTAATTGTTGATTTTTCGAACTTGTAAAAATTCATAATTCGAAACATACTTACCTGATTTTGATGATCTTGGTGCCAAAAGTTATGTAGAGATAAGAGTTACTTTTATAAACTGGTGTGGATCTATTTATTAAATCATGTGCATCATTTATTGACTACCCCCTAGAAGTGCACCTTGAGATTGCTAAAGCAAGCCCCTGCCCACTCATAAGGGATACCTGGGCTCTTTGCACACTATACCTCTTTTTGGTACACTATCTAAAGATCCTACTTCCTGCACATCACATCAGTGGGGTCCTTGAATTGGACTCAACGTGTGTGAAGTGGTAATGGTGATCTATGTTTACCAGAGAGTATGCCACAAAGGGGCAACCTGAAAAAAGAGGGTATGATGCATAGGGCTTTTGTCTTGATGGTTCGGGCACTATGTTCAGACACTTATTTGAGGGATAAGTTCCAGCTATCGGGCATTCTGGGGCTAAAATTCATTTTCCAGTTTTTAATTAAACTTAAAGTTCATAATTTTGACAAAACATATGTGTTTACTCAGGTGAATACAGCGTATTCTATTTTTTTAGGGGTTGAATGGGGGGCCTGGTTGATATGACCGTTTTGTCTTCAAGTTTGCTTGCAGACTCGGATTGAGGGCTGAATGAGATAGTTTTTTCCTGTTCTTGGGGTGGGGCAATGGTCCTTTTGAGGTGGGATAATGGAAGAGGCTGCAATTTGGTAGTTTTAATGAGGTGTCCTTGGCTTAGTTCTTTGCTCTTCCTTCCTGTGTGTTTGGCCGCTTTCACCCTAGTGGGGGTCATTAAAGTTTCGAAAGCTTTGGGACTGATTTGAGTTGCCCTCTAGAGCCTATCAGTATAGCTGGCATTTCATCCCTACACTGATAGAAGGTGGTTAAGTATAAGTACTCTCAGATATACAGTTTACTTTATACCTTTACCTAAAGCACAAATTGTGGGATTTCTTTCTTCCGTCTGCTTTTCTCACACACACTCTGCAGTGGCGAGTCCTTGCAGCCAGCTAGAGCTGTTGAGGGCTCTGTAGCACTCTATATGACACTACCCTTCATTCGGGGAGTGACGGGTTGAAGCTGCAATTTGGGTAAATATGCAATAGACATTGAAAGTAAGGCCTGCTGCTCACCACATTACACTTAGAAAAACAGAGGCCCTCATGGTCCTCCACAGGGGATCTCCAAGACTTCAGCAGTATTCCCCAGCTGCTGGTCTTTCATTTCTTGTAGAGTGTATCCTCCATTGGGCTTCCCCAGCCTCCCTCCCCATCAGCATTGAAATAATGGCAATGCGTAGGTGTGTAATACTCAGATGTCTCCTTTACACAGATAGCATTTACAAGGGAGCCTGTAGGACAGACCATTATATGTACCTCAGGTAGCTCTCAGCACTCATTCGGGCCACTTGGGTTGCAGACAGAGTTTTTAGTGAAGTTGAATTCAGCCTGACATCCTCTTGCATTGCAGTTGGCTATCTGTGTTGTACACTTGCAGAGGGCACAATCTCTCTACATTCTCCCTTGTGTGACCTTTAAAAGCCACGAGTGGAATAATGTTGCATTGGTGGCAGTGGTGATACCCAGTCCATGATTTCCGATCCACCTGGAAGATATCTTGCAGGCGAACATTTACCCCCTGTCCATCTGATTCACCTTCTGGAAGGGTCTCCCTTGATACCCTGTTGTCATCAATGGACAACATGGAGCAACGAGGCTTTCATCACAGGATCTCTACACAGGACATGCTCCTTCTGGGAAGGTCTGTTCATGATAAGGCAGTAATGTTCTAAGAATTAATCCTTCACTGACATATGGGTGTCATGGCTCCTGTATGCTGTAAATTAGAGCTCTGCCTTAAAGGGAAACTGCCAGTCGTGGACAATGAATGATACCACAACTAGACTGTAAGCATGGAAAATTGGATGCTTGCACCTGAGTCAGTGTTGCCTTCAGGAAATGCTTCTTCTCTTTGGAATGGCTGGATTCTAAAATATCAAACACCCCTTTACGCAGCACATACACAGCATATATAACCTTCGTAACTGGTTCTGATTTGGAGAGAATGTATTGCTCCTGGCAGAGAGGCGAGTTACACCTGCGGAAGCCAGTTCCTGTGAATTTGATTCAGGTTTCACTTGTAGAACAAACAACTCTTATCGTTGGCATCTGGTAAATCCAATTCACCCAAAACACTGACAGAGGAGGTGTTATTCACAGACCATTTCACCAGTACCCTAGTTCGAATTGGGCTGTTTATTGAAAGCCCCCCACCCAGACAGCTATCCGGAAGACAGTGCAGCTATCACCACTCTGGCCACCCAACTAACACCCCCCCCCCCCCACAGTCCCACCTTGGCCAACCCAACCTAACCCCCCCCCCCCCCCCTGCGACCCCCCCATCCCACCCTGGCCACCCCAACTAACCCCCCTCCCCCCAATCCCTCCCTGGCTACCCCAACTAACCCCCTCCCCCCAGTCCCACCCTGGCCAACCCAACTAACCCCCCCCTCCCCCCAGTCCCACCCTGGCTACCCCAAATAACCCCCCCCCCCCCCACACACACACACACACACGCACACAGTCCCACCCTATTGGAATTGCCATTATTAAGGTACATTGCTATTGATCTCAAGCATACCCCCCTAGGACAGTAGTTTAGTTATGCCCCATCCATGATGCTTCTGCCTTGCTGTGTTCTGTCTACCTTTCACCTTTTGGTGCCCGGCACAGGTACTGCCTGCTAGCCGTAGGAAAGGTTCCACCGGATTCTACCCCTTTTTGCCCAGCAGGTTCTTTTCTCTTAGAAGATTTGTCTCTCCATCTCGAATCGGTGATATGTTCAGCTCTCTCCAATTTCTTCTCCCCTCCGCCGCCCTCACCTACCCTCAAGAGAAGAACAGAGCTGTTGCCTGGCTTTTAGTCGCAAGTATATTTGTCCTCGGAAACCCGACACAACCTGTTTACGTGCTTTTGATCTATCGCTCGATAATCTGCATTCCCCGCACTCCACAGCTCACGGACCCCTCCACACCCAGCCCGTTGTAAGGATTGCAGATCAAGCAGAAGGTATGAGATTGTGGATTTCACTTTTTAACTTCAGAGATTCACGAAAAACGTATCCATGTCCTCATCTAAAGGCAGCGTCACTTTAAGCGTGGCTTCGTCAGACATTTCTTAAGCACCGTCAACAATCACATACGTCTTTAGCCCGGTTTGGGGGCTGTTTAGTGTTTACGTGTTTTGAGAAAAATGTGCTTATCCAAGACCGTGTACCACATCTGCGGCCTGGTAAAGTAGCTGAACTGAGCAATGACCCCGAGCCCCCACATGTTGTAACGCTGACCACGCGGGAGGTCACTTATGCAATGTATCCGGGTTACCCAGTTTGTGCAACATTGGCTGGTCTGCCAGAGGCCACATGTTAAGGTGGTGATGAAGTCACAGTTTCAACCACGTGGTCAGATCACTGGAATGTCCTGAGAGAGCCCTGGGGCTGCCGGAGAGCGCAGGACACTGCACCGCCACCTCAGCTCAGAGCTCACCTTCTCACTGATTTTATTTATTTATTTATGCGATTTTATATAGCGCGGACTTTACCCGAAGGTGTCAGAGTACTTCACAATAGGAACAGAACTGATACATGAGGAGAACATTACAAGTGAACAAATTACAAAAGCAAACGTTAAGTTACATGAGGCAAAAGTGACAACTGTGAGCAAACAAAATACAAGAGGTAGCAAACGGTACATTACAGGAGGAAAAAGTGACATGTGTGCAGGTTACAAAAGCATACAAAGTACAAGTAGAGGTATAATACTGCAGTCAATGGCAGACACTCAAACATGAAGAACCATTACGTAGGCAATGGTGGCACTTGTGCAAGTATCGAAAGCAAACAAAATGTAAGAGGTAGCAAACTGCGTTACAAGAGAAAAGTGACGTGTGCATGTTACAAAAGAGTACCAAACACAGGTAGAAGGATAATACTGCAATAAATAGCAGACCCTCAAACCACAAGAACACACTAGGAAGGCACTTGTAATTTGTAATTTGTAACTGGGTTTTGTATCGCGCCAACTCGCCGACAGGTCTCAAAGCACTTCCATAGTCATGGCCGTGGTCTCAACGGCCAGCCCCCTGAACAGAGGCCTCTTGTTCATCACGTTTTGTAGAGTAGTTAATAAGGGGTAACATAGATTAACCGGCGACTGATGCGTGACACCAGGCACAAAGAGGAGGCTATATTCCTCTAGGATCACCTGGGACAGGTAACTGAAAACCCTGTCTGGGGTCACATATTTGTCCTGTGGAGCTACAAGGTTGAGCTGCGTGTGAGTAAATCTCAGTGTGCAGTGATACGCACAGCGCGCAGCATTGTTCAAGCGAGGTCCCCCATGCCCTCAGAGTATCCGGATCCGGCAGGGGTGGTATGTGTGGGGGTCACCCCGGGGTGTTCCTAAAAGAAACCGCCACTTGTGTATGTTTAATATAACACCTGAGCACGCTTCTGGCAACATTCCAGATTTGTGGAAACGTGTTTGTTTCTGAAATTAGGCTGTCCTTGTATAAATACATAATTTTGCTCAAATTGACTCTTGCAAAGGAGGAGACACAATAGTGTTAAGATGTACAGGAAAGGCCCTAATAATGCCCGCCTCAAGCACAGCGCTCCTAACGTCCTCACTCCCAGATACAGCAATGGTTTCACCAGGAGGAGTGGCGGCATCCAGGGAGCAGGCTCTCCTAGTCTGTGTAGTGTGAATCTAGAGGTGAACCCCACCTTCCGTCGGAGATTACTAATGAAGTCCACAGGGTGCACAGAATAGCCCAGGGCCTCTGGAGAGTGTAAGGTGTGGACTGAACTTTGATGATGACTGATGCACAGCTCTGAAATGCCATTTGATTGAGCGATGGCATGAAACATTTCTTTTGGTGGAGTGTTTAAATTACCAGCAATGAGTCGAAAAGAGGAGTGAGACAAAGAGAGGCATCTACACCTACCATAGATGTAACCCCAGTCCCTTTCTTCTAGGGTCTGATTCTGTCAATTCTTTTTGGAGATTACCTTTTCAGTTTGCTTGCAAGGCGACTTGGCTTGAAAAGCAAAGTATGATCATAGATTTGAGGCCTCGTGCACAACAAGTTTGTTGCAGTGCAGTGAGTTGAAATGGGCAACTAGACTCATCCTGTTCGCTGCCAGGGATTCTCACACCCCTTAGCAGAGGAGATAATTTTTTTGAAAAAGTCACAAATCACATACCTCGTTTATATTAATGAGTGGAAGCTGGCTTGTGACTCACTGTGAAAGGTAACACATGCTGGGAAAGTGGCCTGCATAAGAGCACACCTCTGTTTCCATATTTACATTTGCACTGTGCCTCCATTGCAACCCCATGCGGTACAGCGATTAAAGCACCTTGAACGGTTGGTCACATGAATGTGACCCCATGAAGATCATACAGTGGTCTTCTCACTGGTGTCTTTCCTCCCAAAGCCCACTGCCTTCTCAATCAAAGTGTAAACTGTCAACTACTCACATCTTACACCTTTGTGATAGTTACCTCTGGTTCTTGGCAGACACCAGCCATTCCATGGTTTGGGACCAAAGATACGTTGCAAAGCTGTTATGCATTCCATGGCGTAACACCAACATTGCATATTACATATCACAGGGGTGGTGCTTCTTTGCCCCCGCCCTTTTGGACATTTCCCTGTTATTTCTCAAAGGTTAGCTAAGCTGGCATTGTGATTTGTAATGTTACTTAAAAATTGCAAAACACTTTTCTGCTTTGAGAATGCAAAGACATTCATCTTATTACTGTCACTTAGTAGGTTCTGCAACTGCGTCACAATTTGGTGAGGGTGACTAATGCCAGAGTCACCCTTCTAGGGTCTACTGTAGGCATCATGACCTGTCAGAAAACCAAAAATCGGTACATTTCATAACTAGTGCTGACCTCCAGTCAGATCTTCTTTCCTGATTGTACTCAGTGACGCCTTTGCAGGGAAAATGTCCTGCTAATATGTCCATTCCAAAGGTACGGCTAGCTCCGCTGTTACTTTCTTTTTTTTTGTTAAACAATTTTTATTGAGACAGATTGTAGAGCATTTCAACGACAACATACTGTTCATCGCTTGTAAAAACATTTCTACATGAATCACACATTTTCTGATACACTTTACATGAACCATCACACCTATTCTCCCCCCCCTCTTAACCCTCCCCAACCCGCATTGACATATTTCAGGGGGTCGTATAGCATATTTTGTTCACATACTTGCATCTGAATCAGAGTCCTCATTCTGCGGGGGTTTACATATGCCTCCTCGGTAGGTGTTCCATCCTCCCCAGACCTTCTCCCACTTTTTCGGGCCGCTGTTACTTTCTTAGCACTGTGCATTTGTGTTTTCTCTCTAGTAGCTGCTTCTACTAGCCTTCCCTTTTTTTATATTAATAGGCAGTAGGTGCTGTGCCTTTCCCTCCTTGTGTGCTTTTGTTATGCAGTCATGGTGGATTAGTACCTTGCTCCTGCAGGCCAGGAGTTTGAATCTTGCATTGAGCTATTTGGTCTTCTAATTTTCTGAGGTCAGAACAGTATCTATGATTTACAGCCCTTAGGTTATCATTACGAGTGGCCCATTAATTCTGATAGCCCCGCTAAAAGGAGTTGCAGAGCCGATCACAATTCTAAATTGTGGTGTTTCACATGGAGATTTTGGTTGCTGAAATGTGAGTGAACCACCAGGGGAAAAATATATGGAATATGGCACTTAAACACTGATTTCCACAGGTTATTCCACAAAATCGTCTATTCCCCATTATTTTCGCGCACCTGGAATTACAGTGACCCCTCCCCCCACATCCCCCGGGTACCTGTAATGCAGAGGAGTGAGAATTCCAGGGAATAGAACCACCACTTGTAAGGAGGACTTCAGAAACGTCAACACTGTGGTCTTGAGAGCTATATGAAAAGCAAATGACCTTTTCATTGTGATAAAAACATTTTCCTGGATATTTTGGCCCCTCAACTGTGTCCAGATATTTTCTCCAATTGGTGGTTCGTTTACAGTTGTTTCCATGCACACTATTCACCACGAATGAAGTTCAGAAATCTTTATTATCAATTTAAAGCATCTGAGAGTTCAGGATCTTCTTGCCATTTCAGAGCTTTGCATTGAAATGCAGCCTTGAGATGATGATATTGCACAGATGTGGCTTTTTATTTTGTGTAGTCGGGCAGGACTGAAAAGCAGCTATTTTGTCTCACTCAACGAAGTATCTCTTAAACATTGTTCACTTCCCCACAAGCCACCACTACACAACCTATGCATTCCTTCTGTCTCATGGCAGCAGGAGCTTTGATGAAATCCCTTTCCAGTCTCTCTGCCAATTGCAAACATTTGGTGGTTTTGGCCACAAATCTGTAACCAGAAATATCAGTGAATACACCATTTACTTCATTCCTCGTGCCCATGATCGTTTGCTATGTGTCAGAGTTCTGTATTTGCTTTATTGGTCGCTAGAGCAATGGCCTATCCGAACAGTTGCCCGATGTAAGAGAACCTTTTTTTCTTATGTATGCTAGATATTCTAGGCTTTTTTTATTACTATTGCTATTCTCCACTTTATTAGGATACTGGAATGACGTGTTAATACTTTTATGAATGCGGACTCTGAACCATGTCTGTCCACCATCCGTTGTAATTTCTTGACGGGCAAAGGCCCTTCTATTGCCTTCCTGGTTGTTTTTTGGAATGGAATTTATGACCTTCAAAGAGAGCAGTAAGTGGAATTAAAGTGCATTCAACAGGGTCTAATATAGCATCAGATGTATTATTCATAGTCTCCCGGGGAAGACTGCTGGAAGCACCTTGGCTTCTCTGCTCGCCTCTGTACTCTGGGTACCAGCTTGAGAATTCCTTATCAATTTGGCATGGCTGGCTCTGGAGACTGTCCTCCTAAAAAGCCTTTCTAAGTCCTTTTTTTCTGTAAAACGTTTGAGGTAAAAAGTTAGAAATCTTTGTAAGAATGTTTTCCGCCTTTTTGTAGCAGAGTTCATTGGCAGGAATCAAGAAAACTTGTATCTTTAATCAAGTTGCCATAGTGGACCATCTGGCCTTTTAGTCCCTTCTCGGTCAAACATGCCCTTGGGGTTCTCTGCACACTTTAAAATTCACTGACACAATTGTGTGTTACACTAGAGCCCTGCTGGTAAAGGCTACAAAAAATCCTGCAAATATAGAGAAGTGGCAGAGAGCTCATGTGACACCACATCTATGAATTATTGCTCACGTCACGTCTGCAACATAGTGGACATTTGTGTGATGCGGCCTGTAAAATGAGTCAACTTTAGGCCCTGACAAATCAAGTCAGTCTTAGGCTCTCTGCAGCAGTTGAATTTTCACTGAACATTCAGGCTACAAAAACATATTTTAAAAAGAGCCGACAGCCACTATCCCTATTACATGCACCTTTCTTTTCTTTACGACAAAAGCAAATACTGGCAACATTGGCCATCCTTTATTGAGTGTGCCGGATTGTCAATTTCTGGACTGTGTGCTGAAGAGTTAGTTGTGAAACTAAAAAGCAAGAATGCTGTTGCACTTGAAATTGGGAGTAGGTTTCACAGTTGTCTCCTTTATGTTTACTGGATATTTGTTTACATCCTACAAACAGGACGAACATTTTAGGGTATTTGACAATAACTTAAACTAAATGTAAGCAGTTTATCCTGATGCCCAGCATTTAATCCATGGTAATTTCTGTGCTCTAGTAAGAAATAATGTCTTTGGTAAAGACCGGAATATTGTGAGCGAAGCACCTTTGGAATATAAGACTCGATTCTTCTGGGAACACACTCCTGAACTTCCCTGTTTAAGGGACTTCAGTCTCACGTAATTTGTTATTGAGTTTTTGTTGTGTTTGTGTTGGACCTAGCATCCTTGGTGTGCCCCCCTCCCCCTAAATGTTATTGCCTTCAATACTCCTGTTTTGCTGACTTCATGTTTGCTGGCATAAGGACAGTCAGCAAACATTACTTCTGCCAACCAGTGCTAATGCTCTTGTGCTCTCTCGTTAAAACATAGTAGAATTAGTATGTACCCAATTGACATATTTTCTTTTCTTGTAAGTCCCTTGTAAAGTGGCATGACCTGAGCCCAGGGTCTGTAAATTAAATGATACTGGTGGGCCTGCATCACTGGTTGTTCTTCCCACTTAGGTAGACCTTAGAATATGTCATTGCAGCCTGTGTGTGCAGTTATAAACTGCCATTTGTACCTAGCAAAATAAACCTTTTGCCATGCCCAAACCTTACTTTTTAATACATGTAATTCGCCCCTAGGGTTGGCCCTGGACAGCCCGGCCGCAATGTGCAGTGTATTTAAAAAGTTGGACATGTACTTTTCAGTTTTACATGTCCTGATAGTGAAAAACTCTTGTTTTTCACTACTGCAAGGCCTAACTCTCCCAAAGGATAACATAGGAGTTACCTTATTGCATTGTAGTTGTATTTATATAGTGCTTACTACTGCTGACAAGGTGATGAAACGCTTTTTGGTGTGTAGCACACTACTTTGGAACACAAAGGATTAGTGGTGGATTAGTATAGGGAAATATAGGTTGTTAAATTGAGTGGTGGACATGGAAGTATGTTAGTTTGATTAAACAGGATAAAGGAGGGATAGAGAAGGGAAGAGTCTAGATAGTGTTTTTTGGGATGTCATATTTGTCAGATGAGGTTTGGGATGAATCGAACCAGGGATAGAGGAGGGAAGAGGCTAGAAAGGGTTACTAGGGAAATCATAGTAGTAAAATAAGGTCTGGGATGAGTCGGAGGAGAGAGATACAGAGGGGAAGAATCTAGGAAGTGTTATTTTGGAGATCATAGTAGTAAAATTAGATTTAGAGTGAGCCAAGGAGGAAAGAGTCTAGAAAGGGTTACATGGTAGGTCATAGTTGTAGAATTAGGTTTGGGATGAGTCAAGGAGAGTTAGAGGACGGAGCAGTCAAGAAAATATTTTAGGGAGATCATAATAGTATAATGAGGTTTGGGATGAGTCATAGAGTGGAGGTAGAGGATATATTGGGAATGGTATAGGATGAGACATTACATTTAATAAGTGATAGTTTCTGAATGGGAGTAGGTAACCAGTCCATGTTTGGTGTCTTTGGAATTGCAATGAAAATTCCTCTCTCTTAAATTGCAAGTTTGAAAATGCCACTTTTAGAAACACAACCACTGGGTCTGGGCTCCCAACGGCATAGCTTGCCACAAGCTTGTAATAAACAAAATAAGTGCAGATGCCGCTATCTATGAAAAAGACAACTATTTAGTCAAAACATACGGATAAGACAATATGTTTGATAGTTTTAATCTGATTAATTTCTTTCTTTCTTATTTTTGAATTTTTTTGACTCTTATTCGAGTGTATGATTTAACAGATTTTTGTGCAAATATTAAAACCTGGTGTACACAACATACAATATAACATTCAATGTATCAAAAACAATTCTCCTATTTACAGAAATTTACATTCTATTGTACATTCATCCACATTTATTCATCAATCGTACCAATACAAACAACACAAAGAAACATCAATAGTGCTATAAATGCTAGAATCACAGTATTCTCAGCAGAAAGCCAATAAATGTTTAGAAACATATATATACGCAATTTTCAATTTGTATTCAATTGTTAATTTTGTGATTTTGGCTTCTAACATAAAGTCATGAGGTCTACGCGTTTCGAACTCGTAATATTTGCGAGTTCTCATCAGGACCAATATCTGTAATGGAAGCACAAAAGGTAGCTTTTAGAATTTTATGGTAACTGCCTCTACGCTGCCTATCCCCAAAACTCAAAGTTTCAACACCTACCTCGCATACATCAGAGTTAAATGGAAATGCCAACGAAGTCAACAGCTAAAAATGCAAAAAATGCAAAAAAACCATGATCAACAACTTGTTTGTTCTTCAACTATTTTTTCTACCACTCAAACACGAAACGCGTAGACCTCATGACTTTATGTTAGAAGCCAAAATTAACAATTGAATACAAATTGAAAATTGCGTATATATATGTTTCTAAACATTTATTGGCTTTCTGCTGAGAATACTGTGATTCTAGCATTTATAGCACTATTGATGTTTCTTTGTGTTGCTTTTAGAAAGTTGGCATTTTCCTGCTTTAGCCATTTAGTTCCTGCAGCATCTCTCTTGGTCACATGACTGGATGTAGCTGATTTAGGCTTTGTGTATTCTTCTTAGACTGCTGTACATAGTAGAGAGCTTGGGTGTGCCTTGATGGGCCATCTATGGCAGGATGGGAGGGCGGAGCTGGGCTCAGTCCTACTTAACCGTGAATAGGCTGTGCTGCATCCTGCCACCACACACAGAGCTGCATTCTTCCTGCAGTTCTGGAGGCAGGACATGGAAGGCTGGAAGCCTGTGGACTTTAAAGGGAAAGCCTAACTGCTTGCCCAGATTACCACAAAAGAGTGTTGGCGGTATCTACTTTTGCCTTTGTAAACCAATTGGGGACCCAATGGACTCTGCACAGTGTACTTCACTTCAGTACACTATATAGAGAGGCAGTTTCCTACAGTTTATTTTTTAAAAGTTACTGTATTTTTTTAAAGGGTGTGGGAGTTTTCTTGTGTTGTGTTTTCACGTTATTAGTGTTTGAAGTGCTGCATAAATACTTTACACATTGCATCTATAAGCCAGACTACTCTGCGCCAAGCTACCAGAGGCTTGAACACAGGTTAATTTGGGATTTGCTTGTGCCTCACCCTGACAAGGATTTTGGTTGCAGCTTGGGTAGGGTTTCACCCCCTCAACCAGTAACCCAAGTTCTTACAGTATGTTTACCATAATTTTGAAGACGGTAGGAGTTCACTTATGCTTGGCTGTTCCGAGTCAACTGATAACTATATAGTGTCAGTTTTAGGTCTCTTCCAAAACTTTTTAAGATTATCAGTGTGCTTCGTCGACTGGAAGAATTTTTGTTGCAGAATGACAACAGACAAAACAAAATAATTCCCTAAAAATTTATCAAGACGATCCCAGGATTAGCTTTGATGACTAATTGTTGTATTAACTATGATTCTTAACTACTTCGATGCTGATGACGGAACCGCTCCTTCATCAGCTGCGGGTGCGCTGTGCTGATGACGGAGCGGTTCCGTCATGGCCCGGCCGCCGCGCCTGCGCGGCGCGTTCTATTAGGCGGGCGGGGCCATGACGGAACCGCTCCGTCACGAGCACAGCCCAACCGCAGCTGGTGACGGAGCGGTTCTGTCACCAGCATGTGGCCGCCGCCCCGCCCTTTAGCGCTGCGGCGGAATAGCCGCAGCAGCGATGTGGTTAAAGGCCGCAGTTGCTGAGTTTGTAGGAAGCAGGTACAACACCTGAATGCAGTGGTTCTTCGATTAACATGAAAGGAAAATATTTGGATACATCGATTGGATTTTTTTGGGCCAAAATATTGATAATTATAAAACTGGCTTAATTGTGTATGTTTTGTGATTTCACTTAAAAACAGTAACGCAAAATTGCCGAAATTAACAGGGCCTAATTCAGATTTCACCCAGTTTTACACCCAGTGAGGCAACAGCTACCAAGAAATGACTACAGTCCAGACCAGTGAAAATTATTCTCAACATAGTGATGCTCTCACTGCCTTCACTTAACATTTACGAGCTCCAACTCTTTCTCCCCTTTATTCACCCCCTTATAAGTCCCCTGTCTTAAACAGTAAAGCCTTAGTTGCGCAACTCGAATATGAATAACTGCATCCAGTGATGGAAATGTAATCTTAAATGGTTTGAGTGTCAAGCAGTTACAGACTACATTGTTATCATCAAAACCATGTCGAAATTACTTACATTTTTCGGTTAAAAAGGATTCATACAGAAGTGTGTTACTGATCAACATGCCTATTGATAAAAGAAAGTGTGATTTGAGGAAATGTAATATTCATATACGTCTTTTCTTTTCGTCTTGGTTTGTAGGAGTTGACTTTACAGATGAATTTATTGGAACTGATTCGGAAGTTGCAGCAGAAAGAATCGCAACTGGGAAACAGCTTTAATTGACTTGACACATACATAGACAGTGCACACTGGTGTGCAATCCGACATTCAGTGCAAATTCTAGTATTTGTTCCTCCAAGGAAAGTACAACATTAGAACACGTGCCTAGGATCACAGAACTAGCAGATTGGAGATTGTATGACTGAAAGAAAGGAGTGCCGAACTGCTGTAGCCGAAGCCGACGCTTTCAGTAGACATTAACTCTTCTAGTACACTTTCCACCTGGTTTCAACAAATGTTGGTTTCACTACGTTTAATATCCATCCATGGTTTGAACAATTTTTATTATTATTGATTACTTTGGATTTTCTCTACTGTAACAGTACTGAATCCGTTCAACACAAAAGATTTCGTAGTTTTCGGGTGTTTTTCTGGAACGTTCAAATCTTTCAGTTTAATTGAAATGAGCTTTTTATGACTTCATGGATGTGTATCAATTGGTAATTAATTCAATAACAGTCAGATGCAAATAAACCCGGAAACAAACTGTTTACTCTGGTGGATCTTTCTTCAGGTAAGATGGGAACATTGGGTAAAACATAAATGAAGGAAACAATGTCTAAAGCCAGAGAAATCTGGGATGGTGGTAATTAACCTTGAAACGTTGCAATTGTGTTAAATCTACGGAGTTTTGCAAGGCTGGCTACATTTTAAACGAGCATTTGCAATGCAATAGGTCTCGCAATTGCGAGATTTTGAGCTATTGGAATTGTAAATGAGAATGCCTTTTATTCGTGTTTAAAAAATCTTCATCAATAAAAGGCATTGTCATTTACAATTTCAATAGGTTAAAGTTTCTAAAATGCGAGCCCTATTGCATTGCAAATGCTTGTTGTTTACTAGCCCCCCTTGCTGCATTTTCACTAGAGGCCACTCCCCTTTCTTTGGACAAGTGTTTCTAAAGAAAGGCCTATGGCCGCTATTAAAAGTCAAAGCGCAGAATGGGGCTCTTTTACCAAAAAAGCATTTGTTTCTCAAGTTGACAAACAAATGCTTTTTTTTGGTAAAATTATCCCATGAAAGCGCGCATGGCGCACTGAATGTTGCAGGAAAGCATGTAGCGCCTGCAGGAGGAGAAACCATTAAAAAATAGTGCTTACAAATTAATAAGAGTACCGTGTAACAACTGAAGTAAACGGGCCAGTCCTCATGGGAGGTTACAAATTAAGATAAGGCGGTGCTAAGGAGGGACTAACAAGACTATTAAGGAATCAGAAGCCAGCATTTACGAAAGACAATGACACAAGCTAATGACAAATATGGGTGGAGAGTGGGCGGGGCTTCACATTTATACTCCCAATACAGCATGGCTCGCAGAGCAGCGCATGCGCTGCCCAGGCTCAATCTAAATTAAAATAGGGGCAAAGAATGGATCCTTCATTGCTGCGGAAATATTCCTGGTCCTGCACATGGCTAGCAATGCGCTGCTCAGGATCTGCTTATCTTATTTCACCTTCTCTCACCACTCCCTGAGTTCGCTTGGTGTGTCTTTGAGCAGGCCTCCAGCTGCAGAGAAAGACAAAGTATACAGCAGCTAATGCTGCAGCTCAAGTTATATCGGTATACACAGCTCCTTGTAACCTGGTGTTCTGTTCATGTTGGGCAAGGCATCTGACTGCAGGAGGTGGTCAAAGAAAATAACTTTTCATTCAAGCGAAGTCTAGGAAATTCACACTTCTTTGAGTGGTTCTGCGACTTCAAACACATATTGAATCACTTCACCTACCGTTAGTGCAAACAGACAGCCTGTATGACGGGGCAGTAGTTGACCAGGACTGATGACGTCTGGAAATATTCTTGATACCTCTAGGTCACAAGATGTACTCTTCATTTCGCCAAGGTGGTTAATGCTGTTCATTGGGGAAAAAAAACAATTATAAGTTCTTTGGAGCCCTACAAGAAAGATTGTATTATTGAAATTCCTTCTTAGATGTGAAAATAACGAATTGACGACCATAACTTGAATTTGGGGCCTACAATACAGACCGTGTTCCAGCCTCTGCAAAATTCAAATTGTATTCCAAAGATAGCGTGCGGCTGCATTCAAACAAACTATCTTCCCTCTCCTGTCATTTCTTTTGCATATAAATCTTTTTGATCTTCTTTTTAAAGGTTACAGCATGACATCAATCAATGCCAAACATCTGCTAAGGTTGCAATGAACATGATCCCTAGGCTTACCTTAAAGTTAGCGGTATCCTGAGATGTTAGTTAGACCTCTGCCCATTCTGGCTGGTTATTTTCAGGTTTAATAGTCCTCTGCCTTCATTCCATTGTATTCTGTCCATCCTCCATAATCTTTTTGGAAGTTTTGTAGGCAACACCTACCACAGTACACTACTTTTCCCACATTTATCACCTGGTCCATTCCTCTAAGCTGGTCCTTATTGCTCTGTGGTTTTGCCCCTCCCTCCCCACAAAGCCCCAATGTAGCCCTCTGAGCAATCTGTAGGCACACTACCAACCAGGATTCCCGTATCTACCCAGTTTCATGAAACTGAAAACTCACAGAATTGCTAACTTTGATTTCACAGTCGTTCCATCCCAGCGTTACAGAGAATACTTTCTCCAGATCATACGAACATCTTCGTGTCTTGATGCTGTTTCATATCATATGGATAACGTTCCCTCTATCTCTTTAAATGGAAGACAAACACACACCCACTGTATTGATAAAGTTGTGTTGCTGTATGGAAATTAAACTACGCTCGGTCTGTTCTTCCCCATCTGGTGGGCTACTTTCCTTTTCCACTATTCTCTGAACTATTCTAGGTTGTTCGATGTGTTTGTTGTCTGTGTTCTGTGCGCCACTTTCAGTGATGCCTTTTTATAGGGTATGCATCAGTTGTAAGTACTTAAAAAAATTCTCTCTGGGCAAATTCAAGCAGAGTTTGCAATGAGACATTAGATTTTAGTGTGTGGTGATCTAGGACATTATCATGTCTTTTGATGCTCATTAAGTCCCATCTATGGAAACTAGCCGGTTTCATTGGGACTCTCACACCGCCTTGTCCATAAGGTCTCTTTTATCTCTCTATTCCTTGTTCCCATGATCTTCAGCACTGCCTGCCACACTTTTATGACTTTTACAGTCTCTACAGATGGCCTCTCCCCCAGACCCGTGTAACAAGTGCAAGCATGCTTGGCTTGACCACTGTTTTAAACTTCTAGCTTCAGCTTGTAACTAACTGAACCTTGATGGAACTTAAGGTATTCGTTCATCTTTTCTTCTCTGTGTTGTACTTCTTCTGGGTCTTTCGAGAGCTGGCACTAAACTTCAACCTTGAACCCCCCCGCCCCCCCTTGTGATTTCTGACTCCGCTACCATTAATACCTTGGGGCACGGGTCTGATATCTCTCTTACCAGGGCTACTGGTCCGATATCTCTCCTACCAGGAATTCCACCATTCACACAAAGTCCTCATCTGCCCTGAAAATGACAAAAATAAATCTATTCTGAACAGGGCTGAATGCACACCAGACAGGTAGGAAATGTATCCCTCATCGTGGAAACTACAAATCCACAATTGCATTCTCAAATGTTCTCTGCTCCATGAATTCCCTTCCACCCCTCTCTACTTTACTCATGCTAGCCCACATCTCTTCATGACTGCCATGAACGTCCCACCCCTCAGCTCATTGACCTATGAGTTACAAGGCCAGGAGTAGTTCACCAACTTTTGTAATACCATCACTAAGATGATCGGCTGGAAGAGAGGCAGACCGCCTTCCACCTGTGGTCCCTAACCCACCCTGGCTCCATTGCCTAGTCGTCTAAGGGATCCTTCACGAGTTATCCCTCTTCAAGGGAGAAACCTAGCTCTATGAGAATCGTTACCACTTTATGAAAGGACATGCCCATGCATTGGCAATATTCCTTACCATATGACGCTCCAGTGAAAGTAGAGCAAAGAAGTTTGGGATGTTCAACAGTTTGTTTACTGTACCTCATTTTATTTTTTCTCCTAAACAGTTTATGCATCAAGAGCCATAGATTACAACCCCTGATCCCTTGCCGTTCAGCGATGATCTGTCTTGTGTCATTCTCCAAAATGGTTGTCCCTGTCTCAATTATATTGGATTCATGCGACAACTGCCCTCGAACAGGTAGCCAAAAGTTTGGCAGGAGGCCAAGAAGATCTGTGGTCTCCTGTGCAATAAAGACATCCAAAACCCCGGTCCAACTTTTAAACGAATCCATAATCTGGTATCATGTGTATTCCTATCTAGCTGTAGGATTAGTAGTAGAGGTGTGTGCTTTTCCTAATGCCATTAAATAGTTTCTAAGCAGAGCTTAATTTATTAAAAAAAAATAATAAGTGCCAGGGCTTTTGTCAGGAGGCCATTACAGCTTGCACCACCCATTGCCCCTATTAGCTCTACCCATGATAGTAACAACACAATTACTAACCACCATATTGCTACAAGTGACAGTTCGGACTATTTCAGGCCCCCAAAGCTATAAGTATGGCTTGGGCGGCAGGTAATAGTCATTTTAACCCCTCCCATGCTCATGGCAAGCTGAGCTCGTCATGAGCCACGGTGCTCCGGTGCTCATGACGAGCTGAGCTCGTCAAGGCCCGTGGAACGCTCGCACGCTGGGCTAATTCCCCTGCTGTGCTGAGCGTTCCATTAAACGGGCATGGTCGTGACGAGCTCAGCTCGGCATGAGCACCGGAGCACCGTTGCTCATGACGAGCTGAGCTCGTCATGAGCACGGGGGCGCTGTGCACGCCCCCGCCACAGCAGAGCAATAGCCCAAGCAGCCAAGGGGTTAATGTATATTGAACTAATAATTAACAGCTTTTGTGGTCATCACTAAATTAGCCAGACTGCGCCACTGCGGGGAATGAGATTTTGATATCAATTTATGATCAATTTAATAACTTATCTCATTCATCTATTTTGGACCGCTAGTATCTGTCATTGAGTAAAAGACAACCCCCACATAAGTTAGACAAACCCCATTAACTGACGCCACTCTGAAGAACCACTTACAACTGATAAAGTTTGAAAGTTTTATATAAAGTCAAAGTTGGATGCAATTACAATCTGCCCAGGATAAACCTCAAAGTATACAAAAGAATACAAAATCAATTTCGATATCAGCAACTTAAAAGCATCGATGTGAAGTGGTTCCTTGGCGTCATCTACAGAAAGAGAAAATAATCAAATTAAATCTGTCCCTACTCTATGCTAAGTGACATCCCTACTTCGCAAGTTCCTAACCTAAAAAGGTGTCAGCAGTTTGACTTCGAAAGAAGATCAAACTCTCTTAGCCTCTAAAGGTAACTTAAGTTTAAGAAGCAGTACCCTCTCTGCCTACCCATCCGCTCTTCTAAGGGTCCTCGGCCTACTGCTCTCTTGCGCTCTGATCTCTCTCAGCGCATCTGCTCAAGTCATCTACCCTTGCCTTCTCTCTCTCTGAGCTGTTCTGAGCCACTCGCCTTGGCTAATCGCTACTCTGAGCTTTCTATGATGGCATCTGCTCGGAGCTGTTCGCCCTCGCCTTCGCTAACTTATCCCCGGGGTGCTGTCCCTAAAATACACAATCACAGTGTGGGTGGAACGCCCCTTGACGCCCACCACGGACTTTCCCCGATGATGTCAGCTTCTAGCTTCCTCCATTGCTTCATCTCTTTCGCCGTCCGTTAAGTTGACCTTTCTTCTCCGATGTCATCTTCATCTTCTTATTGGCGACTTCAACTGACACTTTCAGATCAAAAAGTCATATGAACTTAAACAAGACTTTAACTTACAACTGCTATTCTTTGACCTTCTAGGTCCTGTGAATGGTCATTCAAAAACAAGTTTCAAATTCTAAGCGCTTCTCATCACGTTCAGGCCATAAACCTCGTCCAGCGTTGTCACCTTAAATCTAACAAGTGCTAGACTTCTTGGCTCTCACGTCCACATCAAGCTATTTACGACTCCTGTAAGTCCGCTAAATTATATACATTGGACTGTGCTCCTGCTAACCCTTTGTCAGTCAGGTTAGAATCACAAATGACCTAAACCTTTCTAACATTCTCACAAAAAGCCTTCTACACAGTATAACCCTTAACACACATTTATATATATATATGTTCGTATTTAGCGAAAGTCGTTTACACATATGTGAATACATTGTACATAGAATATAACTACGTAGAGTATAACTTTTATATTCTCATTCGCTATATCGTGTTATACATGATCTACACATTTCTTCACGTTTCATTTCTCGCTGCTTCTCCGTTTAAGGTTACACACGTACATGTATTCTACTTTGCACGTTCTACATTTCGTAAGCATTTCTACACCAATTCTACATCAGCCCACTACATATACGGGCCTTCTAAAACTAATGCATGTTCTAAAGTGAATACAGTTACATTTCCTATATTACTTTGGATTATCCGTTATCTATATGCTATAAGTGTCAACTTCACATTACAATATATTTCATTCCTACGTTATATGATGTGCTTGTAAATATGCCCTATACATAATTTTTATTCAAATTTGCGCTCTCTCAGTCCCCCCTTTGATGACTTCTAGGAGTCATCACTAAATGCAATTTGAATAACATCCTTACACAGAACTAGTTACAATATTCCCTCTTTTCATCGTTTCGAGAGCTCTTAAGCTTTTGTACTGTTGATCTTGTAAAGCAGCTAATCTCCTTTCTTGCTCTCTCATTGTTCGTTGTAACCGGTTCGACCTATACCATTTACATAATTTTACTAAACCTAACAATGTGATTATACAAATTAATACTATCAATACAGGCTTTATTATGTACCATACTATGCTTTTACCAAGGTTGGCAAACCAACTCCCAACCTTTCCTACTCCATGACCAACTTTTTCCCAAACATTTATTTTTGATAAATCTTCGATCTCTTGATGAATCTGTGTAATGTTCCGTATGACTTTCTCAAGTGGTTTTGAATTATCAGGAATATAAGTACAACATTCCTGGACCTTCAAAGCCTTACAAACTCCGCCTTCTTTTGCTAGCAGTACATCTAAAGCAAGTCGGTTCTGAAGAACCATTGCTCTAATCGACTGCATCTCGCCTTCTACCAACATTAATGACCTTGCAGTACTTGCAGATAATCTATCTACAACTGTAGCCAGTCTCCTGATCTTAACATCGTTAAGTATTAAACCTAACATAGGAAACATTGCTCCAAATACATCTCCTATTACCTCTGCATCTCTTACTTCCCTTTTCGCTCTCCTCGAAGCCTTTCCTTCTATTATCGCTACATCCTTTGCCTGATATATTTTGGGGAAGACAATTGCCAAGTAACATGAACCATACCAATTGTCAGGTAGTTTTACATAGGCATTTCTTCCACATACAAAATACACATTCGGAATAGCTTGCATTCCTTTCATGAAATCTTTCGTATAGTACTCTAAACGAAAAGCATGTTCGCAATTTACTTCACCTACAAATACACTCTCGTAATACGTCTTGCTTCGAGTTAAACATAACTTTCCTTTCTGCGTTCTATCCAAAGCTATTGGACCATTGCTACCTTTCTTTTTATGTGCTTTCTCTTCTTCGGTCCAATCCGTTTTCCATTGTCCTGACATTTTTAGAATCTTCTGCCTTCTGTATCTATCATCTACTTGTCCTATGAACTTTTTCTCAACCTCTGACACTTTGCAAGTTAGATTATTTCTGCGTGCATATGATGTGTCTAGTGTATCCCAAGGAAGAAAGAATTTGGCTAATCTATCCTCCTTTTTGTAATAGTCCCACTTATTCATTTGCTTATAATTCGGAACTTCAGGCAGTACCGAATCATAATTTGAAAAGTAGTACTCGAATCCTTCCCTACCATAAAATATACTAAGCAGTAAACTACATGTTATCCCATAAGTCAATGGGAGATGATGATATCTAATGCCTTCGTCTACAGAAGCCGGCAATTGCATACAAACATAGCAATCTTTGGCCTCCATGGCATCGATATACTCATATAACAATTTAGCATATGCATTTGACCTAAAGTTTCCCTGTGACTCATCTACATGTAATCTACGAGCTTCTTCTACCAGTAACGCCTTTTCACGTATAACATTGCTCTCCTCGTTCTTTCCCACAAGAGCAGGTTTCAAAGTCGTTACAGGCTTTACATCTGCTGTTTCTTTATCACTTTCATGTCCTATTATGTATGATATTGTCACTACTGTAATTATGAGAAAAATTACTACTGCTACTAGTGTACCTATTATACATCTAGCTTTTCGGTTTGGGTTGCCGTTCTCCATGTTATCAAACAGCGTAGCTCCTTCTTTTGCGAAAAAGTTTTTCCTTCTGCAGTCTTTGTTGGCTTTATTCGCTTTCTCAATCTGTAAAGTGCTTTTTATCAACAAAGTCTCTTTTTCGCACAATGTCTTTTCTCCTTTAGCAACAGACAACCCTAACCCTTCTCCGTCCTCTAAATGTAATCCCTAATTTTATTCTTCTTTCCACTCGGCGCTAGGTTATCTTCTTCTTTATAGCTTATACACAAAAGTCTCTTATGCATCAACAATTATTCTCGCACCTGCAGCTTTCACAACAATTTCTAATAATTCAAACCGAATAACTTTTTCTTCTTCTTCTGGCATTTGCTGGCCAAAAGTTGGAAACTGTAATCTATTCAGCACTAGATCTTGAATTTGACTCAAATATGGGGGTATGGGAAGTGTGAAAGTCAGTAATCCCTCAGTCTCGAGTCCAGGCGTCAACATCCATATCTCCACTGCCACAAATGGATCGTGATCAATTACTTTCACTCTCTTCACTCTCCCAGATTTCTGTCCCCAAGACATCTGCTAGATAAGTCCACTCTGGGGTGGCGTACCTTCTGCAGGGCACACGTACCCTCCTCGATCTTCTTGGACTTTCAGTTCCTGAGTCTGTAGTTTCCTCCTCCTGGTCTGATTCTTCTGCAATCGGAACAAGAGTTCTTTCTCGCTTTTCTTCCGAGCTTGGCCCTTTCCTTCTCTCCGGCCAACTGGCTTCGTCTCTCTTTGTCCTTCTGCTCCTTGTTCTAGGACCAGTCTCTTGGTCACTCTCAGTTTGTTCGATATCTGTGTCGGACTCCCAATTACTTTCTTCTCCTGAGGCGACTTCGGTCTCACTGATGTCCTGACCTTCGTCGACCTGTTCCGTCTCAATCTCAGCCTCTTCGCTCACCTCCACAGCTTGGCTTTCCCCCTCTGTGGCTTCTCCGCTTTCCGCTGGCTTCTCATCCGAGGGAGGAGCTGTTTCTTCTAGAGGTGTTGGCCCTCTTCGGGTGTGTGAGGCATGTATCCAGTTTGGCAGACCTCCACACTTTACTGCAGTATTCGTCACAAGTATAACTTGAAACGGTCCTCTCCAGCGCACGTCTAAGCAATTCTTCCTGACATGCTTCTTCACCAGGACCCAGTCTCCCGGACTCAGGTCATGGCACAAGTCTTGTGCTGATGGAACCTCTGCAGCCTGGACCTGGAGGGACACAGAATTAACGGCGTCAGATAGTCCCTTACAGTAGTCCAAGATCAAATCGTCTGTGATGTTCACTAGCGCTGCAGTCGGAACCGATGGCAATCTCATAGCTCTCCCCATTAGCACTTCATGCGGAGAGAGACCTGTTCTTCTATCCGGTGTGCTACGTATGCTCATAAGAACCACTGGGAGTGCGTCTGGCCAACTCAGGGATGTTGCTGAACAAACTTTGGCAAGTCTGGACTTGATCGTGCTGTTGATTTGCTCTACAATCCCTGAAGCTTCTGGTCGATAGCTGCAGTGTAACTTCTGATCGATACTCAAAGCTGAACATAGCATCTTCACTATTTCGCTATTAAAATGAGTTCCTCTGTCCGATTCCAAAGAGGATGGCACCCCAAACCTCGGTATTAACTCTCTAAGTAACAATTTTGCTACTGTAAGTGTATCGCACCTACGGGTAGGGTAAGCCTCAACCCATCTAGAAAATATGCAAACTATCACTAAAACGTATCTGAGTCTATTGCATTTAGGCATTTCTATAAAATCCAGCTGCATCCTATTGAAAGGCCCCCCAGACCTCCCAATGTGACTCAATGTAACTGGTGTTCTCTTTCCCACATTTAGTTGCTGACAGATCGCACATCACTGACACACTGCTTCTGCCGCTACTCTAAATTTGGGATTAAACCACGTTTGTCTGAATACTCTCACCATAGCATCTCTTCCTATGTGTGCTGATCCATGCAATTTCCTTGCCATTGGACTAACAAGTTCATTTGGTAAAACTGCTCTCCCATCGGCGGAGATCCAGAAATTCATCTCGCTTCTGGAACAACCCGCTGTTTCCCAACTCTTTTTCTCATCATCTGGTGCATTTTCCTGAACACTTCTTAATTCATCCCACGTATCTACAGTATCCAAGAATATCCCTGTTCTGCGCAGTAACGCGCTACTTCATCAGCATAGCGGTTACCCAGTGAAACAAAGTCAATGTTCTTCGTATGCGCTGCACATTTGACCACTGCTATAGCTGTTGGGCCTTGCAATGCCTCTAACAAAAGTCTCACGAATTCTCCATTCCTGATGGGAGAACCCGAGGAGGTCATGTAACCTCTTTGAGACCATAACTGCCCGTAATCGTGAACTACCCCGAAACCATACTGGCTATCGGTGTATATGGTGACTCGAAGTTTGTCGCCCGCTAAGCAAGCACGAGTCAAAGCAACAATTTCAGCTACCTGAGCGGAGTGTACTCCTTCCAGGCAAGCGGCTTCTATTACTCTCGTAATTGTGCAAACTGCATAAGCTGCTCTCAGCTGACCGATATTGTCTCTTACACATGAACCATCAACAAAGAAAATTTCATCTGGGTCAGTCAATGGTTCATCCACAATATCGGGTCTCGGTTTGGTGCATAGTTCAGTCACATCAAGGCAGTCATGATCTGTACAATTTTCATCCTCAATCTCGTTTGGAAGTGGCATCAAAGTTGCAGGATTCAAGACAGAGCATCTTTTTAGGGTCACATTCTCGGCAGCCAGTATGACTTGCTCGTAGCGTGTGAGCCTGCTATTTGTCAGATGCTGAGTCTTAGTCCTGGTCATTAACAATTCTACAGAATGCGGTACGTATACCTCTAACTGATGACCCATAACTACGCTTTCAGAACGTTCAATGCTGACACCCGTTGCAGCTACGGATTTGAGACATCCGGGCAACGCTGCGGCTACTGGATCTAATGTAGCCGAGAAATACGCCACTGGCCTGCGCGCATCTCCGTGGATCTGAGCTAAAACTGCTAAAGCGCATCCCTCTCTTTCGCAGCAGTAAAGCAAAAATGGTTTTGTGTAATCAGGCATTCCTAAGGCCGGGGCACGACATAAGTCCTCCCTCAGCTGCAAAAACGCCATCAAACAATCTTTGTCCCATGGTACCGGATCACTTACTCCTTTGTGCGTCAGTTGCAATAAAGGTTTTGCCTTCAGTGAGAAGTTGGCAATCCACTGCCGACAATAACCGACCATACCTAGAAACATCCTGACTTCTCTTTGTGTTGTAGGCGCGTTCATTTTCATGATCGCCTCTATTCTGTCTGGAGACACCTTCCGCTTTCCCTTTTCAATCCTATGGCCCAAGTATTGCACCTCAGTCATACAATACTGCAATTTACTTGGAGACACCTTGTGTCCATTCTCGGCCAAGTGATTTAGCAAGGTTATGGTGTCTTCTCTGCAAGCTTCCTCAGTTTCTGACGCAACTAGGAGGTCGTCTATGTACTGGACTAGAACCGAATTCTTGGGCAGTACTAGACTTTCAAGGTTTCGTTTTAATAACTGGTTAAAGATCGATGGGCTTTCTGTATACCCCTGAGGGATACGACACCATGTTAAGACGCGATCTTCCAGCTTAAAAGCGAAAAGATACTGGCTCTCTTCATCTAAAGGTATCGAAAAGAAAGCCTGGCATAAATCTATCACGGTAAACCATTCAGCTTGGAACGGTATCTGAAATAATATCACTGATGGATTCGGTACCACTGGACAACATGAGACAACAATGTTATTAATCTTCCGAAGATCCTGCACTATCCTGTATTTTCCACTAGGCTTCTGCAAACCCATAATCGGGGAGTTACATGGACTACCCACGATCTCTTTCAGTATTCCCTGTTTAATCATGGATTCGATCACAGGCTTTATTCCTGCAATCGTCTCTGGTGTCAACTTGTATTGTGGGGTTCTTGGATACTCAGCATTGGGTCTTACCAAGATTTTTACTGGTTCTACTCCTTTGATCAGTCCTATTTCTTCTCCAGTAAAATCCCACACCTCAGCTGACACTTTCTCCCTCAAATCCTGTGGAAGCTCTTCCACTGTTAAGGTAGGATATAGTTCCACGCACTCTTGCGAGTTTACAACTTTAAAATCGGCATCCTCATCATTGGTCTGTACCTCTACTCCTTCAGGTGTACAATGTATTGTGCAGTTCAGTTTACACAACAGATCTCTTCCTAGCAAACACACAGGGCTAGAATCACAGATCACAAACTGATGTTCGTCACTGTAATTCCCTATCTTCACTGACACTGGTTCTGTCAAAGGATTCGTCATCCTCTTGTTTGCGACTCCTACCACCTGAATCGTCTCTCCCGATATTGGCAAACCTGGGACTACCGCTGATCTCAACGTGGATCGAGTGGCCCCCGTGTCTACCAAAAAGGTCGTAGGACATCCAGCTACTTCAGCCTCTACGTATGGTCCTCTCTGATCTACTTCCAGGGCTGCTCCTAGAGTACAGTCTTCCTCCCTGTTTACTCGTTGCCCTGTAAGAGGATCAACGTAATAGCATTCCTCTCCTCCTACAAACAATGGCATTTGTCTATAGGTTTTCCCTCCGTTTGCAATGCGAGGCGGTTGAGGAAACGGGGCTCGAGGAGTCTGAGTCCCCCCTTTGATAAACTTTCCCTTCGGGGCTGCGGCTCCCTTAACCACGTTATTCTGTACCTCTTCCTCCTCTTGTTCTAATTCCCCTGCCTCAACATTGTAAGGACACTCGCGTCGCCAATGTCCCACCTCATTACACTGATGACACCTAGTTGTCTTTTTCAGTGTCGCGATATCCATTCTCGGTCTCGGTCTTTCTTCCTCATCTCTGCTCTGATTATTCTGTTTCTTTGCTTGCGTTCCTGTTCCCTGCTGCCGCTGTCCACCCTTTCCAGCTGCTTGCATTTGTACCAGCATTAATTTTTCCTTGAGTTTCTTCGCTTTTGAGTCTATCTCATCGCTACAGTACCTTGCATACCTCAGAATTTCGTCTAAAGGTTTGTTCTGCCAACAAATCAGATGCTGTTGTATCATCAGGCTTATATCTGGTCTTAATCCTAAAACAAACTTCGACACAAACTGTCCTATGTCCTTAGGATCCATTACGTCTAACCCACTGTATTGTTTAAATGCTTTCAGTAGCCTCTCATAGAACTCGTGAACTGTCTCTTTGGGCTCCTGAGTTGTTCGATCTATCTTAACCCAGTCTATGTCTTGTACTGGCACTTTCTCTTTCAGCCATGTTATTACTCTTTCGTATTTCTCCATGACTCTGTCCGACGGACCATTCGTCCGGGTATCTCTCGGAGGCTCACAAGTAGGCCATTCAACACTAAGCTTGCATGCCGTCCACAAATCTCCGGGTACTACGATATCGAACAATGTGTTCAAATCGATCCACAGCACCTTAGAGATCTTCACGAACCTCTCTACCTGCTTGTACCACTCAACGGGATTTTCTCTAAGCTTTGGGAAGGAATTGGTGAATGCCGCCAAATCCCCCCTACTCCAGGGTACGTGAACGTAGTTTCCGTTCGCGATTTCTCGCAAAGGGAAAGCTTCCATTCGCATTAAGTCTGTGTCCTGGGACTTCACAATTGCACTTCTTCTGACAGATCCCTTCTTAGACCACTTTTCCTCCCATCTATCTAGATCTCTCCATATTCTGATACACGTGACTAGTTCCCGTATGTGTACTCTTAGTCCAATCGTTCTACGTTCATCCAAATCTAGATCTGTGCAATTTAGCCTATGATTGGGCTGCAAGGCTTTGGTTCGAGACAAGTCTATCATATACCTATTTGCCAAATTAGATAAATTTTCATGAGCTGACCTCGCTCTCCGAGTAACATCCTTGGCTAAGAACAATATTTCATCTGGTGCGTACAACTCTAATCTCTCTATTGTCACTGTGCCATCAATTATTTCATCCAAGTCTGATTTTAAGCTCATTACATCAATCCGTCTTGCTTTTATTTCAGCTCTCAGTATGTCAGTCCTAGGTGGTTCGCTCATACCCCTCTCACCTCCACTATGCGCCCTACGCCTGAACACAGGTGAGTTATGAGGAGTTTTCTTTCCATCCCTTTGTTCCCACCTCTCTAGATCCCAAGCCTTTCCATCTTCCCGTGGGGTGTGGTGGAACATTACTCCATCCCCCATCCCTACACTTCGTCGTTTCGGCTCGGTTTCTCCAGATACGAGATAGGATCCACCGTTCTGTTCTAAATCACTGTAACTCGCTTGCTGTCTGGTGTCGCTCAATAAACGATAAGGTCCTTCATGGCCCTCCATGCTCCCGCGATCTCGTTCTTGATCACCAGAAGTATGGCGAGACGTTTCGCGACTCCCTGTATTCTCATGACTTCGCTCGCGCTCACCGGATGCATGGCGAGACCCTTCACGACTCTCCATGTTCCCGTGATTCCAATGTTGCACCGTTTCACCCGGGGTATGGTGAGTGCATCTAAAAGTATTACGGTACTCCTGCGTCCTTCGTTCCCCTTCACTAAAGGTGACGCGAGGCACTTCGCCACACCCTGTACTCCTGTCGTCGCACATTTGCCTATTGCCGCTGATAGTGGGACAATTAATTCCTCTGCTTTCCTGACTCCCTCTCTCCCACTCCGGGCTGCTTTCGCCAGCTCCACAATGAGAGAGGATCCGGTTATCCTGATCTCTCCACTCTGCTCCTGTTTCTAAACTTTTATTCCGAGCCTCTTCGGCAGTATCCCATTCTTTCAGGTATTCCCTTAATTCCTTATGGGTTTTCGGTTTTGGTCCCCTTAAGTCCATTGGCCCTCTTTGACGCCCTTGTTCTACCCAGGGACCTGTTGCTGCATCTAATGGGGTACTCCGACTCATCGGTGCTAATATCTGTCTCTGAGGATTCATCATGGTATCCCTATTCTCCATCTCTGCCCTTTCCCTGTCCCATCGTGCCTGTTCCTCCTGCTGGACCCCTTCCGGGTTGTAGATTGACACAATAGGGCCTATGGTAACCGGTACTTGTAGAGCATCCGGCATTTGATAAGACCTTGCATGTTGCGTTTCTGGCATTTTCTGGACCACGAATCTTCCCACTACTCTCTGTTCGGAACTAGATTGAGGTACTTCCTCCTCTTTCTTGGCATCCCAATCTGTTACTGGGATTGATTTGTATTCCCCCCATCTAGCTCCCTCCTCTTGTGGTAATATAGGACTTGCGGCCCCTCCGCTGTACGGAGGTGGTCTATCTGTTAATAGCCTCTCTATCAGATCCTCTTCTGTCTCGCTTTCCTCATCTTCCTCTAGAGGTTTCCTTTCTCCCGTAACTTCTAGCATCGGGTACAGTTTGTCTGCTTCTATCCTCTGCACCCTCCATTTCTTAGCTTCCTCATCCCATTTGGCATCCTGTACTGCCTTTACTGATCGTCTCACTCTTTCTTGGCGCCTCTTTACGCTCTTTTCGTGTGCTGTTCTAAACCATACACTAAGTGCTTCGAACTGTGTTGGCCTCGGTAGAGGTCTTGTTGCAAGCATTACTGCTTTTAGTTGGTTCAACACGTCTAGTTTAAACGTTCCGAATCTCGGAAACGTCAGTTCCTTATTCCCTTCAGTTAGCTTATTCCACTCAGAGATCCATAATATCGAGTGCAAGCCTACATTCACTGCCATATAATAAGCTGGTGTGCCTTCTGGTGGAGATTCCTCTCCGGCATATAAGTTTCTTCTATTCCTCCTAAAGAGTGCTCTTAAACTCTTAAAACACTTCATTTTCGATAATCTACAATTTTCCCTTTACTCTTCCTTGTTTACGTCCCGATGACAACCAACCAACCAATCCCTACGCGGTTCTCACTACTCGGCCTATCTCAGTGCGACTCTTCGCTGACGTCTGACAAACTAACCAATCTCAGCTCGGTTCTATGCTGACGTCACTCGTTCCCTCTTGCAGCAGTTCTCCTTCTTTCTCAACTCGTCTCACGATTTCGCATGCGTTTTCATTCATACATTGAAAAATGACTACTTCCGTCCAAGCGATCACTTTTCTCTGACTGTACGGCCACAGTCTAACTGTAATTGTCACCTCAACTGACGAAACGTCTTCCCTCTTATGGTCAAGACGATCGCCTCTACTGATAAGTTACTTACACACAGTAAACGTACGACCAGCGTCCGTTACTCATTCACTCACTCATACGCTCCCCCTATCATCGGTCTGTCGGGAAATCAATGGTACCTCATGACTCCCTTTCAATGGTAGACAAATTACTCTGGGTGTTCGATACACCCGAACCACTTAAGCCCTTCTCTGGATCTTAAGATTTCATCCGGTTGCGCGCGCTCACAACCTTCCCTCAATCACACTACAGGCATTCAACTCCGCTTGACATTACAACACAGGAACAACATAAAACACCGCAATCTTACAACGCATGACCCTTATACTCACTCTCGACCGACTCTGCTGCTTTTCTCTCGTCGCACCGTCAGCACCGTCTTCGACTGGGATTCTTCTTCTGGTCGTCGATGACTAGGGACCTTGGGGTAAACTAAACCTTGCCTAGGTCGTCTTCCTCAAGAAGATAACCATCATTACTCTGCTACCAACTGCGGGGAATGAGATTTTGATATCAATTTATGATCAATTTAATAACTTATCTCATTCATCTATTTTGGACCGCTAGTATCTGTCATTGAGTAAAAGACAACCCCCACATAAGTTAGACAAACCCCATTAACTGACGCGACTCTGAAGAACCACTTACAACTGATAAAGTTTGAAAGTTTTATATAAAGTCAAAGTTGGATGCAATTACAATCTGCCCAGGATAAACCTCAAAGTATACAAAAGAATACAAAATCAATTTCGATATCAGCAACTTAAAAGCATCGATGTGAAGTGGTTCCTTGGCGTCAACTACAGAAAGAGAAAATAATCAAATTAAATCTGTCCCTACTCTATGCTAAGTGACATCCCTACTTCGCAAGTTCCTAACCTAAAAAGGTGTCAGCAGTTTGACTTCGAAAGAAGATCAAACTCTCTTAGCCTCTAAAGGTAACTTAAGTTTAAGAAGCAGTACCCTCTCTGCCTACCCATCCGCTCTTCTAAGGGTCCTCGGCCTACTGCTCTCTTGCGCTCTGATCTCTCTCAGCGCATCTGCTCAAGTCATCTACCCTTGCCTTCTCTCTCTCTGAGCTGTTCTGAGCCACTCGCCTTGGCTAATCGCTACTCTGAGCTTTCTATGATGGCATCTGCTCGGAGCTGTTCGCCCTCGCCTTCGCTAACTTATCCCCGGGGTGCTGTCCCTAAAATACACAATCACAGTGTGGGTGGAACGCCCCTTGACGCCCACCACGGACTTTCCCCGATGATGTCAGCTTCTAGCTTCCTCCATTGCTTCATCTCTTTCGCCGTCCGTTAAGTTGACCTTTCTTCTCCGATGTCATCTTCATCTTCTTATTGGCGACTTCAACTGACACTTTCAGATCAAAAAGTCATATGAACTTAAACAAGACTTTAACTTACAACTGCTATTCTTTGACCTTCTAGGTCCTGTGAATGGTCATTCAAAAACAAGTTTCAAATTCTAAGCGCTTCTCATCACGTTCAGGCCATAAACCTCGTCCAGCGTTGTCACCTTAAATCTAACAAGTGCTAGACTTCTTGGCTCTCACGTCCACATCAAGCTATTTACGACTCCTGTAAGTCCGCTAAATTATATACATTGGACTGTGCTCCTGCTAACCCTTTGTCAGTCAGGTTAGAATCACAAATGACCTAAACCTTTCTAACATTCTCACAAAAAGCCTTCTACACAGTATAACCCTTAACACACATTTATATATATATATGTTCGTATTTAGCGAAAGTCGTTTACACATATGTGAATACATTGTACATAGAATATAACTACGTAGAGTATAACTTTTATATTCTCATTCGCTATATCGTGTTATACATGATCTACACATTTCTTCACGTTTCATTTCTCGCTGCTTCTCCGTTTAAGGTTACACACGTACATGTATTCTACTTTGCACGTTCTACATTTCGTAAGCATTTCTACACCAATTCTACATCAGCCCACTACATATACGGGCCTTCTAAAACTAATGCATGTTCTAAAGTGAATACAGTTACATTTCCTATATTACTTTGGATTATCCGTTATCTATATGCTATAAGTGTCAACTTCACATTACAATATATTTCATTCCTACGTTATATGATGTGCTTGTAAATATGCCCTATACATAATTTTTATTCAAATTTGCGCTCTCTCAGTCCCCCCTTTGATGACTTCTAGGAGTCATCACTAAATGCAATTTGAATAACATCCTTACACAGAACTAGTTACAATATTCCCTCTTTTCATCGTTTCGAGAGCTCTTAAGCTTTTGTACTGTTGATCTTGTAAAGCAGCTAATCTCCTTTCTTGCTCTCTCATTGTTCGTTGTAACCGGTTCGACCTATACCATTTACATAATTTTACTAAACCTAACAATGTGATTATACAAATTAATACTATCAATACAGGCTTTATTATGTACCATACTATGCTTTTACCAAGGTTGGCAAACCAACTCCCAACCTTTCCTACTCCATGACCAACTTTTTCCCAAACATTTATTTTTGATAAATCTTCGATCTCTTGATGAATCTGTGTAATGTTCCGTATGACTTTCTCAAGTGGTTTTGAATTATCAGGAATATAAGTACAACATTCCTGGACCTTCAAAGCCTTACAAACTCCGCCTTCTTTTGCTAGCAGTACATCTAAAGCAAGTCGGTTCTGAAGAACCATTGCTCTAATCGACTGCATCTCGCCTTCTACCAACATTAATGACCTTGCAGTACTTGCAGATAATCTATCTACAACTGTAGCCAGTCTCCTGATCTTAACATCGTTAAGTATTAAACCTAACATAGGAAACATTGCTCCAAATACATCTCCTATTACCTCTGCATCTCTTACTTCCCTTTTCGCTCTCCTCGAAGCCTTTCCTTCTATTATCGCTACATCCTTTGCATGATATATTTTGGGGAAGACAATTGCCAAGTAACATGAACCATACCAATTGTCAGGTAGTTTTACATAGGCATTTCTTCCACATACAAAATACACATTCGGAATAGCTTGCATTCCTTTCATGAAATCTTTCGTATAGTACTCTAAACGAAAAGCATGTTCGCAATTTACTTCACCTACAAATACACTCTCGTAATACGTCTTGCTTCGAGTTAAACATAACTTTCCTTTCTGCGTTCTATCCAAAGCTATTGGACCATTGCTACCTTTCTTTTTATGTGCTTTCTCTTCTTCGGTCCAATCCGTTTTCCATTGTCCTGACATTTTTAGAATCTTCTGCCTTCTGTATCTATCATCTACTTGTCCTATGAACTTTTTCTCAACCTCTGACACTTTGCAAGTTAGATTATTTCTGCGTGCATATGATGTGTCTAGTGTATCCCAAGGAAGAAAGAATTTGGCTAATCTATCCTCCTTTTTGTAATAGTCCCACTTATTCATTTGCTTATAATTCGGAACTTCAGGCAGTACCGAATCATAATTTGAAAAGTAGTACTCGAATCCTTCCCTACCATAAAATATACTAAGCAGTAAACTACATGTTATCCCATAAGTCAATGGGAGATGATGATATCTAATGCCTTCGTCTACAGAAGCCGGCAATTGCATACAAACATAGCAATCTTTGGCCTCCATGGCATCGATATACTCATATAACAATTTAGCATATGCATTTGACCTAAAGTTTCCCTGTGACTCATCTACATGTAATCTACGAGCTTCTTCTACCAGTACCTCGGACTTTCCCCGATGATGTCAGCTTCTAGCTTCCTCCATTGCTTCATCTCTTTCGCCGTCCGTTAAGTTGACCTTTCTTCTCCGATGTCATCTTCATCTTCTTATTGGCGACTTCAACTGACACTTTCAGATCAAAAAGTCATATGAACTTAAACAAGACTTTAACTTACAACTGCTATTCTTTGACCTTCTAGGTCCTGTGAATGGTCATTCAAAAACAAGTTTCAAATTCTAAGCGCTTCTCATCACGTTCAGGCCATAAACCTCGTCCAGCGTTGTCACCTTAAATCTAACAAGTGCTAGACTTCTTGGCTCTCACGTCCACATCAAGCTATTTACGACTCCTGTAAGTCCGCTAAATTATATACATTGGACTGTGCTCCTGCTAACCCTTTGTCAGTCAGGTTAGAATCACAAATGACCTAAACCTTTCTAACATTCTCACAAAAAGCCTTCTACACAGTATAACCCTTAACACACATTTATATATATATATGTTCGTATTTAGCGAAAGTCGTTTACACATATGTGAATACATTGTACATAGAATATAACTACGTAGAGTATAACTTTTATATTCTCATTCGCTATATCGTGTTATACATGATCTACACATTTCTTCACGTTTCATTTCTCGCTGCTTCTCCGTTTAAGGTTACACACGTACATGTATTCTACTTTGCACGTTCTACATTTCGTAAGCATTTCTACACCAATTCTACATCAGCCCACTACATATACGGGCCTTCTAAAACTAATGCATGTTCTAAAGTGAATACAGTTACATTTCCTATATTACTTTGGATTATCCGTTATCTATATGCTATAAGTGTCAACTTCACATTACAATATATTTCATTCCTACGTTATATGATGTGCTTGTAAATATGCCCTATACATAATTTTTATTCAAATTTGCGCTCTCTCACCACCTTGTGGCAGACTGTCACAAGCATCAGTGTTGACAACTAAGTGCCGTGCACATGATTAAAACCAATAAGGCCATGTTCAAAAGCGAACGTTAGCACTATAATTTTTGTTGAGGTGTATGTTCGTCACATTTTTATTCAGCAGACCGCCTTGAGATTTCTTGTTCTGTTTGGGTTGGTGCTTATATGTACAGGCAGAAACAATGTAAGTCCATCAACTTTCTCATTGAGGTCTCTACTCACATAATAACATTCTCTGAGTTCTCAGGCAACACAGAGATTTGAATATTTAAAATAGAGGCTTTGTAACATTCTAAGCCACCAGCCCCACACTAAGCCACACCAAGTCCCACTCAAGTGGGTGGGACACTTGAGAAAACCTCTGAAAACCCTTCAAACGTACACCATCAATAGCTCCAGTCACTTGTAAAACAAATTACAATAAAACTGAGAATGGCATTAAGAAAATCAATTTAATCTAGTCTGCTGCTGAACTCAGCTACATTCCGAGAAAGGACCCTCCAATTAGAAACCAATGAGGATCTCTCTAGTATAAGAGTTAGAAAATCTACAGCTAGGAGGAAGGATGATGCCAAGGCTTAGGGACTAATCTCTGGATGCCTCTTCACATGGATTCCTGGTCACTAAATAAAACCTACCATGCTTTGCATCCCAGTGAATCTTCAGTTGCCTTACTGTGGACATGGGTTTTCTGTAATATTAAGTCACCTTGTTCATTCTTTTATTTAAACTTGATACCCAAATCTATTGTACTCCCTTACTCAGCTCCTTTGCTTCACATAAAAAATTCTCCCAATAGGGCTTTAGGGCAGTTGTAAGAATGGCAACACCCCAATGAGCGAAAGACATTCTTTTGTTCAGGTGTCGATAATAGATCCTTTTGTGATATTAATATGCATGCATTTTTTCGCGTACTGCCTCAATTTCTTTTGTTATAAGCTTCAAATCTCAAACAGTTTACAATAATTTCAGTATATTGCCCTGTTTTGAGACACTACATGAGCTTCTTGATACACAGATAGATTAAACACTAAGGGCCTGATTCTGATGCGGTTAGGAGAGCATTCCCACCTAGGGCCTGAATCCGATGCGGTTAGGAAGGCCTCCTAATGGCATTTGCTCCTTCCAAATCGGATCGGGAACGTGTCTTCCCGACCCAGGACCCAATTATGATGCGGTTAGGAACATATGCTCCCATTAAAGTCAATGGGAGTCCAACCAAATCGTATCTGGAAGCATCCGGATGCATTGTACTCGGTCGGTCGGACTCTCCCGATCCATCTGGGTTGGAAACCATTTCCAAACCGATTCAGTCGGAAAGCTTTCCAACCCACATCAGAATCGGGCCCTAAATTGTTAAATTTCCTGTCCCTAAAGGAAGTTTGTGTGGTGAAGAGTTCAAATGCATGCTCCATCAGGGTTTCTAGTGGTATTACAGTGATAATTTTACGGATTGATTAAAGTCCTCAATTTCCTCGGGGAATGAGGTTTTAGCAAGAGTCAACATCGGTGTTAGTGGATTTACCCACTCCATCCCCATGTCTCAAGGTGAAGATGATGCTTTACAGTGAGACCATTACTTGCTGCCATTAGTTTGGCATTGAGTGAATGATCAGTGGTTAGTGGATTCAGGGTAAATATAGTTTTGGGACCTGAATTCATTCTCACGGATGGGACGGATGGATCTGCCACTGCTTCTATTTAAGACCATGGTGATCTGATGATATGCTTATTCCCTTTATTCCATATATCGGACTTCCATAAGTAGGCCCTATTGGAGCCAATGATTTAACATCTTATGTGTCAGTAAATGTTACAGGACCTTAAGAAATAAGCAAATCGGTTAAAAGAAGTGGCAATTTTATGTTTGTACCTTATTGGCACAAAATAAAGAATATATTTTAGATGTGTTAATTGCTGCCTCTTCCACTGGCGAGCAGTAATTTTGCCAGGTTCCATGCCTTGTTTAGCTTAAGATTCTTTGTTTTTGGTTAATACAAGGCAGACTTCTCGATTAACCGCATCACTTCGAGGTCAAAACAACAATTCTTACTGATAGAGGCCCCACAGATAATGTTCAAAGATCCTGCCAAACTCTTATTTTATGTAATTAGATAACCTTGAGGAAGAGCATTACAACAAGGAAAGAAAAAGGTACCATGTTGTTGGATAACATTGGAATAGAGGTGTTGTATTTAGGAAGAGCACTCTTTTAAGGGTTATTACAAGCAGAAGAGCAAGCACTGGACTCATAAGAAGACGGTTAAAGATACTTAGAGACATTTTTATCCAGAGAAAAGTGTAGTTATGGGAAGAATAACCGTTTTACTTTTAAAAGCAGCAAGTCCCTTAAAAATTATGTAGCAGCACCAAAGGGTGACAAGTACAAGTGAGTTTGAAGGTTTCATGGATCAAATGTAATAGCCCATTGATGAGATCAATTGAAGACATCTATGAATGGTATTCAAGAGAAAGAGTTCGACCATTAGAAGGAAAAAAATAGTACATATAGTAGGATTTTAAAAAGGCACTTGTAACCAACGTAGAAGTACTGACTTGTAAAAGATTGTGATGCTGTAAATGATGATCTGTTTTCAGAACAGATAGATCACAGGTCGTTCAATTTTAAATGTAGCCGACAGCAAGTTTGTCAAGCGTAGGATGTGAACTAAAAGGAAATTATGCAGTTGTGACAGACTTTTTATTGTGTTTTTTTGGGATAAATTATGTATGCTAAAAGATCAACTCATAAATTTATAAGGAAACAAAAAGTAACACCTGTAAACAGATGAGACGTGAACCAATGTGCATTTTTGGTGTAGTTAAATCTGTGTCGGAGGAATTGTGAAACAAGGGCACTAAAGGGGCAGTCCACATCTGCAGAATGAATTCAAATGTCCACCTGAAAAGCTTGCAAAATTAAGTGCCCAAATCCACTGTAATTAGCGCCTGTATGTTTTTTCAATTGGGATGCATGACTACTTGATAATATTTTGTGCAGAGGATTACTTTTCTAACCTCTCATAATCTTTCCTAACATTGATACTATTTTATTTATGCTACGTGGCTGTTGATGGTCCACCCAGATATTTTTGCATCAGCGACTCTTTGGGCCATAAACATTCAGGCTTCACCCCTAATTTCATGCACTGGCTGTCGGAGCGCAGTGGTCGGGGGGGAAGACCGCCACCTCCGACAGGCTCAAGGAACCCGGTGAGGCGGCGGTCAAACTGTAATCCTTACCATGGAGGCGGTCCCTGCGCAGGCCCCACTGTAGGGATTATGATGTCCCTTTCCCTCAGCATTCATATAGCGGTCCCACTGCCATGTAAAGGCAGAAATGAAAGGGACTTTGGGGCCACCAAGCAGGGCCCGACCCCATAGGTCACTTGTGCTGCAGCCATTTTACAGGGCTGCAGCACAAGCCGTAGGGTTTTTGAGAGCCTGAATCAAGTGCTGAAACAAGAGGATAAGGATGTCAACATGCAAGGAGCGTCCGTGTCAGACTTACAATGAAAGGAGAAGGCTAGGATCATGGAAATGATTATGGCATGTTAAAAGAACAGAGGAGTCTATGCTGTAAGAAGTTACTCCCTTGATTGAAAGTTAGAGTTAGAGGCTTGCCATTTATGTTTTCTCAAACTCAAGTTGATGAAAGGGAATTTGAGTTGGTTTAAGCAGAGTCGAGATATAAAATATATATAGGTAGTTATAGTTGGGACCTAGTTTCCATAGGAAAAGTGTTTTTTGTTTTCCCAATAATTTTGGCGTTGCTTGATTAATCTTTGCGAAATTTACAATACTAGTAGGCGCTCCGGTCAGCTCCTGTCTTGAAAGTTTCTAAGTGATTTGTCAAGCGTGGGCCAAGAAAAAAGAGGGGGGGGGGGTCCCAAAAAGACGTTTCCCCCATGTTAATTTCCATAGGAAATTTTAGTGCTGAACGGAATTACACCAAATTTGGCAAAAAGGTAGCCCTTGGGTTCAGAAAGAGTTCTTTTTGTTAGATGGTATAAATCCGTTCAGTAGTTCCTGAGAAATTGGAAAAAGAAAAAGTTTCGATATCTACGGCAGCGGTGGGTACGCGAACCCTCCAGAGCACAAGCTTCACTGTGATTGGCTGCCAACACTCCAAACCAGGAAGTGTTGGGAGCCATCTTGTGACTCGGTAGGACCGAGTCACATGAAAACAGTGAAACACAGTGAAAAAACAAGAAAAGGGGGCTGGATAGAAACACCCTGACCCCCTAGGCCTGCTCAAGGGGCCCCACAAGGACCCCCAGGGCCTAAAAAAGCATTAGTTTAAAAAACCAACGGGCGAATTCACGCTGGGTTTGCGAATCCGGCCGAGAAAAATTAAAAAAAACGAAATGCCGGCTCCTGTGCTTCATTGTGTTTAAGGCCCCTGGGTGGGCCAGGTCATGGGGGCACTGAAAATAATCTGTGGAGGGTGGTTCCAATCCCCCTCCGCTGCCCTGGGGACCGCCACCTCCCTTGGGCTCTTAATTTAATTTACAAAAAAATGTGTGGGTGGGGCTCAATCCCACACAAACGCCCCGGGGACCACCACCTCCCCGGAGCACTGTATATTTAAATTTGGGGGTCCGTTACAGACATCCAAGCTCTGGGGACCACCACCTCCCCGGGGCTTCAAACACATTGGGAGGGGGGCCGCATGGCCCCCCTCCTGGAGCCCTCGATGGCCCTGGGGACCGGCAGCCCCCAGGGCCGGCTCCTGCAGTGTCCCGGGCTGCCCACCCCCGGGACACTGCTGTTTGCTATGACAGGGCGGGAGACGTGCGGCACCCGCCCCGTCATAGCAAACACTGGTTTGGATTTTGTAAGCGAGAGCCCCTTTCCTGCTCTCGCTTACAAAATCCAAACCAGATTGCTTTTCCACAAGGGGAGCTGCATGTTAGCAGCTCCCCTTGTGGAAAAGCAATGCTGGCTCCCGCAGGAGGTGGGAAGCCGGCAGGACCTTGGGGGCATTGGGCCTCCCCCCCACGGTCCCCAACGGAAAAGGCCGGCCCCGGGGATGTGGTCCCTGGGGCCAGAAGTGGCTCAGGAAGGGAGCCATGCGGCCCCCCTCCATCAATAAATAAAAAATTAAAAAAATTATATGTTGCCATGCCCCGGGGGAAAGGGTCCCTGGGGCTAAAATTAGCCTCTGAAGGGGAGCCACATAACCCCCCTTGTAAAATATATATATTTTTTTTAAGCCGGCATTGCGGCGGAGGCCCCGCCCCCTAACTGCAGCACTCCGCAAACGCGTCCCCTGGCAAGTTGAGGAATTAATTTCCCTTGAATACTGAGGGTCCCTGGGGGCCAACTAGCCTACCAGGTACCTCCAGTATGCGCCAGGGACCTGCGTTGCAGAGAGGTGTTCAGAGGCCACGCCCCTTTTTACACCTCTGCAACGCAGCTGTGTGGCGCTTACTGAAGGTACCTGGTGGGTAGTTGGCCCCCAAGGACCCTCAGGACTCAAGGGGAATTAATCCCCCAGTTTTCAACGTGCCGGGGGGCGCATTTGCACAATGGTGCAGGGAGGAGGCGGGCCTGACATAGCAAGCGTGCAAACGCACTCCCTGGCACATTGTTAATTGGAGGATTAAGTCCCCTTAAATCCTGATGGTCCCTGGGGGCCAACTAGCCCACTATGTACCTCCAGTATGCGCCAGGGAGCTGCGCTGCAGAGAGGTGGTCCAAGACCCCACACCCTTTTTACACCACTCTGCAACGCAGCTCTGTGGCGCTTACTGGAGGTAGCTGGTGGGCTAGTTAGCCCCCTGTGTTCTCAGGACTCGAGGGGACTTAATCCCCCAATTTATAACGCACTAGGGGGTGCGTTTGCACAGTGGTGCAGGGAGGGGGCGTGGCCTGATGTGACAAGTGTACAAACGCGACCTGTGGCGCGTTTTAAGTTGGGGGATTAAGTCCCCTTGAATCCCGAGGGTCCCTGGGGGCCAACTAGCCCACCAGGTACGTCCAGTAAGTGCCACAGAGTTGCAATGCAGAGAGGTGTAAAAAGGGGCATGGCCTCGGACCACCTCTACAACGCAGCTCTGTGGCGCTTACTGGAGGTACCTGGCGGGTTTGTTGGCCCCCAGGGACCCTCAGGATTCAAGAGGAATTAATCCCCGAACTTAAAACCCACCAGGGAGCGCCTTTGCACAGTGGTGAAGGGAGGGGGCAGGGCCTGATGTGACATATATGAACTTATCTAATCACTACCCATGCACTCCTCCAGTCACCCAGCGAGCACCATGCACTTATACAATCACTCTGCCAAAACCCAAGCAATTATAAATTTACCATGCACTCTCCTTGCAGTACTCTACTCATCCAATCAGTACCCATCTACTCATGCAATGACCCAGGCACTAACACATGTGCTGCTACAATCTCCTAGCATTACCCATGCAGCCCAGCCCTCGCCCTGTCAGTACCCATGCACTCTTCCAATCACCCAGCCAGCACCATGTACTTATAAAATCACTTTGCCAAAAGCCAAGCACTTACAAATTCACCATGCACTCTCCTTGCAGTAATCCAATCATCCAGTCACTACCCATGTACTCATACAATGACCTTGGCACTAACACAATGATCCAGACACTAACACATGGTTTGCTACAATCCCCTGTGCACTACCCATGCAGACCTCTAACCACCTACACAGTACTTATTCACTCCTGCAATTACCCAGGTAATATCCATGCACTTCCAGTAATCCCCCTGTCACTACCCATGCACTCCTCCATTCACCCATCCAGCATCATATACTTATCCAATCACTCCGCCAAACCCCAAGCACTTATAAAATCACCATGGACTCTCCTTGTAGCACTCTATTCATCCAGACACTACTCATGTACTTGTGCAATGATCCAGGCACTAACTCATGCACTGCTACAATCCCCTGTGCACTACCCATGCAGTCCAGCCATCACCCTGTCAATACTCATGCACTTCTTCAATCACCCAGCCAGCACAATGTACTTATGCAATCACTCCACCAATACGTAGGCACTAACTCAAGGCAAATACAGAGGAGGTCATGCTAATCACAGGGATACCCCAACGCATAGTGTTTCCTAGTGTATGTAGGTGTTTTCACTGTATTCTAAGTGTCTTTCAGTATAGCATTGGCTCTAGGTTTGGTTAGTCAGAGGCAGTTACCACTAGTACCCGTCAGCAAAAAGTTGGGGGCACAAGAGGACTTTCTGCTCCTCTGTTGTTTCTTTCTGCACATCTCTTGCTTCTTCCTGCACTTTTCTTCGTCTTTCTGGACTTATGTTGCCTCTGTCTGCATTTGTTTTCCTCTTTCTTCATATGTCCTACCTTTGTAGGCATAGTTAGAAATTAGCATTTAGTTTCCAACTAACTATAACGTCCCTGAAACCTGTGTTTTTTTCAGTGAATTTCCAAGGTTTTTTAAATGCTAATTCCAACTATAACGTCCCTGAAACCTGTTTTTTTCTGTGAATATATATATATATTTGGCGTTATTTGCACATATGCATTTGCACTTTTTCTATGCGCATTGCACTTTTCAGTGACATATGGACAGTGGTTACACTATATTGTCTTTTTGCAATCGTATATACAAGCGCATTTATGCGGGTATTATGCGCCACCACAAATGGGCGTTATCAATATTTGTTTGATATTGAATTCTAAAATAACGACAAAAATTTTACAATTTTATAAAAATGTTAATGTCAGTGTAAACTTTGGCAACAAAATGTAAATAATGCATCAATACCTCACTTTATTCACCTGTATATATACATATATCAAATGATGGTTTGGAAAACAGACTAGCTATGTCAAATATGTGTAGTATGTTCTCAGTTTTAATGCTTCTAATCACATGGTGTTGCAAAAAGAAAAAAATGGTAATTGTAATTTGTGCAATGGACCCTTTAAAAGGGATGTTCCTTTACTTGCCTGACGATCTGTGACCAAGGGCGGACGCCCGAAACGCGTCAGATTTGATGAACTTGCCTTTCCATTAAATATTGCCAAATGAAGATTGGGACTTGCGTGGTTTTTCTGCTCAGCTGCCTTGCCGGTGGTTTGTGATGAAAAATTGCTGTTGTTGAATATAAATATATATATATATACATATATATATATACCAACATAGAGTTTAGCCCTGAAGGAAGAAGCCACACAATCGGTAAAATTTGCATCCATTTCATTTGGGAGCAACTGCAACCGGAGACACAGAGAGAACAGTCGCCATTATTCTTTGCAGCCAAATCGGTTTCGGGAATCCTTTCCCTTTCTCAATGGCATCTGCTGACTGTATTTAAAGAGCCTGCCTTCGTGGGCGTGGTCACATAAAACGGCCTCCTGGATCTTGTAGTGCATGAGCCAATAATCTCGAGTGAGTTCATCATTGAGGCAGTGAAATAAAACAAAATAGTTAAATCCCCTGTGGGCTGATGAAATGTTGTACTGGGTTTCCTATTGTCATTACCCAGCTGTTCCTGGACACCGATCTCCCGTATGCTGATAGCACCATTGGGCGCCATCACGGGTCCGCATCAAGCGGCTGGCTTTCTTCCGCGGCTGGGCTTTCGCCGCAAACATAAAATGAAATTTAAAAAATTGTTAAAACCCCTGTGGGCTGATGAAATGTTGTACTGGGTGTCCTATTGTCTTTACCTAGCTGCTCCTGGACACTAGCTGCAAGAATGATGGTGACTGTTCTCTCTGTGTCTCCTGTTGCAGTTGCTCCCAAATGAAATGGATGCAAATTTTACCGATCGTGTGGCTTTTTCCTTCAGGGCTAAACTCTACTTTGGTATGTTTGCGGCGAAAGCCCAGCCGCGGAAGAACGCCAGCCGCTTGATGCGGACCTGTGATGGCGCCCAATGGTGCTATCAGCATACGGGAGATCGGTGTCCAGGAGCAGCTGGGTAAAGACAATAGGACACCCAGTACAACATTTCATCAGCCCACAGACGATTTAACAATTTTGTTTTATTTCACTGCCTCAATGATGAACTTACTCGAGATTATTGGCTCATGCACTACAAAACCCAGGAGGCCGTTTTATGTGACCACGCCGGCAGGCTCTTTAAATACAGTGCATGCTTAATCATCATTGTCAGCAGATGCCATTGAGAAAGGGAAAGGATTCGCGAAACCGATGTGGCTGCAAAGAATAATGGTGACTGTTCTCTCTGCGTCTCCTGTTGCAGTTGCTCCCAAATGAAATGGATGCAAATTTTACCGATCGTGTGGCTTTTTCCTTAAGGGCAAAACTCTACGTTGGTATATATATATATATATATATATATATATATATATATATATATATATATATATATATATATACAGTAAATGAAATTTGTCCCAATGAGGCACATCTATTGAAAACCTAACAAAAGTCAGATTGTGTATGATCTCATTTGCATTTTAATATTGAGTTAATCAACTTAAGCGTGTCATTACATGAGCAACATTTAGCATTTGAGCAGTTTATGATTATTCTAAGCTAATGTGTCAATTTGATATTATTTTGATGACCCTTCAATGTGATATACATGTATAAGTCAGAGCAACGAACAATTTCCAAAATGGCGCCCACATAAACATCATTATGTATTACTTTTACAGCTACATAGTCCTATGTCTATGTTGTTGTACAACTCTGACAATTGGCGCGCTTTGCAAATGTATGGCTTGTATTTAATGGCGGCGGCCCGCACTCTCCCCAGCAGTGAGCAAGGACGTCATGTCCGAAACGTGTCTGATAGCTTGCACCACCACGAAAGAATAAAGCACTTTTGAAATCGAAGACTGGCTTCGGCGTTATTTGATGTCTGCAAACCTGTTAGTGCAGCTAGGCACTTTTACGACGAGTCGGAGTATCATATACATCGGGACGAGGTCGGTTCCCGATATTTGCAGACCCCTCCACCACGAAGTCGGCAGATCACAGGTCGGACCCAGGAAGGAGTTTTTTGCTCCGGTTTGGAGCAACAAGGATCAGCCCCCTGCACGTCACGGACAAAGCGGCTAAACACCGAACGAGTGCAGCCCACGAGGAAGTCAGAGGACCAAAACCCGGAGGCGGCACGCACGGTGAGCAAAACCGCATTAGATAGACAAGCAGGTTGGGGAGGTGTCGATAAAGCCAGCGACGAGGGTGTAACAAAATACAAGCACCCACAGATTTTCTATATTGAAATAACAGCGTGGTGCACTGTCAGAAGAGCGGGAGAGAGAGGAGGCATTTGAGGAACTATTCCTAAACCTGCCAAAAATAAAGCAAGGGGACAAGCCTAAAAAAACTAACATTGTTAACAATGATACTGAAATCAAAAAATTTATGAAAGAGCTGGAGAAAAACAGCCGAGGTGAGCTCACCAAATGGTGGGAAATACGCTCACTGGAGAAATGTCATGAAGTGGGGAGGGTACCTCGCGGCCTGCGAATTATGCTCGTCCCAAGTTTTGAAAACCCCAACCCACTACTACTTAAGGACTGGGCAGAAAGCAATTTGGAAGCCTCAATGCGGCTATTATGCCTAGTAGTAAAGTACGCAAAAACTGATCGCCAAAAAAATCTGGATGAGATCACCAGAATCAATGAGGAATTGAAAAAGGACGATTATAAAAAGGATAAAGCGTACATTGATCAAACCACCAAAGAAATGAAAGAACGTCTTAAAAAACAAGAAAACACGATCAAAACAAGAAAGGCATATAAATTTGCACGCGATGAGCAGGATTATCAACTGGGACAGATCTATACGTTTGCTCGCAAATACGATCATTTGCGCAAACAAAAAGGTGCTGCAGCGGCTAAACCAAAAAACCTGACACACCAAACTGCAGTAGAAGCAAGTGATTCCAATCTATCGGGATCAGACACCAGCCTAGTCCCTAGTGGGGACGAATCCGATGACAGCACCCCAGGTTCAAAGAGAGGGGATCTGGGCCAATTAACTCTGGCAGAGGAGATCGAATACGTAAGGTTACAGAGGAAGCAAACCTTACGCTCAGGGAATCAAAGCTTTGTGCCAACCAGAGGAGGAATGCCAAACGACGACAGCGCCGCAAATGCGCCCAAACCAAGAGGAAGACAACAGAAAAAGAAATTTTGGCAAAACAAGAAACAATAAACGAAAATACCATAATTAATTTAACTGACGTCCAATTGGATAAGGCGGAAGAACAATTACTCTCGTTGGGCCTATCTTACTGCCCAGAAAGTAACTTTAACTATTGCAACACTAGGATAGATATTTTCAAATTCATCCGGAAAATAAAACTTAAAAAATACTATGCAATCAAGACAAGCATAGCAACTAAGAAAGACACTGAAAGTAATCGATCTCTAAAAAAAAAAGTACACTTCAAGATAAGGACACAAGTTTGATGCGATCAATGCATCACCTACAAACAGAAGACAGCAGTGCCATTAGTACACAAGCCATTGCTGATGCGGAAGACATAGAGATCGACCGTGCTTGCAATAGTCCATTCAAAGCACTATCAACGTTTAATCCCAGTATGCCCAGAGACGCTATAGACATCTATGCGGATAGAATACAGAGGAACTAAAAAAACTCCAAATTAAAACAATGAAGCAGCACAAATCGCCCAATCTCAAATTAAGACCATATAACAACCTGATGAGAAAGTTAAAAAACGACCACAAAATCATCATTAATCAATCAGATAAGGGCGGCAACTTGTTCTTGGGGGAAAACAAGAATACATAGAGGAAGCCCATCGTCACCTCAATGATGAACTCTGTTATACTAAAATTGATTTCAAAATTAACAAACAAATTCAACAAGCATATGCAAAAGAACTATACCAATGGAAACGTGATGGTCTAATATCCAAGGACGAGTTTAAATTTTTACTTAAAGTTCACCCTGTGATGCCAAATATATATTTTGTTACAAAAGTGCACAAACAACAGACACCTGTGCCAGGCCGGCGCATAGTGTCAGCCATCAACAGCACTTTTGAGAACACTTCTAAATATATAGACTTCTACTTACAAGACTTTGTTATCTCCTTACCAGCTTACATCAAAGACTACGGAATTTTTGTATCTCTTAAACCAATGCACTTGGTCTGATGAACTCCTACTTGTGACTATGGACATATCGACACTGTATACTAGCATAGGACATGCCGATGGCATTAGGGCAGTCAAGCATTATTTAGATCAACGCCCCATAGAACTGTACCAACACAACAAAATGCTAATAACCATGATTGACAGATGTTTAAACAACAATGTTTTTTCGTTCAATAACAGTGTTTACAAACAGCTTAAAGGGGTGGCTATGGGGGCATGTTTCTCCCCAACCTACGCGGGGTTCCACGTGGGGTGGTGGGAGGAACATGTGCTCAAGGTACAGCATGCTGTTAGTTGGAAAAACCATGTCACAAAATATTGGAGATATATCGATGATGTTTTTTTAATATGGCGAGGCACTATGCAACAGGCAAGGGAATTTGTCAAAGACATCAATGACAACCAATTGAATTCTAAACTTTACGGCCAATATAAGTGAGCATGAGGCAACTTTTTTAGACGTGCAGATCAACATAATTGATAACAAAATAACAACTAGTCTGTTTAGAAAAACAACAGCAGGTAATACGATCTTGCACGCAAACAGTTTTCACCCTCAGCACACCATCACTGCCATCCCTTATGGGGAATTCCTAAGGATCCATAGATCTTGCAGGACCCCTGAGCTTAGAGACAAGCACCAACAAGAATGTAAAAGTAGACTAATGGCCAGAGGGTACAAAGAGAAAAAACTAGATGCGAGTATGGCCAAAGCCAACCGCATGGATCGTTCAGATCTCCTTGATCCTAAAAGAAAAACCCCACATCCAACAACAGAAGGCAATGACAATAACACCATACGCCTTATTACAGGATTCAGCCGTCAAGCACGCCAAATTACAAAATTGGTCAAACAGCAATGGCCCATCATCCTCACTGACCATGTACTCAAAGAGATCATGCCTAAAACCCCCACAGTCACTTACAAACGTGCCTATGCGATGCGCAATGATTTAGTGGTGAATAGCCCTGAAACACTCAAAGAAGACAATTGGTGTCCCCACGCAAAGGGTTTTTTCGTTGCAGTTCATGTAGGGCATGTAAATTTGGGATAAACACGACCTCCTACCCTGCCCCATTTGATAACATGCCCATTACATTGAAGGCACACTACACGTGCCGCACCGAACTGGCGGTATATGTCTTAAAATGTAGTTGTGACCTAGCCTACGTTGGAAGCACGAAATTACCCGTTCACATGCACATCCTGCAACACCTTAGGGCCATAGTGAATGCTGATCAAAGCTACCCGGTAGCTCGGCATTTTCAGAATGTTCATGAACAGAATCTTAACTATCTAAAGTATTTTGTTATCGATGCGGTCAACCCGAGCAAGAGAGGGGGGGACAATGAGAAACGTCTCAGACAGCTAGAATCGAAATACATTGTACTGTTAAACAGCAAGGCCCCGGAAGGTTTACACATGGGGGAAGACCTTAATAATTTCCTATAACATAATGTTTCAACAATAACTGTGTAAATTCACCTCATAAACATTACAGGATCTTTATGATATTCAACCCCCTACTAACATCACCTTTAATTCTGTATTTCAGTATCCCTTTAAAATATGCAGTTTGTTCTGTCCCTTCAACATCTTTGCATTACCTATGGCAGGAAGGAAATTGATTGTCTTTTAACTTATATGAACCAATATTCATGTTTCTTAGCACTTTACACTACCTCAAGGATACTCTAAAAAATTATATGGATGTCCATATCTGCACTTATCACTTACGAGCACCGTCACTTTAACAATACAAGCACGCTCGCCTATGACCATGAATTGCACAAATCTGTAATTAAATTACAGATACGGTACATCAATTGTTTATTGGGGAAAAAACGTTTTTGCCCGACATATTATAATGTTATGTAATATCAGCAAATTTAACGATAATGTTTCCAAAATATTACTGCTAACATTATGTTATCACGCTCAACAGTTGTATATACAAATGAACACAGACTACTAGAGATCAATTGAGCACATATTTTGAAGAGTGGTTGCACGCTATATGTAAACAGTTTTGTAGTCTAACATTGAGTGACTTTTTATTTTAAAGGTGTAAACATGTATTTGTACAGTAAATGAAATTTGTCCCAATGAGACACATCTATTGACAACCCCACAAAAGTCAGATTGTGTACGATCTCATTTGCATTTTAATATTGAGTTAATCAACTTAAGCGTGTCATTACATGAGCAACATTTAGCATTTGAGCAGTTTATGATTATTCTAAGCTAATGTGTCAATTTGATATTATTTTGATGACCCTTCAATGTGATATAGATGTATAAGTCAGAGCAACGAACAAGTTCCAAAATGGCGCCCACATAAACATCATTATGTATTACTTTTACAGCTACATAGTCCTATGTCTATGTTGTTGTACAACTCTGACAATTGGCGCGCTTTGCAAATGTATGGCTTGTATTTAATGGTGGCGGCCCGCACTCTCCCCATCAGTGAGCAAGGACGTCATGTCCGAAACGCGTCTGATGGCTTGCACCACCACGAAAGAATAAAGCACTTTTGAAATCGAAGACTGGCTTCTGCGTTATTTGATGTCTGCAAACCCGTTAGTGCAGCTAGGCACTTTTACGATGAGTCGGAGTATCATATATATACATATATATATATATACATATATATATATATATATATGAAACAATCTCCGCTATCTCTCGCCTGGAGCCCAATTCTGGATACCAAACGGCGCAGAAGAAGAGAGGAGACCCAGGTGCAGGTGAGCAGTGGTTTATTCAATCATTACGAAGGCGCACCTCAGCATAACGTTTCGGCCTTCCCAGAGGCCTTGGTCACATCACATATATATATAGGTGTGTATATATTGACTCTGCTTAAACCATCTCATATCAAATTCCCTGTTGTTTATAGCTGTTACCATATTTTTTCTGATGATGGGAGATTTCAGATGCCTTTTTGGCAGAGCTCTCTGGTGGGATCCACAAGAAGGTGACCTGGTATGTCATTAGCACCTAGTTGGCTTCGACCCCAAAATAGAATCAAACATGAAAAGGTTTGTTCCTGTGTTCTGTGCCTCTTTGTTTCCTACTACACAGGAGTAAGAGGAGAGCTCTATGGTCGCCTTACTCTTCAGAAAAAAGATATGAGTTGGGTATTATCTAACACATCCCGGAAAAGAATTATAGTCCTGAGCTATGGCAAAATGTTTTAAGGAAAGCACCTGTAGGGCAGCCTTAACAAGACCTGGATCGTTCCTGTGAAGGTAAAGTAAGGCCCAATGTACTAATAGTGTTTCTCCATTGCAAACTTGCACTGCGCAGTGGCAGACTGCCTGGAGTCAAACAAAAATGCAAAGTATTAAAGTTAATCTGACTCACAAATGTCTTTGCCATTCAGAGTCTCAATGTTTTGATTCCTTATGAATAACAAGGTGGCGACTTTAAGGGTAATGTATACTTGCTTTGTGACTGACTGTGTGGCTACCAAGCATTGAGTGGTCAGCGACTTTCCTCTCTAGTTGGTAACCGTTTGCACAGTAGAGGTTGGGCATGTAATATATCTCCCACTGTGCAAATTACAACTTTTGGTTTTGGGGGAATAAGACAGCAGCCCCCTTGACTGGTTATTGATCTCACCACATTGTGTCCCTTTTGCAAAGTGCCAGGCTTTTTGTGAGATTCCATCCCTGTGATTATAAACTGGGTTGGCAATATTAATACATAGTGAGGGCAGAGATTGAAGGTCCAATGTCCTTTGCAGGCGTCCCTTTCTCCATTTGCGGCTAATCGCAAGGATTTGTGGAAGCAATCCTGCCTCATGCATAGGTAGTTTGTCTGAAAATTCTTTGTAGCAACCACTTTGGGTTGAGCTAGGTTGATGTGTCCAAGACGCCTTGCACGCACTGCACTTGTACAGCGTTGCAAACTGGCCAAGGCCTACATTGGCCCATTATCGATTGTGCTTTTGTAAGATGCAGAATAGGTCTCTGGCTTTGAATCAATGTAGGTTCATCCCTGCTTTAAGTTGTTCTGGGAGATGGCATTTATGCAGTTTTACAATAGCTAACTCTTAGTTTGCTTAGTGTGTGTGGTTTGCTTGGATGTAGCTTGCCTAACGCCACATTTCAAGTTCAAGACACAAACACACTTTTTGCTTAAAAATCTCGTAAGTGTACTCGACTGGGTACGGATCAATATACACTCACTACAACACCCAGGGTGAGGGGAATCTTCTGTAGATATTAAAGCTTCCATTTAAACTTCCTGAACAGTAGCAAGAGGAGTATGGCGACTACCCTGGAGCCCACTCTGCCTATTGTTGAGAATCAGCTACATGGTGTGGTTCGATCAGATCAATGGAGACAAACCTTTTGTCTCTGCGACTGACATGGGACAGAACAAGTACAGTTCTAGTAAATTCGACAGCCAGGACAGGTACAGGTGCTTTGTAAGACAGCCCAAATGATTTCTTGTTCACTATTTTCGATCTGACCAGGTCCCGGAACTTTGGGACCCAAGCAGGTCTTGCCGGTATGACCTTCACTTCTCCAGTGGCAGTGCGTTTTAATTGGATGTTTCTTTGAGTGCCCCAGAAATTTTTTGTGTTCCTGTAAAACAGCCAAACGTTCATTGACGTCAATTGGTGTTTCCGCCGCCACTGTGCTGACATTATCGAGGTCTGGTACCCATATTCTCACACCGAACAGAAGTTTATATGGAGTACGACCCCTAGAGAGGAAGACGAAAACGAACAAGGCAAAAACTTTGGAGAGGGTGATTGAGGGGGAACCTCAGCATAACTAGCAGCAGACTAGCCCCTAAGGAGCACAAGACACATACCTGCATTGGGCGGACTATATAGGAACTCATATAATCAAGGCATGCCTAGGGGGAGGGAGGGGGGAGGAAAGGGAGTTGGTTTGTTAAATGATTTAATTAGGGTGTGCAACAATTTCACAACAAGACAGAGCTGACAAACTAATAGGAGTATGGGGGAAATAGATGGGACTTTCCTACTGGATAACCAGAAGATATGGCGACAAACAAGAGTAAGGGGATTCAATCGGGCATAAGTGTACAACGGTAGGATTAACTAAGGCTATTGTTATCCAGTATAAGTTTTATGTATGAAAGCTTTGCAAAACTCAATTGTATAACCAGCAATCTATGTGAAATTGTAAGGCACCTTAATAAAATGTGTTTAAAAAATAAATAAATAAGGAGTACAATCCCTCACGTGATTGACCCACCTGCCACCTGAGCACAATACCCTGTTAAGGACTGCTTTAAGTCACTGTTTTTCCTCTCAACTATTGAATTTACCTCGAGACGGTAAGGGGAGGAGTACTACAAGGACACACCCAAACTCCTCATGGCTTCTTTGTAAGCCCAAGAGCTAAACACCGGGCCCTGGTCGGAATGTAGTCTGCCAATTGCGTATGTCCAGATTAAAACTCGCAAATCCTTTATAGCAGTTGAAGCATCAGCCGATGGCTGTGGCCAAACCCACAGGAATCTGGAGCATGAGTCCACTGCCATCAAAATATACTTGTAAGCGCCATCTGAGTGTAAGGGGCAGCAGTGGTCCAAATAAACACAAGCCAAAGCCTTGTCTGAGATCAATAGCGGTGTCTGAGGTGGACAGGGTACAGTTTGAGCCTTTCATCTGTTGACAGATGTCACTTTTAAAGGGCAAAGTCCTTGGTCTGTTTTGTTAGACCTGGCAACCAATAGTGCTGCTTAAGTAATGAAACTGTAACAGTAGCCCCTGTGTGTGCTGAACCCAGACCCTCATGTGCAGCAAGTATTAATCCCAATCTGCGATCAGTGTTTGCCCTTACTTTATCCCCCACTCCTGGAACCTGAGCATACAGAATGTTTTGTGCATCTAACTTGTAAGAGTACTTGAGTGGAAAGCCTTTTGACAGGTGGGTGTGGGTGCGGAGAGCATTGACAGCGACCAATATGTCTCTGTCTAATCTCGTACCTGAACAAGTAATTGCAGCAACTGCAGCAGTACGACTGTTGCCTTAGCGGCCTCATCGGCCATGGAATTCCCTTCAACTTGAACGTCAACATGCTGATAATTCAATGTATGGATAACATGAGCCTGTGGTAAGCTTTCTTTCAGCTTTTCCACCTGTTCCCAAAGCACTTTGTGCTTGATTATGCAACCCTTGAAATCCATTTTGGACCCAATAGTGAAGAAATTCATTATAGGACTGGACACAGCAGTATGAATCACGCACTGTAAGTGTGAGGATTTCAGGAACCGAACTATGTAGGGCCAGTATCAGGGATTTTGATTCTGCCAGCTGTGCTGTACAGTCCCCTAGGCACTGAGTGTGTGTTTTTTCAGGACAGAACTTTCCATCATGCATGCGCCTCTTTACGATTGTGCATGACATGAAATATTGCTGTTGTGTCCCTACGGCAGGTTAAGCAGATCCATCGGTATGAATTATGTATTCATTTTGATAGAGGATTTAGCCTTACGGCTAGAGCGGTCGACCTCAAAGCTCGGGAACCGGGTTCGAGTCTCTGCAACGACACTCAACATCCTGTGATTCTGGGCAAATCATTTAATCTCCCCGTGCCTAACAAAAATGAATGCGTCCATTTGTAACCAAACTGGTGCTGATGTAAAGCGCTCTGATACCTGATATCTTCGGGTCTAGTACGCGCTATACAAAACTCTTCAAACAAAAAAAAAACAGAGGCATTATTACATTTGGCAGAGGATATTGAATCTGTAGTCTACATCTGTTGCATTGAGAGAGGTAGGCCATTAAATCCATTTTGGATGTAATGCTTTGGCATTTGGAATGCTTGCTTTTGTAATGACCTCTACGCTCAGTACCAGGGTAACGACAATTATTAGTTCCCTTGAGCCAGTACCCGCTCTCTCTCATTACAGCAGTCTGTACTAATGTGAGAATTTTCTCACTGGGTGCAAAACGCATTCCAGCATAGGTGTACAAATGTGATTTGTATGCGATGGGTACTGTATGATTCATTGAAAGTGATAAAGGTGTACGTGGTGGGTTCCAGGACTACACAGATCACTAGGTTAGTTGAGTTTAAATATGTGTGCAAATGTTTGGAAGCTATCATGTCAGCTTCTACGGAATGTAAATTATTTGTATGTTCCTGTGTCCAACAGTTGATTGAAAAATCTGGTCTGATTAAATTGTTGAACGGTTTTACTCGTTCCGGGTAATACAAAATGTATGTTTTGCCAAAATTTAGGAATCCGAAGATGGATTGTAGTAATTTCAGAGTCAATGGAGGTTGGAGCACTGCGCATTTTTCCCAAAAATGTGTTGCCAGGCTTTTGCCTTCACTTGACAACTCGTATCCCAGAAATAGGACATTGAGGTGGTCAATTTTTGTTTTTTTTTAATTAAATTTATAACCCAGGTGAGCAAATCCAAGAACTATGTGGTTTACTCAAGCTAAGTGTTCCATTAATTCATTGTCAGTCAGATAAACGCCATCTACATAGGACAATGCCTCCTTATCAACATTTTGAAGTAACTCTGTTACCCTCGCTGAGAACAGCCCAGGGCTTTTTTTATGCCCTTGAGAAAAACTGCAAAATTGACGCTGAAAATGTGGTCAAATATCTGCTTCCAGCACTATATTGTGGCAGAAAAATCCATTTGAGATATCTAGTTTTGTTTTGTATTTCTTCCGCACAATGTTATTCATTAGTGCTGCACTAATGGCATTTTTTACTGCAAATGTGCGTGTGGAAGTGTTCAAATATCTATGGTCTAAGTCTAAGCAGTATGAATTGTCTAGTTTCAATACGGGAAACAAGCGACTATTCATGGACGAGGTGCAATTTTCTATTACACCCTGATATTCAAGTTGATCTAGGATTTCCCTTACTTGTTTTTTATCTTCATGCTTTATTGGGTACTGTCTCTATGGTTGAGGAATTGATTTTAATGGGATTTCGTTATGAGGAGACTAATCATCCCACCCAACATGGTTGCTGTATGGTGAAGGAGCTAGTGCTAATGTCCACTTCTGTATGTATTTAACTGATTCTGGAAAGAGGTTAGAAAAAGCAGGTAAAATTACAGTTTCTCCCATAGGGCACTCAATTACGAACTCAGGTGGCTAATTATTTTCCGTCAAAAGAATATCGTAACCATATGCCAGGTTCTCCCAAAAGAGAGCCTTGGAATTTTCTGGGTATGGATTGGAGTGTAATTTCGTATATACAATGGGGAACACTTACCTTTGTATCAGGTCTTTCCACATGATATGCTTATTCAGCGCTACTACCACCAAATAATCCATCAGGTTCCGACTAGATATTGTAACTTCTGCCAGCATCGTCAGTGCCCATTCCCCGTTCAGAAGCAGGGTCCTCAGTAGCCTGGATATTTCTTATTTTAAACCCAGGTTCTTCTTTTTGAATTGAGGTTTAGGAATCTTTTGTTTGACCTCTTTAAGGATGTAGTCTGAAGTGTGATGACTCTCCCTTTTTGGCTTCATGTGCTCCTCAGATCTGCACTCTGACCATCCATCTATCTCTGAACATGTATCTGATGAATCCTGAAAGGCACGAGAGGAACATGTATCAGCATCCTGATACCTGCCAGGCTTTCTAATATTATCACGGTTTCTTAAATTATATTTTTTCCCAGTGGTTTCCTGTTGAGGAGACTTACCCCGTGATTGTGTTTTATTTTGTTTATTTTTTTCTTTATTGTCCCACTTTTTCTTAGAAGAATCGGGTGCTTGCTTAGAGTTATCTTTTTTAGAATTGCTCTTAACCTGTGGTTTCCCAGGTCTGGCTCCCAAGTTATCTCAATATAGCATAGGTTTCTTCAATAATTTTAGGCAATTCCCTCTCCTGCTGTACAGCAGCAGCAGTAAACTCCCTCAAGTGTTGGTGTATAGCCGGGGGCGTGGCTTGGACGCCGATCGGGATGGCGGCGTGAGCTCGCAGCTCCGCGCGGAATCCCGCTAATTCTCCTGTTTTTCGGGACCCTAGGCGACCCGGAGACGACGTTCCTGCCCTCTGAAGTGTACGGGGACAGCTGGACGTAATCGGAGAGTCGTTGGGGGACTGCTGGCCCCAAGGAGATCGAGGAAGGAGGCGGCCGAGGTGTAGCCCGGGGTGTGAAGAAAATGGCGGCGAGGAGGTCGGACGGTCCCGAACTTCAGCCCTGAGTCCGGCTGTCGCCAAGTGGCAAGGGACCCTGCACCCGGCTGCCCGACGCACTAGGATTGGCGGCGCGATGCCCTGAGACCAGGGGACGCTGCCCGACTCACCCAGAAGATTAGGGGCTCTCGTCGGCCACCGCCCTAAGACTCATCCTCCCCCCACAGGCCCAAGGGGGGTGACGGAACGGAGCTCGTCCGCCTGGCCATTGTTCCTGAGACCGTCGGCGGGGACATAGCACTGCCCGGTACCCGGTGGCCGGCACGGACCCACGGGCGTACCCGCAGAACGGGTGACCGGACTTGTGACGCAGTGCCCTGACATGGCGGCGATCGGAGGGCCGATGCCCGGGAGCCGCGAGGGGGACTCGGCGACATCGACTCGGCTGAGTGAGAGTCCCTCCCCGGAGCTTGACCAGGAACAGCGGCTGAACCGGCGCTTGGATGCCATCCTTGAGGCGATCACCTCCACTAAGGAGGCATTGCACAATGACATTGCCCAAGTGGCCACGGGCCTGGGGCTGCTACGCGCGGATCACGCGAAGCTGGCGGATCGGGTCAAGGATCATGACCAACTATTGCTGGACCTAAAGCCATCGGTGGTGACCGCGGAGCACAGGATCACGGACATTTTGGCCCGACTGGACACTCTGGAGCGGAGGGCGGAGGATGCCGAAGGCCGCAATAGGCGGAACAACGTGCGGGTCGTAGGCCTGCCGGAACGGATTGAGGGGGAGGATGCGGTGGCCTACATGGAGAACTGGTTCCGCACTGTGGTGGCGCCGGAGGGGCTTACTCCATTTTTCACTCTGGAGCGAGCTCACCGGGTGCCCGCTCGCCCGCCGGGGCTTGGCCGCCCCCCCCGACCGATGGTGGTGCGGCTCCTCCACTACAAGGACCGAGATCTCCTCATCCAGCGGGCCAGGATGTCGGGCCCTTATGAGGTGGAGAACAGCAAGGTAACGATCTTTCCGGATTATACGCAGGCGGTCCAGAAGGACAGGGCATCGTTCCTTGCTGTGAAGAAGGAGCTCAGGGAGGAAGGCATCCAGTACTCCTTGCTCTACCCGGCCAAGCTGCGGATTATCATGGATGGCACCACACACTTTTTCCAGACTCCGGACGAAGTCTGGCAATGGCTTGAGTCGTACAGAGCGGGGACAGACAGAACGCACCAAAGTCGGCGAGACCAACCCAAGCAGCCCCGGGTGCGGCAGTCACAACGCATCAGGTCCCGCAACAGGCGCCAGCGGGAGAAACGGGAGGCTCAGATGGCGGCGGAGAAGAGGGATGCACTCGCAGCGACGGCGGCCATTACAGGGTCGCAACAGAACAGTGAACGGGCCGATACGGACTCGGGAGGGGAAGGCAGCAGAACAGGAGAGGAACTTTCGGAGGCGGAGAGCCAGAAGGGGCCGAAAGTAACCCCACAGACTTCGGATGATATTTTCTGCGGCTGAGATAGAACTGGGACTAGATCGGGACTTCGTGGTAGGGCGATATCCTGTTGCTGGGGGGCGGGTTGCCGGGTGGGGGAGCTGTGTGTTTCGGAGGGGATGAAGTGCGGGACGCGGGCTCCGCTAGCTGGGGTCGGCGGAGACTCACCCCCCCTAGGCCCTTAAGGTCGACTGTGGTGGAGACCACAGGGTAAGTGTGTGAGAAGTTGGATCAAGGTTTGGATGGGGGCGGCCATTGGGTTCGTGTGCTCTGTCCTGGGGAGTGGGGTTTGGGGAATGTTTCAGTTTTGGGGCTGTTTGGGGGGGGGCAACTGCATTGGGGGGGCCATGGATCGTTGTTATTTGATTCGGACTGTACGGATTCGGAATGGGGACATTACCTAATTTGAAATGCCTAACGTGGAATGTCCGGGGGCTGCGGACTATGGTGAAACGTCACAAAGTACATGCATACCTGGTACGCAGAGGGGTTCAGATAGCTATGCTCCAGGAGACTCATCTCACCAAAAAAGAGTGCGCTGCCTTGCAGAAAAGATGGCGGGGCCAGGTTTTTGGCACCACTTACTCAGCGTATGCCAGGGGGGTCTTGATCTGGGTGAGGGCGGGGATACCCTTTCAAGTGCTGAATCAGGTAGTAGATCCGGATGGCAGGTTTGTAGCGGTGGAGGGGAGGTTATATGGACGGGATGTGGTTCTCTGTTGTGTTTATGCACCGAACACTGACCAAGGCCGATACTTTGATAGCCTCTCGGGGTCCTTGGCCTCTTTCCTGGCGGGTCCGATAGTGCTAGGGGGGGACTTCAACTCGATTACGGATGTGGCTCTGGATAGGTCCCATCCCCCCCTAGTAGACTCTCCTGTGCGCAGGCTGGCCGCGCACAGGAAGGACTGGCAAGAACGATGGGGGTTGCTGGATGTCTGGAGGGAGGGGCACAGGGGAACCAGGGATTATTCTTTTTATTCCGCTCTCCATGATTTACATGTCAGGATCGATTCGGTGCTTTGCGGGGGCTCCCTGGCCCCATTGATTACCCATGCGGAGTACCTGGCTAGGACTATATCCGATCATAACCCCCTATTGGTGCATATTCGGTGGCAGAGGGAGCGCTCAGTAATACCAACATGGCGGCTTCGGCCGGAGACGCTAGAGGATTCTGTGTTCGACGATGCGGTCCGGCAAGGCATTGATAGTTATTTCGGTGTGAATGAAGGCACGGCGGCGAGTAGGTCTACTGAATGGGATGCAATGAAAGTGGTGGTGAGAGGGGTGTGCTTGGGCAGGTTCTCGAATGCTCGTACGACTGTGCTGAATGACCTAATGAAAGCGGAGGACACTTTGAGGGACTTGGAGCGCCGCAGGCCAACTAGGCCAGGTCTACAGGCCCAGTTGTTGGAGGCGAAGGAAGTGGTAGCCGCGGGGACGGAACGTTTGAGATGTTATGACTATAGGCAGTACATTGTCAGGGCACACGCAGAAAGGGACAAGGTGGGTACCCTATTGGCCAGACTAGCTAGCCCGGAACTTAGGGGCTGCCCGATCCTCAGTATTAATAATGCGCAGGGGGAGATGGTATACTCTCAGGCAGCTGTATTGGACCGCTTCAGGGGATATTATGAGGACCTGTACCGGAGTCAGTTGGGAGTGGGGGTTCGGGACATCGCGGAGTACCTGGGGGAGAGGCCGCTTCCGGTCCTGGACGAGGAAGACGCGAAGGAACTGGGTAGCCCGATCACGCTTACGGAAATTCGGGTGGCTATCAAACATATGGCCCGTAACAAGACGCCCGGGGTGGACGGACTGCCAATCGAGTTCTATCAACACTATGTGGACATTCTGGCGACCAGGCTGCTGGTGGTGTATACGGAAGCCTTCGAGAAGGGGGCATTGCCTGGCTCCATGCGGGAGGCCTTGATAGTACCGCTCCTCAAGCCTGGCCGGGATGCCGCGGACGTGAGGTCGTATCGCCCGCTGTCCATGCTGACGGTGGACTATAAGATCCTGAGTCGCATCCTAGCCACTAGACTAGCCCCGCACATGACGGGCCTGGTGCACAGGGATCAGGCCGGGTTTATACCCACGAGGAGCACGGCGATGAATATTCGCCGCCTGGTGGGAATAATGGACGCCATCTTGGATGGGGAGAGAGTGCCGGCGGTTCTGTCCGTGGACATCGAGAAGGCCTTCGATAGCTTGGAATGGCCTTTCTTGGATGGAGTGCTGGAGAGGTTTGGCATGGGCGACGGGTTTCGAAGGTGGACGAGGGTCTTGTATACCTCGGCGACGGCGAGAGTTCGATTGGGCGGCCTGGTATCGGCAGCGTACCCGGTGGGCAGGGGAACACGACAGGGATGCTCTCTCTCCCCTCTGTTGTTTGTCCTGGCGATGGAACCCTTGGCGGTCCATGCGCGGTCGGGTGACCGATACGCGGGGATAGTGAGTGATGGGCAATGGCATTATATATCGCTCTATGCGGATGACTTGCTCCTGTACCTAGCTGACACCTCGGGGGCACTGGTTGGAGCGATGGATCTGTTGTCTGAGTTCGGCCGGCTGTCGGGCCTTAAGGTCAACTGGGCGAAGACTTGCGTGTTTCCGCTGAGAGCGGGATCGCCAGCCCCTAGCAGCGACTTGGGTGTGGTATGGGAACCCTCTTGCATCACCTACTTGGGTGTCCGCATTTACCACTCGGCTGCTGACCTTTTGGAGGGTAACATTGGCCGTTGTGTCCGGGCACTGCGGGGCAGCTTGTCTTTCTGGTCGACCCTCCCGCTGACAGTCCTGGGCAGGATAGCACTGTTGAAAATGGTGGCGCTCCCCCGCTTCCTCTATTATTTCCGAACGCTGCCTGTCTGGATTCCCCAGGGGATGTTTAGGGAACTGCGGTCAATGGTTACTGGCTTTCTGTGGGGGCATGGCCGCCGCAGAATAGCCCTGAGCACGCTACTTCGCCCCAAGCTGGAAGGGGGCATGGCCGTGCCCGACCTTGAGCTGTATTATCTAGCGGCACAGTTGCAGGTCCTTACGCAGAACGTGGCCAGGGTGTTCCGGGGACCGGAGGAAGACCGGGATCGGGGGATACAGCGCCACGTGCTGTCATACATCATCATGCAGCAACGGCTCGAGTTACGGGCCCTCACCATGGAGGAGCGGAAGCTCCGGCTGTGTTGGCAGAGGAGCCTTCGGAGAGCGAGGGCATCGCGGCCTTATGCCCCGGAGATCCCAATCGGGATGTTGACGGCATTGCCGCACGGAGGAGATTGGTCCCCGTTGTTGGATTGGGAGGAGGCGGGGTTGCAGGTGGTGGGGGACTTGTACATAGATGGGGCGTTGGCACCGTTCGAAGTGCTCCGGGACCAGTTCGGACTGCCTGAGGGGGGCTTCCTCCTACATGCGGAAGTTGTGGCTGCCGTACAAAAGCACTGGAAAGAGGGGCTCCTGGAACCCGCGACGACTATGGCGTGCCAATATGTGGTAATGGCGGCTGGTACACTCAAAGCTGTGACGTGCCTCCATAATAGGATGCTGAACGAAGGGCTGGAACCACTCCACGGGCTCAAAGCTAAATGGGAGGTGAGCGTTGGCCGGCCCATACCGGATACGGCATGGGGTCATATCCTGCGACGCACGTGGAAGGGCACTAGGAACGCGCGCTTCCAGCAGGTCCATTTCTATGTGCTCCATAGGGCCTATTTAACCCCAGAGAAACTACAGCGGTACTTTCGGGTGCCGGATGCCTGTTGCCCTCGGTGTTCGTCCCTAGGGGCGGACATGGACCACTTGTTTTGGGGGTGTCCACAACTGGGATCCTATTGGGCGGAGGTAGGGGAACTCCTGAATGAAGTGACTGATAGGGAGGTAGAATTCGACATGGCGGCGTGCCTATTGCTCTGGTTCCCGCATACTAAGCACACCAAGGTGACAAGTAAATTCATAGACCTGGGCCTGATATTGGCACAGCGGGAAATATCGTGGCACTGGAAGTCCAGGGGAGGTCCCTCACTGCGTAGATGGAAGAATGAGTTGCTGCGGTGGTCTGACTGCGAGAGCGTGCTCCGGATGAAGCAAGCAGTAAAGTTGGGGAATGAGAAGGCACTGGATGCGGCGCGTGCATGGGAGTTAGTGGTACAGGCTTTGCGTGATGCTTTGGTTGAGGATGAGGAAGGCGAGAACTAAGCCGCTGGACACCGCGGGGCGAACACAGAAGTATGGCACTACGCACTGTAGTGGACCTATCCAGTTCAATAGAGCGAAGCACGCACCTTAGCAGTTGCCAGGGGGGGGGGCTTTGGGGGGGTTGGTTGTAGGGGGGTTTGGGGAGGGCCGGAAGCCATTGGAGGGTTGCTTGTTGAGGCCTTGGCCCTACTGGGACGGGGGGTATTGAGTGGTGGGTAGACTGGTTGGGTGGAACGGCCTGGTACGAAGGCCCGTATAGCCTAGAGCAGGCCCCGGCAGGGGCGATTACATTGATTTCCACGGAGATGGCTGACGGGAATGTTGTTGCGGGTGGGGGGGTAAAAGCAGATACGCAAAACGACCTTCCGCCAGGGTCCCAATGGGACGTACACTGTGATGTGTTCCTTTCGAGCGATGTGATATGCCGCCCGGCCTCCGGGATGCGGGCTGAATGGCTGTGTACAACTGTGAACTATCTTCGGACAGGGGGAGCCCACGAGTGCACTGGCTGTTTAATTTTATCCTGTGGTTTATAACTCTGCAATAAAAATATATTTTAAAAAAAAATAAAAAAAAAAAAGTGTTGGTGTATAGCCAATGGTTTATTCCGCGGCAAAACTGCCCATCAGTTTCATCCCTAAATCCAAGGCAGGTCCTGCCCCGTACTCATTCTGTACTTTTTTCAGAACATCAGGTAAAACTGCTATTGAAGGGGTACCATGAGTTCTGGTGTAAACTGCAGCGAAGACTGTACTCCAAGTGGTACAATCTTCCCCTCGGGGGAGCCATCTCTATTGGCAAGCAAATTGTTAATATTCTGTGTTTGTCCTGCGCTCCCGTATGGGGAATAAACACTTCAAGCTGCCCTCTTTTCTGTGCTATTGAGAACAGAATTTGCTCCCGACTGGTGGGAACTTTTCCCATAACAGCATTCAGCTTTTGAGGGCTTTAATTCGTAGCAGCCAATTGTGGTTGTGAAGCCTGAGCTGTCCGCGCAGGGTTAACTGTGAGTGTTGGCATAATGAACTATGTGAGGTTTCTGTAAATATATACTAGATCTTTGTATAATAATGTTATTTATGTTGCATCTAAATTCTCAAGATTAGAATGCACTGTATAAGCAGCTAGAACCGGCCAGGTTGCTCCTTGTTATATGGCTGTTAGGATCATTCTCAACATTGCTAAGTTAGCATGAGCTCGGCTGCCATGCTGCTACTTTTGCGCATGTTACTATATAACTTTATTTTGCAAAACTATGTTTGTGCCTTGCACATGAGAACTGTCTGCTTTCTGTGTTCTCTGCTTATTTCTGGAGTTTTGTCTGAACACGATGTGCAAGGTCGATAAACATGCCCCTTGACATTCTGTTCTGGTCAGTCCCTAGCACCTAGACAAAACATGCTAAACACAGCTGCAGAGATGCATGTTGTTCACAGACACTTGGAGATAGACCTTTTCTTGGAGAAGAGCTAAGCTGTTCCTATGATGTAAACCTACCATCTAGGCTCAAAGGTATGGGGTCTGCTGACAAAGCCCAGAGATCTTCCTTTCTATAATAAACTTCAGCTTATCAGCGGGAAGGTGGTTAGGCCTTATAGTCCTATTTCCACTGTCTGTATATGATGACATTCCCCTTTATATTCTATGGTATTGTAGCTAGGGGTGGGCGCCAAATTCCGTTCCGCTTGCGGAACGTGCAAAATTTCGACATTTTCGCGTTCCGCGTGGAACTTGAAAATGTCAAAACTTCCACGATCCGCGGCAGAACGAAAGCATCTTCGTACATAATTGGCAGGGCAGGATTCTTTCTGGCACAGTGCTCCTGTCACACAAATTAAAGCTCAACAGGAAGCACATACAGATATAAATAAAGCGTGTGCCCGAGTTTAAGCTCAAATTCAGTAACTCATTAATCAACCCAAAATAATTGTGAGCTTTGTCGAGGCTGGGGAGGTGTGCTTTCTCCCCATATCTACCCTCGAAAATTAGCTGTGATGCTTGATGGAAGCATTTGCATCATTGACTTTCACAAGCGCAATACCCATGCAGTTCCTGTGACTAGGAGCTTCTTTCTCCTCATCTGCTGCTCTGATCGGTCTCTGACCTTTTATAAACACAAGAGGCATGTAAACTCGCATAAAAGGCAGCCCTGCCCATTTAGCCCCGCCACACACACTAGCAGTGTGCACCGTCTTCCCACCCTTTACCCACAGCTCACTCAAGGGACCCTGGCACCCTTCGGTGCGATGGCAAAGTTACACATACATTGTCACCGGAGACAACTCTTTGGCCCTTTACGCAGCTGTAGTGTAGGAAAAGCACTATACATTTACCCGCTTGCAGCCGTTTGTGGGGTCAGACTTGGATACGGTTACCTGCAATAACTCGGCCATTGTGGAACTTTGTGGACCCGTAGAGGAGAGCGCCTAATTGGGACAGTACGGCAGCAGAAGAACATCGCAAGCGGGACTGCGAGGTCCAGCCTGCACAGCGCGTCTATCACCGCTGCAGCTGGGGCCTCTTCCCGCCCCCTCCTCCCAGTAGCTGATAACGGCTAGCGGCCCCGCTCCGCGGGAGCCGCTTGCAGCCGTTTGTGGGATCGGACTTGGATACGGTTACCTACAATACCTCGGCCATTGTGGAACTTTGTGGACCCGTAGAGGAGAGCGCCGAATAGGGACAGTACGGGAGCAGAAGAACATCGCAAGCGGGACTGCGAGGTCCAGCCTGCACAGCGCGTCTATCACCGCTGCAGCTGGGGCCTCTTCTAGGACCATGGATGAGTTTATTACTAGGGCTGCTGTTGCGTTGGATCGAGAGATAGCCCTCACTGAGAAATGGTTGTCTACCGATCCTTTCCTTCTTAAACGCTCCTCGTTAGGCACCATTAGGGATGCAGCCAGCCCTGTGCAGACTCCCGTCTCTCTAACCTCGCCAGGTAACCTGGGGGTGAGGGGGAATCTGATCCATCAGATGCTTGCACCTCGGTGGCACTTTCCATCATGAGTTCCCTATCGGAGGTTAGCCCAAATTTTTTTTTAATTAATCCACAAATTTCACTTACTGAACGGGGGAAAAGGAAGCATGGGGGGGTCCACAAAAGGGCAGATGTCCTAAAGTTACAAAAACTTCAAATAGTAGAGGGCCTTCTGCCCCTCTCTTCCAGCCTAGTTCAGATAAAACGACAGCCATTTATGCCGGCCTTGGGAAGCATCCCCCTGACTTGTCTTCACGTCTGTCATTGCTTGCACAGCTTCCTGACAATATGTTTGATAAGATAGAGCCTCTTCCCGCCCCCTCCTCCCAGCATCTGATAACGTGCAATGAGGTAGCACTTACTGATTAGCCAGTAGAAAGTACTCCAGTTGAGTACAGGTATTACACAAAATGGTGGCGTCTTCTTGGATAGATGCAGGGCAGGATTCATTTTGGCACGATGCTCCTGGCACAAAAATCAAACCTGAACAGGAAGCACTTACAGATATAAATAAAGCAGGTGCCCGAGATTAACCTCAAATTCAGTAAATCATTATTAATCAGCCCAAAAAAATTGTGAGCTTTGTCGAGGCTGGGCAGGTGTGCTTTCTCCCCATATCTACCCTCGAAAATTAGCTGTGATGCTTGATGGAGGCATTTGTATCCTTGACCTTCACGAGCGCAATCCCCGTGCAGTTCCTATGACCAGGGGCTTCTTTCTCCTCATCTGCTGCTCTGATCGGTCTCAGACCTTTTAGACAGAAGAGGCATGTGAACTCTCATAGAAGGCAGCCCCGCCCATTTAGCCCCCGCCACACACACTAGCGGGGTGCACTGTCTTCCCGCCTTTACCCACTATGATGGACAGCTCACTCAAGGGAACCCCGGCGCCCTTCCGCGCGATGGCAAAGTTAACACACATTGTCCAGTGATGCTTGATGGAGGCATTTGCATTCTTGACTTTCACGAGCGCAATCCCTGTGCAGTTCCTGTGACCAGGAGCTTCTTTCTGCTCCTCTGCTGCTCTGATCAGTCTCTGACCTTTTATAAACACAAGAGAGGCATGTGAACTCGCAAAGAAGCCCCGCCCCCAAAATCTCCGCGAGCACGCAAAATTCCGCGTGTTTGCAGAGATTTTTTGCCGTTTCACGATATATTGCTAGAGGCAATTTCGCAAAATCCGCCCACCCCTAATTGTAGCAATACTTAATGTTTTAGGTTTATGCATTTTGCTGCTGCTAGTGGCTCGTATTCTGCATTATAGAGCACGATAGTTAAAATAAATATTTTAAACTATACAGTGACTCTGACAATACTTATTGTGGACAAGTACGAGTGAGTGAGCGATGGGGTATGTCTTGCTACCGTGATTCTTAAGAGAACTGGGAGTGTTGTGTTCTGGGTTGTCTAATCATTTGTAGCTTTGTGATTATGTCGGAGAACAAATGAGACACTATCGCTAGTTGGCTTGGGGATTTTGGGTACTAAGGTGGTAGGAAGGTAGCCCATCAGAGCGGTAAGAGAGGGGACCCCCCTGATTGGAATAGCAGGAGGGCTCCTGATGAGCCGCCTGACCCCCAGACTGGTCACTGCCTGACTTCAAAATGGCACCGACATCACACAGCGCGAGGCAGTTAGACTGCACTATGCTTCAGCTTTCCACCCCGAGATTGGGGTGAGCCACAGCAGCAGCAGACGTAGCCTACCCAACAGAGGTCCCACAGCAAGAACCACAGTAAACAGCTTTGTTTTTAGAGCCTAGGAGGCTCCAATGCTTGGGCATAATGCATGTGATGGTGTGTGCATGTATTTGAGTCTTTTTGTATTAGAGCATGGGATTGTATGTGTGCGTGTGGATGTTTCTGAATGTGCGCCCTCTGTTCGTGTATGAGAGTGTGTGCTTGTGCATGTCTGTGCGTGTGATGGTGACGCTGGATTTGTTATTTTCTGGCGGCCGCTGTCCTGGATATTGACTTTATCTGCCTGATGCCTGACCTTAGGATGGCCACTAGTGTACCGTACAGTCCCCTGCCTGACCCCAAGATGGCTTCCATACTGGTCCCCTACACATTGTTTTACTTCCCTGGGACAACAATTGGACATTGACCAGACCTTGAACCTATCCCCTAACCTGCCTACACATCAGGACTTGGAATCTGCGGAACTTACCCCAGACTGTGGAGACCTAGCGATTTGACTGATGCCCGGTGGAGCTACCATATAGCTAAAGAGGAGATAGGTTGTGGATTCCCCCCTCCCTGCTGTCACTTACCCAGCCGGACCTTGGGCAAATTTTTCCCTCCTCTCTACGTCCTATCTTCCCCCTACCCCTTTACCCTATCCCCTTACCCTTCCTTGCTCTATTCACCTTGTCCCCTATGTTCTTTAAATGCTTTTCTTGATACTTATGTAACTTTAACTGAAGTAAATTGCAACATTATTGTCCCTCATGTAAAGCGCTCTGATTCCATCGGGTCTAGCTAGCGCTATATAATACTCATTAATTAAATTTGTTCCCATTTAGTACTCTTTCTCTCTTTGTCTACCTCTCTAGTTCCTAGCTCCTATCCACTCTCCCCTGAATCTCTCACCTTGCCTGCTAGTCGGCATAGCCCCCTGTCCTTTGTGCCCTTTGACTAAGCACTCCTTCTCCCCTTGTTGGGGAAAGATCCAATATTTATACTCTGGAGTCTCAGCGTACCCGCTGAGAGAGTCCACTGCGCCAAGGAAGCCACTCACAGCTGAGGTATGGTATGGCACCCCTTGCCAAAGCACTCCCTCTCCCCTTTTTGGGGAAGGATCCAGTATGTAGGCCTTGGAGTCTCAGAGGCCCCTCTGAGAGAGTCCACTGCTAAAAAGGGAGTTTCCCGCAACAGAGATAGGGAAGTGATACCACTTCCCCTGGGATCACAGCTTACTGGAATTTGGACGTTGCTTCGACTCATCTACCGGTTTGTGTCCCCGTCGCCCTTCCCCTCCTCTTTCCCAGCAGTGTCCTTCAGCCTCCCCTCCTCTTTACCGCCTTCATTATCTGTCTACTTCCCCAGCTCCTTCCCCCCTCCCCTGAATCTTTCTCCTTGCCTGCTTTTCCCCTTACGTATTTGTGCTTATTGTTTATCTTGACCTTACAAGTAACTATGTTGCCATGCTCTAATAACTGTGTGACCTTTATAACGATGTAACCTGTAACTATGATCTGATGCTCATGTAAAGCGCTCTGATACCTCTGGGTCTAGCCAGCGCTATATAAAACCTTTAAAATAAAAAATTGCTCCTTAACATTGAGGTCCTGTTTTCCTGCGCATAGTTCTGTGTATGTGCAGAATCCCCGCAACATCCTATTTTACTAAGCAGACCTAGTCTCACAATTTCTACAATATGGTGAGGGCACCTGTAAACCAATTTATGTGTTCTTGGTGAGTGCACCAAATTTCTGTGTCCAAGTATGGAAAGTATTCCTTTGGTGTTTCATCTTCAATGTAAGTGTGAAACTATTTTGTGCGAGCATCCACAGGCGGGAATATAACCCAAGAGTAGAATTTTTCTGTTCTGAATGCTTCGTGTGCCTCAACCACGGAGGTTCTCTCCACCTGTTGCCTGGAGGTCGTAATTTACTAATTTCATAGTAACTGCGTGTCTGCAATTTTCTGTAAAATTTAGTCTACCTTCTTGTTCTTCAATGTCCTCCGCTTGTTTATTCCTTGTTTAAAAAAAAGAAAAAGCATTTTAAATAAATTAATTTATGGAGATAGTGTTAACACAATATGGGAGAATTGTTATCCTACAAGCTTGGATAACCTACAGCCAATACATAGGGTATACCTACTCAGCTGAGGTGGGTTTCCCTTCTCACAACGGACATCTCGGGTTTGAAGGTGAGTATGTATCTCTGAGAAAAGCACAACTGAGCTACTCAGATAAACTGTTAAATATGAACCCAACCAACGTTGACGTTGCTATGTCATGAAGCTTCTACCAATCCATAGGACCTGCGCATTCGTTTGGACAACGTAAACTTTGGGTAAGGTGCCTAGACTGATTTCAGGCACCCCCATAGGATACGGTGGCCTAGAGACCCACTAGCTCTCAGTGCCACCATGAGCCCCACTAATCTTACTTGGGTGCAAATAGTTTCCTACATCTACTGAACATGACAACCCTAATCCCTCAGGAATCGTGGCAATGGATGAGAACCTTTTGCTCAGTTACTCGGGCTTTCTTGTGCTGAGATAGATATACAGAGTACACCGTGGGATGTTTTCAATATAATTATTGTACCAGCTTTATTCTGTTATAGAATGTATGTGCTGCGATAATCAGCATACCGAAGCAGATTAATGTGATTTCAAGCACCAAAAGTGTAGATAGTAGATACAGTTCTACCATGGTGCTAGAACAGTTTATATATGCAGACATAGAAACAATGCAGTAATCACGCATGCTCCTACTATGTAATCCCTATTCTAATTGTAAATGGAGTGTGTGGAGGTGTGAAGCCAAGAATCCCACCAAGGGACGATCCAACCCCATTACCTGGCGGGAGAGAAAGTAAGAGCCCTTCTTGGTCATGAACTGGATACCTCCTTGGTGTCAGCTGAATTGTCTTCTCCGCTAATCTATTGGGATACTGATTATTTATAATAGAAAGCAGCCTTGAGATGTACATGTAGATTAGCGAAGTTATGGATATGTAGATAACTCTGTCGCCCGTGGATGCAGATAGAACAACATTTGTACATAGTTTTAAAGAGGCCTTGTACATGATGTTCGAGGCATTGTTATAAAGTTGTGCAAAGCTAGATGTGTAAACAAAGTAGTTTCAGAGAATCTATTCCAACATTGTCATGTATGGAAATATGTGCAAAGGTTCAGAGCAGAAATGTTGTTGTAAAAAAGAGGACAATGTAAGAAATTAGCAGCTTCGCTACATGGGCCTAACCCGTGAACATAACATGTCACTTTGGTGGTATCCTGGTCCTGAGCAGGTATGTCTGCCTTACTGAACCTGGCCCAGGGGTTATTCGAAGAGGCAGGTCTTCAGCTTCTTGCGGAATTCAAGAAGAGACCAGGAGGATCTGATGTATGGTGGGAGGTCGTTCTGTGTATGGGTGGGATGTGCGTGAGTTTGAGTACACCAGGGTGGACGAGTCTGGATGGGTGGTGGAAAGAGCTGGGGCTATTCAGGTGGGCAGGGCTTATGTTGTGTAATGGCTTGAAAATGTGTGTGAGGAGTTTGAACTGAGCTAGTTTGTTTATCTGGAGTCATTGGAGTTCCCTGAGGTGTGGTGTGATGTGCCTTTTTTGTTGGGGTTTGAGGATGAGTCTGGCTGCAGAGTTCTGGATGGTTTATGGGCTTCTGGTGAGATGCTTGGGGATTCCGGCTTAGAAGGTCCAGTTTGCAGCTGACAAGGATGGGAGTGACATTTTTTTCTGGTGTTACTTAGGAGCCATTTAAAGATCTACCTCAGCAGCTTCAGGATGTGGCAGCAGGATGCAGTGATGGCATTGACTTGTAGGCTCATGTCCGAGAGGGAGCATATTTTTTTTTGTGTCAAACAGCATAGGAGAAGATGTTGATGTCAGGTGTGCGAATGACATTTGCCAGCGTGGTCATGTATTCATTGAAGATGTTAGGGATGATGGATGAACCTTGAGGTATTCTACAAATGAGTCTGCAGGCTTCTGCGGAGTTTGGTGCGAGGCTGACAGCTTGAGTTTGGTTCATCAAGAAAAAGGAGATTCAGCAGAGACCGGCTCCTTGAATCAAATCTTGTGGAGGTGGCTGATCAGGATGGTGTGTGAGACCATGTCAAATGCTGTGGGAAGGTCCAGGAGGATGAAGTCTGCAGTGTCTGTCTGTCTAGGATCATATGGATGTCGTCTGAGGCAATGATGAGTGCAGTTATGGTGCTGAATTTGGGTGTGATGCTGGTCTATGTGGCATCCATGAGCTGGTGGTTGATGAGGTGGTCAGTCAGGTGTCTACTGAGATAATGGCCCGGTAGGGTAGGAGGGAGATGACTCTGTAGTTGCTGAGTGTGGCATTTTTTATGGAAGGTTTTATTGAGCAGGGACGTGGCCGTGGAGTTTTTTCCATGTGGCCTGGAAACTGGCTGAGTTGATGGAGGGGCTGTGGACAGGTTTTAGAGCTTTGCTGATAGGTAGGAGTCCTTTGGTGAAGTTGTGGTGGGGGCTCCAGAGAGAATGGTCTTTATGGTGGCGGCGAGGACGGCAGGCCATGAGGTCAATGTCCGTTGTTTGAGAATGATGGAAAGTTGTGTTGTGATGGAGATGTGGCCTGGTGGAGGGTTGACTCTGCAGTATATGGATGGAGGTGGTCTTGTTGCAAAGAATTCTATGTGTTTGTTGCAGAGGTCTTTTGAGGGGGTTTTATTGCTGGAGGTGGCTGCTGGTGAGATGAAGTCACTGCTATTGATTCTGGCTTTAATACAGTCTGAGAGTGGTGTGTGCTTGTTGTTTTCCTGATCTGTTGGGGGTGACGTCTCAAGGCGGATTTGAACATTAGTTTCTCCCTGAAGTGTCAGCTCATTCTCCACTAATGCTTCAGTTGCTTGCCGTGATGTTTCATTAACCTAAGTTCTTCTGTGTACCAGCTGGCTTGTGGTTGGGCCCTTGACATGCTTCGCTTGATTGGCGCCAGGCTGTTGGTGCATGCATTGATCCAGCTGTTGAAGTTCTTCATGTCTTCATTCAGGTAGCTGTTGTGATCCAGTGGCTGCACACATAGAGTGGAAGCCAAGTCCGCCTTTGGGATGGTTTGCCAGCTTTGGTGGGCAAGTCCATGTTTAGTGGGTCTACTGTGCTGCAGGAGTGTTTTGTTGAAACTGAAGAGGGCGCGGTCTGTGCAGGTGATAATTGATGGCTTATTTAATATGATGTTGCTGGAAGGAGGTGAAAATCTAGTACAGGTGTCCAGAGGCATGAATGTGTCACCTGATCATGTCCTTGAATATGTTGACTAGACCTCTGGACTTGTGCTGCCAGTCCTGCCTTACACTCTTGTAGCTGGCGGGAAAGGCTGTAGTGATGTATGATACCAAAGTTAGGTGCAGAAATGTTTCAATAAGGAATAAAAAGTGTGCATGTGGTTGTGCAGAAAGTCCTAGATCTCTGTGGCGTATTTCAGGTGTTGAAGAGCATGCATGAGAGTGCTGGGTGCTGTACTGTGTGGGTGGTGTGTGGTCTGTGTGAGTCTGTGAAGGGTGGAATTGTGTGCTGTTTGTGTGTAGGTTGGGGGGAAGTAGATGTAGGAGAGTGCAAGAGTATGTGCAGAAGGCTCACGAGAGTGCTCCCTTGGTGGTGTATGGTGAGGAGCAATGCTGTGGGCTGTGGCCGGGGTTGAGGGCACGGAGGGTCTGGGTGTGAGTAGTACCATGTTTCCTGGTGCTGGGTGTGGCCCTGGCACTAACTAGCCCAGCCAGGCTCTTATTTGACGTGCCAATAAGTAGGTCCTGGGTGGGGGTGGGAGCAATGGGGGCGGTGAGTAGGGTCGGCAGTGCCCCAGGAAGGAGGAGATCGGGATGGAGGTAAAGAGCGCTGGAAGATGGGGGGGGGGAGGAGGCGGAAAAAACAAAGACTACAAAACAGAGCAAAAGGGGCAAAAAGACAAAGTGCATAGGGCAGAGCTAAGCGGCACCAAACGGAGAACAGAAGCTGCAAAACCAAGTGCACACAAGCAGTGTAAAAGAGACAAAAAAGAGAGCAACAACGGCACAAAATAGAGCAAATGTATCAAACCAAGAGAGAAGAGGCGCACATCTGAGGAGAGACTTAACTGAAGCTCGCTGATCGACTCGAATTTGCAATTTGGGAATTAAAATAGCTTCTGGGGGAATTGTGAATTGTTAGTAATGCTTTGCTGCTCATATTTTTTTTTAAATAATTTTTTGCACATCAACCAATTTCAGTGGTTTTTTAACCCTTTATCACCATTAAATTGTACCTCACCTGGGGCATGTATTACGGCGTTCTGAGCTCTTGTGGGACTCGTTTTTGGTCCCGGGCGACCATCTTGGAATTGCCGCGAGCTGACGGAGGTCAGTGTTCTAGTGTTTGCACGACCACTGGCACTGTTACTACTTAAGAGCCATGGTATTGATGTGCAGCGGATTCGCGCAGCGGTCGCGCCAATGTCGCGACAAAGCCGCGACAAAGGCAAGACCGTCTGCGACCGTCCGAGACCTACCGGGACCAGGGGCCAGGAATCATGCCCATTTCTCTCCCCTCCCTAATTCTAACCTACATTACTCGGCAGATTACTTGCTCAGCTTGCAGGGAAGGAAGGGTGAGGATTGTAAGCTATTATGTCCATTAGCATCCGACTCTCGGTGCAGTGGTTGCAATTTTGGCTTTAATAACTCCAGCTTGAATAACACACAACACACGCGGATAATAATCGTACAATTTTTGGAGCATTAACTGCCGCTCCCTACCAAAACACGGGGAGGATGTGTTTAATCTGTTACATAGTGAAGGACCTGATGCGATCTTCCTAACGGAAACGTGGTTGAATGATAGTTCAGGTCCTGATGTGGCAGGTGCCCTCCCTGATAATTACTCAATAATAAGGAGAGACAGAACTCCTAGGAAGGGTGGTGGAATCGCGATTATTTATAACAAGAACTATTCATGCAAATTTGAGGATTTTCCTCTACAGGAGTGTGAAGCAGCCTTGTTCAAACTTATGCTTTCTCCCCAACTCACCTTATCCGGGGCGTTGATTTATTGCCCCCCAGGACCAGCTGGTGCCTGGGTGCCCCAGCTGTCAGACCGGTTGGCCCCCTGGCTACTTAAGCTAGCCAATTTTACCGTTTTGGGAGATTTAAATCTTCATTTAGAAAACTTTGAGTGCCCAGCAAGCAGGGCGCTCATTGCAGACCTTTCTGCATTGAATCTTCCTCTTTGCAATGAGGGCCCCACACATAGAGCGGGTCACCTGCTGGACCCTATTTTTTCTAATTTTCCTGGCATTAAATGTTCACCTGTATTACCATTGAGTTGGTCTGACCACTATGCAGTTAAATTCCAATATAGTAGTGCCACTGTGCACTGGCTCCCGGTCAACAAGAGAATCACCTTCTGTCTCCTCACCCACGCACACAAGGCCCTACACAACCAAGGCCCAGGATACCTCAACAGCCGCCTCAACTTCTACGCTCCCACACGCCAACTTCGATCGACCAGCCACGCCCTCACCGCCGTCCCCCGCATCCGAAGAGCGACCACAGGAGGAAGGTCCTTCTCCTACCTGGCTGCCAAGACTTGGAACTCCCTCCCGAACCACCTCCTCCTGACCCAGGACCACCTCGCCTTCAGGAAGCAGCTCAAGACCTGGCTGTTCGAGCAGTAGCGGACCCCCCCCTCCCCTAGCGCCTTGAGACCCTCCGGGTGAGTAGTGTGCTATATAAATGCTGTGATTGACTGATTGATTGATTGATTGATTGATTGATTGCCACCCTGCCACCTCTGCTTCCTGAATTACCTGGTCGGTCTAGAAATTGGGGAAAATTGGATATTGCTAAATTTAATCAAATTTTGTTAAATAATGCCCCTGCACAGGAATCCATTTCTCTCACCTCTTTTAATACTATTTACAATTGGATTGCCTCTGCGGCCAATGCGTGCTTGCCACTGTCGGCTAAAAAATGTAATGACCATCGCCCCCTACCCCATGGTTTACGGAGCAGTTAAAAATCGAAAAAAAGTATGTGTAAAGCGGTGGAAAGAAGGTGGAGAAGGAACTATGCTCCAGAGGCTAAACAGATTTACAAAGCAGCACTGAAAAAATATCATGCATTGTGCAAAAAGGCACGTGCTGAATATGTTTCATTGTCCATCTCGGGGGCAAAAAATTGCTTGCGGACTCTGTTTTCTATGGTTAAAAAGCTGGCAGGTGCTGGGACTTTACCCAGTCCGCCTATTCTTGATGAACTTCAATGTGATTCCCTAGCAGAGTTCTTCATAAACAAAGTTGAGCAAATATATCAGAAACTAATGGGAATTAATGTGTCAACCTCAGCCCTCCAGAACACTGCCCGGATGCATTCCGGTTCAGAAGGCCCGCGGTTAAAACTGGAGCAGTGGGATCTTTTGGATATGGGTTCCCTATTCAAAATTTTAATTAGTATTAAATCGGGTTCTCCTTGTGATCTGCCTCCAGCTACAGTGCTTCTTCAGATGGAACAACCTGCTCTTGAAGTAGTGATGGGGCTATTAAATGCCTCTCTTGGAGAAGCACAGATGCCCACAGTCTGGAAACATGCAATGGTCTTACCTTTGGTAAAAAAGCCTAATGCAGATCCGACCATGCCATCCAATTTTAGACCCATTTCCCTGCTCCCGAACTTTCTCGAAGGTCTTGGAGAAGCACGTTAATGGACAGTTATCCTTGTTTGTGGAAGCGTCTCAATTGCTGCACAACTCGCAATCAGGATTTAGAGCAGGGTTCTCCATGGAGACTACTTTGCTGGGCGTTACTGAGATGTTACACCAGGGCTTGGACGCTGGCAACATAGTTGCACTTATTTTGTTAGATTTAAGTGCCGCTTTTGATACGGTTTCTCATACCGTACTACTTGAATCTTTACAGGCACTGGGCATTGCTGGGACGGCACTTGGTTGGGTGTCTTCCTTTCTAGCAGAACTAACATTCCAGGTGTACTCCACCACGGCCACGTCTAAGTCTTATTCCTCCCCGTATGGTGTGCCACAGGGCTCTATTTGGAGCCCGTTGTTTTTTAATATGTATGTGCAACCACTAGGAATTATTGCGGAAGCGGCAGGGCTTGCATTGTTTTCCTATGCTGATGATACACAAATCATCTTTTCATTATCAGCAGGAGGGAATCAGGACCCTTCTAATTTGCAACTAGGATTGCAGCTTGGATGCAATTAAATTTGCTCAAGCTTAACGGGGAAAAGACAGAAGTTCTCATTTTTGGGAAAGAGTATGAACGCTGGGGCCACCAACATTGACCAGCGGAAATGGGACCTTTACCCACACCTTTCTCTCAGGCATGCAATCTAGGTTTGATCATTGACAATAAATTGTCAATGAAACAACAGGCAGTTCAGACAGCAGCCACCTGTTTTACCATCTTAAAAATGGCTAAAAAAAAATATCTGGATGCTCCCAAGGAACAGTCGGCCAGGCTTTAATAACATCTCGCCTGGACTACGGTAACATTCTCTTTCTGGGGTCTAACAGAGAGGTACTACGAAAGCTTCAGGTGGTGCAAAATTGTGCTGCTAGATTGCTCTGCGGCCTTCCCAGAATGTCCAACATGGGAAATACCCTGAGAGAACTGCATTGGCTCAAGGTAGAACTTCGCATAAAATTTAAAGCCTTATGCTATATGTTCAGAATAAAGATCGGCTCTGCCCCCAAATATTTACAAGATCTGGTTCATGAGTACCACCCCCGACGCCTGCTTCGTTCGTCATCAGGAGAACTGTTTAAAATCCCAAGGTTTAAACTGTCGAGAATAGGAGGCCGCTCCTTTGCTCTTCTCTGGCCAACCCTATGGAATTCCTTACCTGATGCGATGAGGAGGGAGAAGCTGTTTCCTGTCTTTCGGAAACAATTAAAACCCAGTTTTTTTAACCTACATTGCTGATTCTGCCTGTCTTCTAGCTCTGTTATGGCCTGCGCTGGGAAACCCTTGTTGGGTAGCTGCGCGCAATACAAAATAAAATAACATAAAATAACATAACAATATGAGAGAGACAGAGTGAGAGATTGAGATAGGGAGCGCAATTAGGAGAGGAGCGAGTTAGAAGCATCAAGGCGCTGGAGCCGGACCCGAAAGTGATGTAGGCATAGGTAAATCCTAGGGAGCTAGGACACCTGCTTAATCGTGAAACTAGAAGTCCCAGCATTATTTTTGCTACATGCTCATAAACAAGAACTTGGCAAAAACTACCCTCGTGAGATGTTGCCAGCTGACCTCTATGGAATCTCCTTGTCAGCATGGTCTGCCTGATTTGTACGTGCTGTATGCACTGCACACATTATTCAATGTGATCTCTGAACTCCCAATTAAACAAAGTAAGTAAACAATCTAGAACATCATGTGCCGAATTAAATTTGAGTATTGCACAAGGCGAGAGAATAATCTCAGGTGTTCTGTCTGATCCTGTTTATGGGACCTGGGCTGATACCATCTAGTACAGCCAAGACTGTCTTTTATTGTCTGGATATGGCAGATACCTCATATAATAACGAAGGTCATGGTCGTGCTACTAAACCTGGCTGTCCACCAATCAGATAAATGTGTATATTTTTAGCAGTTTTTCATACAGTCATATTGAATGGTAACTTACAACATTTGGAGCTTCATTTGCGTTCGGCCTGCTACTCGCAGAGCATAGATCGCCTTTCTGGAGTACAAAGGTACATAGTGGGGAAGTGGCTTCCAGTGGCAGACAACAGAGATAGAGTGGAGGGGCAGTTGCAAGGGGTTCGGGGGTGGCAGGGGGACTGCACGGGGAGCACACTGCAGGGTGCTTATTAATAACATTTAGAAACATTTAGAAACATTAAAAGGCTTACCTGGTGCTGTCGGGTATCTCGTGCCCCTCTACGACCAGTTCCTGGTCCCAGCAGTCCCTGGGGCACCATCATAGACTCTCCATCCAATCCCCGCACTGCTCTGAAACATGAGAGCATTGTGGAGATTGACCTAAGTGGTCTGGATTAACACTCACTCAAGCACAGGGAGTCTGTGCCATTTCTCCAACAAGGCTGTGCAAGACAGCTGTGTTGGAGAAACCTACGTGCACATGTCAGTTTGGCAAGCCTGAGACGGCCGGCCAAATTGACATGCGCACCTACCACTACTTCTCCCTGCTCCCATGGCCCGACACCGCTTCTGCCTGCACATGCTGTCTCAGCCAGCAGCTGAAAAATAAAACAAAAGTATTGTTTTATTTTTCAGCTGCTGGCTCTAAACCAGTGGGGCAGCGCTCCTCCGCCATAGCGGAGGAGACTGCACAGGTGACTTCATTTTCGGGCGCCGCGGATGGACGAATAGGTCCCAGGAGGAACTAGACCGAACTACTCGGTCTCTTTCTCTGCCAGGCGACCCATGAGGCTTTTTACATAGAAATAACAGAAAAAGCTTGAGGGAATCCCCCTCTAACAGTTACAGCGCCTTAGCGTGCGCGACACATAGAGAAAATAACAACACTCACTTAAAATATAGTTTATTATTATTTTGCACTTTTCACCTCTCTTTGGTCCTGAGGAAAGCCAGCTTACAACAAAAGGCACTGGCTGAAACATGTAGACCACACTGGACGCTGGAGGTCATTGTAACTCTCCCTTAAAACGTCCTTTTGCCTTTTTAACCTGCTAACAGAGGCCCAGTCTATTAAATATTGCTAAACCCTCGGGTGCTGGGACCTCCTGGATAGCATTTTAATTTCTCACCTTCACACCCCTTCACTGCACACTCAGCAAAATACCAGCTCCGCAGTCACCTGGCGTTGAAGCACACCCGGGGCACATTCGGTGCCACTGTGGTGGGCCCGATGATGAAGCATGCCACCGACTAGGTCGGTGGGTGAGGGCTTTCAAAGGAAAACAGTGTTTTTTCCACATATTGTTACTGCTGACGTACCTGAGTCTCCAAACCTTTTCCCTTAAACTAGCTAGCCTTTATTGATTGATATATATAAACTGGGGATACAGGCTAGCTTATCTAGTCCTCTCTCTCTTGTTGATCTGTATATTCATATAATATGTGACATCTTCAGCCAGTCCATAATGATGAGAACATTGAGTGTACAGTTAAATTGTCTTTTATTCAGAAAGGCCCTGGCAGTACCAGCAACCCCTCACCACTGCCTTCCAACTGGCTTGCGCAAAAATCTATGTTGGTTGCATGACCAGGAGGATGGAACCTCTACAGGGGCATGAGGACAAGAGATAACAAGAACCAGGCAGTTTTTAAATGGGCAGGCAGTGTTTAAGTTTGAAAAATCTTTATTAAACATAAGAGTGCAATGGAAGCAAAATAACAAAGTACATTAGCAATATAAATCAGATTGCAGAAGTTGAAATACTATAACAAATTGAGGAAGGGAAAGCGGGAAGGAAGGAAAAGGGAGAGAGAAGGAGTCAAATAATAGTTTACAATATTGCCTTTAAAACAATATCATTGGACATATGAAAAACTTCCAATAAAACTGAGAAAGTATGCAAAAAGGATACATGATATAGAAATAAGTAATGAAGAAACATGTCAAGGAGGTTTGGGAACTTCTTCAGTACAAGGAGAGTGGAGTGGTAGCCCCTGAGCTGATTTATCTAAAAAGGAAGTAACAGGCAACCATAGCAAATCACGTTTAATGACACTAGTGATAGGATGTATATAAGCTCTATCCAATCTATGATTATAGCAAACACCATACCACCAGGCTTGAAAGGAAATATTTGAGTTGTCTTTCCAGGATTTGGTAATTTGTTGAAATGCCACTGCAAGAAGGAGGTCAACAATGGAGGTATTAGTAGGGATGGAGTACCATATATCCGAGAGACTACCTAGAAAAATGTGTGTAAAGGAAAGGGGGAATGGAGTAGAGAAAATATTATTAATTTGCTGCCATACTTTGGACCTGAATGTGTGAATCAATGGACAAGTAAAAAGCATATATTTAAGGTCAGCTATTGGGGCAGGACAAGACCGACAGGTTGAGGGGATAGAGGGATCTCTTTTATGTAGTTTAGCAGGAGTGATCAAAAGTCTATTATAAATAAAAAATAAAGTTTGAGTGATATTAGCTGCTCCAGAGGACTTCCTTAGTTTGTTCCAAATGTTGTGCCAAGTTAGAGTAGAGAACGATTCTGCTAAATCTAATTCCCAATCTTTTTTTTTTTGTTGAAAACCTTTATTTCGATAAAAGCAATACAGTTGCAGGCCTACAACCACAGGGGCCGGCCGTTGCTAAAATGAAACGGAAACACAAAATTGCATAGTTACACAGCTCTTCAGCCGGCAGCCCGGGGGCCCGGCAGCGGTTCCGCATATTATTCTGAAAAGACCTGTGGTGGTAAGCAGGATTAGTTATGAGGTTTCACATTTTACATATATATAAATAAACAATAAAAATGAACAGAAGAAAAAAAAAACAAAAAAAACTAGCGAGGCAAAAAGAGACTATACGGTGAGTGTCCGTCCCAGAGGGGGGGAAAGCCGTATCGGAAAATGATATGTACAGTGTAGATAAATGAGATCTTGGGAGGGGGGGACCGGGAACGAGTGATCACAGCATCAGCAGGAATATGTACCAAACAAGGAATGTGCGTTACGGGGACAGAGGTATTTCAGGGACATCCACAAGAGGAGGGGTACAGATCTCCCCGCGGTATAGGTTCCATTGGTTCCATATTCTCCCCCACTTCTTAGGTCTACCACGTGCAACATATACGTTTTTTTCCCCTAAACATGCACCAATCCATGTTTTCTTTCCAAGCTGAAATCGTTGGTGCTCTTTGGGATCCCCATAGTTGTTCTATGTCCCTCTTAGCTACCATGTTTCCAAGGGTAGCCCATTGCATCTGTGCCACATTATAATCGTTTGGTTCCCACACATTCAGTAAACAGCGTCGGGCCTCCGGCAACAACGAAACTCCCGTAACCTCTTCCATGACAGCATGCACACGATTCCAAAACACCACCACATCCGGGCACTCCCATATGATATGAAGGAAGGTAGCAATCAAACCACACCCACGCTTGCACAACCCATCCACAGAATAACCCATGCGCAACAGCCGGGGACCTGTGATATAGATACGATGTAGGATTTTTAATTGCACCAGCCGGAGACGGGCCGGAATCGCGACCTCTTTAGGAGAAGATATCGCAGCCTGCCAATCTTCATCGTCCAACTCCAGTCCATCGCCGGTCCAAGCACCCCGAAGCTGCAAAAGCAAATCCGATCGATCGTTAATACATTTTTTTGTATATTAGGGAAATGGTGCTATCCGGGACGTGCCCGTCAAGCACTCTGTCTTCGAGAGGAGAAGATTCCGGGATAATGGTCCCGGCCGGGAAAACCGAACCAAGCGCGTGGCGGATCTGCATATAACGGAAATGCTCTTATCACTAAGCGCATATTCCGATTTAAGCTCGTCAAAAGTCTTGACCCTGTTCTTGACCCAGAGATCCCTGACCCTACTAATACCAATGAGGTACCACTTCTCGAAGCCCTTCGTAGTCCAAAGAGTACCCAATCTCTCCGCAGCGTAAAGCGGGGTCGCTCTAGTCAATCTGTCCGACCACCCCATAGCTGCGTTTGCGCTACCCCACACCCGCACCGCGACCCCGGTGGGCCCAGTCAGTTTCTTTCCAGTAGATTTGGAGTATAGCGCCCTGTTATAGTTCCCTCCCGGCAGCTGCCATTTGTCCATTTCGAATGCGGGATTCGAAACGGGGCCGTACATTGCATGATTAATTGCACTTAATTGGGATGCCCAGTAGTAACGTTTAATGTCTGGCAGCGCGATGCCCCATCGTACCTGGGCAAAGTCAACTTCGCTAGGGCAATACGGGGACGCCCGCCCCATATCAACTTCCTCTGTAGTCTCTCAATCTCGCGAAAGTAACTGGCTGGTACAAAATCAAGCGTATTTTGGAGGGCATACAGAAATCAGGGTAGGGACATCATCTTGAAAAGAGCTGCCCTTCCGACTGGGGACAGCGGCAGGGCGCACCAAGCCGTCACGTCGGATTTAAGCCGAGAAGCGGGGTAAGCAGGTTCCGTTCATACCGAACCGCGAGGTCTAGTGATATAAAGATCCCCAGATATTTAAAACCGGCATGTGAGATCGGTATAGGGCAGACACGTGGCAAGGGGGTACTTCCCCGGTGAGTGAATAAATACTAGATTTAGCCCAGTTGATAACTAGACCAGAGTTCGTCCCAAACGAACTAAGTACGTCAAACAGTACCCCCAGGGACATCCGAGGGAAAGTAATATATAGCAGAATGTCATCTGCGTATAGCGATATGCGGTCTTCGAAGTCGGGGGACCACCTAATGCCTTTAAGCGACGGTTCCCACCGCAGCCAAGCTGCAAGGGGTTCTAAGGCAAGCGCGAAGAGCAATGGAGATAGAGGGCACCCCTGTCGCGTACCCCTCCCAAGAACAAAGGATTCCGAGACTCTGCCGTTAACCACCACCTGGGCCAGCGGTTCTTCATACAGGAGTTTAACCCAACCGATAAACCCAGGGCCAAAACTGAATTTCGCGAGGGCCGCCCACAAATACGGCCATTCCACAGTATCGAAGGCCATCGTGGCATCCAAGGCGACCAAGATGGCCGGCTCGCGCAATGACTCCGCTCTCGCCAGGACGCCATGGAGACGACGCAGGTTAAGCCCGGTGTTACGGTGGGGAATAAACCCAGACTGATCCGGGTGTATCAGGTCGCCGATCATCTTTATCAGCCGGTTTGCCAGAAGTTTTGCTAAGATCTTAGGTTCGACATTCAAGACCGATATCTGTCTTTATGAATAACAACAATGGACGCTAGTCTCTGATCTTGGGGAAGGGACCCGACATCTCACGATTCTAGAAACATCTGACGGAGGTGCGACGCCATTTTGTCGGGACACAACTTGTACAGTTCGATGGGGATGCCATTCGGGCCCGTAGCTTTCCCCGAGTGGATGGAGCGGATAGCGAGCGCTATTTCATCGTTGGAAAATTCTAAGCATGGGCGCAAAATCCGTTCCACTCGCGGATTTTCGGCAAATTCGCAATCCGCGAACTCCCCCGAATTTGCTGAGAATCCGCGAACGGAACGGATCCGGGGGGCAAAAGTTTAAGCTTGAAGCTTGTAACTATTTTAGAATGGCGCCGGCAAGCTGCCAGCGCCATTCTAAAATAGTTACTAAGTTAGCTTCAACAGGAAGCACTAATAGAAGCAGGTGCTCGAGTTTAACTGAATTCGAGCACCTGCTTTATTTTATCTATTAGTGCTTCCTGATGAAGCTAACTTAGTAACTATTTTAGAATGGCGCTGGCAGCTTGCCGGCGCCATTCTAAAATAAAACAGGAGAGGGGAAGAGGGCAGAAGGGCACAAAGACGAGTGTGGCAGAGGGCAGAAGGGCACAAAAACGAGTGGGGCAGAGGGCAGAATGGCACAAAAACGAGTGGGGCAGAAGGGCACAACAACGAGCGGTCTCGCAAATAAAACCCCGCAAACACGCGAAGCGCCCCGCGAACACACAAAGCGCCCCGCGAACACACAAAGCGCCCCGTGAACACGCAAAGCGCCCCGCGAACACGCCCAAAAAAATCTCACAAATTCGCACAAATTCGGGAATTGTGCGGATCGTGAATTCGCAAATCCGCAAATTCGCGAATTGCCAATTCGCAAAATTCACCCATGCTTAGAAAATTCCACCTCCATAAGCTCTTTGTCTGAATCAGACAAGCTAGGCAATTCGATATCTCTGAGCAACAAGTGCGAGTCCTCCTCCGGTCTGTCTGAGACCGGTGCATACACCTTTTGAAAATGGTGTGCGAAACCCTCCACTATCTCAACAGGATCCACAACACGTACTCCATCCGCTCTCTCAATAACAGGCACAACACAATTCAGTCTTTCCTTTTTATCCAACCAGGCAATCAGTTTCCCCGCTTTATCTCCAACATCATACAGTCGCCCCTGTTGCTCACGACTCATAGCCTTGGCCGCATCAGTCACCAGAGCTCTATAATCAAACTGTTTGAGGGATAAAGAGTGTAATTTATCCTGTGTGGCTCCAGATTGCAGCTCTTCTTCCAAGTCAGTGATTTCGGTCTCCAGTCGTACAACCTCCTCATCCTTACTTTTCTTTGCACAAGCAATCAAAGACAAAGTTAGGCCACTGATTACCGTCTGAAAGCCTCCCATAGTGAAATGGAGGAAGACACCGACCCTACATTTTCAGTGAAATAATGATCCATGGACTTAACCACACCAGCCCTGGTTCTGGGATTGCGAAGGTGCCAGGGATTAATCGGAGCCACTCGACCCTCCGCTCCCAGCTGTATATCAATAGAGAGCCAAAGTGGGGAGTGGTCCGAGATACCTCTGACTAGGTGTCTAACTTCTCTAACTGAGATGGCCTGCGCCGCAGGAACAAGGACATAATCGAGCCTAGCAAGGCTCCCATGTGCGCCCGAGGGAAAGGTGTATTTTGCCTGTCCGGGGTGCAGAAGCCTCCAACAATCCACCAGGCCCAGTGTTTCCAGGAAGTTACCCAGCCAAGATTGTGATCTCGCAAGATCCCTGGGGGGGGTTGCGGTCCTCTCTACCACAGACAACAGAATTAAAATCACCACCCACAACCAAAATACCTTCGGGGAGCCCCAACACCACCCCTCCCAAATCGGAAAACGTTGTAGTTTGTAAACCTGGCGGGACATACAAAGAGAGTATGGAGATCATCTTCCCCTCCCACCTGCCCATGATAGCAGCATATTGTCAAGTATAGTATCGTCTATTTCCAGGGGGAGGGAGTTCCTGACAAGAACGCCAGCCCCCCTCGACCCAGTAGTGAATCCCGAGAGCGCTACCAGACGATAACCTCGCCTATTCATTGCATGGTATGTGTTCCCTATCAAATGTGTTTCCTGTAACAACACTACATCAGGGGAAAGACGTTTCAAGTACTGCAATACTATCCCCCACTTTATCCTGTCTCCCAGACCGTTAACATTCCAACTTAGCACCCTCAGCCCCCTACCCCCCATCCCAGAGATGAAGACAGATTCCCTCCCATAACGAAACGGACACTAAAGTCAAAATATGCAGTAATACGTAGCCTCGAAACAAACAAATGTAAAACAAAGTCCCCCCCACCACCCCCAAAGAAATTCTCTGAACACCCCCCACCCTGCACCCCTGCGTTAGACCAAAAAGCCAACCCAACTTGCAGTGTGCCTGTCGCCCCAATATGAAACTAATCTACAAAAAGAGAAAAGACCCCCTGAAGGAGGAAGAGTCCTGGTTCCCCTACTGCCTCTGGGTATTTACGAATATATATACAAACTCAAAAAGTCATCGAACCACTGCTGCAAAGTCCATACAGCACGCATTTCGGTCGGCACTCACTCCTCCTGCACCAATGGGCCACCGTCAGCGCCCCCCGATTGCTCCGAGCGGTCACGATGCGTTGGTAGAGTATCAAGCCAGTCACTGACGACCTCGGGCCGGTCAAAGAAGAGCGCCTGTTCATTGTATTCAATGCGTATTCGGGCAGGGAAGAACATAGCGTATTTCAAGCCCATGTCTCTTAGTCTCCGTTTCACCCCCATAAATCCCATTCGTTGCTTTTGTACAGATTGTGTGAAATCCAGTTAGAAACCAATAGACACATTCTCAAATTTCGTGGGGCCATTGGCCCTCGACGCCTGCAGGATAGCGTCCCTGTCCCTGAAGTTAAAAATCCTGGCTATTATGGGCCGTGGAGGGGCGCCCTGTTTATGTTTCCCACCTGGAACTCGGTGAGCACGCTCCACTGCAAAAAAGTTACTGAGGCCCTTAGGGGCCAGATGGTTCAATATCAGGACCTCTACTAGGAGATCTGTCGTTAATACATTGGACTTCTCCGGAACCCCGATGATACGCACATTGTTGCGCCTAGCTCGACTTTCGAAGTCATTGAGCCGACGGGCAAACAAATCATTAGAGGACCGCAGATTACGAGGGGCCATTGGCCCGCGACGCCTGCAGGATAGCGTCCCTGTCCCTGAAGCTAAAAATCCTGGCTATTATGGGCCGTGGAGGGGCGCCCGGTTTATGTTTCCCACCTGGAACTCTGTGAGCACGCTCCACTGCAAAAAAGTTACTGAGGCCCTTAGGGGCCAGATGGTTCAATATCAGGTCCTATACAAGGAGATCTGTCGTTAATACATTGGACTTCTCCGGAACCCCGATGGTACGCACATTGTTGCGCCTAGCTCGACTTTCGAAGTCATCCAGCCGACTGGCAAACAAATCATTAGAGGACTGCAGATTACGAACTTCTGTTTGAAGATCGGACATGTCGGTCGTGAGACCGATCAGTCCTGATCAAGTTGACATCGATAGCCACCGTGTCAAGCTTTGAAGCCAATGTTTCGTTTTGCTGGCCCATAGATGTCTTCATGCTTGCAATGGCGCCCATGACGTCTTGCAGGGTCAATTCTTCCGTCGCTGTGGGGCCATCCCCGGTCTCATCCAGAGCTTTACCAACACCACTGGGGGATCCTTTTGGATGAATGTAGCGGTCCATAATATTGGATTGGATGGCACCCACTCGGTGCGTGACTTTGGTGGTCCGCTTCTCGCTGTCTGGCTTGCTCGCCATATTGAGCGACGCGCCCTGAAGGGGCCTTTGGGACCTGGTTTGAATGGCTCCTCACAAATCTGACTTGTAAAGTCTAGAGACGAGGGGCAGAGGCAAAGTCAAATGGCGGCTAGTGACGACAGACAAAAACCAAAAACCAAACCGAAAGTACTTCAGGGGCACCAGTCGACTTCCACCGGCCGTTGTTGTTCAATTGCGACCTGGGTGTCTCGGGGACTCAAATCCCGGGCTGCTCATCGGTGTAGGCCGCAAAAGTTCGAAGTGGAGTAAGTCCGGTTCCCGGCAGCCAAATCGATTTCTGAAAAGAGCTTCTGTGTCAGCAGGGTTATATCCATAAGAACCCGTCGTCTATATCAGGATCCGTGACAGGATATACGCGGGAGGCGGCAAGGGTCTCGGGCGCCCTGTGCTCACGCGCGCATCTTGGATGCGCGCTAAGCTCCTCCCTCTCCTAATTCCCAATCTTGTTCAATTTTGGATTTATTTCTAGTAACAGAAACGTCTCGTAATTTATTGTAAATTTGGGATGCAGAAGGGGAAGATTGCAGAAAAGGAATAGAAAGAGGAAAAGATTTATTGCAGGAAGTAGAGGATGAAAGAGAATCATAACTTGATTGAGCTGCTGCGCTCAGAAGATAGTATTTTGGACGAAAAGACAAAGGAAGAGAGAATTGAGATTGAAGAGAAGGAAAGGGGATACAAACCCCATCGTGAAAAAGTTGATGGGTCCACAGGAGACCACAATCTCTCCAATCTTTCCAGAAAATGGTTCTATTGTGGATTTTAATAAGGGGATTGTACCAAAGAGATGATTGTAAGAAATGAGCATGATCGTTCAAATCATCTAAAAATAAAGGGGTAAAAGATTTCCTGATTTGTTTAAGAATAGGAAGAGACATCTTTTGTGGAATAGAAGATAAGGAGACAAATTCTTTAAAAGAGAAGGGATGAAAAAAGGAGGATTCAATGCCAACCCACAAAGGTTGATAAGAAGTATCTAATGGTTGATCAGACAACAAAGGGATAGAGTGTGTAAGAAAGAAAGAAGTATGATAAGAGGAGAAGTCAGGAAAATTAACTCCACCCAGATGTTTAGGGCATTTAAGTTTAGCGCCATGAAACCTCTGGGTGCCCGTGCGCTTTACAAATCCCGAATAACATTACATAACATAACATCCTAGGTTTCTTATGATACCATAGAAAATGAGATAATGTAGAGTAGATATTCTTATAACAAGATTTCGGCAGATTAACTGGAAGATTGTAGAGAAAAAACAAAATTATTGGAACCAACATCATTTTAATAGAGTCTAATCTACCCCACCAGGATAAAAATAAAGATGCCATCTAGAAGTAGAGTCAACAAGAGTAGTTTGTAGATTTTTCAAATTAAGAGCAACAGTGTCCTTAAGTGAAGGGGTAAACCATTGACCCAGATATTTAATTTTAGTAGGATTCCAGTGAAAGGAAAAGGCCGAAAAATTTGCATGGAAACAAAATTTATTAAGGGGAAGAATTTCACATTTGTCAACATTAAGTTTATAACCCGATACCAATGCATTTTCAGAGAGAAAAGTTGGAATAGAAGTTTGGGGATTAGAAATTAAAAGAAGAATATCGTCTGCATAAGCAGAGAGTTTCAAATGTTTATCGCCATATTGGAAACCAGAAATGTCTTTATTCATTCGGATTTTTAGTAGAAAAGGTTCAAAAGCAAGAATAAAAAGGACGGGAGAAAGAGGACAACCTTGACGAACACCACAGAATAAAGGGAAAGAAGAAGATACGAGACCATTGGCAAATATAAAGGATCGGGAAAAAGAGTATAATAGCGATATGTATGAAAGGAATTTAGGGCCAAAACCAAACCAGGTAAGAGTAGAGAACATAAACTGCCAATTGACCCGATCAAAAGCTTTTTCAGCATCTAATACTACAGCAGCCAGGGAATGAGAACAGGCATGGGCTTTGCTAAGAACGTTAAAGAAAAGGCGAGTATTATCCGAAAGATGACGACCTTTAATAAAACCGCACTGTTCTCTACCAATTAAATGTGGTAAAAATGAATCTAGACGGAGTGCAAGGATTTTAGCGAAAATCTTGTAATCAAGATTAATCAAGGAAATCGATCTATAGTTTTTACATAGAGTATGATCTTTGTTGTCTTTGGGAAGAAGGCATATCAAAGCTTCTTGGAAAGATCCCTCGGATTTCTTAGAGGATATAAAAAACGAAAATAATTGATGAAGTTTGAGGATTAACAAATTGGAAAAATGCAAGTAAAATTCGATTGTAAAGCCATCTGGGCCGGGAGCTTTACCTTTTTTAATCTTATGAATGGCTTCCAGAATGTCTTTAGGAAGAATATCTTTCTCCAAAGAAGAAAAGTCATCATCTGGCAATAAAGGAGAGGGGATAGAAGACAAATAATCATCAATATCAGATGACAGAGGTGAAGTTTCTGGGGTATATAGAGATTGGTAAAAAATAGTAAATTCTGATAAGATATCTTCATCCTTATAAAGTATACTGTTTGAGGAAGATGTAATAGACTCAATTTTCATCCGTTCTTTTTTTACTTTAAGATATTTGGCAAGGAGACTACCTGCTTTATTTTGTGCAGAGTAATACTTAGCACTAGCTTTAAGGAGGCATAGATTCGCAGATTCTGTAGACAATTTATTAAAGGAAAGTTTTGCCTTAAGAAGGTTAGACAGGTCAGAATGACTCTTAGATGAGTAATACACATATTCCAACTGTTTAATCTGGGAGATCAATTTATTCCGTGATTGGGCAGCAAGACGTCTCTTTTTGGCTACATAAGAAATAATGAAGTCTCTAGAGGCAGCTTTAAAAGTGTCCCATAGCAACTGGGGAGAAGTTTGTGGAGATTCATTCTCTGCAAAAAATAGGGATGCAAAATCAAGAAAAGATGTCGTGAAAGCTGTATCTAAAAGGAGAGAATTATTGAATCTCCATCTCTTAGTGCCATTGTTGGGAGGGAGTAAATCTAGAAGTAAGGAGACAAGAGCATGATCTGACAGTAAGATGGAACCTATATCTGAATGAGTGATGTGTTGGGTTAAAGCTTTGGAAGTGAAAAGGTAATCAATGCGTGATTGGGATGAGTGAGCAGGAGAAAAATATTTATTAAGGGGAAGAATTTCACATTTGTCAACATTAAGTTTATAACCCGATACCAATGCATTTTCAGAGAGAAAAGTTGGAATAGAAGTTTGGGGATTAGAAATTAAAAGAAGAATATCGTCTCATAAGCAGAGAGTTTCAAATGTTTATCGCCATATTGGAAACCAGAAATGTCTTTATTCATTCGGATTTTTAGTAGAAAAGGTTCAAAAGCAAGAATAAAAAGGACGGGAGAAAGAGGACAACCTTGACGAACACCACAGAATAAAGGGAAAGAAGAAGATACGAGACCATTGGCAAATATAAAGGATCGGGAAAAAGAGTATAATAGCAATATGTATGAAAGGAATTTAGGGCCAAAACCAAACCAGGTAAGAGTAGAGAACATAAACTGCCAATTGACCCGATCGAAAGCTTTTTCAGCATCTAATACTACAGCAGCCAGGGAATGAGAACAGGCATGGGCTTTGCTAAGAACGTTAAAGAAAAGGCGAGTATTATCCGAAAGATGACGACCTTTAATAAAACCGCACTGTTCTCTACCAATTAAATGTGGTAAAAATGAATCTAGACGGAGTGCAAGGATTTTAGCGAAAATCTTGTAATCAAGATTAATCAAGGAAATCGATCTATAGTTTTTATATAGAGTATGATCTTTGTTGTCTTTGGGAAGAAGGCATATCAAAGCTTCTTGGAAAGATCCCTCGGATTTCTTAGAGGATATAAAAAACGAAAATAATTGATGAAGTTTGGGGATTAACAAATTGGAAAAATGCAAGTAAAATTCGATTGTAAAGCCATCTGGGCCGGGAGCTTTACCTTTTTTAATCTTATGAATGGCTTCCAGAATGTCTTTAGGAAGAATATCTTTCTCCAAAGAAGAAAAGTCATCATCTGGTAATAAAGGAGAGGGGATAGAAGACAAATAATCATCAATATCAGATGACAGAGGTGAAGTTTCTGGGGTATATAGAGATTGGTAAAAAATAGTAAATTCTGATAAGATATCTTCATCCTTATAAAGTATACTGTTTGAGGAAGATGTAATAGACTCAATTTTCATCCGTTCTTTTTTTACTTTAAGATATTTGGCAAGGAGACTACCTGCTTTATTTTGTGCAGAGTAATACTTAGCACTAGCTTTAAGGAGGCATAGATTCGCAGATTCTGTAGACAATTTATTAAAGGAAAGTTTTGCCTTAAGAAGGTTAGACAGGTCAGAATGACTCTTAGATGAGTAATACACATATTCCAACTGTTTAATCTGGGAGATCAATTTATTCCGTGATTGGGCAGCAAGACGTCTCTTTTTGGCTACATAAGAAATAATGAAGTCTCTAGAGGCAGCTTTAAAAGTGTTCCATAGCAACTGGGGAGAAGTTTGTGGAGATTCATTCTCTGCAAAAAATAGGGATGCAAAATCAAGAAAAGATGTCGTGAAAGCTGTATCTAAAAGGAGAGAATTATTGAATCTCCATCTCTTAGTGCCATTGTTGGGAGGGAGTAAATCTAGAAGTAAGGAGACAAGAGCATGATCTGACAGTAAGATGGAACCTATATCTGAATGAGTGATGTGTTGGGTTAAAGCTTTGGAAGTGAAAAGGTAATCAATGCATGATTGGGATGAGTGAGCAGGAGAAAAATAGGTATATTCTTGAAATGTAGGATGACAAAGTCTCCAGGAGTCAACAAGAGATCTCTGAGAGATAGTAGAGGTAAATTGAGTGTGGACATAAGAGGGAGAAAAACGAGAATTGGATATCCTGTCGAGGAAGGGGTCCATAACCATGTTACAGTCACTCCCTAAAATAAGATAATTATCAGTGTATTGCATGAGAGAATAAAGAATCTGAGGCCAAAATGACTTGTCACAAACAGTGGGAGCATATAAATTAAAAATAGTGAGAGGAATTTTGTTAAATAACAGATACAGCAACCCATCCACCATCTGTATAATTCTCTTGATTAATAAGATGGACATCCAAACGTTTATGACAGAGAATTGCAACACCATTACGTTTCCCTGAACCGGGGGAAGCAAAAACATGGCCCACCCAATTGCTTCGCAATTTAGAGATTTCAACATCCTTAATATGAATTTCTTGCAACAGTACTATATCTCCTTTCAAATGGGCAAGATGAGATAAAACACGTTGACGTTTGATAGGGGAACCCAAACCTTTAACATTCCATGAAACTATGTTAATTGACATTTAAAACTTTAAGGAAATACGAAAAAATGTAACGAATGCAATAAAACAATTGTAAATTCATCAATACAAAGAACAATAGAAGTATATATATAGAGTAATAATAGGAAGTAAGAATAAGGGAAGTGCTGAAAAAGATAAGAATACAGATAGGAAAAGGCAAATAAAGAAGAAGAAGTGAGGGGAGAATTGAAAAATGGAACTGAAGAAATAGAAAAAGGAGAAAGGGAGAAAAATGAGGAAACAAGACAGAAAAAGATCTTAAGGGAATAATGTAACAAACGACATACCACAGAAAAACAAAAAGAAGAACAGGGGTGGTGGAGCCACATGAGGGAAATGGAACGCCAAACAGGAGACTCCAGGACGAAACCACGAAGAGAAGAACAGCTTCCAGGAGAGATACAAATGATAAAGGATAACAATGGCCCACGAAAACCTGTACCTGGAAAAAAGGGGGAGGGAGAAAAAATTATGGAAATGTGAAGCACAAGAAAAAGCACAAAAGGCACTACATGATACAAATGAAGGGAGAAGAAAGAATACAACGACAACAAACGTTATAGAAAATAAAGACAAAATCCATTATGGATGAGGTACGTCCATGGGATCCACTCTGCAGCTGTTCAGAAATTGTTGAAGGAGCGCAGGATCTTCGTAAGTAGTAGTCTTATTATTGTAAGTCACTTTGAAGAGGCAAGGGTGGAAAAGTCGTATCTAGTGTTTAAATTGCGTAAAGTTGGTTCATCTCCAAAAATCGTTTGACGGTCTGCAGTTATCTTGGCATAGTCCTGAGCAAAAAAGAGATTGGCACCATTCCAAGTGATCCTTCCACGTTGCTTTGATGCCTGAAGAACTTTGAGCAAATCGGTGTATTCTAAAAAATACAGAATAACACCTCTAGGTTTTGAAGAAGAAGATGCAGAATGGGAAGGTGGACCAAGTCGGTGTGCTTGCTGAATATTCAACACTGGGCTATCAGGAAGACCCAGAAGCGTTGGTAAGAAAGTCTGAAAGAACGAAATCGGATTTGGCCCTTCAAGACCTTCAGCCAAACCATAAATGCGTAGATTGTTATGCCTATTCCGGTTTTCCAATTGCTTAATCTGTTGTTTGAGGTGGGTTATATTCTCAGACATAAGAGGTACTTCCTTAGTAATACCCTGAACCAAATCCACATGAGTTTCCAAATCCCCAACTCTTTGTTCGGTGCGTGACCAGGAAGTCTCTAAATTTAGCAAGCGGGCATTCGTTTCTTCCATTTGTGGCTTAAGAGCACGAATTTCGTCGAGGATAAGTTCCATAGAAATTGAGGGAGTCAAATTAGTGGGAGATTGAGGGTTTACTTTTACTTGTTTGCCAGAAGAGGTTGACGAAGCAGAGGGGAGATTAGTACTTTGTTTAGAGGATGAACGGGAACCAGAAGACGGAGCAGACCCTTTAAAAGGAGTAGAGTCCGTGGCTGAGTCTTCCATGGGTTCCTGCAGGACACTAAACGGGGTAAAGTCTTCTAAACTGCCCTCTTTGGGATGAAGAGACCCACTGCGGCTATTGCTGGATAATGCCATAGATAACCTCACAAAAGTAGTTGCTATAGGAGAGTTGGAAGGAGGTGGTAAGGCTCCAAACTCAACTTGAATGGTGAGTCAGTGAAAAGACCAGCAAAATATCAGCATAAAAGAAAGGCTGACAGAGCAATGCTTGGATAATGGACAAAAATGGTAAAAAACGAAGAAAAAACTGTGTTGTGACTAAAAGCGCGCATCTCCGAATAGAAACATTGTTCTTACGCGATGAAAACTGCAGTCAGCGGTAGCGCCAGAAAACAAAATGGCGGGCGCGATAATGCGCTGAGGCGCAGCATCAAATTGAGAAAAACAGGGGCACTGGGCTCACCGTGGGCAACTTTCTTCGCTGCATAGAAGCAGCCCTGCTTCCGACGCCTAGTCGCTGCAAAAAGCGGGTCCGGGACAAAGAAATACATTCTGGAACTGCGCCGACTCCTCACGTCTCGGCGGAGCTCCTGAAAGCAGCGGCCATTTCCAAAGGCTCCAAGCCACGCCCCCGGCAGGCAGTGTTTAAATGGGCAGCTTCTGACTGTTACTGAGCTCTTGCACTTCTTTAATTTGAAAGGTAGAGTACCTGACTTCTCAACACTGCTGCAGAGAGACTGCCTGGCTTCTCAGCACTGCTGCATGGGAGAGTACCTTCACTTCTCAGGAGCAAATTGGCACTCTAAATAGTGAGTACCTGCACTTCTACTTGTATTTCTATTTACATCACTGTAAACAGGTGATGAACAAGACATGTCACAGGACACAGTATTGAGGAGAAAAGAGCATGCAAGGTGTGGGAAGAAGTTTAGTAGGGCAAAGACTACACACAGCTCCATCTTTTAAGTAAAGAACGAGCTAAAAATAAAACTAGGGTAACAACTGAATACCCAACAGTAGACATGATTAGAAAGGAGAAGGATGACGCATAGCAAGATGTTTTGGATGTACACAATTCCTTGAACTCCTGCAAGCATTCCTGGAAATCTGTCTCATTTAGTCTGTTATGGCTCGGGACCCCAGTACCTATCCAACAGGTTTATTGATTACGAGCCACATATAGTTCTTTTGATGCACTTCTGGCTGTGATCCAGAAATGTATACTTATAAAAAAAAGGTGGTTCTGGTTCTTCATACTCTTGTTTGTGGCTGCTCAAGCCTGGAATCAGCTTCTGGCCCATCTTCGTATCAACGACCATGAATTGTAGTTTCGGAATCTCTAGGAAACTTGTCTTTTTGCTCCAGCATAACTGATCACCGTCTGTGCTCTTTCATCACCAGGGCATTCCAAGGAGTGCGCTATACAAATATTCTGATTCATTCACTGTGTAAACTCCTTGAATTTACCCTCTCTTGACTCTTACCTTGTAACAAAACAGGTATCAACCGTGCTCTCATCGGTAAAGAAAACTGGATAGTTAGATTCACTTGAATAATCAGCTTCCCCACTAACACAAACATGCACCACTCCCTCACAAGAAAAGTGAGACTGAATTTTTGAACAGCTATCCTATTCAACCTCCAACTCGGACTGCATACTGAGTAACTACCATTATTAATTTTGGTAACTCTGTTAGAGTTCCACCAATAACCATCACTCCTAGTCCATAAATATTTGGTGATTCCAGAACATCACCCAGGCCCTTTTGGCCAATGGGACTATATTAGAATTGCACTGAATTACGGGGGACAATATTTTGGTTTTCTGCCCCACCTAGGAGGCATCAAAATGATCTATCACAAAAAGACCTGGTTTTGCAAGGGGTCACCTGTGTTTTTGTTCCAGGGCTTGGCGGCCATGTAGGGAAACCTAGCAAACCCAGACATTTTTATAAAACAAGACAACCAGGGGACTCGAGGGAGGTGTGGCTTGCATGGTTCACACAACTTTTTCTTACTCAGAATGCACTGCAAACTCCAAATGTAGCCCCAAAATCACATTTTCCTCGCATTTCTGTGTGGGAAAGTTGTGGGGTCACCGGACCAACCCAAATTTCCTTCCTACCATCCAGCTGTCTCCAAGGTCTCCCAATAAAAATGCAACCTCACTTCTGTGAGTGGGACAAGTACATGCGACGGGGAAGGGCTCCTAAAGTATTGTGGCAACATCAAAGTTATCTATCACAAAACGACCTGTTTTTGCAGGAAGTCACCTGTGTTTGTGGTCTCGGGCTGGCGGCCATCTAGGGAAAACTAACAAACCTAGACATTTGTGAAAACTAGACACCCGGGGTGTCCAAGGAGATATGGCTTGTGTGGATCACCCAACGTTTTCTTACCCAGAACCAGTAGCGGTAGGTTGTGGGAGTGCTGCCGGGCGGTGACGTAGGGAGGAGGGGGCCACGGTGGGGGGTAGTAAACTATGGATTATGGCCGATTACAGGTATGTAAACATAAAAATAAATAAAACGAATTTTGTTGCGTGCACTGCATCGCCCAATGCAGTGCATGCAACAAAATTCATTTTATTTATTTATGTTTACTTACCTGTAATCCATAGTTTACTATCCCCCACCCTGCCCCTTCCCATGTCACCATCCAGCAGCACTCCCACGACTGACGGCTACTGCCCAGAACCCCATGCAAACCACAAATGTAGCTAAAATAATCACATTTTCCTCCCTTTTCTGTGTGGGAAAGTTGTGGGATCACCGCTCTGGAAAACATTTTTTACCATCCAGCATTCCCCCAGGTCTCCTGATGAAAATGCTTCCTCACTTGTGTTGGTGGGCCAAGTGACCGTTACAGGGAAGGGCCCAAAACCTATTTTGGAGACATCGGAATTATCTATCAAGAACTGACCTAGTTTTGCAAAAGGGTTACCTGGGTTTATGGTCCCAGGCTCAGCGCTCCTGTAGGGAAAATTACCAGACACAGTCATTTATGAAAACAAGAAGTCTGGGGGAGTCCAGGTTTATTGTGGCTTGCGTGGATCCCCCAACGTTTTCTTATCCAGAATCCCCTGCAAACCTCAACTTTAGCAACAACAAAAAATTACCTTTTCCTCACATTTCTGTGTGGGAAAGTTGTAGGATCACAATGCCGGCACACATTTCCTACCGCCCAGTGTTTCCCCCCAAGGTCTCTCGCTAAAAATGCTACCTCACTTGTGTGGGTGGGTCAAGTGCCCGCGACAGGGAAGGGCCCAAAACGTATTGTGCAGACATAAGAATTATCAAGAACCAACCTGGTTTTGCAAGGTGGGCCACCTGGGGTTTTGGTCCCAGGCTCAGCATCCATCTAGGGTGACCTACCAAACCCAGGCATTTCTGAAAACTAGACATCCAAAGGAGTACAGGGAGGTCGGGTTTACGTGGATACTCCAACGTTTTCTTATCCAGAATCACCTGTAAATCATACATATGGGAAAGTCGGGGGCTCACCGGACCAGCACACATTTTCTGCCACTCAGCATCCCCCCACGTCTACCAATAAAAATTCTGCCTCACTTGGGTGAGTGAGCCAAGTCTCTACTACGGGGAAGGGCCCAAAAAGTATGGTGGGGACATCAAAATTATCTATTACAAAATAACCTGGTTTTGCAATGGTTTCACCAGTTTTTTTGGTCCCGGGCTCAGTGGCCATCTTGGGAAAACTACCAAACCCAGACATTTCTGAAAGCTAGACACCCGGGGGGTCCAGGGACGTGTGGCTTGAGTGATCATCCCAACTTTTTCTTACCCCGAATCCCCTACAAACCTTAAATGCATCTAAAAAAAACAAATTCTCCTCACATTTCTTTGTGGAAAAGTTCTGGGATCACTGGGCGAACACAAATTTGCTACCACGCAGTGTTCACCCAGGTCTCCTGATAAAAATGCTACCTCACTTGTGTGGGTGCGCCAAGTGCCCGCGACAGGGAAGGGCTGAAAACTTATTTTGGAGGCATCAAAATATCGATTACAAAACAACCTTGTTTTGCAAGGGGGTCACCTGAGTTTTTGGCCGCGGACATGGTGGCCATCTAAGGAAATCTACCAAACCCAGACATTTCTGAAAGCTAGACACTCGGGGGAGTCTAGGGAGGTGTTCATGCATGGATTCCCTAACTTTTTCTTACCCAGAATGCCCTGCAAACCTCATTTATCTAAAAAATAAAACAAAAATCACATTTCGGTGTGGGAAAGTTGTGGGATCACCATGCCAGCACAAAATTCCTACCACCCAGAGTTCCTGATAAAAATGCTACCTCACTTGTGTGGGTGGGCCAAGTTACCGCGTAAGGGAAGGGCCCAAAACGCATTGTGGAGACATCAAAATTATCTATCAGGAACCAACCTGCTTTTGCAAGGGGGTCACCTGCATTTTTAGTCTTGGTCTCAGCAGCCATCTAGTCAGACCTACCAAACCCAGACATATCTCAAAACTAGACACCCAGGGGAGTCCATTGAGGTGTCGATCCCCCAATTCTTTTTAGCCAGAATCCCCTGCAAACCTCAACTTTAGCAAACAAATCATATTTTCCTCACATTTCTGTGTGGGAAAGTTTTGGGATCACAATGCCGGCACAAATTTCCTACCACCCAGTGTTCCCCCCCAAGGTCTCTCGATAAAAATGCTACCTCACTTGTGCGGGTGGGTGAAGTGCCAGCGACAGGGAAGGGCCAAAAACGTATTGTGCAGACATAAAAATTATCTAACAAGAAACAACTTGGTTTTGCAAGGGGGGGCCACCTAGGTTTTTAGTCCCGGGCTCATCCGCCATCTAAGGCGACCTACCAAACCCAGACATTTCTGAAAACCAGACACCCAGTGGAGTCCAGGGAGGTGTGGCTTGCATGGATCCTCCAACGTTTTCTTATCCAGAATCCCCTGTAAATTACAAATGTTTTCCTCACATTTCTTTGTGGAAAATCTGCGGGCTCACCGGATCGGCACAAATTTTCTACCACCTAGCATCCCCTAACATTTCCCAATAAAAATACTGCCTCACTTGGGTGGGTGGGCCAAGTGTCTACGACAGGGAAGGACCCAAAACGTATTGTGGGGACGTCAAAATTATCTATTACAAAATGACGTGGTTTTGCAATGGTGTCACCAGTTTTTTGGTCCCGGGCTCGGTGGCCATCATGGGAAATCTACCAAACCCAGACATTTCGGAAAGCTAGGCACCCGGGTGGTCCAGGGATGTGTGGCTTGAGTAGTTCTCCCAACTTTTTCTTATCCTGAATCCCCGGCAAACCTTAAATGTATCTAAGAAAATCAAATTTTCCTCACAATGCCGTGTGGAAAAGTTGTGGGATCATTGGGCCTGCACAAATTTGCTACCATGCAGTATTTCCCCAGATCTCCAGATAAAAATGCTACTTCACTTGTGTGGGTGGGCTAAGTGCCTGCGACAGGGAAGGGCTGAAAATGTATTTCAGAGGCATCAAAATATCGATCATAAAACAACCTGGTTTTGCAAGGGGGTCACCTGAGTTATTGGCCCCGGCCTTGGTGCCCACCTAAATAAATCTACCAAACTGAAACATTTCTGAAAGCTAGGTACCAGGGGGAGTCTAGGGAGGTGTGGCTTGCATGGATCCCCCAACTTTTTCTTACCCAGAATCCCCTGCAAACCTCATTTATCTAAAAAAATCTAACTTTTCTCACATTTCTGTGTGGGAAAGTTGTGGGATCACCATGGCAGCACACATTTCCTACCACCCAGAGTTCCCGATAAAATGCTACCTCACTTGTGTGGGTGGGCCAAGTTCCCTCGACAGGGAAGGGCCCAAAACGCATTGTGGAGACATCAAAATTATCTATCAAGAACCAACCTGGTTTTGCAAGGGGGTCACCTACGTTTTTGGTCTCGGGCTCAATAGCCATCTAATAAGACCTGCCAAACCCAGACATATCTGAAAACTAGACACCCAGGTAAGTCCATTGAGGTGTGGATCCCCCAACATTTTCTTATCCAGAATCCCCTGCAAACCTCAAATTTAGCTACAAAAATCACATTTTGCTCATACTGTGTGGAAAAGTTGGGGGAGCACTGGGCCAGCACAAATCTTCTACCACCCAGCGTTCCCCCAGGCCTCCTGATAATAATGCTACCTCACATGTGTGGGACTACTAGATGAGCACAAGGGATCACAACATTTAGTGGGGACTGGGTTTATCCCTTTAAATTAATTTGAATGACATAGGGGCTGTTTTTATCACAAATTGTGTTGCATCTAAAGCTATTTTGAAAGCTCTTACAGCTGATGTTATCCAACTCTCAACCCTCCTCTCTCATTGTGAAAGATCTGTGCCCTTACATAGTTGGAATGTTGCAGGTTTTAAGGGAAAGCTGGGTGATAAGGATTGGAGTACTTTGGTAGATTTATTGAAAGTGTGTATGTTTCAAGACAAATGGGCTATGGGTGAGATTTATTGACATGGTAATAGAAATTACCACGTGTTAGCTAAAATGCCCAGTGGCCCAATATGGGTTAAGACGTCCCTGGCTTACAGTGTAAAAACAATTGCCACTTGGTCTCTTGAAATACTTGCCCTAAGAGTTTATCCTACGGGCAAGCAAACCATTTTTGTACTTATTTTGTATAATAGAAGTTTTCCACACTCTACTGAATCTGACACTTTAAATTGTCTGAGGAATGTTATTAGAGTGCACAGAGGACACTTTGCTCTTATAATGGGGGCAATTGTAATACTGTTTTTGAACCATCAGGGTTACTTATGGAGGTGGCCAGGAAAGAAAATGATTATTGGGGCATCCTGGATCTGCCAACCTCTCAGAGAAAAAAATACCTCTAAAGTTTACCTGTAACTAGAAAACATGTCTTTTCATTTGGAGTTAGTGTTTGTTATGGTTGTGGTCTTTCAGATCGCCTGATGATGCCTACGTTTAAGAGAGGTGCCTAGCAAAGTATCATTAATTATATATTTATTGATCTTTCCTTGCGGCATGAGCTCAAAGATATAAAGGTACTAGATAGACAATAAATTGACCACGATCCTTTAGCTTTAAAATTAAATGGATCTTTAGTGATTGACTTGATTGTGGCTTCTAGTTCATAAGCTGATTCTCTTGTTGTTTGTTATAATTGAAAAACGTTAAATGGGGCTAGCATCTGCAGCAACACAGCGGTTATGGGCTCCAAGTATGATGTAGTAAGCAAGAAATTGGAAAACCCCAGTACTCATTTAGATAATCCCCTTTTAATGCATATGGATGGGATGTATTATTGTTTCAGGATTTAAAGCGTTTTTTTTTTTTAAAGAACAGTTGGACTGACAATGCAGTATGGTCTAGCAAAGACTGGTTTAATTGGGAATGACACCTTAGGAAGCTCTGCCTTTTAGCATTAGATTGGGCGATAAAGGCAAAATAAAGTTATCTAGAGCTGCATTCAACATGCGACCAGAGGGGCAAGATCAAAATGGGAAGCAGGCATTTGGGACGATCTTCTAGAAGCTGCCTCTTCTAAAAACTTGAATCACTTCTGCACATTGTATCTCACAGGGGAAGTATAAGACCAATGAACCCTGAAATTTACATTCACTCTGATGAATGGTTAAATACTTTGGATGTCTCTATGATGACCCATATGGTTTATCGATAAGATTCTAACCTAGACAATGCCGGTCTGAAGTGGCTGTTCCATGTGTGTTAAGAATTACTTTTATCCTAAAGGATACACTGGAAGCTCTAGCAGCCCAGAAGGCGAGTAAAGCGCCCGGCATAAATAAAATACCGGTAGACCTTTTCAAGTAGGAGCCTGACATATAGATCCCATATGTTAACGCTGTTTCGAACTCTACAGCTGCACATGCCCTAATACCGGAAATTTGGAAGTGAGCAATGATTGTTCCAATCCTGAAGAAGGGATCTCGAACAGATGCTAGTAATTACCATCTGAGCAGCTTAATTAATAGCCTTCAAAAGATCTTTTGTAGGCAGCTTCTTGACAAATGAACAACTTGTCTGCTTGTAAAATATATCATTAGCCAATGCCAAGCTGGCTTTAGAGAAGATTTAGTACAGTCTACCAAGTTTTTCATTTCTTACTGAGAAAATGGAAGAATATCGATCTCCTGGGGGGTCGCTTTTTTGTCGGCTTTGTTAACCTCTGCGCAGGTTTTAATATGGTCCCAAGGTGAAAGCTGTGGGAAGTTCTGCGAGCGCTAGGAATCTTTTTGGACCTCTTAGACTTACTCAGATGATTACATTCTGATAGCTATGCCAGGTCAGGTCGAGCTCCAATAGTGAACTTACTCCTAGAACTGCAGTAAAGAAAGTTCGACAGGTTGTGTTTTACCTCCTTCCTTGTTCTTGATTTTTATTATTGGATGTTTGGATTTCTTCCTAAATTATACCAACTATTCCCCCTTGAGACAGGAAGTAAAGTGCCAGCTCTCCTTTTTCCAGATGACATCCTACTGATGTCAAAACCTGCAAAAGGTCTACAGGTTCTGCTAGATAGGTTCATGCTATTTAGTTCCACTCATAGTTTGGAATTAAATACACACAAAACAAAATGAATTGTTTTTAATCCACATAAGAGGTATCATCTAAAAATTACTGTAGGTCGGAGCCCCTTGGAGAGAGTCAGGGAGTACGATTATCTTGGAATTTGGATCTCTGACTCAAGCTACTGGTCGAAACTTGTACTATTTTAATCAACCATAGGGCATTTGCTATAATTAATTTCACCAAGAGAGCCCTAGAGGTATACAGAGCATAAGCAGCCAGCACAACTTTGTATACCTCAGAGATATGGGGTTATTGCGACACTTGCAAACTGTGAAAAGAGGAAAATACCTTTCAACGCTCTCTTTTGACACTCCCCAGAGCTCCCCTATGCTGCCAATTCGACTAGACTTTGCCGTGAAATCTATGTAGAGCATATAAAAGTGTAGCCAATTTTGAACTGGCTTCGACTCTCAGCCTATAGAGAGAGTTTATGAGTTGCTTTTGAGAACTCAAGTGCATCTAAAATTCCTTGGTGAGGTGATGTAAAGAAGTCCCTTATCGAGCTGGGGCTTTTGGCTTCACACAAACTCTTTGCCTGCCAATGCCAAACAAGGTGTAAAGTATAGATTTTGATATTGGAATCATGAAAAATGTCTTTCTTCATCTTCCCTGGTTCGATTGACCAGTGACATTCTCTTAGTTAAATAGGGCTACAAATTTGGGACTTTTGTTTAGATTATATTCAACCACAGTTAACTAGAACCCTGTATATAAAGTTCAGGTTGGAAACTTTACAGACAGCCATCCTTTGCAGTAATTGGCAAGCCAAGGATCAAATATCCAGTACTTGTCCATCTTGTAAAGCCCCAGATGAAACAGGTCATATTTTATTTTTTTGTTAAGCATATAGTAGAGCAAGATCCAAATGGGGTAAAGACGGTTTGTAAACTATATAGGATAAGGCAGCATCTTATGGCATTAAGATTGTAAGACCAATACGAACCATACAGTTGTCTTTGAAGTAGAAGCATTTTTATACTCTTCTTGGTGTCATTCGATGTAAAGCTTTTAAAGTGATTCTTAAGCATTTATCTTTTTAACAACTGTTTACAGCCTTTTGTACTCTGCATGATCCTGCTTTACTAATGTTTGGGAATGAGGTTCTTTATTTGTTATTTTCCACTGAATCAAATTATGATAAATTGATGCTTGGTGGAGCATGATGGAATGAGCAGGATACAATCTATTTAATTTAACTGCTTTTAATACATTTTAAGATTTGCTTGTTTCCTGTAAGTTTAATTATTTTTTGTATTGCTTTTTATGTTTTTGTCAATGGACGTTAAATCAGAATAAAAAAATAAAATAAATAAAAAAATACCATTCAGACAATGCCTTGTTGACATGGTGAGATTTTTGGTCTTGACCACGTCACTTAAAACAATATTTGACAGTTTAATAGATGTATTTGAGTCAGACACACTCTTATACTTCTGTTGACAAGCCAACACTTTTTTCTTACCTTTTTTTCTGCATATTTCAGTCAACATGAGAAGCACTACTACCAACTAGCCAAGATGGGTTTAAGTCATACATAGGTTTGTGACACTTCAGCATCTCAAAAGGTGAAAAACCAGTGGACCAATGTGGGGCATGATGACAATCCCACATTTTTTCCAGTAAAAATAATGTGACAGAGGAATCACTTGGACACACCATTTGAAACCCTTCACAAAAAAAGCTTTTGATTCTCTCTTCCAGACCATTACTGTTCGGAGAGTATATCTGAGTATGCTTGCGTACAATACTGGAATGATTTAAACAATTCACCATTTTATTACAGGTGAACTGCATTTTTTTTTATTGGTGGTGATGTACACAAGATACCCTTCTAAAAAAAAACAATCTCTGAGGAAATCAGTTAGTCAGTCAAAGCACGCTTTATTCGATTTAAAAAAAAACATAAAAAGCACATACAATACATATACATTAAAATCACAGTTCATTTTTGTACAAAAACAGAGCAAGTCATAATTTGACTGTACTGCATCTTGTCTGGCACATAGAATTAAAATCTGTTAAAAAGATACCTTATTTACAATAAAATGTTCAATGGTACACGTTTATTCTTAATTTTAAAGGCTTCTGCTAGAAAGCTGGCAACACTAAAAGTAATGTAAATATTGCCCAACATCTGGAGGTAGATTAATGCAGGTCTGACTTAAATAAAACCCACCTCCCTCAACACAGTTAACAGATGTTTTTTCCTAGCGGCAGTATAAAACCCACAAAACATCATAAAATGCATGGTATCTTGCTTTGAAAAATTATCGCACTCACAAGGAGGGGCATCTTCTGAGTTGTCCCAGGATGGGTAACAACCTAAGGAGAATTGAATGAAGTTAAACCTGAATCTCACTAATAGGAGTCTATGAAGGGGTCTTGTAACAAATTTCAGGTATGGTTCCAGGGTGGGAGTAGTGATTAACATAGAGTGTGCTCTTACAGATGGTTTCATTATTTCCTTCTCCTCTCTATTGAGACGGACTCTCTCTATAAAATGGACCTTGATCCACTTTACATCTTCTCTCCTGATATTACAAGGAGATAGAAAAAGTTCTGGTCTACCTAGGGCAGAAAATGTGTTTTTTAGATACTTCAGCCAGGGTATTTTCATGGCATGGTCCAAAGAAGTGACATCCTCCAGAATAAGATGGTTCAGGGTTAATTCTGGATTTAGCCATGTCTTTGCCCAGAATAGGAGGGGTGCCAGGTTCAACTTATCTGCAATGTAAGGCAAACCCACTTCCTCGTGGATGGAAAAGCATCATCTGTAAACACGGTAGCAGGTAATATTAAAAGCCCTTAATCCCTTTTTTTGCCACCGCATCCAAGTCCGTTATGTAATTCAAGTCTGCTTCGGACATTTCAGGTACAAAATACCCCCTTCAGTATATATGCTGTGAAAAACTACATTCGGATGTTATAACACCGTATTTTGGTAAGCTGTATAGGAGAGGGTGTGGACTGAGTGTAGATTCTAATGATGATCCGTTTTAAATACACCTGAGGTCAAACCCTTTGATCTTACTATCACTCTTTTTCTTTTCTTTCTCCAGAACCAAAGGCCCTGATGAGAATCCTCGTACACCTGTAGGATTCGAAACGCGTAGGCCTTCCACCACCTTTAAGTCTGCCTGGGTGACAAGTTGACCTGAATTGTTTTGCCACTTTTTCACCCTTAGTTGTACATTACCTTATTCATCTTTTTGGTTGACTGCATCAAAAATTGTGATTATTTAAAACTTGCGTTAGGAATGTACAGTTTATGTAAATAATTCTATAACTAAACTTTTTAGAAATTTAGCAGACTGTGGCCTATTGCACTATTCTTGTGCTTGTCTGTTCACTGTAAATACTGTCCACTGTAATATATGAGTTTCCATGTCCCCCACTGTCCCTGTATGATTGATTGTTGTAAGCTTGTGACATGCCTGATAGAATGATAGATTTTTTCCTTCCCACATTTTTTGTACCTAGCATGTAATACTGTTTAATTTTGAACCAATTGTTCTTTGATAACATTAAGCAAAATAATAAAAGCTACTGATCAGCTCCAAGCCTTGAATTTTACTTCAGGTTGAGTGTCTTAAATTGCTAAATGGTTACTTGTATCAGTACTGGCATCCCCTTCTTGTTGTTAAGGGTATTTTCATGGCATGGTCCAAAGAAGTGACATCCTCCAGAATAAGATGGTTCAGGGTTAATTCTGGATTTAGCCATGTCTTTGCCCAGAATAGGAGGGGTGCCAGGTTCAACTTATCTGCAATGTAAGGCAAACCCACTTCCTCGTGGATGGAAAAGGTAGGGGTCGATTTTGGGACTGAGAGCAATTGTCTAATTAACCCATTTTCTACCCTTTGGATTTTGTCTTGGGTAGCATAGCCCCATATCAATCAATGACACTTGTAAAGCGCGCTACATACCCGTAGGGTCTCAAGGCGCTGGGGGGGGGGGGGGGGGGGGGGTGCCGCTACTGCTCGAACAGCCAGGTCTTCAGCTTCTTCCTGAAGGAGAGGTGGTCTTGGGTCAGGCGCAGGTCGGGAGGGAGGGAGTTCCAGGTCTTGGCAGCCAGGTAGGAGAAGGACCTTCCTCCTGTAGTCGCTCTTCGGATGCGGGGGACGGCGGCGAGGGCGTGGTTGGCTGAACGGAGGTGGCGTTTGGGAGCGTAGAAGTTGACTCGGCTCTTGAGGTAGCTCGGGCCTTGGTCGTGTAGGGCTTTGTGTGCGTGGGTGAGGAGGCGGAAGGTGATTCTTTTGTTGACGGGGAGCAATGGGTGCATAGGTGGCAATGGGAATACACTTGGTATTGTAAACCTTCAAAAGCGCTTCCATCGGCCTGGCTCCCAACCTTTTTGTGAAACCCAACAGTGCAGATGTCGAACGAGCCAAGGATAAACTCTACACCTTTATCTGGGGGGCCCATGACCCCCTTTCATCAAAAAGGACCCCCAGGTAAGGGAAGACCGGAACCCTGGAAACCACCTCACCCTTACATGTGAAGGTTTTAGATCTAAACTTTCCTCTCTGTTTACCCTCTATCATAGAATGAGATTTTTTCGCGTTTACTTTCAGGTCAAGGTTTTCCATGAAGGAACCAAAACGATCCAATAGTATCTGTAGACCGATGCCTGTGCGGGCATTCAGTACGGCGTCGTCCGCGTCTAGGAGGGCCGGAACCTGCTGTCCTCCCACACGCGGAGCGTCTACCCCCCCTGCCCTAGATGTTTTCCCAACCCTTTTATGTAAATGGTGAAAAGGATGGGGGCCAGGATGCACCTTTGGTGGACCCCTTTCTCTGACCTAAAAGTGTCCGTACACATCCCCTCATTTGTGACCCTTACCTTGGCGAATAGCTCCTGGTGTAAAGAGGCCATGAAAGTGACCAGGGAAGGATCTATCCCCATCTCAAGAAGGATTGACCACAGTTTGGACCTATTTGCCAAATCGAAGGCTGAGGAGAGGTCCATAAAAGCCAAATAAAGAGACCCTTCCCCGGCCACCGCATATTTGGCGATTAGTAGGTGCAGGTTCAAACATTGGTCCAGGGTGCCGCGTTTCTCTCTGAAACCATATTGTATGTTTGAAAGCCCCCCACAGACCTCCAAATTTCCACTAAGTTTAGCCAATAAGACTCTGCCTAGGATTTTGATGGCCGAATCAAGGAGGGAAATGGGTCTGTAACACCCCGGGTCCTCACGTTGTCCCTTTGTAAAGATTGGCACTATGATGGAGGTTGCCCAGGTATTGGGGAACACTTTGTCGTTTGCTGCCCTAAAAACTTTAGTTAGTACCTGAGACCAAGTTTTCGGGGAATGTCTATATAGGTCCGCAGGTACGCCATCGGCACCCGGAGCCTTGTTTTTTGAGGTCTCCAAAATAGCCTTCAGCACCTCCTCCTCTGAAAAAACTACCGGGGGGGAGACCCGAGCAACCATTTGGCCGCACGGGGCTGTACTATTCTTGTCACCGTAGACGTCTTTGAAATGGAGAACCCACTTCTCGTCCGGAATGACGCAGTCAGTGGCTGCGTTATGTTCCCCGGCAAAAAAAGGGTGATTTATGATCTCCCAAAATTTCTTGCTGTCACGCAAGACATCGATAGAGAGAAGTCTATCCCACGCTTCACTTTTAATTTCATCTTTTCTCCCCTTTAAGGTCCGTTTTTATTCCCCCTCAAATTGGCAATAAGCGGCTTATCCCTCGGTATTGCTTTCAACGCGTGCTTCAAACGAGTATGTATTCGTGAGTAATCGGCGTCAAACCACTTTGATGTTCTAGGCAGTCTCTTAGTGGGCATGAATGTCAGGTCCTTCGATATTTGGACACATATAGATTCAAAAGCCTGAACAATTGTACAATTGGAGTTCTCTTGATTTAAGCATGTCTCTATGTCTCCCTCGATTTTAAGCAATAAAGTTGCCATAAAATCATCTGGGATCACCTTGCCCCACTTGAGCCGCCTACCCTGATTAGTAGGCACAAGTACCGCCTGCGCATGTGGGCGGCCCAAGCCCTCGCGTTTAAGGTCTCCTCAACACATCACCAATAACACAGGGTTGCGATCGCTATAGGATGACGGAATTGTCCTATAGGTTTTTATCTTTGTATTTAGCCCAGGGGTGGTGAATATATAATCAATTATGGACCCTTGCAGCGTTCCTTTATAGGTGGGGACTCTTTCCCTCCCACCTGTGTTAAGAGATTCATAAAGGTTAAAACTGGCCAATAGGACTTCCAGCTCTTCACCTGAATTTGTATGTTCAAAGTGGGGAATAGACACCCCTAAAGGTCCCGCGTGTTCACCTATATGACAGGAAAAATTACATAAATGGGTATTAAAATCGCCCAACATGATGAGCTCAAATGCAGTGTGCTTGTTAAGACTGAAATTATGTAAACATTTCTCTAGGGGTGCAATGTGATCCGTGTCCATTGTCCCCTCCCAGGAATTATAAAAATTAATTAGTAATATGGAACAGATCGGTGAAACAGTCCCTTCCACAATCAAAAGATTAGGGGAGCCTGACTCTAGTTGCTTAAAAGACCCCACAAGATGTAGGGAGAAGAGGAAAATTAAACCCCCCTTAGCTCTCCCCGCCGGGCTGGGTGTCGCTGGTACAAAAAAGCTAGCAAAACCATCTAGCCAAATATTTACTGAGGTTTCCCAGGATTCCTGAATAGCTATCACGTCAAAGGAAGCGATAAAATTGATCCATAACGGATCTTCCCTTTTAGCTCTCAGGCCTGCTATGTTCCAACTAAGGAGTTTGCATAAAGCTTTGTCCTCCTCCTGCGAAGTCCCAGTTATGGAGGCGGATGGTGTAATGGAGGGAGAACTAGAGACTCGCCTTGAATCAGACCTATTAACGGGGGACCCCAACCGTCATTCGCAGTCATCCAGGCCGGAGAATGCTTCAAATCTGTTAGATGTCTCAAAAGGAGTAAAGGGCAACAAATGGTCCAATCCCCTAGCTCCTTGCGAGTGGTCCAAGCCTCTGTAAATATTCCCGTTCTCCCTGTGTGGTACGGTATTCCACCCAAATAAATTTTTTGACATTGTGGGATTGGGGGCCTGCCACATATATTGGTTGGTAAATATTACGGGAGGATTATTCAAAAGGCCAGAAGGTACCCCAAAGGACGTTTTGGGAGTCACCTGGGATCTAGGGTAGAAGTAGGTTAGGTCACAAGGAACACTGGATGAACCAGTGATCCTTGGCATCCAGTTTAGGATGTGTGTGACCGCACCTGGGTCTCTAAAATTTATGATTATTAAATCACCCTCTATATCTTTCATTTGGCTCCCCAGCCAGGGGAGTTGCCGCACGTGGACAATCTCTCCATTGATGTTACATGGGAGCGGTCTGTGCTGGCTGAGCCAGTGCATAGTTTTATTTTTTAGTTGACTGAAGCCTTCCCTCTTAGCGTCTACTAAAGTAGGGACACCCGTAAGTACAACCACATAGGGGACCGCGTCAGGTGGTAGTTCAACTTGGCGGCCCCTCTGATTTCCTACTCTGGCTGGATGTGCCCTCCCCCTACCCCCTGCTTATTTCCAGCGACAGCTGTACTAGCCCCCTTCGGGATTTCCTTACAAGTATGTGGGGTAGGTTGATGAGCTGCCTTAGGTGGATTCACCCCTTGGTGATTGCGGCTCACAGGGTTGCTAGGTGGATTTGAATCCTTTTGTATAGGAGTGGTAGAGGTTGGGACTGCGGCTGCGTGGAGTAAGGCTGGCTTTGCTGGTACTTTCGAAAGACCTGCTTTGTTGGTAATAGCTGTTTCTATGTCCCCCAGTCGTTGCTCCAGCCTCTTCAGCCTCTCTAATATAGGGGATGTAAATGCCCTGAGTAAATGTTCAATGCTGTCGAGGGAGAGAGTAGACAATTGTTTATTAGGTGTACAATTACTGGTAGATGTTAAGGTAGGTCTGTCTACAGTCAGTGTAGGGGTGTTTAAGGGGGATATTGTTTCATGTGGTGCCTCATGGGCCGGATCGGGAGGTAATGTGACCTTTATAGTGGGTACAGGTGTAGCAGTAACCTTTCTACCCTTTCCAAAGTCAGTGTGACTGATCTTGACTCTTTGCTGAACACCTCCCCTCTTCTGTCTCTTATTTGGTGGCGGTCCAACAACTTTGACAACTTCTCGATTCCCAACTTTCTTTTCCCCCAATACTACTCGTGGGTTATCGGGTATTATTTCTATTAAAGTGCTAATGTCACTAGTGACCACAGTATTGTTTTCTTCCGCACTATTAATGGCAGTCGATGAAGGGGGCGTATCTCGCAGAAGCGTAGGAATCCCCTGCGTAGAAAGCGGGTCCTCGTTTCCTTGTATCAGACCTACGCCCGCTGAATTAGTCTTGGGCAGTACAACCACAGGGGATCTGTTTTTAATAGATTCAATAGAGCGGCGACGCTCCGCCCTTCGTTCCGCCAGTTCACAATCCCTATCCGTGTCGGGAGCAGGTTTTCTAAAATAATTATCCAGGGTACCTTTGCTGTTTCCCCCAGTGTCAGGCGGCAGTTTTTGTTCGTGAATAGCAGCCATGGGGACTAAAAGAGTCAGTGTTGGTGGGAATATATAGCAGGACTGGTGTTGTTTAAATTAAATACTTTGATTTTCCAAAGAAAAGCCTTAAGTAGTAAAAATAGAAACCCCGAATAAATACTCCTCCGACCTTGTACCCAAAATATGGATATTATTAGTGAGGCAACCAGGGAGGAGGACCTATGAGTTAACACTGGGTGTAAAGGGGTCTATGAGGTAAAACAATATATAAACAATTCCACTAAATAGGTGCAGTATAAGCGCGTTACAGGGGTGGACAATTTCAGGAACGGGACAGTCTTACTTGTTGAGAAAGAGATGAAAGGGGGGACTGTAGATGTTAGAGAACTGGCCCAGCCCAGCCTCCTTCGGCCCCCGAACGGCCACAAAACTGCCCCGCCCTTGTCCCGGGCTTCTCCCGGCGCGCTACCGCGCAGCGGTAATAGAGGGTTGTTTATATAGGGTAATTAGTTGGTGGGTGGGGCGGGGCGAGCAGGGAGAGCGGCCCAGGTGACAACGGTTTGGGCTAGCAGGGACTCCTGGGAAATGTAGTCCCGGTCCCACCGCTCGCAGCCCTGCTCCAAAGTACGCTCCCACAGCAGCCTCCTGGATGACCCCTCTCCTTCAGTCCAGAGTCCTGGGGTGATGCTCGCAAGGATGCGGGACCCGCGAAGCGGGTTCCGCGAGGTGTGGCGTAGAGGCACGAGCCCACAAACAGCAACCAGAATCCCAGCAGATGCGAAGTATGAGGAAATCAATGACGCTATGATTGTTGTAATCTCTAATATGTATACATTTAACCCATTTGAAAAAATAGTCTATCTTGACTGTCAAATATTTGCTATTTTATTTTAATGTTTCCCATGGGACTATAAAATCCATTGTTAACTGCTTGCATGAACCCTCTGGAAATGCAACTGGTACTAAAGGCACCATACACATCTTCAAAGCTTTGTCAGAAATGGCACACTCAATACACATATAATTGCTGATGGGTAAACAGACACTGATGTAAAATTCTAGTACGTTATTATTGAGATTTTCACCTAAGTGCCCTTTGTGGCCCAATGTAATGAGTTCCAAGCTCATTGATTCAGGGGGTATGCATTTGTCAGATCTTATCAAGACATCTCCTTTACAAAATAGTTCATCTTTCATTTTAGTTTCAAATCTCTTTATTTTGTTTTCAACGACAAGAAAAAGCAATGGTTCAAGTATACAACGCTTGACCTCAACAGCAGTTAACTTAAAAATCCCATATATAATGCCCCCACCCCACCCTCCCCCTGAACCCGCAGAAGCAGAGTAAGTGGGTATGGTATGTAGTGGATAATGTGGCCCATTATGCTATTAGCCATATCTTCTTTTTCTGAGGTTACAGAGTGAGTGTCCGTGTCATTGAGGTTGAGTAAGCGAAGGTAGTGAGTACAGGTAAGTTCTGGGAATTCCGCTGAGAGTAAGGCAATGTAGGGACTCCACCAGAGCTCACGGTAGACCTCCATCTTTTATTTTAAAGAATACTTGTAAACATGCTAAATAAGCGAAGTCCCTCCTAGTCTAAGTACCTGCTTTTTTTCGAAGAAGATTCAAGGTTATGTACTCCTACAAGTCCTATATCGATTCATTCTCATTGATATCACATCCTACTTAATTCACAGCATCAGACACAGAAAGAACACAGTCTTCATCACTAAATAACAAAGGAGCTATTTTGATGGTGTTTACAATGATCCTACACTTAGCATCTCCAACAAAAGGGATTTAAAAGTGGGAATCCGAAATCTTTCTACTATTCTTTTTGTGTTAATCATTTGGTTCCAAGCAAATGCAACCTGTTCTTCCATTAAGGGTCTCATAAGACGAGGAAAGATAGAAATCCTGTTAAGAAAAAGAGAGTAACCCTCACATAACTCCAAAAGTTGTGCCAACTGCTTATTATTCTTAGGAAAAAGAGGTTCCGAAATAGCCCTAAACTACTAATCTTTTGGTTTATTCACACCATCAGTAATACAATGACCTAAACCCTCACTGTAAAGAAATGTACCTCTGTCCATTTTCAGTGTAATTACAATATATTGCAATTTCTTCAAGACTTTACCCAGTCTGGACTTGTGCTTTTGAAGGATGATGCAAACATGGTATGCCCCTCTGAAAAGCTGTGGCTTACCTCATGCTCCTAATTAAACTATCCATTAATCTCTATAACCAGGGCACAAGTCCTAAAAAAAGAAGTGGGGGGACGCTGTCACCGGAAGTGATGTCACGACAGGAAGTGACGTCATGAAAGGAAGTGACGTCACGAAAGGTGGCTTGCAGCATCGGGCTCCCTGCCTCCTCTCGCTCACCCCTTAGATGCGATTGTATCAGGGAAGTCAGCGCGTGAGCAGCGTGCTCTTGAGCTCCGATCTCGTCCCAGAGAGGCCAAAGATTGAAGTCCAGCTGTTTGGCAGGGGGGGACGGCGTCCACCTGGTAAAATAAGTGGGGGGACGCCATCCACCCGCGTGGTACCCAGACTCGAGCCCTGTCTATAATACAACCGCAGCTGAAACCACCCAAAGTGGCATGCGTGGATAGCTAGAAGCACCATCTGGAGTCAAAAAAGTGGTTACGTGTTGACAATTGTTAGTTAAACACATTTGGTTATAGGCAGCACTTAAATCTTGCTTCTCCCAAGACTTTCTTAAATTTCATAAATAGAGGGTGACAATTTATTAAAATTGCTTGTTTAGCATTATTAAATATGCACACAACCTAAGCTTGCCAGTCTCCTTTCTAACCAGAACCATATGAAACAGCCTTTCAGACTATCAGTTGAATGATTCCTTCATCGCACATTTCTTTAAGTATGGAGGAAAGCTCAGATCTAATCCATGTATATTTGCCCTACAATCTTTCTATTTTAGAAATGAATATAGGAAATTAAAAACCCTATAATGTCAATTGCAATGCCACTATAAAGGAAAGCTTTAATGCTAGGTTCTGCCACTATTTTGTTCACCCATTTAATCTCAAAGATGAATTAGAAATCGTTGTACAAGTTCCTAAATCTGCTAAAATTTGAATACCAAACTATCAATGGAAATATTGCATACAAAAGGAGCATAAGTTTAACCATCCATACTACACAATTTCACTAGACTGAGACGCTTCAGTTCCTTCTCAGAAACCATGAGAACTATATTCACTCTGATATCTTATTTCAAAAGTTTTACTATTTAGAAACAAATCGACTTATTTATTGTTAATATCAACATTTGAACTGTACACAGTAGCAAAGTTATAACTCTTTTTATATTTAAAACATTATTTTCATTCGACTAGACATCTATTAAAGTCTTTTGCATGATTCGAAGAACCACACCAGAAACTCTTGCTTTGAACACGACTCAAGACTTTGCTCTTTTTGTTGGGCTGTTCTTAAAAATAATTCTGCTTTTGTTAGCTACTTTTGCTTTGATAGAATACACTTCCCTAACTGATTGTTTAACATTAGCTAACTCTTTTGCAGAATGAATGTACACTTCCATTCTCTTAACAATGTAAACAGTATCTTTTAAAAATGGATTCATTTTCCTGAGCACCACTACTTGGATACTCTTAATGTAGCTTTGAACCCCAATTTCTTCCCTAATGTAGAGATCAATTGTTCCATCAAAATCACACTGTGCTGCAAGAAGTTCTAATGCTGCCACATAAGATTCTATAGGTTCATTCGACATTTGACGATTGGAATAAAAATTCACGTCTTTCCAAAACAATATGAGGTGGATTCATAAAATTTTAAGACAATCAACAGCTTTAAAAAACTGATCATAGTGGTCTGCTGATGTTCCAGTCGGAGGGTAGCATCAAGGAGGATGTTTCAAAAAGCTTTTTGGACCTCTTTGCCCAATGAATTCAACAAACACACTTATAGTGTTTTAGTCTTGATAGCCTGTCCATCTATAGCAATCAAGTAATAATTGAACATTTTAAACCAAGTATCCCGTTTCATGATTGGTTCTCTTGAATGACCAAGAAAAAGAGGTGGTTGGTTGTTCCTTTGCCTCATGACACCCCAAAATTATACAAAAATGAAATGCAATAAAGAAAGACAAATTATAAAAGGAAACAAACTGAAAATTATTAGTGTGTTGGTTGTTACAACAGGTGAAAATGTATAGGATTGCTAATACTGTAGTTGAAGAATGTTGAGGGAAGAGAACAGTGTAGCCCTATGTAAATCTTACATGAAGTAAAAGAAAGGCTGCGTTATTAGATTGTGGTCCTAAATGCTTTAAATGTGGTAAGGAGGACTTCCTTCCAAGGTGGAGCTTGTAAAATGCTGAGGTGGGAAGTTGTACAGGTAACTTCCTTGAGGCACAATGAAACACATTGCCATGGGCTGTATGGCTTGCTGCAAGCTGGACAGAGAGTGCTGCCAAGATAGACAAAGCCACATCTTAGGCATCACTTACCTCGAAATCACCTGTGAGATTAAGGATATGATAGTGGCAAAGCAGGGATACAGACAGGCTCAGGCACAAGTTTAAAATGTTAAAAACAGTGTACACTAGAAGCGGAGCTACGAGCTAGCTGGAAAAAGGAGAAAGACATTGCCGTCAATATCCAAACACATCCCACAGGATAGCAATACCATTGTGAGTTCTTATTTCAGAGAGTGTAGCTCTGAAATAAGAACAAACAAGTGGCCAAACTATGAAGCAGAAGGAGGTTCTAAAGTGCCAGGGGTGCTCGCCACCCATGATGGGCCACAACTCCTCCTACAGCCAGGAAGGGAGAATCTCTTCAGGGGCACGAGGACATGGGATAACAGCAACCAGGTAAGGAAGGAGGTGTCACAGGGGTAGGGTAGGGAAAGTGGTAATATAAGGTAGGAGGAAGAGGAGGGCAGATAGGGAAAAAAACATTACACAGTCCTTGCTTTTTGTCCAAAAGCACTTTGTCTGCTGGTGGAGTTTAGAGCCCGTTCACACACTGGTAACATTGAAACTACAATTCCCAAACTGCAGTTTGACTTTGGCTAAAAAAGAAAATCTGTTTCAGGATGAGAGACATGAAATTCCAACAATTTGAACTGCCAGAACCGTCAGTCGCTGTCTCCCTGGAGCCCAAAGGATATTGGTACAACGTGGATGTAAGGTGAATCTACATGCTGGATTGTAATCTTTACTTTGTTTTCCAGGAGACTTACCAGTCTTTCCTTTAGTTGTTGCCTTTGTTTCTCTAACGATTCTTTTACATCTGAAGTGTTCTCCGCCATTATCTTAAGATCAAGTTCTTTAATATCATTTCCATACCTACAATTTCTGATTTTGCGGTTCTGGCTCTGTGGGAACCCATGCTTAGTAGCTTTCCTCTAATAACCGCTTTATATGCGTCCCAGGTGATTTGTTTTGATGTGCCTGTTTGGTTTTCCTTAAAAAAATTAACTGTTGTTGACTCTAATTCTTCTGCTGCCTGTGGGTCTAATAATATTGTGCGGTCAACCGTCCATCTTGATTGCATATTGTTTTCCGTTATTTGTATGGTTAGTTGGACCGCCGAATGATCAGATAGATGTTCTGGTAAATGTTCTATATTTTTGACATTGTCTCGTAGTGCTCCATTTATTAAGAAGTAGTCAATTCTTGATCTATGGCCAAGTTTTTTATTGTGGAAGGTGTAAGGATATTTTTTGTCTCCTTTCTCTCTCCACATATCTAGCAAACCCAGGTCATTTTTATAATTACCTAACCATTCTCTCATTTTAGGTAGATTTGATTGTTTCCCTGGGGGATGTCTGTCTTGGCTTGGATCTATCAAAATGTTATAGTCACCACCTAGTATTATCGGAGCAGTTGTCGATAGTAGTTCTGTATAGAGTTTTTGTAAGGAAGCCAGTAAGTTATCTAATCATGAATATGGAGAAGGATGCGGAAAGCTGTTGGCTTGGAAGACAAAAAAAGAGCAAACTAGAAACAAAATAATCTGCATTCAACAAAACAATAGAAACGAAACTGAGGAGTCCATAATAATGCAGGAATTCGCGAAGTTTTTCTCCAATTTATATAAGGAAGACATAAACCCCACAGAGGAACAGATTCAGAAGTATCTAGACCATATACCGCTTCCACAACTAACGGAAATGGAAAAAGAAGAACTAAATGAAGATATCACAGTAGAAGAGGTTAGAACCATCATAAAAGGCCTAAAAAAAGGTAAAGCAGCTGGCCCGGATACCTTACCTAACGAGCTCTACCAAATTCTAAGTGACTCTCTGGTGTCACCACTAACAGAACTACTTAATCTAATATACAAAAAAAGAGATAAAATTCCAGATTCTTGGAACGACGCAACAATTAGCATAATCTTAAAACCAGGAAAAAATCCAGCAATATGTGAGTCATACAGACCCATCTCACTACTCAACTGTGATTATAAAATATATATGCAGGTCATGGCGAAAAGACTAGCCGTGATAATGACAAATCTGATAAATCCTGATCAAAAAGGTTTTGTAAAAGGTAGACAAATACAAGAAATCACACATGAACTCTTTGCTGCAATTGATATAGCCACCGCAGAAAAAGTCCCACTAACCATAATCACCTTCGACGCTGCCAAAGCGTTTGACAGAGTAAACTGGACATTCCTTAACAAAGTCATTAGTAAATATAATCTAGGGGGAAATTTCGGTAACATGGTGGCAGAGATATATACCAAACCAAGGGCTAAGATATTAGTCAATGGGAATCTTAAAAAGCAATATTGACATACAAAGAGGGACAAGGCAAGGATGCCCACTGTCACCCCTGCTTTTCAATTTATATATTGAAGCCCTTGCAGCCTCTTTAAGAAACCATGCCACAATAACCCCTTTTCAACATCAGGACTGGTCTAAAAAGGTGGCACTATATGCCGACGATCTGATGATTTTTACAAATGACTATAAGAGCTCTGCTGCTGCAATAGAGTCCACAATAGCCAAATTTGGAAGAGTATCAGGATACCTGACAAATCAAGAAAAAACAGAGGCTATGAGCTGGAACACACCCGTCAATAACCCATACACAAAAGAAAAAATAAAATACTTAGGTATCACATTGGTGAAAGACATAGAAAAAATACCTCAGATAAATCTGAATAGAATCGCCATTGAAACCACGAAATTACTCAAAGTATGGGATGGGCTACCTCTTAGTTTCCTGGGGAGATCAAACCTAATAAAAATGTCTATTGTGCCCAAATTTACTTATCTCTTCAATACAATCCCATTGGAATTCAAGAGAGACGCCTTGAAGAAGATTCATGGTGAAATCACAAGTTTTATTTGGTCATCGAAAGGAACAAGAATATCATGGAAAAAATTAAGGAGAGGAAAGCATGAAGGGGGAATAGCAAGTCCTGATCTTATTGAATACTGTAAGGCATTCCAATTTAAAAATATGAGACCACTTCTAAAGAGCTCCCAGTTTTACCCTGACTATCTGCAAAATATGACAGGCAGACGTGATCATTTCCTATATAAATTTGGACACCCAACATTTTTCAAAAAGATAAAACTGAAGATATTAATCAACGCAGTAAAATTATGGTACCAAGTTAGAAGCACTTTAAACATACCATATTATAGCTCACAGGCCCCCCATCTAGGATTCACCAGGCACTCCAGAATGTTTAAAAGACTCTTTGGCCCTACCTTTAAAGGAAAATGGAATTGTAAAATGGGGTCAACTGATGGCAGGAAACATCATAATCCCCTGGAACCAAATAGCTATAAATACAAACGAAACAGTGTCCAAATTTAAGTACTATCAATTGACAAGCTGGGCAAAATCGATCACAGATAAGAAAGAAGGAAATGAAAACATGGAGAAAGAAATGCTGAAATCTTCCCCAATAAAAAAGGAAATATCTAGGTGGTATTGGGCTTTAATCACAGCAGGGGAAGAAGATGTACAGATTCCAGAAGCATTATGGAGGAAAGACATACCTGACGTAGATATATATAACATTTGGACAAAATCATTGGAAAAGTGTTGGTCCCACATAAAACCAGCCGCACTGAAGAGAAATCATCTTTTCACAATGCACAGGGCATATTGGACCCCAAAAAAATTATCTAAATTCAAAGGAACCACCGTCAAATCTTGCCCAAAATGCGGACTGGAAAAGGCAAATGATCTACACATATTCATAGACTGCCCCATGATAGACACCTTCTGGAAAGAAGTGGGTAAGATGATATCACTGGTTTTGGGAAAACAAGTAAATGTAAGTATAACTCTTATTATCTTTGGGATCAACATAAATAACGAATGGGGTAAGTTAACAATAAACCAAGAAAGCTTACTGTTTGTACTGATACTTCTGGCTAGACGTCAAATTTGTATTAATTGGATTAAACCAACACCACCACAGCATCGGGATTGGCTAAACTCAGTAATAAAAACTAATAGAAATGACAGACAAGGGAAACCGGGTAAAAGGTTTAAATTTTGGGAAATCTGGGAAAACTTTTATAATATGGCATAGAAATCTTAACGAGTGAATGTGGTCTCGAAAAACAAAGTCCAATGATTAAAGCGGAGACAATAATTCAGACTGGAATAATTCCCGTCGAGTAGCCAGGAAGGCTAGCTCATCCCACAAAAACAGAATTATTGATTATGATAAAGGTCACAGGAGTTCCCAAATCCTAAAAACACCGGAAATGAGAAACACCCCTCTCCAGATAGACCAATAAGGGGCCGCGAAGGTACAGAAGGTTTGGATGGAATGGGCTCCCGAGTAGAACCTTACACATATAAGTCGCAAAATGAGGACATAAAAAAAAAAAAAATGCTGGATTGTAATGCATTTCTAAATAAAACAATGTCTCTAAAACACCTCGATGTTACATGAGGATTTTCTTCATGAAATTCAAATGATGATGACCGATGGCCACATGAATTCTATATGAAATCAATAACAAAAAGCAAAATATGTTTCGTGGGACAACTTGGCAAATGCAGGGGCCTTTTTGTAGCACAGTGTAATATGATTTAGGATTATTTATTATCCGAGGCCCTGGGTAATAATGGCTGTTGATTATCCTCCCCCAAAATTACTGGCCCGAGCAAGGGAAAAGGGCTATTAGCACCTATTTCCTTTCTCCAAAGTGATGAATTTTAATTACTGTAAGACAAATGGCTTCTGTTAACACTAGAGTAGAAGCTATTTTCTCTGAATCCCTCTAGGTTTCACTGTACGCCATTTCCACCCTTTCTTTCTCAAAGTTAAAATAGAAACCCAAATGCCGCAGCATAGTAGAAAAAAATAAACATCATTCCAGTTTGTTTGTTTGTATCTATTTTAAGGAGGCTATTAGGGCATAGATTTCCTTTTTGAGAAGTAAGGAGAGGGGCTTCAGAAGAAAAAGCTGCTGATTCAACTTGCACAAGAGTTTTGGGACCTTGTGCTGGTGGTAAGTTGGTGGAATCTGCCCACTGTGAGCTGAGAGGCCTTTATTGGCGGGCCTTTACTGGTAGCTGTAGTCCACACGGGGACCATTTGGATTGGCTTAACACCCCTGAATGCTCCATTGTGAGTTCTACTGTAGGTGCCAATGAAGCTTCCCTCATTGTAAGCAAGAGTTCCTCACCAACATTCTATTTCATCATATATGTGGTTGAGCAAAGCAGGAAAATCATTACAAAAACAGCAGATTACAACACATCTCTCTCCTTTAAAAATGTTAAAAACACAAAAGGAACTATAAGCTCGTATGAGCCAGGTAAATTTATCACAGACTGGTTCCGTTGCTCCTTCCTCAAGAAACTGAAAACACACCAGTACTCACGCCGCACAAACCCCATCCAAACGAAACGGCAAACCTCGAAATATGCCTGTGCCTCCGTTGGACCAGGTGAACACCACATTCAGCCGCTACTGCCGCTGGACCATGGTCTCCCGCACACATCCTCAATTTCATACTCTAGCAGCTCAAGAATGGATATGCAAAGTACTCACCCTCTACTGCCAGGTACAAGATCAGAGAAATTCACTCCACACCCAGTACTGTGCCAGCACACAGGACAAGGGATCATATTCTGTCCACCACCACTACTGCACAGATGTATGCCAACTTTGAAAAGCCATCAGGTGCAAAAAATCTTCCAATTGACTGATACATAAACTCCAACAATCGATCCAGGCCTCCGCTCTCGCGAGAAATATCTCACCCAAACTCCCAACAGCAGCATACTATGCTTTAACTTTCGATTGTCTTTGACATCCCCTCATCGGTACAGCTCACCCGCACCTGTTTCACCATAGTAGTACCTCACGCACTGGTTGGGACACAGCTCACTACTGAACATGTACAAATACATCATCATCTACCTCCTCTGTTCAGCCAAGCTCTGGATTCCATAGAATGTTGTTAAGTGATGGGTTTATTTTCAATGTCTCCCTCCTAAAAATTGCCCATTCAACAATTTAGGTCAATGGGGAAAAAATATTCCCCTGATTTTTCTTTCAAAATCTCACACTTTCCAGTGGTGAAATGTTCGCATGCGCGCAATAAACCAAACGAGATGCAGGCCTCATAGTTGCAGCAGTATTCACTATCGATGATGGAAATGTCTTCCCTTAAGAGGCGGGAAAACTGAGATATGCCCCAGGACCAGTTTGTCTGATAACCTGATTCTCAAAACTATGAGTAAATCAGTACATTGTAGACATATGTTCATGATTTAGCAGATTGTTTACATTCTTGCCAATTCACCACACCCTAAAGTGAAATGCAGGAAAATCTATAGACATTATAGGTTTCTGCAATCCTTTGGATTTATTTATATTCTCCTTAGAAGAAAAGGTTTTTCTCATTGACTGCTCTTTCCTCTATAGCTCATGTGGGATGGACCCTTACCTTTCAGACCCTGTAAAGGCTCTTCCTTTTATAAGGAGCAATTGTACATGCGATTCCAGGGCGGAACACTACCTCAACGCGCATGCACCTATGAGCAGTGGTTAATTTGAGCAGGTGTTTGCAAGTGCTCAGCACCAGAACTCATGTTTGGAACAGTATAAGGATGAATAAGTGATCCTTATGCTGAAGTTTTTAAAATTTACAGAATTTATCGGTTGTACATCTGATACCCCTTCAGATAATTCACATGCCAGTGTTTTCCGGTTTGCCTTTCATCTGCATATCTTGTTCGTTCTTGTTAGAACTGGCTATTTATGGCTGACTAGGGCTGACGCCAAAGCCAGGCAGAAACCACCATTCCAGTCAGGGCAAGGAAGTCAACCACGAGCAGACAGGCTTATCCCGGAGGCGATGTGTTGAGCATTTACGCACCCTCACAGCAACAACATCCCAGGCACACCACAAAAGGAACTCCACACAAGGTTATATAAAAATAACTTTTGTATTGTAAAAACACATCAGATAAAATCACACATATACATTGTGCCAACTGACACGGGCAATATTCACATGGGATTATTTACACAGGACAGGGCCACGTGGGCGCCTGTCAGAATCAGATATAGCACTTCTAGAATAAAGAATAGTAAACATAAAATGGTAATCAAAAGATCACAACCAGTATCCACTGGTAACAGGAACCAGGACCTTACTAGGACCACCTGTACTAAAAAGAACAACCACCTAAGTATCATACAGCATTTAGGAGTATAAGCACAACACATTACGCATGATGCATGAAAACACATTTAGCGGTGTAGTAAAGGAAAACACATGATGTTTAAAAACATTCAGAGGTGTAAGACAAGGGAAACACATTATGCATAAACCTACACATTCAGCGGTGTTCAGAAAAAAGCACATGATGCAATAAAATACCCTCAATCAATCAATCAATCAAGGCATTTATATAGCGCACTACTCACCCAGAGGGTCTCAAGGCGCTGGGGGAGGGGGGTCCGCTACTGCTCGAACAGCCAGGTCTTGAGGTACTTCCTGAAGGCGAGGTGGTCCTGGGTCAGGCGGAGGTGGGTCGGGAGGGAGTTCCATGTCTTGGCGGCGAGGTAGGAGAAGGACCGTCCCCCTGTGGTGGCTCTTCGGATGCGGGGGACGGCGGCGAGGGCGTGGCCAGTCGATTGAAGCTGGCGTTTGGGAGCGTAGAACTTGAGGCGGCTGTGGAGGTATCCTGGGCCTCGGTTGTGTAGGGCTTTGTGTGCGTGGGTGAGGAGTCGGAAGGTGATTCTCTTGTTGACCGGGAGCCAGTGCAGGTCTCTCAGGTGTCCGGATATGTGGCTGTGACGGGGGATGTCCAGGATGAGTTGTGCTGAGGCGTTCTGGATCCGCTGGAGTCTCTTCTGGAGTTTGGCGGTGGTTCCGGCGTAGAGGGAGTTGCCGTAGTCCAACCGGCTGGTGACGAGGGCCTGGGTGACCGTCTTCCTGGTCTCGGTGGGGAACCACCGGAAGATCTTGCGTAGCATGCGCAGGATGTTGAAGCACGACGAGGAGACGGCGTTGACTTGTCTGGTCATGGAGAGGGAGGAGTCCAGGATGAAGCCCAGGTTGCGTGCGTGGTCTGTTGGTTTGGGTGCGCTGCCTAGGGCGGGGGCCACCAGGAGTCATCCCAGGTGGAGGGTGAGGATCCCAGGATGAGGACTTCCGTCTTGTCCGAGTTCAGTTTCAGGCGGCTGTTCTTCATCCATTCGGCTACCTCTTTCATCCCTTCGTGAAGGTTGGCTCTGGCGGTGGCGGGTCGTTGGTGAGGGAGAGAATCAGCTGGGTGTCGTCGGCGTAGGAGATGATGTTGAGGTTGTGTTGGCGTGCGATGTCTGCGAGGGGGCTCATGTAGACGTTGAAGAGGGTTGGACTGAGCGAGGAGCCTTGAGGAACGCTGCAGATGACTTCGGTGGCTTCAGATCTGAACGGGGGGAGGCGGACTCTCTGTGTCCTTCCGGCGAGGAAGGAGATGATCCACTCCAGTGCCTTCTCCTGTATTCCGATGTTGCTGAGTCGCTGCACTAGTGTACGGTGGCAGACAGTGTCGAAGGCCGCGGAGAGGTCTAGGAGGATGAGGGCTGCAGTTTCTCCATTGTCAAGCAGTGCTCGGATGTCATCAGTGGCTGCGATCAGGGCGGTCTCGGTGCTGTGGTTGGCCCGGAAGCCGGACTGCGAGAGGTCGAGGGATCCGTTCATCTCGAGGAAGGCGGCCAGCTGCTTGTTGACGGTCTTCTCGATGACTTTAGCAGGAATCGGGAGCAACGAGATGGGGCGGTAGTTCTTGAGGTCGGTGGGGTCGGCTGATGGCTTCTTTAGTAGAGCGCTGAGTTCGGCGTGCTTCCAGCTCTCCGGGAAGGTAGCGGTGTCGAAGGAGGTGTTGATGATGTCCCGCAGGTGGGGTGCGATGACAGCGTCGGCCTTGTTGAAGACGTGGTGAGGGCAGGGGTCGGTAGGAGATCCGGAGTGGATGGAGTTCATCGTGCGGACGGTGTCTTCGGTGCTGATCGGGGTCCAGGCGCGGAGGGTGGTGGTGGGGAGCGGTGGTTCGGTCGTGGCATGCGTTGGTTGAGTGCTGAAGCTGTTGTGTATGTCCGCGATCTTGTTGTGGAAGTAGGAGGAGAGGGAGTTGCAGAGGTCTTGCGAAGGGGTGATGTCGTTGTTTCCGGCGTTGGGGTTGGAGAGCGTTTTAACGATGTTGAAGAGTTCCTTGCTGTTGTGTGCGTTGTTGTCCAGTCGTTCCTCGAATGCGGTTTTCTTGGTGGCATGGATGAGTTGGTGGTGTTTTCGGGTGGCGAGCTTGAGGGCAGTCATGTTGTCCGGTGTTGGGTCTCTGCGCCATGTTCTCTCGAGGGCTCGGCAGTTCTTCTTGGAGCTCTTGAGTTAGTCGGTGAACCATGGGGCTTTCTTGCTACCGGGTCTGCTAGGCGAGGTCTTCAGAGGGGCGAGGTCTTCTGCGCAGTCGCTGATCCACTTTTTGAGGTTGGTGGCTGCCTGGCTTGGGTTCATTGCGCTAGTGGGAGGGTTCATGCTAAGGGAGGTCGCGAGCTGGTCGGCTGTGATCTTGTTCCAGCTTCTGCGTGCAACCTGATGCTGGTGATGGTGGATCGTGGTCCTTCTGAAGCTGAAGTGGACGCAACTGTGGTCCGTCCAGTGGAGTCCGGTGGCGTGGCTGAAGGCGATGTCCTTGCTGGATGAGAAGACGGGGTCGAGTGTGTGTCCGGCGTAGTGGGTGGTGGTGGTGACCAGCTGCTTGAGTCCCAGGTTTGCGAGGTTGTCCAGCAGGGTGGTGGTGTTGCGGTCGTTGTTGTTCTCTAGGTGGAAGTTGAGGTCCCAGAGGAGGATGTAGTCAGCGGAGAGGAGGGCGTGCGGGCTGATGAAGTCGGCGATGTCTTCGCTGAATTGTGTGCGTGGTCCCGGGGGGTCTGTAGATTAGGGTGCCTCTGAGGGTGGTCTTGGGGTTGATGTGGACCTGGAAGTGCAGGTGCTCGGCGGGTGCGAGGGTGTCCTCGGTGTTGGTCGTGATGCGGATGGTGTTCCTGTGGATGATGGCAATGCCTCCTCCGGTCTGGTTGATGCAGTCCCTTCGGATGATCTTGTAGCCGTCTGGGATGGCGATGGCGGGTGCTGAAGAGGCGTTCATCCAGGTTTCCGTGAGGAAGGCGACGTCTGGTGAGGTTGTGTCGAGCAGGTTCAAGAGGTCGATGGTGTGTCTGTGGATGGAGCGGGTGTTGAGCAGGATGCATTTCAGGTGGCTGCTGTTGTTGCTCGTCTTGGTCTGGGTTGGTGCAGGAGTAGTGCTGGTCCGGATGCAGGTGAACTTGCAGGCGTTACAGCAGAAGTGTCCGTGGGTGCGTCTCGGGGTGGCTCGGTAGCATCCTGGGATTCGGCCGGCGTTGAGTGCATTGAGGGTGGCGGCGTCGTACGTCCGGAGGGTGGGCTGGGGTCTGCGGGGGCCAGGGGTCCTGGCGCTGGGCGCCGTCCAGGCGCGGACGGATGCAGACGGGCTTATCTTTGGCGCACCTTCGGCGCTCAATCGGTGCTCCCGCTGCGCGTGTCCGCTGCGCGGTCACTCTGGGGGCGTCATAAGAAGGGGGACGAGAGGGCGGGTCAGCTGGGCGACGGGAGCGGCTCGTCCAATGGGCCGGTGGTGGGCGGGGCCTGTGGCGAGCTGCGGTGGGAAACTGGCGAGCGGGCGGCTCTGCTGAGGCTGGGCCACTCGGGGGGCCAGGGGGGCGTCTGCGGCGAGAAAAGGCGGCAAGGCTGGCAGGCAGGAGCAGGAGGCGGCAGGAGGAGCAAGGGGGTGACCCGGCCTGGTGAGAGGCGCAGCGCAAGAAGACACATGATGCCTAAAACATTCAGAGGTGCAGCGCAGGGAAAAGGAAGACACATGATGCCTAAAAACATTCAGAGGTGCCAGAACAATACAATTGCGCAAAACAGTCCCTAGGCCAACTGGCCTGGTTGAGGCTCAGACGCCATGTGTCCAAATGTCAGGGCGCGCTGCCATGCAGCGCCAGTCCAAGCACAAGCCTAAACGTAGCAGGTGCCCACTACTTGCTGGGCACCTGGGAAATCCCAAGACCTAAACGGTGCAGCTGCCTACTAATTGCTGGGCAGCTAGGAATCATCAAAACTGCGCCAGGGCCCTCACTGACCCTTAGGCGCAAACTGCGCCACTGCTGGAGCCACACAGGCTCTGAACTGTGCACTTGGAGCCCCACAGGCTCTGAACTGTGCACTTGGAGCCACACAGGCTCTTAAACAATTATAGGCCCCTGGAGCCCTCAGGCTCTGAAAAAGATGGTGCCCCCTAGCGCCTCACTGGACTCTAAACCTAACACTCGCAGGCTAGAGGGGGCGGGCACCGGCAATGTGCCCCGACGCCCCCTCTAACTAATATGGCCCTCGAGCCTCGCTGGGCTCGTAAATCATGTATGCCCCCTAGAGCCTCCGTGGCTCTAAACACAAAAATGGCCCTCGAGCCTCGCTGGGCTCGTCAACAACCACGTGGACCGGGAGCCTCGGGGCTCTAATTACCGTTGGGGCGACCCGCTGCCAACCGGGGCCGCCCTGACTCTGTGCCTCGCAACCGGCACCACGATAGTCCCCTAGCTCCCTCGTGGAGCAGAACAGACATGCCCCTCTTTGCCCGGCCCAGCCCAGACTCACCCGCTGCTTGCGGTCCTGCTGCGGGGCTCTCTTCACAGTACGGACGCCTCGCGGCTCGGGCGGCCGGACTTCTCTCCCTCCCCGGGGCTCTCCCTCCACTCAGGAGCCCCGGGGCGGACACGGCAGGCTTCTTCCTTCTTCCCCGGTCTCCCTCTCAATCACGGGAGACCGGCAACATCCTCCATGGCACCAGCAGGGCTCTCCTCGGCTCCTGGGAGCCCCGCAATGGCCGCCTCGCTCATCTTCTCTTTTCTCCTCGGCCCAGCAGCCAATCACGGCGCGGCCCGGGGAGACGTCATCAAGGCATCCCGGGCCGGCCAGCCAATGGCAGCGCGGCTCACCGGGACGAGCCCCCATCAGCGGCCCAATCCCAGCGCGGCCCCTTCGGTGCTGCTTCCCAGGCAGTGGCGGTGAATTTCAACACGGGACAATGCCGGGTGGGCACCGGCTTCAATTAAATATGAAAATCATAGCGCTACTAAGCGCTTGGGCAAAGTAAAGCACTCCAAAGCGCTAGAAAACCGGCAGAGCGCTCCCAGGCGCTCAGGGGGGAGCACAGCGCTTCCAGGCGCTAGAAATACCAATCAAGCGCTCTCTGTAGGAAAATGCAGCTTCTCCATGCTGCAAAGGTCACAGAAATTCCCAGGGGGCAAAGCCAAGTCCCCCCCATCAGCCCAAGCAAGGCAGAGGGGTCCCCCAGGAGTCCAGGAAAGTCCATCAGGTGTCCAGGGGCTGGGCAGGGCCCAGGGATTCCCCTGAGCCCAAGCAGCAGCACGCCCCTGACAGATTCAAGTCCAGAAACAAGAACAAATTGGAAGGGGACACAGCCCCTTCTTATACAGGGAAAAGTCTTTGAAGTCTTTGTGCAGGCAGTGTGAGAACCAGGTAGAACTGGTTATAGGGAACTCTCTTCAGTGACAGTCGCCCAGCGGGAGGTGAAGCCAGCATTGTGGTCAGGAAGGCACAGCCCTTCACTATCAGGTGCTATCTCCTCCCACTTCCCTGGCAGCAGATGCAGCCTTTCATCCATGTGCTGACTCAGACAACCTCCTGGGCTCTCCAGCCCCTGTCATCCTCCAACCAGACAGTCAATCCACAAGCAGGCCCAGGCACACCAGCCAATCACACGCCAGACACAAATTTGCACAAATATGCCAACTTCTAAAAGTGGCACTTCTAGACTAGACACAATCATGCCGCATATACCATTTTGCAGCATTCAGTCTCACAAGTTCTCTCATACCAAACTCGCCCCTGCACTCCCCACACATCAGGAACTACCCTGGGCATACATATTCCCCATTCATTCCTATGGGAGGGCAGGTCACTCACCACACATACACAGAGAGCTCAAGCACTTTACACTGTACCACAGTGAAAAAGTGCGCAGAGGCCTAAAATCACGATCACCAGGTTCCAGAAATAGGCTAGGAAAAAGCAAAAAGTCTCGGGGTGAACCTGCCTAAAGGGCCGGGTCCAACACATGCCAGTGTTTTCCGGTTTGCCTTTCATCTGCATATCTTGTTAGTTCTGCTGTCTCTGGTGGTGAATTGAATTGCTCATGCCAATGTGTCTATCTGGAAATTGTGACATTGTACCAAATGATGATGTAGCAGAATTTTAGAAAGCAAGCTAAATCGTTTTGTCAGTATTGTTACACTTTCATAGTGGCACGCGGACCAGGATTTACAGATTGTAATTTCTGTGACACGATCTGTGCACAACATTTAATAACATTTTTCAAAAACTCTGAGGGCCACATATATTAAGCATTTTTGCGGTCGGAAAGGGACGATGGGTCCGTTTCCGACCGCAAAAATGCTTCTACATATGTTTGAAACACAAATTGTGAGAGGTCGTGACTCATGTGTTAGTTGTATGTGTGCCTGGGAAGGGTACAGTACAAGGATGGAGCAGGGTTATTCACTACATGTGTGGTTAGTACATGTGCTGGGTGTATGTATGCCTGAGAGGAATACAGTACATGAGAGATGGAGTGCGGTGCAGAACTTGAAGAGGCACAGCATGTGCTGGGTGTATGTATGCTTGCATGAAGTACAAGACTTGAAGGGTGAAGTGTTGTGCAGTGTACACATAAAGAGTGTGGGTGCTGGCAAAGTGTTTGTAAAGAGCACAACCTGGTTAAAAACTGCTTGCACTTTGAGTGTTTGTACTGAGTGCATGTGTACATCTAAGGGTACAATGCATAGAGGCAACAGTGTTGGACCCAGAGTGTGTTGAGAAAGTACACAGAGTTGGTGTGCCTGCAATGGTACATTGTATTACGGACCCTGGGTTCCATTTTGAGAAGTCCAGGCCTGCCTGGTGATGACATGAAGAGAAGGGGAATCCTTCCGGCAGATTTGTGTACTGCTGCATTCCTGTGAGCAGCCGCGGCTGCTGCAGGTAAGAGCGGTGGGGCCAGCTTGGGGGGATTTTGAGAGGCGACCACAAGGGAAAATTAATTACTTATTTAATTTTCCCTTGTGGTTGTCTCTCAAAATCCCCACCAGCTGGCCCCACAGCCCTTATCTGCAGCGGCTGCCTGTGAGCTGGGTGGAGACACACTGGAGGGAAGGAAAAGACTCCCTTAGCATCTCAAAAGACCACCCTTTGGTTCAGTGATAGATCACAAGGAAAGGGCCTGATGAGAGGATTAGAAAGAGTAGGACTGGCGTTCTGGCATTAACCCTTTGATGTACATATCACTGTGGTGGATATCCAGGTGTAAACTCTGGTCACTCCCATGAAATATGTTATGAACAATCAGCTTCAGAGTCATGCCTGCTGTGGCACATCTCATTCCTGAAGATGAAAAGGAAAAGAGCCCCTTCACAAGAAGGAAAACCTCAACACAAAACGGCAAAGACCCAGACCCTAAATCACATTTGGTGTCTGGAAAAGGTCTATAAGAAGGGGAGGTTGTGTCCCCAAAAATGTGTCATCTGCCAAGCAGCCAGGCAGGCAATGTGAGAAGAGGAAGCTCTGCAAGACTTCTGCCAACTGGGGGGCAAGGCCTGCTAGTCTCCCCTCTTCCTTGGTGAGGGGACATCACCCAGGGAAACCAAGATCACCTGCCCTGGAGCACCAGTACCTGCCTGCTTGCCAATACCAGTGTTTCCTGTGAGGAAGAGGAGAGCCTTGGAGGGAGAGCGGTCTACTGGGGAGACCTAGCGTGGGGACTCCCTGTGCGAGGTGTGATAATTCGGCTGTCCACAGCCTGTGTGCAAGACTGTTTTCAACAACCCCCGTATGATAGGAGAGATCTGCCCTAGACTTTGCAAAGTATCGAGGACTGTGTGGAGGGCACCAACCTCATACTGCCTCGTTTCTGTGTCCCTGTATGCCAAAGGGGGTCATTGCTGACTTAATTGGGCCGGAGCATGAGACTTTTGTCTGCATTGTGAAACGGGATTGCCCTGGAGACTCTGCAGCCAATAGTGAGCAATACAGCAACCCCATTGTGACAAAGGGCGGCTGAAATCGATGTGTCCAACTGCTCAGGTCAGCACCTGGATGAAAGGAGTATTGCCATGACCAGTGGGTCAAACCTGCCAACTGCATCTGACTGTTTCCCCAAGGATTGTAAGACGCCGCTGAAGACATTGCACCCTTGCTGGATCTCCAATTGAGAGCCGGAAAACTCCCCGCCCACCTTTTTGCTAGGGAAAGTGCAACTTACCTTTTGTATCCGCCGAGTGGGAGGAGCTCTGACCACTGAAACCCGACCATATGACCTTCTCGACAGTAAGAACCTGTGCTACTGGGTGCTGACACATTCATAGCTAGCTGCCTGACTTTGCCATACAGGATTCAGACTTGGGAGCGCCCAAAGAGAGGGCACTCGTAGCACTGCTGAACACTGTCATACCGCTGGAGTGGGTAAGACTGACGCCTGGCCTTTGGGGCACCGAGGGATTCACTGCTGAAGGTGCTTCATCGTCATAGACACTTTTGACTGAAAGCCTAAAGAGTCAAAAGGGAACTTTTAAGTATGGCCTAATAGTTTGCATTCCCTGATGCATCTACCAGTTAATGGGGAATCGTTCTGAACACTCTACATGAAGGAGGGATTTGCCTGACGACTTCCAGAGCACTGGCCTCAAGGTGAATTGTTTAAGTAGTGAGACCATTCAATTTTCATTTTATCTGTTTTGTGAATACATTTGTATCAATTTTTATCAATTGTGATTACTGTGTTGAATTTTTATCTCTCTTTTTATCAAATTAAAACACAAATAATTTTTCCCACTGAACTAGTTTGTTTGTTTAATCTATTGTGTATTCTCCTCAGTTTATGCCTGGGATTGTTTTTCTCACATATCACTCACCACACATACACAGAGAGCTCAAGCACTTTACACTGTACCACAGTGAAAAAGTGCGCAGAGGCCTAAAATCACGATCACCAGGTTCCAGAAATAGGCTAGGAAAAAGCAAAAAGTCTCGGGGTGAACCTGCCTAAAGGGCCGGGTCCAACACATGCCAGTGTTTTCCGGTTTGCCTTTCATCTGCATATCTTGTTAGTTCTGCTGTCTCTGGTGGTGAATTGAATTGCTCATGCCAATGTGTCTATCTGGAAATTGTGACATTGTACCAAATGATGATGTAGCAGAATTTTAGAAAGCAAGCTAAATCGTTTTGTCAGTATTGTTACACTTTCATAGTGGCACGCGGACCAGGATTTACAGATTGTAATTTCTGTGACACGATCTGTGCACAACATTTAATAACATTTTTCAAAAACTCTGAGGGCCACATATATTAAGCATTTTTGCGGTCGGAAAGGGACGATGGGTCCGTTTCCGACCGCAAAAATGCTTCTACATATGTTTGAAACACAAATTGTGAGAGGTCGTGACTCATGTGTTAGTTGTATGTGTGCCTGGGAAGGGTACAGTACAAGGATGGAGCAGGGTTATTCACTACATGTGTGGTTAGTACATGTGCTGGGTGTATGTATGCCTGAGAGGAATACAGTACATGAGAGATGGAGTGCGGTGCAGAACTTGAAGAGGCACAGCATGTGCTGGGTGTATGTATGCTTGCATGAAGTACAAGACTTGAAGGGTGAAGTGTTGTGCAGTGTACACATAAAGAGTGTGGGTGCTGGCAAAGTGTTTGTAAAGAGCACAACCTGGTTAAAAACTGCTTGCACTTTGAGTGTTTGTACTGAGTGCATGTGTACATCTAAGGGTACAATGCATAGAGGCAACAGTGTTGGACCCAGAGTGTGTTGAGAAAGTACACAGAGTTGGTGTGCCTGCAATGGTACATTGTATTACGGACCCTGGGTTCCATTTTGAGAAGTCCAGGCCTGCCTGGTGATGACATGAAGAGAAGGGGAATCCTTCCGGCAGATTTGTGTACTGCTGCATTCCTGTGAGCAGCCGCGGCTGCTGCAGGTAAGAGCGGTGGGGCCAGCTTGGGGGGATTTTGAGAGGCGACCACAAGGGAAAATTAATTACTTATTTAATTTTCCCTTGTGGTTGTCTCTCAAAATCCCCACCAGCTGGCCCCACAGCCCTTATCTGCAGCGGCTGCCTGTGAGCTGGGTGGAGACACACTGGAGGGAAGGAAAAGACTCCCTTAGCATCTCAAAAGACCACCCTTTGGTTCAGTGATAGATCACAAGGAAAGGGCCTGATGAGAGGATTAGAAAGAGTAGGACTGGCGTTCTGGCATTAACCCTTTGATGTACATATCACTGTGGTGGATATCCAGGTGTAAACTCTGGTCACTCCCATGAAATATGTTATGAACAATCAGCTTCAGAGTCATGCCTGCTGTGGCACATCTCATTCCTGAAGATGAAAAGGAAAAGAGCCCCTTCACAAGAAGGAAAACCTCAACACAAAACGGCAAAGACCCAGACCCTAAATCACATTTGGTGTCTGGAAAAGGTCTATAAGAAGGGGAGGTTGTGTCCCCAAAAATGTGTCATCTGCCAAGCAGCCAGGCAGGCAATGTGAGAAGAGGAAGCTCTGCAAGACTTCTGCCAACTGGGGGGCAAGGCCTGCTAGTCTCCCCTCTTCCTTGGTGAGGGGACATCACCCAGGGAAACCAAGATCACCTGCCCTGGAGCACCAGTACCTGCCTGCTTGCCAATACCAGTGTTTCCTGTGAGGAAGAGGAGAGCCTTGGAGGGAGAGCGGTCTACTGGGGAGACCTAGCGTGGGGACTCCCTGTGCGAGGTGTGATAATTCGGCTGTCCACAGCCTGTGTGCAAGACTGTTTTCAACAACCCCCGTATGATAGGAGAGATCTGCCCTAGACTTTGCAAAGTATCGAGGACTGTGTGGAGGGCACCAACCTCATACTGCCTCGTTTCTGTGTCCCTGTATGCCAAAGGGGGTCATTGCTGACTTAATTGGGCCGGAGCATGAGACTTTTGTCTGCATTGTGAAACGGGATTGCCCTGGAGACTCTGCAGCCAATAGTGAGCAATACAGCAACCCCATTGTGACAAAGGGCGGCTGAAATCGATGTGTCCAACTGCTCAGGTCAGCACCTGGATGAAAGGAGTATTGCCATGACCAGTGGGTCAAACCTGCCAACTGCATCTGACTGTTTCCCCAAGGATTGTAAGACGCCGCTGAAGACATTGCACCCTTGCTGGATCTCCAATTGAGAGCCGGAAAACTCCCCGCCCACCTTTTTGCTAGGGAAAGTGCAACTTACCTTTTGTATCCGCCGAGTGGGAGGAGCTCTGACCACTGAAACCCGACCATATGACCTTCTCGACAGTAAGAACCTGTGCTACTGGGTGCTGACACATTCATAGCTAGCTGCCTGACTTTGCCATACAGGATTCAGACTTGGGAGCGCCCAAAGAGAGGGCACTCGTAGCACTGCTGAACACTGTCATACCGCTGGAGTGGGTAAGACTGACGCCTGGCCTTTGGGGCACCGAGGGATTCACTGCTGAAGGTGCTTCATCGTCATAGACACTTTTGACTGAAAGCCTAAAGAGTCAAAAGGGAACTTTTAAGTATGGCCTAATAGTTTGCATTCCCTGATGCATCTACCAGTTAATGGGGAATCGTTCTGAACACTCTACATGAAGGAGGGATTTGCCTGACGACTTCCAGAGCACTGGCCTCAAGGTGAATTGTTTAAGTAGTTCTGAATGTCGTATTCCTTTGCCTGTGTAGAGTTAGAAATAAAATATTACATTTTCTTATGATAGCAAGTATTTGGCTGGATGTTGATTTATTGTTCATATGCCTGCACCTTGAGTTATGAGTTGTGTTCACTGACCTTCATCTACATCTACCCCTAATGAGCCTTGACTGCTCAACCAATGCTACCACTGAGTTGCTCTCAGTGGTAGCTGTAGGGGTAATGGGTATTTGACCCAGTTGAGCAGGATCCGCTGCAGGTCTGGCCCCAGGTCATCAAGTGTAAAAGGCCTCAACCACCACGGTTGGACCCAGTAGTCTCTGCATGGCCTGTGACCCTCTGAAAGCCGTTCTGACAAGTGCCATGCAAAAAGATTGGTAAAGCTTTCATTTTTTAATGAAACATTTTGCGTACAATTTAAAGTATTGTGGAAATTAGGGAAAGCAAAAGCATCAAATGCAAGAATCATCAAATATTTCCATGTCCAGGATAGGTCAGAAGCTGTTCCACATGTTTTGGAGCATTGAAAATACAACACATAACATTTACATGACAATACTTCAGTGCAGTAGCACTGAGGTGGTTTAAATTAACACACATCTCCACGGTATAAACTGTATAAACTGTAAAATAATTTTTAACAGGATTAGTGGGGAATTAGCACAGGGAAATATGAAGTGAATACAACGAGTGGAGAGGTAGTATCTCGTGTAGAGACAATAATCACGTCGACCATGGACAACAATATCTGAGTCTCACAAACCCACAAGAAAGGAGAATGAGCCTGGGGTGAGCTGGGAGCCTCACAGTTATGATCAAATTGGCTAAACAAAAAAACTGCATAACAACATCCAGGTATCAGCTGTTGGCACCTGAGGCCCTTTCACGCTTGTGTCCAGTCTATAAAACTGTCAAGAAGATGGCCACGGTGAAAATCTTCGCTGTAGCTGACATCTGTGCAGCAAAGAATGGACTGACCTTGCCTATGACAGATTTAGATCCTGCTGTCACCAGCCAACTTCAATGGGGACTCAGAGAAGCCGAGGCTGGTGTCCCAGAAACCGCGCAGGTGTCCTGCAGAGTGGCTGTGTGCTTCGCATCGCAAGCGAGACTGATAAAAAGGGGTTTGTGATCATCACACTTTTTACCACTTTTTTAATATGCGAAGCTGCCCTTTACTGCTCCCCACTGTTTATTTTTGATCTTATTTCAAGTTTTATTATTGTAATCAATATTGTGTTGCACGAAGGGGGCCGAGGATGTGGTCGGTTAGAAAAAAACAGAGCTTTTCACCAAGCCCTCCCCTTCCACCAACAAACAAATATCTAAATATGGATCTCCCAGAACAACGCCTGCAACTTCTTACTCCACCACACCGGCATCAGTTACTGCAGCATTGTCAGGGGAATAATAACTTATCCTATAGTATGTATAGGGGGACTTGAATGCCAAGTCAAGGCAGTTGTGTGTAGATGATGGGGAGCCCTTCTCCTGTGAGAGTATTGAATAGCAGGAAAAGGGACATTTGAGCAAGTGCAGAATGTGGCTTAACGCTAGAGCGGCCAATTTTGAAGCTGGCAAACCATGTTTGAGTTTGGCTGGAGGCTCAACATCCTGTGATTCTAGGCAAATCCCTTAAACTACCCTTGCCTAAAAATGAATGTGTCCGTCTGTAATGCAACTGGTGCTCATGTAAACCCTCTGATACTTTCGGTCGAGTTCACTCTCCATAAAACTGAGAAAAAAAAAACTATCTGCAGACAATTTCCCGCTTGCAGAGGGGAGAGCGAGCCAGGAGTACCGGTAGTTGCCACACCTGGAAAAAGAGCCCTGTGGTTGTGCCAGGCCTCTGCAGGAGAGGCCAGAAATGAAAAGGGATTGTTGGCAAAAGAAGCCAGAAATTGAGGTCACTATCAGCCTGATTCATCAATCATATTTGCGCTCGCAAAGGGCCAGATTCTGAGAATCTGGCCCTTTGCGAATGAAATTTTTGCATTTGGGATTCATCATCCCAAATGCAAAAATCGCTATTTAGAAACTCGCAAATTTGCGAGGAATAGCATTTAAGGAATCTATATTAGAGATTCCTTAAATGCTATTCTTGAAACATTTTAAAATTGCGAAATCGCAAATTTCGGCTGCTATTTACCGCGAGGTCAAACCTCGTGGTAAATAGCGAAAACTTAGAAAAATGCTTTTAAAAGTATTTTTCTAAGTTGCGTGTTACACACACACACATGTCCTTAGGACATGTGTGTGCGCAACAACTGTTGAAATGTGCATTTAAGGGGTGCTACAGGGTGTCCTTTGGACACCCCTGGCACCCTTCAAATCGCTATCTTATTTGCGATAAGCAAATTGCTAATCGCAAATAAGGAATACTCCCCATTCATTCCTATGGGCCTTTTGGCCCATAGGAATGAATGGGGAGTTATTCCTTATTTGCGATTAGCAATTTGCTAATCGCAAATAAGGAATCTGTAGGAATCGCATTTAATTTAGCGATTCCTACATGAATCCCGTTTTGCGAGTCTGTAATAGCGATTCCTTATAAATCGCTATTTCAGACTCGCAAAACGGGTCTTTGATGAATCTTGCCGATAGTTATTAGCTCACAGCACAGATGTCAATAAGCGGTAGCCAGGGGTTGACATTTCTCCCTGCCTTCTCCTTTGGTTGTCTCTGTTTTCAGAGGTCTTGAAAGCAGCAGCAGGAATATAAACTCATTGGGGTTTTAAGAGTCATACTTAGGGGCAGATTTATGAGGCCGTTGCGCTTCTTTGCGCCGCATTTGCGTCACTTTATTTGACGCAACTGCGGCGCAAACATTGCGCCCTATTTACAACGTGACGCATCTAGGAGATGCTTCACGTTGTAAAGCACTGCGCCATAAGGAGGCGTTCCTGCGCAGGAACGCTTCCTGAAAGTGGTTGAGTGAAATCTATGAGATTTCACTCAGTCACTTTCAGGGCAATGCTGCGTCAAAACCCTGCGCCTGCTTGAAGCAGGTGTAGGTCTTGACGCAGCATTGTGTAGATGGGGCACCCCCGAGCCTTGCTGGAGCTGCGTCGCGCTTGCGACGCAACTTCAGGAATGCGCCACATTTCCGGCACAGATGCGTCACGCATCTGTGCCGTTTTTGCACAATGGTGCGCCGCATTATGGGTGGCGGAGCTGTGGCGCACTGTGGCGCACGTTAACTGGCGCATCCCTGGGGATGCGCCAGTTAACATAAATCTGCCCCAGAGTTTTTGGTTATTGACTTTACCCTTGATCTTCGGCAACATATAGGAGGCTGTTGAGAGAATCCGGGCAGGGCAAGGGAGCAATGCGATAACGTCACGGGGGGTCAACTGGTGTGTGAGGTTACTTGAGTCTCATTGAGCCTGCGTCCATGCGTCGGGTTTGCAGTTCCAGGGATTCATCCTTCAGAGAATGTAAGTGCTGTCAATGAACATCACGCTTAAGTCATGGCTTCTGGGGCAAAGGGCCATGATTTAGATCTCTCGATAAGCATGGTGGTTCAAAGTGTCTCAGTCTCTTTGATAAGCCAATAGACCTGTACCAGTGACGCGGGCTTGCAGTTTTCACCAGGGCGCTGAGGTCACAAGGCACACTAATTCAAGGTATGTATAGAGAAGGAAAGCAATTGTCTTATCAGTGAAGACATTTGATCTTTCTCAGTAACACCTTTTCAGGATGTGCTTTGCAAGTGTCCAAAGTACTCTCACCTGCAGGTAAAAAGATTCTGTTCATGGTTGAACATTAATCCAGAAACATAAAACTTGCACTGGCGACCCACGGAAGAGCTGGCACGCTTTTCAAAATGGTCAGTTTTGTTGTGTTGTCTTAAACTGACCACACTGAACTTTGGAATTTGATTTCAGGAAGAGAAAAGGAGGTGACAAGGAGTGTCTAATTTAGAGAATGTGCTTATCAAAAAAATGCATTTACATGGGTTTTAAAATGTTGGAACTAATCTATTTTTTATGTAAACTCTTTGTATCCAATTCTTCCAGTTTGAACTAATCTTGCACACTCATTTGAGTGTGTGTAGTCTTCCTCTCTGGCCCATGGATTTCTGTCACCAGGACCTGTCCTTACATATGCGTCAAGATAACACTGGCTAACTGAGAGGTCAATGTTGTCCAGCAGGGGGCGTACCATACCCACACTCTTGCTGCCTGCTTCCAACATAATCTGCGTCATCAGCGCAGGACATTTCCATCTCTGGTCGGATCACATGGGATGAAAAATACACCCTAACCACAGCACCGGTGCGAATTCCATCATGAATCTGAAGCTATTGCTAAGCATGCCACAGTCCAATTATAAAGCAAACAGCCCAACTGCATCCCTCTGCCAGGGTACTCGTAGAGGTTGGTCACGTGCCGAAAGACCATTTTCTACCATGGAAACTTCCGTGGTGATACCACATAACCAAACTTAGGACACAAAAAAGGAGGAAGGAATACACATTAGACTGATGGGAGAAACCTTAAACAAGAAAGGGGGACTAATAGGGCTGTTTAACGGGGTCCAGCGTACATGCCCAGGAAAAGTGAAGTAAGAAGAGTACGCTGTTCCCCAAGGATGGACAACACGTGGGGAGGCCACAGGAGGGGAATCCTTCTTTTTTGGAACTAGATCCTCACACACCCAGAAAGGAAGGTGTCATGCTTCATCGTATGGACTCGCTCCTCGTCGGCGGTGCAATACCCAACGGGCACCAATAAAGGGGCTCTTTAGCGGAGATCTTCTGTTCCTTGCCGTAAGGTGCCGAGGGTGTGAGAGCCCTAGGTGATAGTGTAGATGTGACGTGAGTGAGTGCTATTTAAAAAAGGATGGATAAGCCACAAAAAGATTTATTGGGGTGGTTATCCACCTTGTTAAAAAAACAGAAGAGTGGCTGCTCGCTGGCTCAATGGCTCAGTGGAGCAATGCTAAGCTCTAAGAAGGCGGTTGACATGTTTCACGCAATACGTTCAATAATGATACTCTGCATTTCATCAGGACCTATACACAAAAACTATCTACACAAGGTGGTGGGTGGAAGAGTTCCTACCTACCACTAATCTTGAGTGCGAGCACGAGGTCCCGCCAGAACTAGTGGTAACCTATCTAGATGATAGTGCTTGCTTCATAAGGTTTTCTCCGCTCATGACACCTCAATAGGTGGTGTCCTGTTAGGACGTGCGCCGGAAATGTACCCTGCGCTGAGCCAAGAAACCAGACTCTAGTTCCGAAAAAGGAGTATACCCCTCCTGCGGCCTCCCCACGTGTTGTCCATCCTTGGGGAACAGCATACTCTTCTTACTTCACTGAAGGGAGCAAAACACATTAGACTAATAGGATCAAACTGCACAATAACTAACGATATGAACGCACCAACACAGGTTGTGAATCACAGGAGCTGGTCATCCATTAGGAGGTTTTAAAAATAGTAAACGCTGATCTGTATAAAATATTGAAGCATAACAAACAACATGCAGGAAGGCATTCAAGGCTCAAAGGTAACAACAGTGGTGATGTGGCTTGCTTGGCCACCGAAAAACACAGACACTGACAGACATAACTTATAGGCCTAAAAGGCCCGTAGTGAAATCCAGAATTTTCCCCACAAGTCTCTGCCTCTGGAAACGTGCGAAGCAGAGGCAGAATAAGATGTGACAGACACTGCCCCAACCACAGCCGCCTCTCAGAGGCACTTACGTCAGCAAAAATCTCACAAATCCTGTATTAACCGTATGAAAGTGGCTCTACTAGGCCATATGATCATAGGTGGCTAAGAAGTCCAAGATATAACTTGTTTCATGCATGAGTTCTTTGTTGTAATGGCTGCATGTTATGGGATATGTTTAGATGCAACAACAGAAATTAACATAGCCACCAAGATACATGCAGACAACACCCCCATATTCAAAGATAGATGCGCACACACACACACACACACACACACACACACACACACACACACAACATAACCACAGATGCACATACAGCCACACATATGGACACATGCAAACACTGATGAATGTTGGTTGGATGCATTGATGGGTGGATGGATTTGTGGTTGCATGCAAAGAGGAACAGATAGTTTCATGGTTCACGGTGCATATAGTAGTGGATGGGCGGATAGATGGATAGGTGTGTTTGTACTTGGGTGGATGTAAGCAAGTTTGGATGATAAATGTGTGCATGGATGTGGGTGAATGTATATGTATTTGGATGAAGATGGATGATAGGTAGACACATAAGTCTAGATAGATGTGTGTAGCCTCCTCACGCATCTCTGGGCCATCGCCTCACTTCCGGAATTCTGAATGGCCCTCAAGACCTGGCTGTTCGTATAAGCCTCCGGGACCTCCAAGTGCCTGGATACCGTATTGGGTGATTAGCTGCGCTTTATAAATCCTGATTGATTGATTGTAGACATCCGATGGATGGAAAGATAGAGAAGGTAGAGGTGCACCTGGGCGAGAAATAGATGAGAATAGGGGTACGTAAGGGTAAGTAGCATAGTGCATAGACTGACGGCAGTGCGTGGATAAATGCATGCATAGGTGGGGAAGAAGGAAGCATGGTGGTTGTTACACGAAATAATTAAGTCTACCAGAGGATGGGGGGGGTTACACAATAGAGTATCAACCAGAGGGGGATAGAGGCAGGAGAAGCTGTCAGTCATAGGGGTAACAATAAAAGCCAGTCAGAGAAAGGAATCAAGGAGAGCACCGAAAGGGTGCCAGCAAGAGGCAAGGACAGAGGTGTACATCAAAGTGTGTTAGACCTACTTGGTGCAGAAGGAAGTGTCCATCTGAAAAGGCCTGTGGCATGGGAGGAGGTCAGTCACAGGGGCTTGTGAGGCTGTGTGAGTGTGAAACATTACAATGTGCCAGCAGAAGTGAGGTATGAATGAAAATTTTGCATGAGGGGGAGTTGCACAAGAGGGTGTCCATTAGAGGAGAGTGGAGATACTAGAGAGTGTCAGTCCTATAAGGCACGAGAGGGTCCAGTGTTAGGAATCAATCAAAGCGAGATACAGGAGATTACAGAAAAAGCGACACTTGTCCCATACCTCTTCTCCTGCCTGCAATGCAGCAGTGTTTGATCTCCTCTGGCCGCCAGTCAGGATTGGAACTCATCTTTGGTGAGTGAGTCTGGATTGGGGGAGTCATTGACATTTGCCTCCTGGGCTTCGAAGGGTGACCTGGCTGATGAAACTCCATTGCCATCCCCTCCAATTCCCTGACACAGACTTCAACCAGGGAGTTTAGCACTTCAGGAAAGGAATGCTTTTAAGATGTTCCTTTCCTGGTATTTTTATATTTCTACAGGCCCAGTAATTTCCTAATCCGAACTAATGCCTAGACTGCCCCTCTCTCTAACCCTCGCTCTCTTATCTTCTACAGTAATAATAAACTCATAACACACTCAGATACAGCATAACTTTTCACTTTCTCTTCTGTCTGAACTGCTTACAATTTCCATCCAAGACCCCTATATGCAATGCCTTATCAGTACGGCTCCGGTTTTATTGTATTTATATTTTTGTCATTTCCGTCTGTATTTATCCATATTTTTTTTGCTAGTTTTATCTGTATTTATCCATATTTATTTTACGTTTTGTGAAAAAAAAGCTGAAATGTGTATATTTCTGCATTTATTTAACCAGTTAATGTCCACTCGTGCTTGAACTACTGACAGGTTTCAATGATATATACACACTTAGATGATAAAATATGCACTTATAAAAATATATGCAATTTTGGTATGAAGGTTGTGAGAATATTCTGCTGTTTAAGGCTCTTCCCTAAAATCCCTATATTTTTTTAAATCTTCTTGCCTGTCAATCGGCACAGCTTTTGGCCTGGCAGTCATGATTGACAGCATTTAGATTCACTGAAAAACATTCACTCTAAATTCCGTTTTATCCACATTTAAAAATAAATACAGACAGGAAAATAAATGGTTTCCTGTCTGTATCTATCTGTAAAAATCAGTATAAACGCAAAACAGGCAGCCTTACTTTTAGTAAACTGGTTATCTAACCCAGTGTCATTCTTTCCCTTTCGAATGAAAAGTTTATTATCTTTAACTACTCAAGAGCACTCAATCTTTTTCCATTTACCATTTCCAAGCTTTATTTTGATCAAGTAGACCATAAAAGCAATACATAAAATGCAAGCAATACTAATTTCAAACAGTTAAAACATTAATGATCATTACATATTAAAGCCCCGATAGTAGATTGGCCACAGTTCGTGCCAGTTAGGGAGTAATTTAAAAAACAAAGTTAAAAGGGTATTAAACATTTGATTGCGATACATGATAAAATCCAAACAATTGGAAATGGGCAATAAACAATCTTTTTCACTTTCCAGTGTGAGTCTCATTTGAATGGCCTCATGACTGACTGCACAAGGAAGAATGCTCTTAATTATTATAAGGTGTTTTTTCTATTTCCTTCATTAATATCCTGTAATTTAAATAATTCCTTGCTGGAAAAAAAACCCAAGCTAACCAACTAAAAGGGATGATACATGTGTTGGCTGAGAGAAAATCATTGTGGGAAAAACAACACTGAATAAATAAATCTTCAAAGGTGAATGACCCTAATGAAGGACTTATATCATGGGAGCTCTGAGTTGAAAATGTATTAACTAAGATATGTCATACAAATATTTAATAAATGCAGCTGTGAACTTTAACTATTACCTGTGAATCTCTTTCCACACTCTTGATTATAAAGTAAGCTTTCTCGGAATGAATGCAAAAAATGTTTTGGTTACTGCTCACTTATTTAAATTCTACTACAGTCAGTGCTTACATTGAGCTTGTGTATTTTTGGTCTTTATCTCACTCTTGCAAGTCCTTTTGCATGCCTGCTTTCTCCCTTTATCACAGTTTTGTCTTTTTTTCTCCTCCTGCTATTTACTCCCTTTTCAGCCTTCCTTTTTCTTCCTCTGGGACAGCGTCTGGTGAGGAAATAGAAGTCTTGGTAACCAGCAATTAGTGCTGGTGCCTACCACCTTTCAACCTGTTAGCTAGGTAAATTGCTTTCAATTGCACTTAACCCCTTTGCTGGTTCTGTCGGCCAATGGCCGTCGCGAGCACTACCTCCGTAGTGCTGCGCATGTCCGTTGGCCAACGCGGCCCCGCCCGCTTAAAAGAATGTTCTGCACCGGCGCGGAACGTTCAAAACAGCAAAAGGGTTAATGATGTATTGTTCAACTATGCCTATTATGAATCACATAATGTGTAAAGCACTTTGATACCTTCGGGTCTAGCTAGTGCTATATAAAACTCAAAATAATAATATTTAACATTTATCCAAAACCACACAAATGAAGCGGGTCTCATCTTCATGGATGATGGAGAGGATGGGTAAAAATATTTTGGGGATACAGTGGTTGTGGGTGGATGCAGAGAACTGCAAAGCCAAACTACACACAACCCTGCACAGACAATGGCCTAGCTGGCTTGGAGACAGTACATGCCTCCCATGATTTTCTGTTTTTATAAACAGACCTTTGTTATTTATGTGTAAAATTAGGAAATTGAAGGCCGTGGTTATAATCTAACTCTCACTCTGGTAAGAATTACTCAAACATGCCAAAAGACCCGATTCATTCAGGGAGGAGACTCATACAATGGGGAAAAAATACATTTACAAAGATGTTTTGAAAAATCTCCAACTTTCTAGTTTTAAAATGTTAGCACGTATGAGTACCCGTTACTTTTTTTGCATTAAGAGATATGCATCACAAGATGGATAGTTTATTTTTTTCATAGGAATGAGGTAAAGTAGCTGTCATGTGTGATATACCCTGACACGAGACTCACTCCCCCCCAGTTCAACCAGCTTTTTAAGAGGCATATGAATGCCAACTAAATCTCTCGCCTCATGCCAGACGTTCGTCTCAGTATCTTTAGGATGTGCCAGAACAAGTTATTGTAACCACTCTTTTTTAAGTAAAAAATTCAAATTGATTGTTTCCTTTTTGATTTTTAGATGCTTGGCTCTTTGAGATTTGATTCATGCAAAACAGGGGTGGATAAATAGATCCCCGTGACGAAGAAAAGAGCATTTAACAGCCAATACATGTTTCGCCCCCTCACATTGGCCTTCCGGCCTGGGGCTTCCTCAGGTCATAATGAGAGCTACAATCTAAGCATGTTTAGTCAATTCTGTTCTTAGTTGCGTTACAGAAACACTTGTGCATCAAATCGTCATACACAGAATGGGTAAAACCGTTTATACATCAGTCCATAGACCCAATTGAATTGATGGTCATATTAGGTTGGAAAGGAATGTAATATGGAACCCGGCAGCTTCATGACGCTGTACACACTCTGACTCTTGGCACAGCGTCAGGCTGAAGGTAGAGCTGACTTGAGTGCTTGGGCTCAGACCACAAGTTACACCCTGACTTTCCTCAGCGTGGTATTGCCATGATGCACGGGATGAATCACTGACAGAATATCGAGGAGCAAAATATCAACCTGCAAAAATATCGGTGACAAAATATCGACTACCAGAATATCGAATTCCTATCTACAAACAGGTCCGGAAACCAAAATATTGTTGTAAATAATATAGTTTGTTAAAATATCGAATTTTTAAAATGTCTTAATAGTACTGTAAAGTTAATGAAATAATACAGATAATTAAGTAAAACATACTTAGAAATACTTAAATAATCTTAAAATGTATAAATAATTAATGTAAGTGAAAAAAATGAAACATGCATTTTTATTTTTTAATACATATATTAACTTAATAATATTAAAAACATTCAATATTTTTAGCCTAGGATAGCGGGAGGGTAACATTTACTATCCCCCCCCCTCCAGTGAGTGCAACAGTAGGGAAAGCGTTGTATAGCGGGAGGGTAAAAATTACTATTCCCAATCCAGTGAGTGTAACAGGAGGGAAAGCTTTGGATAGCGGGAGGGTAGAAATTGCTATTCCCACTCCAGTGAGTGCAACAGTAGGGAAAGCGTTGGATAGCGGGTATGTAAAAATTACTATTCCCACTCCAGTGAGTGAAACAGTAGGGAAAGTGTTGGATAGCGGGAGGGTAAAAATTGCTATTCCCACTCCAGTGAGTGCAACAGTAGGGAAAGCGCTGGGTAGCGAAGGGGTAAAAAGTACTATTCCCACTCCAGAGAGTGCAACAGTTGGGAAAGTGTTGGATAGCGTAGGGGTAAAATTTACTATTCCCATTCCAGCGAGTGCAACAGTAGGGAAAATGTTGGACATCGTAGGGGTAAAAATGACTATTCCCATTCCAGTGAGTGCAACAGTAGGGAAAGTGTTGGACAGCATAGGGGTAAAAATGACTATTCCCACTCCAGTGAGTGCAACAGTAGGGAAAGTGTTGGATAGCATAGGGATAACAATTACTATTCCCACTCCAATGAGTGCAAGAGAAGGGGAAATTAATGATTTAATAATTGAATAAAAATTAATTAATTATCAATACCAATAAAATATTAATTAAAAGTAAATATCAATTACAACATATTTAATAATTTATTATAAATACCAATAAACATTATTTATTAAAAAGTAATTACCGATTATTAATTAACACATTCATTTTCAATACCAACAATTAATTAGTAATAAAAAACAAGTAATAATTAACAGTAAATTAATTATCAATATGCAAAAATTATTTTAATAATTACTTAATTACAATTTAACCAGCTAACGATTGCCTTCGCCCAGAGTCCACCCGCAGACCCGACCGACCCTGACGCCGCAGCCCGCAGCCTCAGACAATGAATTAATGATTGCTCCAACACCCTCGCCCCGCTCAAGAAGCCCCCAACACCCACACCAGCAAGAGAGTTAGCTGGTTCACCGAAGACCCCCAGGCCTTCAAGCGAACCTGCTGAAAACTAGAAAAAAACTGGACCCGCAAAAGAACACCGGAAAGCCACACAGCCCACAGAAACGCCACCCACCGACACCACCAACTCATCAGATCCGCCAAAAGGACCGCCTTCAGAGACCACATAGACAACAACGCACACAACAGCAAAGTGCTCTTCAGCATTGTGAAGGAACTCTCCAACCCCAGCTCCAACACCAACAACCTCCCACTGTTACAAGACCTGTGCGACTCGCTGGCCACCTTCTTCCATCGCAAGATCGCAGACATCCACAACAGCTATGACGCCGTCACCACCCCGGCCGCTAACACCGCCACTCCCATGACCACCAACCGCCTGCGCGCCTGGACCAACATCAACGACGACAACACCATCAATATCATGAACACAGACCACTCCGGATCCCCGGAAGACCCCTGCCCACACCACATCTTCAACAAAGCCAGCAGCACCATCGCACCCCACCTCCGGAAAACCATCAACATCTCCTTTGAGACAGCGACCTTCCCGGAGAGCTGGAAGCACGCAGAGATCAACGCCTTACTAAAGAAACCCAAGGGGGACCCCAAGGACCTCAAGAACTTCCAACCCATCTCCCTGCTCCCAGCAATGGTCATCGAAAAGACCGTCAAACAACCGACCAGCTTCCTTGAAGAGAACAACATCCTGGACCCATCCCAGTCCGGGTTCCGCAGTAACCACAGCACGGAAACTGCCCTCATCGCCTCCACCAACGACATCCGGTTCCTGCTTGACAACGGAGAAACTGCGGCCCTCATCCTCCTGGACCTGTCAGACGATTTCGACACAGTCTGCCACCGCACACTAAGACCACCTCCTTCCTCTCCGGGAAAACCCAGAGTGTCCGCCTCCACCCTTCCGCTCCAAAGCCACGAAGATCATCTGCAGCGTACCCCAAGGCTTTTCCTCAGCCCAACGCTGTTTAACGTCTACATGGCACCACTCGCCCACGTCGCCCGACAACACGACCTAAACATCATCTTCTACACCAACGACACCCAGCTGATCCTCTTGCTCACCAAGGACTCCCACACCGCCAAAACCAACCTCCACGAAGGAATGAAGGCCATCGCCGACTGGATGAGGAACAGCCGATTGAAGCTGAACTCGGACAAGACAGAGGTCCTCATCTTCGGTTCCACCCCCTCAGCTTGGGATGACTCCCGGTGGCCGACGACACTAGGAAAACCCCCTACACCCACCGACCACGCAGGAAACCTAGGGGTCATCCTCGACTCTACACTCTCCATGACGAAGCAGGTCAACGCCGTCTCCTCCTCCTGCTTCAACACCCTCTGCATGCTCCGCGGGATCTTCAAGTGGATCCCCACTGAAACAAGAAAGACGGTCACCCAGGCCCTCATCAGCGGTAGACTGGACTACGGCAACGCACTCTACGCAGGAGCCCCAGCCAGACCCCTGAAACAGCTCCAACCCATCCAGAACGCCTCCACATGCCTGATCCTCGACATCCCCCACCGCAACCACATCACACCCCACCTGAGAGACCTGCACTGGCTCTCCATCAACAAGAGGATAACTTTAAAGCTCCTCACCCACACACATAGGGCACTCCACGACACCGGACCTGCGTACTTCAACAGCCGACTCAGCCTCTACACCCCCGCTCGCCAGTTCGTCTCCGCAGACCGTGCCCTTGCCACCGTCCCCCGCATCCGAAGAGTTGCTTCCGGCGGCATATCATTCTCCCACCTCGCTGCTAAGATGTGGAACACCCTACCCATCAGCCTACGGCAGACCGAAGACCTCCTGACCTTCAGGAGACTCCTCAAGACCTGGCTCTTTGAACAGTAGCAGCGTTCCCCCTAGCACCTTGAGACCCTCATGGGTATGTAGTGCGCTTTACAAATGCTATGATTGATTGATTGATTGATTAAAAGAAACATTTTTAAAAAATGTCTGATTTTTAGCAAATTTTGCTGACTGTGAAAAGGAAGAGACCTAGAGATCCATTTATTTGCTATTGCCATTGACTATACTCTGTTGTCATAAGTGGAATTTCTTGTTAAGCAGAGCTTGGTTAGCTGACCAAAGACAGCAATCGGGGACATACCAGCTAAATGTGACTACCCAGATATGAGGTGTATGAAGATACACATGAGTAAGAATGTATGTGCAACTGTATCAATTCACAAACTCAAAACAATGGGCATGATTCACAAAAGTAAAAGTTTTATGTAAGTTTACAATTATTTGCCATTTACAAAAGTATTTATGAGTAGTATCTTTACAAGTGCCGAATCTTCCCACATAGAAAGGTAGGTCAGTCCTAGGTTTGTATTTGCAGAGACTCTGCACTAGTAAAGATACTACTCAAAAATCCATTTGTGATTAGCAAACAATCGTAAAGTTACACAAAAGTGCAAGCTTACCTCTGTGAATCAGGCCCGGTATGCTTTAACTGTGTGGGGAACATCTCATCATGTCTGGAGCATGTCTCTGAACTGCATTCACCTCATCCAACAGCTCCCACAGTGGGTACACTTCATCCAGCACGCTTTCAACCAGGAACTCTTTCAATGTCACCTACCAGGAGGGGCGGCTCCTCTGCAATGGTGGAGGAGCGTTGCCCCAATGGCTCAGAGCCAGCAGGTGAAAAATAAAACAATATTCTATAATTGTTTTATTTTTCATTTGGCGGCTCTGAGCCAGCGTGTGCAGGGAGGGGCCGGGCCGGGGTATGGGAGGGGGAGGAGGAGTGTTATGTGCACTGCTAAGTGCGCATGTGTGTTTGGCTGGCCATCTCAGGCTGACCAAACACACATGCGCACTTAAATTTGCCTAACCCGGCTGTATTGAGCAGCTAGACTGGAGAAAATGCACAGACTCCCTGTCCTGAGCAGAGCGTTTTATAAGCCCGCTCAGGCCAATCCCCGTGCTGCTCTGAGCAGTGCAAGAATGCCCAAGGAGTCTGATGCTGCCCCAGTGCCTGCTGGGACCAAGAAGACCGAAGCACGACACAGGAGGCAGCCGGCAGCTCCAGGTAAGTGTTTAAAAAAAATAAAAAAAGATTAACCCCCCTCTGCGCTCCCCCGCATCCCCTCCACCCGCCTCATCACCTCTTCATTGTGTCAGCCGCCACTGCCTACCAACTGGTGGAACTGGGAGTGCTTCATGGCCTCATGAGTGATATGAAGCGCTATTTAAATGTTTCAGTAGAATAGAACCTGCCAGTTCTCAGTGGATTGATCTTTAAGCGTGGAAATCTCATTTCAATAATTGTCTTGGTACTCCATTTCATGAATTTCCTTATCATCTGTTCCTGCCATGACCTGCAATGCAGCACAACTTCCTTGGCAGAAGAGAGCAAGGAAAGTGAAAAGACATTGGTTTAAACCAGGAATCTGATAGCATACATAGTAGACAGTGCTTAGCTCATAAAATGCATCTTTATCTCAGTGCTCCAATCTAATTAGCTTTTAAATCGCCAAACCACTTTCAATTATGAGATGCAATCCGACTTTATTGAAATATGGTGCAAGGGTTAGGTCATTCCATATTTCTGTGAATTCATGATTGCGCAAGTGAAGGAGACACACACCTTCATCTCAGTGCTGTAACTTTTACTGAGTAAAAGCATTCAGGCAGAATGGTGTGCGATGAAGCAGCTGTAGAGTTCATGGTCAATTTAGACTCAAGCGGCCACATGCATCATCCCGGCCTTTTGCAAATTCCAAAATGCGAAAAATAGGGAATCGCATTTTTGGAAATCGCTAAAAATAGCGAATTTCACAAAAAAGCATGATGCATCCCAAAAACTTATTTAGGAAGTGCAAACGGCCGATTTTACCGATTCGCACCGTTTGCACTTCCTAAATAGGTTGATGCATGTGGGGGCTAGCTCTTACCTGGTCTCATACCAAAAGGGTGACAACCTCACTGTCTCCAGTCCTGAACGATTCACCTACAAATCATTGATTTCAGATGTGGTAGTCAAATTAGTCTAATAGAAGCAAAGCCAGGCCACAACATCCAGTGAGCATTAGGCTGCAGGCAGAAGTAAGTTCAGGACTGGGGACGTAGCTGTAATGACCTGGAGTGAGTTGGTCACCATAGGTAGCTTTCATCCAGTCCTTTTTTAGCCACCATATATTTCGCACTGCTTTCTGGAGTTTCGATTTTCATATTTTAAGGAAAATACATACAATTTTCAATAAAGAACTGGTGGCCTAAAACCCAGAGCAAGAAGACAGTCACTGCAATTCCATGGGACCATTTGACAATATACGTCCGTGACACTATATGTGGTTACACACAAATGTGGTTTACATAGATTTAGGGCAGTGCTATCACTACTGGTATGCACTGTGTTATTCCACATACCCCCTCAATTTTTTTTGTGAAGAAAGATTTTCTTTCTAAAACCACATCTAATGAAAACGTCAGTTTCCAGATTACTGCAGTGAAAAAAGTAAACAATTCCTGAAGGTTGACATTTGAGTCTTACTAGGCCTACCAATGCCATAGCAAGTAACTTGTCATGACTACCGTCCGCCTGCAAGACCCCTTACTAATATATCTAAAAAAACAATCTTTTATTCGGCTTCGGTGTTTTCCTAACTTTTGCATGATAAAGTATTCTATTCAGTGATAATATTTCAAATATTCAACTTGCTCCAAATCGGGAAGCAGAAAACCTCGGGCACTAATTCTCTAATTGTTTTGCACATCTAATTTACACTATATGAGCCAAAAGTGAAATCTGAGAGCACAAATCTTGATTCACAGAATTTGTATCTATTGACAGTTCTGGAATTTACCGCGCCAGAAGTATGTTAGATTATGACTTTGTGGGTATTCATCAACATTTCCAGTGGTATTTCATACCAAATAATTTCAATTGAAAGGTTTGAGGAGTTATGTAAATCATAGGAAGTAATAAAACGTGGCCACTGAATAAACATCATTGACTGATTAATCAGTCTGCTGCCCTCTAACAGAAGGTAACAATAGTGAGTGGTGTGGCTCACTGGTTAGAGGCGGCAGACCCGGAAGCAGAGAACGGCCTGGGACCAGGGTTCAATTCCTGACGCGGCAGGGTCGTGGACCAGGGTCAGTGGACTTGATAATTCTCGCCTCGGTGCCTACTCTAACAAGGGATCACTCTGGTCATTAGCTTGCCTCATCTCTACAACGGCCCCCCACATTCGCCGGGGATGCCTGGTTTCACCTTGGAGATACCCAGTAGGGACCACAGCCAGGACGGGGTCTACAGCACCACGACGCCTCAGGGCAGCAGTGCGCTTTTCAAGACCACTTACATTACAATAGTTGTTAGTGACGTGTGCTAAAAATAAATTAAAAGGTGCGTTGAAAGTAACTAGTTTACAATTTCAGAGCATGACCCATGCAGTGTCCAAATCGTCCAAACAATTGTGAGTCATTGCTTTTTCAGGAATCCATTATAGTCTCGTCTAAATTCCTACTGGTTAAAACACTTCCTTTCAGTTATAGAGCATGTTCCATAGGTCCATTTTTATGGTTCAAATCTTTTCTATTGGTGATTTATAGAACACATACTCTCACCTACGTCAGAAGGCTGGTGAGGAGAATTGATAGGGCCATTGGGAGTAAGGAGGGGTTTGGGACAAGGAGGCGAGATGGGGGAGGGAGATCACAAAGCAGGTGGGGGAGGCAGGGAAAGACGGAAAGGGGGTCCCATTGTCCCAAGTAAGGGTAGTAGAGCTGTGTAGGATTCGCAGATAAGCAGATTCGTTTTCTCAGTGGGTGTGAATAAAGTCTGGTGAGCGGTTTTGTTGAGTCTCGCCTCCCGTCAATCGAAGCACCAGTAGTTAGCGAGGGCAAGTAAGGTCTAAGTAGTCATGGGCAATGAAGCGGATGCAAGGTCCCCTCATTCTGCCAAAATGTGGCATCACATGTTCTAAGGAGGCTGTGAGATTCCGTAGAGACAGCATCCCACAATTTATGTAGCCAGTCTGAGCGGACAGGTGTGGTGTCAGTGACTATTTAGATGTGATGACTTGCCTGGAAAAACAGGACCATTTTCAATACTTTCTGCCTGTTGGAGAGGAGTGGGTATATCAGCTGGTTTGGGAGGCCCAGTATAGGTAGGGAAGCAGGAGATATCCGTCTCGAAGATTTCGTCAATGTCGTTGAGCACTTTCTCTCACTATCCATTGAGCTTGGGACATCACCAGCGTAGGTGTTCCTACCTGGCCACAGTTCCGCCTGTAGGTGTCTGTGATGTTGGGGTCCCATCTTGCGAGTTCAGCTAGGGTGTAAGAACAGTAATCAGTGCTTTAAATGGAAAAAGATAAGTGCAGGTACTCATTCAAATGAGCTAGAGGTGTAGTGAGTGGACGGGGCTAGGGCCGAAGCCAAGGGCAAGACATGATGATACTTAACGACTTCTATAATAATTGCAGCACACACCAAAACACATGATAAAGGTGTTTATATAAACAAAGCAGGTTAACTTATCACACAAAATGAAAGAGAAATGCGATAATATGTTAACGTTTCCTTTTTTGGCAATAGTTGCACCTTCTTAATGCCATACTGTTAATTGCAATTGTTTGGCACAATACTATATATTTTTGAGCAAGTGAGTAGGAAGAAACTGAAAATACCCCCACTTCGAACCAAAGCTCTTATGGTACGAAGCAAATGAAGCAAATCATCATGACCCTCCCCAGGAGATATCTCTTGTCTCTTCCATCAATCTATCTATTCATCCTTTCATCCTACCATTTACCTGCTGATGTCCACCATTTAACCTTTACATTCTGTCGTCTATTCAGTCTTTCCTTCATCATTCAGAGTTTCTCACTTTCCGTCTGTCCACCCTTCATATCCAAACCTATCCATTCATCTTTAAACCTATACATTCATCCATCCATCTTTAAACCTATACATTCATCCTTTCAGTCATCCATCTCTTTATCCACCCTTTCACTCATTCATCAATCCTTTCGCTCATCTATCCATCAACCCTTTCACTCCTTTATACCATACACCCTTTCATTACATCCACCCTTTCACTCAACCCCTCCTTTCACTAGTCCATCCCCCACCCTTTCATCCATCCTCCCTCCCTTTCATTCATCCATTCATCCATTTTTTTACTTATCCACTCATCATCCGCCCTTTTATCCAATCATCCACCCACTTTCACCCTTCCATCCATTCACTCACCATACTCCCACCCTTGCTCACTCATCCATCCACTCACTCACCCACCAACCCTCCCTACCACGTTATTTATGAACCTTTGTCGCCAAGCAGACATGTACACACAAAGTGCCACCCATTTTCTTTAAAATACCTCGTGAGAGTGTCTTGATTCTCTCTCTCACTTTTTTCTTTAAAAAAAACTGGCATACAAATGCAGGCAAACACACAAACATAAGCAGACACACAAAATACTTGGGTATGTTAAAAGCCATGTACTCTTCACCTACCATGGCTTTTTTAATTTCCACTGCCAGAGGACTGCCATGATTCCTGTGTTTGCGTAAATGCACAGGATAGTGTGAATGTGATTGACAGCAGAGGGCCTGAATGGATCCTGCTCTGTCAAGCACAGTGTGATGGTGAGCACCGTACATTATTCAAATGAGCCCTGCTGAATAGCTCAGCTGGGGCTCAGATCTGAGCTACAGAAGCGGCGCCTTGGCTGCCAGGCACGTTCCACTCCTGCTGATGAGCACTCTGAGCCAATGAGCCTACCTTTTCATGAGTGCCGGTACTCTCCTCGGCAGTAGAGAAGTGCCGGTACTTTGAGTGATAAATGTAAGAAGTGCCGCACCTCAGTACCGGTGAGTACCGGCCCATTTAAAGCACTGACAGTAATGAGTGGTTTTCAGTGGTGATTTTATCGCTGCAGCATAAAGGGCAGAGGTGTGAATTATGTGGATGATGTCAGCCCATTCCTTAAATGTAAAGGTGCATTTCAGATCGAGTTTATCACCAACTGAACTGGGGATTTGACCGTTTCTAAAGGATTTTATCATCGGATTTGGTGAACAACCATTTTTCAAATGTTGTTATTGGTCTGGAGGTGTGAGGGCGGATGGAGGGTTGAATTGGGTGGGAAGACTGAGGGCTATTTTATGTTCCCGACCTCCGAAGAGGATGCCTCTGACCGATGCATTCGCTTGTATCCTCTCTGCAAATGGCTCTATGTATAGCGCACAGAGGAGGGAGATAGGGGGCAATATTGGTGGGTGCTCCTTGCTACTGCAAAGGGCCTGGAGGTAGAGTCATTTACTCTCACTTGGGTGGTGTGATTGGCATACCCACTCCACATGCATTTCAAGAATTGCGGTCCCAGACCTACCCCTACTGTGACTAGTCGAAGGAATGGCCAATGCACTCAATCAAAACCCTTCCCAGCATCAATAGACAGAAACAACCCCAGTGTGCATGACCTAGAGTTTTTATCAATGAGGTGATGAAGGTGTTTGGAGTTGTTGCTGCAACCCCTTTCGGGAACCTAGCTTGGTCAGGGTCGACCAGTCCTTGCATAAGTGGATTTAGACGGGCTGCTAAGATGCCAGTAAAGTTTGCCATCAGCGTTTAATAGCAAGATAGGGCGGTATGAGGAGCAAAGAGTGAAGTCCTTCCCTGGCTTGGATATGGCAGTGATCACAGCCTTACTCATCGTGGCAGTGTGTGCTGGTCTCGCTAAAAGAATATTTTATAAATGCCTGGGGTGAAACCATCAGTTTCATGGGCTTTGTCAGGTTGTAGCCTGAAAATTGCGTCAGGCACCTCATCTGTTCAGACATGGGTCTCTAGGGGGAGAGCATCTCTCTAGGGAAGGCTGGTAGTGGGCATTGAGGAGAGGAACCCATGGGTCTCACTGGTTCTGTTGTGTCCTCTGTGTACAGAGTTGCGTAGAAGCATTCAAATGCTTGGTCAATTGCTTGATCACTTCGTGCTCTGTAACCATCTGTGGTATAGATCTCTGAGATCCTGTTCTTTTGGGTTCGGGTTCGTTATTTATGGGCGAGTAGGTGGCCTGCCTTGTTAACACCTATGTAATATTTTTTTTTCTGTGGAGTAGAGCATCTTCAGCTCTGTCCCAGTCTAGTGCTTTAAGCTGCTTTCTGGCAGAGGTCAACTGCTTGCATGCCTTATGGGTGCCTGTTTGTTGGTAAGCCTCCTCCAGTGCCTTCACAATGGCCTCTAGGGCAGCCCTGTTGTCTTGTCTCTCTTTATTGAGTCTTGCAGAAATGGCTGAGTGGGTTCCCCTTATTACCGCTTTCAGTGTTTCCCAGACCAGGTTAATAGGGTTGGCGGGTGTGTCATTTAGTTGAAGGAAATGCTGGATAGCCTCCCGGACTTCTTTCAGGGTGAATTTGTATGTAGGTATTGGTGATAGGGAGCGCTGTTACCCGCTACATGGAAACTTTTCGCGATGGAAGAGTAGTTTGACAGTGCTGCTACATCTACATTCATCTGGCCTCTGTCTGTTAGGATGCAGGGGGAGACTGAGAAATAGTCAATCTGAGCATAAGTCTGATGGGAAGTAGAGAAGAAGGTGTAACCCCTAGATAAGGGGCATTTGTAACACCAAGCTTCTGTGAGACCTACGTCTCTCAGCCATTTCTGTCCTGCATCTTTGAGCACCCCCTTATCGGTCCTGTCTATGAGCTAATCTATCCTGGGAGTTACTGTGAATTAGGTTGAAGTCGCATCTATCACCACATCCTGGTCTGGGATTGCAACTACTAAGCCTAGGGGCATTGAGGAGGAACAGCTCCTGGCGGTCGATGGGTACATACAAGATTCCCCAGGAATTCTGCTTGGGTTTGAGTGAAGTGGCCCTGGAATGTGTTGGCTAGTAGTATTGCTACTCCCGCTTTCTTACTGGATCCTGAGGAGAGGTAATGCTTGTCAAACCAGCAAGACTAATGTCTCTACCAGTCTTTTTTAAGTACATGCATCTCCTGCAGGAGAGTGATTTCGTAATTGGAGTCTTTTAAGAGGGAAAGAAAGGCAAGGCATTTCAGAAGGGCATTAAGGCCGCTAATTTTGAGACTCAGGATCTTTAACATCTGTGGGTGGTAAGATCGTTCTGTGCATTGGATGTTTGGGAGGGACTCCGTGCATTGTGTGCAGTAAGAGGTCAGCTCTTGTGTGTGATGACCTGTTAGGAGAGGGACACCAGGGTTTTGGTAACTGGGGAGAGACATCTAAGGAAGCAACCAATCCCTTCATAGGAGTCCTAGATAAGTCTGGCAGTTGGGTCATGGCGTCCACCGAGAGGTAGGATTTGCAACTAATGGGGTGTGTAGTTGCTGTTCCCCTGAGTGATGGTGCATTATGGCCTGCAGGTCAGGGCTATTTCGAAATTTGATTCCCGTTGGCATTGGTGTTTTGGGGGTGCTGTGGAAGTGCCTTGTGTTCCCAGTGTCTCTCATCTTGGGTCGGGTTGGTAGTGCCACTCTGAGTGGGCGTTGATTTCTTTTGCCCGGAGACTTGTTTGGAGAGGGGTCCTCTGCTGGAGTCTTGTGGTCTGAGTCTCCCTTGTGGGTGTGCAGACCCATAATGGAATTGGCCTCCTCCCTGTTGCCTATAGCCTGTCTTTCTCTGTCTCAAACTACGATCAGGCAAAAAGGGTGTCCCCATTTGTATTTGATCAATTGTTTGCGCAAATCATTGGTAGCCTCTTTGATGGCATGGCACATTCGTATTGTCCTGGGGGACGTGTCCTGGTAGAGACAGATTTTGATGCCTATGAAGGAGATTGAGCCTTGTTCCTTAACTGCAGACATGATTGCTTCTTTCGGATGGTAGCTATGGACACATGTGAGGATATCTTGAGGTTGCCCAGGTGCGGTGGATGGACTGCCGGCTCTGGTTGTGCAGTCTGTTGTGATTCCCTTGTCAGCCAAGGCAGGGAGCAAATAGTAGAAGAGACATATGGGATAGTTCTTCAGGTCTCCTTAGTCCACATGGAGAGGAACTCCTTTGACCTGTATGTTTGAGCAGCGGGACATGTTCTCCAAATCATCAAAGTGGATCTGAAATTCCTCGTTTCTTTCCAGCAGGTCCAGGAATTGACACCTGTGGACTTCAAGTTCTTCCTCCCTGGTGTCCCGTTGATCTGCAGAGTGGCCACCGCTTGGCCCAGCTCTACTACGTCTCTTTTTACTTCTTTAATTTTGGGGCTACATCCTGCTGGAGTGCTGCTATGTCCTCTCTGAGCTTGTCAAAGCAGGTTGCCATTACCAAGCAGGTAACAGCAGTCACTAGCGGGGACATCAGTGGTGAATGGAGCTGATGGGTCTAACTCTTTGCGAGGATCTAGATTTTTTAGACTGCTTTAATGATCATGTCTTTCAATGTGGTGCCTTTTTTTAGTTTGTGGGCCACCGTCATGTCTTGTGGTGAGGGCACCTCAAGATGCTAGGTCTGAGGCCAAGAGACAAGGTTGGGTCACAAACTGTTCCGGAGGGCAGAGGGGGAGGATGTGCTGGTGTGTCATTTTTTACAGAGGGCATGCTGGAGTTCTGCTCATATTCGTTGTTATATTGTCTCCATTAAAAACGGTGTCTCCATCCGTGGTTCCCCAGTTGAGCTGTGCCACTGCAGTTTGAGGCTCCCCCTGTGCTCTCCTTTAAGTATAGTGTCAACCATGGAGGTGAAGGAGTGCCATACCGAATGGAAAATGTGGAATGTGTGGGCATGAGGCCCAAGTAGTATCAAAGCAGGGCCCCTGCACAGTTTCCTGGCACTGGTGGTGTGGCCCTGTTGAGGAAGTTTGAGATAGATGATCAACGTGTTCTCTGGCTCTGCTGCCCATCCATTGGCCTAGGTGCCAGTTTCGGGGTTTCATCCCTCTTCAACGAGGATAGCTTCATTCCAGTGGCACAGTGAGCCCAGGACCCATGTCTGGGCATACCTGGCGTACTTAGGGCGAGAAACAAAAAAAACACTACTGATGGACGTAATGCAGAACAAATCAAAACATTCACCCCCAGTCAAAAGATCTGGGTGAAATCCATCATTCTTTTACTCACCATGCCACCCCAGTTTAGACTTGGCCATATGCAAATCAGTCTTGACCCTGTGCCTCATGGAAACAGTCCAGCCCGAACTGCCAAGCCAGGTCCTCCCTGGACCGGAAACAAGCATCCTAGAACCAGTTTCGCAGCCAGGATAGCTTGATTCCAATGGCACAGTGAGCCCAGGACCCACGTTTGGGCATACCTTGCACACTTAGGGCGAGAAAGCAAAAGACACACAATTGATGGACAGAATGCAGAACAAATCAAAACATTCACCCCCAGTCAAGAGATCTGGGTTAAATCCATCATTCTTTTGCTCACCATGCCACCCCAGTTTAGACCTGGCCATATGCATATCAGTCTTGACACTGTGCCTCTCGGGAACAGTCCAGCCCGAACTGCCAATCCAGATCTTCTCTGGACTGGAAACAAGCATCCTAGGACCAATTTTGGGGTTTCACTCCTCTTCAGCCAAGATAGCTTGATTCCAGTGGCACAGTGAGCCTGGGACCCACGTCTGGGCATACCTGGCGCACTTAGGGCGAGAAAGCAAAAGACACACAATTGATGGACGGAATGCAGAACAAATCAAAGCATTCACACCCTGTCAAGAGATCTGGGTTAAATCCATCATTCTTCTGCTCACCATGCCATCCCAGTTTGGACCTGGCAATATGCAAATCAGTAATGGCCACCTTACCCCTCCTCTGTGGTGGCTGGCTTCCCCGAAACTATATCATGCGCATCCTCTGACCAGGCAGGGCAGGGACCACTCGTGGTCCTCCTACCCACACCTGTTAACAAGTGTGTGTGTGTCTTATTTGTGTACCACTGTACTTAGGCCTTACTATGCGGGTCCCGCAAGTGCATGCAGTGGCCTGCTACACTGGCGATGAGGGTCCGACATGCGTGCCCTACCTCCTCGTCTTCGCAAGGCTGTTTAAGGTGTTCCATTGCAAATTCCATCCTGTCTGCGCCACGGCATGTATCGCGGGCCACCCTTGCCCATAAGCCGCTGCCGCGTGCACCAACCTACGCTGTGTCTTCTGCCGGAGTGACACTCTGCAGAGCATCGGTACCTCCTCTCTCAGCGCAGAGACTTTGCTTGCCAAGTGTGACAGCAGAGTTCATTGCCAAGTTGGGAAGAGATGTAATGGCCACCTAACCCCTCCGGAGGAGAGTTTATTACTGTGCACAGCTGACGTGAAGTCTCTTTATATCTCAATCCCACATTCACTAAGAATAGAGGCAGTTGAACAAGCCATAATGACCGCCGACTTAGAGTTGCCTTTACAAATATTCTTGATGGAACTCATGTTGTTTACCCTTTATCAGAGCTATTTCAAGTACAAGGAAGAATGGTATTTCCAACTAGTGGGCACCTCTATGGGCAATTGCGCTGCACCAGTGTTGGAAAGTGGGTTATTGGTAGGGGCAAATATAGGTCTGCCACTGGCAATAAGACCACTAACACATGATAGGACTCAGCATAGGTCTTAGAAAAGTATTCCTTTGCTCAACCCTTGGTAACGTGGCTGCGAGCAGACAGGCTTAACTTCAAAGACAGGTATGTAAAGCATTTAAAAACACAATTTCAGTAAATAATTAAGACACCACACAAAATAAAAATCCAATACCAATTTATAAAAATAGGTAATATTTATATCTTTTAAATGACACCAAAACGAAAATAATCCACTGTAGGGAACCAGAGATATGAATTTTTAAAGATTAGTCACTTTCTAGTGCTTAGAAACCAACAGTGCCCCTTTAAGTCATTTCGTTTTCTCTGTCAGGGACACCCCTTTATAAATTGTTCTGAAGAATTCTCACCACTGTAGTGGGCCGCCTTCTTCAGCAAGCGGGGTCCAGTTAGAACACCTTCCTGGCGTTCTGCTTGCAGGTCCCAAAGTATCCAACACACAATCCAAGGTTCTGGAATCTCCAAGAGGGTCCTGGAAAGTGTGAAACTTCAATTCTGCAATCCACTTGAACAAAACCCTTACAAATCCACTGGTACTCCAGGCTTTGAATTCTTTGTGGGGCTGTTCAGGTGAGCTCTGTTAACCTGTAGCTTGCAGGGAGTTTCCACTCTTGAGTCTTTTGGCAGCAAGGTAATCCACAGGGCTGTAGTTTCAGAGGGTGCAGTCTTCATAGGTCATGCCTTAAGAGTTCCTTGCACACAGCAAAATCTTCAGCAGGGCACTTCTTGCTTCATTCAGCTTCAAGCAGCAGATCTGGAGGGCTCTGCCCCTCTCAGATACTTATTCAAAATTCTCTGGGTCAAGCACCAGGTCACTGCTGACCAATGAGAGCAGGGCAACTCCTCCTAGTTATGACCACTTCCGGTGGAGTGTGGCATTAGTTTGTCCCAGAGTGCATCATCCTTCCAAATCCATAATGGCTGATTTTCCAGCAAGGAGGTAAGAGCTGGCTAAACACACCCCCTGGGATATCTCATTTCCATGGACCATCCCAGTAACATCTGCAAATACCTTTCTTAAGCCTAGTCCTGACTCTGGGTCACAACTGTCATAGTGGACTCTTGCCTTTGAAGAGCGTAGTTTACGACGCCACCTCCTGGCCTGGCATTCCTATAGAACAGATCACTGCCCTTCCAGCAGCCTGGCTAATCCACTTAACTCTGACCAATCAGGGCAGAGCACTGAAAGACTGAATTTGGACTTACAAACAAGAAAGTCTCACAACTTATTGTATGTACACTTTAGGAGAAATTCAACAATATAATATCGTTGGATTTAATACGACCATTCTGGGAAGTCTTTGAATGGTCCGACTAGTCCTCTCCTATCAATATTTATTAATCAATCACTTGCTACCATGTTAGCGTATGGGCCATGGGGTTTGCAATGGGGAAAATGACTTGCGCCACTTTTGTAGCACCAGGGCTTATAAAACCATATTTTATAAGTATTTCCCTAATTTATACCGGGCACCCACCCCCTGTGCAACTAGGGGAGACTTCAGGGGTTCTGAATCTGCAGAAATATTGCAGATCACCCTTACCCAATTCTTCCAGCATCAAAGTCGAATTTGAGCACCTCTTTAAGGCAATGTGGGGAGTGAAATGTAAAATGTCACTTTACCCAGGGTTCTAAAAACTAATTTTATAAGGGCGCTCCGTATAGATAACTGACCCCCACCCCTGGGATACCTAGGGGTGACACTGGGGGTCCCTAATATGCAAAAACATGGTAGGTTTTTAATTTTTAAGGGCCCCTACTCCCAAAGTCGAGTTTGGGCACAATTTAGGGTTTAAAAAACTGTCCTGGCCACCAGTGCAGCTTTTAAACTGACCTCAGCCTTCAGCACTGCACACATGCTGGTGCAGAGAATCTGCTGGCCTCTTAACTGCCATGCCCCAGGATACTGGAGACTTCTAGGTAGTTTCAATCCCCTGCCCTATTACATACTAGGGGCTTAGGTGGTAGGTCAGGCCAACTACAGGGGTACCCCACCATACTAAAGTGTACCCTAGTGTAGGTTGGGTGGCTTAACTGTGTTCCTTTTGGCTTGGCACTGGCCCTGGGCCTGGTTAAACAGAGCCCAGGGTCAGTCAGTCAGTTACCACCAGTTCCAGTCAGCAAAAAGTTGGGCGGTGCCCAGGGCACAGGATGACTTTGCAACAACCAGTATATGCAAATCTATTCATGATGCAATAGGAGGAAGTGAACATCCTAGCAAAACCAGAATGGCATGAAAACACGAAATTAATGGTGAGATACATCGATGACATTTTTATAATATGGAGGAACTCAAAAGAAAAGCTAGAAGAAGCATTAGCACATCTCAATTCAATCGATGAACGCATTCAACTAACATGGGACATCTCTAAAGAGAGAGTTACATTTTTGGATGTGGAAGTTACTCTCACAGAAATGGGATTGGAAACAGATATTTTCCAGAAATCAACAGATGAAAGCAATACACTGCATTACACCAGCTTCCATCAGATGTCACTGAAACAACATCTTCCGATTTCCCAGATGATAAGAGTCAAAGGAATCACATCGGATCCTACCAAATCAATACATAGAATTGAAGAAATGGGCGAGAGGTTCAGCAGTAGAGGTTATCCACAAAAGGTGATTGATGCAGCCAAACAACGGGTACATTTGATGAATAGAACTGACCTGTTAAAGGAACATAATAAATGGGAAAATACCAGAGTTGTTGTGGTATCGAAATTTTCAACCTTGAGTACCAACTTCAACAGGATAATAAGAAAACATTGGCCTATTCTTGATTTCAATTCAATATTCGCCCTACTACCGTTATTTGCTCACACCAGAAGCAAGAATTTAGTTGAGATTCTTAAGCACAAGGCAATGACAATGACATCATCAAAGGGAACAAGACCATGTTTGAACTGTAACAACTGTAACAATATAACAAGAGGTCACAGTATAACACATTAAATGAAGGGATATAACATTAAACTGAAAGTGTCTGCTACCTGTGACACATCAAATTTAATTTATCTACTGAAGTGCCCATGTGGGAAAGTGTATGTGGGGAAGACAGAACGGAAAATAAAAACACGCATCAACGAGTATAAATCAAACATTTGAACATGTAACATGAAATCTGCAATAGCGACACATTTTTTAGGTTTAAATCTTTTTATTTGAAATCTGCGCCTGGAAAACAAGGTAATCAATGCAAATTTTACATAGCCCTCATCAATCATAAACTTGGGAAGGATTATGAGAATTCTCAGCTGAGTGAGTATAGTAGTCCGAACTTTTCCCAAACCCACAGCAAGATGGAAAGACATGAGGTAGAACATGATGCCAACCAGGCGAAAAGCCCCCCCCCAACCCCACCTTATCCCCCCTCCCCTCACCCTCCTGTCCAGTGCTCGAACTGTCCTTCCCAATTTCTTCACATCAGATCCTGTCATATACCTCCTCTGTCCTTCCCTCATGAGGTCCCCCTCTCGGAACCGGTGAGTCTCAACAAGCGAAGGTACTTTGGGCAGGTAAGTTCTCTAAATTCAGTAATCAAAAGTGAGCGGAACGGTTGCCAAAGTTCTTCATATTGATCTATATCTCCGGCAAGAGTAAGCAACATCTTCTCCATCCCCAATACACCCCACAGTCGATGGAGCCAGCCTGTAGTGGAGGGGACAGTGGTGGTGCGCCAGTGTATTAGGATATTTTGCATAGCAGAGCCTAGTGCGATAGCTATCTGGCGTCCCCTACGTGAGCGCAAAGGGTATGTCAAGGGGTTAGGAAGTCCAAGTATAATGTACGTAGGAAAGCCTGGCAGCTCTGTGTGAAAGTGAGTGTCAATCTCGTCTAGTACTTGCGTCCAATATGGCTGTACCAGGGGGCAGTCCCACAAGATGTGCAGTAGAGTGCCAAGGTGCCCACAACCCCTCCAGCAGTTTTTATCTTTGCTACGGTCCATCTCGCCTATTCGTTCCGGGGTGTAGTACCAGTATGTGGTGATCTTAGTTAGCGTCTCTGTAAGTCCGGTGTGGTATGCTGAGTGTCGTGCCCTGTAAGAAATCTGGTCCCATTCTTTGTGGCTCAGGGTCCTGCCCAACTCCCGCTCCCAGCGTTCCCTGCCCGGGTTTTAGAGGTGGGTTGGTTGCGGTTGAAGGAATTCGTAAAGATCAGATATTAATTTAGTATCTGTGGTGCGGGATAGGAGCCATCTCTCATATGGCTGAAGGCGCCTGTCTGCCATTTCGTTCACCTCTGGTTGGAGTGCCCAGTGGCGGATTTGAAGGTAGCGCATCCGCTCCGTCTCGGGGAAGTTGTATTCCTGCCTGAAGAGCGGGAAGGAGAGCAAGCCCTCCGGGCTATAGATGTGACATAGGCAGTGACATCCCGCTGATCGCCAATGGGCGTAGACTCCCCTGGCCATGCCCGGAGTGAATTCCGGGTTATCTACCAGAGGCGTGAGCGGCGAAGGAAAGGTGGTAAGATCATGTGTAGTGTTAGTGGCATCCCATACTTGTAGTGGTACCCTTGTGATGAATGAGGCGTAGAGGTTAGCCGGGCGGGCGGCTTTGTTAAGGAATGGGATCTCCTGAAGCGGGCGCCCTGCCACGGCCTGGTCCTGGAACAGCCAGTGTTTTTCGGACTCCCATTTGCTCCATTCCACCAGATAGCGTAGCTGCACTGCCTGGAAGTATTTATGTAGATCTGGTATTCCCAGTCCCCCTGCCTCAGGAGCCAAAGTAGTCAGTGCCCTCCTCATTCTCGGCTTCCGACCCTGCCAGATAAAACCGGCGAGGTCAGTCTGTGTTTGTCGTATCCATCCCGCGGGAGGCCGGAGCGGTAGGGCTCGGAAAAGATACAGAATCTGGGGTAAGATGGTCATTTTGACCGCTGCTATCCTGCCCAGCCAAGAGAGGGGGAGATTTCTCCAACGGCCCAGTTCTTCGCGAATTTTCTTCTGAAGCGCACTACAGTTGACCGCCGTCATTGTGGGGAGTGTGGGGGTCAGCTGGATCCCCAGATAAGGCACCGCGTCTGTCTCCCACTGGATGGGAAAAAGGGACCGCAGGCATGTCTTGGTGGGGGCTCTCAGAGATAGGTCGAGGGCCAAAGATTTGTCAGTATTCATTTCAAAACCGGCAGCCGTCGAAGAGGCGTCCAGTTCTGCCATGCATGCCGGCAGGGCTGTCTGTGGGCTGCTAAGTGTGAGTAATACGTCGTCTGCATAAAGGCTAATAGTGTGTGTGTAGCCACCGAACTTTATTCCCATCGCCGTTTCATTTTGGCGTATCCTCTGAGCAAAGGGCTCCATATATAAAGCAAAGAGCAGAGGCGATAGTGGGCATCCCTGCCTTGTGCCCCTCTTGATGTCGAAGCTCTGTGAGCTATAGCCGTTTACTCGGACCACCGCCTTAGGAACTCTATAACAGTTAAAAATGAAAGTGCAGAATTTCTCTCTGATGCCAATCTTCTTCAAGACCATCTCTAGATACGGCCAGTGGAACCGGTCGAACGCTTTCTCGGCGTCCACCGCAAGCATCATATGCTCCCCGGGAATTCGGGAGGTTTTTTCTACTAGGTGTGTGACCCTCTTGGTGTGATCTACTGTTTGGCGGTTCGGGATAAATCCCGCCTGGTCCGGGTCTATAAGTCCTGGTAGGTGGGGGCCCAGTTGTGCCGCCAGGATTCTCGTGTTCAGTTTGAGGTCTACGTTTAGTAGCGAGATGGGCCTGTATGAGCCACACTTGGTTCGGCCTTTCCCAGGTTTTGGTATGACTGAGTGGGACGCACGCAGAAGGTCAGAGGGAATAGCACCGGGTTCCGAGAAAGTATTAAAAAGATGGGTGAGGATCGGGGCTAGAGTTGTGCAAAAGGACTTGTAAAAAAGGTCCGTAAAGCCATCCGGCCCCGGGGCCTTCCCTGGTTTGAGTTTGGAGATGGCAGAAATCACCTCCTCGATGTGGATATCCCTTTCTAGGTGTTCCGCCTGGGAGGGCTCTAGGGAGGGTAGTGTGACCGAGTCCAGATAAGTCGCCGCCACCTGGATGTCTAGAGGGTCACTAATATAAAGAGTCGCATAGAATTTCCGAAAAGTTGCTGCGATCTCTGCGTCCTCCGTGGCCATAGACCCGTCTGGATGAGAGAGTTCTTTCACTACCTGCTGTTGGCGCATGTTTCGGAGCCTATTTGCCAACAATCAGCCACATCTATCCCCTCCCGTGTAGTAGGCATGTCGCAGCCGCAAGGCTGCGTATTCTGCCCGGTCCATAGCTAGCGCTGATAGGAGATGTCTAGTCAGTTTAAGTTGTTTCCATATTCTCGGAGCCCCCGTTCGTTGGTGGATGCGCTCAAGCTCCCGCACCTTCTTTGTAAGTTTGTCCCGTTTGTGTTGTCTTTCTTTATTCTCTGCTGAGGAGATGGCTATAAATTCCCCTCGAAGTACTGCCTTTAAGGCCGCCCATTGTGTGGCCCGAGTTGTGTCGTTGTTGGCGTTGTGCAACTGATAGTCTTGGATAACGTCCTGAATGCATTTCATAACGTCTTTTCTATGCAGAAGAGTGTCCCGCAGTCGCCAGACCCTAGGGGGATCGAGGCAGGTGGTAGAGTAAGGGTGGTGGTAACCGGCGCTTGGTCTGACAATGAAAGCACCCCTATCTCCGTTGAGGGGGACATAGCGCAAACTGGGCTTGAAGCCAAGAGGTGGTCCAGTCTTGCATATGTTTTGTGTGCGTTAGAATAGTAAGAGTATTCACTGTCGTGTGGGTGTGTGCGGCGCCAGAGGTTGTGGAGATCGAGTTTTACTCGTCGGTCTGTGCAGTTGGCGGAGAACGCATCGGTCTGAGGAGTACATTGTGCTGACCTATCTAGTACCGTGTCGAACACCATGTTGAGGTCCCCCCCTAGTATTATGTGTCTGTCTGGTGTATCAGTGACGTCGGTGAGGGCAGAGTGCAGAAAGCGTTCTTGGCCGTCGTTAGGACTGTAGATGGACCCAATTGTAAATACTAGGCCACCCAGGGCAAAGCGATATGCCAACAATCTTCCCTTTTGTTCTGCACTTTTATGTAGGACCTCCCCATTAAATGTCCGTGCCACTAATATCGCTACTCCTGCTGTCTTGTTGGGGCCCGAAGAGAAGAGCTGGGTCGGAAACTTCCGGGAGCGGAGTCGATGACAATCCCGAGCCATTAGATGGGTTTCTTGTAGCAAACAAATGTCTGTGTGGGAGTTTTCTAGTAGGGACAAAATGGCATGTCGTTTGATAGGATTGTTTAGCCCTCGTACATTCAGGGTTAGGATCTTACGGGTTGTAGGCGTCATGATGACCGTTGGAGACAGACCTGCTAATCCCCATCCCTGGGGGAATGCTGAGTGTTGACATGCGGCCTCGACTATTCTGAATAGGACAGAGCACTAGACAGCCCACCCTCTCTCCCACCCTTCCCCCTCCCTTCCTCCTCCCTTCCCCGGCCAACTCCCCCACCCGCCTTCCCCCAACTTCTTGCCCCAACTTCAACCACTTCCCCCCCAACCTCTATCCCCACCCCCCAATCCCCCCAAGAACAATCCTGCATAAAACTGCTACTCATAGTCTTGGGCCTATCAGGACAGTGTTCAGGTCCCTAGAGAGTCATTCCGACTCTGTGCGCCCGGTCAATGTGAATGTCGTACTCACCGGACTCCCAAGGATCTCTCGGAACAGCTCTTCAAGGTAGGTGACCACGCTGTTCCCCTCGGATTTTGACGTGACTTCCCGGACCCGTATGTTGTTCCTCCGAGAGCGATTCTCCAGGTCCTCAGAGTGCGCCTGTAGGTCCACCTGCTGTTCCTGAAGACGGATGATCTCTAGTTGGAGCTGTTCTACCTCCGTGCTGCGAGTCTGGTCTGCCTCTTCCACCGCTGCCACGTGCTCCCCTAAGCCGTCCAGATCCCGGCGGAGTTCCCGTTGCTCCCCTGCCAATTCCTGCTTCAGGGCTTGGAAGTCGTCCCTCAGGGTATTGAAAAGGGAGGCAAGGAATGCTTTTGTGATGGGGCAGACTCGTCGTCCTGGACTTGGGGGCTGACAGGTGCCTTTGGAGGCGGCGGCCCTTGGGCCTTCTCCCCTTTTGGAGGGTTTTTGTGGAGCATGTCCACGATGTTGCGGGAACCTTTGCGTCCTGCGGCAGCCATGCCGCCCGTGTCGTGGAGGGTAGGGCTCGTTAGTCCCGTGAATCCGCGCTGGAGTCTGTAGATTCGCTATGCTCGAGTCACTGGGAGTTTAGTTTTCTAGTGTTCTAGTCCGGCCTGGGCCCTCTGTGTCCTCAGGCTCAGCGAGTGGACGCCCTATTGCCTAAGTAGAGAGCCAAGATGTAGGGCTGTGGATGTCCTCCGCTCAGGTCCTTTGCAGTGAGGCAGGCACGGTCACTAGTTAGGGTTCCGGTGGTCTCTGTGTGGGGGTGAGTTGTCTCAGAGAAGACCCCCCGTGTGTGCTGTGGCGGCCCTCGTGCGAGGCGAGCTGTTGGACCCACACTCTTGCTCCTTTCGATAGCTTGGCTCAGTGTCCCGCCAGCCTAAACAGTAGTGTCCTATTATGGTTGTTCCTCTGGTGGTGGTTGTGGTTTGCAATGGAGGAGCACTCCTGCGGGCGCTCAGAGGCGGCAGTGAAGTCCCTACCCCAGAGTGGGTCCCGTCCGGATAAGGCGCTTGTACCTCGTGGCGACGGTCCCCCTTCTTCACCTCCGGGCCGGCTGGGTGGCTCGGCTGGATCTCCTATTGCCGGCAGGTGTGTTGCTGGGCTTTGACCCCCTGTGCTTCCTCCGCAGTAGGCCCCGAAGCCTGGGCCGCGATTTCCACACCTCCCTAGAGCCGGGCCCAGCCCCAGTCTCTTGCGCCTCTCGCTGGCCTCCGCTCCGCGGGTTGGTGCTTCTTTGCCTTGGGGTCCGTGAGCTGTATGAGGCCCGAGGCTAGACAACCGCCAGTTCAGGCACCCCTGTGGGTGCCCCGGTCACTCCGGACAGGCCCAGACCAGGGCCTCGATTTTGGCGGCAGGTGCGCCGATGCAGTCGCTGCCCCACGGGTCCAAGGCACTCGGTGCTGCGCAGGGCCGGGGGCGGGAGCCCCTCCAGTTGAACGTGAAGCAGTGACTGCGGGCGAGGGGGTGCCTCCAAACCCCGGCACTTACTTGGGTGTTCCGGTAGCCCCGCGCAGGCCCACGACCAGGGCCTCGATTTCTACGGCCTGCCGCCCACCTCTCGAGGCTTCTCCCATCACCGTTTTGGCAGGTCCCGCTAGATTCTCCTCGGGCTCCGGCGCGCCTGGGCGGGTTTCTCGTAGGGGCCCCCGCTTCCACCGGCCGTGTCAGTGTTTGGGCACCACCCGCCACCGGCTCCCTCCGGGGCACCGCCGCCCGGCGAGCGCTCCCAGGCCACCACTCCGCGGGCAGCAGGGCTCCGGGCAGGCCGCGATCACCCCGGCTCGGCGACAGCCACAGCGGCCCAGGTGCAGGTCGAAACAGAAGCAGGGGTCACACCGGACAGCGGCGGGGTGATACTGGTAGCTAGGGGGATGTTTCTTGCGAATATTTAGGGGCTAACGGGGTTTAGGGCCGGGGAGCCTCAGATCGGACGTCTGTTCAGTCCGCCATCTTGGCCACGCCCCCCAACACATTTTTTAGAAGAGCACCACAACATCTCACAGCTGAAATTTTTGGTTTTGGAAACCATCGAAAAGAAAGAAGGGAGAGACAACAATAAGTATCTGTTGCAACGTGAAAATGTTTGGATACACAACTCCAGCAAACCAAATGGTCTTAATGACCGCATAGAATTTGCATGCTATTTGTAATTGAAACTTCAACAGCTACTTGCTGTTTTTGAGCTGTCTGCAACCTTGGTACCCATATTGGCGTTTCATTCTCAGTATCATGTTTATCATTTTTTTCAACTGCTGATAAGCTGGTTATTCATGTATTTAGTGATGTTATACGTATAACGTTTCAGTACACTCACACTGACACGTTTTTGATCTGACATGAACACCATACATTGTCACCGATTCACGATGTTACCGTTTTTGTAAACACACCGTTTTTCTAAAAAGGCCTGTTTTTTTAGCTCTTGTTTTTTTCAGGTTTCGTAATTTCCATTTTTTAGTTTTAGGAACTTTTATCACATTAGCATAGGATAATATACCAATAGCGGCTGCTTTCTAGACCGCGCTACAGTAAAGTCTGTTGTTTATGTCACGGTCGGAATAGAACACATGACTAAGTTGGGGCATCCAATCGCGCTCATTCGCGGTAGAAAACACGCAAGCGCTGTGAGCGTTTCACAAAGAACAAGAGAGTTTTTCGTACGAGCCAGAGACCTTTTCTTCTAGTAAGTTTGCCCCTAATGTATCGGGTCGGATTGTGACCCTGAAATCGGTAGCTTGTTCGTATCTGATTTTGATGACGGTTTTTCTTTTTCAGAAGTACGAAACGGAAGTTTAAGCATGTAAGTTGTGACATCGAGTCACTGCATAAGTCTGCTTTTTACAATTACTAGGTGCACGGGCATAAATCACAACACTATGCACTTCTCACACACATATTCATGCACTTTGATAAGACAATGTTCACCACGGCATATAAGGGTTTACAGTAGTATTGATAGCATTTTAGGCATCTTACCCCAAGATTCATCAAACCCAAATTCGCAAACACGGGAAGTCGCATTTCGAGCACAGTGATAACATCACAACTAGGAAGCAGGCAGTTCCCTCCCTCATTCTGCATACTGAGCCTGAAAGTGGAAGCAGCACTGGCCAGAGCTCCACTCCAGACCACCTCCAGCTGAAATTCAGAAGACACCCCACAGCAGAAAATGTCCCAGGAAGCAGCAGGGAGCAGTGCCTCAGGAAGGAAAATAAAAATAACATTTTCCGAGCAAGAATTGGAATTCTTAATAGAGGGAGCGAGCAAAGACCATGACCGGATTTTCGGGAAGGACTCAAGGAGGGTGCCTGAGGCGGAAAAAAGGCGCATTTGGATGCGCATCCGTGCCAAAGTAAATGCAGTGGGAGTGACCCAGCGCTCCATAGACGACTTGAAGAAGAGGTGGTATGACCTCAGAGAGCGTGCCAAGGAAAGAATTGCAGAGTGGCTGGGGGAGTGAGTTGCAACGGGAGGAGGAGAGCCCACTGTACCACCCAACACCCCACTGGAGGATCTTGTGGAGGACACAATGAATCCTGAGGCATGCGTGGGGGTAACCCGGCGGGACTCCTCCCGACCCACCCAAGAATCCCAAAGTGCCAATGCGACTGCAACCCTGTCCCCTAACAATGGCCATGACCCCAGAGCTACCCATCAGAAACCCCAGTCATGCAGCCCATGCACACCACAAAAGCCAGATTGCATTGTGGGACTTGTAGTCTGACCACAATTTCCATTAAGTCCCATACAGCCATACCTGTCCAGTGAGAGTCAGTCCTACAGCCAGTCAGGGAATTCTAGCCTGCATGCATGTAGCAACCTCCCATGTGCAAGAAACATGTTATTAATCAACGTCCACTTTACATCACAGGTGGTGCTGAAGAACCCAGCACCGATAGTGAGGCCCTGCATATAGACGACAATCCCGAGGACACCGAGGGAGAGGTCCATCCTTCCCCTCAACCAGGACCATCAGGGCCTGCACCAGCACCAGCAGTAGTACCACCACCTGCCCCTGTGGACAGGGCCACCCCTGATACAACAGGCGCGCCACAACCATCCCGTGTGACACCCATGCCAGTGGCACTGGCAACTACAGCTGCAGCACAGAAGCAGTCAAGGTGCACAGCCACTGTTCGATCACAGTCCAGCGGACTGGTGAGGTAGCCGCGTGACACAACACCACGGGCCGGCAGGGGGGTGAATGTCCGGGTACCTGGCCTGTCAATTGAGCGTCGTATGCTCCACGTAACCCAAAAGCAGGCACGTCACTTGGCAGCCATCCACCTGCAGCTGCACAAGACTGCACGGAATGTGGGACAGCTCAGTGACAGAATGGAGAGGATGACCACTGCTGTTGAGGAAAACACCCAGGTCATGTTGACCCAGCGGGACGTCAACCGCCGTCGCCACCGCCAGCTGCTGACCCGCCTGTCAGCGTACACACGCTCGAATTACATTATTGGGAATGCCACCTTCCAACTCTCACGTCGCTCGTTGGCAATGCAAATACAAATGGTGCAATGCTGCCAGGATGTCGCTAGGGCACTGGAGCAAGTCACCACTGCAGTGCAGAGTCTGCAGGCGACTGGCCATGGCCAGGCAGGTGGGGGGGATGACGCAAGTGAGGGCAATTCCAGCCACAGCAGCCAGTCGTTGCCACTGGTGACAGTACCCGCCACAGCACCAGGCCCACTGCTGCCTCACGGGCAAATGCTGAGGAAGAGGTGGAAAGGCGACTGGGAGCCTCTGGCCAGAGGCGCCACTGACAATTTACTGTGTACCATGCAGGGCCATGCTGACGAAACAAGCATGCCCTCCTCACATACATGGGGATGTATAAGTCAATACAGCTCTCATGTGACTGTAAGAAAAAATGCCACATTGTTGTGAAAAAAACAATAATATTTCTTCAGTACCAGTTAATCTGACTCATGTCATTATTTCAATTGTCATGCATGAGGGAAGTGTTGGGTGAGGGGAGTGGGTGCACTAGAAACAGTTATTTGTGATTTGGTTGCGGCGCCTGTGTCCTTCAGCAGGATTCTTCCCGCGTGCATGACGCACATGTTGTCCCCTTCTGACTCACTGCCAGAGATCTCTACAGGTATCCTATGCTTGGTAGCAATGTTGTGGAGTATTGCACACACAGCCACGATGCAGCAGCAGACCTCAGGCTGAAATCCTGCGTCTGTTCCTTGCTGCAGCCTGGAGCCTTCGCTGCCTGACCACCATGTAGAGTCCTGGCATTGTGAGAGTCCTCATGTTCCCACTGTGTCTCCTTAAGTGTGTTTGGTCAGGCCTGCACCTGTGGCTATTTTAGTTTTTTTTTTCTATTGACTTCATGGTTACCACCTGGTGTGGGTTTTCCTTAAATTGCTCGTCGCAAATAGCGATTCTGATTTTTCGCAATTTGCGAGTTTTCATGAATTGTGTTTGCGATTATTTAGCGAGTTCGCAAAATATTTCGCAGAATCCTTGGATTCTCGCTAATTCCGAATCGCTAAAGGGGTTCCACCCAGATTCTGCGAAATATTTTGCGATTTTGCAAAAAATGTTTTGCGAATTCGCAATTTTAGACTTTTTCACATCATGAATTGCTTTTCTTTTAATTGCGATCGCAATTGCTAATTCACAGCTATTGCGATCGCAATTTTGGTTGATGAATCTGGCTGTATGTTTATAGCAGATGATGGATAAATGTTTGTGCTATTATTTTTTGAATTGTAGTGATGCTCCCTGAAGAAGGGCTTTCAGCCTGAAATGCATAGGAGCGTGAGCAAGGCAAGAATGCCATACTAAGAGAATATATGAAAAGAAAATGAAATTATGAATAATTTCATTAACAAAGCAAGAAAAATTGGATCAATAAAAAACGTTTGAGCAACTGCACACAACTTTTTGAAGTCCTAGTTCTTTATGAGGAACCAGAGGAGTGCCCAGGGGGATGCGACTAATGGTCTGTTAGAAGCACTTTTTGGCACCTAACCCCTTCCCCATGATGACTGGCTGCGCCGGAACTATATTGTGCACATCTTCTGGCTGGGCATGGCCAGAGGCTATATAATAAATCGTTGGAGACTGCTCGTAGTCTTCCAGCCCACACCTGATACCAAGTGTGTGTGTCTTATTTGTGTACCACTGTACTTAGGCCTTACTACGTGGTTCTCGCAAGTCCATGCATCCACCCCCACTACAGGTGGTGTGGCTGGTTCGAGGGCTGTCTACTGCTCTTTGGTTCTAGCAGGATGCAGCTTGGAGGATGGAGTCTGCCAAATCGCTCCAAGTCTCTGCTGTGATGTTCGAGCCCCCTAAGGACACCAATTCCACAGCCAGGGAATGTCACCTCTGGGTTTCCTGCTGTGCTGACAAGCTCCCCCCCCTACGTCTCCGCCAAACAATGCCCTTTAAAAGCTGCCTGGTTCATCCCAGAACTTCAAGAAGCCAGATGCTCCTGCAGACGCCTAGAGAAAACCTGGTGAAACCTGAAAACCACGGAATCACGGAACAACCAAAGGAGCGCCCTGAAGGATTACCCCAACACATAAGAGACACCAAACGGGCCGTCATAAGAGACAAAGTCAAGACCAGCATGACCAACGCCAAGAAACTGTTCAACCTCATACAGCAGTTTGCCAAATCCAACTGTGAAGCCACGGACATCACGACCTCCCAGGAACTCTGCAACAAGCTCAGCTCCTACTTCTTCTGAAGATCAAGGCCCTCTAAGACAACTTCAGCGAACCAACGACGAACACCACACCCCTACCCACAGCCGCCGATAAGCCTACAATCATGTCCTGGGATCCCGCTACCATCAAACTTATTCGTGCTACCATCAAGACCCACTCCGGAGCCCCAACGGACCCCTACCCACCGCACATAATCCACAGGGCCACTGCTTTCATTGCACCCGAACTAGGACGAACCATCAATGCCTCCCTCAGATCAGAAAAGGGTGTGGTGATGAACAGAGCGTCTGAATTAGGATTCAAGCAAGCCGGGCCGACGACGGCTGAAATGCCAGAAACCGGTCCCCGGGAGCTTGTTTCCTTCCCAGTATAAGAATTGGCTTGGTAGTTTGGTTTGCCCTGTTCCCATCATGCACTGGGACAGGAACAGACTAATTTGCATGTAGCCAGGTTCTGAGCTGGGATAGTGCAGTGAGCTAAAAAACGGTGATGGATCAAGCCCTGATCTTTGGACTGGGTAAGAGTGGTCTGCTTAATTCAGACACTCTGTTCATCACCACCCCCTTTTCTGAATCGTTTTTGGCCACTATAGGTGTGGCAGGGTATACTCAGACATGAGTCCCTTGCTCACTGCACCATCAGGATTCAAGCAAGCCGGGCCGACGACGGCTGAAATGCCAGAAACCGGTCCCCGGGAGCTTACTTCCTTCCCAGTATAAGAATTGGCTTGGTAGTTTGGTTTGCCCTGTTCCCATCATGCACTGGGACAGGAACAGACTAATTTGCATGTAGCCAGGTTCTGAGCTGGGATGGTGCAGTGAGCTAAAAAATGGTGATGGATCAAGCCCTGATCTTTGGACTGGGTAAGAGTGGTCTGCTTAATTCAGACACTCTGTTCATCACCACCCCCTTTTCTGAACCGTTTTTGGCCACTATAGGTGTGGCAGGGTATACTCAGACATGAGATCTGGGTTTATTCCATCACCGTTCTTTAGCCCACTCTGCCACCCCAGTTCATACATGGCTATATGCAAATCAGTCTGACCCTGTGCCTCATGGGAACAGTCCAGCCCGAACTGCCAAGCCATGTCTTCCCTGGACCGGAAACAAGCTTCAGAGGACCGGTTTCTGGCATTCCAGCCGTCTTCAGCCCGGCTTGCTTGAATCCAGTGGCAAAGTGAGCAAGGGACTCACGTCTGAGCATACCCTGCCACACTTATGGCGGCCAAAAGCGGTACAAAATGGCGTGGTGATGGACGGAGCATCTGAATCAATCAAACACTCACACCCAGTCAAAAGATCTGGGTTTAATCCATCACCGTTCTTTAGCCCACTCTGCCACCCCAGTTCAGACATGGCTATATGCAAATCAGACTGACCCTGTGCCACATGGGAACAGTCCAGCCCGTACTGCCAAGCCATGTCTTCCCTGGACCGGAAACAAGCTTCCGAGGACCGGTTTCTGGCATTCCAGCCGTCTTCAGCCCGGCTTGCTTGAATCCAGTGGCAAAGTGAGCAAGGGACTCACGTCTGAGCATACCCTGCCACACTTATGGCAGCCAAAAGCGGTACAAAATGGGGTGGTGATGGACGGAGCATCTGAATCAATCAAACACTCACACCCAGTCAAAAGATCTGGGTTTAATCCATCACCGTTCTTTAGCCCACTCTGCCACCCCAGTTCAGACATGGCTATATGCAAATCAGTCTGACCCTGTGCCTCATGGGAACAGTCTAGCCCGAACTGCCAAGCCATGTCTTCCCTGGACCGGAAACAAGCTTCCGAGGACCGGTTTCTGGCATTCCAGCCGTCTTCAGCCCGGCTTGCTTGAATCCAGTGGCAAAGTGAGCAAGGGACTCACGTCTGAGCATACCCTGCCACACTTATGGCGGCCAAAAGCGGTACAAAATGGGGTGGTGATGGACGGAGCATCTGAATCAATCAAACACTCACACCCAGTCAAAAGATCTGGGTTTAATCCATCACCGTTCTTTAGCCCACTCTGCCGTCCCAGTTCAGACATGGCTATATGCAAATCAGTCTGACCCTGTGCCTCATGGGAACAGTCCAGCCCGAACTGCCAAGCCATGTATTCCCTAGACCGGAAACAAGCTTCCGAGGACCGGTTTCTGGCATTCCAGCCGTCTTCAGCCCGGCTTGCTTGAATCCAGTGGCAAAGTGAGCATGGGACTCACGTCTGAGCATACCCTGCCACACTTATGGCGGCCAAAAGCGGTACAAAATGGGGTGGTGATGGACGGAGCATCTGAATCAATCAAACACTCACACCCAGTCAAAAGATCTGGGTTTAATCCATCACCGTTCTTTAGCCCACTCTGCCACCCCAGTTCAGACATGGCTATATGCAAATCAGTCTGACCCTGTGCCTCATGGGAACAGTCCAGCCCGAACTGCCAAGCCATGTCTTCCCTGGACCGGAAACAAGCTTCCGAGGACCGGTTTCTGGCATTCCAGCCGTCTTCAGCCCGGCTTGCTTGAATCCAGTAGCAAAGTGAGCAAGGGACTCACGTCTGAGCATACCCTGCCACACTTATGGCAGCCAAAAGCGGTACAAAATGGTGTGGTGATGGACGGAGCATCTGAATCAATCAAACACTCACACCCAGTCAAAAGATCTGGGTTTAATCCATCACCGTTCTTTAGCCCACTCTGCCACCCCAGTTCAGACATGGCTATATGCAAATCAGTCTGACCCTGTGCCTCATGGGAACAGTCCAGCCCGTATTGCCAAGCCATGTCTTCCCTGGACCAGAAACAAGCTTTCGAGGACCGGTTTCTGGCATTCCAGTCGTCTTCAGCCCGGCTTGCTTGAATCCAGTGGCAAAGTGAGCAAGGGACTCACGTCTGAGCATAGCCTGCCACACTTATGGCGGCCAAAAGCGGTACAAAATGGGGTGGTGATGGACGGAGCATCTGAATCAATCAAACACTCACACCCAGTCAAAAGATCTGGGTTTAATCCATCACCGTTCTTTAGCCCACTCTGCCACCCCAGTTCAGACATGACTTTATGCAAATCAGTCTGACCCTGTGCCTCATGGGAACAGTCCAGCCCGAACTGCCAAGCCATGTCTTCCCTGGACCGGAAACAAGCTTCCGAGGGCCGGTTTCTGGCATTACAGCCGTCTTCAGCCGGCTTGCTTGAATCCAGTGGCAAAGTGAGCAAGGGACTCACGTCTGAGCATAGCCTGCCACACTTATGGGGGCCAAAAGCGGTACAAAATGGGGTGGTGATGGACGGAGCATCTGAATCAATCAAACACTCACACCCAGTCAAAAGATCTGGGTTTAATCCATCACCGTTCTTTAGCCCACTCTGCCACCCCAGTTCAGACATGACTTTATGCAAATCAGTCTGACCCTGTGCCTCATGGGAACAGTCCAGCCCGAACTGCCAAGCCATGTCTTCCCTGTTCCGGAAACAAGCTTCCGAGGGCCGGTTTCTGGCATTACAGCCGTCTTCAGCCCGGCTTGCTTGAATCCAGTGACAAAGTGAGCAAGGGACTCACGTCTGAGCATACCCTGCCACACTTATGGCGGCCAAAAGCGGTACAAAATGGGGTGGTGATGGACGGAGCATCTAAATCAATCAAACACTCACACCCAGTCAAAAGATCTGTGTTTAATCCATCACCGTTCTTTAGCCCACTCTGCCACCCCAGTTCAGACATGGTTATATGCAAATCAGTCTGACCCTGTGCCTCATGGGAACAGTCCAGCCCGAACTGCCAAGCCATGTCTTCCCTGGACCGGAAACAAGCTTCCGAGGACCGATTTCTGGCATTCCAGCCGTCTTCAGCCCGGCTTGCTTGAATCCAGTGGCAGGGTCAGACTGATTTGCATATAGCCATGTCTGAACTGGGGTGGCAGAGTGGGCTAAAGAATGGTGATGAATTAAACCCAGATCTTTTGACTGGGTGTTAGTGTTTGATTGATTCAGATGCTCCGTCCATCACCACCCCCTTTTTTGTACCGCTTTTGGCCACCATAAGTGTGGCAGGGTATACTCAGACGTGAGTCCCTTGCTCACTTTGCCACTGGATTCAAGCAAGCCGGGCTGAAGACGGCTGGAATGCCAGAAACTGGTCCTCAGAAGCTTGTTTCCGGTCCAGGGAAGACATGACTTGGCAGTTCAGGCTGTACTGTTCCCATGAGGCACAGGGTCAGACTGATTTGCATATAGCCATGTCTGAACTGGGGTGGCAGAGTGGGCTAAAGAACGGTGATGGATTAAACCCAGATCTTTTGACTGGGTGTGAGTGTTTGATTGATTCAGATGCTCCGTCCATCACCACCCCCTTTTTTGTACCGCTTTTGGCCACCATAAGTGTGGCAGGGTATACTCAGACGTGAGTCCCTTGCTCACTTTGCCACTGGATTCAAGCAAGCCGGGCTGAAGACGGCTGGAATGCCAGAAACCTGTCCTCGGAAGCTTGTTTCCGGTCCAGGGATCTTTAATCACTCAGAGGGAGATGGGTCTATTGGTTTATGGCTCTGAACCTGGCCTCTTCACCTCGCAAAGCCTCTCCTTCTCCCTGCTCCAGGTGCAGGGCAGCCTGGCACCGTCTCCACCCCTCCGTGGGGCACGACCTCCCTCAGCCTTTCTTACCTCTTTCAGATCCAGGCAGGCAATTCACATTCTGCTGAGACACGCAAAAAGGTTTAAAGCACAACCTCTCCTATTTTCTCAAACAGCGGTTTCTGGACACACAGCGACAAAATCATCTACTCAAAAAGATGCGTTATGACGTTGTGAGTTCAGACATACCAAACTTCACTGTTCCATTTCCAATTCTTGGGAAACTAGGCTAACAATACTACACCCAACCTCCCCCATGCTGTCCTATGGGCAGGATGGCCTTTCACCAGGTAAAATGAAATGGAGCATTTTCCACTGTCAGGGCCTAGCACCCACACCGGAACAGGTCCTGCCTTTTAATTACATTGCACCCTGCCGAGGGTTACCCAGGATGTTCTACAGGGTTGCCCCATGTGTATGCAAAAGGGAAAGTAAGGCCTGACAAGTGGTAGCACTGGTCAGGACAACATGCTAACTTAGCTCAATGCGCGTAGGCCCTATGCTGAAGACCTGTGTTCCCTCTCTGCGCATTTCTTTAGTACTAGCTCTGGCACAAACACAGTGCACATCACTTAGGGATCTTGCTAGTAAGGCAAACATAACAATCAGAGACAACCAAACACCATTACAATTTATACAAGGAACATCTGAACTTGTAAACTGATTAGCAGCGGCAAGTACCTACAGCATCTAACTTCACAGGAGGCAAAGGCAAAAAGTCAGGGGTAATCACGCCAAGCTATGCCAGGTCTAACATGCGTCCCCTCCAGCCGAAAATCAGGGGAACTTACCACCCTCATAGGAGTTCTCATCACAGCTTTGGGTTCTCACCCCTCATCTGCATTAACCATATGAGGGGTCTGTGGTCGGTCTGAACCAGGAAGTGAGTCTCAAACAAGTAGGGCCACAACATCTTCAGCGCCCAGACCACAGCAAAATCTTCCCTTTCAATTGCACTTCACCTTTGTTCACTGGGGAGTAGCCTTCGGCTGATGAAAGCTACCGTATGGTCCAAGCCCTCGTTGTTCAATTGTGAGAGCACTGCTCCCACACCATGCTCTGAATCATCCGTCTGTTCTATAAATTCCTTGGAGAAATCCAGCAACCTAAGTGCACCACAGAACTTTGCCCTATCTGACACTTACTTGCCTTGATAGTTAGGCCTGCCCTCTGCAGGGCCTTCAACACTCCACAGAGGTGTTGCAAGTGTTCCTCCCTCTCGGAACTGAACACTGCAATGTCGTCCAGCCACTCAGCACCTGGTTAACCATATGCAAATCAGTCAGTCCCTTGCTCACTTGGCAACTGGATTCAAGATAGCCTGGCTGATGAGGATTATGAATCCGAAACAGGTCCCAGGATGCTTGTTTCCGGTCCAGGGAAGACATGGCTTGGCAGTTTTGGGCTGGACTGTTCCCATGAGGCACAGGGTCACACCGATTTGCATATGGCCATGTCTGAACTGGAGTGGCCGAGTGAGCTAAAGAATGGTGATGGATGAAACCCAGATCATTTGACTGGGGGTGAGTGTTTGATGTGCTCAAACGCTCAGTCCATCATCCCCTTTTGTTTCGCAGAGGTTCACTCTCCTCCTCGGTCCCAACATCTGTAGCCAAGAGCATGGTCACTTCCGACCTTTCAAAGTGTGGTTTGAGGTGGTTTACATGGAGCACCCTCAGCGGATTCCTAGGAGAATGGAAGTTAACTAAGTAGGTAACTTCGCTCCTGCGCTCCACCACCTCATAAGGCCCAGTTTACTTGTCTTGGAGCTCCCAAGACTCCACCGGCGCCATCACCCACACCTTCTGCCCAGGTTGAAACTCGACCAGAGTGGCATTCTGGTCATACTATCATGTCATATCTTCCTGGCTGGCTTCCTGGTTCGCCTGAGCGAGCTGCCTGAAACACCTAGTTTGGTTCCTGAAGGCCTGCATGTAGCTGTATACATCTAGGAAGGGTTTACTAGAGGCCTTCTCCCAGCCCTTCTTCACCAAACTCAGAGGTCCTCTGAACGGGTGCCCATACAGGAGTTCAAAGGGACTGAACCCTAAAGACTTCTGCGGCACTACCTGTTTGCAAACAACAGGCAGGGCAAGAGGACGTCCCACTTACGCCTCATGGGTTCCTCCAGACCCATAATCATGCCCTTCAAGGTCCGGTTAAACCTCTTAGCCAGACCATTACCCTGGGGCTGGTACGGTGTGGTGAACTTGTAAATTACTAAAGAAAAAAACATGAAAAGGGTGTTCCCTAAGTACCAGGAGAATGAATGAATGAAAGTGAATTTATAGAGCGCGAATTGCTGCCCTGAAGCATCCACGCGCTAGAGGAACCTGTTGGTAGGGTGAGTGAGGTTGCAGACCAGGAAAAGAGGGAAGGAGAGCTGAGTTTTATTGAGGAGAATTGAACAGGTGTGTTTTTAGTTGTTTGCGGAAAGAGGCGAGGTCAGGGTTGGATCTCAAATGAGAAGGGAGGGAGTTCCAGATCTTAGCGGCGTTAAAGGCAAACATCCTTCCACCCGATCTTGTCCTTTTGATTGTGGGGACTGTTGCCATAAAAGCCTGGCTAGATCGCAAGTCTCTGCCTGGACGATACTGGCTTACTAGGCTACGAGTAATTTGAGGTCCCGAGTCCCAGAAGGCCTGGTGAGCAATACACATTGCCTTAAAAGTGACTCTCTTACGCACTGGGAGCCAGTGTAGGCTGGTCAGTGCCGCTCTAACTGGCATTCTGCGTGGGATCTGTAGTAGAGTGCGTGCAGCGCAGTTTTGTACTAGCTGTAGTCTCTTTAGTGTGTACTCTGGAGCACCCAGATAGAGGGCGTTGTTGGAGTCCAATCGTGACTGTATCAGGCCCTGTATGGCTATCTGCTTTGCCTCCATTGGGAGCAATGGGAGAACTTTCTTCAGTGCCCTGACAGTCCAAAGCAGGTGGCTGAGAGCTTTGTAACCTGGGTGTTAAGTGAAAGACTCTTGTCCAGCCATACCCCTAGGCTTTTGATGTTTTCCTTCGGAGCCGGGGGGGGGGGGCCTAGACAGGTGGGCCATAGTGAGTTGAAGAGGGTGGGATCAGCAGGGCCCAGATTTCTATTTTCACATTCAGCTAGCCCACACAACCACAACAGAAATAAATTTGTTCAAAAGATTTTTAATTTTATTTTTTATATATATATATAAATCGTTTTCATAGAAAAATAATTTCATTTAGGCAGTGTAATAACATCTATACAAAGCTACAGTATAAAAACTAGGACACACAATAATAATTCAAGAAGGCACAAAGTATATTCACTCATCCACTCAAACACACCTTTTGTACCATCAGATACATACACAAACATTCACATACATATCACCACACACAAAAAAGCGCCGACGCGCGTTTCGGACAAGTGCCAATACAGGCTTCCTTCATCAGGGCGCACTTGGAATAGAACATATAGACACAATGAATGTCGTCCGGCACAAGGTCCTGGGAGGCGGTCCTAGTAACAGCAAGGGTGGATATTCTGTGGGCAGAAAGAATCAGTATAAGAAAACACTGCAATATGAACTTCAATAAAACGAGAGGCCTTGATGAAAGTAAGCAAGAAACAAAAATTCAAGCAACCTCATCTACACATACCAATAAGGTAGAGCATTCTTATATCCCAGAATTCACAACACATAAACAGCCAACAAGATTGTGCATGTGATGTTTCAAAGACTATGGACAAAGTGTGTCAAAAGAACAAAATATATTTAAATGAAGAAAGGAAACCACAGAGTGCATAGAATTGCCACCACATAACGGAGACAAAGAGAAAGTAGAATAGATGTGTTAAAACAACGGGTAAGAGGATGGCAGCCTACCAAAGGGCCCTCAAGAGCGGGACCACTGTGAGGTTTCAGGTAATAAGCAGGAAAATAGCCGCATCAACATAGATAGGAATCCAGTAAATGAATAAACTTTCTAGGCAGTCAGGATCCGGAACATCAAAATTTGGAAGGCTTGTTGAGGATACGGAGAGAGCTCAGGGAGGGAGCTGAAGTACCCAATGCGGGTCAAGTAGAAAATGAAGCAGTCATGGGTCTAAAGGATAGGCTAGAGGAAACAAGCACGGAAAACTTATTTAATAAACCAATGCAGGAGGACTGCATTGCCAGTGCATCCGGGCCCTCAGCACTTAACAACAGGCAGGGCAAGAGGACGTCCCACTTACGCCTCATGGGTTACTCCAGACCCATAATCATGCCCTTCAAGGTCCGGTTAAACCTCTTAGCCAGACCATTACACTGGGGCTGGTACGGTGTGGTGAACTTGTAAATTACACCATACTCCTTTCACAGAGACTTCATATACCATGACATGAAATTAGTGCCCCTGTCGGACACCACCTCTCTGGGAAACCCCACCTGGGAAAAAATCTCCATCAGGGCACGACCCACCACTGGGGCCATCACCGTCCGGAGGGGGAGGGCCTCCGGATACCGTGTGGCATGGTCCACCAAGACCAGGATAAACCTGCTGCCCATAGCTGTGTTAGGATCCAGAGGCCCCACAATGTCAATGCCCACCCGTTCAAAGGGTGTGCTGACCACAGGGAAAGGTTGGAGGGGAGCCTTTCTCTTCCTTCCTCTCTTACCACTCACCTAGCAAGTCTGACAGGTCCTGCAATGAGTATCACTACTCTTGTGCATCCGGGGCCAGTATAAGTGTGTGACAAGCCACTCAAAGGTCTTGTCCTGCCCCAAAATGTCCCACCAAGGGTACATCATGAGCCAACCCCAATAGGAAGGCTCTGAAGCGCTAGGGTACCACCAACACACTGGCTGATCCAGGTTCAGCCACCCTTTGCTCACTATACAGGAGATCATTTTCCATGTAAATCAAGTGAGATCACCTACTGCCTGGTTTACAGCCTGCTGCCCCAAACCCCTAAGAGAAGGGTACTGCTTCTGGCAGAATACCTCCCTGGAGGGCTCGCCTTCCTGCTGCCAATTGGTCAGCCCTGGAAGGTCCCCTAGTTCAGCTACTTGTTCCCCTGTAGATTCCAGGGCATCTCCCTCATAGAGTGCCTCCTACTGGACCGTGGGAACTGGGGAGGCGGTTTCCCGTGCCCCTTGTCTTTTCTCTTAATGGCAGATGCCGGGGCCACTGTTTCAGGCCCCAGGTCCTCTTGAGTACCTTTACTGGCTACCATTTACCGAGTGGTCACACATGCGCACTCAGGTAGACCCAAAATCTCTAAATGCGCCTGGCGCTCCACCTCCTTCCAAGGGGAACTCTCCAGGTTATTCCCGAGCAGACAGTCTACAGGCATGGACGGACTTACAACAACCTTCAAAGAGCCTTTGACCCTCCACATTCAAAGGGGCCCAGCTCCACCTTGCAAAGGTGCACTAAATTGTCTGCTGACATTACCGGGTAAAGCATGTCAGGAATTATTTACTCGTCAGACACCCACTGACACCTAACAGATGTCAAACTGGCTCCGGTGTCTCTCAGAGCCTCCACCCTCCGTCCACTGATGGTCACCCACTGACGGTATTTCTTTGTATTTTCCGGCAGCTGGAATTCTTGGACCACCTCTTGATCTCCTAAGGAGACCAGGGTCATGAATGCTTGCTCCTCCCCCTCCCAAGGACTTAGGTCCTCCCCCAAGATTACAATAACCAAACCTGGTGTTGGAGCACTAGGGATGGTAGGGGGCTTCTTGGGGCATTTAGCGGAGATATGACCCACTTCTTTACAGAAGTAACACGTAGGGGGACCTGAGGGCTCCGTCTTGCCCCGGGAGACCAAGGCCCGTTTGGTCTTGGGAGACTGTGACCCTTTTTGGGGGGGTTACTTAGGGGCCCTTTAGATGACTCCTTGTGGTTACCCTTATCCTCTCCTACCCTCTGCGGGGGACCCTGCCCACTCTTGGCAGCAGTACTCCCAATCCCCTTGTGGACCCGGGTACTAGTCCAGTGGTCCGCCTCCTCAGCAAGCTTACTGGGATCAGTCAGCTTACTATCCAAAAGATGCCGGTGCAGCTCGGGAACACAGAGACTACTTAAGTGTTCCCAACCAACTAAATTGCATAAGCCCTTAAAATCAGTGACTTTGCTGCCCAACATCCAACCATCCAGTGCCCGTGTGTACTCATTCACACATTCTACCCAAGTACGGGATTCTAGATTCTTAGAGGTCCTGAACCTCTGCCGATATTGTTCAGGGGTGAGCCCATACCGGAGGCACAAAGCCTCCCTCATGTTGGTGTAGGTCAGGGTTCCTGCCTTCTCTAAAGGGGCTAGAACGTCCCTTCCTGAAGCCTCAAAGTGTTTCCATAGGTTCGCCCCCTAATGCTTCTCAGGCACCTCATTCATCCTTAGTGCAATCTCATATGTCGTGAACCACGCATAAATGTCAAAACTCCTCTGGTAATCTCGCACTAAATCCTTGGGGATGTACGCCTTCCCTCCTGGCACTGGTGATGTGCTGCCACCATTTGAACTGGTCTCCAGTTGACTATCCTTCATGTCCAGTTCCCTCATGCTGATCTCATGAGCGAGGAGAATATTCTTCTTCTCCAACGCGAAAGCTCCCTTGCTCTCCTCTGCGTGAGCCTTGAGTTTTAACACCTCCAACTCATGCAGCCTGACCCTTTGGTTTTCCTCCAACTCCTGTTGTGAAAAACTCCTCCTGAATTGGCCACTGCCAGCCCAACTGGCTGGCCCCTCCACTGGCAAATCCTGTGGACCAAATCCCTTCCCGGTGTCCACCTCCTCCACCTCACCATCACCCGTCCCCAGAGTCTCTTGGGCTTCCCACCAGGCCCTCAAGGTCATCTGTAGCTCCTCCTTCTTGGTGGTACCCCTCATGGGACATCCCAAGGCTCTGCAGAACCTCCTCGATTGTTCAACCTTATAAGACAACAAAGCTTCAATGTCAAACTTACATTCTACAGCCATAGCCCCACTGGCTATCAGACTCCCCTCCTGAAACATGATGTGTGGATAACAGGGTCGCTCCAGAGATAGAACCAATAAACAAATACAATATGTGGTTGTATCATGGTCTACAGTCAATTTGCGATGCGCATCAATTACTGTGAGTAAGCATGGGCGGAAAATCTGTTAGGCTCGCGGATTTTGTGGATTTTCGGTAAATTCGCACGCAGCAGATTTTTTTTTCTTGGTGATACAATTTTGCGGCGCGCGGCGTTTACTTACCGTCATTCAGCGTTTGCCGAGTTGTTTTTCTCGATATTTTGCGAGTGCTGCGCCATTTTGGATCTTGCTGCGGGATCCCGCGGGAATTTGGCGAGCGCGATTACGTCATCGCGGCTTGCCAACTTGCACACAAGAGATTGTCAACGCGAGTACGCCGTGATCACGTCTTGCGGGACTTCGCAATTGCAAGCTTGTAGATGCGGCGAGCAGCAACAATCTCGCACTCGCGAAAATACAAAATTTGCAATTCTGCACAAGAAATCCACCAGCAAGCAGCATAAACCTTCTGGAAATGATGATTTTTATCTGAATAACTCCTCAGGTTGACATTTGCCTGCACTTTTTTTGCGAGGAGTCCATTTTGGGGAGGGGGGGGAGGAAGGAAGTGCCCCACAGTCTTCAACTTCCTGTTCCTGTCCAGCAGGCTCCTCCCAGTGCTTTGTCCATCTCCTGGTCACTTTTCATTTGGATCTGGAACTGGAAGGATTACTTTTTGTGGATGCTGCTGGATATTTGGATTTGAGGCCTTTTTGACTTTCTTTGGATCACTTTTGGATTAGAAATTTCACAAGTAAGTTTGTTTGGGGCATTACAGTTGCTGCAACTACAATTTTGGAATTTTCGATTTTTGGGCCGTTTTGGGGCCTTTTGCCCAGAGGTACTCAGTGGTGGGTGCACTGAGCCTTTCTGTGGGGTGTTTTGAATTTAAACATCATGGAGGGGCTGGATGGCTTGGGATTGTGCTGATTTTTCTGTGATTTTTGTTTTTTTGGCCTGCTGTTGTGGCCTTTTCATCAGGGGTAGCGAGTGTTGCATGGGCCTAGTCTTTCTGTGGGGTGTCTTGAATATAAACATCATGGAGGGGCAGGATGGCTTGGGATTGTGCAGATTTTTCTGTGATTTTCGTTTTTTTGGCCGTTGTTGTGGCCTTTTCACCTGGGGTAGTGAGTGTTGCATGGACCTAGTCTTTCTGTGGGGTGTCTTGAATTTAAACATCATGGAGGGCCTGGATGGTTTGGGATTGTGCTGATTTTTCTGTGTTTTTCGATTTTTTGGGGTGTTCATGGGGACTGGCCATGAGGGTGGGGGCCATTTTGAATGCTGGTACAGGCAGGCCATGTGCTGGGAGGCAAGTGGCCATTTTGAATGCAGGCAGTGTTGTTAGGCCTGCAACCATTTTGCCTAGTTTTCAACCTTTATGCCCAGGGGTAGTGAGTGTTGCATGGGCCTAGTCTTTCTGTGGGGTGTCTTGAATTTAAACATCATGGAGGGTCTGGATGGTTTGGGATTGTGCTGATTTTTCTGTGATTTTCGTTTTTTTGGCCTGTTGTTGTGGCCTTTTCACCAGGAGTAGTGAGTGTTGCATGGGCCTAGTCTTTCTGTGGGGTGTCTTGAATTTAAACATCATGGAGGGGCTGGATGGCTTGGGATTGTGCTGATTTTTCTGTGATTTTCGTTTTTGTGGCCTGTTGTTGTGGCCTTTTCACCAGGGGTAGTGAGTGTTGCATGGGCCTAGTCAATCTGTGGGGTGTCTTGAATTTAAACATCATGGAGGGGCTGGATGGCTTGGGATTGTGCTGATTTTTCTGTGATTTTCGTTTTTTTGGCCTGTTGTTGTGGCCTTTTCACCAGGGGTAGTGAGTGTTGCATGGGCCTAGTCTTTCTTTGGGGTGTCTTGAATTTAAACATCATGGAGGGCCTGGATGGTTTGGGATTGTGCTGATTTTTCGGTGTTTTTCGATTTTTTGGGGTGTTCATGGGGACAGGCCATGTGGGTGGGGGCCATTTTGAGTGCTGGTACAGGCAGGCCATGTGCTGGGAGGCAAGTGGCCATTATGAATGCAGGCAGTGTTGTTAGGCCTGCAACCATTTTGCCTAGTTTTCAACCTTTATGCCCAGGGGTAGTGAGTGTTGCATGGGCCTAGTCTTTCTGTGGGGTGTCTTGAATTTAAACATCATGGAGGGCCTGGATGGCTTGGGATTGTGCTTATTTTTCTGTGATTTTCGTTTTTTTGGCCTGTTGTTGTGGCCTTTTCACCAGGGGTAGTACGTGTTGCATGGGCCTAGTCTTTCTGTGGGGTGTGTTGAATTTAAACATCATGGAGGGGCTGGATGACTTGGGATTGTGCTGATTTTTTTGTGATTTTCGTTTTTTTGGCCTGTTGTTGTGGCCTTTTCACCAGGGGTAGTGAGTGTTGCATGGGCCTAGTCTTTCTGTGGGGTGTCTTGAATTTAAACATCATGGAGGGCCTGGATGGCTTGGGATTGTGCTTATTTTCCTGTGATTTCGTTTTTTTGGCCTGTTGTTGTGGCCTTTTCACCAGGGGTAGTAAGTGTTGCATGGGCCTAGTCTTTCTGTGGGGTGTGTTGAATTTAAACATCATGGAGGGCCTGGATGGTTTGGGATTGTGTTGATTTTTCTGTGTTTTTCGAGTTTTCTGGGGTGTTCATGGGGACAGGCCATGTGGGTGGGGGCCATTTTGAGTGCTGGTACAGGCAGGCCATGTGCTGGGAGGCAAGTGGCCATTTTGAATGCAGGCAGTGTTGTTAGGCCTGCAACCATTTTGCCTAGTTTTCAACCTTTATGCCCAGAGGTAGTGAGTGTTGCATGGGCCTAGTCTTTCTGTGGGGTGTCTTGAATTTAAACATCATGGAGGGCCTGGATGGTTTGGGATTGTGCTGATTTTTCTGTGATTTTCGTTTTTTGGCCTGTTGTTGTGGCCTTTTTACCAGGGGTAGTGAGTGTTGCATGGGCCTAGTCTTTCTGTGGGGTGTCTTGAATTTAAACATCATGGTGGGGCTGGATGGCTTGGGGTTGTGCTGATTTTTCTGTGATTTTCGTTTTTTTGGCCTGTGGTTGTGGCCTTTTCACCAGGGGTAGTGAGTGTTGCATGGGCCTAGTCTTTCTGTGGGGTGTCTTGAATTTAAACATCATGGAGGGCCTGGATAGCTTGGGATTGTGCTTATTTTTCTGTGATTTCGTTTTTTTGGCCTGTTGTTGTGGCCTTTTCACCAGGGGTAGTAAGTGTTGCATGGGCCTAGTCTTTCTGTGGGGTGTGTTGAATTTAAACATCATGGAGGGCCTGGATGGTTTGGGATTGTGCTGATTTTTCTGTGTTTTTCGAGTTTTCTGGGGTGTTCATGGGGACAGGCCATGTGGGTGGGGGCCATTTTGAGTGCTGGTACAGGCAGGCCATGTGCTGGGAGGCAAGTGGCCATTTTGAATGCAGGCAGTGTTGTTAGGCCTGCAACCATTTTGCCTAGTTTTCAACCTTTATGCCCAGAGGTAGTGAGTGTTGCATGGGCCTAGTCTTTCTGTGGGGTGTCTTGAATTTAAACATCATGGTGGGGCTGGATGGCTTGGGGTTGTGCTGATTTTTCTGTGATTTTCGTTTTTTTGGCCTGTGGTTGTGGCCTTTTCACCAGGGGTAGTGAGTGTTGCATGGGCCTAGTCTTTCTGTGGGGTGTCTTGAATTTAAACATCATGGAGGGCATGGGATTGTGCTGATTTTTCTGTGTTTTTTCGATTTTTTTGGGGTGTATAACTGAACTGATGTTCCTCTGTCTTCCATTGCTTTTAGGTGCACAAGATTCAAGAGAACCACCAGTGCCAGGAAGAAGTCCTGCAGCGGGGTGTGTGTGCAGCATAACGTCACGCGACGTCACGTCTGGCCACAGACAACTCTGCAACTCGTGCAACTGCGGCCTGCTGTTCTGACCTGCTCTGAAGAAGAGGGCCCCAAAAAAAGGTCCCCGTAGCTCCTCTAGCAAGAAAGTTGCCAGTAAGGAGCAGAAGAAGCAAGTTACCAAGGAGGCTGGTGTGCCGGCCGCCACGTTTTTTGGGAGTAAAAAAACAAGTACGCCTGTAGCAGCAGCGGGATCTGCTGGGGACCAAGCTGGGAGCAGCACCCCCGCTCCATTTGGCTCAGTGCCGCCACCACCACGCCAACTTAAGTCCAAGCCCTTGAGTGCTGCAGAGGCAGTCAGTGTACTTCTTCAATCACCATCGACCAGTGATGTTGGCTCATCGCAAGAAAGTAGCAGCAATGTCCCTGAATCAACACAGGTTGTTGTAACTCATCTGACAAGTGTTGAACAACCACAGCCGCAACAACAACCACATGTGCAAGTACAAGCACAAGTACATGTGGAAGGAGAGGCAGCGCAAGGAGATGCGCAAGCAGAGGTGCATGGAGGGTCACAAGTGCCCACAATAGTTGTTCCTCCCGAAGTAGGGGCACATCAGGAAATCGACAATCAAGCCGAGGTATCATTTGAGGAAGCCACTCCTCCTGATGATCATTCATTGTCTTCCACATCCCTAACAAGGAAAAGATCAAGGGGGGTGTCTACATCTTCTTCAAGCCCACCTCCTTCTGATGATCTGGATGAAAATTGGGAACCACCACGGCCGTCTGAGAGTGAGGCACACCATGATCTGACAAAGGTACTTAAGCGTAAAAGGAAGGTTGTCGAAAAACTCATAGTTATGGAGTGTGATGAGGCTCAACAAGAAGTGGTGGATACTGCTGCTGATAAAGCCTCTCACGACGAGGAGCCAGTCATCATAAAGGTCACTGCAGCCCCAGCGGGCATGCAGCAAAGAGACATTTTGACCCTAGCCCGAGAAGCTGCTGAGCGTGATGATGATGTCGACGAGGAGGCAATGGAAACACAACAATCATTGGAGTTAACTAGTACACCAACACGTACCACTTCCATATTTCTTCCTCGCAAGAAGGGACCTCCATCCACCTCGACCTCAATTAGTGGTGGTGAAAGTGCACAACGTACTAAAGTTCGGCAATCCACATCCTCCACTTCATCTGGCATTAGCAGCAAGACCACCGCCACCAGTATCTCCGCCTCCTTCGGCCCCCACAGACAATTCAAGTCCCCAGCTTGGGACTTCTTTAGTGTTTGCCCAAAAAGGGAAAACTTCGCCATTTGTAGCATTTGTAAGGTTGCAGTTAGTCGTGGTAAGTTTGGTACCAACTATGGTACCGGAGGCCAGAGAGGTCATCTTAAGAGACAGCACGCTGTCCAATGGTTTGCGCACCTACAGGCGATCAAGGAAGCCCTAATTGCACGTAATGAAAACGTTGATTTTTCATCTGATGATGACGAGGAGGAAGAAGACGTGTCAAACACTTCACTTACACCCAGTACCCCTGTCAGCAGCACACCCCATGTGAGCCACACTAAGAGTGTGGGAGAGAGTGAGACAACAATGCGAAAAAGTTCATCAGCGAGCGTAACTGGGTCGAAGATATCATCATCATCATCATCCCGTAAATGCTTGGTCCAGGGCAACATTAAAAAGATGTTGTTTACAGAAGCGCAATATGAACACAACCACCCACTGACGCGTCTGTATAACACTAAGCTGGCTAAAATGCTAGCTCTGGACCTTCTCCCTTTTTATTTTGTAGAAGGTGTTGGTTTTCTAGAATTAGTGGCAGCGCTCTGCCCTAAATGGAAGGTTCCTAGCCAGTTCTATTTTGCCAGAGTTGCGGTTCCAGCACTACATGAAGATGTGCTGGAGGTGATTGGGGCAGCTTTGCAGAAGAGTGCTGTTCACACTATACATCTCACAACAGACATGTGGACCAGTGGCGCAGGCACTGATTACATGTGCATCACTGCACACTGGGTCTCTTTTTCAGGGGTTAAAGCAAAGCTAAACGCAGGTGTTGACCCGGACCAAGTTTTTAAAGCTGCTCGGAAACATGCGACTCTAGCCATGTTTGGTTTGGAGAAACGTCACACAGCACAAAACATTTTGGATGAGTTTAACACAAAGGTCCTTGACTGGCTGTCCCCCAAAAAACGCCAGATTGGTTATGTTTCCACGGATAATGGCGCCAATGTAGTTAAGGCCATGGAGCTGGGTCACTATTTCAGAGTGCCGTGTTTGGCGCACTGTATAAACCTGGTTGTCAAAAAATTCTTGAGTGATAAAGACAGTGCAGCGTACGAGGTAGTGGAGACCTGCCGAAAAATGTGCAACCATTTCAGCCATTCTTTTAAGGCCCGGAAGCATCTGAGGAGCCTGCTACATGAACGTCGAATGCCAGTGAAAGCACTCATCCAGGAGGTGGCAACACGTTGGAACTCAACCTTCTACATGCTTGAGCGTCTGTATGAGCAGTATACGGTACTCGATCACTATTTCTTAAAACAGGGTACAGCTCAGAAGGACCTGAGGATGGGTGCGGCGCAATGGGACATAGTTAAAAGCCTGACACGCATGCTTCGTCCTTTTGAGGTCTTCACGCGTGCAATCAGCAAGGAGGACTGTAATTTGGGAAAAGCTATCCCATTGCTGTACATGCTGGAGCACCAAGTGAAGGAGGTGTCTTCTGTGTTTCAAAAAGATGAAAAAAACAAAGACCCTTTTGTTTTGGCGGAGAAATTATTAGAGCGCCTACAAGGTGATGAACGTCTTAAAATGATCCACTCAAACCAGCATTACATTTGTGCTACTATTCTGGATCCACGCTACAAAAAGGCGCTGGCAGGCCGAGCATTCTTTCCTTTTGCTGATGAAGATGTTACAAAGTACAAACGTTGGCTAGCCTTGTCAGCCAAGAGGTTTGACAGAGAACGGCAGAAAATTGAAGGTAAAGGCAGTACATCAGCATCAGCAGGCCATCCCCAGTCAAAACAATCCACTTCTGCACCTGTGGCTGTGGCACAAGTGACCTCTCAGCCGTTAAAGACACCGGCAACCGGATCATCTGCACCAGACACAACAGTAACATTGGAGGATGAAGAGGATTGGCTAGCTCGGCTTGGGTTTGGTTCTCAAAAGGTCACAGCAACAGCTAAGCAAAGTAGAGGAACCTTGGAGGAGGACCTTGAGTCGATGGTGAAGGACTATCTGAATGACTCAACAGAGGTCCATGTTAATGCTGACCCATTGGCGTATTGGCATGGGAAAAAAGAATTGTGGCCACAGCTCTCCAACCTGGCTTTAAACTACTTGTCTTGCCCACTCGCAAGCGTGTCTTCTGAACGTGTTTTCAGTGCTGCTGGTGGCATTGTAACTCCCAAACGGAGCCGCATCTCGCCCAAAAATGTGGAGAGGTTAACAATGATCAAGATGAATCAGCACCTCATATCGCCAGATTACAGAGTACGAGAAAGCACGCCGGATGAAGACGAGGTGGACAGCAACGTAGATGAGGGAATTTCTTCTCTGTCAGGTGACACTGAGCTCACCCTGCCTGAATTCGCAGAGTATGATGACGAAGCCTTATTCTTATTCCTGGACCCTGACACCGAGCCCTGAAAATGAGACAATGAATCAATAACTTTCTTTTTCGTCCTTATTCACTTTTATTCCTGTGTGTCTGTCTTTCTTTGTTGTGCACAGTTAATATAATTCAAACTTTAATCACCTAATCACAAAAACAAGCCCATCAGCAGAACTGTCTTCACTTGTTTGCTTATTAATTTGAAGGTGCGGCAGTCTGCATTCCTCAGGTTCACATGTTCAGAAGAACATGCTCCTCTATCCTCCTCCTCCAGACTCCTATTTCCATCAAAGTAGAGGGCTGGATTACGCCCAATGAAGAAAGACTCAGCACTTGTGGGGGTGTTCTACTTCTTTGCGGGTGAGTTGACGGCTCTGGGGCCATTGCTGGGAAGCTCTAATACCGGATAAAAGTGGTTTGGACCAAATCGGAGGCAGAATTTTTGGTGTTTTTGCTGACTTGCTTGCCTTTGAGGAGCTCTTTGGGGGGTTCCGGGTGTTTGTGGGTGAGTTTTGGGGTCTGGGAGCACTGCTGGGACACTCTAATCTTGATTGCATTTGCTTTTCAGGAAATCCGTGGTGGAAAACTGGAGTTATGGCCTAGCTGCACAGCGCGTTTGGACCGAAGGCCGAGAAATATTGTAAGTATGAGATTTTCCTTTTGGGCTGTTTGGGGGTGTTGTGCTTTTTGGCGGGTGGGTTGGCGGGTCTTGGGGCATTCCTGGGAAGGTCTAATACCGGATAGAAGTGGTTGGGACAAAATCCACGCTGATTTTTATTTTGCTATTTCTGACATTTTGCTCAATGTAGCGTATTCGGGGGCCTGTTTGGGGGGCTTCCTGGTGTTTGTGGGTGGGTTTCAGGGTCTGGGAGCACTGCTGGCTATGGATACTTTAGTTTGCAAGAGGTTTGAAGCAAATCCATGGTGGCAGAGGGGAGTTAGGGCCTAGCTGCAGAGCGCGCGCGGAGTGATTTGGGAAATTGGCAAAAAAATGACTAAGTCTCCATTTTTGTACTTTTGCTTTTTGGCTGTTTGGGGGGTCTTCTACTCGTTTTCTCCTGGGTTTACGGCTCTGGGGCCATTGCTGGGAAGCTCTAATACCGGATAAAAGTGGTTTGGACCAAATCGGAGGCGGAATTTTTTGTGTGTTTTTGCTGACTTGCTTGCCTTTGAGGAGATCTTTGGGGGGTTCCGGGTGTTTGTGGGTGAGTTTTGGGGTCTGGGAGCACTGCTGGGACACTCTAATCTTGATTGCATTTGCTTTTCAGGAAGTCCGTGGTGGAAAACTGGAGTTATGGCCTAGCTGCACAGCGCGTTTGGACCGAAGGCCGAGAAATATTGTAAGTATGAGATTTTCCTTTTGGGCTGTTTGGGGGTGTTGTGCTTTTTGGCGGGTGGGTTGGCGGGTCTTGGGGCATTCCTGGGAAGGTCTAATACTGGATAGAAGTGGTTGGGACAAAATCCACGCTGATTTTTTTTGTGCTATTTCTGACATTTTGCTCAATGTAGCGTTTTTGGGGGCCTGTTTGGGGGGCTTCCTGGTGTTTGTGGGTGGGTTTCGGGGTCTGGGAGCACTGCTGGCTATGGATACTTTAGTTTGCAAGAGGTTGAAGCAAATCCATGGTGGCAGAGGGGAGTTAGGGCCTAGCTGCAGAGCGCGCGCTGAGTTATTTGGGAAATTGGCAAAAAAATTACTAAGTCCCCATTTTTGTACTTTTGCTTTTTGGCTGTTTGGGGGTCTTCTACTCGTTTTCTCCTGGGTTGACGGCTCTGGGGACATTGCTGGGAAGCTCTAATACCGGATAAAAGTGGTTTGGACCAAATCGGAGGCAAAAACTTTTTTGTGTTTTTGCTGACTTGCTTGCCTTTGAGGAGCTCTTTGGGGGGTTCCGGGTGTTTGTGGGTGAGTTTTGGGGTCTGGGAGCACTGCTGGGACACTCTAATCTTGATTGCATTTGCTTTTCAGGAAATCCGTGGTGGAAAAATGGAGTTATGACCTAGCTGCACAGCGCGTTTGGACAGAAGGCCGAGAAATATTGTAAGTATGAGATTTTCCTTTTAGGCTGTTTGGGGGTGTTGTGCTTTTTGGCGGGTGGGTTGGCGGGTCTTGGGGCATTCCTGGGAAGGTCTAATACCGGATAGAAGTGGTTGGGACAAAATCCATAAGGAAAAGCCTTTTGGCACTTTTTGTAACTTAGGGTTCGTTAGGGTTAGCCCTAGCAGCAGGATTGCATGTGTTTCGGGGTGTTCTAGATTTTTGCAACTGAGTTCTGGGGTCTTAGAGCACTTGTGAGAATGTGTAATTTTGGTTGCAAGTCATTTGAAGAAAATCCATGGTGGGAAAGGGGGGATTTGGCATAGTTAAAGAAAGCCTCTGCCACTATTCTTAACTTAGGGCTCGTTAGGGTTAGCAGTATTTCCATTGCATGTGTTTGGGTGGGGGGGTTTTCCGAGTCTTGGAGCGATGCTGGCTATGGATATTTTTGCTTGCTTGCAAGTGGTTTGAATACAATCCACGGTGGGTAAGGGGGTGTTTGGGCCTACTTTTACTTTCGAAGTACGTTTTGTCACCAGTTTTCTGCTAGGCCTCGTTTTTTGAGATCTGATTGGGGGTCTTCTACATTTTTGCGACTGGCTTTAGTAAGGATCTGGGTGGGAGCACTGCTGGGAAGGTCTAATTTTGTTCTAAAACACAGTTTACAGTACACCTAGCTTGAGGGGAAAGATCCTCTAAATTAATTTGCCCATACTTATTTATACTTCAAAAGGTGACTCAGACAGAGTACGCACTTTCAAAAATGTTGTACTGTCTATTAGGAAAATCAAAGTGTGACTTTTTGCACTACACAGCGTACATACCTTATATTTATTGATCAGTGCTGTTTTTCGTTCAATAATTACAGGCCGGGTTTCAGTCTGTGCAATGGGAAAAAAAGGATGGAGTCAGGCTTCACATTAGCGAGCCGCAATTCAGCATCCGCCAGGCAGGCAGTGGACAGGGTATCTTCTGGTCACCAACATTGATGGACGAAGCGTCAGCTGGAATGGAGGAGTGCTGCTAATAAGAGGAATTGTTTGCTGCATGCAACTTACTTACCAAATTCAACAGGACAACTACAACAATACAGATACAGTATCCATTCTTTTCTTCTATGAGTGTGTGTGACTGCATTTCTTGGATCTCTCTCTGCTTCTAAATTGATCCCTACAGCCATTCTATAGGTTTTACTTCGGCTATTTTTTAAACCTAATTTAATGTAGCCCTGTACTGTCGCATTCTGTCATTCACGGTTGTCGAAAGTACTACTTACTTTTCAGTAACAATGCATTCAGTAGTGCATGCACTTCCTTTATGTCACGTAAAAGATTTATGGTTAGCTTTGTACCCAAAAATTTCTTTATGTTCAATTATTGTTTGTCCATGCTGTGCTTTTTTTTTTTTCTCTCAACAAAAGCTACCCAAAAAGAAACCCCCATTCCCATCCATTTTACAAACCCTAACCCTCTTCCCCCGGGCTGTGTGGTTTTGCTTGATGTGTGACTAAATAACATCAATAATTCCACACACTTGCTGGGGAGGATAAGGTCATAGCAACAGGCTGGTGAAGGAATCCGAGGATATATTCTAGACTTACTCAGCTTCAGTACTATTTCTTGTAGTAGTAGCCAATGTCAAAGAAATCCTACACAAGTACAAGTTATACTATCAATACTTTACCATTTGTTAGGCTACATTGTGGCACTGTTCTAGTCTAGTGTACTGTCACCTGCTATATTCTCTATCGTACCGTTGTAATGCTACAGCAAGGACAAACCAGGTTTCATTTTCTGTTTTTTCCATAGCCATGCAACTGCCACTGTGTCACACCACTAGTACCACTGCAATGAGGAGGAAATTTCATCCGCCCTGGATTGCCAACCTTAATCGCCATTTCCTGTGGAGCCAGCCCTGGGCCTAGCCCTACTTTCAAACACAAATTACAGGTAAGATAAGCGTTTGGTTGGAGGTAGTATAATGGAGTATTAGGAGAGACGAGAGATTGACGGTAGTACTACTAAAGTCCTAGGACTATTCAGGAAAACAAACTTACTGTTAAACCCCCACCCACTAGACTCAAAAGCAGTAAAAAACAGGTATGGTCAGATAAAGTTTCAAAAAGTATATTTTTATAGCCCTAACAAAATAATCTCCTGCAAGACCCTCCCTAACCCCAACGATTGTCCTTCAAAAGGCCCCAAAAAACCCAACTCCCAATTCCCACCCCCCAAAAGTCTCTAAAAAAGGGGCAAGGGACACTACGGCAGGGTGCTGTTGACTTTAGCAGCCAGAGCATCATGCTCCTTGCGGAGGGTGGCATGTTCGAAGCGGAGGCCCTCCACCAAGTTCTTATAGCTTAGGACCTCCTGCTCCAGGTAGGACTGTCTGAGGCATAAGCGGCGCCGGCGTGCCTTGCAAATCCTGTGGGGGGCAGCTGCTGTCTTTGCTGCTCGGCGGTGGCGTTTGGCTTTGGTAGCCCGGCTCCGTACCGCTGGAGCACTGCGCTGGCTGGCAGCCCGCACGGAGGAGGATGCAGCTGTCCCAGTGGATGTTGTTGTAGTACCAGACTGCGTCTTCTCCTCCTCCAGGGCCACCAGCCGCCGATATTCAGCGACAGTGGCATCCAGCCTCCGTTGCCGGGCCATTCGAGCCAGCTCCCTCCTCCTTGATGGTCTCTTGGATTTGGAAGGAGCAACTATATGAAGAAAGAAAGACATAGTCTGTAACCAATGCTCCTTAAGATTAACACAAAATGATTGAGCAGAAAGTTGTGTCACAGTACAAGTAGCAAATTGAAAGCACAGTACATAACTATTGAGGACAGTATCTATGTAACCTCCGACTTCTTTATCCTTGCTCTAACATTAGTGGGAGTTTAAGGAACAAATTCGACGAGCACTATGGACTTCCATTACAGTCGACTATGACAGTACACCAGTCTTATTCTTCTAGTTCTCTCTTGTTTAGGAAAATTGGTACGTTATCTTATGCAAGCCGGCATAATGCCAGCGCAGTGAACTTGCACCCGAGAAAAACAGACGCACACCATGGTGAGTGAGACAGACTTGCGTTACTGTACCGGTCCAGTACATGCAGGTGGTGAAGCTCTTACTTTTCTATTACGGATGGCACTGAGAATACTCTGTTAAAAGGGCTACTGCTTAATTAATTTAGCTTTCACCCTATAGTGCAAATGAGTATTGGAAAAGGAAAATGAAGAAGCTAAATAATCTGATTATCTATCACTTCACATGGGATGTATTTGATGACATATGGGATGACTTTAGGTGCTTTGCTTAATATTGAGTGAACAGTGATACACCCACACATGAATGACGTACTACTACTAAACTAAAGTTATTAAGAGAGGTAGGGAGTGTCCACCGTAATAACCGGATATATGCTATGCTTGCAGTTGCAATACAAACTACTGGTACTATTCATGGTAGTATTTGGACAAAATTACAACTTCTTTTCCTTGCCTTTCCTACACTGGAACGGACGTGCGGGTGCGGTGTTACATGCTCTTCAAAGTAACACTTAGTTCATCCAGTGACCGTCTACTCTCTCTAGATACACATATGCTATCTAAGAGTCAGATAGTACCATGAATGATCCTGGCATCCATCCATTCAAAGTATATGCACACATACAGTTTCTGTTTCACCCACCCAGGCTGTTCTCCTTCCACCCATCCAGCCATGCACCATACCATATTCTTTCCTTCCCAGCCACCTCAGGGACCAAGCAAACACATATCATTCTTCTTTGCCAGTCATCATTACATTTCTCGTCCTTCCACACTTACTTACACCCTTCTTTCGCTTTTCGTTCATCCCATCCATCAAGTTAATCTCAGATCTGATTGGGATTCTTCTCGCCAAAAACTGCACAGCTAAGTCGAAGTACATTTAGAGGAGGCTACTACCTGGTTTATTTATAATACACCCGTGCAGAAAGCAAACTCTGCAGTCTTCAATCTCAATAAGTAAGGAATATATAGCTTACCTCTGCCCGCCACCACCGTGTTATCCCTCACAGAATTGTCCGGCACTTCCTCCGCCTCCTCCCCAGAGTTGTCCTCGTCCAATGCCACCACCACCTCCGCGCTGGCCCCGCCTCCAGATGTTCCACCTACATACACCACTCACTACTATATAATATTTGGTCTTGGAGGAAGAAAGAAATGTGAAAAAAACAGTATACAATTTAATAATTTGTGACTGTCTACTCTAAAGTAAAAATGTCCCTTTTTCCAGGGAAGGCTGTTGTCTTGCTGCACTTTTTGGCACAACTGATGAATGCTTGCTTTTTATTTTTAACACGCACCACTTTTTCTCCTAACATACAGAAGCTTGACTTCTAAGAACACGAGCAGGATCAAGTTCAAACCAGGTGAGAGCTCGTCTTGACCACAAGAAATGTGTCCAATTAATCGTCAGCACTAAGCACTTTTCCATTTTCAGTTAAACGTTTACTTTTATGACAAACTTCATTTTAATAAATATGTTTACTTTTAATAAAGCTTTTAAGCATAAATAGACTCTGTGGTTTTTGGTCCTCCAGACTAGAGTGGATGAGCTAAAGGTTTTGCAATTTTTGCAAGCATGAGTCCGTGCCTCTGACATCATTGGGGATCAATCATCGGTGACTTTGGAGCTAAATGACTCTGCCACACTATCTAGTCAGTAAGGAGATTGGAGGTTCAACTACAAAGTCTGTTATCACTGAGGTATGTGGAAAGTCTAACAGCACCTATTATAATTGATAAGCTAAGCAATGCATTATTTAGTGTCCATAGTTCTGTTTGTGCAGATTTGTCCCTGCAACAGTAGTAGAATGGATTGTCCTCCTATCCAAACCAAAAGTAAAGTAGTATCTTATTCTTTCTTGGTGGTCATTCACCTTTTTATTGTTGGCAATTGTCAAAGCATAAACATTTAGAAGACTTGAAAAGACATTATGGACAATCCCAGAGGACTGCACTCAGTGCATAGAGCTATTGCTGACTAGAATGGGAGTCAAATGGAATTGCCAAATGTGCAATCTTAGTTAGCTACACAGGCAGACTAATAAGAATAATCTAGTAATACCACACGGAGTCATAGTCGAGGCAGAATAAGAATTTAGATCCAGTCTACAAGAAGATCAAAGACGATATAGAAAAAAATCGAATGAGGAACGCTAGGAAAAAATAAGTACTCTATATTAAAATTAAAACTTACTGGGGCCAGCAAAGGAGCCCTTGCCTGCCCGATCCTGGCCTGCATCCTGAACAGCACCCTTCTCCTCCTCCTCCTCCTGTGTCCTCCTCTTGCCCCTGGGGGAAGCTGATGTACAACATGAAAGAAAGAAAAACAGAAAACATGGATGATATTTGTCTACCAAATCAAACATTTCAAAAGAACTAACAAAATATTTTGGCGAAATAGCAAATAGACAACTATTCCACTGGATATATTATTGACCAATCTCATGTGGTCTACTACGTTATTAGTATTGCTTGATTTGCGGACCGTCGAATTGGAAACTTCTTATGTAACTCACTAAGCAAAGTACTAAAAAGGTTTGCCTAGGATTGGCAGGCAGCAGTCCGCAGCACGCGAAGTGACAGCCAAAGTCCATCGTGATTGCAAATCAGCGACAACACTAAAGTTTCCTACTACATTAACCAGTCATTAAAATACTCAAACTATCAATCCACCACCACTATTTCTTCTTATCGCCATGTGTACAAAGGAAGGACTGGACTTGAGTCTGTAGGGGCTAATTTAGAAGCCCCTTGCGGCTCTTTTGCTCCATTGTTGCGTGACTTTTGTGATGCAGCGGCAGCACAAAAGAGGCGCAATGGTGCGGCGTATATTAACAACGTGACGCATATGGGAGATGCATCACGTTGTAAAGCCCTGCGCCATCAGGGGGCGTTCCGGCGCAAGGGAGGGCGTTCCTGCACAGAAACGCATCCTAAAAGTGGCTGAGGGAAATCTACAAGATTCCAATCACTCACTTTAACGACAATGATGCGTGACTCAAACCCTGCGCCTTCTTGAAGCAGACGTACGGCTTGACGCAGCATTGGGGAGATAGGGCACCCCAGAGCATTGTTGGAGCTGCGCCATCGTTGCGACACAACTCCAGCAATGCGCCACCTTTACGGCACAGATGCGTAATGCTTTGGTGACGTTCTGGGCCCATGCTGCGCCGCATTGTAAATACGGCGCACCATGGGTGATGGTGGCGTGGCGCACAATTACTGGCGCATCCCTGCTACTTTGCAGGGATGCGCCGGTAGTTAAAAATCTGAACCTTAGTGTGTATCATTACGCAGTTCTTTAAACTACACTCATACATAATTTCACAGGCCAATGAAATGAACACAAAATCGAAAACAAATAAGCATAGTAGCAACACTACTGAGAAGGAGAGCAGTGCACCTGAAATGCACAGAAGATTTTGAAATATAATTTACCTACAATGTAATGAGCAGCATTATTGCTCTTGGTAAAAAACAAAAATTTGCAATATAATAACACAGCAGGAGAAAACAGAGTAGCAAAGAAATAGCTACTACTACTCACCAAGCCCGGGGATCTCAAGGCCAAGCAGGTCGAGCAGATCTCGTTCACGGGTCAGGACATCCGTCCAGCGGTGGGTGGCCTGGTTGTAGGTGCGCCGGACCCGAGAGTGGTGGTACATGGCCCGGCACACCTTATCCCACCGCTTCCGGCGCTCCCGGATCCCGTACCCGACACCGATCCTTCCGCCTGCCATGATGGTCCTGGGGAGGCGGCGCTGAACATAAAAAATGAGTGCGCCCACCTCCTCTGGGCTAAAGATCTCCCTGGGTACGACCTGCTCCCCCCTCAAACGCCCGCACGGGAGCCGGGCACGGGGTGCGGGACCCTTCCCCTTCTCGGGATGCTTCCCGGCTCCCTTCACCATGGTCTGGGCGGAAAGGAATAAAGAAAATAGAATAGGGAAGAGAAGAAAAGAAAAGAGTTTAAAAAAGTAGTTTAAAATTAACCAAAAGTAGCAGTAAACACAAAAATATAGGGCTAGAAAAATAGAGGGATAGATAATAAGTAAAATAGATTAAAAAAAACTTCAAACAAGCAAAGGATGACAGAGATTTAGAGAGGATACAAGAAGCATGCCCAGAACCATAGCAATGAATGAGAAACAAGATGGCCGCGCCCGTTCACGACCGCGCGGGTAAGTTCGCGCGAGATTTTCCTCGCGAACACTCGCAAAATTGTACTGGCGAGCCGCACAGTTTGCGAGATTACACTTCGCACCCGGAAACGGAAATACGTCATGCAAACAAGATGGCCGCGCCCTTGAACGACCGCGAGGGTAACTTCGCGCCTTGCGCTACAAGCGGCTCGCGAAAACGCACAAAACCTTGCGAACTAACACGCCGCAAAAAAACTAATTGCATATTCGCACGAATTCGCGGCTTCCGAATCCGATCTCGCGCGTGTTCGCGCCCCGCGAATCCCGCGAAATTGCAGAAAAACGAGTTTTGCAAAACTGAAAGCACTCGGCAGGTGCAAGAGTTCAAACTCATCATTAGTAACCATTCCCTGTAGTGCTTCCTGACTGGGGCCCCTCCAGAGTTCAGTTGCTAGTTGCAACAATTGTATGACCCTGCTCTGACCCTCACAGCAGGCTCATAGAATAGCTACAAGTAGGCCACAAAGTTCCTCGAAAAAAAAAGTAGTGGTGAAACAGAGGGTGCCTGGAACCTGTGATGATGAACCAGACGTAGAAACAACATAGTCGCGACCGTTGCGAGCCGACAAGTAAGTTCGCGATTGCGAACTGGTACCAAACCCCCGCGAGCTGGCAGAAACCCTTGCGAACACAAATAAAAATCCGCAAATTCGCGAGAATTCGCGGATTTTGCGGATTGCGAGTTCGCAAATTTGCAAAATTCGCGAATGCCAGATTCGCAAAATTCTCCCATGCATAACTGTGAGTGGTTTTGCACATACACGTTTTAATAACATTAGGATCGTATCCCACTGCTGCCACCAATTGTTAGAAGCCGGAGTTCCCACGCGCACCGTTGTTGCCAAGTGCGTGACCCGGACCCCCATGCTCCCAAGTTAGGCCAAGAAAGGACACCCTCCGTGACAGCCCTGCTCACCCCCTTAGAAGCTTGACACGAGCAGCCAGGCTTATCTCTGAGACACGAGTGTTCAGTATGTGCAACCACTCCCACAGCAGTCCCAATGATGTCACCACAAATGGTCTCCACATGAGTTTGTATAAAACGAGTACACTTTATATAAAAAGATATACGAAATGACCACACAATACAACTCCCACATATATACACTGGGTAATATTGTTTCCGGTGGGTTGGCCGGTTCTAATCCCCAACCACTGCTTCTAACCCACAGTTACGCTGACTTTTAACCGTTCTCAACAGGTTAGGTAGGTCATATCACAAGATTCACACACATGGCAAAATACAAACAATACTGCCCTACTTAACGATGGGTTCCTGTACAGTAGCACAGTGAAATAATGCAATGCGAAGCGTCAAGATCATCCAACTCAGTTCGCTACCAGCATGCCCTATTCAAGGAAGGAATACAGCAATGCGTCAGGCTGCAATTACGTACAGTGAGATAGGAAAACAATGCAATGCGTATCACTACCAGCATGCCCTGTACACGGAAGGAATAAGGTAATGCGTTACCGTGCAATTCAGTACAGTGCAGTATACAATCAATGCAGTGCGCTACTCTATGATCCTGTATCCTGCAAGAGAAACATAACGTGGGGTGTAGCGCACTAACCCCTGAGTTCGTTAAGCAGCTCTAGTGTCAGACGTTGTTCAATAGTTCGTTAGCAGCAAATATGCAAGAGTGTTATACGACTGTTTTTAGAAGTGTTTGACCGGTTGCCCCCAACACGGATCAACAATGACACCCAAGTTTCCCTCCAGACCCTAGCCACTGTACTGTCCCGACCGGAACCAGCACAGACCGAGATCTGGGCCTGAGCAACAGGCGCACACAGCTGCCAGCAGCGAGAGGCCGAGAGAGTGTCCCTCCAGGCCCGCATCCGGCCCCAGGCAATGATCCACTTTACCTGGGGGGGTGCAACCCCACTCTCCTCTCCTGCCGCAGCGGCTTGGCCTGACTGCTGAACCTTGTCACCACGGGCAAGGCGCAATCAGCTCCTGCAGGGCTGCCGGTCCAGGCCGCCAACGTTCAGCACAAACTCCTGCCACGAATCCTTCCACAAGAAACTGGTGCTACCTCACGCTGCCTTTGAGGGCCCATTCACTTGGACCTCCTCTCCAGCGCTGTTGGGACTTCTTCGCTCCCTAGTGCTCACCGCTCCCCGGTACTCCTCACCAGCACCATTAATGGCACCTTCGACAAGCACACCCGGCGCGTCCAAGACTCACTTCCATCTCCTGATGCACCCTATCTTCCGGCGCTCCCCACTAATGGCAGGGTGGCACCACGACACACACACTGTGCGTCTGAATCTCACCTTTCCACCACACACCGATCTGCATGGCGGAGACTCACTCCTCCTTAGTGCCCACGAGGTCCCGACACTCTCCACCAGTGCCTGGACTGCACTGCGACATGCACCCCCTGCGCATCTCAAATCTCGGCTCTCTTCCACTATGCCCACACTCCACAGGTGCTCCAACACCTGTAGCCGCACCAAGACACACACCCTGCACGTCAGAGTGTTGATTCGCTCCGGGTGCCCACGATCACCTTAGGCACCCCTTCGGAGGTCTTAGGCTGCCACGACACTGTCCCATCACCGCGCCACTTGAGACTTCCTGGAAACTTTTATATTCCTGTGTTTCTGAACAGGGAGCCAGCTCACCCCAGGCCCTTGGGTACATGACGCAGCATACAGCAAAGTCCTGCTCAGGAAGAAGGGGGAGCCCGATCCACTGCAGCGCCCCCTTCAGTCTCCCCCAGTCAAGAGCTACAAACTGCTCACAAGCCCCAGATCACGAAGCAAGGGTCAAGGGTCTCCTGCAGCCTATTCAGCAACTCTTCCTGAAGCAGAGGTTTTCTTCCTGATCATGAACAGGTCAAAGCCGCCAGAGGCTCGACCAGTCCACGGCGTCTTCAAAGCGCTCCCAGCACTTCTCTGAATGATACTGAGACTGGTCTCGACAATATCATCCACATGACAAAACCAAAGCCTTGGGGTTACAGTTCTTCTAGTTATACCCCTCATTGCCTTTGAAGTTTCCTTGTGCTCAGGGGTCCCGACCCCTCCCTAAATCAGTCTTGCGTAACTCCTCCCCAGTGTCACCATCCTCTCTTTGATACTTGGGGCCTGGATCTTTAATCACTCAGAGGGAGATTGGTCTATTGTTTTATTGCTCTGAACCAGGCCTCTTCACCTCACAAAGCCTCTCATTCTCCCCACTCCAGGTGCAGGGCAGCCTGGTGCCATCTCCACCCCTCCCTGGGGCACGACCTCCCTCAGCCTTTCTCACCTCTCCCAGATCCAGGCAGGCAATTCACATTCTGCTGAGACAGGTTTAAAGCACAAACATGGCTATTTTCTCAAACAGCGGTTTCGGGACACACAGTGACAAAACCAATAACTCAAGCGTTATGATGCTGTGAGTTCAGACATACCAAACTTCACTGTTCCATTTCCAATTCTTGGTAAACTAGGCTAACACTACACCCAGCCTCCCCCATTCTGTCCTACGGGCAGGATGGCCTTTCACCAGGGAAAATGAAATGGAGCATTTTCCACTGTCAGGGCCTAGCACCCACACTGGCACAGGTCATGCCTTTTATCTACACTGCACCCTGACTAGGGGTTACCCAGGATGTCCTACAGGGGTGCCCCATGTGTATGCAAAAGGGAAAATAAGTGGAAGCACTTATCAGGACAACATGCTAATTTAGCACAATGCTCGCCGGCCCTACGCTGAAGACCTTTGTTCCCTCTCTGCGCATTTCTTTAGTACTAGCTCAGGCACACACACAGGGCACATGACTTAGGGATCCTGCTAGTAAGGCAAACATACCATTCAGAGACAACCAAACACCAATACAATTTATGCAGGAAACATCTGTACTTGCACACTGATTAGCAGTGGCAAGTACCTACAGCATCTAACTTCACAGGAGGCAAAGGCAAAAAGTCAAGGGTAATCACTCCAAGCTATGCCAGGTCTAACAGTATATGCATATAAAACTAGACTTTGGAAAATTTCAGATCACAGTCTGGGATTTTTGTGAATTGTAGAGAAAGTAGCATGTTGCAAGTGTGTAGCTATCAGGGTGCACTGGCACCAGGGCTCAGGGGTGTGGGAGGGGCGCCCAGCTTGTCCTGCACCGGATGCAATTTACTAATCAGGCCCTCCTCCCTAGGGAGTAGCTTTTTAGGATTGCCTGCCTTGGGTCCGACTTCTTGGTGATTTCTCATGGCAGGACAGGAGGGAGAGCGGGATGGAGAGGAGAGGAAAGGCACAGTGACAGAGAGCAAGACAGTCACCACGCAGGCATGGGAGCGCCCAGATCATAAATGCCACACATAAAAAATAATAGATACAAAAACGAAACAAAGCCACAGTGAAGCTTTTAGGTTCACATATAAACTTTCCACTCATCTCAACAGATTATTTATCTATCTATCTATCTATCTATCTATCTATCTATCTATCTAGCTATCTATCTTTCCCTATTTGTCTACATCTATCTATATATTACTATACCCATCTGCCTACACCCATCTATCTCTGTCTCACATGCCTTGCTTCTTATCCTTACATTGCAGTGACTTGTTTTCTCGTTGCTATTAGCTTCCCGTGTGCTGCATTACACTCAGCTTACCTAAATACATTATTATGTTCTCATCCTCACTCTCCAATTGACCTGTCTTCTGTTTTATTAATTTTGGAGTCTATTCTGGCAGTCTCACGCACCTCCCCTCCTTCTTCACTGTTTAAGCATCTAAATTATCAAAGGCTTTTATTCAACTTATCTGAAGCCTAGTAAAAAGTCGAATCCTAACCAAGGTAGTCTTTTGTAATGGCCGCCTCAGTGGCTTCATGATTTGCTTAGTCCCTCTCATGAATATTGTCTCAATGTTACAACACATACTGTTAGGTTTCCCACCCACTAACCTTACTTCTTTTCCTCACTACATAGGCAGGCACTCATTTTGCAATAGGGTCTGGTACTCATTCCTGCCCGTGGCCATGCTCATCATTGCCAGCGCCTTCGCAGGAAGACAGCCTCTTTCTCTACTAAACCATCTCGCTCTGCTCACAAACACTGGGCCACAGTTCTACCACAGCCAGGCTTTGCAGCCCCAAGATTCAGCCCATTCTCTGCCCCTTCTAGTGACCTTCCTCCCTGACCTTGCAGATGATGGCGTCCGATCCTGATGCAAGGCTGATGCAGATCCAACTCCTCAGTCTGTAAAATCAGCAACAAATCCCAACTCTGGCCCACAAGATGCCACAAGTGGCCACAATGTCGAGCCCTCCCAAGTGAAGCCATTGTAAGATGTGCACTCTTTGGCTGTGATGTCACTATGCTCTTTAGTGCCTCACTCACTTTGCCCCTCTTTTTTCACATGGAACGAATATATTCTACTTGTATGAGGCTTTCTATTGCTCTTGTACATCATTTCTTATAGATGTGCTCTCTGTAATTAATGGCCTGATTTAGGGTTTGGCAGAGAGGGTACTACGGCATGGACTCCATTGCCCGCCCGCCTGATTTACAGGTGGGCAAACAATCAGTATCCTTACAATTGAACCTACTGTGGCTCTGTCACCAAAATAGTGCTCTGATGGGAAGACAGAGTACAGGCCATTTGCAGTGGTGGCTGCACATAGCTAAAGTGGAGGGATGGGGGTGGGGGGATTAGGGAAATAATAAATAACTTTTGAAAAGCTTATCTGTCAATGCCGGCCGCCTCAGTGCTCTTCTCCAGCTGTCCTCCCGGCAGTCACTGGGGCACAGGCTCCCCACCCAATCCTGGTGCTGCACTCATGCTATACGCAGCATGAGAGCAGCGCCGGGATGGGTCTGAGCGACCTGGTTTGCCACTAGACAGTGCCTTGGAGTCTGTGCTATTTCTCCAACCCGGTTGTGCAACACAGCTGGGTTGGAGAAACCTAAGTGTGTATGTCTGTTTGGCAGGCCTAAAATGGCTGGCCAAACCGACATGCGCACTTTACAGTGCCCATCACTCCTCCCCCTGCCATAGTCCGAACCCACCCTACACTGACACCAGGTCAGTAGTTCAGCTGAAAATAAAATGATAATATTGTTTTATTATGATTTCATGAATGGGAAGTTTTCACTATTTACAACCGCCGGGTAAAACCTGATGGTAAGGGGCAGTGACAACATTAGAAGTCCCCCACACCATGGGAGATACCTTCATAGGGGTGGGAGTCCTAAGATTTTGAGGTCTCAAAAAGAAACTCCTGCTTTAGGAGTTTGGTTTTGAAAAATCAAAACCATGACGGGAGCCAATGTTATGTTGTTCTATAGCAACAAGGAAGACCCTGGAATCCATCAGGACCAGGGGTGATTAAAAATTGCTGAAGACCAATAGAGCAAACACAAGGTGAGGATGGACGGAGCACTGACACTTTTTAGACACTGGCCCCCAGTCACAAATCTGGGTTGAATCCATCATTGTTCTTTAGCTCACTTCGCCACCCCAGTTATATGCAAATCAGTCTTGACCCTGTGCCTGTGGCTGGGTCTGAACTGGGGTGCTGAAATGAGCTACAGAACGATGATGGATTCACCCCAGATCTGTGACTGGGGGGTGTCTGAAAAGTTTCAGCGCTCCATCCATCATCTCCTGGTGTTTGCTTGGTTTTCCCTAATTTGGCAGGGTATGCCCAAATGTGGGCCCCTTGCTCACTTTGCCACTGGATTCAAGTTAGCCTAGCTGATGAGGCTAGGATGCTTGTTTCCGGTCAAGGGAAGACCTGGCTTGACAGTTCGGGCTGGATTGTTCCCATGAGGCCCATGATCAAGACTGATTTGCATACAGCTGGGTATGAACTGATGTGGTGAAGTGAGCTAAAGAACGATGATAGATTCAACCCAGATCTGTGACTGGGGGTGAGTGTCTGAAAAGTTTCAGCGCTCCGTCCATCATCTCCTTGTATTTGCTAAAGACCAACAGTCCCTATGCTAACAACAATGTGTCACTATAATCAAGAGAAATAAATAGTTGAACATTATTTAAAAATAACATAATATAAAGAACAAACAGTTTGATGAATATAAGTGACAGTGTTCAAGTGAAGGTGACACACGTGAAATATGTGTATCACAGTTACAAAGTATAGACGCAGCCTGTAAATCTCAAATTTTTATTATTTTAGCATGTCATTAGTCGATGCCATTTTGATCCACTAAGATTATTGGATTATCATATGGTTTCAAAATATAATCTGCCAGAGACAATCATAAAAACAATCCCACAGATCTCAAGAAGAAAGGGATATTCAAGCGAATGAGGCTAATATGGGCGAGCTGCCAGCAGACTTGGAGTTCACGAGGATACACGAAGGAAAATAGAAGGGGAAGCAGCGGCTAATATGGTCGTGAAACCCAGGATTGTTTTTGGCATGAGCAAAATTTGGGTCCCATGTTTGTTGCCGACGCCGTGCCCAGACAGTAGAATTTAGGGGCTGGAATAAGGGATTCATTCCTTTATCAGCTGCGGGAACTGGTGGGAAAAGGGTCGCGCTCTGCACCACAAGGCGGGGAAGTCCATTTCGAAGGGTTCGCGCATTTTGGGAAAGAGATCCGTGCATTGGGCTTGCTGCAGTTCCTGCGATCAGTTCCCGGCAATAACTAGAGATATCCGCAGGGCAGGCGGGCAGCTCTTAATTCTCAGGGCGAGTGCACCATCAAGGCGACAATGTATTTTATTGCGCAGACCTGCATTGCCGTGAATGCATTTGCATACGATTTCCCAGCATGCTGGTATCTATTAAGATTTGGAGGCGACTTCTGGAGAGGCTGCCGCAGCCATTAACTCCTGTAAAATATGCTTTTTCAAAACTCAGCGATTGTCTGAATTACTTAATCACAAGTCAGGCGTCAGTTAATTGGCGCAGTCAAAGGCCAAGACAACCGGGGACAGTTCCGAGACAGTACAGAGTGTATGCCAAGCAGCTATGTCTGCAGCACAAGGTCACACGGTGCATTAGCACCAGGGACAGACAGGGGCGGGGGGCATCCTCTCGAGCACCAAGGAAATAGGGTAGAAGTGAGGGAGGTGACAGCACAGACCTGTACTGCTCACGGCAGTGATCCAGTGAGGTGATAAAGACAATAATACGGCGACAGGCGTGACAGCACAGCCTAATGAGAGGGACAGGGCTGAGGGATGGGCTAGCAGACACTGGCAATCCCACCTGAAAGAAGGAGGTCTGATGGGGTGGAAGGGAGTTGGTGGAGGTGAGGGATGTGACATCAGATGCTTACAGAATTCAAGGGCAAGGGTACCGGTAAAGAGGACCTTAAGGCCTTAAAAATCAGAGGGTAAGAGCAATAAAAAACGGGGGAGGTAACTGAAGAAAGAGGCAGAGAGAAAATCGAGCTCTTCATTAAATACTGAAGGGAGGGGCTCAGAGAAGGAATGTGTTAGCAGAATCCCCAGAACTAATTAGAGGGAGAGAAAAAAAATCCGAATGTGACAGCAAAACCCTTCAGCACTAAAGGGGGGGGGGGTGGGAGACTGCCGGTATGTGACAATAAGGTCATAGGTATTAACGAGAGGGAGAGACGTGGTGGAGCAATGTGACAACTGAGCCCATCAGTAATAACTCTAAAATGAGGGGCCTGGAGGGTGACTGACAGAACAGAAATTCAGCACTAACTCAGAGGGATGGGTAAGGTGGATGAATGTGACAGAACAGGCATTCAGTACTAAGGGTAAGTTGGATGAATAATGAATATAACCGAAGAGCCCTTCTAGAGGAAAGTACTGTAGAGGAATTCGACATCAGTACTATTTGAAAAGAGATATAGGGTTATGGGAGGTGAAAGGGCCCTTCATTGCTAGAAAGAGGGAGAGTTTAGGCTGTAGAATGTGGAGTATTAAAAAGAGCAAGGTAAAAGTAAAACAGAATTTGAGTTGAGGATAAAAAGTTTAATGTGACTACAAAGCCTAAAAAGGACGATGGGAGGGATGTGACTTGCAGGACTTCAGATATCTAAAGGAGGATAGAGTTAAAGGAGGTTTTAGTAGATATTTATTTCACTCACCACACGAGGAGAAGAAATAAGGTGTGTAACAGCAGTGTCTTCTCGAAGTAACCAATAAGGAACACAGGCGAGTCATGTGACAGTAGAACATATACAAAAGGGATATTTATTTAACAGTTTTATATAGTGTTCAGGCATTAACTAGTATGCTGAGGTGTTAGACTTGAACTCCTTTGGCATGTTTCCCCTGTCTTTTTGCTTTCTGACCTCCTGGTTTTGACTCTGTTTTTGCCGATTTAGTGTCTCTGCACACGTTCTCACTGCTGTTCAGTGTTAAAGTGAAGTGCTCCTGTTGTAAATTGGGGGTATGGATTGGTGTTTCCATGATTGGCACTTTGGATTTACTGCTAAGTCCCTAGAACAGTGCACTGAGAGTGCCAGGGCCTGTAAATCCAATGCTACTAGTGGCCTCGCAGCACGGGTTGTGCCACCCACAGAAGTAGCCAGTAAAAAGGTAACTCAGACCTGCCACCACAGAGTCTGCACGCAGTTTGTGACTGCCATGTCGACCTGGCAAGTGCACCCACTTGCCAGGCCCTAAGCCTTCGCTTTTCTATATGTTAGTCACCCCTAATGTAGGCCCAAGGCACCCCTGTGGGCAGGGTGCAGTTTATGTGAACGGTAGGACATGCCCTGATGTGTGTGGCATGTCCTGATAGTGAATTACTGCCAAATTCGTTTTTCACTTTTGCAAGGCTACCTGTTCCCATAGGACAGAGTGGGAAGTTTGTTTATAACATCTTATAAACATAACTGGCCCTGGAAACTAGGTAGAGAAATAACATTTAGTGGGCCTGAACTCAGAATCTAAAAATGCATCTTTTAGTAAAGGTGATTTTTACATTCTGTGTTTGACGACACTGCTCCAAGCTGAAATTGACGCTGCTGCTTGCACTGTGGTTCGAGGGCACCGCTTGTAAAGTTACGCAATGCACCACCCTCATCCCTCACTGCAGCCTTGGCCTACTGATGTCGGTGCCATAGACTCAAGTAGGTCAGTCGACGACAGCTCTTCAGCAACGACGACGCAGCTGCTTGCACCGTGACCTGCCAGCACCGCGACGAGCACCGCATCACTTCGCAACGCGACCCTGGTTTCACCAACAATGCCATCTGACGCTGACATCGAGCCGCTGCTCGCACCGCGACCTGAGGCATTGCACGCTGTACCGCTGCACTTTGCACCGCAGCACCTAACGCCTGCCGACGCTAGCTCTCCTGACTTCAACCACGAGGAGTTCGATCTGCAACTCGTGTGACTTCAAGGGCCCGACGACTCTTGCACTGACCTCCGGAACCAACGCCTGCGTACGCCGTACTTTCGGAAGCTCAACGAGAGGTCGCAGACACCCTGCATTTCTAAAGGTACTGTTTTGCGGGTCTTCCTGACACCGTCGTTGGCCCGCGACACTTCAGTCAGCCAGAACTGTTTGTATTTGTTTGTTCACAACACAGTGATAGCCCCGGACGGAGCTATCGACTTCAAGGAACTGTATTTCAAGGTTATTTTGATAACTGAAGATTTCTGAGTACTGTATTGTGGATTTTCATCATTTATGGTCTTGTCTTGAGTATATAAAAATATTGGATATTTTTCTAAGCTGGTGTGGTGTCCTTTTGTAGTGCTTCCACTGTATTATTGTTGGTTAAGTGCAAATGCTTTGCACACTGCCTCCAAGATAAGTCTGACTGTTTGTGCCAAGCTACTAAGGAGGTGAGCATGGGTTATTTCAGGAATGTAACTCCCTTATCCTGACTAGGAAGAAGGGTCCCTATTTGGACAAAGTTACGTACCTCTGCCAAATAGAGACCCCCATTTCTAACATGGTGCCTTACATTTCAACAGCAGTCAATGCTTATTAAGTAGCAGTAAATGTCTGTGAACAGTGACAGCAATGCTCAGCAGGGGAATAGTAAATGAAAAGATGACAAGGGAGAAAGTGGAAACAGGCCTTTCCCACGCAGCCTTCCCCACACAATTTCATTTCCACTTAGCCTTTACTAGGCTTGCCCTTGCTACCCATCTATATAACGGTATGGCTAAAATTTGGCTTTAAGGATTGCTAGTGGTACAGGGTGGTTAGGGTCATTATAGGGTTTTAGGGTGGGTAGTGGTAAGGGTGATTTTAAGGTGTTGGGGTTGGTAGCGGTATAGGGTGGTATGTGGTAAGGAGTTTTAAGGGTTTAAGGTTGGGTAGTCGTAAACGTTAATAAGGGTGATGTTTGGGTTAGTGATACAAACCTTTTTTCCACTTTTCTATCTTTCCTACACCTGGAGTGCCAAGGTCTAAATGACCCTCCAGCACTCTATCTAGGCATTATGCTGGTTTACCGCTTACAGTCCAGCACACGGATAAAGGGATACGTGATCTGTTGTTCTGTGTCCCTCCAAAACTTTGCAACAACTCCCTACCTGTACATTGGCTATCTAAACAAGTGTGAACACCCTGGACATATGAATAATAAGAGTAAGAAATGTACTATACTGTTCTGCTGAGCTGTGTTTTGTGGATATAAGAGATGTGCAGCTGTCACACAATTTGCCTTCACTTTTTGTATAATTTTGTCAATCATGCCACATATTTGATTTTCTCTGCTGCATAATTTCAAGGTCCTGATAATGACTGGGGCTTAGTATTGTATCCCAGGAGGGAAGGGGAGAGGAGATGTTGTGTTAGACCGGTCATCCTTGGGGTGGTCTTTGTTGGCCTTAGACTCTGAGCACTTTAACACTGCTAACTAGTCCCTAATGTGCATTTACTTCTCCCCTAAACATGATAACATTGGGGTATACCTGATTGACATCTTTGAGGTACTGATAAGTCCCTTGTAAAGTGGGATGCCATATACCCAGGGCCTGCACTATCCATGCTACTAGTGGGCCTGCAACACTGATTGTGCCACAGAAGTAGCCTTTCAAACCTGTCTCAGGCCTGCCACTGTAGTGCCTGTGTGTGCGGTTTACTGCCACTTTTACTTGACATTTTAAAACTACTTGCCTAGCTGTAAACACCCCTTTTATAACATACTCTTAAGATTGGCCCCAAGTAACCATAAGAGCAGGGTGCCATGTAAGTAAAAGAGAAGACATGTGTGTTTAATTTTCACTTATCTTGTAGTGACAAATACCCCAAATGTGTGGGTCACTACTGAGAGGCCTACCCCTCTCATAGACTGGTATTGAGAATTCCTTAATACACTTTTAAGATGAAATTCTTGATCAGAAAGGAGTAACTTTGCCATGTTTAATATCTTTGCAATGGGAATGACAAATCCTTCTTACTAGTGAAGTTGGATTTAACATCACTATTTTAGAAATGTCACTTTCAGAAAGTGGACATTTCTCTGCACTTACTGCTCCATGTGCCTGACACCCTGTCTCCAATACACATCTGGGTAGGCTACACTTTGTTTATTCCCTCAAGACAGCCACAACAAAAGAAGGATAGGTCTGTCTGAGTACTCACCAAAATACAACAGCATTCTGATGGCCTTATGTGGGCAGGATGAAGGGAAGGGCTAACAATGCACTTGAATAGGTTGTGTCAGGTCCTTGCTCAAAGAAGGACTGATTACCCCACAGATAGCTTGGCAGACAGGACTTGGTTGAAAGGGATCCTTTTTCACTTCAGAGAGCTGCTTTGAAGTGACCCCCGCATCAAAGGCATTTTTGGGTATAAGTACTGGACCTCTGACCCCCTAAAATCGAAGAGTTCAAGAACTGAACATCTGTCAGAAGGACTGATGTGCTGCTTAAAGGACTCATCTTTGGACTGCATACTTAAAAGGCCTGCTGCTCTCTGACTCTGCTGTAAGAGAGCTGGACTCTGCCTTTTCCCAACTGATCTCTAAGGGCTTAGCTCCCATTACTTGAGACTCGGGGAAATCAAAGTCTCTATCTCTGCTCCTGTGCCTTGCTCACTGGAAGTGGCCCATATACTTACAACACAGATTTTGACCCTTTCTCCTGTCTGCTTGTAGCAGAACTGACGCATTGACTCTGTTGTAAGAGTAAAATCAGTACTTTGCATCGGAACCAGTGCTTTGCCTCCCGAGATCGATGCATTGGACAGCGTATCGCCATTGCTGCAGCTTGGTGAGATCGACCCATCCCCTCAACTGTGTGTCAGAAAATGGTGCATCACTCCACACCCCTCGAGTCTGGCACTCATCTTTGGAAATTATGCATCACCTTCATTGCGTGGACAATATCAACACATCTCGTTGTTTGCATCCAGGAAAGGCACTTTGTGCACTGGGGCCTGCATGGGTCCTGTAGCCGGCCAGAGCTCCATCACGGTCAGCCTGAACTTTGACTTTGCCAACCTTTTAACACTACTTACTTCTAAGTGATTTATTACATTTATTCCTTTAAAATTCAATATCTCACCTTCCACTGATTGGGTTTTAGTCGATTTGGTCTTGTTTTACTCAGAAAAATATTCTATATTTTCACAAACCTGTGTGGAGTTTTTTTGTGGTATATTCATTGTATTACTGTGCATATGTGTTGCACAAATACTTTGCACATTGCCTCTTTAGATAAGCCTAACTGCTTGCCAAGCTACCAGAGGGTGAGCACAGGTTATCTTTTAGTGTGTATCTAGTTTAACCTGACTAGAGTGGTGGTTCCTGCCTGGCCTGAGTGCATAATTCAGAAAACCCAGAATTCTATTTCTAACATCTAGTATGTGTAAAGTAGAGAAAGGAGTAATCAAGTGGTTGTGTTCACGAGTAATTTGAGTGAGACAAAGGATAGCACAGGAAAGAGCCAAAATGGCAGATTCATCAATTAGCACATCACATATTTAATGGAAAATAAGCTTTTTAATGTGTTTTTTAGATTAAGAATGAAGGTTCTAAAATATGATAAAGTAAATAATGGGAAGCACTTTGTTTTATGAAATGTAATACCTAAAAAAGAAAATATCTTAACATGTCAGGAGGACTAACATTATTTATGTATTTTATAGTTTTGTTATGTTCTGTTATGTTATTTTTGATTTCTATAGCGCACGGCTACTCCATTGGAGTGTCCCGGCACTTTTTATTGGCAGCTTGTAAGCATGAAGACATAACACAGTGGGATAAAAGAAAAACAACAAAACAAAGGAGGGAGCATGCTGAGGGGCAAAGAGCCAAGTTTTAAGGCCCTTCCTAAAGGTCAGCAAATTGGAAGTGCTACGTAGAGCCAATGGCAAAGCATTCCAAAGCTGCGATGCCTTCAGCTTGAAGGAGCGACCCCCTACGCGGGCCCTCTTTACTCGAGGCACCACCGCAGGGAAGAGAGATTCGGATCGCAAAGATCGGGCCGGGCGATAAAAGGTAAGCCTCCGTTGCAGATATTTCGCGCCTGAGGCATAAAGAGCCTTATGAGCCAGCGTCAACGCCTTGAAAACTATCCGCTTCCGGATAGGCAGCCAATGAAGCGACTGCAAAAGGCCGGACACTCTAGCTCGCCTGTGAAGGCCGAAGATAGCCCGAGCAGCCGAATTCTGCACCACCTGAAGGCGCTGTAGTAGATACTCCGGTAGGCCCAGATATAGGACGTTGGAATAGTCCAATCTGGAGCCAATTAAGGCCTGCACAGTGATCCTCCTGTGCTCTTCTGAAAGCAAAGGAAGAAACTTCTGGAGCATCTTCAGGAGGCCAAAACATGTTCCCATAAGACCGAGGATCTGTGATCTCAACGTCAGACCATTGTCGATCTTAATTCCCAGATTTTTTGCCTGCTGGGAGGAATGTGCAGGAGGAAACATATTAATCGGCCACCATTCCTGCCAATCAGGATCAGAAGTACAACGAAGAAGAGTACCTCAGACTTAATTGAGTTGCATTTGAGACTGTTCAGCTGGAACCATTTGAAAACAGCCCCAAGGCACTCACGAATACTTTCTCCGTCAAACTCCTCTCCTTTCCCACACGTAAAGAAGAGCTGGGTATCATCGGCATAGGATACGATCTGGGCCCCCAAGGACTCCGCCAGTGCCGCCAATGGAGTCATAAAGATGTTAAAAAGAGTCGGACTCAGCACAGAGCCCTGCGGGACTCCGACTCCCAAAGGCGGCATCACGGCAGAGCTTGAGGAGGCCCAGACCGTTTGTCGACGGCCTGCTAAGAATGATCTAAACCAGCTGAACACCGTCCCCCTCAGACCGATCTCATGAAGTCTGACAAGGAGACCCTCGTGGGGGACGGTGTCAAAGGCCGCCGACAAATCAAGCATGACAAGCATAGCTTTACCTCCTGAATCCAGTACCTCCTTAATGGCTTCAGACACCTCCAGAAGCGCCGTCTCGGTGCTTAAATTGGGGCGGAAGCCAGATTGAGTGGGATGAAGCAGATCGTTGGTTTCCAAAAAGCCAGAGAGCACGGTATGCACGTGCTTCTCCACAATTTTAGCCAGCGCAGGAAGGAGAGAGATTGGCCTATAATTGGCCAACGCCTCAGGGTCTAGGCCAGGCTTCTTGAGGAGGGGGATCACCATCGCCTGTTTCCAAGCCTGCGGGACCACCCCCTCACACAGAGAGAGATTCAAGAGTGGATTTGCCAAAGGATTTACCACCACCGCCATTTTCGCCAAAAATTTGGCAGGGCATGGGTCAAGAGGCGACTCAGATTTAAGATTGGCCATAAGTGCCAATGACGACGCAGCTGAAATAGGCGGAAAATCTGCCAAGATGGACTCCACGGGAGCCTATGGAACTGGCCCGTCCATGAAGTTGGGGCACGCTTCAACCATCCTTGAGGGAAAGGAGTCCTGAATCAACTTTATCTTAGCCGTGAAGAAGTTGGCAAGAGCAGAAATCCACGACTCGGTGGGCGCGGCCTGGGTTAAATTAGACCATGGAGTCGTAAACTCCCTCACAATGGTGAAAATCTCCTTGCAGGAATTGGAGGCAGCCTCTATCCTCCTGGCAAAATAACCCTTTTTCTCAAGGAGGATATCGCGATGGTATGTTTTAATCGCGGTCCTATAAACCAGCCTGGCCGCCGGGTCATAATGTGAGCGCCACGCCCTCTCAGACACCTTGCACTGCCGGCGAGAAGCTGACAGTGCTTCCGTAAACCAAGGGGCAGAAACCCGCTTCGATATTGCTCGGGGTGTCCTCACAGAGGCTAGATCATCTAGCCTGTCTGTCAGCCACGCCTGCAGAGACTCCAGGACCCGTTCCAAGTCGCCCGAAAGGGGGTAGGGATGATCAAGAGAAGCCTGAGCTAGCATCTCTGGGGTCACCCGATGTAATGCCCTCGATCCTAGTCCCTGCTGTCTAAGGATAGTACTAGAGGGTTTCCCAGAGCCTGGCACATACAATTTGGCCAATCTGTGATCCGACCAGAGCACCGGTAGAAGTTCTAGCCCCTCTAAGGGGAGCGTCGAAAAGTCCTGATCCAGGGTGTGGCCCCTATCGTGTGTTGGACCGGAGAGGTAAGGGACAAGGCCAAGCGGGGGCGTAATATCGATCAATTTAATCCCCTCAGGGTCCTCTCCCTCATCCATATGAAAGTTGACATCTCCAGCCAACACACAATGCTCCGCTCTTAAGGCCAGCATCGAGATAGCTGACTGCAGCTCCTCGAAGAAGGATCCAGCTGGTCCAGGGGGTCTATAGACCAGCAGCCCTTTAAGAGCTTGATGGGAGGCCAGTGCGATAGAGAAGGCGAGGGATTCCGAACCTGTAATAGCATCCATTGGGATAATAGAACAGGCGGCAAGTTTATTCACTACAAGTGCCACACCTCCACCCCTCCCCTCCAACCTATCTTGCCTGAAAATATTATAATCAGGAGGAATTGCTGTGGCGATACCAGGATTGGACAAATCCCCTAGCCATGTCTCTGTCAACATCAGACAAAGAGGTTTTTCCGTAACAATGAGATCAAAGATCTCCTGAGCATGTCTGGGCACAGATCTGGTATTTAAAAGCAGGCAGAGATGCTTCACATTGCCCACTCCCCTATTCAGTTGGATAGACGGGACATTAACTGGTGTCCAGCCACAGGCCGGGCAGTACCTCTTACCCCTAAAACGGCCTGGAAAAACTGAAGGACAAGCGCCAGATACCTTTTGCAAGGAGCGCAGCTCCAACGACGAATAACATACCATCCTAATAGCACCACTCTTAATCCTACAAAGCCGACCTCACCCGCCGCTCCAACGCCTCCGAGACGCTGACGGGCGCAGACGGGCAGGACTCTGGCAAGACTCAGGCACAGCGAGGGCGCACCCGCTGCGCGATCCCGCTGCGCGCAGAGGACTGGTTTAAGTAGGGCCGCCAGGTGAGGTGAGAACCGCCCCACTAGGACGCTCAATATGGCGCTGGGAAAGCGTCACTACCCCTCCCAAGATGGCGCCCAAACAATGATCGAGGCTGAACTCCCAAAACGCCCAGAACTGGGCCCGCTAAGCAGCAGTGAGCAAACAAATTATGTGCAAGTGAGGGGACAGCTACCCCACTAAAAACAGGGGCAAATAGAAACAAAAATAAAATAAATGGAAAAACGGGTAATTAAAAACAAGCGCGCTTCGAACACAGCGCTAAATGCAGTGCCAAGCTGCCAAGCAGGACGAATGAAACCTGGTAGGGCAGAACAACAGAACAGACCGCCTTAAGTAGGACCGCCAGGTGAGGTGAGAACCGCCCCACTAGGACGCTCAATATGGCGCTGGGAAAGCGTCACTACCCCTCCCAAGATGGCGCCCAAACAATGATCGAGGCTGAACTCCGAAAACCGGGCCCGCTAAGCAGCGGTGAGCAAACCAATTATGTGCAAGTAAAGAAGAAAAAAATTAAATACTTCAACGCAATGAACGTACAAACTCATACACTCTAGGTTTGAAAACAGTAAGTCACGATTACAGGAAGGAAAAAGCATTTTTTTCAATATTTGAATTTTTATTTTGACACAATGTATTGATAATTTACACCTTACAAAAATTAGTCCTGTGTAGCAGCTGTTGAGGTCCTGTAGTCTTGTGCTTGTTGACCTTATGCTGGTGAGATTTTTCCATAACATATGCACAATTTGACAAGCGCATAATGTTGTTATTTTGCAAGATGGATCAGTGACTGTTGACCCTGCCTCTAGGCTAGGTCGTCCCCACGCGCTGCTGTATCCCAGCCTGCCTCCTCGCCCAGCTGATCCCGCTGCCACTGCCGCCTTGGACGACCCAGCCACCGCTGAGCTGCCCACCGCCTGATTTTCCCGCCGTGCCTCCCTGCAGCCCCGCCCCCCTCCAGCCCATTCGCCGCCCCGCTCCCGCCGCCCAGCTGCTCCTCCCACCCGGCTCCTTACTTATGGAGACCACGAAGCGACTGCGAGCGGACGCGCTGAAGGCGCGCCAAAGGCAAGCCCGTCTGCGCCCGTCCGCGCCTGGACCGTGCCCAGCGCCAGGACCCCTGGCCCTCAATGATGCCAACGCACCTGACGAACCTACGACTCCGCCACCCTCCACGCACTCAACACCAGCCGGAACCCCACCTGCTACCGAGCCACCCCGAAACGCACCCACGGACCCTTCACCTGCCAAGCCTGCAAATTCACCTGCCTCCAAACCTGCACCGCACCCGCCAAGCCCCAGCAACAACCACCTCAAGTGCATCCTGCTCAATAGCCGCTCCGTCCACAGGCACACCGTTGAACTCTGGAACCTCCTCGACACAAAATCACCAGATGTCGCCTTCCTCACAGAAACATGGATGAACACCTCCTCAGCTGCCGCCATCGCCATAGCCATCCCGGAGGGCTACAAGATCACCCGGACGGACAGCGTCAACCAAACCGGAGGAGGCATCGCCATCGTCCACAGAAACACCACCCGCATCACGACCAACTCCGACGACACCCTCCCCGCCGCCGAACACCTTCACTTCCAGATTCACACCAACCCCAAGACCACCCTCAGAGGCACCCTCATCTACAGACCCCCGGGACGACACACACAATTCAGCGAAGCCATCGCAGACTTCGTCAGTCCGCACGCCCTCACCTCCACAGACTACATCCTCCTAGGGGACCTCAACTTCCACCTGGAGAACAACAAGGACTGCAACACCGCCGCCCTGCTGGACAACCTCGCCAACCTCTGACTCAAAAGCAACTGGTGAACACCCCCACCCACTACGCCGGCCACACGCTCGACCCCATCTTCTCCTCCAGCAAGCACATCTCCTTCAGCCACTCAACCTGACTACACTGGACAGACCACAGCTGCGTCCACTTCAACTTCAGGAGAACCACGACCCACCACCACCCGCAACAGGTTCCCCGCAGAAGCTGGAGCAAGATCACTGCCGACCAGCTCACCACCGCCCTCAACCAGAACCCTCCCACCAACACGACGGACCCCAACGAAGCAGCCCGCAACCTCACACAGTGGCTCACCAACTGCGCCGACGAACTCGCACCACTGAAGAACCCTCCCAGTAGACCCGGCAGCAGGAAAGCCTTGTGGTTTACCAACGACCTCAAAAACTCTAAGAAAACCTGCCGCACCCTCGAGAAAGCCTGGCACCGCGATCAGACAGCAGAACACATGACCGCCCTCAAGAACGCCACCCGCAAACACCACCAGCTGATCCGCACCACCAAGAAGACAACATTCAAAGAACGACTGGACAACAACACCCACAACAGCAAGGAACTCTTCAGCATTGTTAAAGAGCTCTCCAACCCCAGCGCCTGCAACAACGACATCACACCCTCGCAAGACCTCTGCGACTCACTCGCCTTGTTCTTCCACCGCAAGATCGCCGACATACACAACAGCTTCGGCGCGATGACCACGCACCCAACCACCGAACCAGCGCCCCCCACCACTACCCTTTGCACCTGCACCCCTGTCAGCACCGAAGACACCACCCGCCTGATGAACACCATCCACTCCAGCTCCCCTACCGACCCCTGCCCACACCACATCTTCAACAAAGCCAACTCCATCATCGCACCCCAACTCCGGAACATCATCAACAGCTCCTTCGCATCTGCCACCTTCCCGGAGAGTTGGAAACATGCCGAGCTGAGCGCCCTCATGAAGAAACCCACCGCGGACCCCACGGACCTAAAGAACTTCCGCCCCATCTCGCTCCTCCCCTTTCCAGCCAAAGTCATCAAGAAGACCGTCAACAGACAACTGTCCGCCTTCCTCGAGACCAACGGATCCCTCGACCCCTCACAGTCCGGTTTCCGAGCAAACCACAGCACCGAGACCGCCCTCATCGCAGCCACCGACGACATCAGGTCCCTGCTCGACAACGGGGAAACTGCTGCCCTCATCCTCCTGGACCCCTCAGCAGCCTTCGACACCGTATGCCACCGCACCCTGATACAGCGCCTCAGCAACACCGGAATCCAAGGAGCGGCCCTGGAGTGGATCATCTCGTTCCTCGACGGAAGAACCCAGAGAGTCCGCCTCCCCCCGTTCCGATCCACGGCCACCGAAGTCATCTGCGGCGTTCTGCAAGGATCCTCACTCAGCCCCACCCTCTTCAACGTCTACATGAGCCCTCTCGCAGCCATCACACGCCAACACAACCTCAACATCCTCTCCTACGCCGACGACACCCAGCTGATCCTCTCCCTCACCAACGACCCCGCCACCACCAAAGCCAACCTCCAGGAAGGAATGAAAGACGTCGCGGAATGGATGAAGATCAGCCGTCTGAAACTGAACTCAGACAAGACGGAAGTCCTCATCCTAGGACCATCTCCCTCCGCCTGGGATGACACTGGTGGCCCCCTGCCCTGGGCACCGCACCCAAGCCAACGGACCACGCACGCAACCTGGGCTTCATACTGGACTCCTCCCTCACGATGACCAAGCAAGTCAACGCCGTCTCGTCATCCTGCTTCAACACCCTGCGCATGCTCCGAAAGATCTTCCAATGGATCCCCACCGAAACCAGGAAGACGTTCACCCAGGCCCTCGTCACCAGCCGTCTGGACTACGGGAACACCCTCTACGCTGGAACCACAGCCAAACTCCAGAAAAGACTCCAGCGCATTCAGAACGCCTCAGCACGACTCATCCTGGACATCCCTCGCCACAGCCACATCTCTGCCCACCAGAAAGACCTGCACTTGCTCCCCGTCAACAAGAGGGTCACGTCCAGACTCCTCACCCACGCACACAAGGCTGTCCACGACACGGGCCCGAAGTACCTCAACAGCCGCCTCACATTCTACACCCCACACCCCCAACCCACCCCCAGCGCCTTGAGACCCTACGGGTGAGTAGCGCACTATACAAATTCTGTCGATTGATTGAGTAACTTCTCACCACTGACTTCTCCTTTGGTCTGCAGGTCACAACCTCAATTTCTAGCAAAGCCCTCTCAGGCTTTTATCCTTTAAAGATAGATACATTGAGTACCCTTAAGGTGGGTAATTGTAGCACCTGCTGTTTGCAGCACTTTGAAATGGGTCACTGGCGGTACTAAGAGTACTCTAAAAAGAAAGCCTGCTATTGCGCCAACTTACTGCGGCAAAAAAAGTTGTTGCACCTGTTCGCCGGTCCAAATTTATATGCAAAAGTCCACGTGCACGACTGTAGTCTGTAGAATTCAGAAATGGTGCTGCAAAAGTGAAAGTTATATAATTTTGCCCCGCCCATCAAAATGGAGTCGTCATAAAGCCAATATTGGCAACTATATTGGTACAGAGCTCTTTACATCTCAGCCAGTGCAGAGGCAGCTGGTGTGAAGGCTGTCCCGGTGTGTGTGCAATGTGAGACACCAAGTATTCCTGAACCACAAATCCTAAAACATAGAAAGGAGTGAATCATTTCCTAAGGCAGCAAGTTAAAAATGCTGAACTGTCCCAAATTGACACTGCTAAGATGGAGTCGCCTGGAAGCAATATAGAGCTCGAAGAAAAGAGTAGAAACCTCAGACAGACAGTGGATCTGTCCCCTGCGACTCCCCAGGTCATCAGACATTAATTTGCATGACAGAGGTGCGCACATTAAATATTTAGTTCACCTGACATTTTGAGACCTTTTGTCTGCACGATCAACCGATGGGCTGGCTCTCAGAGATGTCAGACGGTGTGAAGGCTGGCCCTGTGTGTGCGTGCAATGTGAGACACCAACTCAGACACAACATGTACACAGGAACATAAATGGTATGCCAGGGCGTGAGACAGGCGTCAAAGGCAATCAGAGAAGGTACATTACATCAACCACCTTATTACGACTTCAAATGACATGAAATGCTTGGAAAAAAGGCTTGTTACTAATGGACAGGGAGTGCTCCTGCGGAAACTGCTATTTTTCCTGGGGTAGTCTAACTCCTTTCACCAACCCTGAAAATAGGTCGTAAATTTACTAAGAATCACGCGCTGCAACACTTTATCACAATTCAGCATCCTTGCGTTGTGTAAATCGCAAGAAAGAGTTCAGTGTCGTATTTACAGGCTGCCGCGAGCTAATTACGCATGCAAGCTACATACAGCATGGTTTTGTGTGGCTGTACACAATTTAGCGTGTTCACCCATGGACCAAATTCGAGTGTGGTGTCTTGCGTGCATGTGTTGAACATTCTCGAGTACAAATCTCATTGCGACGAACAATCTCGCAAGGGTTAATCATATAATATGTGTCATTTTCATAATAATGATGGGTATTACACTTTTGAATATTACCCAGTGGCGGTTTCCCCATTGGGGCGTTTGGGCGCCGCCCCCCCTGTTTTCTCGCCGTGCGAGAAGAAGGCAGAAACAAATGGTAGTTATTTATTTATAACTACCAATTGTTTCTGCCTGCCCTTCTCGCACGGCGAGAAAACACTACAGTCAGCAGAACAGAACTTCCTTCCTGGTTACTAACTCGACTCGAGTCTCAGGGAAGGGGGGAGTGGCTTGGGGGAGTGGCTTGCCCAATGTTGTTAATACGGACTGTTTGGACAGCCTGAGAGGCAGTCCAAACAGACAGTATTAGCAACAGAGGGCAAGCCGCTCCCCCAAGCCTCCTCCCACTTTCTGTTCTGCAGGATGCAGACTAAGTGGAATGACGTTTTTAGGGCAGCCGGCCGAACCAATCAGCGCCGGCTGCCATGGAGGGGAGGGAGGCTGCCTGCAGCCTTCCGTGACGAGAGCGGAGGCATTCGAATTTCAGGATGGCGGGAGCAGTCTCGGGACTCAAGAGTCAGAGCGGGAACTCGGGAAGCCATTGCCAAGGTAAGTTTTTTATATTTATTTATAGAGTTTTATTCTCTGTGGGCGCTGAATGAGCTTGGAACATGCTTAATCCTGTTCTCAGTGTCCGGTCATGGAGCCACGATTGCCTCTTTAGAACTACTTCACTTTCCTTCAGGGATTGAAAAACAGGCTGTTTGCCGAAGAATGCCGAAGTAAACACTTCTCATGAACTGGCTTGCTTAATGATGTCCCCAGGATGCAGAGCATTGTGCTGGGCTGCGGGGTCTCCGGGATGTAGAATATTGTGCAGGGCTGTGGCTCCGTGGTGTTCCCAGCATGGAGAGCATTATGCTAGGCTGGGACGATGTGGTGTCCCCAGGATGCAGAACATTCTGCTGGGTGTGGAGCTGGGGTGTCCCCAGGATGGAGAGAATTGTGCTGGGCTGTGACGTTATTTCCCAGGATGGAGAGAATTTTACCGGGCTGTGATGCTGTGGTGTTACCAGGTCAGACAGAGAGCATTGCGCCACCGGGCTGTGGTGATGTTGTGTCCCAGGATGGAGAGATTTGTACTGGGCTGTGGCGCTGTGGTGTTACCAGGATAGAGAGCGTTGTGCTGGGCTGTGTGGTGCCCCCAGGGTAGAGAGTGTTCTGCAGTGCTGGGCTGTGGCGCTGTAGTGTCCCAGGACGGAGAACTTGTGTGTTAAGTAAGAAACGTTTAGTGCAGTGCTATGTACATTGTTCCTAAGCCGCATAAACCATCCATATGTTTTGGCTACAAAACCACAAAATGTCCCGCAAACCCACCTTATGGCAGTCAGACTCACTCACTAGGCTCACTCGCCACCAAGCACTCACCTCAAACTTTTACGCCCACTACTTTCAAATGTCACCAGCCGCCACTGAATATTACGCATTCCTTGCAGCTGCTTTCACGTGGCGCTATTGTTTCGCATAAAGCCAGGCCTTGCTACATTATGGGATTAGTTGAACCGTCTGTGGGTGGAACCTTGGGGGTGGTTGCGCATCTCGCACCTCATTACACATCCGTTGCGTAATCTAACAGAAGGTTTGGCACTGTGCGACGAAATGGTAACATTAAGGGACAGGAACACAGCGCAGCACCCAAAGAAGCTGCGCTGCAGAGACATTTTAATGTATGGGCAAATGGAGCAATTGCCCAGACCCCCCACTTTTAAGGGTCCCCTGGTAATGTGATCTTTCTTCCTCTCTGTCTATCCAAACCTCGCTCTGCCTATCTCTACTTCTGACTTTCACTACAAAGTGTCACTTGTTAGGAATTTTGGGGTCCCAGGCAAGACTTTCAGCTATTTTTCGTGAAAGTTAAAATATAATTCAGTACTGTTGGTATCAGTTAGGCTTGAATCAGAAGAAAATAGGTAACAAAATTCGAATTTCATCCTAACGGAGGACCCCAAAACATTTCTTGCCCAGGGCCCCGAAAATTCTTAAGATGACACTGGTGCTACATGGCGTGACAGGGAGGGAGCTGGACACCGTCATATCTACAGAGATATGGTATTCTCCTCCACTCTCCCTATCGCCAGCGCTGATTTCAGCTGCCCCGCACCAGGCACACACCGTAGCGCTATAGCGCCATAGTGCTAAGGTGCGTGTTTGAGTCTAGCATAGTGTCTGCCTCCCCCAGGAGAGGTGTGCTGAAATGCCTTGAGTGAAGAGATTGAAGAGGTTTGCAGGGCACCTTAGTGGTGGAAAGGCATGGTTTATATAAAACTGGTGCACTACTACAGGTACTCACACTTTAGTCATACTGTTGAAGAAAAAAAACAACAAAAAAAACAGAAACATTTATGTATACCTTTTCTATGTAGTTATGTATTTATATAGGTTCATACACATGTTGACAGTGAAACTCTACAGTGGCTCGCACCTAACCTAATATCTCCAAAATATCACAAAAAAGCAGAGGGAGCGTGCCCTAAGATGTGTGCACACAAAATAAGCACCCACTGTCAAGGTGCGGTCCTACTGGATCCAAAATGTTCAACATAAAGAGCAATCGGTGCACCAACACATAACTCACAAGTAACCGACAAACAGTTAAGGTGTGACAATACTAACAAAACAGAGGTACACTCTACTGCAAAAAATTAACAACCAATATTGTCCTATGTAGTAGGACCAAACACAACTCACCAAGATAACATCAGAGAATTACACAAAGACCCCAAAAAATATGACAAATGTATAAATACAAAGACATAACTGAATTAATACAAAATATTCAATTTTAAACTCATTATACTGTTAAACAAAAGTGAAAAAGGAGAAGAAACCAAGAGCGGAATAAGTGCCACAACCAAGGGAACAAACTATACAACCATGATTTTTTACACAAGCTCGAAAATAAGTGATCTGAGAAATAAGCATATGAGAAAGGAAGGGATAATAATAATAATAATAATAATAATAATAATAATAATAATAATGGTTGTTAATATGTCCGTGGATCATAAGAGACAGATATCATTTATCAATATCAGCCCACGGTTAGGTGACAATGGATAATATGTAATAAGAATCTGTTAAACCATTCCAGCAAGGTGGAGCCCAAGACGTAAGAAGTGCCCCTAAGATAAAGAGCTCTCCATTAGCCACCAGAATCGAGTTTCACTCCAAGTGAGGGTCCAATGTATCTGTGGCAAATGCAGATGACCGAAAGCAGGCAGCTTGATCTCTCTGATGATGATCTATTAAAAGGAATATTAAAAAAAAGCTATGATGTTTCTAAATTACATCATGTATAATAAGTCGGATTATTCAGTAATAGTAGCGCCATGAAATGACACAGTCCGCTCACTTAAAATAGTTGCAAGCAGCTGTGTTCTAGGGTCTGATGCTGGATATATGCAGTACATTCAGATGACATAAGAACACTGAATCAGAACATTGTTGAAACAATCCAAAATCGATGTATCAATCAACTACTCAATAATCAATGCTCAGCACCTAGATATCAAATGTAAAGTGTAGACAATCCATCATGTCAACCCGTCTTGGATATGAAATATAAGAGACAATATTATAGAAATAGTGATTAGTTGTCAAGTGATTCAGTCAAACAATTTTCCCTGGGGTATGTCCATAGTACTATATATGGCTTCCGTCATATAGCCCGTAAGTCCTTCGACATTTAAGAGGTACATGACATCAATTCCTTAGAATACATGAAGATAAGAAATGGTTTGTAAAAGATTCAACATTGCAGATATTAACCTCTCCATACGAAACAGTAACGCTACCAAGAGTCCTTTTCCAACATCCCACTCCACCGGGGGTGTGGACCCAACATTGTAGTGCAGTTAACATGAACCACTTCATATAAGGCACAATACCACCACTACTAGTGAAACACTCACCACATGGGGTGCCGGGACTACATACACAAAGTGGTCTATATCTCCCGGAAACTAAAGCCCAAAATTTGAGAATGACAGCAACAAGTAGAACACCGAGTCCGGATTCAGCAAAAATGGGTCATGTTGGGTATATCAGTTAGATCAGCGCCTAGATATATAAGATTAAATATTTCTTCATATAAGCCCAAGCCAAATACTAGATGTCGAATTGAATTCACAATAGGAGTTACCAAAGTGCTAATTCAACATCCCAAACACAATCCTCTCACGATATATCCTTAAATTATATATATTTAAACAACCTCCTTCCTATGTATATCTTAAATCCATATTTCATTGTCAATATAACAGACAACCAAGACACCCAAAACGTAGAACAAATGACAGGTAAGATGTGTCTAGACCTACCCATAGTCCGATCCCAGTCCCCAAAGTAGAGAAGGAATTGCCAATATCCCGTTTCAACAGTTCCATTAAAGATAAAAGTATATGAACGCTCACCATATTAAGCACCAACGTCAATAGCAGTCTAATCTCCGTTCTATTCCGGGGAAAAGTGGAGGTCAGAGACCTTGCGTGTTTATAAAGCCCTCCACCGACCGCAAACATGAAACACCTGAGGTGGGACTGTGTTTCTGTGCATGATGTAAACCAAACAACATCTCCATGCAAAATACCAACCCCATCTTAGAGTGGAGAACAGCCGTGTTACAACAGGCTATGTGGACCAACAATTACGCATATATAAAGTTTAAATCCCCCGATTGTGCCTTTCTATGCGGCAGTGGATAGATAGTTACAAATACAAGTGTAAATAAGCGCTCCGAACCTTGACCAAATGATGTTTGAAAACAGGTGCCATGATGAGGAGGTGCAAAATTATAGATCGTCTTGGGATCCACCTTGCCAGGAGGGTTTATTTTGACAATTGCCCCTGCATTTTTAACTGCTTCTCATGACATATTATCCTTTGTCACCTAACCGTGGGCTGATAAATGATATCTCTCTCTTTTGGTCCACGGACATATTAACGTCCTTTTCTTTAGCTTCCTTCCTTTCTCACATGCTTATTTCACAATTTTCGAGCATCTCTGTAAAAAAAATCACGGTTGTATAGTTTGTTCCCTTGGTTGTGGCCCTTGTTCCTCTCTTACTTTCTTCTTCTTTTTCACTTTTGTTTGAAAGTATAATGAGTTTAAAATGGAATATTTTGTATAATTCAGTTATGTCTTTGTATTTATACGTTTGTCATATTTGTTTTGGTCTCTGTGTAATTCTCTGATGATACTTGGCGGGTTGTTTTTGGTCCTATTACATGGGACAATATTGGTTGTTAATTTTTTGTGGTAGAGTGTACCTATGTTTTGTTAGTATTGTCACATGTTAATTGTTTGTCGGTCACTTGTGAGTTAAAGTCTTTTTAATGTTTTCTAAAAAAGAATATATTTATGTAAGTATATATTTGATTATTCACAGATCCAAAGAAGTCCATCTCTTTGGACGAAACGCGTTGACTGGTCTATCCTACATGTTGCTTGATATGTTTTATCAATAATAAAATGACTTGAAAAACAAATCTTGGACACAAATTTTATAAGTGTTACTGTATTTATGTGTTGGTTCACAGATTGCTCTTTATGTTGAACAATTGGGATCAAGAAGGACCGCACCTTGACAGCGGGTGCTTATTTTGTAGCACACATCTTAGGGCACTTTTCTTCATCTTTTTTACTTTTGTTTAACAGTTTAATGAGTTTAAAATGAAATATTTGGAAAAAATGCATATATGGCTTTGTATTTATACGTTTGTCATATTCTTTTTGGTCTGTGTGTAATTCTCTGATTTTATCTTGGTGGGTTGTCTTTGGTCCTACTACATGGACAATATTGATTGTTAATTTTTTTGTGGTAGAGTGTACCTATGTTTTGTCAATATTGCCACAAGTTAACTGTTTGTAGGTCACTTGTGAGGTAAAAAAAGAATATATTTATGTAAGAATATATTTGTTTATTCACAGCCCTGAAGAAGTCCATCTCTTTGGACAAACAGGTTTGCTGGTCTACCCTACATGTTGCTTGATATGTTTTCTCAATAAACAAATGACCTGAAGAACAAATCTTGGACACAGATTTTATAATTGTTACTGTATTTATGTGTTAGTCCACCAATTGCTCTTTAAGTTGAACATTATGTATTTATATATTCATACTTTACTCCTCCTGTAGAAGAAGAAAAATAAACAAATAAAAATAAATCAATGACTCTCTCTAATGCACTACTCTCTCTCACCCTATACCTCTCTCAATATTTCCTCTACCTCCACTCTCTAACTCAATCCAAACCTCTTTCTATTACTATTATCTCCAAAATAAACCTTTCTAGTCTCTTCCTACCTCTATCCCTCCTTGGTTCACCAGAAAACTCATTTTACTACCATGTTCTTCCAAGCAACCCTTTCCAAATTCTTTCCCTCAAGTATCCCTCCTTTGGCTCATCCCAAACCTCATTTTACTACTATGATTTCCCAAATAACACTTTCTGGACTCATTCCTCTTCTATCCCTCCATTATCCTATTCAATCCAAATAAAAGACGAGCATATCCACCGCTCAAACTAACACATATTTCCCTATACTAATCCACCACTAATCCTTTTTGGGTTCCTGGAGTGGCATGCTACTTGCCGAAAAATGTTTCGATGCCTCGTTGGGGGTAGTAAGTGTTATTTAAATACATTTACAAATACAACTTCTGCTCTCTTCAAAGCTGCCAGAAGTATGGGTGTCTCCTTCCTAGTCACTATGTTGCTTAACACTTCTGAATGTCACATGGAGATGACAAGTGTCTCCTTGAAGGGTCACTAGTTGGGAAAAAAGACCAATTGGCATAAAAGCGACCCAGGAGACAGGTAATATCCCATTTAGGAATTGTTGAGCATAGAGTAACATGACGCTCAGAAGCCCAGATGGAGAGTAGGTGAGGTTTGGGTCCAAGAGGTGCAGAATTCAAGGAGAAGGAGCAGCAGAAGAGATGAAGACTCTAGGATTCACCACTGAAGACAAATTCAGGGACTAAAATCTAGGGGCGAAGAACCCACTAACAAAAATTTACTAGAGCGGGGGCGTGGCTACGGCACCACGCAAGATGGCGGCTTGAAACTGCATCTTCGCCGAGCTGGACCTTCCTATGAAGTTTTGCAGCATTTCCACAGCATGCTCTAAGGTGCAACAGCATTCATTTCGCACGGAACATGACCGCTACCGGGTGAGCTGCTTGTTTTCACCCGCCGCGCAAAGCTTTGCCGATACCGGAGCTGCCGCGTCTGTCTATCTATGGCGCCCGCCATTTCCTTGGAGTGCGTCTCTCCTCACGAGCCTACGCACATCTTCAAAAATGTTTCGCTGTGACACGACGCTTCCCCTGTGACTTTGGTAACTCTCCCTTTTTATTAATTGCGCCTGCCACACAAATGGGACATTTTTGCAGTTCTTCAGTATTTTGGTGTTTTGCCTTATATGTGCCTTCTTGGTTTGTCACAGAGGAATGGCATCTTCTGCACCCTGATGGTCTGTTGCTCAGTGCCTAAATTATTTTCTACAATGTTTGAGACTAGCACACTCTGAAGCACAACCACCATCAAGTGAGCTGTCTGTTCTCATTCAAAATATAGCGCTTCATCAGTTATTGGCGCCAACACATCTGTGGTCGGCTTTGTCCGCCATTTTGTCTACCGCACTTCTTCTCACTGATCTATCAGTCCATTCAAGCGCTGTGTTTTGGATTTTTTGGATTCCCTCTGGCACGTGTAACTTTTGTTTTTTCACTCAAAAAGACTACAGCATATTCGTAGATATCTAAACGCTCCTGCTTCATTCTTCCCTTTTTTGGTGATTTGCCATACATGTTTATTTATAATATGTCAGAGATATATGGTTTTTCTGATGACTATTTGCCTCCTGATTAACACAATTTTAAATTGCTTATGGTGCTGGATACATGCATCTTTTGATATCTATTTGGATCATTGAATGCTGTTTTTTTTTCAAAAGCAATTTTCTTAACAATTTTCTAACTGCCCACATTTCGCTCCTATTTTTTGTACGCTTCTCTGTAATGGCGCATTAAAATACCACGCAGTTTTTCCTGAATACTTTTTCTCATTGGAGGTTTTTTGTGGTACTTGTTAAGCTTTCTTCAACTTTCTTGACTTTACCATCAGCTCTCCTATTTATACCTCAATTGATAGTAGTGCTCTATGGGCAAATTGCACAAACCAAAATTTGTCTTTGTACCTTCTCATAGTGTTCAGGTTCCGACTTCTTCAGTTTCCCCTATCTCTACTACTACGATTCAAATGGCTGGAGTTACGCCCAATCGATCCTCCTCAACGCAGTCCACATCATCCAAGTCTTATCCTCCGATTACTTCGTCCAAACGCTTGAAACAGGATCCTCCGTCTCCAGACAAATCGTCCTCTCCTATCTATATGGAATTAATTTTGGAGGAGATTCGCCCTCTGCGCCCATTTGTTGAGGAAACTAACAATGAAATGCAAATTCTGAAGGAAAAATGGTCATCTATGGGCAGTAGAATTACATCTGTGGAACAACAGGTCTCGTAGACACCAACCCATACTCAACGCATCTCTTCTCTAGAAAAGTCGGTCCTTGCCCTCCAGCAACATACTGAAGATGTGGAAAATAGAAATAGGAGGAATAATCTCCGTATTTACGGTTTACCTGAATCTTTGGAAGGTGATGATCCTGTAACATTCTTCACCTCTTTTCTCCCAAAATTACTGGACATGCCACCCACCACTTCTCTTACCATCCAAAGGGCTCATAGACTTGGTCCACGCTCTTCTACTTCACCAAAACCATGAGGAGTCATCATTCTTTTCTTGAAATTCACGGATCTTCTCTCAGTTCTTTCTGCAGCTAGATCCAAACATTACGTTTCTTGGTTGGGCAAGAGAGTGTTCCTCTCTCAAGATGTTTCCAAGGCCACTGCATCCAGAAGAAAGGAGTTTCTCAATCTTCGTGTGCCCTTACGTTCTCTTGGCGCTAGATACGGCTTGTTTCACCCATGCATTTTCAAGGTCACTCATCAGAATCGAACATGGACTGTTCAAGTTCCTGGAGAATTTAAGAACTTTATTCATATTCAATCCAATAGTCAATCAATCAATCAATCAGAGTACTTGTAAAGCGTGCTACTTACCCATGAGGGTCCCAAGGCGCTGAGGGGAGGGGGGTGCTGCTACTGCTCGAAGAGCCACGTCTTGAGGAGTCTTCTGAAGCCGAGTAGGTCTTAGGTCTGCCATATGTGGGTAGGGAGGGTGTTCCAGGTCTTGGCGGCGAGTAGGAGAAGAAGGAGATAGTGGCATGGAGATCTAGAAAGTTTTGAGTAGGGAGCTACCCTTTCTGACAGGAAAAGGATTGGGTCAACAATCATACATAATACAGAGCTCCTTCTCCTGAATATAGTAAATCGTGAATAAAGTACATCCCTAGGGGGACGTTCTCATTGAGAAGCAAGGGATTTGCAGTATTGTACGGTTTACCAAATTTACAACTAAAACAATCTATTGGACCCACAAGTACTATAGAGACCTTATGCACACGGACAAAAGTTTATGTAAAATGTCATTATTTTATTTTATAAAGGTTAAAAATTCATAGTAACACAGAGCGTGTTATATGAAACAACAAGAAATACACTTACAATTTTTGCAAAAATATACACTCAAATGTTTAAAAAAAGAGTAACGTGATTAAAAAATGCTATTATAGCACTAAATACATCAACATATTAAAACATCACATTTATTAGTCAAACAATGATAAAGGAACAAACTGTCGACGCGGCGTTTCGGTGCCTTTTGTTTTATTCTTGCACCTTCTTCAGGACTCGTTCCCTGTATTGTCACATCCAGGTGATTTAATATCCTGGATCTGATGTCTATGAGCCTGTTTCTATCCGCTCTTTACATTGTCTCTTTGTTTGTGCTTATATGTTGCTTTTTTCTCAGGTTTTCACTCTGTTTATATGGATGAGACCCACTTCAATCCGGTCCTCTTTCCATATCCCTTTGCGTGGTGGGAAGGACGCCTCTGGGAGCTACCTGTTCTTTTTCTTCTGTCTTTCTGGCTGCTTTCTGGTTAGACAAGGAGTTACTTTCTGATTAGTTCACTATCTTATTTATCCAATTCTTTAGATTCTGCAGTGTCTTAGTTGGAGCTTTTTTTAAAATTTAGCTGACAACTTTGATAGTGGTAGCTGAACTGCGTGGCGCCTTCCTCTTCTCCTCGAGCACCTGCTTTATTTTATCTATTAGAGCTTCCTGTTGAAGCTAACTTAGTAACTATTTTAGGATGGCGCTGGCAGCTTGCCGGCGCCATCGTAAAATAGTTACAACAGGCCAGCCAGGCTTCAACTTTTGCCCCCGGAATCCGCCGCTCGCGGATGTGCGAATTCGCGGTAAATTCGCGGGAGTTCGTGGATCGCGAATTTACCGAAAATTCGCAAAATCCTCGAGCGGAACGGATTTTGCGCTCACCCCTAAACAAATTACCCCAAATTTTATCAACTTTCTTCCAAGATCCAATCCTTCTGATTTTGGCAGTTGAAAATTCCATATCGTATATCTCGTTTACCAGAAGCCACCATTCGGTTACCAATGGTGGTTTATCTGAGATCCAAGCCCTAGCAATTAGCAATCTTGCGCAAGAAATTAGAATAAACATTAGATCCTTATAAGTGGCAGTATTTGGTTGTATTCCAAAAAGTATCATCTCAGCAGAGAATTTACCAAAGATTTTTTTTTTCCGTTTCAGCCCTTTTTCTATTTCATCCCAAAACGTTTGGAGAGCCAGGCATGAAAAAATTATATGTACAATATCTGCTGCTAGTAGGTCACATTTTGGACATTTTATACGTTCGGATAGTGCATTATTCCCTGACCACTTAAAGAAGTGAAGCGGCGTGTAGTATAGTTGACATACAGTCTTGTAAGATTGGAGTTTTAAGATAGAAGAATTAGTTAAAGAGTTGCTGTTATGAAGAAAGGTGGAAATGTTGTTTGAAGAGATGGGCATTCCTAAGGTAGTAGTCCATTTATGTGCAATTTTGATGCAATCATCAGGTTTGGATTGACATAGACATTTGTACCCCAGGCTAATTGTACCACTATTTTTTTCCCCGTAAATGCAGATCCATATTTCAGAGTTTAAGATTTCCCTTAGTTTTATTTTATTCATAAAGAAATCACGTATCTGTGTATACTTAAAATGAGCATTTGCAGGCAATTTATAAAGTATTCTTAAGGTATCGAATGTCAAAAAACCTGATGATCCATATAAATCAGAAAGGTGGTTTATGCCAAGGTTAGCCCATGTTTTAACTATTGGATCGCTAAAAATCTCAGGTAAGCCCGGATTATACCACATGCTTAGCTTTGGGTGAAAGAACGTAGTTTTATTAATAGCCATAATGGTATGCCATATATGGACTACATCTTTAGCAGTCTTAAACTTCACTCGTTTGAAGTAGTTCGGATCATATCTTCTAGCTAAAAATTGTACAGAGTGTGTTCCTAGCATAAATTGGTGATAAAAATAAGGGTAATTAGAAGAAAAAAGGCTGCGTATCCGACCCAGGAAAGAAGCGTAAAAATAAAATTTTAAGTCCGGGAAGTCGAGGCCACCATTAGTAGCTGTTAGTTTAAGAAGAGACAAAGCTCAGTGATTTTTTTTGTAGCCCCAAATGTAGCTTCCTAGAATACCATCCAGTTTTAAAAAAAATAAGTTGTTAACATTGAGTGGGATGGACCTGAACAAATACAAAAACTTTGGCAAAATGTTCATTTTTATAAGGTTGACTCGTCCTATTAGATTTAAGGGAACCTTATGCCATTTTTTAAGGGTCCCTGTTGTCTCCTTCAATAAAGTATCATAATTTAGGGCCATGATTTTTTTTAAGTTAGATGTTATTTTGATACCCAAGTAGTTCGCAGTGTGGCAAACCCCCAAAACTGGGGCCGGAAGCTTGTAGTTAACAATGATCTGCGTTTTGTTTAAATTTAGTTTGTATCCTGAAACCAAGCCGAATTCGTCAGCTTCCTAATGATCCCTGCTATGGCTTTAGGTACGTCGGTTGTATAAATTGCTAGATCGTCTGCGTAGGCAGTGATTTTGAGGGAGTTATTACCATGCGTAAATGGGGTAATACATTCTTGGGTCAGTATTGAATTAATAAAAGGCTCTATTGCAAGAGCAAACAAAAGGGGTGACAGGGGGCACCCTTGACGTGTGCCTCTTAGAACCGGGAAACTATTAGAGATTAAATTGGCATAACCTATTTTTGCGTTGGGTGAATCATACACAGCTTGAATCCTGGTAAGAAACTGTTTCCCAAAGCCCATCCTCCTTAATAAAGCCCAAAGATAATCCCACCCCACTCGGTCGAAGGCTTTTTCTGCATCTAATAATACCATACCGAGCGGGGAGCAATTAGTATTGGCAACATCAAATGCAGTAATAGCAGTGTTAACGTGCTGTCGTGTCTCTACCCATCACAAAACCGTGCTGATGTTGACTAACTAATTTAGGCATTAGTGGGGCTAATCTCATGGCTTGTAACTTTGAGTAAACCTTAGCATCAGCGTTTATCAAGGAGATGGGCCGATAAGACCCACACTCCACAGGTGATTTATCCTTCTTTAAAAAAAATAAATATTTTAGCAGTTTTCCAGGAGATAGGGATTTGCCTGTGTTTCCAATTTGATTAATCACTGAGCAGAGTGTAGGTAGCAGTTCCTCGCTACAGCATTTATAAATTTCCATTGGAAGTGTATCATCCCCAGCGGATTTCCCCTGTGGGAGAGAAGAAATAGCCATTTGTATTTCGGATAGTGAAAAATGTCCTTCAAGTGATTCCATTAACTCAGATTCCCTATCTAGTGACCAATTCTTAGTCAGGTATCTTTGCATGTTCTCTTCAGTAGGGGTAGTTTCAGGTGTATAGAGGTTACTATAGTAAGTTATGAACTGTTGTAGTATCTGTTCTGGTTGGTTGTAGCTAATCCCGCCCGCCCCTGTAATGTTTTTTATCATAGAATTGGCCCTGTCTTCAGCAACCTTATACGCAAGAATTTTGCCGACTCTATCACCACTTTCGTATTGAGACTGTTTGTATTTATGTAGTTTCGAGCTCGCTTTGTCTCTTAAAAAAAGTTTTAATTTTAGACCGAAGGGTAGTCAGTTTCAGTTCCAGTAGAGGTTTATTTTTCGAGATTCGTCCCCCTAAGTCCTCGGCCAGGTGTTCTTCCAGTGCCCTAATTCTAGAGGTCATTTCCAAGGTCTCATCTTTTCGTTCTTTATTTTGTCTCATAATAAATTGCTGTGCAAACCCTCTGATACTCGCTTTACATGCATCCCATACATAAATGAGGTGTGTTGAATCTAAGTTAAGTTCTAAGAATTCTTTAATGTGTTTCTTCAGTTGAGAAACAAAAAAAGTATCTATTAGCAAGTACCTTGGGAAGGAAAATAACCTGTCAGCCGGTTTAGGAGATAGTATATTGAACCGTAGTATGATGGGATTATGGTCCGAAGTTACTTTTGGGCAGATCTCCATTTTACTGCCCTCTAAAACCCGATCTGTCCTCCATACCATATCTATGCGAGAGCACATTTGGTGAGGGGCAGAGTAGTATGTATAACCAGCAAGTGTCGGATATAGGTTCCTCCAGGGATCTTTTAAATTATGAATGCGCGATAGCTCTAAAAGAGCTGCCCTGGTTTTACGTATACGCTGTGATGGATTCGTCTTGGTCGTGTCCTTTGTGTAGTTCATAACGCAATTGAAGCCTCCCATCATTATTATATCTCCTTCCCAGTCCAAAAGTTCAATATTAAGACGATCAAAAACCCCGCATCATCAATGTTTGATCCGTACAAGGCACATAGTACATATTTTGCATTCATTAAATTGAATTGTGCTAATGCCCATCTGCCGGCTTTATCTGCAGCAGTTCTAAGTACCTCTATCTTGAAGTTTTTCTTCTTAAGTATAGCGACACCCCTAGTTGGTACATTCGAAGAGGTACAGGTGATCAATTCATATCCCCCTTGCTCCATCATCTTACGATCCTGAAATCGGATGTGAGTCTCATTTAAAAGGGCAAAGTGAGGGTTATACATTTTCAATTCTTCGAAGACTAACTGTCTTTTAATTCTATTGTTGAGACCTGAAACGTTCCATGCTATACAATTTATTTGATACATTTATTCAATTTTAGCCTCTGTAAGCAGTGCCTATTACATTTATTATTCAAGTATGTACATGTGATTGTGCTTGTGCTGTCGCTTTCACCCTTGTTGCCCCTACCCCTTCCCCCCCTCTTCCCTCTCCCCTTGAGCTTCTCCCCCTGCTCTAGAGGCCCCACCCCAAGTACCAACCCGGAAGCCTCCCTCTATCTTCTGCTGCCGTTGTAAGGGCAGCTGACCAGAGATGTCTCTCCACAGTCCGCCCCTCCGTATTAAACTTGTGTTCAAGATCCCAGCCCGTCCCGACCCAACAGAAAAATTATGAAAAACTAAGTGGTTATTCGTAACTTACAAATTCTAGGTTTCTGTAATATTAACTACCTAGATTTAAGTGTCTATTTTTGCCAAAAGTTGCTCTGCCTCTTTAACATCGTTGAAGATATAAGTGTGTCCTGCGTTTGTAACTTTAAGACGCGCAGGTTCTAGGAGGTATGCTATAGCCCCTCTAGACTTGAAAGAATCTATCAGTTTCCGCAGCCCCCATCTTTTGTCCATAGTAGCCTTACTAAGGTCTGATTTAGCAAAGAAAGTTATATTATCGCAAGTCACCGGTGTATTCGGTCGAGCTTTCAATGAAATTGCCTGTCTTAGCAGGTATTTGCCGAAATAAGCTAGAATTGGTCGAGGGTATTTGCTCTCTTTATTCTTGGAAATAATTGGTATTCTATGTACCCGTTGGAGTTGGCAATCCCAGTCCCAGTCACCCAGGTCTGGGAATGCGTTTTGAAAAAGTCGGATCAGGTAGGCCCTAGCGTCGGAGCCTTCAGTCCCTTCAGGGATTCCAAAAATTCTTAGGTTCTGGCGCCTCTGTCGATTTTCAAGATCCTCGACTTTGTTCTTCAAAGTCTCTATGTCTTCCTTATGTTCTACTGTAGAGGCAGTAGTAGTGGCCAGTGTTTCCTCGACGTCAACTACTCTCTGCTGTAGTTCTTCAATATCTTTAGTAACTCCACTTAGCTTGTTAGTGACTTCCTGAAGACAATTATGTATCTTACAATTGTCCTCCTTTAGTTGGCGAAAGTGTTGTTGAGACTCTTCGTGATGGACCATTAATGTTTTTAAAATTAAATCCAGAGATGAAGAAGTCTCAGTTTGAGAAGGGATAGGAGAGAATATAAGAGATGTAACAGGAGATGTAATGGGTGTAGCCATAGTAGCAGGTGTGACCGGTAATGCAGTTGCCTGATTGCTTAAAGTAGTAGGTATAAACACTACAGGAGAGACCATAGTGCTAGATTAGATACTGAATTTGAAGCTAATTCTGAACTTGGTAAGTCCCCTTTACGAGGAGGGGTCTGAAAAGTATAGTCTTGTAAATTGTCATCTTCTATAGGTGGCTTCCTGGAAGTACTATAGACAACTTTTGAGAGCCCCCTTTAACCTGCTTCCACTTAAGTAAGGGGCTTTGGTCTTTGATTATATTCCCTCCTGTAGATTCTGTAGCAGTTGAGAGTAAAGTTGTAAGCAATGTAGCAGTTTCTTTAGTCTTCCCTTTCTTAGCTCTTCCTTTTCCTTTCCCCTTTCTTTTAGTGACAACAGATTTCTCTTTTCTTGTTTGGGCTTGGACATTCTCGTTTCGTCTGCCTATCCCTTCCTCCACTCCTTCCTCCATTCCATCATTTCCTTCGACAAGCTCCTCATACTCATTGTCGTTAGAGTTAAGTTCCTGTATTGCGTTAACCTCAGTATCCCCCATATCATTGTCGGTATTGGAACTTTTCACTTCTATAGTTGTATTTGATGGTGGCTCCAATATCTGTGCTTGTAGGTGCACATATGTAGGTTTAGGAGTTAGCAGAGTGGCTATGGGAGACGTATCGGTTTGTAAAGGTGCGTTGGTATCGGCTACGTCAGCGTCAGTATCACTATTCAGCTTTATTTCAGCGCCCCCATTAGAAGCCTCAAAAGCCCCAAGAGGTCCGGTTGTAGTTGTAGTTGTAGTACTCGGCGTAGATTGCACGGATTGTGCAGAAGCTACCTTGTTTAAATTGCTCTCCGCTGGTGAGTTATAGTCTGACTCTCACCCTGAAGGTACATCATTATTTAGTCCTTGTTATGTAGCCTTGTTACTAATGTTACCAGTCTTTTTGGTCTTATCATTAGCCTTATCTACAGAAATATCGTCCTCCTTTATTTTTGTTTTGGCTTTTAATTTGGACAAAGTCGTTTTCTCCTTTACATTCAAAGTAGTAGGGGGGAGGTTAAGCAGTGGTTTACCAGCTTGGAGCTCCTGTTGATTAAGGGAAGATGTACGTGCCACCACTGCAGGTGAAATGGGTCTGAGCGGCTGTGCTCTCCCTTCATCTATTCCTCTCCTCGATTCTTCTGATCCCTCCTTCAGGGAGTACCTTTCAGCAGGGCTTTATTCTGTCTTGTATTTTTTGGAGCCATGAGAGCCATAAGAGTATACCTTTGCGCTCGTTTGTCTTATCTAGCCTAGTCCTAGTTGTGTAGGCAGAATCACCTTAGCAATCACTTGTCAATCAGCCAGGACTAAGCCTCGCCGGCAGTTTTTTTGCGGGTGCAGGTGCTGTTGCTGGTGCTGGTGCCGGTGTTAGGTGCTGGGTGCTGGGTGCTAGGTAGGGCTGAGTGAAGCTAGAAGGAGCAGCGCAGCACTCCTTGAATCGATTGAATCGGTTGAGTCACCCGTCTCTTGTCCAGTAATCAATAGTAATCAATAGTCAGTAACCAGCAGCCAGTAGTAAGTAACCCCCCTGATAGTACGTTAACAGGTACGGGTACATACAGAGGTATATACAGAGGTACTTATCTTTTCATAAACTTTTTTCAGGGGAAGCTATTAAAGAGCATTGATTTAGAAGCTTAGGAGCTTTTGCAGTAGTTGTGCGGTAGGCTCAGTAGGAACTGTTCAAAGCACCCCCTAGCAGCAGCACTACTTCTCTACTCCTCACCTTCTTTTCTGCACCTCGCCTCTTTTCAGCTTGCAGTTTGTTTCGCCAAGTCTCGGTCTCAGTGCCCCAATTTTCGGCAGTTTTTGACAATCCACGGCAATCTTCGGCGCCTCAGCCTCGGCTTCTCAACTCTGTTCTCATGTTCTCCGTGCGCTGCGCCCCTGAAATCCACGACCACAGCCCGCAATCCTCGGTCCGCCCTGCCGTCTGCCCAGCCGGGCTCAGCTGAGTCTAGCAGTTGCAGGGGTTGGCTGTAGGTAGCGGTAAATGCCAAGCTGCACAGAACTAGCAGAACGCCAAGCAGAACGCAAAACAGACGCCCGGTAAGTAAACGATCCCGCTGGGTCTCTCGGGCTGAATCACTCGGTCTCAGCACCCGGCTACTTTCATTTTCTTTCGCGGTCAAACAATTAGGTTGGTGCGCTGTTAGTCACACAGGAGGGAGATCTCTGTGGGAGGACCTCACTGCAGCGGCTTCAATCCGCCATCTTGCTTTTTAGTCCTGATTGTTTTCCTGTGGAATTTTATTTACATTTCTCTGATCTTTAATTACCCAAACTTTTAACGCTTTTCCAATCATTCTACTCATCCGGTAAAGCAGTTGGCACTTTCCAGGATGCCACCATTTGTCTTATTCCGAAAGAGGGTCGTGACCCCAAATTTTGTAAAAATTATCGTTCAATATCTTTAGTGAATGTTGATTACAAATTATTTGCTAAATTAATTGCACTAGTTTAGATACCTTTATGCCTCATCTCATTGGTAAAGGGCAATGCAGATTTATTAAAGGACGACTCACCTCTGATAATTCTCGTCTCTTTCTTAATGTTTTAAATAAAGCTCCATCTCTTTCAACACCTCTTGCTGCTATTTCTGTTGACGCGGAAAAGGCTTTTGATAGAGTCGACTGGTCCTTTTGTTTGCCTCATTGCGTTGGCACGGTTTTGGTCCCAAATTCATATCCCTCATATCTTTGCTATACTCTGCGCCCAAAGCCTCAGTGCTCGTAAACGGTCAGCTTTCTTCTTCTTTTTACCTTCAGCGGGGTGTTCATCAAGGTTGTCCCTTATCCCCTCTTCTTTTTGTCCTAGCTCTTGAACCATTCCTGTCCTCCATCCGTAATAATGATTACATTTCTGGCTTTCCTTATGGTAATAATCAATTGAAACTTTCTGCATATGCAGATGATATTCTTTTGTTTATTTCAAATCCAGAAGTATCTGTTCCCTCTTTACTATCTGAATTTGACTCATTCTCTTTAGTCTCAGGATATAAGATTAACTCAGACAAAACTGAAATTCTTCTTTAACCAGGACGTGTCTCCCTCATCTTTTTTCTTCGACTGGCTTCGCTTGGAATAGTTCGAAGATTAAATATCTTGGCATTTGGTTCTCTAGCTCCATTTCTTCTTCAATTAAATTAAATATGTCCGCGGTTTTCTCCCGAATTGATCAATTGCTTTCCCCCTGGAATCCTCTTTTTCTTTCCTGGTGGGGCCGATTGGATTCCATTAAAATGATGATTGCTCCTATTTTAATTTATGTCCTTTCCATGTTACCTGTTCAAGTTCCTACTCTCTATTTCAAACGTATAGATTCCTCCATTTCGAAATTCCTTTGGAAGAACAAAAAACCTAGAATCTCTCTTGTAACACTTCGCAAACGTAAGCCTAATGGAAGAGTTAATTTTCCAGATTTCCGTCTTTACCATAAATCCTTTTCTCTACGTCAAGGATCACGTTGCCTTGCATCAGTGCCTTCCCCCTTTTCTCCTCTTTGGCTCCTTATTGAACAACCTTTACTATTTCCTTTTTCTTATGATGAAATAATACGATTTTCTTCCAAATCTCTTTATACTTCTTTCCCCTTATTTAAATATGCTTCCTCGATTTTAAAACCTTTGTTTCTCTCTATGGTCTGCCATCACTCATGAAGCATTTTTGAATTCCCCTATTTGGTTTACTTCACTTATCCTTTTAAATAATAGAACCATCTTTTGGTCTTCCTGGAGATTAAAAGGTATCATGTGGGTTAACCATCTTTTTGATGGTTTATTACCCAGCTCTTTTCCCCAATTTCAACTTATGTTCCACTGTCCGCGTTCTTTTTTACAGAAATGTACTACTCTTATGGCAATAATTCTAGATCGTTATTATTCTCTCCCTTCTTCCACTTCCGTTACACCTCAATCTTCTCTTCTTACACTTCTTTCTACTCTTCCTAAAGCATCTCTTATTTATAAATTGTTCTCCTCTCCTACCCCAGATGATGCCAAAACTAAATTAAAGCTTGCTTGGGAAGCGAATTTGAAATGCACTTGGTCTGTTGCTCTTTGGGATAAGCTCTGGTCCAGATCTTTCAAAACTTCTCGTTCTGCCTCTCTTACTCAATCCTTATTCTATCTCTAACATTGCCTTTACCTTTTCCCTACTTCTTTGTCCTGTTTCTTTCCTTCTTCTGACTCTAAATGCTGAACTTGTGGCACCTCAAACGCAGATCTTCTGCATCTGCTCTTTTTCTATCCTTCTGTCTCTGCTTTTTGGATAAAAGTCTGGTCATATCTTTCTCACATTTTTACGCTTTCTGTTCCATACTCCACTACTCTGGGTAATCTCTCAGATTCCTTAGATCTTCCTGTGCACCCACGTGGTCTTTTTGATCTTATGCTTGCTCTCGCATTCCAACACTTTCCTCCAATTGGAAATCCCTTACAAAAGTTTCTATACAGGGTTGGTGGAATATTTAATGTCACTTTCACAGACTGGATGTTGCATTTGTCTCTTCCTGCAAACCAATACGTAACACAGATCTTTACTGGTCACTTCAGAAAATTTTAAACCTCCGTGAAGGACTTTTACTCTCTCCTCTTTGCGACTTTGTTATTGTTTACAGGTTTCATATGTTTTATCATTGTTTTATTTACTGTATATTTTATATTGATGATGTGTACCATTTATTTAACTGCTGTATTTATCCCTATTATTATTATTTTATAATGCGATTGTTTCTTTCCTTTCCCCTTCCTTCCCCCTTTTTCCTGTATCTTTAAAATCCCCATAAAATGCTTTTGTTTTCCAGTTATTGACATTAGCATTGTTAATTTTCCATGTTATTCGTAAGCATCTTTATTGCTTCTGCTGATGTTTTTGTTTATCGATTATTTTTCTGTTCAATAAAGCTTTTCAAACATGAAACATTTTTTTTACTAGAGCAGTTGAGACTCGTGGTACTGATGGTTCCAGCTCCTTATATAGAAAAAAAGGAAGTGAATGGAAAGAAAAAGCAAGATGTTACATTTGACTAGCAGTAGATGTAACAAAGAGAGCGACAGCCATACTGTTTTCGGCAGAACAGAATATGTCACTTTCTGTTTGAAAGAAGAAGAAATTGGAGACACCAGAAAGAATGCAACGTTGTGCAAGCCCTAGTGACTTAGACGAATGTGGAATAGTCTCATAGTGAAGAGTTAGTGAAGAAAATATTCCCCCTGGCAGATCCGAGAGGGGAAACAGCCATTACAATGCGGGCTTTACATCCCGCTACCATTACGACGCAGCAATCACAACGCAAGTCGTTACAACGACTTGCGCTGGATGGCGCTATATACTAAGGAATAGCATGATTTACTATTCCAACACCTTCCCTTCTGTTAGGTGGGCTGGATTTGGAATAGTAAATTATACTATTCCTAAATCCAGTGCCTCCAGCGCAAGTCGTTGTAACGACTTGCGTTGTGATAGCTGCGTGGTAATGGTAGCGCAGTGTTAAATCCCACGTTGTAATGACATACATCCTCCAAGGGAGACCTCAATGGTCACGAGGGTCTGATTTTAAACAAGACCATGCCGCGCGTCATCTGAGTCCTCAGAGGATGTGCAGATGTAGAGATGCAGCACTGCAACAAGTGCAAACGAGAAATTGCTGACATGCTCTGGAGTGGATGCTCTTGGAGATTCGCCGTCCCATCTCTGGGCCAGCTGAATGCGGGGCACAGCATCCAGCAGACACAGCTTGCAGTCGGGACAGCCCTTTCAGTGCATATTTAGGAAACCTGGGTATACGCCCAAGGGTTCCACACTAATGCTGAAATAATTTAGCCCCTGCAGTGAAAAGTACATAGGAAAGTTTGTTTATTTTTAGTGGTAAAAAATCACACTTTTATTGTGTTGAGATCTGAAGCTTATTTAATGATAGGTCAAAGTTTAGGTTCACTCACAATCTTCTGAATTCTTTGAAAACTACCAGGTCATTGTGTAGTACTTTTGATGAGATGCTTTGCAGGCTTAGCCGGAGGCAGTTTCCAATAAGAAAGGTTTGTGTTTTTTTCAAAAATTATTATTATTTTTTAATTCAGAAAAACAGTAAATACAATTATTCCAAAGATTAACACATAGTAAAATTCATCAATTAATTATCGATATATGTGAATATTGCAACCATATTTTGCTTCCTTTTAATATATCCTGCTTATTTTACACCCAAGATGGAGGCAAGAGAAGGAAAAAAAACTACAAATGTAAACAAAGTAAAGAAAAGAAAATAGATAAATAAGAAAAGACATGCAATAAAGTGACATACGGACCATACAAATATTTCAAAAAGGAGATAAAGATTACCAGGAAGGAGAGAAGGAATACAAAAATATCCTTTTGTTAAACTTATTAAATCTATTTTCTTAATTCCCCTCTTGCTCCAACAGAGGCCCCATACTTGGCGGCCACTTTTTTTCGCTCTCCATCCTTTGCATTTATACAATGCCTTCTCCAAATTATACACATGGTGAAGCCAAGCATACCACTCCTGAAATGTCAGTGGATCTACATCCTTCCATTTTGATGGAATTATTTATTTATTTTTTTAAACTTTTTTTTATTGAAGTTTTTACCTGAGCATACAGGATATGCACATAACTTCAGTATAATGCAGTGATACACTTCAATACATTAACACAACACAATCATTAACCAACATAACAATAGGTAACTGTCATTGATCAGATGTCGTCACATATGTATTCTGCATTGCCGTACAATTTTTACAGATTTCACCAACACAGATGGTTCGGTGACTAGTTAAAGGTAGGACACAGTTAGAGTCATGTGGAGGCAGCAGCAGCCTGAGTTACCAAATATTCTTTCAGAGATGGACTTATCCGTGGACTTAGATGACGTCGGTAATTCCTCAGCATATAGTTCAAATTGTTCAAGACAATATACCATATCCCTTACCCAATCGTCAGCTTTCAGAGCGAGTTTACTCTCCCACGTGAAAAGTACCCTTCTTTTTGCGAGTAGAAGGGCTACTCTCACAAGTCGACCCACAATAGACTTAATATGGGGAACATATCCAAGAAGGCATTCCAGGGGCGCGCATTGCACCACCCGTCCTGTCATAGTGTGGTCTACTACTGCCTCCCAATACGTGAACACGAGGTGAAACTGCCATGCTAAGTGGAGGAAATCTGCACCGCCCTTGCCACACCATCTGCACTTGTCCGAGTCCCTAAGACCCATTTTATATAACTTGACGGGAGTATAGTACACTTGATGCAAGAACTTGAAATTAATAATTCACAAATTCCCGTTCGGGGTCAAGCGACCAGTCAAAGCACATATCTGTTCCCATTCCTTATCAGTGATCGGGGAAGTCAACAACTCATTCCATCGATCCAGACTTCTATATGCCCTGGTGGTTTTTTCCTCCAGAACCGCCTTATATAATTTAGTGACCAACTTATTCTTAGTTGGAGCAATTAGCAGCAGCTGTAGTGACTTGAGGGTTTCTGGTTCATTGGGGAAGCTAGTATAGTTTACTTTTATGGCCCCTCTCAGCCGATGGCAAGTGTATTTGAAGAGCGGGGAGGGGTTTTGAATATAAGTTAGATCGTCAGCTGTGATATACTGCCCCCCAGATATAGATCGCTCATGTGTGTGATTCCAGCCTCTTTTAAGGGAGTTATGGGTCCGCTTTCCTGTGTGACCGATAATGCCGCGTGGCCAGCTAGGGGCAGTGCAGGGGCATACAAAGGGAGCTTGTGCGCGTGCCTACCAATCGCCTACCAGGCTGCAATAGGGGCTTCAATTGTGTTAATCTCTTTCCTGGGCGTCTGCCTCTGAGTGTGTGAGGAGACTTTTGAGAGACACAGGGTGAGCATCTCCGTCTTCTACAGCAACATGTGGGGTACAATCATGAAAGCTAAAGCAATAATATGCATATTGGGCCTGTGCGCGCAGATAGTATATGTATAAATCCGGAGCGGTGAACCCCCACTCCTCAAAGGCCAGTGTTAGTGTATGCCAGCTAATCCTAGGTTGTTTGTTCCCCATACCAATATCAGCAACTGGGTTTGTATTGTTTTGAAAAAGTGCCTAGTCAACTAGTTCGGTATAGTGCAAAAAAGGTATAGAAATCTAGGAAGTATGACCATCTTAATTATCGCGATGCGATCCGCCAGAGACAGCAGCAGTTGGGACCAATCGTCCACCTGCTGTACCATGGTGCTGGAAGCCTGGCCATAATTCTCTTTTATTACAACATAAGGATCTCGGTGCACCCATACACCTAGGTATTTGACCGGGTCCTCAGACCAGACCATTGGGTACTCTACCTGGGGCGGGGACGTAGCTAGGGTCAATGGAATGATCACAGAATTTTCCCAATTTATTAGAAGTCCAGATAGAAGCCCAAATTTAATATATTCTCGAACAATCTGGGATAAATAAAGTTGGTGGTCCCTTATAAAGAGGACCATATCGTCCGCGTACATAGAGATCCCAAACGGCCTATGATTAAAATTCAGGGCAGCAGCCCTATGACATTACTGGATCTTGCACGCCAGGGGTTCCAGAACAAGGGCGAACAAAAGAAGGGATAAAGGACAGCCTTGTCTGGTTCCACATCCTATGTTTTTTTTTTTTTGGGAACCTTTATTATTACTTCAAGCAAATACAAATATGGGCCTACAACCATCCTGGCCGGCCGCTAGCCAAGTCATAAGTACAGCAAATCAATGTAGAAAAACATAGCAGCCCAAGAACCGGGGTCCAACAAACGTCCAGGATATGACACGTATTCAGGCGTAATGGCCGATATTCAGGATTCATGAAGGTTCATTTTATAATAAAGAAAAACTAAGGATCAGTGCCGTATAGTCATACATGGTCCTACAATAACAAGCCTAAATCCGGGAATCCGCAAATAATGCATACACAGTTTAAGTATTGGGGGTAAGGTATAAGAGTCAGGACAAATGTGACCACAAACCTGTTCCATAGCAAGCTGCACCCCACCCATCAAAACGAAACATATTGCAGGAAACATGAAAAACGACGACACCAATAAGGAAGAAAGACAAAAGGACCATAGAAACAAATAAGGGACAAAGTAATACCCCCATCCCCCTACCCCCCACCCTGCACACCTGCAGAAGGCCACGGCCTACCCCCCCCCCCCCCCCAGCAGCGTGCCTGTCGCCCTAAATGAGAGACCCGAAATATAGTAAAGGAGGAGAAAGAAGAGAAGAAAGAAAGAAAAAGTGGAGATGGGTCCTCGATCTTGCCACTCAGCCCCACCCCCCCGACCCCGCACCCGGTAAACATCCTAAAAGCATAATCAGAATAGCCATGGAAAACATAAAGCACCATCAATAAACTCCCCGCCGAATGTCCCCCAAATCACCACCAGCCATCAATAAGTCCACCGGATCATAGGCAGTATCACCCTTGGCCTTTCCTATCAATAGCACCAACATACATCCATTTCTTAATCAGAAGACAAAGCTGCGTGTAGGATCCAGGTGATCCGGGCGGACCGGGCCGCATTATTACTCCATGGGACTTCAGCAACCAAAACCCAGCCGAATGTGTATGGCGGAGATCCATCTTAGTCAGTATCGACACCGAAAATATCCTCAAGTCCGAACACAGTCTCACCATCCAAGGAGAAAGAGTCACACCATACGGCAAGCACTGAGATGTCACCGGGGCAGCCCAAGACATAGACCGGCTTTGTTTCCCCGGCCGCTGATCAGGTATACGCCCCAACGAGTCACTCATGTGTACTACAGAGCTGTCCAAGGCGATCTCTTGAGCCGGGTCTTCCAGCGTCTCCGCGAACATAGGCGTAGCAGGAGCACTCTTCACTGACACAGGGGCAGGCACGTCGGCGTTTCCTTGAGATCGAGATGTATCCGTGTGGAATGGCGGGACAACAATGGCGGCCATCCTTCTTACCAGATCTTGGGCGCCATGGATCAGGGCCGCATGCAGGGTCGCTAGAGCAGCCAATATATCTTGGGACGTGGGCTCATTCTCGTGCCGCCAGACCCCTGAACACTCCCGCACAGCGGCTTTTCCATTCAGATGTAAGCTGCGTAGGAGGGTGACAGCCGCCATCTTAGCTGATCCGGCCTCGTCCTTCTTCACCTCACCCCGGGACCAGGCCCCACACCCGGGCTCAACAGGATGTACAGTGCGGACCCAGAAAGTCTAGGCAGGCCATCCGGCGAAGAACCACCAAAGGGCTAAACAAATCGCTGCCGCTCCTCGGGAGCCGCCCGCCGATTCCGGGGGAAGTCTTTTGTTATGCCCGGACACAAAACTGAAAAGGGGTCTGTGGAGTGGGGGTTGGGGCGGGCCGGAATAACAAGCGTGGAGGCCGGATGAAGTGCGCTATGATTAGCGAGAATTTTATTGAGTGTACAGAAACCAGGTCTTTGGAGTACAGGTATCAGGGTTGGAGTCCAGATAAGAGATGCAGGTGGGCCGTTGCGGTGAGGATCCGGCGAGGGGGTCGTCGGTAGGATGTCCGCTGCTGGGCTGAGGTCGTCTTTCCGTGGTGTAGGTAACGGTGTGCCCCTCGGAGGTATAAGAGACAAATACAGGGCGATTAGTCCTGAGGACAACGGACCTCGGAATACTGTCACCTGCACCGGGGAGTGAGAGGATTTGAAGTGAGCGTGAGGGAGGTACGGTAGGGTAGGTGGAGAAGGGAAGCAGAAGACGGGTAGCGGGCAGAGTGTGGCTTGAGGGGGGGGGGTTGGTGTACAGTTCTATACAGTGCCGGGTGTGCGTTTACTATTACAGTGAGTGCTGCTCGTGAGTCTATATACAATATTTACACTAACTACAAGGGGAAACACGGAGAAAGGTGACAAGGTACTCACGTGCCCCGCCGTAACTCTATTCCGAGTTACGGCCGCTCTCCAGCCACCTCCTGAGGACGCCACCAATCCTCGCACCAAACGTCTTCCTCCTCTTCCTTCTCTCGGCTCTTCCTTTCTCCTCCGCTCTCCGCTGCTGGTTCTTGGTGTGTTGCTAACTCCTGCCACAAGTCCACTGCTGGGAACGCCGCATCCTCTGGCTTGTCGGCTTTTCTACCATCTGGTCGGGAACCTGGAGAAGGACTTCCGGGGTCAGGTGGGGTCGCTTCCGGTCCTTCGGGATTTGCCACACTTCCGGGTTCACGAAAGGTCGCTTCCGGTCCGCTGCGCACCGCTGTTGCTGTCGGCGCCTGTAGGGAGACAGAGAGAGGAGTAGCCTGGGTTGGCTGAGTTGCGGTATGTGTGGTTCCGAAGGTATGGGAGTCCACACTGGTTCACCGCGCCATAGAGGTAAGGGTCGCCCCTTCACAGGGGCCACATTTGACGTGCCCTCCTCGATCCTGCACTGCCACACATCCCCACGAGGCACTCCGCTAGATGGACTGAGTCGTCGCCGCAGCCATCGGCCCAGCAAACCTCGGCGCCCATCGGCCGACTCCGCACCTCCACCAATGGCCGCTGTTGTGACAGTCGCGGCCGGCTGCTCCTCTCACTCGACACCCCGGTCCCAGCTCCGTGAAGGCCGCAGAACAGTCGGGGACATTTCTTCGGGTCTGCCGCACGTAGAAGCCCCAGAAGCAAACGGTAAGTGAGGGTTTTCCTTTGCCTACTGAAATATGCCGTTACGGCTCAGGATAAGTGCCAGGATGTATGTGTGGGGCGAGAGGGCTCCGGGAGTCGAGCGTCTATGCGGCCATTTCGGTCGCCAGCTTGGCTCCTCCCCCCACATTCTATGTTAAAAGGTTCTGACGTGAGCCCGCTCACTCGGACTCGCCCCGAAGCACCTGTGTAAAGAACCTGTATCCAGCGTGTTAGGATAGGGGCGAAACCCATCCTGTGCAGTATATGCATCATATATTTCTACGCTTTGGAATCGAATGCTTTTGCAGCATCCAACATAACCGCAGCTGCGGATAAGTTGGGGTTAACGACATTGAACATGGCAAATATAGTGTGCAAATTGTGGGAAGTTGAACGTTCTGGAATGAACCCAGACTGATCCGGAAGCACCAGTAGTGGCATTTCGGTTGTATTTTCGTGCCCATAATTTTAGCTTGGATTTTTTTTTTAATTAAATTTTAAAACCTTTATTTGAAAGAGCACACAGCTATTCAGCCTAACATCCCGGAGGCAAGGCAGCATGGTGAATCAGGAGCGCAAAGGTGCAAAAGCATTCGCAACAGAACAGTGGAGGTTGTTTTTTATATTTTATATAAGAAAGAACAAAAAACAAAGAAAATAGAAACGGCGCGAAAGAGTGGCAATGGAGTAGAGAAATCTGTCAAGGTATTGGTAGCGGGCAGGGGAGCGCAAGCATTTAGTCACTAATACAGGAGAGTGAAGCAGGATAGTAGAAGGGAGGAGGAAAAACAGGATCAAACAGTTCAACGTGTCTCAGTTGGTGTCACAGGCTACGGTGACATATGTTCATCTAGAGAAACAGGCTCAGGCGGCAGGCATACATCACCCCGGTAAGCATTCCAGGCTCCCCACACTTTAGTCAATTTCTGGGGCCTACCCCTGGCAACATAGACCGTCTTTTCCCGGAACATACACCAATCCATGTTGGCTTTCCACTGTACCACAAGGGGAGCTGTGGCAGCACCCCACTTTTGCGCGATGTCCCGCTTGGCCACCATGTTACCCAGGGTCACCCACTGGGTCTGCGCCGTGTTGTGATCAGATGGTTCCCAGATATTGAGGAGACATCTCCGAGCTTCTGCATTCGCCACCACCCCTGTCACCTCACTCATAATCCGGTGCACCCTTCTCCAGTAGGAGGCTATGACGGGGCATTCCCATAGAATGTGCACGAAGGTAGCAAGGGCACCACAGCCTCGACGACAAAGTCCGTCGGGCGAGTATCCCATACGCACAAGCCGGGGGCCAGTCACATACACTCTGTGCAGGATCTTGAATTGCACCAGCCGAAGACGAGATGAGATGGCAACCTCTTTAGGGGAGGACACTGCGCTCTGCCAATCCTCATCGTCGATCTCTAGGCCATCTCCCACCCACTGATCACGCACTCCAAGGAGAAGGTCGGTGCGGACATTGATTAGTTTTTTATATGACAATGAGATAGCACTATCGGGCATATGGCCATCCAACACCCTATCTTCCAAGGGGGAGCTCTCTGGAATCGCCCCCTCCGTCGGTTTGGCAGAGAGCAGCGCGTGCCGCAGCTGGGCGTAGCGGAAGGACTCCGTGCCGCCCAACTGGTATTCAGCCTGCAACTGAAGAAAGGTCTTGATTTCGCCCTTAGAGATCATATCGTCCACCCTGGAGATGCCTATGAGGTCCCATTTATCGAAGCCCTTGGTGTGCCACAACCTGCCCAAAATATCAGAGTCATACAGAGGGGTGAATCTGGTCAGCCTGCCCTGCCAGCCCTGCGCCTTGGTGATCGCCCGCCAGATGTGGACCGCTGTCTTCGTGGGTCCCGACAGCCGCATATCCAAAGACCTCGAGTATAGGGCCCGGTAGTAATTACCACCGCCCAGGAGCCATCTATCCATGGCTGTTCACCGGACCGTAGAGACCATGGTTAATAGCCGCCAGTTGGGAGGCCCAGTAATACCTACGCATGTCCGGCAGTGCTATGCCCCCGTCGTACCACGGAAGCGTGAACTTTGTGACAGCGACGCGGGGGCGACCGTCCCAGAGCAAGGCACGTTGAAGGCTCTCAATCTCCCTAAAGTAGCGGGCCGGAACCGGATCTTGGGTGTTCTGCAAAGCATAAAGGAACCTGGGCAAAGACATCATCTTAAATAATGCCGCACGGCCAAGCAGGGAGAGCGGAAGCTTGCGCCAACTCTCCACATCGCGCCGGAAACGCTGGAGAGGAGGGAGCAAGTTGTGGTCATATCGTGCCTTCGAACTCCCGGAGATGTAAATCCCTAAGTACTTGAAACCCTGTCCGGCCATCTGGATGTTGCAGCCTCTGGGGAGGCGCGGCGTGTCCCCTTTTAGTACGTACAGGGAGGACTTGGCCCAGTTGATAACTAGGCCAGAGTACCGTCCAAAAAGTCTGAGTACGTCGCATGCCACGATGAGTGACTTGCAGGGGGAGGTTAAGTAGAGCAGAATATCGTCGGCGTAGAGGGAAACCCTGTCCTCGAAGCCAGGGGCCCAGGCTATGCCATGCAGATCAGGGTGCGTGCGCAACATGGCCGCGAGCGGCTCAAGAGCAAGGGCAAACAAGAGAGGCGACAAGGGGCAACCCTGTCTGGTTCCTCTGTGAAGGGCAAAAGGCGCCGATAGACAGCCATTGACAGTAACATTAGCCAGTGGACTAGCGTAGGGAAGTTTCACCCAACCCACAAACACCGGGCCAAAACCGAGCTTTGTCAACACTGCCCAGAAGTAATTCCACTCAAGAGAGTCGAAGGCCATTGTGGCGTCAAGAGAAGCGAGGACTGCCGGTTCCTCAAGGGTATGGGCCCTAGCCATGGCGCCGTGGAGTCGACGCAAGTTGAGGGCAGTGTTGCGGTGAGGAATAAAGCCCGACTGGTCCGGATGCACTAAATCGCCAATAACTCCAATCAGTCGATTAGCCAGTAGCTTGGCAAGGATCTTAGGCTTGACATTCAGGAGAGAGATGGGACGATAAGAATGACACAAGTCTCTCGGCTTCCCTTCCTTATGGATGACCACAATGGTGGCCAACCTCTGGTCAAGGGGAAGAAGGCCGACATCTCGCGCTTCCGAAAACATAGTACGCAAGTGCGGGGAAACCACTTCTGGCCGAAAATTATACAACTCAACCGGGATGCCGTTGGGACCAGGTGCCTTACCCGACCGCAACGAACGGATCGCAAGAGCGATCTCGTCGGCAGATATGTCTCTATCCAAATCGTCACGGTCTTCTTCAGAGAGACAGGGAAGGCCAACGGCCGAGAGAAACGCCGTCGAGTCAACCTCGGAACGATCCGAAGTAGAGGTGTAGACACCCCGAAAGTAATCAGCAAAAGACTCGGCAATGGCACTGGGGTCAGAGACAGCAACCCCGTCGTCGCCCATAATCTCGGGCACGACGTGGCTGGCCATCTCCCTCCTGTCCAACCAGGCCAGCAACTTCCCAGCCTTGTCACCAACGTCATAGATACGACCTTGCTGTTCCTTAGCCAAGGCCAGGGCCGCATTTGTGGCAAGATCATGGTATTCAGACTGTTTGAGGGAAAGGGCATGTAGAAGAGCGGGGTCGGGTTCGGGTCCCAACTGGGAGTCAAGGCTCATAACCTCCTCCTCGATGCGTACCAAGTCGGCATCTCTGACTCTATGGGCCTCCGCTATTAGAGCAAAAGCCTCGCCCCTCAAAACAGTCTTAAATGCCTCCCACAGGGTCGCGGCCGAGCCAACCGAGCCCTCATTTTCAGAAAAGTAAAAGTCGATGGCCTTGGCTAGGAGAGTGCGAGTTTTAGGATTGTGGAAATACCACGGGTTAACCGCCACCGGTCGGTCCGACAGGACGATTTCAAAATCAAATGAAACCCATAACGGGGAATGGTCGGAAATGCCCCGCGCCAGAAATCGGGCCTCAGACACGGCAGGCGCGTGTGCTGCTAAGGTGAGAACATAGTCTATACGAGAAAGACTGCCATGTGCACCGGAAAGGAAGGAGAAATGGCAGAGCGTAGGGTGTAACAGCCGCCAGCTATCCACTAAGCCCATGGACTCGAGGAAGGATGGCAACCACAATTGGGAACTCCGGAGGTCTCTAGGCGGATGTCGGTCCGAGGAGCCAGAACAAACTGAGTTGAAATCACCCCCTACAACCAACAAACCAGCAGGCAAAGTTAAAATGGCGCCACCAAGGTCTTGGAAAGTACTAGACTGTAGGCCTGGGGGAACGTAAACCGAAAGTAACGTCAGGGCACGCCCTTCCCATCTCCCCGCCACTGCGGCGTAACGCCCTCTCTCATCAATCATGGTGACGACTATCTCAAGCGGAAGGGACGTACGTACAAGGACACCCGCCCCCCGAGAGCCCGAAGAGAACCCCGAGTGGGCCACCATCTTACACCCCTTACGATTGAGTGCTTTGCACGTGTTCCCAACCAAGTGCGTCTCCTGCAGAAGGACAACATCAGGCATGTGGCGTTTAAGCAGTTGAATCACCACCCCTCTCTTGATACGGTCACCCAGCCCATTAACATTCCAACTGAGTATTCGTAATTTCCTACCCCCCATCATCGTGCCGCCCGCCCCCCCCCAACCCCAACAACCCTCAACAGCAAGTAAAACTCAGCAGTGTACACGACCCATTGCCTAAGAAAAGGAGGAAAGAAAGAACAAACAAACGAATAAACTTGCCAAATCCCACCCCCCACCCTGCACCCCTGCATCAGACTAAAAAGCCCCCCCAACCAGCAGTGTGCCTGTCGCCCCATTAACTAGTCTACGAGAAGCCCCCAGAGGAGTAAGGAATCCCCACGAACACCTCCCGCCACCCTCCTTGTAAACGACAGGAGAATTGGCAAAGTCAACGCAATAACAGTATCGACAGTCACATATAGCAGGGCCACCAACCGCCAAAGTCCTTGCAGCAGAGCCAAGTCTCATTGATCAGAACCTCCCGTCGCGCCTCCAGTGTGTTCGCCGTGGTCATCCCGGCGTTGCGGCAGAGTATCTAGCCAGTCGCTCACATTTTCCGGGACGTCAAAGAACAGGGCATGACCATCATGTTCAATCCGAAGCTTGGCAGGGAACAACATCGAGTACTTAAAGCCCATGTCCCTCAGTCGCCGTTTCACTCCCGCATAGCTCTGACGCTGTCTCTGAACAGCCCTGGTGAAATCAGGATAGAAATGTACTTCGGAATTCTGGAACTTAAGCGGTCCATGTCTTCTGGACGCCTGTAGGATCGCGTCCCGGTCTCGAAAATTGAGGAGCCGTGCAATGATGGGTCTAGGCGCCATGCCCGACTTCGGCGGGCCGCCCGGAACCCGGTGAGCGCGCTCCACTGAGAAGAAATTACTCAAGCCAGAAGGCGCTAGGTGTGTCTGTACCAGTTCCTCCACAAAGAGGTCCACCGCCGCTTCCTCTGAGCCTTCCAGAACACCAATGATTCGGACATTCTGCCGCCTGGCACGTCCCTCAAAATCCTCCAGCCTCCTGGAGAAATGATCAGTAGTCAACCGCAAAGTCCGGACCTCAGTCTGCAGGTCCGAGACATCGGTGGTTAGGCTAGAGGTTTTGATATCCAACGACTTCACACGGTCATTAGTCTTACCCAGGTCGGCCCTGATAAGGGTGAGATCAACTGCCAGAGTGTCCACCTTGTGAGTCAAGACCTCATGCTGTTTCTGCAGTTCGGACCGCATGCCCGCGATGGCCCCCATAATGTCGCTGAGGGTAGGCTCGGACCCATCGGGCGAGCCCGCCGAAGGAAGGTCTTTAGTTGAGGCCACCGCAGCAGGTGGTGTCCGCGGCTGAACATACCGCTCAATCCTGTTCAGTTGCGTTTGGGTCTTGCCGCGAACGCCTTTGTTCGACGTCTTGTCGGGGTCCCCTCTGCCCGGCATGATGGGTCCGATGAGAACAAAGGGGCACACCGCCTAAGCCAGAGCCAAGCGAACCAAGAAGAGGGGTTGAAGCCAGATATTCAGGCCAGGCCGATGATAGTGAGCACCTCAGTCACAGGCACTTCGTCAGTAGGGACCTCCAGCAGCCACTACGCATTCCAGTCATGCGGAGTGACGGAGATCGGGGAGACAATGGCGCATCCCTGGCACGGAGTTCCACTCGACGTAGCTCAGCGTAGGAAACACCGATTTGGAAGCGGAAAGTGGCTCCCGCTTCAGTGACCCGTCAACAAGTAGAATCCACCAACGTGGATCAGGATTTCGAACAGGATATTTGCGGAGGATCGGAGGGTCCGCGGAGCTCCGAGCTTACGCGCCCATCTTGGTTGCCCGCGAAGCTCCTCCCCCCTAGCTTGGATTTTTGCATCCACATTTATTTATGAAAGCGGGTGATAGGAATCGCACCGTGTGGGTGCATTATCCCTCTTGAGGAGAGTAATGATTAAAGCCTGGTGCAAGGAAGGAGGGAGAATCCCAGTGTCGTTGGCCTCCTCATACATCTCCAATAAGTGTGGTATAAGGAGATCCGCGTAAGCCTTGTAGAACACCGCCGTCAGGCCATGAGGCCCGGAAGCCTTACTATTAGGAAGAGATAAAATAACCTCTCTGACATCTGTCTCATCTATGGGCTGGCTTAAGTATTCTCTATGAGCGTCGGAGAGCCACACGCAGGCCGTGTCAGCTAAGTATTCGTCCATTGCTGCCTCATCCATCCCGCTGCGTGTAGTATACATCTCTGAATACAATTGTTGGAATTGACCCACTATAGCCTGTGGAGTGAAGTGTTCAGACCCATGAGTGTCAATGATGTGGTCAATTGGGGGGTTGTCAGTTCTGGAATGGAGTTTTTCATCTAGATGTTTTCCCGGCCTCCCCCCACTCCGTATGCAGTTTATTTATATATCTCGCCTCCGATGCAGTAAGTGTGTTATATTCCCCAACCAGATCGTAAATTCGTGCCAGTGTATCTGAAGCCGGAAATTGCGTATATTGTTTTCAAGAGCCTCCAGATCCCGTTCTGTTTTTGATAGCTGGCCCCTTTTATCTTTTAGAATCCCAGCTGAAGTTCCTATGCATACCCCCCGTATTGTCGCCTTAAATGCCTCCCATAGGATAGCCTGACTATCTACGGACCCAACGTTTAGATCAAAATATTGTACAATAGCTGTTCTGATAGTATCGCTGTATATCGGATCAAGCAGTGCATCTGCCCTGAATCTCCACGTGAAGGGGCGGCAAGGATTAGCGGGAATACAGATGTCGAGTACAACGGGGTTATGATCGGATAATGTGCGCGGGAGTGTATGAACTTGTTCTAACCATCTATTCACTTTGTTGTTCAAGAGCCAGTAATCTAGGCGTGACCAGCTGTTAAATGCAGGAGTTATGTGTGTGCCCTCTAGTACCCCCTCATTACGCAGCTGCCACACATCCAGCAATCCCATTTCTAACATGGCATCTCTGATGTACTGTTCAACCTTGAGTGTGCTTGCGACTGCTGGGTTGGACTTGTCCACTTTGGGATTCAGGTGGGTATTTAGATCCCCCTCCCCAGAGAACCTCTGAGACGGGCCATGTGCGCAGCACATTAAACATTTGTAAGAAAGGCGTTGTATCGTCCACCACAGGGCCATACATATTTACTACCGTCACTAGTACCATCCCCAGACTGCCTTGCACGATAGCCCAGCGGCCCTCAGTGTCTGTACAAGTGTGTATAGGCTGAAATGACACACCCTTTTTAATCAAAATAAGAAAACCCCTGGAATAGGTGGAGTATGATGAGGCTAATCGAACAGACGCCCAACGGCACGCAACATTGGTCTCAGCTTGTTTACTCAAATAGGTCTCCTGCAAGAGGGCAATCTTCACAGCTTGTCTATCCAACTGTGCCAACACCTGCCTGACCTTCTTGGATGTGTTCAGTCCATGAATATTCCAAGGTATGCACTAGTAGCTCGCACCCAGTATCTATACATAGAATCTCACCTATTTTCAATATTTTGCATTGTTCATAACGCACATACACAGCGACATACATCTTACAGAAAATTGTATCTTCGATCACAGTACCTTTAACATAATAAAATACAAAATCTACCCCTCTTCCTCCCCCCACCCACTTTAGCAGCCCCAATTTGCCAAAGACGGAGCCCATCAATATAACCGTACCCAACAAATACAAACAGAGGTCATGTATAAAGCGGGGAATACCCATAGGGGGACGTAGCAGCAAAATCCACTCCCCGATCTAGAAGGGAGGGTGCCGCCTACGATCTATCTCAACCCACTACTTTCATCCATCTCGTCAGTCCTGTGACAATAGGCCTTGTGCGGTATACTGATCTCAGAGTCTTATAATTACATCAATATACACCGTCCACTTCTAACTACATAATAGGGAGAATTTCGATCCAGCAAGTGACAAAACTGGCAGCGCCCAGCTAAACGGCCATTGTATACGGTAAAACATGGCTACAATAGAGCATAGTGAGTCTGGAGGTACAGCCCCCCGAATATGCAGGGCTTGCCCATCCCCAAGCTCACGCCATAGTCAGTTCCAACATATAGTTTAACTTCTAGCACCCCTTGGCACACTTAAGTACAGGTATGATGAGCATATTGACTGAGCTCCGAGCTCCTTACTACTCTGTCGTCAACATCCGAAGTGTGAGTCGGCGGGCTCCTCTGCTGGGGAAAAGACCTGGTGTGTTCCATTGCCTGTTTGGGATTTGTGAATATCTTGGCAGCGTCCGGCTCCCCAATACGCAGCCGCGTAGGGTAGAGCATGGCATGTGGAATTTGTTCTTTCATTGGCAGTTTTTTCACACCCTGGAACTCCTTCCTCACCGCCTGTACTGTGGCCGTAAAGTCTGAGTAGAACGTGAGCACGTTGCCTTTATAGTTTATTGTTCCCTGTTGGGGAGTGACGCGCAGAACAGTGTCGCGATCCCTAAAATGTAGCCATCTGGCAATGATGGGTCTTAAAGGGGCACCAGGGGTGGACGTGATGTAAGGGATCTGTGCGCCCGCTCCACTGCCGATAGGTTGTCCGCTCCGCAAATGTCTCGCAGGAGAGTCTCTACATAGTCCTCGAGACGTCCAACATTGGTGGACTCCGGAAGGCCCAAAATGTGCAAGTTATTGTGCCACGAGCACGCTTCAATGTCCTCATTTTTCACCTGGATAACAGCTAGGAGTTTAGTGATATCAGATGTCTTCGTGGCGACTTGCTGTAGGCCATCTTTAGCATCGGATATACGCTTTTCCGCCTCCCCCAGCCGCGCTGCTTGTTTGTCCAGTTTGGAGGCTTAATGGTCCATCCTGCCATTGGGAGCCTCAATCTTCCCATCAATGGCTTGCAGGCTGGCCTGGATGGCCGCTAGTGATTTCTCAAGTGCTGAGGGATACTGTGCCGTCGATTCCAGCTCCGAGTCTAAGGCTGCATTTTGAGATGTCTTGCCGCCTTTACGCAGTTCAAACGTGAGCCGCAGCAGATTTTTCTCAGGTTTGCCCATTGTAGCTGCTGCAGCCAACACCAAAACAGTCCAAGGCCTGGTTACTTGCAAAGGGGTGTCGCTCTCTGCCAGATCCTGCCCTGAGAGTATAAAAGCCAATGGCGCCACACTTTGAACTATAGCGCCAGTGCCTATCTTTACAGAGAATCACTGTGCTCCTTATTCAGCTGGCACCGTCAGCAGGCATAGATAGCGTTTTACTCTGTATCACCTTGCCGCTGGAGGCCATGAAGCGCTGTGCCAATTTTACCAACAAAGTTGCTATGCCTAAGATCTCCAGTATGTATTTTCCAGCTCAAGCAGTGGGATGCCTAGGCGGGGAGTTCACAATGTGGGGGAAACAGGTCATCAGCAAACCTCAGCACACTTGGTATTCACTCAATTTCACCACCGAGTGAGCATAGCAATGCCTGCCTCCTCCTCCTCGCAGCATGCTATTTCCGATGTGCCACTCGCAGCTTCAAATCGCCCCAACGTGTCCCAGACCAGGCACCCTCACGCTACCAGAGTGATGGCATCAAGTTAGGGGAGTCACCTTGGAGACCACGAGCAGCACTCAACCATATGCGCAAGGGAGTCTCTTTTTTTCTCCAAATTTGTTTTTATTGGTTTTACAGAACAATGAGCGAAACATCGTGAGGCAGTTAAAGGACCTATATTCACGCGATACAGTATGACATGTTGACAATCGTCATAGGCTAGAATACGACAGCAGTGGCAAGCATCTATAAGTGTCTCTGGATGGCAACACATAATGAACCAGTATCAAAAATCTCAAACAATATGCCAATATGGTACTTTCTAAGCCTTCTTGTTTACAGCATAAGCTTAGCGAGACAGTTAGCAATTCGGTAAAACTATCAGAATACAATGCAGTGAAAAATATCTGAACAAAACACAGTTACCCAACCTCTCTCCCCCCTCGCATGCTCGGTCTTCAATATCTCACAACATCATTCTTATATCAACCATATCGAAACGTGTGTGAATCCCGGTTCCAAGTCTGTCGTAGGTGAACTGCACAGTGCTGTTAAGTTACCCAGCCTAGTACATGGACAATATGGGGTGCCCAGGCGTCCTGCAACTTCAGATCAGACCCACATATGTTAAGCTCAATATATCCTAATAGGACAAAATGTATATTGCAGCGTAGTCTTCTATCATTGTGTATCAGCTCAGCGAGATTGGTGTTCTCTGTAAGCCTCTACACTCCTCCCTTTTCAGTTCCGCCCCCTCCGCTTTACCCCATCGCAGCATTTCTGCGTGCCATTCCTGTAAGGACAGGGCTCTAGTGACCTTCCATTGTGTGGTTATGGCTCTCTTGGCTAAAAGGAGCGCAAGGTTAGCAAATCGTGAGTTAGAGCTGCCCTTCTTGTCGCGGGACCCAGACCTAGTATGCAGTATCCCAATGTGTTGTTTCTGACGCACCGGAACCACCGCCGTCAATATTGTGCACACCGTCACCCAGTAATGTCCCAGTCTAGGGAAAGCCTAAACCATGTCCATCAACCCCGCGCTAGGCGTGTGGCAGCGCGGGCATTCATCAGTCACCCCTGGGAACATAGCGCTCAATCTGCTTGGGGTTAAGTATGCCCTGTGTAGTAACATCAATTTGATAAATTTAAATTTGGGATTACAAGAGACCTTTTTGGGGGACCCAAATATAGTTAGTATCCCATTCCTTGTCAGTGAAGACACGGCCCACGTCCCCTTCCCACTTGTCGCGTAGCGGCCGCAATGAGATCGCCCTCTCTGCTCTAATTTCGTGGGTTAGCCATTTTGTCAGTCGAGCCCTATTGCCCATTAGGCATTACATGGTAAGCAGTGTATTCGTGGATGGTTCTGTATCTTACGGCGACCATGTGATGCGTATATATCTGGAAATATGTGCGTGTAAAAGGAACAACGTATCGGGGGCTCCATGTATGCGTACAAACGTCTCGTGTGACATTAGTACTCCCTCTGTAAAAAAGTCTCCTACTGTTTTAATGCCCACCCCAGTCCATATCCTAAGGGCACGGTTAGAGGTTAGTCCTGAACGCTTGGGGATTCCCAGCAGAGGAATGGTGGGAGCATATGGTGTCATCTGTCCAGTGTACCACACGGCACTCCGCCAGTAAGCAATAGCTAATTTCAATAAATGGGGTGTTGACGTCAGCAGGTGGCTTGTGGTAGTAAGAGTCTGTGGATGGTCCCCTTATCCCTATCTCGTAGTGTCATATCCAGCTTGTGTAGATTGTGTCCTGCAAGCCAGTACGCTAGCCACTGCAACTGGTTAGCATAACAATACGCACGCAAATCAGGCACTCCCATCCCTCCTTACTTTGCATTAAGTTGCAATTTCACCAGACTAACAGGTCTACGCCCTGTACCCCATATTAGCTCCATCACTAGAGAGTTCAATACTTTAAAGGATCTCATGGGGACAAGTAGCTGTAGGTTGGTGAAGAAGTAAAGGAGCGGCGGCAGTAGCACCATTTTCGTGATGGCCACTCTACCTGCCACTGATAGGGGCAGTGAGACCCAGAACTGGACTTGAGATTTGAGAGATGTAATCGCACGCCCTAGATTGCCATCTGGCAGGTCCGAAGTATTGCGATAAATTTGTATACCGAGGTATTTAAAGGTATCAGGCGCTATTTGGAAGGCTATTTGGAAGGCCCAAGGGCTCCTCTAAGTATTGTCAAAGAAATATGCGTATGACTTGGCAGCATTTATGGCCAGGCCAGAAAGCCCTTGGAATGACTAAAAAATGGAGGGCATTGGATGTGGATCAGCGCCCATATCCTTACCGTACAGTATGAGGTCATCCGCATATGCCGAGACAGTGTGGGACGTGCTACCCCTCATTATACCCCGACAGACTGCAAAAGTACAGAGTCTGTGTAGAAGTGGTTCCAACGCCAGGATAAGGAACAGCGGTGACAAGAGGCAGCCCTGCCTTGTCCCTTTGAGCCACTATGTATTGTCCTGAGATGTGTCGACCCGTGCGCGCTCGAGCCGTAGGGTTTGTGTATAATAAGCGCACCCATGCTATGTATTCTACAGGTATTCCAAAGCGTGCAGGAGCATAGAACATATAATCCCAACGTAAGGAGTCAAACACCTGCCTCAGGTCCAGGGATCTGCAGCCTTCCATATTTCCCATGGTGCGCATGCCTAACATAACTTGGTGAAGCCGTCTGATGTTGAGTGCTGTGCTCCAACCAGGTACAAATCCACATTGATCGGGGTGTATGGGCACAGGAATAAACTGGTTAAGGCGAGTGGCCAACAACTTACTCAAGATTTTATAGTCCGTGTTGAGGAGTGATAATGGTCTATAGCTCGGAATAAGCAAAGCATCCCTCCCTGGCTTTAATAGCGAAACCACCAGTGCTTGTAATGTAGTAGCGGGTAGCCCGCCTCCCTCCAAGGAGTTGTGATAAAGACATTGCAAATGAGGATTAGAAAATCATCGCACATTGCGTAAAAATCTGCAGGCAGGCTATCATTCCCCGGAGTCTTATTATGCGGTAAGGCCTTAATCGCCTGTCGTATTTCTGCCCCCGTTATTGGTCGTAGTAGGTCATCACGTTGGTGTTGTGTAAGTTGGGGTACACATATACCATCAAAGAATGATTCAAAGTCAGTGTCAGTAAGTCTGGGCATTGGACCGTAGAGATGTTCATAATAGTTCCTAAATGCGATATTAATGTCTAATTGCGTGTTAACCACCACAGCAGCAGCGTTACAAATTGCCATGCCAGTAGTGGCCCTGTCCTGTCAGCTTGTGTGTGTTGTTTTTGCGTGTATAACCGGTAATCCACAACATGTAGCTCTTCAAGGAGCTCCGCATATTGGATGTTAGCTTCTCGCATTTGTGTCAATTGTTCATTCATCCCTGGAGCCTCCCCCTCCAGTACAGCTAATCTATCCTCCACCTCTGTAAGTCGCCTAATAAAGTCGAGTCGTACTCTGTCTTAGCACTTATTGCCACTCCCCTGATGACCGTTTTGAAGGCATCCCTTTCTATTTGTCGGGAGCTAACAGTCCCTGTATTCTCCGAGAAATAATGGACGATAGCTTCGGAAAGGGCGATGCGAAAGACCTGATCCTCTAACATCTCAGGCTGTAGTTTCCAAGTCGGTATCGGAGTTGGAACCTTGCCCCACTGTACAGTTAACTCCACTGGGTTATGATCTGACAGGGTTTTCCCCATATGGAGCACTGAAGTAATGGACCCCAACAGGGCGGCAGAGGATAGGAATCGGTCAATCCGAGTGTGTAGTCTGTATGGTGGCGAATAAAAGGAGTATTTCCTATGCCATGCGTCATGTAGTTCCTAGCCCTCTGCCCAGCTCCTAAGCGCCTACACTTGCTTCTTGCTGTCAGTGGCATGTAACAGGGGATGGGACTTGTCTAAGTAAATATTTAAAACAGCTTTGAAATCGCCCCCTATCACCCAGGGATACGCAGCCCACTATGTCAGGGCTGCGCCTAGTGTAGTAAGGTATTTATCCTGGTCAGTGTTTGGTGCATATATACAGCCCATGACCACATGTGTCCCATCTAATAAGCCATGAAGCAGTACATATCTACCATTGACGTCTATCTTCTGCTCTAGGAGCTTGAAAGGGACAGTACTCCGCATCCACAACGCCGTCCCCCTGGAAGAAGCTGAATATGTTGTAGCAAATAGTTGCCCTCTCCATTTTCTCTGCAATTTAGCTGCCTCACCAACATTAAGATGAGTTTCTTGTAAATAAGCTATAACAACCTTCCTCCTAGTAAGTTGTGCCAGAACCCGGTGTCTTTTATGAATGGAGCCTAATCCCCTCATGTTCCATGTGCAGTAGGTGTATGTATTATATAATGCCATTGTGGTGCATAAAACATAGTTGCATTGTGACCTGTGGAGACCGAAACCCTATAGATAGAAGCTGCTGAAGAGTCGAGCACACCCCCACACAATAAGTCCCCAATACTAGGTTCCCCCACAGAACAACAGAGGACCAAACAAAGAACAATAGTCCAACATGGACTACAAACAAGAAATGCGTCATCGCAGTCGCTTGGGGGGTGGAGGCCAGAGCAGCGCCAGTTCGTGAAACCAACATAATATACATTCTAGTAAGTCTTTGTTACATGAACACACTTCCCTATAAATCAGATGTACACTGGACACATGAATCAGTCATTAGTAACAATATACACAGCGCATAGTCCTTGTATACATAACCACTCCCGGGCATTTTGGATCACAATATCAAAAGTCACTTGCAACCTGGGCCATAATCGAGGGAAACAGCGTAATGCTAGCGTCAGATTCAGAGCGCACAATGTCAGCATCAGATGAGTGTTCCAATGGCGCCACAGCCTGGGCATCATGAGCCACCAAGGCAACCGCTGTGAGGAGTGCGTCTCTCTGGCTTGTTGTAATCTGTTTTGAGGTTGGGCCAGAGTAACCATGGTATTGACATGACCCGATCGGGGTAGTCCAGTCGTTCATGTTGGGGAGGCTCTATGTAGTTGTCCTGATGGGAGCGAATTCTGAGAAGTCTCTGGTGTAAAAATAATTTCAAGCCAGTCCACCACTTCCTCAGGATTGTAGAAAAAAAACGGTTTCTGACCATAGACAATTTTCAGTCTAGCCGGGAAGAGCAGTGCGTATTTCAAATTGCGGTCGGCAGACTTTTCTTCACTCCCAGAAACGTAGCTTTAGCTTTCTGGACTGCTGTATTAAAATCCGGGTATATTGAAATTGTCTTGTTCTCAAAACCCACAAGAGCGCTCTTTCTAGCAGCCCATAGGATAGTGTTGTGGTCCTTGTATTGTAAAATGCTCGCTATCAATGGGAGGGGTGGCGCTCCCGGGCGAGAAGGTTTGGTAGGCACCCGGTGTGCCCTCTCCAAGCAGTATAGGGGTGTTAGGCCCTTTTTCGCCACAGCCAGTCCTCCACAAACTGTGTAAGGTTGGATCCTTCGCTGCGTTCCAAGTATGCGAACGTTATTGCGACGGGACCTCCCTTCTGCCATTGCCACCCTGTCCTGTAGGCCCTTCAATTGTCGCTGGAATTGTTCAAGTTGGGTGGAGTGCAAAGTCTGTTGGGGTTTAAGATCATCCAGTGCCAGTTTATTCGATTTGACCTTGTTGGCCAGCTTTTTATGATCTGCCTGTAGTAAGCTAAGATCGTGCCTAAACGTGCCTCAAACGCCGCTCGTCAGTCTCGGATTTCTTTCAATATTAAGTCCAGCTTAGCATCGTGGGGATCTGTACCAGTAGGGGGTATTACGTCACTGTCGGAAGCGTTAGAGGGATCACTGCCAAATGTGGGCTGCGTCGCTCCATCTGCCACGGCGTCCGCTTGCTTTTTACTGTTGCTAACAATCGTGCAAGGCGCCCTCCCGTCCATCTCTGCTTTAGGGTGGTCTCGCGGGGGGTCTCGCGGGCAATATCACACATCACTTACTCACCCAGTGAAGTACAGGACATTAGCGTGCCCAAATCTCCTCTAGAGACATAAGTATCACAGGCCTCAAGCATGTCGCACACTCCTGATGGTCACCAAAAGGGATGTAAAGCTCTGCAACTCCACAAACTATCAGGACAGCCCCCTCATCAAAGTTACAGCGCACTTCCCATGTACTTGTGTGCCCAACTTCACATACAAATGCAAAAACCACAGTTGATGGTCAGAATGCAGAACAATGTCATACATTCACCCCAGTACAGAGATCTGGGCCTAAATCCATCGTTTTATTGCACTCCACACCACCCCAGTTCAGACATGGCCATATGCAAATCAGTCTGACCCTGTGCCTCATGGGAACAGTCCAGCCCGAACTGCCAAGCCATGCCTTCCCTGGACCGGAAACAAGCTTCCGAGGACCAGTTTCTGGCATTCCAGCCGTCTTCAGCCCGGCTTGCTTGAATCCAGTGGTGTGGAGTGCATGGGACTCAAGTCTGAGCATTCCCAATCCACTCGGGGTGACAAATGCAAAACCATAGTTGATGGACAGAATGCAGAACAATGTCATACATTCACCCCAGTACAGAGATCTGGGCCTAAATCCATCGTTTTTTTGCACTCCACACCACCCCAGTTCAGACATGGCCATATGCAAATCAGTCTGACCCTGTGCCTCATGGGAACAGTCCAGCCCAAAACTGCTAAGCCATGCCTTCCCTGGACCGGAAACAAGCTTCCGAGGACCGGTTTCTGGCATTCCAACAGTCTTCAGCCCGGCTTGCTTGAATCCAGTGGTGTGGAGTGCATGGAACTCACGTCTTAGCATACCCAACCCACTCGGGGTGACAAATGCAAAAACCACAGTTGATGGACAGAATGCAGAACAATGTCATACATTCACCCCAGTACAGAGATCTGGGCCTAAATACATCTTTTTTTGCACTCCACACCACCCCAGTTCAGACATGGCCATATGTAAATCAGTCTGACCCTGTGCCTCATGGGAACAGTCCAGCCCGAACTGCCAAGCCATGCCTTCCCTGGACCGGAAACAAGCCACTTCACATACAAGGCAGGTTGAAGGTGGAGACTGAGTGTCCCTGTGCTCAGATCATATGGCCACTTAACAGGGCTGGCAGGGATGCATAAGCTTGTAGGCCCACAATGCAGCAGTTCTTCACTTACTGCAGTAATGCTGAAATATAGCCCTCTATAGCAGGGGCAGCGCATGTTAAATGCCACAACTCAATGCCCTGCAGAGACCGGCTTCCATATGTGGCGGGGAGCAGCAAAGGAGCAATACCGTGCCAGGAGCGTCATCCAGCATTACATCACGGCCGAGCCCTGCCGGCCGTATCCGCTATCTTGCTCACAGTGTATCTATTTTCGTGGCACAGCTAATCAAAAACCAGCGCCTGCCCCAGCCTCCAGCCCTGACACCTCCGGTCAGGAGTCGCCACCTTATCCTCGCGCCGGTTACTTTTCCACAGCGTCAGGAACATCATTCAAGCCGTGAGAGCCGCCGAGCCAGTCATAGAACACTCGCGACTCCTCCCACCGCCTCCTCCTTCCATCGGTCGGCCAGATGCAACACCGAAGCTGTCAGCCCTCAGCAGGTATAGAAATCGTAAAGTATAGCCGCCGAATCCAGACGCGTTCTGCAGCGCTAGGGTATGCGACCTAGCTTCTTAGGTCCAGTTATGACCAGGATATACAGCTGTTTGTCAGGGTGGGAGACAGAGCTCTTTCAGCCCGCGTCTTCCATGCCTGGCAGTTGGCCACGCCCCCGCACAAGGGAGTCTCTTAACGGGTGCGCTCCATACGCTACAGGTTGTTCCCGGCCTACCTCCTATGCTGGAGCCGGCCGCTCGCGTGTTACCAGACGCCGGATGCGCCGTGGGGGCCGCACAGCCAATCACCACACCAGCCAGCGCCGGCCTCTCCACGTTCACAGCAGCTCACCCAGTGACGTCCAAGACACCTCAGTCTTGCTCGCAGCTTTTCAGTCCTTCTGACGCCTCACACCAGAGCCCGCAGCCGCAGACTCACATCTCCCGGAGTCACACCAGTCAGGCTCATGCGGTCGCCATTACAGCGCAGTTCAAATGCGCTGTCGGTCTCACGTCCTCACCAGGGGAGTTACTCCTTCGGCAAAGGCACCGCCAGGAAGCCCTCAATGTCTCCAGTGCACCCACACACAGCAGGTTGATGGATGGCACAGGAGGGGAAGGATTGAAGCAGGATTTTGACGGCGGCCGGTAGAGCTACACTTCTGTGCGGCCATCTTGCCGAACGCCAGGCCACGCTCCCCAATTTGATGCAATTATTATACAAAGAATAGCCGCTACCATAAAACAGAAGTATACTAGGGTCAATTCCATCTGTTGGATTTAATGGGACTGGTCACTCTATAGTTTGGTTCAAAAAGTTTTCTATTCCCTGTTTTCAAACAATCAGTTTTCTGCATCCCGAGAACATATGAACTATGTCAGCCGGGCCTTGTCCCCATCTTGGGCATCAATTGGTTTCCCTTTTCCCCCAGGCGAACAGTTTTGCCGGCATATAATAAAGCTTGAATATTGTTTTAAAATGTTGAGCTTTAAGGTTAGCAGCAAGGAATATCTTTTTAGACAAATTTAGGGCTCTACACACATCCACATCCTGATTCCCCAGCTTCACTTCCCATAAACGTTCTGACCTAGCTATGTCATCTTGATTGGCATTCATCAATATTGCATACAGATCTTTAACACAGGTTGCCTATGCACTAGACATTCTAACAAAGGAATTCTATCCAAGCTAGTAAGCTGTACCTGTACCATAGTAAGCTGTACCATAACTGGTTTAATTATCTCCATGATTTGTAAATACTGAAAAAGTGTGCTAGGGTCCACACCTTGTTGTTCCTAGAGTTCTCTAAATGACATTACCTCATTCTGATTAAGGAAATCTCCTAAATTGTTTATTTTAACATGTTCCCAATTTCTGCCTGACATGTCATTAAGTGAAGGCGGAAAGATTGAAAATCGCCATAATAATAGGTATTTTTGAACCTTTGGTATTTTCAAAAATGTTCTAGCCATGCTCCAAACATTCCAGGCTGCTCTTACGGATTTGAAGCGTGTTTTTTTGTAATAACTCCCCTCCAGCTGCCTCAATAAAATTCCTGATGCTGCATCCCCTAGGGTCGGCTCATAAATGGAGGGGGGAATCTCCCTATCTTGATCTCCAGGCGTTAATTCTGACCAATTTTTAGGTCTAAAGAGGCTGGTCATTTGCTGTAAAGTTATAGCCCAGTAGGAATATAAAAATGGGGGACGGCCAAACCCCCACGGCTTTGTGGTAAAGTCATCAGCTTTATTGATCTTCTAATCTTTTTATATCCCCAGATGAATTGTGAGAACATCCCTTCTATTTTATGGAAAAACCCATTTGATGGTTCCAACGGTATACTTCTAAACAAATAATATATTTTGGGAAACTGTCATTTTTATGACATTCCCTCTTCCTATAATGGAGAGATGTAGACTGTCCATTCTTTTTAGGTCATTGCCTATCTTCTTTATAAGAGGTGCAGAGTTAATATCCCAGACAGTCCCTACCTCCGCATTTATGTTTATCCCTAAATATGTGGCCACCTCCGTCCTCCGTGGGTCTTGAAACAACCTGGGATAAATCCGTGCAGCCACGGACTAACCAAGGAGGCAATTATTTTTGCCAATCTAAGAGCTATAATTTTGTAATAGAGTTTCTCAACCGCATTTATGAGGGAGATGCTTCTATACGAGACTGGATCCCCAACAGATTTTCCCTTTTTCTGAAAGATGACAATGTTGGTCTACTTCCAAGACTGGGTCGGGCTCCCCTCTGCTGCACTGCCAGAAACAGGTCCAGCAGAAGGGGAGCCAGCTCTGACTACAGGACTTTGTATATCTCCGTTGGAATCCCGTCTGGGCCGGCGGCCTTGCCATGCGCCATTTCCTGGAGTGCCTCGGTGACCTCATTCAGAGAAATATCTTCTTCCAGTTCTTGAATAATTGGGGGCATGATATTAGTTCCCGTACCTACTGATGTTTGTGGGTTGTTTGTGGGTTGACCTTAGAACTGAACAAGTCTTCATAAAATTCAGTGAATGCTTTAATAATATCCTGGGGTTCTGTCATGATTTTCCCATCCTTCCTTTTTAACTTCTAAATGTTGTTTGCTGCCGCCCTCTGTTTCAATCAACGGTCAAATGTGTCCCTGTCATCTCCACATATTCATAGTTATCCCTGGTAAACTTTGGCGATTTTTTAAATATAGATTCCATCAATTTTAGCCTTAGTAATTTTAATTCTAGTTGATTCTGTAATTCCAACTGCTTTCTACCAATAGCTCCCTCGTATTTAGAGACCGCTGCCATAAGCTGCTGAATAAATTCTCTCTGTTCTTTCCTATGATGCCCGACGTAACTAATGATCTCCCCCCTGAGGCATGCCTTGCATACGTCCCGATACAGTTTCTCTCAATGTACTGAATTTGTTTGCTTAATAAAATTGCCTAGTCCACCCCCTGATGTGATCTATAAATCCATCAGTTGGCCAAGAGTTTTCTATCAAAGGACCATTTTGTGAGGGATCTCTCATACCCCTGAACCTCGATTTCCAACATCAGAGGGTTGTGACATGGCAGGACCTTAGGTAATTTTCTTATGGTAGCTCCCTCTTTAAGAGAGGCGGAGACATAGAAGTAGTCAAGCCTTACATACTTCCTATGTGGGCAAGAGAAATAGGTATACCCTGAATCCCCAGATTTTTTATGAGCCCACATATCCACTAGTCCATGGCTTTCCACTAGAGCTTTTAAAGCTTTAAACACTTGTGGATTCCTCCCCTGATACTCTCCCCAAGGTGTATTGTGTGTTTCTAAATTAATACTAAAATTCCCACAAATTATGAGCGGGGATGGCCAAGAAGCTAATTCAAGCTCTAGTTCTGACAAAAGGTCTGGATTATCGAAATTCAAGCCATAGATCGTACATAGTATTACCCTACTAGATAATAAAGCAATCGCCCACCTTCTCCATTTATCCGATAGAATTTGCTTTGTTGTAAATGAATCTTGGACCCTAGTATAAATTTCCCGATTCATGCCCTTAGATAGGTATACTTTATCATTCCCTTATATAGGCATAGAAACCATTACCATATTTGGCCTAAACCATACAGCCCAAATACAGCATGGATGCTTCCACTAAGCTCCACGAATTAACAACATTTTCTGGGAAAAACCCGCCTTCAGCAGCCCGGGACTTCCCCCTGCTTGAATATTAAGTCCTCCTAGAACTCCCGGCGTTTTCCAAGAAATTAGCCTTTGAGTGTCGTTATTAAGTCCAAACATGCGTCAAACTCAACACCTTCAAAATATAAATATGCCTTGATTTGCCAAACAAACACACAGTGGTTTGGAGCAGATCGACTATCTACTTGCCCGACGCCCTGCAGCAGCAAGTGCCGAAGGAAGCCGACCCTCCAGCAGACCCACTGCGAGACTCTGTCATTTCTCCTGCCGAGAAATCCAGCTCCAGTGTTTCTAGGCTACCCTTGCGGGTATCTGGGAAATCGAGTCCCGAGAACGAGATACAAGACCTCCTTCATTCTAGAACAAAGGTACGGAACTGATTAGCCCTCCTAGAGAATTATTGGAATCAGATTCCTGGCAGAGAACTTCTAGACTTAAACTCCTCCTCTTATACTCCCTCCCTCTTACCAGACTTAGGTTAGGTACACTGGGGTAGGCGTATTCTAGAAGCACCAGTTGAGTATTTTAGTCTTCCTTTTATCACTGTATGTATTTTATGTATTTTATACATTTTATGCACCTTATGGCTTAGAAACCATATCATGCTTTTACAGGACTACTTTATAATACTGTTCTTATAATATGAATTGTACTTCATAGTAAGCTTTACTATTGTAGCAGTTCATTTTCAATGCTTGAAAAAAAAGCTGTTCAATAAATACCTTTTTATTGAAAACTCCTGTCTCTCTATTTCTCTTGCAACTCTGGTGAAATAGTTATCTATTGTTTCCGTGACTCTAGAGATTTGATTTCTTATTCTTGGGAAACAAAGTTGTCATGTTTTATGCGGTTGTCAGAAACTAATCCCTTCTTGTTTATTCAAGAAAGTTTCTAGTGAGCTCTGAGCTAGCTGGCACTCACAATTAAGTCTAATATAGCCGGTAGAGACCTAGTAGACCTCAGTCCTACGTCTAAACTACAGGATATATTATTCCAATGCGCAGAGCCTATTGGGAATATAGGAACTAGACTACATGGCGCCCAACGTTTGGTTAGGCGATAATTTAACGCTAGATACTAGAGTAACTCAGTTGTGCTTTTCACACAGACCCCTCTTTCCCGTAAAAAACTCCAATAGACTGGAGTGGGTAAAAGGGCATAATATCCGCCAAAACTTAGTAGGACGAGAATCCTATGTACTAGTTTTTGGTTTAGTCAACGTTGAAGGATACAGTGTTCCAAAATATTGTGCACCTAATCTTTGTTTCCTTGAAAATTGTTCTGCAGAACTTTTAGTAAATAAAAATGTCGGAGAGTGACGATGAAAGGGAGAGAGCTAGAATAGCAGCTCAAACAATCTTAGATGACACAGATCTCCAACAAAATGACCCGGATGCTATATTCGTCCCGGCAAATGTAAGGAAAACCATAACTATAAAACCTATAGAAAATGGGGTATCATCGAGAGGTGGTAAAGTTATATTTGTGATAGAGGCACATGAATATCGGCAGACAGAGGTATTCTATTCATGGATTACTTTTCCACAAGCAAATCCAGTAACATGAGAGTTCCACTACTACAAAGCAGAGCAACCTCCAGTGGAATACGTTCCTTTCGAGGACGTTGAAATTCCACTAACTTACCAAGAGCATCAGCTCTGGTTTAATGGCGCCCTAAAACATCAAAATCACATTACCAGGCTCGGTCCACTAGGTAGACCAGGAGCTACATGGCCGGTTCTAGCCAGCTATACACCACATCCTGACATTAAAGAAATGTCAGACAGAGAACTTTTAGCTCTGCTAAAACAATTAATAAAAATACATAGACAATTGGTTCAATATGTCATGAAGACTTTAGCAGTCCAACCAGTGATAAAAATTCTGCAACACACCCCGTACCAGGGGAACACAAACACAATTACACCACAGACTATACAGTCAGTCATTGGCAAGTTACCCGCCAAAAGGGAACAAATTCCGTTTTAGCTGGCACAAAAAATTACTCAAATAGAGGCAGTATTCCCCGATAGTACACCTCATGAAAAACACACAATTCTGTTTACCAATGGGGATTGCACCGCATGTGGAGGACTGTGACACTTGGGGTACAGTCTTTGCTTCAATCTACACAAAAACACATGGTGTACCATCCATGGCGGTAATACCCGACGTTCTGAGACAAATTCAGAATGAATATGGCCCAGAACCAGCCTTAAATCTAGGTATGAAATTACTGAACTATTTCAAACAGGTCTCAGCTATATTATTAGCTAACATTAGAGGTGAAGCAGCATCCGTGGCAATCAGCCAGAAGTTAAAAGAAACAGATATAGCAGACCAACCTTATGAGCTTGCCAGAGTTATTGAAAAATCATATGAAGAATTAGGTAGAGATAGTTTGGGTGGAAAACCATTGAAGGCCCAACTAATTGAAAATCCTGAAAAAACATTTATTAAGAATAATCTCATTACTCCAAAATAGAAGTGGGAGAGTAATAAACAAACTCTTCCTAGAGAAAAATATTCTCAACCCAGAGGAAGATCTCCCCAACAGAGAGACAAGTCTCCCCGAAGGGAGCCCTCTGAAAAAAGATATAATCTTAGGAATAGGGATAATGTGAAAAAACTGATAGATATCAAGATAATGATACACGTCCCTCTCGATCTTTTCAGACTTCCTCGCAGAAATTGGAAAGAAGAGCACTGGCAGAACACAAGGAAGAACACGTCAAATCCAAAGACAAGGAACCCGTTCACCAAAGCAAAAAAGCTCAGTTTTCCAAAAAGGAGGTAGCAAGCATAAAAGTCAGACATGCCGAGGATCTTGAGGACACAACTCAAGAACGGGGAATGGGCTCAGACAATGCTAGACAGTGCAGCTGAAGTAACCATAGTTCGCAAGATCCTGAAGGATCATCTGGAGACAGTGGACTTGAATGAATGCATTCAGGTTAAAACTGCAGACACCAGGCTTAGTATACCCCATAAGTTATATGAAGTAACACTACAGATGGAGGGGGACATAACTAGAAAAATAAGAGCACTCTTTTGGGAGAAGCTCTCTAAGGGCTATGACATTCTTCTGGCTGAACAAGACTGGCCACCTGAATTGGTCAGGGAGTGCCCACATGGCGAAGGGATAATTATGCCAGCCTTCTCTAATCCTATTCCAATTCATAAAAAATATACGTATGCCAGAAAATGGGCAGTAGCCCAAGCTCCAGCTTTATATAAAAATCACGCAGGATGGGATGAGGATTCTCTTCACCATAAAATCCAGTTAAAAAAACAGCCCCCTGCACAAAGGCAGTACCCAGTTAAGCAAGAAGCTAAAAAACAGGTCAGGGAGATTTTAAATCAACTTGAATACCAAGGGGTGATTGAAACATGCACCTCATCTATGAACAATCCTGTATCCAAACCAGACAATTCATATCGTCTAGTATTGGATTACAGACACTTAAACTCTTGTTGCAAAACATTTGCAGTACAAAACTCACACAGTGCAGCACTGATGAATAACATAGTGCGCAAAAAAATATAAAACGACATTAGATATTTCAAATGGATTTTTTTGTCAAAATATTGCACCAGAAAACAGGCATTTGACCGCTTTCTCAATATTGGGGACACTGCGACAATTTTGTCGTCTCCCCAAGGATTCAAGAATAGCCCAGGGTTATTTTCAGCAAGAGTAACGGAGTTACTCCAAACGTACGATGATGAGGCATTATCTTATGTCGATGACATTTATCTTACGGATGACAACTTGGACAAGCACTTGAAAAGTATGAACACCATAATACTTGGGTTTGCTTCTGAGGGGTATAAATTGCCCACCTCAATGTCATATTCTTGGGATATGAATTGTTAAGTGAAGGCAAAAGCCTTGCAGCAAACTTTCTAGAAAAATGTGCACTGCTGCACCCCCCAAAAACGCTGAAAAATTTACAATCAATTCTAGGTTTCCTAATATTTTGGAAGAACGTACGTTCTGAATTACGCAGAGAGGGTTAAACCTCTCTACGAATTAATCAAACCTGATTTTAAACCGACACATTTGACTCCAACACACACAGAATTTTTGCGTTCAGTCCAAACAGACATGTTAGCAAAAACTAAACTAGACACATGTGAAAACGTGCGTAACCTTGTAATCCGAATCATCCCAGGAAGATGCGGATTTACGTACCTAACCTTTAATGAAGGAGAAACTGTACCAATAGCTTACAAATCACACTTGTACACACAAGCAGAAATGAAGTTCACTTCGACAGAGAAAATTCTGACTGCGGTTCAAACTGCTGTAGCAAAAGAGAGAGCGCTTGTGCAGGGTAAACGCATAAAGATCGTTACACCTGTACCTGCCTCAGAGGCAGTGACAAGAGCAAGCATTCCTAATTCAAAAGCTCTACATCCGAGATGGATACAATGGGTTAACTCTCTTACTGCAACAGACGTTCAATATGTTTTTGACCCTAGTCTAAAGACACAAGAATTTCTCCAATATGAACACGAATGTCCTCTGCCGACCGAAATTCTTCCTCTTGAACATTATGGCTGTATAATATATACAGATGGATCAGCACAGCCCGCAATTGGGGTTAAACAAGCCTATAGTGCTGCGTGCGCAATTGTTAAAGGTCGCTGGCGCGAAGACAAATTTAGACCTATGGTCACAAATACTCAATCACTTGGAGACTGTACAGCTCAGCGAGCTGAACTACAGGCTTTCAAGATGGCGCTTGAAAATACAGATCGCGAATTCCCCACACTTATAGTGTGCGATTCGTATTACTGCGTCCAATCTTACAATGAGTATCTGCATAACTGGGTTCAAAACGGATTCAAAGACGCTAAAGGTGGCAAAATCAAGCATAAGTTGCTTGGGAACAAGTAGTTCTTTTGCAGAAAGAACTACAAAAGACACACGTGATACATACACTGGGTCATCAGCGTGCTGGCATTCACATTGCTGGGAATTAATTGGCTGATGAAGCCGCGAAGGCAGCTCTACAAACGGCTTCCACAGCTGTTATCACCCGGTCAAAAACAAAAATAGACAGCGAAATAATGCAAGCTGTCACTGCTTCAATCAAAGACATTGGTAAGACACTCCCGAAAGGCTTTCCAGTAAAATACTCATATATAACTGATGCAACAATGTCCCTTTTCCTCGAATCCCTGGAGTGGGGCATAGAGCAATACCAAACATGGAACACAGGTTAGGACTAATAATTGCAGTACATGAAGGGCTTGCTTCTGAACACGCAGGTGTTTCCACCACGGTATCATTATTAAAACAGAGATACTGGTGGCCACGCATGAGGAAACAAACTAGAGACTATGTACGGGAATGTGAAATCTGCCAGAAAATGAAAGTCTCTTCAGTGAAACGTCATGCACAAACGCCCCTTTAGATTTCAGATAAACCACTAGCGTGTGTTTATCTGGGCCACTATGGTCCCTTAACATGGGATGGCAACTATAAATATATCATGGTCGCAGTGGATTCCTGCACAAGATTTATTTGGTTATGGCCCCAGCGCTCGGCTGACGCCAGAACTGTTATAAAGGATTTGCGAGTCTTTATCGGCACATTAGCAATAGGCACACTACATTCTGATCATGGTCCTACGTTTAGCTCTCGAGCTTACAAAGAGGCCATGGTTAGTCTGGGTGTTGCATTGCGGTATTCTAGTCCCTTTCATCCTGAGTGTAATGCAGTAGTGGAAAGAAAAAATCGTGACATAAAGCAATCCATAATAGGTATTAGGTTCGGGTTCGGGTGATGGGTGGGTCAAACATCTAAGAAGTGTCCAACGTAGTCTTAACAATCTGCCAAGAAATTCTCTGGGGAGAATCACTCCTTATGAGCTACTATTTGGTACTAGAATGATAATCGAGGATCTCGATTGTCAGATTTCAGTGGTAAAACAGAAACCCTTTGATGTCAAAGATCGTTTGTCTGTCTTACAGGACTTAAATGAAACAAGAAGAAGTCTGAGTAACACAACACAAAAGCCAACAGCCACTGAAGATAAACCACCTGTCCCAGCAAGACCTGTCTGGATACTAAATATTGGGGATCTAGTCAGGGAAAAGATAGCAGTGAAGAAGGAATTTGGGCCTTCTTACAGAAAAGCAGTACCTGTCTTATCAATCCAAGGAACGAGATCAGTAGTACTACTGCCTCTTGCTGGTAAAAAGTAGAACCGAGTCGTGTCCATCGACCTGGTCAAACCACAACATGTGGCCAATAATAAGTAGTAGGCCAAGGGGACTCCCAAAATGTAGCAGACAGACAAATCTTGCTACAATCCATGAGGTTCAAACTGAAAGACTTATCACCTTTGATAAACCTGCAGTAAGAAAAGATGGACTATGCAACAAAGCAATGGAACACATGCCTCTTGAGACCCAAATATCTATTCTACCAGAAACACCAGTCTACAATGATGTAGCACCTGAATATACTAACATGACAAAGGAGAAATCAGTTCCAGCAATTTCAACAAACCCCGATGCCATTCAAACAATTGACAGAACTGCATCTGGATATTTCATCAACTGTGATAACTTTTCTGAGGATCTAAGTGAACCTGAAGGTACAACAACAAAGAAATCTCTAAAAGAAAAAACAACAGAACTTTTTAATGAACTTGAAAAAATATATCTGGTTTCACCATGGACTGAATTTTGGATTGGTTTAGGTGCATTTTTTCTCCTGCTCTGGCTAATATTGGTTTTAAGCCTGGGGCAAATGATAGATGGAAAATACAGTACAATGGACACAGCAAGTCAGAAAATCAACTTGGTCCTAAAACCGCACAAATCATCACATGTTGAAAAAAGACAACTGTCATCAGTAAACAGCACAGCCATCCCTATTCCAGGAGGTATAGTATGGGATAGAACTGATTATGATATCTATGGCCCGGTAGAGATTCTGAGGATTCCACATCAGTTCAAGGTTTCTGTGAATGACTTTGTAACACCCAGCAGATTCTCTGATGAGTGGGACTTTGAGACAATTAATAATATGATGTCAGATTTAGAAATGTCTGCAAAATATACTGAACATGACTATTTAGAAGGGTCATCAGACTATGAACAAATGTATTGTTTTAACAATTTTGGTCATCACTATTTGCACAAATCTGCAAACCCGAGAAATGTTTGTTAAGTATAATCAATGTGAACATTGTCCAACGCCACAAAAAGGCAGCTCTAAAACATTTTAAGAAATGTTTCCTTACTTCTAAGGGTTTAATGTTACAGATCCAGAAACGTTTTATTTAAAAAATGTAAATAAGACAGGATTGAAAACAATGTTGACTAATACCAAACAAATTTATTCTGCAAACTTTTATGCTAAGTTGTCCACATTGGGTTACGACTTCTGGAAGGCAACATCGAGACAAAAACCGTCTGGGACACAAAAGAATGGCAGGTGCAAGGTCTGGAAGCTTTATTCAGAGCCTGCAATATACCTGAACAAATAATGTTTTTAAATTACACTGTGCAGCAAACCTCTTGTCTTGGCATAGCAAAAATAAAAGATTTAAATAAACCGTCTATACCAAAGCCCATACCTGAAAATAACAAAACTACAGAAGGGGAGATAGACGTACAATATGTTTTCAAATTGAACAGAACTAGTCCTGATTGGAAAAAATGGGCAATATGGCCCACAGACACCAATAACTGCCAAGATAGATTCCTGAACAAAACACAAGGTTTAATTCTTAACAGGCCAGATCCAAGATACTCACAGAGACAACATCCAGGGATAGTAACAACATATAGTGTAGGGAAACTATGCCTTGAATGGCTGAAAACTTCTACACTTCCCGAAATTAAACAGCACTTGACTTTACTTAAAGTAAGCAATGATTTGCGAGATTTCTTATTGGGACCTCGCAAACCACGGCAAAAAATACACCGGTATATATGCTGCGTACAACGAGGCCTGGAAAATAACACAATTAGAAACTGCAGAAAGAATACGATAAATTGATCGTATTAACTTGAAGAAATCTCTCTCTGTAGTGGACCATGGGTTAACTACTCTGTCCTCCAGAATATATTCATTGGACAGCATTGTATCCTCTGCAATTGACATAATGGAACAAGACTTGCTAATGTTATAACATAGCCAGTCTCAATTACGTTCTATAATGCAGCTAGGCTGGACATTGAAAAATCTGCGTTCAGGCTACGTGCCATGGAGGCTTATCAACACAACGTCATTGTTTACTGGGTTTAACCTTACAGATAAACAAATCTCTTTGGCACAGAGAGGAGCAGACTATACGGTGCTGAGCATTGAAAAAGTGGAAAGATTACCATTGACAGTTTCTGAGAAACCTGTAATAGAATGGATAATTCATGGCACCATCATGATTCCAGTGACAATTTTCCAGTTTCAGTATTGTCTACAGCATATACCAGAAGGCCTGTATGAAAGGTTGGGTAAAGAATACATTAAGTCAACAGGGAGTTTACCATATACACACAGTTGTTGGAATAAGGGGAAAGAAGTATTCCTTAGTGGGAACATTTTTAAAAATTCACTAAGTAGTACACTTCTGTGACAGGGTATTAATTTACATGGAGCCTGCGATGGTTCTGCGAATAACATTTCATGCCACCTGCACAGTACTCCCTCCACATTGATAGAGCCCGTCTTCAGGCAGCTATCCAATGGCAGTTATGTTATGTTAAATGATCACAGCTACTGTGGAAAGGTGCCAGGAAAAGTTTATCTGGTTAGTGTGTCGTCCATGGTCACTTTTTGTATGCAAGTATTGTATCCAACTCTCAAGTCAGACAGTCAGACGGCAATATGGCCTTCATTGAATATCTCTTCTATACAAATTGATACTTTAAGCAGACTAAAGTCTATTCTGTTGCAAAAATCTGTGCCACTGACATCATCAAAAGAAACGTATGATCTGCAAGTTGCAAGGACATCTGCTGAGATACATGCATTATTATCAACAAATTGCCCTGTACATTTCGCAGAAATGTTAAGTCAAATCTTAAACATGTCTGATACCAGTGGCATCGCACATATATTTGAAACGATTTTTTTGGGACTGTTAGCACCATTTGAAGCAGTCCTCGGCATTTTCCCAGATTTTGTGCACTCTGTGTTCGGCGGCCTGCCTCTCATCTTGGGACTCGTAGCAGGAATACAATTTTTATTTCTTCTGCTCCGATATGGCAAGTCCAGTAACCAGCGATACCCAGAACCTCGTTGAACAGACGGTCTTTGCCGTGAGAGGATAACACAGATTCTAGGCTTGGCTCATTTAAGATATCTGAATACGACATGGCTTCTATCATTCAGACCAATCAGACAAGATTGCATCTTACCTGTTCTACGATGCCTGCTTTGCGGAGAGGAATGCGTGTTAGACATTTGTCTTACACTTCCATCAGTCCTGCCATCGGATGTCGACACCTTGCTCGGTCCTGTAATGGCTCATGCATTGTGCTGCCCCCAACGGCTACAGATCCTGATGACGGCATTCATTGAGATCTCAACAGTAAGTCTAACTGAGGGTGAGGTACAAGAAACATCAGGCACACAGGTACCATCTGATATGACCATTGCTAACTCGGCAACAAGCGCTGACGACAATGCTTCTCATCTATGCACATTTGATCTACTGAATCAAATGGTTCCACTTTCCTAGCGGAGACCCTGACCATGGATACGACCACTTTCCTAGCGGAGACCCTGACCATGGATACGACCAATTTTGCGAATGGATCAACCGAGCCCTAGACACCCTGATCCCAACTAAATGGATCAAAGCACGCGCCCACGAATTCAGCCGCTGGTACAATAATGAACTCTCTGCACTGAAAAAAGAGTGCAAAAAAGCCAAAAGATGCTGGAGGAGAAACTACGACCCTGCCCTCAAAATCTTGTGCATACAATCGCAAAAAGCCTACCACCGCAGTATCTGTAGGACCAGGGCAGCCTACTACGCCACCGAGATTAAGAACAGCCACAATGCCTCAAAAACCATCTTTAAAATTCTCAAAGAGCTTAGTGCCAAAAAAACAGTGGCTAACCCAAACACCTCACCCACACTATGCGATAATATGGCCTCATTCTTTTTAGAAAAAATCCGGAAAATCTGCAGTAACTTCCCCTCCACTCCCCACCTCATTCCCTCGAATGACCCCAACAGACCCAACCTTTCTAGCATCCCGGCTCTTAGCCAAGAAGATTTTACAAAAATCTGTAATAAAATCAAGTCTGCCTTACCGGCAGACCCTCTCAAACCCGAAACCTTCAGAGAAGCTGACATAACAGTTCTAGGCCCCCTGAGAGACCTTATTAACATGTCCTTCTCTACAGCCATAATCCCCTTCAAATGGAAACAAGCCTGGATATCACCTATCATTAAAAAACCCACTCTCGACCCTCACATACCCGAAAACTTCAGACCAATATCCCTCTTCCAATGGCCAGCCAAGGTAGCAGAAGCCCATGTAAACACCATCCTGACCAAATACCTGTCATGCAATTACATCTTGGACAGGTCACAACATGGTTTCCGGGCTGGACACAGCACCGAGACAGCCCTACTAAGTGTGACTGAACACCTCCGTACCATTCTAGACTCTGGCGGAACGGCAGCACTGATTTTACTTGATCTCAGTGCTGCATTCGACACGGTGTCACACGATGTTCTGCTGTTCAGGCTAAAGGAGGTCGGGATATCAGGACTCGCCCTTGGCTGGTTCAGAGACTTTCTATCAGGCAGATCATTTCAAGTCTCCACCCCCCCTTATCTCGCCAAGGAATGCCCCATTGAACAGGGCGTGCCCCAGGGGTCAGCTCTTAGCCCCACCCTGTTCAATGTGTACGTCCAACCCCTGGCAGAGGTAGCCAGGAGGCACGGAATGTCTCTCGTGTCCTACGCTGACGACACACATCTGGTGGTGGCATTAAATGATGAAAGCGGCCACAGCACCCAAAAATTCCAACAAACTCTGGTTGACATCACAGAATGGATGACGGCGAACTACCTCCAGCTCAACGCCGGAAAAACAGAGGTGCTGCTGGTGGGAAAAAAGACAGACACTTGGGGGAACAACTGGTGGCCAGAAAACCTCGGCCTGAACCTAAGGACTGTGTCAAAAACCTAGGAGTCTGGGTAGACTCTGCCCCAAGATTTACCCACCATACAAAAAAAGTGGCAGCCACCTGCTTCGGCATTTTACGGAATCTTAGACCTATCCTAGGATTTTTTGAGCACCAAACCCGTCAGATGATAGTCCAAGCAGCCATCTTCTCAAGGCTGGACTACGCCATCTCCCTCCTGCTAGGAGCGAACGTGGCAGAAAAAACTAGACTCCAGCGAGTCCAGAACACCGCCGCAAGGGCTCTGGTAGGACTCCCCCGCCAGACGTCTGTGGCTAGCGTCCTTACCAAACTCCACTGGCTCACAATGGAGAAAAGGATTCACTTCAAAACGCTATGCCTAGCATTCAAAATCCTAAAAACGGCTTCCCCCCCCATGCTCTGCCCACTCCTGTCAACCTACGTCCCTTGACGTGCTCTACGCTCAGAAGGACAGAACCTAGCAACTGTATCTCGCATCAAACTAGCCAGCATGGGTGGCCGTTCCTTCAGATATTTAGCCGCCAAACTCTGGAATGGCCTCCCAGACCAGATCTGAGGGATACAAGATCTGTTGACCTTCAGGAAAGCAATCAAAACACACCTCTTCTGTTAAACAGTATCCTCCCTTCTTTCCTCCCTGACCCTATCCTCTGTCCACTTTTCATACAGTAAGCGCCAGGACGCCCCTTCGCTGGGGCAGCCGCGCGCTATACAAGCACATATAACATTAACATTAACATTAACATTAACTACTGTGGTAGACGATTTCTTTGCCAGCCTAGACGACTTGATGTTTTCTCCTGACACTGAGAATAACTTTTGAGTCATGCACACAGTGTTCTCTGAACTCTGAAATTCGGCCTCCATTTTTTCAAAACAATGACTTCTAACATTTAGAACTCTATTTTCACAACAAAGTTGTAGTTTTTTCTCTTTCCAAAACATTGAACTTTTGGCAGAGACTAATCTGCTTAAAGTAGAACTATTCTTAGAGAACAAGTCATTTTTTGAAGACTGACTAAAAGAACTATTTAGGCCTCATCCCTATTAATAGAAAGATTGCTACGACATGTTATGTTATGAAATGATCTTGACTTTTTCTTCTGTTTTTAACCCCATCGATGCTCATGACGAGCTCAGCTCGTCATGAGGTACACCTCTCGTACACTCATGACGAGCTGAGCACCGGAGCAAAATAACATCAGCATCGATGGTGTTAAGAGACGTTTTTATAAATGTAATCTCATGATTCTTTTCAAATTGCATAAATTAGCCTAAAAGACTGTATGCCTAGAAATTTTTCCCTTAAGTATATTGTGTACTGTAGAAATGCTAAAAATATTTTTCTACTTACCCAGTTCAAATGCATTCTTTGTTTTGGGGTGGGATTGTAAACACTAGCTTTAGATATGTTCAGTGCTTGCTAGACTAGCTTTATTGAACTTAATATCCGTGGAGTGGGTGTTGTAAATCAATCTCGGTGTCAGAATCAAAGGATGCACTGGAGCGGCCCCCCTCAGGAACAGAAGCTCTTGCCCCAACCACCCCCTTGACCAAGACCAAGGACAACCTGAAGTTCGTTGCCCGTAGAATTAGCCCCGGGGGGGAAAGGGGAAGTGGAAGACAAACAAGAGAGAGACAGGCTTCGGACACTGGCTCCAACCCCGGTCTGGACTAGAACTTAACTGCAAAGCAAAATACTTATTACACTTCTATCACAGTTAAATTATATACTTGGTATTTGACATTTCTGACTAACTTTAGGGTCTTACCAGTGTCTGACTGGAAGCTAGCTCCTCCCTGAAATGTTTGTCTGTAGTGATGTAAATATCTGATTCACAGAAAGAACGAACTGACACCCAGGAAGAACCCTTCATGCGAAGAGCACCAAAGGAGCCTCCTCGAAGGTCCGTTAATTCAAACAATGTCAAGTCTCTGGGTGTTTTGGCAAAACGCTGTCAAGTCTTGAACGTCCAAGACCATGAAGAAGGCAGTTCTAGAACTCTGGCAATTGTCTTTAAGGTCTTGGGACGAGACTCACTAAACTCTCAAGCCGCACATTCCATAAGAAGAACTAGTCTCAGTAGGCTCGAGGATCCCTTTTTCTTTCGGAACGTGAATTATCCGAAGAACGTATCACCTCCTTGTCATAGCCTTGAGACTTAAAGAACTGTACAAATACGCTTACTTGAGAGTGTTGAGGTCTTCTCTTGACTGAAGACTCTCCGGGATACTCTGCTCCGGTGTCCTAAACGAACGACTTCCAGTACTGCCACTGAAGACAGCTACTCGAATTCTCTGAGGAGAAAAGTTTAATTAACTACAATTCTTTTAACCAAGGCAAACGCATTCCATTCATACTTCCCATAGAAGTAGACGAGTGCAGGCAGAAACGGGATTCTGTGACAAGATTTCTCTTCAAGAAACGACAGCGAGCGTTGGAAGCTCCTGTCAGACGGAAAAGCCGGTTGAAGTGCGCAGAGCGAGGCGCGCGCATGCGCATTACCAGCTAACCTCGCTACTAAGCAAATCAACTAGACCGCTACATTCTGCATTGTTTTTTGGGACTGACAACTGTCTTCCCAATATGGCAGAGTGCCGCAGTACATCAACAAACGCCGTAAAGAAGTTTTCCAGCACAGGTTTCTTTTGGGGAGTCTATTCTGGCGAGGAGAGTGAGTCCTGACACTCGGACCCTAGTATAAATTTACAGATTCATGCCCTTATATAGGTATACTTTATCATTCCCTTATATAGGCATAGAAATCATTACCATATTTGGCCTAAACCATACAGCCCAAATACGGCATGGATACTTCCACTAAGCTCCATGAATTAACAAAGTTTTCTTGGAAAAACCCGCCTTCAGCAGCCCGGGACTTCCGCCTACTTGAATATTAAGTTCTCCTAGAACTCCCGGCATTTTCCAAGAAATGATCCTTTGAGTGACGTTATTAAGTCCAAACATGTGTCAAACTCAGCACCTTCAAAGTATAAATATGCCTTGATTTGCCTAAACAAACACACTGTGGTTTGGAGCAGATCAACTATCTACTTGCCCGCTGCCCTGCAGCAGCAAGTGCCGAAGGAAGCCGACCCTCCAGCAGACGCACTGCGGGACTCTGTCATTTCTCCTGTCGAGAAATCCAGCTCCAGCGTTTCCAGGCTACCCTTGCGGGTATCTGGGAAATCGAGTCCCGAGAACAAGATACAAGACCTCCTTCATTCTAGAACAAAGGTACGGAGCTGATTAGCCCTCCTAGAGAATTATTGGAATCAGATTCCTGGCAGAGAACTCCTAGACTTAAACTCCTCCTCTTATACTCCCTCCCTCTTACCAGACTTAGGTTAGGTACACCGGGGTAGGCGTATTCTAGAACTACCAGTTGAGTGTTTTAGTCATCCTTTTATCACTATATGTATTTTATGTATTTTATACATTTTATGCTTCTTAGGGCTTAGAAACCATTTCAATCTTTTACAGTACTACTTTATAACACTGTTCGAATTATATGCATTGTACTTCATAGTAAGCTTTACTATTGTAGCAGTTCATTTTCAATGCTTGAGAAAGAAGACTGTTCAATAAATACCCTTTTATTGAAAACGCCTGCCTCTCTATTTCTCTTGCACCTCTGGTGAAACTAAGCATGCACGATTGACTGAGTGAAATAGTTATCTATTGTTTCCACGACTCTAGAGATTTGATTTCTTATTCTTGGGAAACAAAGTTGTCATGTTTTATGCCGTTGTCAGAAACTAATCCCTTCTTGTTTATTCGAGAAAGTTTCTAGGGACCTCTGAGCTAGCTGGCACTCACAATTAAGTCTAATATAGCCGGTAGAGACCTAGTAGACCTCAGTCCTACGTCTAAACTACAGGATATATTATTCCAATGCACAGAGCCTATTGGGAATATAGGAACAACACTACAGCTTGGCTGATGTCATCCAATTAGAGATATGTATAGCAACTCCTCTAGTCGTAGTTGTCTGTAATGAACTGATTTCCTGTGTATATCCAGGGATGACATTAAGTCCTCTCTTTTGCCATGGGATATGGGTCTCTTGTTGACATACGATATCTGCCCCCCATGTTCGTACTACTTCTGCTGTCCTATTTCTCTTACCTCTATCATTCAACCCTCCTATATTTACTGAACAAATACGCAACCTACCCATCCCTATAGATTATTTGATACCTAGGTTGCACCTTAAACCATTCCTTCATCTCAGTGCCAATCTCAGCTTGGCTTTCCTCTGCTTTTTCTGATTTTTTTGCCCCCAAACCTCTCACCCTTCCTCTCATTTCCCCTTTCCCCTCCCACTCTCCCCCCACCCTCCCTCCCTGCTTTATGAATCAACAGATCTGCTTAGGTCTGTGGTTGATGAGCTGTGAGACCCTACCGATAATGATGTGAATAGTGATGTGTACGTAATACCTATATGATATTCCAATGTGTACCCTTGTGAACTCCCATACTCCTATATGTCATCTTATACCCAAAAAGAAGATTTTCTGTGTCTTAAATATGTTTAAACATTTTTTGACAGGAAAAGGAAAGAGAAAATATCGGCATCAGCAAGCTGAAATGTCATCTTCTCCCTGCGTCTAAGAACTCCTTCCCCTTGATTTCCGACGTGAAGAATCTCGTTTGATCGTTCCAGATTACTTTTAGTCCGGCTGGGTTTAGGGGGAAGGCCTGCGTGCCTTTGTCCTGGAAGATCTTAATCATCTGACGCAGACGCCAACGTCATTCCACAGTGATATGGCAGAAGTCTGGTCTAGTAAAGAAAGAAAACCCATCTACACTGCATTATGCTTCCGGTCTTGCATTTTCAAACACATTTTGCCTCAAAAGATAGTTTCCAAAATAGACCAGAAATTCCCTTGATTTGGCATCCAGGTGAACTGGCAGTTGGATAGTGAATGGCATTTGTGCGCCCTTTGTATTTCCTGCTGGCAATTCCAGCCTTCCAATTCAGGGAAGGATTTTTGCAACATTTGCACCATATATGTTCGTGCGTCAGACCCCTCCTTTCCCTCCGGAATACCCAGGAATCTCAAATTATTCCTTTGTTGGCAATTCCCGCTCTCTTCCAGCTTCCACTGGATGTCCACGATTTGTGCTTCATGAGCTTCTACTTAACCCTTTGATCCTGCTACCTCTGACTCCAACAGGGCTGTTCTTGACTCAGTCATCCTATCGCTTATGTCCTTACAGGTTCTTGCAACTTTCCTGATTGCCCCTTGTAGTTTTCAGAAAGCATTCTGAGATCTTTTACTTTCCAAAAGAGATTCATCTTGGTGTGCTACCACGCACTGCAGAATACATTCCAGGGTTGGGGGTGCCATAGAAAGTTCTTCACCGGGAGATTTATTGCTATCCCCATCAACTGGCCTCCAAGTGAGTAATCCCATCTCAGGTCCCCTTGCCTTTGATTTTCAACTCCCCCCATTCTGAGGTGCGTCTTCCGTGTCGTTGTGACAGTACCAGAGTCTCCTGTGCCCTTGCCTTGTGCACCGCTCTCTTCACTTGACTCGGTATTTGACCTAGAATCTGACCCGAAGCCTGACCCTGTGGCATCAGATAATGAAAAAAAGTAATCCGCCTCTGAGTCAATATCTCCTACCCTACAGCCCCGCGGGGATCTATGTGTCCTTGAGAAACCCTTGGGTTTTAGCTCCCCCCTAGACTCATGATTGGGACCACTCAAAGATAGATGGTGAAAGCTGAAGAGACATCTGTCAGTAGTGTCTCAGTAATCAGGTCATTCATAGAATTACTAAAGTACAAGTCAGGGGATTTTTTTGAAGATTGACAATGGGCTGATAGGTGCATTAACATATAATGCCGGTGGAGACTGAGGTCTTAGCATTTTAATCCTGGTTTCCTCCTTAGTTATTAATGTGGCTTTAATGTTGCATAGCACCTTACCAAGTTTCCTCTTACACCTGCTTCCGAATGGCACATTCAGGTAGACCACGTAGGACCTCATTCAGAGTTTTGTGGAGTAATATATATATATTTCTAAATTAGGTTTATTAGGTTGATGTTGTGGACATACAAGGTACAACCAAAACACAAACATACATTGATAAATAAAGCGGGGCATCTCATAAGCAAAGCCAGTAATGCATGAGAATGGTGTACAACAAGACAAGTTTTCCAGCAATCATAAGACACAATCCATCTGAAGTATGGTTTGGCCAATAAAGTGTGTGAGGAGGTGCTAGGAATAGGGCAACATGCATCTTATGTCCGATAGGGCATGAGGTTACTGGGTGAAGCCGCAGCTTGTAAGCAGGCGCTCAACTGTGTGGAGATGGTGAACGCCTTGAAGGTAGTCCCTCTCGTGGCTGGGGACTAGACGTATCTCAAGTATCAGTTGAGGCTGTCTGTGACACCAGGAAGGAGACAAAGGGGGGCAGATCTAATGGCTGGGATCCTGGTTGCATCAAGTCCCAGTATGCAGTGAGTTATTTCTTACAGTACATCACATCCCATCTAGCTGTCTATTTGGGGCGTAGGATGGCACCCGCCGTGAATCATGGCTCTGCACTTTGATAGGAGTAATAGCATTGATGTCAGGAATTGAACTCTCCTAGTGACATATTTAACATAGTTGGTAGCCCAAGGTGGTGGAGCATTCTAGCCAGCACTTGTCCTGCTATGTCCCCCTTGCCATATTACCGTGCCACTGCGTCCTTGCTTAGGTAGTGTGGTTCCTGGGCTCCCTCTTCGTGGCACTAAAGGCCTTTGCGGATGTGGATTGCCACTCCTGTGCATAGTCAGTAAAGACCGTCATGTGTGATTCAATGAACAAGTAGGCATGCAGCCTAGGATGCAAAACGCTCGTCAAGTGGAGTTCCTGCAAATAGCCGATGTCAATGATTAGCAAACACTAATCAAGCATTGCGCTCGTCGTTTAGCCGACGGATATTTCTTATTTCATCATTTGTAAACAAAAACGTATTTTTAATTAAAAGGTGCAAAAGTATATGTTTAAATAGCACACATATAGTAAACTTCATTGGCTTTCTGTATCGACACCTTACTCTATTCTAATCCAATTTGATTTAGATTAGGGAATTTCTTTTATGGAACATGCTTGCTGTATTATTTCAATTTTAACTGTAGTTCTGACAAAATTTTTATTTTTATGTATTTTGAAAGGTCTTGAGTTGCTTCCTGAAGGCGAGGTGGTCCTGGGTCAGGCGGAGGTGGGTGGGGAGGGAGTTCCATGTCTTGGCGGCGAGGTAGGAGAAGGACCGTCCCCCTGTGGTGGCTCTACGGATGCGGGGGACGGCGGCGAGGGCGTGGCTGGTCGATCGAAGCTGGCGTTTGGGAGCGTAGAAGTTGAGGCGGCTGTTGAGGTATCCTGGGCCTTGGCTGTGTAGGGCTTTGTGTGCGTGGGTGAGGAGACGGAAGGTGATTCTCTTGTTGACCGGGAGCCAATGCAGATCTCTCAGGTGTCCGGAGATGTGGCTGCGACAGGGGATGCCCAGGATGAGTCGTGCTGAGGCGTTCTGGATCCGCGGGAGTCTCTTCTGGAGTTTGGCGGTGGTTCCGGCGTAGAGGGTGTTGCCGTAGTCCAGACGGCTGGTGACGAGGGCCTGGGTGACCGTCTTCCTGGTCTCGGTGGGGATCCACCGGAAGATCTTACGTAGCATGCGCAGGATGTTAAAGCACGACGAGGAGACGGCGTTGACTTGTCTGGTCATGGAGAGAGAGGAGTCCAGGATGAAGCCCAGGTTGCGTGCATGGTCTGTTGGTTTGGGTGCGCTGCCTAGGGCGGGGGGCCACCAGGAGTCGTCCCAAGCGGCGGGTGAGGATCCCAGGATGAGGACTTCCGTCTTATCTGAGTTCAGTTTCAGGTGGCTGTTCTTCATCCATTCGGCTACCTCTTTCATCCCTTCGTGAAGGTTGGCTCTGGCGGTGGGGGGGTCGTTGGTAAGGGAGAGGATCAGCTGGGTGTCGTCAGCGTAGGAGATGATGTTGAGGTTGTGCTGGCGTGCGATGTCTGCGAGGGGGCTCATGTAGATGTTGAAGAGGGTTGGACTGAGCGAGGAGCCTTGAGGGACGCCGCAGATGACTTCGGTGGCTTCAGATCTGAACGGAGGGAGTCGGACTCTCTGTGTCCTTCCGGCGAGGAAGGAGATGATCCACTCCAGTGCCTTCTCCTGGACTCCGACGTTGCTGAGGCGTTGTACTAGGGTACGATGGCAGACAGTGTCGAAGGCCGCGGAGAGGTCGAGGAGGATGAGGGCCGCTGTTTCTCCGTTGTCGAGCAGCGCTCGGATGTCATCGGTGACTACGATCAGGGCGGTCTCGGTGCTGTGGTTGGCCCGGAAGCCAGACTGCGAGGGATCGAGGGATCCGTTCGTCTCGAGGAAGGCGGCCAGCTGCTTGTTGACGGTCTTCTCAATGACTTTAGCAGGAAACGGGAGCAGCGAGATGGGGCAGTAGTTTTTGAGGTCGGTGGGGTCAGCCGATGGCTTCTTGAGTAGAGCGCTGAGTTCGGCGTGCTTCCAGCTCTCCGGGAAGGTAGCGGTGTCGAAGGAGGTGTTGATGATATCCCGCAGGTGGGGTGCGATGATAGCGTCGGCCTTGTTGAAGACGTGGTGAGGGCAGGGGTCGGTCGGAGATCCGGAGTGGATGGAGTTCATCGTGCGGGCGGTGTCTTTGGTGCTGATCGGAGTCCAGGCGCGGAGGGTGGTGGTGGGGGGCGGTGGTTCGGTCGTGGTGTTCGTCGGTTGAGTGCTGAAGCTGTTGTGTATGTCCGTGATTTTGTTGTGGAAGTAGGAGGCGAGGGAGTTGCAGAGGTCTTGCGAAGGGGTGATGTCGTTGTTTCCGGCGTTGGGGTTGGAGAGCTCTTTGACGATGTTGAAGAGTTCTTTGCTGTTGTGTGCGTTGTTGTCCAGTCGATCCTTGAATGCAGTTTTCTTGGTGGCGCGGATGAGTTGGTGGTGTTTTCGGGTGGCGAGCTTGAGGGCAGTCATGTTGTCCGGTGTTGGGTCTCTGCGCCAGGTTCTCTCGAGGGCTCGGCAGTTCTTCTTGGAGCTCTTGAGTTCGTCGGTGAACCATGGGGCTTTCTTGCTGCCGGGTTTGCTGAGCGGGGTCCTCAGGGGGGGCGAGCTCGTCTGTGCAGTCGCTGATCCACTTCGTGAGGTTGGTGGCCGCCTGGCTGGGGTTCGTTGTGCTGGTCGGAGGGTTCATTCTCAGGGAGGACGCGAGCTGGTCGGCTGTGATCTTGTTCCAGTTCCTGCGTGCAGCCTGTTGCTGGGGGTGGTGGATCGTGGTCCTTGCGAAGCTGAAGTGGACGCAGCTGTGGTCCATCCAGTGGAGTCCAGTGGCGTGGCTGAAGACGATGTCCTTGCTGGATGAGAAGACGGGGTCGAGTGTGTGTCCGGCGTAGTGGGTGGGGGTGGTCACCAGTTGCTTGAGTCCCAGGTTGGCGAGGTTGTCCAGCAGGGTGGTGGTGTTGCGGTCGTTGTTGTTCTCCAGGTGGAAGTTGAGGTCCCCTAGGAGGATGTAGTCAGCGGAGCAGAGGGCGTGTGGGCTGATGAAGTCGGCGATGTCTTCGCTGAATTGTGTGCGTTGTCCAGGGGGTCTGTAGATGAGGGTGCCTCTGAGGGTGGTCTTGGGGTTGATGTGGACTTGGAAGTGCAGGTGCTCGGTGTTAGTGAGGGTGTCAGCGGTGTTGGTCGTGATGCGGATGGTGTTCCTGTGGACGATGGCGATGCCTCCTCCGGTGTGGTTGACGCGGTCCCTTTGGATGATCTTGTAGCCGTCTGGGATGGCGATGGCGATGTCAGGCGCTGAGGAGGCGTTCATCCAGGTTTCCGTGAAGAAGGCGACGTCTGGGGCTGTGGTGTCGAGCAGGTTCCAGACCTCGATGGCGTGCCTGTGGATGGAGCGGGTGTTGAGCAGGATGCATTTCAGGTGGCTGCTGCTGTTGCTCGTCTTGGTTGGTGTAGTTGTAGTGCAGGTCCGGATGCAGGAGAACTTGCAGGAGTTGCAGCAGAAGGGTCCGTGGGTGCGTCTCGGGGTGGCTCAGTAGCAGCCCGGGACTCGGCCGGCGTTGAGTGCGTTGAGGGTTGCGGCGCCGTACGTCCGTCGGATGGGCTGGGGTCTGCGGGGGCCAGGGGTCCTGGCGCTGGGCGCGGTCCAGGCGCGGACGGGCGCAGACGGGCTTACCTTTGGCGCACCTTCGGCGCTCAGTCGGTGCTCCCGCTGCGCGCGTCCGCTGCGTGCGTCCGCTGCGCGGTCGCTAAGGGGGTGTCATAAGAGGGGAGCCGGGAGGGCGGGTCAGCTGGGAGGCGGGGTCGCGTCCACCAATGGACTGGCGAGGGGGCGGGTCCTTAGGCAGCAAGCGGCGGGAAAGCGGGATCGGTTTCAGCGGGCGGCCCTGCGGCGGCTGGGGCGCCGCTCACGGCGTTGGTGAGGAGGTGGCACTGCAAGGGTCCCTGGAGCAGGAGCGCTGAGGAGCTATGGGGCAACCAGGCCAGAGGCGCTGTGGTCGCTGTCCAGGTGCGTGTGGGGTCCCCTTAAGAGGGGAGCCGGGAGGGCGGGTCAGCTGGGAGGCGGGGTCGCGTCCACCAATGGACTGGCAAGGGGGCGGGTCCTTAGGCAGCAAGCGGCGGGAAAGCGGGATCGGTTTCAGCGGGCGGCCCTGCGGCGGCTGGGGTGCCGCTCACGGCGTTGGTGAGGAGGTGGCACTGCAAGGGTCCCTGGATCAGGAGCGCTGAGGAGCTAGGGGGCAACCAGGCCAGAGGCGCTGTGGTCGCTGTCCAGGTGCGAGTGGGGTCCCCTTAAGAGGGGAGCCGGGAGGGCGGGTCAGCTGGGAGGCGGGGTCGCGTCCACCAATGGACTGGCGAGGGGGCGGGTCCTTAGGCAGCAAGCGGCGGGAAAGCGGGATCGGTTTCAGCGAGCGGCCCTGCGGCGGCTGGGGCGCCGCTCACGGCATCGGTGAGGAGGTGGCACTGCAAGGGTCCCTGGAGCAGGAGCGCTGAGGAGCTAGGGGGCAACCAGGCCAGAGGCGCTGTGGTCGCTGTCCAGGTGCGAGTGGGGTCCCCTTAAGAGGGGAGCCGGGAGGGCGGGTCAGCTGGGAGGCGGGGTCGCATCCACCAATGGACTGGCGAGGGGGCGGGTCCTTAGGCAGCAAGCGGCGGGAAAGCGGGATCGGTTTCAGCGGGCGGCCCTGCGGCGGCTGGGGCGCCGCTCACGGCGTCGGTGAGGAGGTGGCACTGCAAGGGTCCTTGGAGCAGGAGCGCTGAGGAGCTAGGGGGCAACCAGGCCAGAGGCGCTGTTGTGCTTTTGTCATATACTTCCTTAGATCCCTAGTTTCCATACTCCTATGTAACCATAACATTACAGTTTGGTCGTAGGCGCAGCTACATATGAATAAAGCACGTTGGCCAGAGCTGTAAATAGCATTATAGCCCACTTACTTCCAAGGTTTATAGTTCTTAAGAGCTGTACACAGCGAAAGTCTTCGTATTTTTGAGGACTTGACCCCGATGAATGGGTGATTCCTTTTTGCAGCCACTGTACCGACTGGTGATTAGACAGTAGGTAGCAAGTGCCCTTGGAAAGAAACCACTAATGAGGAGTAGAAAGTCGAACCCAAAACCTCCGATATGAACAGCATGGAAAAATACGAAGGAATCTGATTGAAAAGAAAACAGCGACGGAAAAACACCAGGTAAAATATCTACACTTGTGGGCATAGCAAGAGCATTGCAACGCACTGTTCATTACATTGGCCCAACATATATAGGAATAATTACCCTAGAATAAAAAGAGGAACCACAGGAACTAACTCCCCACCATCTTAGATTGGGCTAACAGGAATGTACAATATGGGTTGCCATCCTGAACAACTATTGAAACCCAATCCAAGATGGCATTTGTTCACGCATTGGAGCGCCAATGTGGCAGGACCCTCTCAATGGTGAAGTGGAAGGAAGCCTTCCTAGGCAGCTGCCAATGCCCAACACTCCAGGGAACACTACATCTCCACAGGTAAGCAATGGGCCTGCCCTCAACCTGTGTAATTAGCACACGCTTGAGCCAAGCGCCAACGTCGTTGCCTGACAATATTGGTCATTGAAGGACCTCTCCCAGAGTTATAGCCACAAGCTTCAGTAAAGGGCCTCTAATGTTAGGAGAGGATGTGACCTAACGGCTAAAGTGGACAGCCTCAATTTTGGGGAACGGGGTTTGAGTCTCAGCAAGGATGCTCAACATCATGTGATTCTGGGCAAATCACTTAATCTCCCAGTGCCAAATAAAAAACATGAATGTGTACTTATGTAATGCAACTGGGGCTCATGAAAAGCACTCTGATACCAGATACTTTCTGGTCAAGTTTGCGCTATATAAAACTCCAGAAAGAAAAATGTTGAAGAGGGGCTTTCATGAGTGGTATTACCAGAAAAAAAATGGACTATAATGCTTTCAGAACATTCCACCAATTAATGTTAAAATGTTCTACATGAAGCAAGGAGATACAGAAAGACAAACATTGGAATGTTGAAGGAGAATATCCATATCAACCTTTATTGTCCCTGTGCCACTGTCTTCTTCAATGGAACACCTAACATTTCATTGTGCTAATATAGCCTTGTAGCCTACTGCCGAGGGCTGTACCCATTGTTAAAGGCCTTGAACCAGCATTATAGTCCCAAGGCGCAGGTGAGAGCCTATAAACAGGGAGAGGGCCTTTAACAGCCCGTATAGCTAGAGGCAGTAGGGCTATGAGTCTATTAGAACATTCCACCCACTAAGGGGAGAATGGTCTAAATTAAAACGGAGAAATATGAAGACAAATATTGGAATGTTATACCAGCCATTTGAAGCCTGGAGCAACTCCGTAGTCTTCAATGGAGCTCTCAATATTGCAGTGTTCTAGTATGCTTTTATAGCCCACTGCTGAGGGCTATAATAGTTGTTAAGTGCCTTGAACCCAGGGGCGTAAAACAGGCCCCCACAGCCCTCACGTGCCGGGGGCCCCTGAGCGGCAGAGGGCCCCCTCAGCATAGTACTCAGGCCTGATAGCTCTGGATTAAATCCGGAGCGGGGACTCCTCTGTGTACCTTGCGAGGGGGGGGGGCCTTCAACTTTCGTTACGCCACTGCTTGAACCTGGGTTGTAGGTCTCAGCAGTAGAGTAAGGGCCTTTCAGCAACTGATATATCCTAAGTAAGTAGGACTATAATGATATTAAAACATTCCATGCACTAAGGGTAGAATGTTCTAAAATAGACAGGGCGAAACAAAAAGACAAGCATTGGAGTGTTAGAGCAGAATGCCCTTAACAGTCATTAATGCCCCTCAATCACTCTATTACTTTTAATGGAATATTCAACATTCCATTGTTCTAAAGACTGTTCTATACCAGTTTCCTGCTGGCTGAGCAGAATGCCCTTAACAGTCATTAATGCCCCTCAATCACTCTATTACTTTAATGGAATATTCAACATTCCATTGTTCTAAAGACTGTTCTATACCAGCTTCCTGCTGTTCTTCCAAGTCCCTAGCCCATCTGATCTCTGTCACAGAAATAACACTTGATAACAGTATGGACTCTGAGTCCACCTGTCTTATCTCTTTCACTCAGCATTATTCAGGCACCTTTTCCAGTTCACTGTCTGATAACAGAGCAGATAGCAGACTTTCAGCGCGAATGACGAGCTTCTCCTCTCAAAGTAAGTAAATACCTCTTATCTATTCTATTCAAAGTCCCAGGGCACGGCCCTTGGTACCCGCGATTACCTAGTAACCCCCTCTTAGGCCTCTGACCAGCTCCACACTTTTCGGAGGCCGAGGCCTTACCTACAGTGAAAATATCTGTCACTCGCAGTCTTACTTTTGTTTCCTTGATAGTCACGTGATTTCGAAATCTCATAGGGCCCGGTTCTTCAAGTCGTAAGCTTATGCATGCAAGTGTCTTAGCTTTACTCATTTTTGGGGTTCACATACATCCTTAGGAGTGTGCATCGAAAGCAAGTCAGTTTTTTTGATTTCCGAGCCTCCCAAATATTTTCTTTAACTCTTTGCCTATGTCTGTGCAGAGATGCAAGCTATGTATTTGCACATTTTTCTCCCACACAGAAAACAGCATTTTCATACCCAAATGTACGCACACCCTTTTTTAAAGGAAGTTTATGTGTGTATTTGAGGTGCGTTTGTTACTAACCCCAAAATGTCACCTAAGGGCTCATTAGTAGAAAGTCTATGGACTTTTGGTGGGAGCGGGGCAATACCACATCAATGAATACAGTGAGGAGCGGCATTTACTGGCCATGGTATTGCGTCCTTATTCTAAATTCTGCCCCCCATAATGAGTCACAATAGTAATACTGTGTTTATCCATATTCAGAGAAAACTGAAAGCTGCAATTTTTCTCTGCACAAACTTTGTCAGGTTTGACCTGGTGAAAGTCCTGCTTAGATAATCCTGCAGGTGTGGTGATGTCTGCACAGATAGGAATCCACACGCCATTGAAGCCTCGTGTTTATGAATGCCTGAGGATTTTCAGGGGACTCGTAAAGATTCTCGAATTCACTGATTCCATTATTGCCAATAGGCCGCTGGTCTGCTCCCAAACTGCAAAAACCCATTCCCACCCTTTCCCCATCTTTACAAATTCCATCTGGGAACCTACATATATATCCGCGGATCCTGCTTCAACAATCTACCATTTTCAATTACAGAGGTATTTTTTGCAGACCTGGGTGAAATTTAGCAGTGCAACCTCCTTTGGTCCTAACATGACACGTTTTAGTGAGGTCAGATTCTTGAGTGATTGTGATCAACCACTTGTGCTGTGGAAACACCATCATGTGTGTCATTCTTGTTTATTGGGTTGACAACATGGTCAACTGCAAGCGCTTCATAGCACACGCTTATGGTATAAGAGGTCAGAGATCAGTGATAATGGCAATTAAGTTCAAAACAGGAAATAAATTGATAGAATATCTGACTTGTCTAGATTTCAAAGGAAAATACTGAGGGACCTCATACCGGCACTGTTGCGCTGCCGGAACGTCACTTTTTGACGCTCCAGTGGCGCAATGTGCCACTGGTACATTTATAAGGCCACGTAAAGCCACATCACATGGCTTTTCATGGCCTTTTAAATATGTGCCCCTTTCACGCAGCAAGCTGGGTGAAAGAGACGTCCATGGGTGTTGCTGGGGGCGTGTCCAGCAACATGCATGGCTGTTTGACACTGCCCCAGACCTACCAGAAATTGTAAGTCTGAGGGAGCGCCAAAAACGTACGCCTCACCAAGGGAGGCAAAAGGGAGGCATAATAAGGAGAAATGTCTTTATTTCTCCTCGTTTTTTCTCTTTCTATGTAGGCTGCATTCTCCAGCACACATAGAAAGAGGTAAAAGCAGGGGCGGCTCTAGGCTCATGGCGGCCCTGGGCAGGGAGCGTAGGTAGGGGCCCCAGAAGAGGGGGTCTGGGCGGGGCGGAGCGCGGAGGCCAGTGAAGAGGGGAGGTCAGGGTGTTTGGAAGTGGAAACAGAGCTGGAGGCCCCCAAATCCCTGCCAGGGGCCACCACACAAATATGTATCAATCCTCAGAGGATTATTATATGAAGGATATATATTGGCGTGGTGGCCCCTGGGGTTTGGTGGCCCTGTGCAGGTGCACAACTTTCACATGCCTAAGGCCGCCCCTGGTAAAAGCCTCCTGTGATTGTTTTTGTGCAGGAAGTTTTCAATTCCTGCACAAAAACAATCATCCCTGCAATGCAGGCACCTTTGCACCATGGTGCAAAGGTGGCACGTTGTTCCACGACAGCCCATTTTGTGCCGGCACAGGCGAAAAGGACAGGAATGCGCCGTATCTAGTAGATACAGCGCATTCCTGCCCTTTTCTTTTGCCGTAGGACAGCGTAGCAGCAAAGCATGCTGCACTGCCCTACGGCAAAAAACTCATAAAGGAGGCCCTGAATTAACCGCCACATCCCTAATTCAAATAAAACTTGAATTCTGAGATGCAAGGGGAGATTTTAGAAGTGCTATAGAAATGGAGCAGGCATGCACGGGGTAAAATGGCAAAAAAAGACAAACTTGTGCAAAAGACTGATTTGTGGCCAGTTAATGTAAAAGCAGTTTGATTATCTGGTATACTTGCCATACAGTGCCTCTCTTCAGTCCTCCAGCCGCAGCGCTATGCTGAGGGACAATGGCAGATTATTCCAGGGAAGCCACATTTCAACCAGGTTTGCAAAGGGGATCCTAGCTGTTCATCGAGCTGGAAAGAAGAGACATTTTCAGAGAGATGGACACTTTACCGTGCAAACTGAAAGCCTCAGGTGTTTCGATGGATGTGGCGCATCTACACCAGGACTATACAGAAGGGGTGACCTTGAGAGGACCATGTCATGCTATGAACGCTACCAACAGGTCCATAGGCCAGTCAGTTACAGAAATGTTTATTTAGACCAACGGTCTAAACCAATTGGTCACACACCAATTACAAATATAGTCACATTATAATATGCATGCCCAAATTTACTTACACAGTTTAGCACAATTGAAATTCATCTGATAAAAATTCTAAGAATACCAGAACATCTTAAAAATACCCAATTATGTTTACACCAAAACCTTATTACACCAGTATAACTCATTGGGCCACATGCATCAAGGAAATAAAAGGTCCCAAACGGGCAGATTAGCAGAATCTGCCACTTTCGACCAGTGTTTTTGCATTTCGGATGCATCATTCCAAATGCAAAAATAACTATTTAAGTAATCGCAACATTTGTGATGTCTTAAATTGCAATTGCATTTAAGGAATCACAAATTGCAATTCCTTAAATGCAATGCATTAACCAGTAAAAATTTGCGATTCCGCAAATGGGAATCGCAAATTACCGTCAATCTCAAATTGATGGTAATTTGCGATTTCTTTGAAAAATGCACTAAAGTGAATTTTTCAAAGTCCCAAGTTACACACTCACATGCCCTTGGGGCATGTGTGTGCGCAACATGTGCATAAACTGAATTTTCAGGGGTGCAACAGGGTGTCCTTTTGGCACCCTTGCAATTGCATGTGCAATTTGACAGTACCTATTGGGTACTCTCAAATTGCGTATGAAATTCCCATTCATTCCTATGGGCCTCTAGGCCCATAGGAATGAATGGGAAGCAATCCCTTAATTGCGACTCGCAATTTACGAGTCGCAATTAAGGAATGTGTAGGAATTACAATTGTTATTGCGAATCCTACATGCATAGGCAATAGCAATTATTTATTTGTGATTTCTTAAAAATCACAATTAAAGAATTGCTATTGACTATTTTGATGCATGTGCACCATTGTTATAAATTACCTAAAAACGAATCTTGCTTACACATACAGGACCTTTTTAACTGCAGTCATAAACTTTCCAAAAGCCATTGCTATATCCCAAAAACACACATGAGTTAGAAGTTTTACGGCTTCTGCTCAGCTCGTAATCCAGTATTTAAAAAATATTTGGCATAATATCAATTTCTGCATACGCAACACTTTTATACAGTCCACTAAAATGTTCAAAGTATCGCATTTTGGGCTCAACTCACATGTACACTTACCTCTGGGTTGGATCATTGCCATTTTTGTCTTAATATGCATATACACGGGGTTAACTCCAGTCCTTACTGCTAGCAATTCTCATTTTAGCCAACAATTTGGTAATATATCCACATACGGACACCATGATTCTGAAAAGAATTTAACATAAAGTGCACTGATCCTCCCTCAATACTGCCAATCATATTCACAGGATAAATCCTTACCTAATGCCCTGAGACCTAAAACTTGTAAATTCTGTGGACTTAACATTATCCACTTCTCTGTTTAGCTCCCTCAACGCCTTAGATTCTCTGCATTTGTATTTAGTAATTGGCTGCAAGCATGGAACACTGCCATGATTGCCGTGGCTAGGGCAGCCAAGATTGTCGATTCACTCGCCCCCATGTATGGTATTTTCTGCTCCGGTATCTGTTGATCTGGGACTTTACAAATATCTGAAATTGATCCTCCTCAAAGAGTGCAAAGTTGTAGAAAATGGATAGGGAATGAAGCTTAACATCCACATCAGTACAGACAATTATTGAATGTTCCAAAGCGGGTGCATGTTACTGCAGAAATGGATTTACATTCTGGTCTACTTGGAATATTTGATGTTTAAATCTTAATTACAGTGTGGCACGCAAGTGCCTTCCAGCGTGAGCCACATAGACCAGGGAGAAATAATTTCTGGGTCCTGAAGTTTTCCAGAGTCTGTGACTCGAGAGCAAGACTGGAGTGGCAACGTGGATGTATCAAAAAACATGGTATATTTAAAATGCAAAGCAGCTTAAAAGTGTACAGACCGGCTAATGTATGCTATGTTTTTTTAAATGTGATTTAAAAAATGTTTAATTCAAATGTTCTAATATATGTTTTTATAACCGGTCCACCTTGCTGAGCAAAGTGATGGCCGTTTGGGTGTTACAGCATAGTATATACTGATAAACTGTATTTTAAATCCATATTTTATAGAGTAAATCCACAATTTTGTGGATCCCGAGTGTGTTGCCATAGCAATAGTAGTAGTTTAGGAGCCCAAAGACCTGACTAGGCCTCAGTAGCATATTTCAGCTTTTAGTATTCCAGCTGGTGTTATGAACTTTGGCTCCCCAAGGATACCCCCAAATTCTGCCTGATTGGAGATTTGGAGGAGTGAGGCGATTTACCACTGACAGAGGCAAACCACCATTGCAGGACCCAATCATCTGGAATATTTATCTCCACTGTCTAGCGTGGGTGGGCAGGAGCAGAGGCTGTTTTGTTTTCTGGAGGCCTTTACTCTGCAGTATAGAGTCTATCTCGACTGCAGAGATGGAGGCTCTCTGCCAGACTCATACCCCAGCTCTTGTTTATGAGCAAATAGATAAAGATGTGACAATAAGTGACTGAATCAGGGCATTGCGTTAAAGACAATGGTTGTTTACGTGAGTGGCTGAGGTGAATTCCAAAACAACGGGGACTCCTGAAATTCTTGCCAGACCCACACGACCAGGGTCGGGCTGGGATGAAGAAGAGACTCGGGCACTAAAATAAAAGTGGCCCCCATTAGAAAATCAGATAGCGAAAAAAGTGACCTACATTGCAAACAGAGCAGTTTTGAATTTGTAAAGACACTTTGCCCAGGTGTTTTACAAGATATCGGACACAGTCTGCATTTGTGCTTGCTACCTACGTGTGTTGTAATATCGAGGAAATCAATGGTAAAGACTGGCTGTTGGAAAACGAGGCAGCATCTGTTAGGCCTGCACAAATAAGATGACTACATTTGTCCTTCACTGGGAACTAAACACCCAATTGTATCGCCTGACTCTCAGAGGGTAGCGTTGCAGAGCAGTCTGAGGCTTACTCAAGGGAGGTGGTGTGGGCTAGTAATCGCCATTACAGGTGTGCAGCAATAACACTCAATAAATGATTGTCCAGTCTGTACTTTGCTTTATAAAAGTAAGAGTACATTTATTAAACACGCACGCTACTTAATACTATGCACCAATTTACAAATATACATAAGCTGTTGGAATTACTTTGTGACATTGAATAACATCTCCACCCTGCCCTCAGGGGGATGGGGTCTAGTATCACCACTCCCATGTATGCACATCATCTTTCCCCTAATGCAGTTAGTTGAGCATCATCTGGAGCGAGGGCCCTGCGCACTGTTACCAGCCCAGTGGCGACCTAACCCATTATCTCAACAAGCATTTAAAATAGGTAACCGTGCCTTGGTGACACACAAACCTGACTGAGCATTTCCTACTGACCATGAAGTACACACCTCTACATCTTAAGGGCTAGCAGTCTTGGTTCTTCACCTAAGCACAGCAGCAAGAATACATGTTAAAGAATCACTTTAGAATTACAGTACTCAACACATTTGTGGATCATTAGAATGCATTGCAATTACAGCCCCTAAAGGCATCACACATGAAATCCCAGGATTAAGCATATACAGCCAGACACCCTAGCAGGAATGGCTAGCAACATAACCCCACTTTGCTTAAGACATCACCTTACACAAGTGTTTCACATTACACATGTGATATTCAGTCCCTCTGAAAGAAATAACATTCGGAAATGCGCTACAGGTGCAATTACACCTCTTCACCTCCAGGGGATGCCTTTCGCCAGACATCGCCAACTCAGCCTTTCACTCCTTGATACACTTCTCAGTTCTCCCCCAGCTGTAGAGCAAAAGATCCAGCCCCAAGGGTTAAAATGCTAGCTGAGCCCTTAAGGGGTTATTCTTTTCAAGTCACCAGGAGACTTACATTTTCGTGTTGGAGGAGACTGCGCTTCTCCAGCAGCTCCCGCTGCACCTTAGCACACATATGGTGGTAACCCCGTTCTCTTGGGGCCTCCACAAGCAGTGAAAATGCTGTGTTGCCCTTGCATGCCGGTCCTGGCCTGCAAGGCATTATGAGAATTCCAGCATATTAGAGCAGCGACTCTCCCGCTGCTTGGGGAGAGCTGCGAAGTCGGCTTCCAGCCACGTCTGCCGCCCGTTGGAGGGTCAGGTCCCACCCGGACCCCCAGGTGAGTAAGACGGCTCAGGGAGCCCACCCCCGGCCGCTTATGCAGATTTTCGGTGGCTCGGTCCCACCCAGGCCCTTCTTCTCGCGGGGTCCTGTCCCACCTGGGCCCCGCATGACCATCCTGATGGAGAGCCACCAGGGGAGCTCACCCCCGGTGGCTCTCGCTGCCTCCCCGCGTGGCCAGCACCCTCACGTGCTGCCGTGGGAGCCGGCTCAGAGCGGGCAGACCAGAAATGTCTGCCCGCTGCCCGGCGGGCAGATGTGCAGACCTTTGCAGGCTCCTCTGGTCATCCGCCTTCTGGCACTCGGCCCGGGGATGGGATCCCAGTCCCCCAAACATCTCCGGGGGCGCCCGACTGCGCTCCCCCATCCATCATTGGCGGGGCCAGGGTGGGCTCCTGGTGACCTGCTTGGGGGCATTTTCACAGGGAGCGTGATGGCGCTCTCTGACTTTTCTTCGGGCCCGGGGATGGGGTACTGGGCCCCTTGAGACCCCTCCACGGGGGTGCGATGGCCCTCCCCACCCTCAACTGCTCGCCTTCTTCAGGGCCCAGCAATGGGGTCCCAGGCCCCTTGTGATCACATTCTCCCGGGGGCGTGACGGCGCTCCCTCTTTTCCTCTTCACAGGGAGCACAACGGCGCTCCCCGGTTTTGCTTCGGGCCCGGGGATGGAGTCCTGGGCCCCTGGGGACATCTCTGCGGGGGCACGACGGCACCCCCTGCCCTCCGCTGTTGCCGGGGGCCAGGGTGGGCTCCTGGCTACCCGTTTTGGGGGTCACTTCATGGGGAGCACAATGGTGCTCTCCGACTTTACTTTATGTTCGGGGTAATCCCCAGGAACTGTCCCATCCCGGGGGCATCTTCTAGACCGGCGGCGGAGCCAAGAGGCGCTTCATCATTGGTCAGCCAAAGGTCAAAGGTCGCCTACCTTCTGGGGGCCCCATCTCAGCCCCCAGGGGACCGATCTTGTCAATTTTGGCCTCTTCTTGCTCCTGGTGGCGCTCCCCAGCCCCTGGGACCACTTTCCTTTGCCCTCTGGGTCTCTGAGAGGGGGGATTCAGCAGGGAGCTGTCTTCACTGGCTACCTGCGCCAGCCTTTCACCTGGCTCTCCTCCTGGTCCTGGACTCTTCTCCTGGTGATGTTCTGGATTCTGGGGCAGTCAGGCGGTCCATCCTTCCAACTGCCCATTGCGCCAGGCTCCAGCACCCTCTGCCTCAGCAGACCACACCCCAGAGAGAGTTCCTCTTCCTGTGCAAGCTATTTTAAGAAGTTGGGGAGGGGGCTGGCAGGAAATCTCTGTTTGCCTATCACACACCACTTCTCTGCCCCTGCTCCCTCCTTCCTGACCAGGCCTCTGGCTTTGTTCAAAATGGCAGCGTCCGAGGTCTCCTGCCACATGGTCTCTGAGAGCCCCTTCCCCCAAGGCTGCCTTCTCTCCAGAGGGGCCTGGCACCAGGTGTCAGCTACTGATGGAGGAACCTGTAGCTCCACCCATCTTCTCTCCTTGGCGTGGAGGCCCCCCCCCCCCCCCCTCCGGAATGCTTGTTGTGCTGGGCTGGGCCTCTAAGGCCACAGCTTGGAGAGTAAGGTCATTAAATCAGCCTGGCAGAGTTAGCCCCCCAGGCCCTGGTTATGAGCTGATATTTCTGGATGACCCAAAAGCAGTACAAATAAGACTTTGGACTCTGCAGAATACTTCTTCTCACACCTGTTACAGTGGACTCTAGTGCATGTCTGGAATCTGTAGGCCTTAGGAAAGGTAATCTATTTATTTATTTATTTTTATTTATTGGGCTTATTGAGCGTAACAGCTACCCAAGAAGGGTTTCTCAGCGCTAGAAAGATACTGAACCAAGAGGGTAGAAAGAAAGACTCGGAAAGTAGACATGAGCAAATTATTGGTTGAAAAGCCAGGTTTTAATGGCTATCTAGACCATAGGCTCCACCTCCCCATAAGAGAATAGTGAAGTGAAAACAGTAAAACACACTAACTTTCCCTGGCATGTTTCTTCCCCGTGCATAAAGCCTATTCCATGTCATCACCCAATTCTGCATAAGTCCTGCCACACCATTCACTTTGTAGCTGCTCCTGGGCTACGCACGCCAGGAATTCCCCCTGCGCAGCCCTTATACATGTGCACACGCATGGACACATGTGTCTGCATGCAACCAGCCCCATGCCCCTTACTCCAGCTGCTGCGCAACGGCCTAGTGAAGTTACGGGGACACCAGAAAAACCCACATGCAGTCCCTTTCACCTTGAGTTCACTGTGGGGGCGTCCCAATTTATGAGGCTCTCCCACAGTAAAAGCTCAACAAATAGGTGCTCAAAAAGTGAAAGATCCGGGCAGCTCAGAGTGTCAAAACCACCTTCTATCACCGGTCCACACACTGACCTATCAGACATGCACTTGGGGCTGACTGATTGCCATCCAGGCCAGTCTGACACTGAATATTGCAAGAAAGTAGACTGGTTACTGTGAGGATTTAGGTGCCCAATATGATATGGCTGTGTGGGCTTACCGTGTAATACTCTCACAAAAACTGTTTTTGGTCCAGTCAGTCTCACTTGCAAAACCATTATCTCAACTCGGCTTAGCTGTGGGTTTGAGCAGCAAGGCTTAAACAAAAGAACTAAGCATTTAGAAATATCAAACAAAGAAATACGAAAGTCACACAACACAAAAGAAATCAGAAAACAATTTATAAAAATTGATTATATTTTTATGAATTTGTAGGGACCAAGATGAGCAAAATCCACTGTAAGGTTCAGGAGATATAGATTTTTAAAGAAAACATAAATCTCAGTTCAACCACAAACAAGCACTGGCAACAGTAAAGTTTGGAAACTTTAAAAAAGTTTGACAGAGTTGTGTTTGGCTACTCCAGCCTGACTAGGTTTACCTAATCCAACAGGGAGAAAGTTAGGAGGGGTCAATAACGAGTATTTGGAGAGTTACCTGGCCTCCAAAGCATTCTTCAGTCCAGTCCCAAACTTTACAGCACAACCACCATGGACTTCAATGGAGTGGTCCTGATGCTGAGGATGCAGACGACGAAGGATGCTCAAGGATGATCTGGGTGCTGTGCATTCGACGGGGGTGTCTTTGCTGTTACTCCATGTTCCAAGGGTGAGGTGGGGCAACTTTAGCCACAGAGGTCAGGGTCTCTAAGTCCTCTTTGAGCGAGTAGAAGGCTAGCTGCTGCTGTGCTACTGGGTTCCGTACATAGCAGTCCCAGTGATATCCTGTGGTGGAGGCTGGTGTTCCTCTTGGTGGACCAATCTGGACTAAGATGATACACCCAGGTCCGGCAGAATCAGGTGCATCTTTTGGCCATCGAGGATCAGTTTCTAGCGGAGCCCAGCAGCAGTCAGGGGCCATTCTCCAGAAGTGGCAACTTACTTGCCGAGTTGGGCTAGTTCAGCTTTGATGGCTCTAGTAATGGTTCTAGGGAACATGCCGACAGACCCTTGCAGTCACTTTGCTGGGCTGGGACTCAGGAGTGTCTTTTTTTTAAGCTAGCAGTCACAGGTACAGTCCTCTCTTCGCTAGCCCATTATAAATAGCTTCCGAAGAATGGCATACAATCGGAAAGGTAAATACTGAGCATGTTGGTCTACAGTCCAAAACAGTACACAGCCATCAACTGTTGACAAGTCACCCTTGTTTGGATTGGATTCCTTTGGATTCGATTCTAGATTTATAATAGTGTCTGAATGGTTAAGACAGCTATATGTTTTATGCACTGTATTGTGTTTGTCTGTATTTTGTTCATACACTTATTTTTCACCAGTACTGCGCCTTCACTTGTAGCCCCTTCTCAGTTATTGGAATTGTCACAATAATATATATGTATATTTGTTCATACATGTGCAAATCCATTACCTATTGATTATATCACCACTTTTACAATTGTTTTGTTCATTAATTGTGTTAGCATAACCATTGAGTCATTTAGCCCCTGTGGACGTATTTTGAAGTATTCCTGCTAGAGAAAGAAGGAGTATTTCTTCATCAAATCCAATGTCTAGCTTTACTGAGTACTAAAGGGGAACCCTTGCAATTGTTTGTGAACTTGATACTTCATTTTGAAGGGGCACTCCTAGTATTTATATTCATGGAACAGCAAGAACATTATCCGAGAGCTCCTTCATCCCTTTGTGGGCTGTTTGAGGTCTGGTATTGTGGGTGCTTCACTCTGTCACTGGTTTCAGTGTCGCTCAGTTACCTGTCAGTCTGTTGTGCCTGAGAGAACACTGGTGGCCAGGAGCCGGATTTCTCCTAACACTGTAGATCCACTACCAACCCCAGAGTCCATGCTCCATTCGGTGGTACACTAATGACCATTCCCCTGTGAAGGCCACAATGGTACCAGCTGCCCCAGCCTCACATCTAATATCACAAGGGTATTTCATCCATCAGCCTATGGAGTCCAGCTATTGTCACTGAGCCTGCCAGTGCCCAACTGGTCCCTCAGGAGCACTTTGCCATTCCAGGTTTCTCTGCTGCCACTGCAACTGCCTGCCACTGTCTAGAGACACGTATGTACGCTCTCCTCAGGAGTTCCGCAGCCACAACTTTCCATACCTGCTTATAAAAAGCTTTGGGCTCCTAGCTGGTGATCACCCGTCTCCCACATATCTTCAGATAATGCCCTCTGAAATGCCTCTTTTACTGCAGCCATTTGAATTGCCCATCACATTAAACCCTGTGCCAGCAGATACCCCACTTGAATAGAGCTATTTCAATCTGCATCTCTTCAACCCTGCCCCTTTGGAATGGGAATGGATTGCAAAACCTTGATGAGGTTCAAATGCTTTGCGCTGAAGATATCACACTGGGGTACTTTGGCCCCTGGAAAATATCTTACTATGTGAATGTTAGTCTGGTCTGGGTAATCACTGCCCTCGCTCAAGTGGTTGAATTGAAGGAGGTGGCTGCCATCACTTACCCCCCACTGAACAATAATATTACCATTCAGAATGAGAAGGACTAGCCATCACGAAAACCTAACACCACTTAATGCTCTTCTTGACAAGTTATAATTTCAAAGTTTGAGGAACCACAAGTCCCTCAACTATGTCTTCAACAGTTTAACGTCTACAATACCAGCAGGGATAGAACAATGGATGTCACTGCTGCAACACCACAGCTATCATGTACATTTTAATCCATGTGTATCAAATCTGGCAGATTCCTTTTCTTGCCACCTGAGACCACAAACAAGCCAGGAGCAATATGAAAAAATGCTTGTGGAGCACTGTCTCGCCATCATGGTGTAAACCGTACTTTAGGATGCAGGAAATTGAGGAACGGTGGCTTCACAAGGCATGACAAGATCCAAAACTATATATAGTGGATCACTGCCATGTATCTCAGAGATATGTAGATCAAAAATAGACAGCATCGTACTTTATGGGACTGAAGTTTGAAGGATCTAATACTAGATTCAACAATTAGGCAGGGTACCAAGAACAATTATGGAAATTCAGACTCCAAATCCCCCAGGCAGCGCAAAATATGCTTTTAGGGGGTGAATGCGGTATAACAACCGTACATTTGACATGCAAGATGTTAGTGATGCACAATGTGGCTAAAAGGAGTGCAGCCATGGTAAACCTCGTAGTGAATGAGTGCAGGGAAGAACTTGCCTCAGGCAAATGCCAGTGGTGGCCACTACCTATCTAGGGTGGTAGGGTAGGTGGGGGGATGGGTAATAAAGTAAAGGACTTGTTAGTCTTCTCGTCTGGCCCTGATGTGGATGGGACTCATGGCACCAGTTCCTCACCCAATCCAGATGTTTCTCTCTTGGCATGAGAGCAGTGCCAGGATTGGTCTGAGTGGCCTTGTTTGGCGCTCAGACAGTTCCTTGGAGCCTCTGGCTTTTATTCAACCTGGCTGTGTAACACAGCTGGGTTGTAGAAACATAAGTGGGCATGCCTGTGTTGCTGGCCTAAGACAGCTTGCCAATCAGACATGTGCACTTATAAGTGCACACTACTTCTCCTCCCTGCCATGTCAGGCCCCGTCCCATACTTATTGCGCAGCTCTGAAAGCAATAAATACAATTATAATAACATTGTGCTATTATCATTTTATTTATTATCTGTTGGCTCTGGGTGGTGAGGCGGTGCTCCTTCACCATTACGGAGGAGCTGCCCATGGCAAATCCCCCTACCACCACAAAAACAGGGTGCTGAAGGAAAGCAGAGACCAGCCCATCGAGAACCCCTCATGTGTAGTGATAATGGACAAAGTGTGCTTCGAATTAAACAGCATCTTTAAAAAACTATAGAGATGATGTGTAATGTACTTGAGAGGACAATGTGAAATACCTGCCCTGAGGAAATATTTTTAGCTTTGCAAATCACGGGCAAACACATACAAGGGAGCTCTGAAACAATGACGAGAGACATTTATTCTTCATGGCAAGACCTATAAGATCACATAAATCGCTGGAACCAAGGGGAACTGAAATTATGCGAATGTAGCTGAGGGCACGTAGATTGTTAAAATGTCCTCTACTTCTGCAAACAGAACAGGCCCCAGTCGACAAGAAAGTCTGCAACTAGGAACCAGGAGCTGTAAAGAAATGAGATTGCACCTACAAGGCAAAGTATCAACTAATATATCGGCCACAGTGTGAGGATCCTAAAAGCAGATGATTAAAAGAAGAAAAGAAAAAATGGATGCCTACCATCATGGAACAAGAGCCTTCCAATAGAAACGGAGTGACAAATGTTCCATACTGGAAATTAAACATTGCCGGCATAGGACTCTAACACTCCCGTTTTCTGTATTCAAATAAGTACAACTGTACACGTATGTATGGAGGGCCAGCAAACTCAGGAGAAATGTAGTTGGAAATAAAAACAAATAATTCCCCTGCAAAGGGGAAAAAACAGGACACCAAGACCAATGGGCAAAGTCAACACAACACCTGAGAGTATGCGGTAGAGGCAAGAACAACAAGAACTGTTCAGCCCACAATGCCAGTGAAGGGTCAAGGCATTGCCACAGTGACTGTAGTGTAGGACAACTTGTTTTGTAGAAGATGACAACGGTAGAGCTGGAGTTAGACTATAAGTCCTTTGTCCCTGGGGGCATGTACTGTATGACAGTCATCTCAAAGCATGCACACAAAAAATAATAAAGCTGGAGGCGGCCATTTTAGGTCTTCTTTTCTTTCACTGATGTTAATGTCCACCCGGAAATGGTGTATCGATTAAACCATAAGGACTTTGAGGAGAGCCTGAAGCATTTAAACATGTATTAAGTGAAGGAAATATGTGATAAGTTCGCTGGATGCAGCATTAGTATTCCAAAAGGGAAAAAAAACTGTACTAGAGCGAAGCATTTTTCAGCAGCAGTGTTGTAGAGCTCTTGATCTTGAATGGCGTGGAGCGCAGGGTGTTGAAGAGTGACAGGACAGGGCTGGCTGTGTGAAACAGTCTTCCAGCAGAAGCACAGAAAACAACAGCCATCAAAGATCTGAAACGAGTTGGGAAAGACAATCGATCTGTAAATTTAGGTAAACAATGGCTAAACCGGAGAGCATTCAGAGTTGACATATATTGACAGTAAATAGCCAGCCAAAGTGGTCTGGAAATCTTCATTGTCTCTCATTTTCAGGACCATTGGAATCACGTGGTTCTGCGGCTGCTACGTTTTCGGCATAGTGTTTTTTAATTTGCCGCACTTGCCATATAATCCCGCATCGGCTTCGTACTTTGCAGATTTGAACCCCCAACATTTTTTAGCTAAATTTGACCAAAAATTACTTCATAACTCTCATATGTGTTGCCTTGCAGTAGTAAAGTTTTTGCAAGAGTTAATTGGTCACTTTTTAATTGTTGATTGTTGGGTTTGGGTGTCAAATTGATAGTAATGAGGTGAAACCGTTGCCTCGACAGTGCTAACCTGTAAATATATCAGAATAAGGTAGTGATACTGCCACAAAACGTGCCGCAGTATGCCACATAACTTATTTTTCTTGTTACACAATTTAGTCAACCCTTTCACATAATGTGGTCCTCCCCTACCGCACAATTCCAGTGGTCTTGCTCATACTCAAAGTTTATACGAAAACCCAAAGGTTTGCAATGGGCGGAAGAAGACCTACAGTCTGATGATAAAACCTGTGTGATGCCTGGAGATGCCTTGACCCGGACCGGGCCTCTGGTATATAACCGATACACGTATATCTAGGTACGTAACGTACGTCCCATCGGAGCAGCCAGGCCTCTCAGCACCCCGGACAGGACCGCCTCCCTGCATTCACTGCACCGCAGCTGTCGGTGGACGTCGCTGGAAGTGCAGCTGCCGGAAGCTGGGTACCTCCCTGCTGGGATGAGCAGCAGGCGTGAGGCCGCCTGTCCACCTGCAGCGGCCCTTCCCTGGTGTGGCAAGCAGGCGAGGAGAGTCCTGCCTGCCTGCATTGTCCACGTCCCTCGATGCAGCCGGCAGGAGCCTAGCAGGAGCTGCCTGCGTTATTTATGGTTCTGCAGAGGCTGCTGGTATTGTTTCTGGCACGCGCAGGTTGATCTCTCCAGCTGCATAGCGCGCGCTAAGATCTGTGAACGTGCGCCAGAGCACCGAAGTCTTTGGAGACAGGTGTGAGAGCTGCTATCTGTGGGCCGGATCCCCCCCCCCCTCGATTGCCAACGCTGCAAAACGTTTTCTCTTAACCTGGGCTGGGGGTCCACTCAGTGCTGTACCAAGAGAGTCAATCTACTGGTCCTCCTAAGCTCCCTTTGCAGCTAGTCAAGGGCTCTCTGCGCAGACTTTCAAATGAGCCGTGAGTGCCTCGGGCAGGGGCTCGTGGCCCCACCTCTCAGAGGTTCCTTATGCGCCTCTGAAGCTCCTTGTGCTCCGTATAAAGGGCTCCGTGTAAACATCACAGACTGGATGGGTTCCTCAGTCAGGGACGACGTAGGCTAGTTACTTGCTGCATAGCCTCAGCATCATTGTGCTCCTCAGTTTCTAATTGTGTTGCTCTTCAGAAGCCAGCAATATTTAAAAATGCGAGTACAGATATGAACAGTGCTTTAAATGGGCCAGTACTGTCTGGTACGGAGTATCTGCACTTTTTTATTTTGAGAGAGAGAGGCACTTCTCAAGAGAAATTCTATACTTTTAATTGAAGAGTACCGGCTCTTCACAGTAACAAGCAGGCAGTCTTTAACATAGTACCTTCACTCAGGGCTTTAAGTGGGATGAAAAACTGGGGTGGGGGTGTCTCTCAAAGGGGCGTGGCCAGTGTACTCAAGGGCATGGCTTAAAACACTTAAGCTAAAAACCTGTGCTTAGCATAGTGTGCTGACCCACTTGTATTTTGCTGTTTCTGTCATTGCATCCAGATATATGATACAACAAGTAACATCACACCTACATGTCAGGACTATTAGCTTTGTCAGTGGTTGTTAGTTGCATAAGATAAATAAGCAGCAACTATGGCTTGTAAATAATATTGAAAAAGCTTCCAATTAAAGCCCTGGTGAGACCACGACAATGTTGGTGCTCCTAAATTTCAAAAAGAGAAGGGAAATCCAGAGAGAAAATGACTCTCTTTAAAGGATTTCCCTTTCCCTACAACTCACACCTGGCATGACGTCATGACGTAACTTCTCCACTAGTGAGAAGTAAGCAACATGAGCACGCGCACATCGATGGGCCTGCTGTCACTGCAGTCCTGAAAAAAATGGATCGCCTGTACCAGGACACAAAACAGAGCCAGATTGAGACCCGTTTCGAGGGATCCTTTAAAAAACTGCTGGTGCCAAGCACCAGGGCCAACTTAAAGTCCTGCCTGCACCTTTATTTTTCCATTTCAAGCACTGGATATGCAATAGCGGCCAGTTTCTCTGAACAGTGGCAAGGGGGGGGGGGGGGCGGGTGGACGCACAGACGATGACACAAATAAACAAAACAAAACCTCGCGCTCTTCTAATCTCCTCTCCACTGCTGACACATGCTCCCAGACTCCACTGCGGCCAGTCCTCATCCTGCTTTCATGCTGCTGGCAGCATGAAAGCAGCGTCAGAATTGGCCTTAGCGCCGTGGTTTTTCGCTCCTAGTTAGACTGGTAGCCAGTGCCTGCTGTCTTCAACTCTGCAATGCAGCTCGGGTTGGAGACAACTTCAATACGCATGACAGTTTGGCCGTCCTGAGACAGCCGGCCAAACCGTCATGTGCACTGATAACAGTGTAAAACACTCCCCCAAGTGCCTGGGTGAAAGGGTGAATTGATGTATGGATGAATAGATGGTTGAGTGAGTGAAAGAATAGATGGCTGAGTGAAAGGGTAAATGAAGGGATGTATGAATATATGGATGGATGGGACGAAGTGTGGATGAATGGGTGTAAGGATGGATTTCTGAATGAAAGGGTGGATAGATGGATAAACCAAAGGGAGGATGATGGATGAATGGAGTGAATGTATGGATAGATAAAGCAAAAGGGTGTATGTATGAGCGAAAGAATAGATGTAAGGATGGATGAAGAGATGGATGAAATGGGGGTTGGATAAGTAAAAGGATGGATGATTGAGTGGATGGATTGATCTGATTGATAGGTGTTCCTGGACCAGTGGAAGCTCTCCTTTATGGGCTCCACAGCTACACTATACCCTCCTTGTTTTGCTGTCCATGTTTCTTGTATCAAGAGTGTATAATTATTCACTCTTGATATTATAAAAATAAAATTCAGACCCCCTTCGGGTCCTGCAACAAACTGAGGCAGCAAGTTGCATAATTTGATTACTGACACAGGTGCATGAAGGTGCCTGCGCCATCCATCAGAGATACTGTTCAGAGCAGGCTAAAGAGAGAAAAGCGGTGAAAAAGTGAGTCAGAGTGAGTGAGAATGAGTTACAGTATGGACGAGTATGTGTGAGAAATTGAGAGAGTGAGAGAGAATGATAGTGAGTGTAACTGAGTATGTTATTATATGTGAGGCACAGTAGGACTGAATAATTCAGAATGAGTAAGAATGAGAAGGACTGAGGGAGAAAGAGTGGATCAAAGTAAAATGAGTGAGACTGCGTGAATTAGACCGAGTGAGTCAGAATGAGACAGTAAACTTAGTGCAAGACAGTATGAGAGAACACTTAAAAAACAAAGCTCTTTGGAATTCGAGGCAAGGATTATGCCCACCACTGTTAAAGGTTACCAGCCACACTGCCATGTAAACACTATTGGCCTAATTCATGGACCCACATAAATTGTCAATTTGGGTTCTGTTGGACTTGACCCTATTTGGAGGGTCGTCCCGAAACTTTTTGCTTTTCCTCCTGTATTTTTTTTGGACCTGTTGTTGGTGGTTTTAGGACTCTGAGCACTTTAACACTGCTGATCAGTGCTTAAGTGACAAAGGAATAGAGAGGCAACAGTAAGAGTATTTGCACAGTTCTTAAAAACTCTGAAGCAAAATGAAAGTCCTTCAGTGATATAAAAGATCAATTTTAATACATCCTTTAGGATATTTTTGATACAAGAGGATTGGACAGACAGCCAGCGCGTTTCGCCCAGGTTGGGCTTCCTCGGGGCAAACCGGCTCACCGGCTCACCGGTGTAGCAGTGTTTTTCTGTACTTCATCAATAATGATGTAGGCTTTTAAATAGAGGTATCCACTACTTCAAAGGGAGAACTTTGTGTAGGCGTAATGCGTTACCCCCGACAACCAGCACAGAGTTTCTTTTAGAGGTTCATTGTCTTCAAGGCGCCAGCATTCCGCTGAAAATACTAGCGTACACTATGATATGTGACACTTTCAATATGCACCAATGTATCTAGGATTGCCTCTCGTAAGACGCCAAGTCTCTCAGCTCACCGACGCCCAAAATCAAACTTTGCGCGAGTGCTAAAGTGCATGTGCTCTCTATAGTAAATTTGGTAAGATTGGTTTACACCTGTTTGTCATATTTAATTTACCTGTCAGTCTCTTGTACAGTAGTATCTCGTATATCCAGAACCAGTAAATTAAATGCTACTGGTGGGCTTGCAGTGCTGCTTGCGCCACCCACCAAAGTAGCCTTTCAAACCTGTCTCAGGCCTCTGCCACTACAGGGCCTGCACGCGCAGTTTACATGGCACTAAAAGTGGTTGCCACGTCTGTGACTCCCCTTTTACTACATATCAGTCACCCCTAAGGTAGGCCCTAGCGAGCCCTATGGCCAGGGTGCAGTGTAGGTTAAAGGTAGGAAATGTGCCTTAACTGTGTGGCATGTCCTTTAGTGACAAACAGCCTATTTGGTTTTTCACTGCTGTGAGGGTACTCTCTCATAGGGATGAATACATAAAAATGCATTTGTTATAGTGCAACAGCTACTCATAAGAGTGTCCCAGCGCTGACAGAAGTAGTTAGGAGAGCGCTAAAATACGCTGCTAAGTTTTAAAAAGCCACGTTTTCAGATGTTTCTTGAAGATTAAAATATCTTATATGGATCCTATTCCAGGCCTGTGCCCTCAGGAAACCAAATGATCTGCCACCCATCCGGGCCAAGCGTACGTTGGGAGTACAGGCAAGGTCAGAGGAGGAAGATCTCAGATATCGAGTTGGGATGTAGCGATTGACTCGTTTGCTAAGGGAGCCTGCTCCTTTTCCCTGCAGGGCCTTAAAAAGCGAATAGTGGCTTTGAATTTGATCCTTTCTTTCAGTCGCAGCCAGTGGAAGGATTTAAGGAGTGGGGACATATGAGATTTTTGTTTAGGTTGGAGGATCGCCCTGGCTGCGGCGTTTTGTATTACTTGTAGGGGCTGTACGAGGTAGCTGGGAAGGCCTAAATACAAGAAGTTTGCGTAGTCCAGTCTTGATGTCCCCTAGGCCTGGACCATTATTTTCCTAGTCTCTATCGTCAAAAGTGGGAAACATTTTTTAAACATACGCAAGATGCAGAAGCAGGTGCCAACCAAAGTTTGGATCTGAGACCTGAGGTTCCGTGGCAATTGTAAGTGGTGTTTTCGACTCGCACGAATATGGTCGAGTCTGGTATCTACGAACCGCAAATGACGAGTTTATTACGTGTGCCATTTTCGCTGTGCTAACTTAAACCGTTCGTTTGTTACGTGGGTTTTTCATCTGTACCCACGGGTTCCATCTTAGATACGGCATCCATTTTGTCTCTTGCCCTCAAGTAGCCAACGAACGGACGTTGTCCGCTTCGCGACCCTGGGATTCCCAAGATATCTGCGGAAGACACATGTCCTTTGAAAGTGTCTTTATGACGAGGGGGATGATACTGTAAGGCAGATGGCCCCGCTGGAGGCTCATCTTGCCGTGCCGGTTTATTGTCTCAGCCGTGCATCTCATTAGGCACGTCCCTTTGATGCCTGTAGCTCGTGTTTCCCGATACCTCCCCTTTTACACCCTTTCCAATCTCCCCACTGTCTCCATCTTCCTCCACACCTGTTCTTGTTCCTTCTTCGATCTGTTTTACTGCTGATTGGAATGTACTAATGGTGGGAAGATGGGTTTTTACAGTTGGGAACCGCCAAATGTTTCCGCACTTATATTCCGGACCTTGAATGTATCAAAGTGACCAAAGCGACCCCTCTCGGGGATAATTGTGGGAACCAAGTCGTAAACTTTTGTATACCATGTTAACCTATGGGAGAATCGTGTATAAAAGGAGCGATCCACAGAACCAATTTGAAGCAGTCTCCCCGAACTACACTCGTTGTACTTCCTGTGACTTCTGTGTTTCCCTGCAGTAAATAAACCTTGAATCTTTGACGCCGAAGGAAGTGTCCCGTGTCTCTGTCATTCGTACGCCGGAGCAGGTTACCCACGAAGGTTTCAGGTGTTGTCCCCTGGCACCGCTGGGTCTTAAATAACCCAGTCCTTCAGTTGGCGTCCAACGTGGGGCTGCATCAGTGGTACCGGTCCAAGCCCGGCGATCGTGAGGAACTTCGTGTGAAATCTCTGAGGGAAGGTGCACTCCGCTTCATCGATCCTGTTGTCGAAACAAGTGGCCCGAAGACTTTTCCCGCGAAGATTCCCGCCTCCTGACGGCTGCGACGGACTGCTGCCCTGACTGTAGACCTGTTTTGGCGCCTGGCGTAGACCTTGGTATAGCGAGACGATTGACGGGCCTTCCTGGTGACGCCATCGATCTTTGAGTTAAGTATTTGTGGGTCGCTCCCAGAGTTCTTGGTTGTGGTTGCTTAGTTGTTGCATGGTTCCATTGCATTTGTAGTTCTTGGTACTTTGTTGTGATATTTGACGTCTGCAGTCGCCAAAAACCGAGGGTTTTTTGCTCTTTGCTGGGACTTGGTAAATACCGTAACCCTTGACGTTTGTGAAACTCGGCTAGTGTGCAAGATGCCTGGTCGCAGTACTTTGTTTAGTTGTTTCAGACATTGTGGTACGGATTCCCGACTGGAGGACTCGTGTCCTATACCTCCGGTTGGAACTCCAACTTATGAGCTGTACAGCAAACACAGGCTAGGCCCGATTACTTTTAATGATTACTGGATCCGTTACACTAAGAAAGATGGTGCCCTTAGTTGGCCACCTCATGGTAGTTTTGAGACAACAATCTTAGATAATCTTGAGACTAAATTGTTTGAGAGAAAGTCAAGGCCGGCCATGTTTGATGCCTTTCGGTTGTGGCGTAAAGAAGCCCGACAGAAAGAGATCAGACAGACTAAACGTAATCAGAGAGATGGTGTTGCTACCATTGTAAAAAAGGCAGAGCAGTTTCAGCGTGATAAGGAGGTTAAGGAAAAGGAAGTGTTTGACCGGCTACAGCGTATGTCCATAGATAAATGCTATCCTGTTTTGCCAACGGAGTCGGATAAGAAGGAAGAGTCAGTTGAGGATCCATTAATGTCTTATCTTATGAAGTCACCACCTCCGTACGTACAGGGTACCGCAGCTCCTGTGGCCCCCCCTGTACCTGTTCCTCAGCCTGTTCCTCAACCTGCACCCGTTCTTCCGACTGTTCCTGCTCCTTTGCCTATTGCTATTCCTACTGCTCCTCCGCTTCCACATACTCCTGCTCCCGCTACTGCTCCTGCTCTACTTACTCCTGTTGTTTCTTCTGTTTCTACCTCTTCTCTTGTTAGTCCCTTGTGCTATACTTCTCCGTCTACTCGTAGTCGTACTTCTCCTGTTGCGGCTAGTTTTTTCCATTCTCTCGGACCTGTTTTCGGGTCCGCTGGTTCAGATGGTCCTCAGAGACGTAGTCAGCTTCCCGGTAACAGGGAACGTGCTTCGCTATACAATATGGCGATGGGTTGGATGACGCACCCTCTTAGAAATCCTCCACGTGTTGTACTTGATACGTTCTGCCAATTCAATGTACCGACACAAAGATACGTGTTTGAAGAAATGTGCAAGGTACTGCGTGATCAGATATCGGCCGATGCACCTGACGAGGTGTTGACCGCTTTGTCTGATCTACAGCTTCAGTTCTCGAATGGACTGATAGTGGATACTAATGTTCGACGTGCTGTTGAACGGTTGCTATCTTTCCGTCCCGCTCCTATACCTCAAGCTTTGTTTGTTGAGGATGTTGAGAGGCAGTTAGATCCGTCTGGGCAGTTTCCCATGCGTGAAGTTCCACCAGTTTGGATGCCAGGCGATGCTGGTGCTGTTCCACCGATCCCGGCACATTTCCAGAGAGTATGGATACATCTCCCATGGAAACGCTCTGAAGTTTTACAGGTGAAGCAATCTTTGCCTGACCCTCGCAAAAATCCTGCAGGGTATTATAAAGAATTATCGCAGCTTGTAGACGCTACGATAATGAATCTTGCCGATATTGACATGTTGTTCGGCAATGTCGTACCTCAACCGGTATGGGCTAAGATTCGTCAGGAGAATCACCCAAACGAATTAGGTGGTGATTGGGCTGCCCTTGTAGCGGCGGATGGGTTACAAACTGGTGGTGCTAAACCCGAGCAGTTGATTGTTGCTCTCCCTCTGAGAATAATTACGCTAATGAAAACACTTATGCCAGCTATGAGGGTGAACTGGGACAAATTGTCAGCTTGTAAACAGAAAAAGGACGAGAGTGTCTCTGATTTCTTCACGAGATTTGAGGAGGCATTCATCGATCACAGTGGTCAGGATATGAGCACTGAGGGTGGTCAACGGTTGTTCGTGGACAAATTTGTCTCTAACTTATTGCCCGACTTGAGCAATAAATTAAAAAATTCTGAGAGTGCGTGGGCCGTTTCTACCTCGGCTCAAATATTGGCTACGGCACAGTATTATGAAAACAGAGAAAAAGAGGAGAACGACCGCGCTGATAAGAAGACGAAAGAACTTAAAACTAAAGTGTTGTTACAGCAGGCCTATCCCCCGCGCTCGAATCAGAATACTTCGCAGCAAAATAGACCGCAGTCGCAATCAAATAGGTCACAACCTCGAAATGACTCCTCTTCCCAAAGATCTTCGTTAGGGTACAATCAATGTGCCTATTGTAGACAGGAGGGTCATTTAAAATTTAACTGTCCCGTTTTAAACGATCGTAACAGTGGTAATTCATCTAGAGGAGGTCGTGGTGGTTCTCAGCAGGCACCACGTGGTAGAGGTCGTGGGGTTCAAAATGACCGTTCAGATAACTCATCAAATTCCGATAATTGTTTTGATCAACGTGGATCATCGCAAGGACGATCTGCGCAGTACAATGTAGACGATTATTACGTCGATCAGGGAACTGACGACAGTAATTATTAGGACAGCCATAGACAAGGAGAGGGAGTGGTATCAGTTCCGGTTGATCAGAGAGGGCCTTACGTCGCAGTTGCTACATCGGGCGTCGTTGAGCCTTTTCTGTTGGACACTGGTGCAGCGAAAAGTTCCATAATGCATTCGAAACTCCCTGGCGCACCTTTGTCTGGCTTAACAAATGTTTCCGTTGGATTCTCTGGCGCCCCCGTTAGCAATCCAGTTTCACGCCCTTTGCCCCTTACAATTGGGCCTCGTGAGCTAGAAGCTCCGTTGATTTTGACTACGGGTTGTGGTGAAAATCTTTTGGGCCTGGATTTGCTAAAGCGTTTGTATGCAACTCTGTATTGTTCTCCTGCGGGTGTAAAGCTTACTTTAGGAGAGAGGGTTGTCTCTCCTATGTACTTGTCTCTCGATAAGCTTCCACCGGAATTGAGTTCTCTTCCTGCATCTTTGTGGGCAACAGGTCCCAATGATGTGGGCCTGCTTGACATCTCCCCTTATGTTGTTCAGTTGAAATCTAATGTGCGGTTGCCACGTATTCCCCAGTATCGAATCTCTCTTGATGGTGAACGAGCATTGTTAGCGATCATCTATGATTTGATCGAGAAAGACGTTATTGAAGAGACGCGGGGAAACGTGTGCAACAGTCCTGTACTGCCCATTCTAAAACGTACTGATCCTTCGAAACCACCTGTTTATCGTTTTGTTATCGATTTACGGGAGGTAAATAAAATTGTGATTCCTCAGTTTCCTGTTGTGCCTGACATCACGGCGCTACTGACTCTGATTCCAGCTTCTGCATCGTGGTTTTCGGTGATCGATTTGAAGAATGCGTTCTTCAGCATTCCCATTGCAGAAGAGAGCAGAGACCTTTTCGGTTTCTCTCTTGGTGGACGCAGCTTCCGGTTTAAACGCGCTCCTCAGGGCTACTGTGAGAGTCCATCGATTTACAGTCAAGCCTTGAAGGGTCAACTGGATGCGTTTTCGTTGCCGGCTGGTGCGGCCTTAATCCAATATGTCGATGACTTATTGGTAGCCGCAGATACTCAGGACATTTGCAAAATTGCTACGGTGTCGTTGCTGCAACATCTCTGTGACTTACATCACAAGGTGTCACCTTCTAAACTCCAATATTGTTGTCAAGAAGTGACCTATCTAGGTCACTTATTGTCAAAGGAGGGAAGACGGTTGACCCCAGAGAGAATTGCAGCAATTGCGCGAATGGCTGTGCCAACAACCCAAAGAGATGTGTGTGCCCTTCTAGGTATCACGTCGTATTGCAGGCAATGGATTCCAAATTTTTCATTGCTAGCGAAACCATTGGTGGCTCTTACGTGCAAGGATGTTTCAACTCCTTTACCATGGACGGAAGAATGTCAGAAAAGTTTTTCTGAATTACGTGACTCATTGTGTTCGGCTCCTGTGTTGGGTACTCCTGACTATAGCAAGCCGTTTACACTATATGTTCACGAAAGGGAAGGTTGTGCCTTGAGTGTCTTAACGCAACCTTTTGGTGGTAAGCAACGTCCATGTGCATATTTTTCCTCGACCTTGGACCCGGTAGCTAGAGCATTGCCGAGTTGTTTGAGAGCAACAGCGGCAGCTGCGGTGTCCATCCGACAATCAGCAGGATTGGTCATGGATAATATGCTTACGGTGATGGTTCCGCATGCAGTCGATACTCTTTTGAATCGTACGAAAACTCAGCACTTGACGAGTGCGAGGTTGTCTGGGTACGAATTGACGCTGTTGGCAAGTCATATTCAGATAAAACGTTGTAATGTTCTGAACCCGGCAACTTTGTTACCCATTAGCACAGAGTCAGATGAGATAGCAGCGCATGACTGTTATTTGAGAACTGAAGAGGAAACAAAAGGTCGAGTGGACCTTAAAAACACTCCTTTGGAAAATCCAGACAGAACGTTGTATGTGGATGGTTCATGTTTTAAATTGCCGAATGGTGATGTGACTACTGCGTATGCTGTTGTGACTTTGAATACTGTTGTGGAAACTGCGAGATTGAATCAGAACTCTGCCCAGGCTGCAGAGCTGATCGCTCTAACTAGAGCGTGTGTGTTAGCGAAAGGGAAACGTGTGAATGTGTTTACCGACAGCCAATATGCTTTTGGCGTCGCCCATAGCTTTGGACGGTTGTGGAGAGAGAGAGGTTTTATGACATCGCATGGTACGAAGATTCAGCATGGACAGCTCGTGAATGATCTTTTGGATGCACTTACGTTGCCTAAGCAGGTAGCGATTGTTAAATGTAGTGCGCATCGTAAGGTGACGGATGATGTTGGTCGTGGTAATGCCTTTGCGGATGAGATTGCTAAGGAGACTGCACGGAATCTTAGCACTAGAATGTATGTGACGAGTTCGGTTAGGTGGCCTACCGAATCGAGTATGTGTGAGGACACTATCGAGAGTGTGAAAGCAATTCAGAATGAGGCCACCGAAACTGAAAAGACGAAGTGGGAAGAAAGTACGGGGAAGTTGGATGTGAATGGTTGTTGGGTTGATTTGTCGGAACATAAGAGATGGATGTTACCGGATGCGTATGTGCTGGCTGTTGTGACAATGGCGCATGGGTTAGCACATATTAGCGTGAAAGGTATTTGTAAGTTGCTGTCCCATGTGTGGAAGAATGATGGTATTACGAAATGTGCTGAACGATTGGTTAAGAATTGTATGGTATGTATGTTGTACAATCCTGGTAAGGGAACCCCAACTCCTCCTGGTAGTTTTGCTCCCCCTTCATGTCCCTTTGAGGTGATTCAATTAGACTTCATCCATATGGAGCGATGCAATAATCTGAAATACGTTTTAGTTGTGGTTTGCGCGTTCTCCCGATGGATTGAAGCCTATCCCCTCAAAGACAACACTGCTTTGTCTACTGCGAAAATCCTACTGAAGGAATACTTTCCTCGGTATGGAATGCCTCGAATTGTATGGTCGGATAACGGAAGTGAGTTTGTGGGGAGTGTGATGAAGAGTGTGTGTAAGGGCCTTGGAATTAATCAAAAATTCCATAGCGCCAATCACCCCCAGTCAGCTGGTTTGGTTGAAGGGTATAATGGCACCCTTAAATTGAAACTAGCGAAGATTCAGGCTACGACTGGTCTTTCGTGGCCTGATGCTTTACCCTTAGCTTTGTTATCAACTAGGGCAACCGTACACTCCCGAGTAGGGCTTAGCCCCTATGAAATAGTGTTCGGTCGTCCTGCGAATGTGTGGGGGGTCCCTAGACCGGGTGTGTTCTCCAGTCTCGAATACCCAATGTTGATTGACTATCTTCAGGATCTGACTGCTAAACTGAGGTTAATTCACCAACAGGTTTACGAAGCATTGCCGACGCAGACGGAGGGTCCAGGCCACCAGCTCCAGCCCGGAGACTGGGTGGTCACCAGAAATTTTTCCCGCAAGAAGAACTTGGAACCCCGGTTTACTGGACCCTACCAGGTCCTCCTTGCCACGAGAACTGCCGTTCGTTTAGAAGGCCGGAAAAATTGGGTGCATGCCACCCATACAAAGAAAGTTCCTATTCCTTTGCCGGCAGACTCGTGGGTGAGGAGGGGCATTGCTTCATCTGAATCCGAAGGATTGCCGGCGTTTGTACCTTTCAGCGACGCACAACCTGTCGGAGAATCCTCAGTGCGGCAGAAAGACACTGTTGAACATTTGTCATCAAAAGACTCAAGACCAGAACATTCGGCTGATCAACAGGACTCTGTTCCCTCATCGGATCCTTTGTTTGATGAACATACACGTCCTGGGAAAACTCGATACTTTTTGCGTTCCAGCACTAAGGACAAATAAAATAATCCCGTTCTGCCCCTTGATAAGTGCATCATCCCGTTTTCCACGATTAGTCCGAACACCCGTATTATTGTAATTATTTTTGTATATATATATATATTGAGTTTCGTTCCATATGTGTTTTTGCTTCCACAGCTGAGAGACATTTTTGCATACACATTGTGAATAAAGGCCGTAGGGCCGCGCGTGTACTTCCTTCTGGTTAGCAGGTCTTGGCGCTAGGTTAAAGACTGTCGGTTCCTGGGAACTCCTAGGAATTGACTACTGCTACACAGAACGAAGTGCGTCAAGAAACGTTGCGGACGGTCATAGGGGATGGCGTTTTCAAAGCTGATGGACTTGGAAGAAGCTCAGGCGCAAAGGTTCAAGTTACAACAACTTACTCGTACCAAATGTTTTATGTTTCAAATATTCGTACTGCTTCTGATTGTTTCTGCACTATTGGCGGGTGGGGTGTATTACACGATGTCTTACTTCTTACCTTCTGCTATACCTACTCCTACCTCTGACCCTACACTTATCTCCACTACATCCCCTCATTCCTTTCATATCTTACCCGAACACGAGCAGGCTAGACGTGCAGAATTCCGCAATAATTCCTTTATTCAGCTCCTTCACCAGCACCAGTTAGTGGTGAATACTACTAATTGTTGGGTGTGTGGACTAATGCCGCATACCACGGACAAGGGAATTCCATATCTGGTCTTACCGTATAGTTCCCAGGGTTCAGCTCGAGCGTTCCAGACAATGTTTCGAAGCGCACTAGATTCTCACCCCAGTCGAGAGCCACGTTCTCCCTACCTTGGCCTTGGCTCGTACTATAAGCCTTTGTCCATAGCGATAGAAGATTTAGATAGAGATATCTATGAGCCGTCGCTCATCCCAGAGGAAGAGGTACAAGCCTATAGGGTCTTGAGTAAGGTTGAGTACAGTGCGCTCACGAGTGATAAACAGCTTAAAAGCTCGCCTCCGATATGGGTCGTACCCCACATTGGTAATTTTTGTCTAATGGGTCGTGGCCGAAGATCGAAAGCCCGACTTGGAGAGAGTGCTTGCTCCGAGAATTACATTCTGCCTATGGTCTCGTCCCCTGTGTTTCTGGCTGCCAAGGGTACGTACTTTGTCTGCCATGATCGTGCGTATGCATGGTTGCCCTCCGACTTTGTGGGCGCATGCTTTATCGCAAATTTGTTGCCTCTGACGTTCACTGTAGATGCAGATTATCACAAGACAAGAGTTGTGAGAGGCGTAATTAGTGAAGAGGATACTGCCGGTCAAGAGGCAGGAGACTTTTTCAAGGGTTTCCTCCCGTTTTGGGGGCCTATGGTTAATAGTAGGAACCTGAGATAGTTGACTCGAGTGGTAGAATCGACAGCTAATATTACTGCCAGTGCCCTTGGTAATATCACCACAGAACTTCAGGCGGATAGACTTATGACGTTACAAAACCGTATGGTTTTAGACGTGATCTTAGCAGATCGAGGTGGGGTATGTAAGGTGATCCATTCAAGCTGCTGTATTTTCATTCCGGATAACGCTCCGACTGTCTATCAAGCCATCTCAAAGTTGCATAAAATCTCTGAATCCATACACGTGGATGTAGGGGATTGGGCGCTACTTGGGTGGTTTTGGGGCCTGATGTCGACTTGGGGTTGGAAGATTCTGATGATTATCGGAGTCGTTGTGGCGTTCCTGTTCACGTGTTGCCTTTGTGTGCAGTGTGGTCCTGCCTTATGTGGCCTCTGTGCTACAACGTGTATAAGACAGCCACCTGTTACCAAGGGGACTCGGTTGGACAGAGCTATGTTACAGCAACATCTAGATGGTCTGATGAATATCGAGTATGATTCCGACTAGTGCTTGCCTACATGAGGGCAAAAGGAGCGTCTGAGGTTCCGTGGCAATTGTAAGTGGTGTTTTCGACTCGCACGAATATGGTCGAGTCTGGTATCTACGAACCGCAAATGACGAGTTTATTACGTGTGCGCAGTTTCGCTGTGCTAACTTAAACCGTTCGTTTGTTACGTGGGTTTTTCATCTGTACCCACGGGTTCCATCTTAGATACGGCATCCATTTTGTCTCTTGCCCTCAAGTAGCCAACGAACGGACGTTGTCCGCTTCGCGACCCTGGGATTCCCAAGATATCTGCGGAAGACACATGTCCTTTGAAAGTGTCTTTATGACGAGGGGGATGATACTGTAAGGCAGATGGCCCCGCTGGAGGCTCATCTTGCCGTGCCGGTTTATTGTCTCAGCCGTGCATCTCATTAGGCACGTCCCTTTGATGCCTGTAGCTCGTGTTTCCCGATACCTCCCCTTTTACACCCTTTCCAATCTCCCCACTGTCTCCATCTTCCTCCACACCTGTTCTTGTTCCTTCTTCGATCTGTTTTACTGCTGATTGGAATGTCCTAATGGTGGGAAGATGGGTTTTTACAGTTGGGAACCGCCAAATGTTTCCGCACTTATATTCCGGACCTTGAATGTATCAAAGTGACCAAAGCGACCCCTCTCGGGGATAATTGTGGGAACCAAGTCGTAAACTTTTGTATACCATGTTAACCTATGGGAGAATCGTGTATAAAAGGAGCGATCCACAGAACCAATTTGAAGCAGTCTCCCCGAACTACACTCGTTGTACTTCCTGTGACTTCTGTGTTTCCCTGCAGTAAATAAACCTTGAATCTTTGACGCCGAAGGAAGTGTCCCGTGTCTCTGTCATTCGTACGCCGGAGCAGGTTACCCACGAAGGTTTCAGGTGTTGTCCCCTGGCATCGCTGGGTCTTAAATAACCCAGTCCTTCAGACCTCATGAACAGGGCGTTATCAAGGAAAACACTGAGGTTTCTCACAGATGACTGCTCAGTGTGCGGTGGTGCATATTCTTCAGGCCACCATACATTCCAGTTAATGACTGCGGGTAGGCCAAAGAAGATAATCTTGGATTTACCTGAGTTGCATTTGAGCTGGTTTGCCTTAAGCGACTGAAACACTTTTGAGAGACAGGCTCTGATCTTAACACTGTCGAAATCAGCTCCTTTTTGGCAGGTGAAAATCAGTTGGGTGTCATCCGCGTAGGATATGATCTTTGCACCTTTAGCCTCTGCTAGGGATGCCAGGAGGGACAAGTACAGATTAGAAAGAGAAGGGCTAAGAATAGAACCCTGAGGAACTCCAACCTTCATGGCGGGCATGTGGTCTGAGAAGGGAGGGAAGCCGTATTTCTTGGGCTCTGTTCTGCAGAATCCAACCAGGCCAATGCTGATCAGCCAATTCCCAGATTAGTCAATCTGCCAATGAGTCTCTGGTGCGGGACAGTATTAAATGCTGCCAACAGATCGAGTAATATCAGGACAGCCCTTCCACCCTGATCCAGTTTTCCTCTAATGTACTCAGTAACTTCCAGTAGGACAGTCTCAGTGCTAAAATTGGCCCTAAAACCAGATTGAGAAGGGTGCAACAGATTGTCGCTTTCTGCATGATTTGAAATAACTTTATTTACATGTTTTTCCAGAACTTTTGAGAGACCGGAGGGAGAGATATTGGCCTATAGGTGGCTGGATCATTATGGCCAGCCAAAGGTTTTTTTTAAAGTGGAAGGAGCTTGGCCTGTTTTCAGATAAGTGGTACTTTCCCAGCAGAGAGGGAAGAATTCAGTACCATATTTACTGTGGCATTAATTGTACTGGCAAGAGAAGCCAGTAATTTAGTAGGGCAGGCATAATGGAGGGATTCGGCTAATAGTATTTTAGGGAACTCTAATAACGTTGGGGTAGGCGAGAAGTCAGCCAATTTTTGACAGAGATCGCTCTATCACTAGGTTTTCTTCAGTAATTTCCGCAAAAGATTGTTGAATTAAGGCAATAATATTGTGAAAGGATAGAGAAACCTGCTGAGTCCAGTCGGCTGAGTGAGGGGATTCTTTATTTATTGACAAAGGGGAGGTGAAGGATTTCACTATGTTAAAAATAACGTTTCCCTTATTTTGAGCCATATCAATCTTCGCCTGTAAATAATTAATTTTGGCTGCTTTTACCAGAAGGTAATGGGATTGCTGGGCACTCTTATAGATTTTCCTATCATCCAGTAAATAATGTTTGTGCCATTTCCTTTCCAGAACCCTACATGTCCTTGTGCTTGCTCTTAGAGGTTCGTTAAACCAAGGAGCGGACGGGTGGATCCTCCATGAAGTTCGTGAGGACAGGGGAGTGGTGTCTTCCAAGTTTAACTTGAGTCAGCATTCCAGTTTGGTGGTGTCACGTTCAAGATCGCCAACCAGAATAGGAGCTCATGTATTTGTGTTCAATCCTAATAGACCTGGGTGGGAATCCACAGCCTAGGTTAGGTATCTTAAAGTTGATGAGAAAAAAGTCAGACCAAGTGATGGGTGTCGGAAGGTGAGTTTTTAATTCCGTACTACAGAATATCTGATCAAGAGTGTGGCCCAAATTATGAGTGGGAGCAGAGATGGATGGTGTCAAATTGCACGCCGCTGTGATTTCAGTCAGGGAGATTATATTGAGGTCAGTGGGCTTTTCCATATGTAAATTAAATTCACCCAGAAGGAGGAACGGATCATTTTTAATTGGAAGGGGGTGATAACTTCATTCAGTGATGGCAGGAAGTTACCGAGATCTCCAGGGGTGTCTATATGTTAATATCCCTGCTAAGCATTGTTGGGGGGATAGGATACAGCGGAAACTAAGGCATTCTGCTCCCTCGATCGGATCTAATGAGAGAGGGACACAGTCTAATGCTACTTTAAAAATGATGGCCGCGCTGCCTCCCTTCCCATTTGTGCTATCCTTCCTTCGGATTTTATACTCTTCTGGGATGGCCACCGCAATAGAAGGATTAGAGAACTCAGATAGCCATGTTTTGGTAAGAAACAGGAGATCAAGCCCTTCATCTGCCAATAGGTAAAACATGTTGGCTGCAAGTTTGGGCAGCAAACGTGTATTCAATAAAGTGGCTCGAAAATGATTTGCATGTTTAGCCATCTTAACTGAGGGGCAGGGCGAGGGTATTCAGCCGAAAACCGGGGACACGTCCAGTTGCACCAGGGGCATTTAGAGTTAACCCATGTCTCCATATTAGTGGTTAGATTATAACAGACTTGGGGGGGATTTCAAATTCAGCAGTTCTTCACAATCGCAGTGTAGCGTTTAATTCCTGACTGGGCTGAAAGGGGCAGCATGGCAGGTGCCGGGCGCCTCCAGGACGCTGACGGGCTTGCCTTAGGTGCACCGTTGGCGCACCAGCGGCATGCCCGCTGAGTGTGTCTGCTGCGTGCCCGGTCGGCCATTGTTTATTAAGTGGTGGGATGCGAAGACTAGACTGCGCACCTACCGGAAATGAGTAAAGAGCGGAAATGAGCAGGGAAGCCTCTAACTACCCTCTGCGCAAATGGCAATGCAGCAGCAACGAAACGGGGCTGGAGGCAAAGCAAAATACACAGGTGGGTGAAGTATGTTACAGGAATAAAATAATTAAACGTTTTAAAAATGCGTCAGAGTGATTGAAATTTAAAAGAAAAGTGTGGGCTTAAATAGTAACTTAAGACCCTAATCTTGTAATTGTAGCCTCACTATCAAGTAAACAATGTAAAGCCTAGCCGCATCAATAGACCCTAAAGCTGTCCCCTGGGATGCACTGGCAATTCCCTGGTATGTGCTTCAGTGATAATTCCTGACATGAGAGGGGTAGCATGATCAGGTTTAGTATGTTTGGAATAGTGGTGATAAATGCTGATTATTGGTGTTCGCAGATTTACTCTCACTATTTTAGAAATCCCACTTTTAGAAGTAGGCATTTCTGTGTGCTATGTGTCTTTGTGCTTGCCTGTTGTGAATCGACTGTCTGACCTTGGAGTGACAGGGTCTGGGGAGGTGTAGTGGCTCCAGAGAGTCTGAATGAGTCAGTGCTAGGCTGAATATGCCTGGTCTACATTTGGAGTGGTGGGAGGAGTAGCAACTGCACCTGAAAAGGGCTGTGCCTGACTTCCACAATGATGGTTCTGCCCCCTTTGGTGTGTCTGGGGCCAGGGCTTACATTTACAATGGGGAGTATTGTGCACTTGCAAAGTGACCCCCAGAACTGGTTTGGACTGGGCTCAGAGCCCTGTGCCAGCCGAGAACAAAGACTTTGTGGAGTATAAGTATTGGGGCTGTGACCCCATGTCGTTTGAACGGTGCTTGCTCGGAACTGGAAGAGATTGCATGGGACCAGAGGATTACTGTGCTGGCAGGGAACCACCACTGTCACTGTGCCTTGTGGGCTAGGCTGCTGGAGGGACTGCATCTATGCCCAAGGACCCTGTGTGCTGGCCTGCCGCCTGCTCTCCTGGAACTGTGTGCCTCCAGTAATCTTCAAAGAGTCCAGCACGAGGGAACTGACCCTGTGCTGGAGAAGTCCAAGCACTGGTGAAGCGCTTCACATTCTCTGCCTTTGCTCCTGGGGCTGAGTGCAGGCGGAGTGCTTGGTTTTGCTTGATTTTGTCTTTATCAAGGTGCCTTTGGAAAGTGCTGAAAAATCTATTGCCCAAAGGTGTGGGCCCCTGCTCAGTGCTGAACGTGGAGGGTGCTTCTACCTTTGCCTTCCTGAGCCTGAGGAGTGGGCACAATCGTCCTCACTATGGCGGACGTGGTGGGTGTTTTGGCCTCAAGAAGCTGGCGGAAATCAGGCCGCGTCTAAGCCTGACTGTGGGCAGGGCCCACGGCCGTTAGCAGGAAGGAGCTGGAGTTGCGGAGACTCCGCTCCATGTGTGTGGCGTGGCAACAGGAGAACCACCCGGGCCGACGGCGCTGCAGAGAGGAGCAACGTCTCCTGAGACAGCAGTGGAGAGCCCCATCTGTTAAGGGAGCGCTAAGGCTCCAACGGAAGACGCAATGATTGCTGGACCTCAGGAGAGGCAGTCCGAGATATGCCTGGGCTCCCGCGGCCCAACCCAGGATGGACTGCAAGAGAGCTTCGCCCTTTGGCATTTCCTGGTCTGGCAACTGCACTAACCGTTCACGGGCAGAGACCGAGTGAAGTCTACTGCCCTTCAAGCAATGCATGTGCCCCATCACAGTGGTGGCTTACCTGGGGTGAGTGCATACGGGATACATTTCTTGCCGCCTGGCCGCTCCTGAGGGACCATAAGTGAAAACGGCTTCCAAGGAAGTACCCTAATCCTACTGGAGGGAGAGCAGAGGCTCCTGTGTCATAAGGACAAACCTTAAGGTACGTCTCTACCTACAGTATGCCCTGATGTCAGGATGGATGTCATTCATGCCTTGTGGTAATGGGTATTATTGCCGGACCTGCCTTGTATACACAGTGGATGTCGCTGGTTATCACTAGGATGCAGTGTGGATTGCGTGCATGTCTAATATGTTATGCCGAGATGTAATTGAGCTGAAGATTGCATTCACAGTGAGGGGGAGTTCCTAATGTGTGCACTGCTGCCAGTGTCTTAAGGTGCACTGATGATTATAAAGTATGCATAATAGGTGAGATTAGGAACAGTCCCTGCAAGTAGTGACTGTATTGTGCTAATTGTGATGATTATGACACTGGCCCGATTGACCAAGTGGTTTATGTAATCCCTGTAAAGTCCTGACCAGTCCCTAGTGGCACAGTGTAATATATGTGATGGTGTTCTAATGTGTTTTATAGATAATACAAAGGCTATTTTTATATAACCTTGTGTGTAATTTTTTGGGGGTGTGCCTAGTGTGTTGCTGCTGTGTGAATGTGTTGCGCAAATGCTTTACACAGTGGCTCTGGGATAGCCTTGACTACTCTGCCAAGCTATCAAGGGGGTGAGCAGCGTGTAACCCCCTTCCCCTGCCTAGAGTGGTGGTTTCTGCCTGACTTAGGTGCATGCCTTAGCCAACCAGAAATCCCATTTCTAACAGTTTCAAACTCCTGAATGTATCTTAATTGGGATTATTAACTAAATGTTCTTCGGTGGGTGTATTCCAGTTAAAATGGGACAAGTGGCTGTGAAGCGTGGTTTTGAGGGGGTCTTTAAGGCTGCAGTACACGCGGTTCTACAGGGCAGCCCCAGTACACATAGATGCAGTGGTGTAACACAAAATGATGGGCCCTCCTAAGAATGTGATGAGGGGCCCATCAATTGCCACTGTTTCCTAAATATTCATTGGCCTTGAGCTGAATGCGGCCTTTAAAGGGTTAGGGCCCCTGCACCAGAGGGGCTGCAGGGACGTGTTACGCCACTGTGCAGATGAAGCTGCATGGGTACCTGCAATGGCAGTGCCAGCCCAATAACACTTTTTCACTTAGGGCAGTTTCCAGCATGGGGCTGCCTGCAAATTTCGCACACAGGATCACCACAAAACATTAGGGTGACCTTAACAGAGGAAGTCTGTGATCTGCTGAGCAGAGCAGTGGGCATCTAGGATGTTACAGACAACCTATGGCCTTTGCCCTTTTACCCATGGAATGTCAATATACTGCAACGTCTTTGTAATATTTTGCCAACTCTTGCTTATTTCTCATGTGTGCCATATATTTTTATAAATCACCTAAAGGTCCTAGCTAGCAATAAATCTGTATAGCAAACACATATATAAACCACATGTGAAACAAAATCCTCCATGGGGCCTCAAGTCTCACAGCATATTCTCTTATACATTTTGGGAATACAGAAGCTGAGCCTCATTATTATCACTTTTTCAACACTCTGTAACCTACAATTAACAACGTCCTTGGTAGGTGGGTAGAAAGGGGCATATTCATGGAGGGTGGCGCATTTAAGAACATTTGACTGGTGTGAGTCCTATGGGAATTGCAGTGGCAGTAAATGCCAGTGCTGAGTATAGTTTAATTAAGCTCTGTGTCAGCATGTCTTCCTGCAGCACATAAGATTTCTGTAAGGCAGAATATTTCTGTATCATTCCTTAATAATCATCATAATAATGAATATCCATATATTCTTCACTAGGTCAGTGTGTCATAAAGAATTGTTCAGTTCAGTAATAACTTTATTTCGGTCAGGTTGACCTTAAAAGTACATCTAAAATTACATATAATTCATTTGCTTTAAAAAGATATATTTAAAACTAAGAGCAAGATTGGGTACATACGGTAAAACGAATTGTACATACAAGATTCTGTGTGAGTAATGACTTCAAGAAATTGGCATCTGAGCTCTAGCTACAAATACTCTACTGGGTCTCTGGCAATTAAATGCTACTAGTGGGCCTGCAGCACTGATTGTGCCGCCCACTTCAGCAGCCCTTTAGTCATGTCTCAGGCCTTCCTTTGCAGAGCCTGAGTGTGCAGTTTTAAACTGTCACTTCAAACTGGCAAGTTAACCTACTTGCCATGCCCAAACCGACCTTTTATTACATGTAAGCCACCCCTACGGTAGGCCCTAGACATCCCCAAGGGCTGGGTGCAGTGTATTTTAAAAGTAGGACATGTACTTTTAGACTTTACATGTCCTGGTAGTGAAATACCCTTAATTTAGTTTTTCACTACTGCAAGGCATATCTTTCCCGTCGTATTAGGATGACCTCATTACATTTTGTAAGTATAATTTCGAATTGGGAAAATATGGAAATTTGGAGTCTCTGGACTCACAATGTAAAACCCCAACTCATGGTAAAGTTGGATTTTAAGTTGCAAGTCTGAAAATTCTTTGCTGTGTTGGCCTGCTGCCTCTTGCCTGGGAGTGAGAACGACTGGACCTGCATCTCCACATCCTCACAGAACTTAAGTGACTCCAAGAGCTTGTTGGCTTGCCCCCTGTTCTGAAGTCTCAGGGACATCAAAGACTTCCTTCAACCTTTCTACAGCTTCTGGACTCTGCTAACTATGAGACCTGTCGTGCCAGAGGTGCCAATTCAGTCCTGGGCCTGATGCATTACTTTCAACACAGCTGCTCAACAAAATCACTTAGACTGATTGTGTGGCTCGACGACCACTCATCTCCTGCATCAGAAAGGGGTTTGCAGACAAAGCCTTCAACGACTGTGCATTGGAACCAACGCATTGCCTCCATCGACAGGATCGACTGCGATGCATCACCACCTCTGCTCCTTGCATCAAGTCTTCAATGTCGACGCTTCTTCCATCCGAGATACATTTTCAACAGAATCTGCATTAATACTGTAGCTGGCCTGCTCTCCATTGTGGCCAGCCTGAACTTTGGATTTACCCCTGTCTAGTGCGACCAGAAGCCCCAAGTTGCACTTTATGACTGTAAGCAATATACTTTGATTTAATCTTTAAAAATGCATAACTCCAGTTCTACTTACTGGAGTTTTGTTGTTTCTGTCTCGTTGTACTCATAATAATAGTATATATTTTTCTAAACTGGTGTGGTGTCCTTTCTTTACTATTTTCACTTTGTTACTGTAATTTTAGTGTTGCACAAATACTTTACACGTTGCTTCTTAAGTTAAGCCTGACTGCTCTGTACCAAGCTAACAGAGTGTGAGCACAGGTAAATTTAGGTTGTGTAGCTGATTTACCCTGACTAGGATTGTGGTCACTACTTGGACACGGTACAAACCTCAGCCATCTAGAGACCCAATTTCTAATAATAGGAAAAAGCAGTTTCATTTGTTTTTGAAAAACTGTTTGCTGAGAATGCTGTCTAGAACAAAAAGCAGAATAGGACAATATCTGCCAGACAAATAAGTGGTTCGCTTAATGGCAATTAAAGCAAATGGCAAGTTAAAAAATGTTTGTCTTCATTCACATGCCTGCACATGTCACTGCACAGTGGCCTTGTCTCCTTTCACCCAATCCTCACCCGCAGGCCTTACAATGTTCTCTCATTCGTCTTTTCAACACTGGGCGGAGGTATTCCAGCTCCCCAAATACCTGCTACACAAGTTACTAGGCAGGACACTGTGAGGCAAACAAGCGAAAAAGTGGTGGCATACCCAGCTTCCGGTTCTACCCTTCCAAAGTACACCCACGTCCTGTAAAGTGGTGTGGTGTGTATGTGAGGCGCCAAAGGTCCCATCATACACAAATATCAATGAAGAACTCAGTATGCTTCTCTTTAAGGAATGGGAATTCTGCTACACTCAGACTCAGCCTCAGGAAATCACCCTAAAGGGATAGGTGATCCTTGTTTCATTGCTGCCATAGGATGCTCATCTATGTCCAAAGGGTAGCAGCTCTTTAATTCAACACAGTGGGAGTAAGCATAGCTTGGTACAGAGTTCAACAGCTCCTCATCTCATCATAAACGATTAATCAACCCCTGTTTAGTAGCATACTTACCTCTATCTCGATCTACCCCTTTGAAGGTTTGAGGGGCCTGTCTCCCAAAACTTTTGCTCAGGGAGGGCCCCATGTTGGAAGGTTTGAAACCCACTGTCACCTTCTGCAGTCTCCCCTTTCTCCTGCAGGTACTAGTGTCTCCTGCAGCCTCTCTCCTACGCTCATACAGCGGTGCAGCCTATTTTAGCATCCTCCCCAGCCCGGTAGCATGCGAATGAATTACACCACACAAGGAGCTCGGTAGTACACGTAATTTATTTCTCGGAGTGTAGCCGTTAAATGGCACATTCTGTGCCATGAATTTTATAAACCACACTTAATAACTTACATCACTAGACTATGTTATCTGTTAGGGACCACAGGGGTCCTGTGCTCTATAATACACAAGACATTACATCTCCCCCTTGGTTAAATAAAAAGTAAAAACAAAAATATATACATCATAGTTCCTTAATGAGTCATCGAGGCACTTAGACCACTCTTCCACATCTCGTGGTATGAGGTTGAGGAGAAACAATAGCAGCAGGCACTGGTGTTCAGACACTGATGCATTCCTGGGGCTCTCCTGATCCTCTAATGACAAAGTATCACTCCAGATATCTGAAGCTGAAAGATTCTGAAGCAGATGCTTGAAATGTGGGGAATCCCTCTGATAGAGTGCGGGCTCACCTGCCCGAGATTTTACCATACTCACCTGGGCCCATAAACACATACACACTTTTGGACAGGTAAACCTACGCTAAACCAGGATATTTTATTTAAACATGTAGGACCTATACCGTTTGTCTTACCAATCCTTGTCACCGGTACCTAAAGTCCTAAGGGATCAAGGGTGTTAGCATAATAAGGCAGTGAATAATCATTTGCACTCATTAAATAACCACAGACTCAGGAAATATTTAAACACTTTTATCTAAGTAAAATTCTTAAATGTCAGAGTCCATACTAAATCAGTCAAGGCTTGATCAATTAGAAAGAATATAATCAATGCAAGGTGATGTAGAAATATTATGAGACTTTCTTTAAGCATTGAAACATAGGAAGGGTAAGAAAAAGGAAACAGTACAATGACATACCCACACAAATTGTATATTTACCTAGAATGGTGTGAAGACCAACCCTTGGCCACGGGCTGGGATAAAAGTCAGGACTTCTTGTAGTTCAGCTGCCAGTAAGACAGCACAGGTGTAGATCAGGACCAGTGAAGACCAAACTAGGATGGATTCAGGATGGAACCAGGTACCCTCGACTATATAAAACGTTATAAATAAATAAATAAGTGCAACACCAGCGTTACACCCTTCTCTGCGGCTAACAGTTGAACCCCTATTGGGTTATCGAACTCCTTCCCAGATCCTGATTGGGTTATCGATTCTTCTGACAGAGTGCTCCGCCAGCACCTCTGCTCCCGAATCTTCTGACAGAGTGCTCCCTCCCATATTTTTATTTTCCCATGCACTTTTATTCCACCCAACAATGGTTGCTTCAATAACAAATACAATGTATATGAATATTGGTAAGTTGTCTTCCTTTTGAGGATAAATGTTCAGGTTCCCAGGTGCATTGCAGGCAAGACTGTCGTTGGCATGGGTTCAATGTCATGGCTTGTGGACTCTTGAGAACGTAGAGCATGCGCAATCGCGGGACCCAAGATGAGCAGCATTGTACTTGATTGGTCCAAACACGAGCTAATAGCAAAGTAAAAAAAGAACAGTTTTAGAACAAAGAACAAATGAATGCACTGTATACCACTTATCTCTACTTTATTCTCATTACTTTACTTTAACTACAGTGTTAAGGATTAGGCAGAACGAACAACTTAGTAAAAGCTGCAATGCAAGCGTTAGCGCATTAGAACATAGAGCAGCCATCTTTAGCTTTAGGGCGTAGAAGCAAAAGATTTCCTACCAAGCTTAAGAATACGTCATGTCACGTGAGTATGACAGACGCATGCGCAGAAAAGTTCCTGCGTTGCGGTGGCCATTTTGGGTTATTCTAGTTACAGTAAGTAAAAACCCCATTGACAAGCTTCCCCAGCTTACTAGAAATGTTGTGTTTTGCGTTGTTAATAAGACGAAACATGTTTATTAGTATATTACAGTTTATTTCGAGAGAGCTGATTACAAGCAAGTCTCTTAATGAATGAAATCTTGCTCCACCGCCTCTTAATGGACTGTCCAGTATGGTGAGCAGTCACCATATGGCCCTCACTAGTCACAACCTGTGGATTGGCTTTGAATGGAGCATCAGATTTACATTTTCATCTCTGCCTGATAAGGACACGATCCCCTTTCTGAAACATAATGTCCCAAACACATCGATGCTGGTCTGGATAAGCCTTAATTCTGGACTTGTGAGCTGAATCAGTGAGTCAAACTTTCATGGCATCAGTTATTCTTTCCTTGGTGCACTGGGGCAGATTGGTAGCCATGGCTCTCCCATAAATCTGGGTGGTCGAGCTTTCACCGATGGTAGAATGGGGGTAGAGCTGTAGCCATGGAGAGTAGAGTCAAGAACTGACTTGAGCTCAAGTCCCTAGAGCGCAGCACGCTGAACAGCTTTCTTAAAAGAGCTCATAAAACGTTCAACAACGACGTTACCCATTGGCCATAGAGGTGTGCTTTTATGATGCCTCCTATTCAAATGAGTAAGAAAGTTTTTGAGTTTCTGACAATTGAATAACGGGTCATTGTCAGATTTTAGAATGGAATAAACACTCCAGGTTGCAAATAGGCCATCTAGTAATGTAACGTAATGTATTGATACTTGTTAAGCGCAGCTGTCACCCAAAGGGTATCCTGGCGCTGAGACCATATCATCCATCAGGTGGAGCACACTACATTGCTCTTGGAAACAGGTAGGTCTTAAGATCCCTCTTAAAGGAAGTCAGATCTTGTCTACTCCTCAGCGCCAGAGGTAGAGTGTTCCATAACGTGGCGGCCGTGAAACTAAAGGCGCGACGGCCCATCCTCACTCTGTTAATCCTGGGGACCATCACCAGGAACGGTGAGGAAGATCTCAAAAGTCTGGCAGCTTGATACCAAGAGAAATGATTTTGAAGCGGTATTGGTCCAAGTCCATGCAGAGCCCTAAAAACAAGGCATAAAGCCTTAAAGGCAATCCTCTGCTGGACAGGTAGCCAGTGAAGATCAGCTAGTGCTGCAGATGAGGATGCAGAACGTGGACGCGATAAAGCCAATTTGGCAGCCATATTCTGGATCCTCTGCAGCTTTAGGATCACGGTCTGAGGAGCTCCCAGAAGCAGTGCGTTGCAGTAGTCTAGCCTACTGAGAATGGAACTCTGCACTACTTCTGCTCTGGCTCCCAAGGGAAGTTACGGCAAGATTTTACGTAGGGCGCGAACAAAGCCCATACAAGTCGCCGCGGTCCTGTTAACAGAGGCGTCAAGTTGCAAATTGGGCTCAAACAGAACCCCCAAATTGCGGGCCGATTCTGCGGCCGTCACCGTGCCCGGGATGGAAGATGGCCAGAAATCATCCGGTAGCGGGCGGGGGAGTCGGTCTAGAGAGCAATGTAGAACCTCCGTTTTTGACCCATTAAATTGAAGCGAGTTAACTCGCAGCCATTCTGCTGTTGCCGACATGCAATGGTGAAAGGTGTCTCTCGACACTGCCACTGTACCCTCAAATGAAAAGATCAGTTGAGTGTCATCGGCATAATTGATGACTGATATGCCGAATGACTTTATCAGTCTTACCAGGGGTCGAAGATATAAATTGAAAAGGATCGGACTGATCGCTGACCCCTGGGGGACACCCTGATTCACCTGTCGTGTTGCTGATCGAAATGGTGGTAACGCCACAGCTTGCTGTCTGTTACAAAGATAAGATGTTAACCATCTTAAAGCCAGGCCAGTTACTCCCGCGCTCCGAAGGCGGCCCAATAGAACCGCATGGTCCACCGTGTCGAACGCGGCCGACATATCGAGCAGCACTAAAAATGCTGACTTACCCCTGTCGACACGCTTTCGTAGATCATCCAACACGGTGACCAATGCGGTCTCGGTGCCATGGGCCAGCCTAAAGCCAAATTGGACTAAATCCAGACAAGAGTTGGTTTCCAGGAAGTTGGATAAGGCTCTCGTGACCAACTTCTCTATGATTTTTATCGCAAATGGTAAAAGCGAAATGGGCCTATAGTTGGGCGGACATAGGGGGTCCAGAGAGGCCTTCTTTAACAATGGTGTTACTATTGCCAACTTCCAACTGTCTGGAACTGACGCTGTAGCCAATGACTGACAGCAGATGGAGTAGAGCGGGGGAAACAGCTCGGCTTGGGGTGACTTCCAGATCTTATGTGGCATTGGATCAAGCGGTGATCCTGAGGACACACCATTGGCCAAGACGCAAAATTCCTCCAAAGAGGGGATAGGAAAACAGGACAACTGGGGAAGCTCTTCCTTATCGTCGTCCCACTCAGAGCCCGAATAGTGGGGGAGTTCTGAGGGGCAAGATAAAGACGACGCGGACTGCCGAAGAAACCTGGAGTCCATTCAAGATTTTCCTGATTTTCTCCTCAAACGCGGAGGGCAAGGAATCGCATAATTCCTGAGTGGCCGGGATAGCTGGTACTGCACAGGACGGATTAGCTAGGTTATTAACTAGCTTAAATAAGGTCTGCAACTTGTTAGGGGTCTTTCAACTATTCTATCATGCGTGATTGAGAAAACATCTTCCACTAGAGGAACCTGGGAGTACTATAATTACCATGAGGTAATGGCCATTTTCAAGGGGTCCAAAGGAGCACTGCAATTTTCTCAGAGGCGTGTTTTGGAAAATCCGATATGTTGAAAGGATGCTGTGTTGTTTTGGGAGATAAACACTTACACAAATGACAAGCCTGGAGCTCTATCTCAACTCGCTTATCAAGATGAGGGAACCAAACACCGTCCCGGAGGGCTCGCTTTGTGGTGACAATTCCACAATGTCCCTCATGGGCCACTTCAATTGCTTGCTGTCATACACTTTCAAGGATGACAGTTCTTGACCCTCACAAGATAATCCCTTCTTGGGCAACTGACAGTTCATCACGCACATTCTTACATTTCTGATATTCAGGGTCATTATCAAAAGGTCGAGCATAGGAACTCCAGGATTGCTGCATAATAATATCTTTGAGGATGAGCATATTCCTATCTGCATTGGTAGCAAAGCACTTATTTGCTCCACGGACACAGCTACAGGGGTGCTGGATCTCACAATGAAGTTAATTTAGACCTCAACCACTTTAGAAGGGGTACCCTGACACTGTATGAGCACTTGACCCGGTCACTCCACTCACCGCACGGCCCCCGTGTGCCCTGATCACCGCTGCTGCCTCTAGCGCCACCACTCCTGCCGCTGGTGCTGCTTTTCGTGCCTTCGCCCCCTTGCCTTCACCTTCGGCCTCTTGCCCTGCTCTTGCCTTCTCCCCCGTGGGCTGGTGCTGCTTGGGCCTCCGCCGTCAGGCTTGCCCCCTCGCCACTTCCCCGGTGATTTTCTCACCTTGTCTCCCCCCCTGCTCCCCGCCGCTGCTCCCTTGCGGCCCCGCCCCCTTCCTTAAGCCCGATCCCCATTCGCCGCCCCGCTCCCGCCTCCCAGCTGCTCCTCCCTCACACTTCGCCATATATGGCGGGGACCGCGCGTACGCGCCAATTGTGCGCCGAAGGCACGTCAAAGGCAAGCCCGTCTATGCCCGTCCGCGCCTGGACCGCGCCCAGCGCCAGGAACCCTGGTCCTCGACAATGCCAGCCCACCCGACGGACTTACGACACCGCCACCCTCCACACACTCAACTCCGGCCGGAACCCCGCCTGCTACCGAGCCACCCTGAACCACACCCACGGACCCTTCACCTGCCAAGCATGCAAATTCACCTGCCTCCGAACCTGCACCGCACCCGCCAAGCCGAGCACCAGCAACAACCACCTCAAGTGCATCCTGCTCAACACCCGCTCTGTCCACAGGCACGCCGTCGAACTCTGGAACCTCCTCGACACAACATCACCAGACGTCGCCTTCCTCACAGAAACCTGGATGAACGCCTCCTCAGCCCCCGACATCGCCATAACCATCCCGGATGGCTACAAGATAATCCGGAGGGACCGTGTCAACCACACCGGAGGAGGCATCGTCATCGTCCACAGAAACACCATCCGCATCCAGACCAACTCCGACAACACCCTCACCGCCGCCGAGCACCTTCACTTCCAGATACACACCGACCCCAAGACCACCCTCAGAGGCACTCTCATCTACAGACCCCTGGGACCGAGCAAACAATTCAGCGAAGCCATCGCAGACTTCATCAGTCCACACGCCCTCACCTCCTCTGACTACATCCTCCTAGGGGACCTTAACTTCCACCTAGAAAACAACAAGGACTGCAACACCGCCGCCCTGCTGGACAACCTCACCAACCTCAGACTCAAGCAACTGGTGAACACCCCACCCACTACGCCGGCCACGCGCTTGACCCCGTCTTCTCTGCCAGCAAGCACATCTCCTTCAGCCACTCCACTGGACTCCACTGGACAGATCACAGTTATGTCCACTTCAACTTCAGGAGAACCACGACCCACCACCACCCGCAACAAGCCCCCCGCAGAAACTGGAGCAAGATCACCACCGACCAGCTCACAACCGCCCTCAGCCAGAACCCACCCACCAACACGACGGACCACAAAGAAGGAGCCCGCAACCTCACACAGTGGATCACCAACTGCGCCGACGACCTCGCACCACTGAAGAACCCTCCCAGCAGATCCGGAAGCAGGAAAGCCTCGTGGTTCCCCAACGACCTCAAAAAATCCAAGAAAACCTGACGCACCCTCGAGAAAGACTGGCGCCACGACCAGACAATAGAAAACATGACAGCCCTCAAGAACGCCACCCGCAAACACCACCAGCTGATCCGCACCACCAAAAGGACAACATTCAAAGAACGACTGGACAGCAACACCCACAACAGCAAGGAACTCTTCAGCATCGTGAAAGAGCTCTCCAACCCCAGGGCCTGCAACAACGATATCACACCCTTGCAAGACCTCTGCGACTCACTCGCCTCATTCTTCCACCGCAAGATCCCCGACATACACAACAGCTTCGGGGCACAGACCACGCACCCAACCACCGAACCAATGCCCCCCACCACCACCCTCTGCACCTGGACCCCTGTCAGCACCGAAGACACCACCTGCCTGAATGAACACCATCCACTCCGGCTCCCCAACCGACCCCTGCCCACACCACATCTTCAACAAAGTCGACTCCATCATCGCACCCCAGCTCCGGAACATCATCAACAGCTCCTTCGCATCTGCCACCTTCCCGGAGAGTTGGAAACACGCCAAGCTGAGCGCCCTCCTGAAAAAACCCACCGCGGACCCCACTGACCTCAAGAACTTCCGCCCCATCTCGCTCCTCCCCTTTCCAGCCAAAGTCATCCAGAAGACCGTCAACAGACTACTCTCCGCCTTCCTCAAGACCAACGGATCCCTCGACTCCTCACATTCCGGTTTCGAGCAAACCACAGCACTGAGACCGCTCTCATCGCAGCCACCGACGACATCAGGTCCCTGCTCGACAACGGGGAAACTGCTGCCCTCATCCTCCTGGACCTCCCAGCAGCCTTCGACACCGTATGCCACCGCACCCTGATACAGCGCCTCAGCAACACCGGAATCCAAGGAGCGGCCCTGGAGTGGATCATCTCGTTCCTCGCCGGAAGAACCCAGAGAGTCCGCCTCCCCCCGTTATCCCTTAGATGTCCCCTACCCCTTGGTCCTGATGAGACCCCTTATCCTAAGCTGGGTCGAAACGCCGTCGACGATTTAAGGAAACAAACCTTTCAGACAGCGCTTATGATTGTACAAAGTGGCTGTATTACTCTCTTGTTTGCATCACAGAACGGTTGCTTCCTCTAAAGAATAATTGTTTAGAAACCTTGTAAATATTTTCACCTAGTGTCACTCAACTGTTGCTTCTTGGTTCTTCAAAATACACTGGGGACACTTCGCACTGTAAACATTTATTTTGTATATTGTATATGTTGTTACTATATATTTTTAAAAAAAAGAATATAATTGAATTATCAAAAATCATCGGTGTCAAGAGCTCTCTCTCTCTCTAACATCCCCCATAACCCTTATACTGTGATTGCTATTATGCTTTATTCTTACCATATAAAGTAAATGTATCATCCCACTGGAACCACTGTTTCCCAGATAAAGAACGCACCCTAGTTCCTTAGTGAGTAGGGTTCCCTTGTTCTTCCCTTCCGGGAAAGACATAGTCAAGGCAGGAAAACTCTATGGGCCCCAGAAAAGTAGGATTATCATCTATGAAAGGGGTGCGCACTCCTCCAGAGGTTTGAGAGGCCCAAAGAAGAAGCAAAGCGTGCAAGTGTGGTTTGTTGCGCAGTCCCACCTGTAGTCCCTGTCCTGTCTTGATCAATGGCCATAACGTCATTAAAGTCTCCGCCCATAATGTGCATTAATGAGTTTGTCTCCAGTAAGATAGCTGCTAATTTCTCTAGTGTGTAGGCCTGCAGTCTTGGGGACGCATATACCCGCAGTCTTGGGGACGCATGTACACTCAGCAATGTGACTTTTGTATGCCCCCAGAACCCTTTTACTCCCACATATTTAACTAATGGATCTATTCACTGTTTTGTCATGTGAAATATGGGTTTTCCTAACAAGGATGCCCACTAGCCTGACCCTGTGGAGTGTCCTGCATGCGCCACCACAGTATAGGCCCCTCTCCCCAGGAATTTGCATTGTGTCCCCTTGAGATCAGTATTGTGTAAGACAACTACATCTGGTTGTATTTGTTTGATATATTGGCTCATCAAACCCACCTTAGTTTTGTCTCCCAGGTTGTTCACATTCCAGGATAAGATCAAGACAGCCCTGTCATTTAGTAGTGGTGCATCCATTATGATTTAGAATCTAGGGGCAGTTAGCGCCAAAGTTGAAATAGCCGCCAGGCTGCCGATATGTGATAAGTGTGTTGGATGTATCCTGCTGCAAGCCCAGTCATTGGCGAGGTGTCTATGTCTTCCCTCCCTGAACTATATTAAGTACTAACCCTTTAAGCTAGATCAGGCTCACCCACCATGACCCTGTGAGTGTGTATTCCCATCTCGTAACAGCAAACTACTCAATAGGGGAATACCACCCATCCTTTAAACTCCTAACAAAATGAGTTACAACGTGAAGCAACTGCCCCTGTAAGCAGTGATTCTGTACATGTGTTCAGAAAAGTATCCACCTCGACTCGCTGAGTCTTCCATCCCAGGACAGGGAGGGCCATTCGCCGAGGCCCCAGTTCTGATCATCAGCCCCACAGCTATATGAAAGGGGATCTTGCGATCATGTTCCAGGTTAGCAATAGCTACCGCCAAAGGGTGGAGGCTCTCCAAATCCGTTCTCTGGCCATCCCCTGTGTAGCCATGTGTGGATCCACCCTCTAGGACAACAGTTTTGCTTTTTTTTTTTACCACAGTTGATCTTCCCTCTTCTGAGTCTGATGAGGCATCCAATCTCCTCTCCTGACCTCTGTTGAGCCACGGTGTGCCCACACCTTTTTCTACGAAAGGCGAGCTCTCCTTCGTAGACATTGCCAGTCTTTGGGTTTGGCCCCCTCCTCTGCATTTGGGCGCAGGCCCGGACCGCATTCCTCACCCCCCGCAGCCTGGGGGGCTCCTTCAGCCACTCCCATGCCTCTTCAGGGATTTGAAAGAAATGTGATTTCCCTTGGAATAGGACCATCAGTTCGGATGGGAATAGAAACATGTATTTACAAATGAATACTTAGCAGCTTGGCCTTGACAGCATCGAACGTACACCTCTGCCACTGAACCTCATGGATGTAATTTGGGAAGATCATGATCTTGGAGTTTTCATGGTGCACTTACCCCATTTTGCGAAGTTCGAAAAGATCATGCCTCTGTCTTGGAAGTACAAAAAGCATATGCTCATTAGCCTCGGAGGAGCCCCCTGCAGCGGCCTGTACACACCTTGGAAATTCTAGTTTCTGTTGACGTGACCCTTTTAGCCATGTTTCTGACGTTGTGATGCAGGAGGGAGACCTCAGAGCCCACTTCACCCACCCTTCCCTCCAGGGCCTCTTCATTTGACTGAATAGCGAGGAGGAAGGCAGCGTTATCAGGCATTTTAGGAGGAGCATCACCTACCGGGGGAGGTGTGGCTAACACCCTCATATAACAGTCCATTTTGCCCTGAATGGGAGTCTTAGGCTCCTTGTCATGAGCCATTGTCTCATCTGTGTTTCCCCTCCATCGCTCCAATCAAAGTGAGCTTGTGGGTAATGGGGCTGGCTGCCCAGTCAAGGCGCAAGGGGAACAGGAGCAGCCCGATAGCTTAGTAGCCCACTGCGACCCAGCCAGTCCGTAGCGCAAGTCGACAGCCCCCATGATCTGGGGACACAGGGAGGCTTAGAGCCAGGTTGTAGTGGGGGTCTGATTAAGATGTTGTAGGATTTAAATGAGGGCCCCACACTGGAACACACTCAAGGAGAGTCCGACTCTGGGGCCCTCTTCATATGAAAACAATTCTGACCGACGATAAATGAAACTTGCCGTACGGCCTTCACTTTTGTCAAAGGTCTCGTACTGACTGTAGTTGCACTTTGATTCCACATATGCCAATAGTCGATTCTTCACTTTGACTGAAGAGCACATGGCATGAACAAGCAGTTTGATGGACCTTGGGAAACTCTCTGGGAGAGCACTCTCGACTCTTCAGGTTGTGGGGTTTATGTATCCCCTATCGCATCATCAGTTGTAGTGTCCTCCCCTTCCCACTGAATTACACCACACACGGATCTCGGTATTACACATCTTTATTTCTCAGAGGTTAACTGGTACGTCTTTATATCTATACCGATATTGTGTCATGAATTTTATTAACCACTGGCTTACCCGTCGCGCATTGCTGCGATCTCAGAAGAAAGGAAATTTAAGGAAACTTGTTATGATAACATTCAATTTACATTGTGTCATTTTTATTGAAACGTATTCATTTTAATATGGAAAACATTTTAAAGTGTTGTTTTAATTATGTTTATTTATTTGAGTGCTTGTGGATTAAGCATGGGCGGAAAATCCGTTTTGCTCGCGGATTTTGCGGATTTTCGGTAAATTCGCAATCCGCGAGATTCGCGAATCTCCCGCAAAATCCGCAAATCCGCGAGCAGCGGATTTTATGGCTTGCTCGCACTGTTCGCGTGAGTTCGCGGCTTCTCAGTACAACTTCGCGCCCCGCGAATAAGCGCTAAATTGCAGAAATACGATCTTAGCAAAATTGAAACTACTTACCAGGTTCAAAAGTTCAGGCTCATCATTAGTAGCCATTTCCTGTAGTGCTTCCTGAGGGGCCCCTCCAGAGTTCAGTTACCAGTTGCAACTATTATGTGACCCTGCTCTGAACCTCAGAATAGTTACACATATGCCACAAAGGTCCTGAATTACAGCTAAGGGAGACAAGCAGGAGCCAGGCTGGAAGTTCAAATCCATTAATCAGCCCCTAATTCATTATTGTCAGTTGGGGCAGGGCAGGTGTTGTAACTAATTTTGCAACAATGAAAGAACTTAGCAAGTGCAAAAGATCACTAATCAGGAAGCACTAAGGAAGCAGGTGCCAGCTAAAAAAATATTCTGTGACACATTAATCAGCCCCAAATTAATTCAGGTCACTTGAGGCAGGGAAGGTGTGCTTTGCTTTGCCACAATAATGTACACTGACTGGACAACCAGAGGGTGCTGTGATGAAACAGAGGGTGGCCTGGGTGGGCCAGAGGGTGGCATGAGTAGTCAGAAAGTGGCAGTGGTGACAGAGAGTGGCAGTGATGAAGAAGAGTGTCCCAAACAGGCTGGACACGTAGAAACAACAAGTTCGCAAAACTTGCGACCCGACAGGTAAGTTCGCGTTTGCGAAATTGTACAAAACCCTCGCGAACTGGCAGAAACCCGCGCGAACACAAAAAAAATCCGCAAATTCGCGAGAATTCGCGGATTTTGCGGATTGCGAGTTCGCAAATCCGCAAAATTCGCGAACGCGAGATTCGCTAAATTTGCCCATGCTTATTGTGGATACACAGTATTTTTTGTTTTTCCGTCTGGTGCGTACACAAATAAATCAGAAGGTTTTCCGACGCGTGAGCTGGCCACATACAGTTGTCCACGTGAGAAGCAAATCTAGTCCACACACTTGTCCTTGTGCTTTGTTGATGGTCATTGCAAACGCGAGTCGCACCGTAAACTGTAAACGTTCAGTATTGGAAAGACTATGAGGGCCCTGGGGGCCGATTTTTAACACATTTTTTTTTTTTTGCCAGATACCTTTGCGGGAGTGTACTCAACAACTTCCCAAAGTCTCATGGCGATCGGATGAATGGTGTAGTAATG